>NC_069788.1:2642500-3892500 GCF_027406575.1 Nycticebus coucang
TACAGTTTATACCATTTTATGCCTGGCAGGAGGATGCCGTGGCACCCTAGTAGGGGGGGATAAGTCCAGTTTTTAGAGGGTCTCTCCCATGGAGTGTAGTGGGAGGACCTTTGAACTCTGCCCGATTGTTTGTGGGGCACTCTGAGCCGTTCCCATGGGGGAGGGGACTCCTGTCCGCTTGGTGATGGATTTTGTACCTTTTGTTTGTATCCTTGTGGTCGCAGCTCATGTCAGTGGGGTTGACATGCATTCTACAACCTTCTCTCTTAGTGCAGCTCAAATCCACCAGGTTACTTGCTGCATTTTAACTCTCCTACTGGATGGGAGCCTCTGTGGAAAGCTGACTTCAGTCAGCCAGCTTGTCTCCTCCCTTAAGGGTGAAAGTTGGAGGCAGGCAGGCAGGCAAGATCCTGGCCACGTTAAGAAAGCCCCAACCACTGGGTTCTTACGTAGGCTGGGCAGTGCTGGGAATAAAAGTTGAACAAATGTTTGTCAGAATTGACTTGAAGAGCAGTTCTGTCGCTGGGGACAGTGGCGGCTGGAAAGCCCCATCCAGGGAGCGTGTGCAGGGGTGTTCGTTCCCCTGGTGAGAGGTGACAGCAGACTAGGGCACTGCTGAGACCCGACGGAGCCTTCCACCTGCCCGTCGGCGGTCGCACTCACTCCTCACCTCAACTCCAATTGTAGCAATTTTAATTCCACCTGAATTTATTCCCTGATCAAATGGATTGTTCAACACGAATCACAAAATGCCATGCTACAAGTCATCGGTCTGCAATGTTTCAGGAGGCCTATTTGTAGAAAGAAATAGAATTTCTAAATATTAAACAAATGAGGACAGCTTTGCAATGATTCCAGCTTAATGGCTAAATAATAATAAGTCACATATCTTTGAGGCATGTGGTTCCTCAAAATGCTACACCAGACAGGTCAGGCTCGCCCTCAAGGCATCCTTGTAATACATCCTCTTTGGTGAATTAGCCGGCAGAGCTGGATGTTTTTAATTCAACAGTTCTTCTCCTAGGTTTCAGGCCTATAGTCAATAATTCAGGGAAAAAAGTTATGATAAAATTTAGGCTTAGATGAAAAACAAAGGCAGTGTGGACGCTTCACGTGGGGGTGTAAATAGATCAATTTCCTGAGCACTCTGGTCATTATACACAGAATATCAATTTCATGTCGCTCAGATTGTTTCCAGGTTGAGAAATATCCTTTCTGGATCTTTATTATTTATTTAATGTCTAACTCAAGTTCATCTTTTGGATGTACTTGTTTGGAAAAGCTGAGAAGTTCACTGTCCCAAAGTGCTGCTGAAAAAGGGACGCCAAAGAAGCCCAAGCTGTTGATCTTCAAAGAGATTTTTCTTCATCTTTATTCTGTTTATATTTATATGCTTAGATATAAATTTAAGAAAAAAATAGAATAAAACTATTAGATGTCATCATGTCACATTAAGAATGAACAGGCCGGCACAGTTCGGTTTGATGATTCCAGTTACACTGGTGGCGTGTGCCCAGCAGGCCCAGGGCAGACCTCGTTCGTGTGGCCCCTGTACTGTGGCCTGGATGCTGAGCTGATCCTCTCGGCAGAACGGGCTCCTGTGCTGACTTATTACCATAACTGGTTTTCTGGCACTACACACGTGTCACTGTTTTCTTCTGAAACAAGCAGCTTCAAATCATATGAGAGTTTATGAAGATGTCATTGTTGGCCACACCAGCTGTGACAGTAATGAACACTGTCATTTGGTACCACTGGAACTACAAACTGAGAAGATCTCAGTAAGGAAGAACAAAAATAATGTCCCTGGATAAGATCCTGACATAAAAAGGTGAATCCAGCACAAGGTTATTAATCACTCATTGATCTGCCCTGTCTACAGCACCAACACCTGACCCAGAGGGAACTCCAGGGACAGGAAGCTAGTGGGTACGCTTAGCAGACGTACCAAATCAGAGCTGTGAAGGCTCAGCCAGTGTTTTGGAGGAACCATCCTGCTAAGGACACTCGTGGAGCCGGCTGGGAGGCTTCCAATGATCCGAAAGTCTGAAGATGACGACCGTCTTGTGAATAGAAATGTCTCCTTATCATTAATGGGTAGTGAGTCATCTTTTCAAATAAATTTTTTTATTTTTAAGTATCATGGATACATGATAGTTGTATCTCTTTACAGGGTACGTGTGATGTTCCAATACAGCGTACGATGTGTTTTAATCAAGTCAGGGTAAGTGGGGTGTCCATCACCCCAGGCCTTTATCTCTCTCTCTCTCTCTCTCTTTTTATATATATATATATATATACACATACACACACACACACATATATGTATATATATATATGTGTGTGTGTGTGTATATATATATATATTTTTTTTTTTTTTTGCAGTTTTTGGCCAGGGCTGGGTTTTGAACCTGCCACCTCCGGCATATGGGGCCAGCGCTCTACTCCTTTGAGCTACAGGCGCCGCCCCGCCCAGGCCTTTATCATTTCTTTATGTCAGGAACTTTCCAAGTCCTTTCTTTAGTGATGCTACCTGACAAGCACAAGCAGTGGAACCTTATCGTTTGTATCCTCATGTTAATCTGAAACAAAAACATCGTTATTCTAAAGTCTACCGTAACTTATTGAGGACTGTAGTCACTTTGCTGTGCTATCAAATATCGTTCATTCTATCTAAAAATCTAATTATATTTTTGCACCATTAATCATTCCCTCTTTAGCCTTCTCTCTGCTTCCCTTCTCAGCCTCTGGTAACCACCATTCTACTCTCTGTCTCCGGAGATCAGGTGTTTTTACTATTCAGCCCCCACATAGGAGTGAGACTAGGTGAGATGTGTCTTTCTGAACTTGGTTCATTCGCTTAACATAATGGTCTGCAGTTCTATCCCTGTTGCTGCACATGGCAGGATTTTGTTCCTTTTTGTGGCTGTGTAGCATTCCATGTGAAGGTACCACAATTTCTTTATCATTCATCCCTTCACGGACACTGAGGCGATTTCAGATCATGGCTTCTGTCAGCAGTGCTGCTGTCACCCTGGGAGTGCAGGCATCATCTCCTCGCGTCACCTTCTCACTGTGTCAGCGTTCCTCCAGACACATACCGAGCAGTGGGACTGCTGCCTCACATGACAGCTCTACTTGTAGTGTTTTGAGGAACCTCCAAATTATTTTCCATTTTTTTCCAATCCAGTTTAAATCCATTTATATTTTCTGCAAGTTTCTGCTTCATATTGCCCTGTGTAGACTCAAGCCTGCCCCCTATTCATATGAGCTGTACACAGTTTGCTCCTCATGAATAGAAAAGTTGGTTGCTTTTAGCTGCTTCTTAAGTATTATAAATATTATCATTTTTAAGGAAAAAATTGTTTATATGAGTTATATCACCTGGATACCTGACTAAGACATATGGAGATCTCACATAGGTGGTTTTTATCACATACACGGTGGTTTTTCACATAGAAGTTGCCCAATAAATATTTTCTGAATAAATAAATAGATGACTAATATATGTAGGCTTCTTGACAAAATCCGATCCTTCTAGGATGATTGGCATGGGCTGTCGGTGTGGCCCTGGGGACTTTAGAGGGAACATGAGGATTTTAACTTCTTGAAAGAATGAGGCAAATAACTATCTGGGACACTTCTAGATAGCTCAGCTCCTCACAGATACAGGCAGAAGTATATTTTATACAGATCGTGCTGTAAAAATACAATGAACATGTTATAATTTATAATAAAATATATAATATTTTAAAATGAAATAGATAAAATATAATACAATTATAGAGAAATAATATCTTGCTAGTCATAAACAAAGCAAGCATCTACCTCTAATACTTATTAAACTGTCTCAACTCACCTCTGGACGTGGAGAGGGATCACTTTCTGTGACCCTGAATCCTTTCCTGGTCGACTTGAATCATTAAAACCTAAGTTCATAATGTGCCTTTACAACTGATTGAGACTTCATGTTTATTCTGATATTGATAAGCTCAGAGTCAAGTTTACAGCCCACCTATTCTAATTGTCTGTGCTGTATTTTTGTTGTTGTTGTTTGATCACAATTTTAAAATGCATATGTCATGCTGGGTGTGTCTTTGTGAAAGGATGTCTCAAATCTTCTTTTTAGGGTGGTAAGATAAAAATGAACAAACGTTTTCCAAACACATATTCTGTTCCAGGCACTGTGTTAGACACTGCAGATGTAGGTCAAAACTTGGTTAATAAATTGTAGGGAAGGACATTGAAGCCTTATGAAAATTGGTAAAATGTCTTCACCCCTGAAAATATGTCACCTGAAAGAGAGAATAGGGCCAGATAGCTGCCGTCATACGCTTTTTCCAGGACACTGAAGTAGAAAAGACTAAAGAGGATATTCGATGCAGCTTTCCCCAAATGTATTACATACAGCTCTGTTGCTGAAGATAGTGGCAGTTTCAAAAAAATAAACTCTTTCTGCAGTCAAATAATGACGGTGCAAAATCAGTGGTGGGCAAAATTGTTATTGCCTTGGGACAAATGAAGGAAGTGGCTTCAAATTGTACCAGTCATCATTGTATTCATTGCCCCACCCTGGCAGAAAAAAAAAGCCAGTTTTGCTTAGTAGGGTCCTCAGTGGAGTAGTAAACATTATTAATGTTAAATCTTGGCTACTGAACACACATCGTTTTTAATATCCTGTGTGACTGCCTGGGAAGTGCCCATCACACACTTGCGCTGCCTGTGGGTGTGACGGTCCCCGGAGGAGCTGTCGGAGCTGTATTTGGACTAACTGCATTTCTCCCAGAACATTTTCAGTTTAGAGAACCACATTTCTCCCAGAACATTTTCAGTTTAGAGAATGATAAACAAACTGTTGATATCGAGACATAAATATCTGGCTGACCTTTTTCTAAGAAAGAGAACAAATTGTTCCATTACTTCAAAGAAGTAATGTTGTCAGTGATAAAGTTTGAGCTTTCCAGTGAAAATTTGAATTTTGGAACATTTGGTTCTGCCACAAGGAATATGACAGCTTTCCAAGGCATGACGATGTTTCTGGCGGGCCTGGGGAGGTATTAGTGTGCTTTTATGATATGTTGAATAATAAGATGCACCAACATTTGAGAGATCTTTACAACTCAGTGAATCAAATGTCACAAAATTATATCTGCCTAAAAAGCCATTCAAACAGCGAGGCAGACCAGTGGATTTTAATGTAATACAGAGTAAATGCTCATTCCTATGATTTCTATTCCATATTGCAAATAGCCTTTCAGAAAGGACCACTTGCCGGGTGTTGTGGCAGGTGCCTGTAGTCCCAGCTGCTTGGGAGGCTGAGGCAAGAGAATCACTTAAGACCAAGAGTTTGAGGTTGCTGTGAGCTGTGATGCCAGAATGCTCTACCAAGGGCAACCAAAAAAAAAAAAAAGAGAGAGAGAAAGGACCACTTGTCGAATGTTGCTGTAGTATCAAAGAAGGATATCCCCAGTTAACTGAAACACTATTCAAATACTCTTTCATTTCTAAATCAGAGATCTTGAGAGGCCAGATTTTCTTTCTTTTATTTTGCAGTTTTTTTTCTGGCCAGTGCTGGGTTTGAACCCACCACCTCTGGTACATGGGGCCGGCTTCTTACTCCTATGGACCACAGGCGCTGCCCCAGATTTTCTTTATATACTTTAATACAACATATCACAACAGCTTGAATCCTGGACCAGATATGGTATTAAAACAAAAACTCAAAAGAGATTCTCAAACTTCTTTTTTTAAATGCTGTTCTTTTCATGACTATTTTTTATTTTGGAATATATACTTACTTTTTCTAAAACATTTATAGTAACAAACATATGAAGTGTTTTTTATTGTTATTTTAAAATGAATTAGTAAATACTTAAAAAATTTCAACTTTAAGGCATAAAAGAGTCAGTATCAGTAGAAATAACACATATAACAACAAAAAATTGGATTCTAAAAAAGTTTAAGGATGAAAAGAGGCCCCAGGCCAAAAAAGCTTTGAAAACTGCTGTACTAGAAGAAGCCTCCTGAGATCACACAAAGTCCCTTCAAGGATGCGTATCAATTTGCTAATACAGAAATTAAGCACCTGCATTTCTTTTTCTTTTTTTTGTAGAGACAAAGTCTAACTTTATGGCCCTCGGTAGAGTGCTGTGGCATCACAGCTCACAGCAACCTCCAACTACTGTACTTAGGCGATTCTCTTGCCTCAGCCTCCTGAGTAGCAGGGACTACAGGCGCCCGCCACAACGCCCAGCTATTTTTTTGTTGCAGTTCGCCAGGGCCAGGTTTGAACCCACCACCCTTGGTATATGGGGCCAGTACCCTACTTACTGAGCCACAGGCACCGCCCAAGCACCTGTATTTCTTTTTTAACTAATGTGAAAAAAACCCATAAGATCCTTAGTAATGTTATACACTGTGAAAAGCATATGTTTTCTGGTTAATGCTAGATATAAACACTTATGGAGAATGAAAATCCTCAAATGTTATTTTTCATTTAAACCAAAATACCTTGTGTTTGTATATCAAATAAAACTTTTCTGAAATGCTTAATATTAATATTCAAATGATGTTTTCATACACATAAAAGCTGAGACTTTTGAAAGCTGTGAGGCTACGTAAAATTCAACAGGAAAGCGCATTCATCACCCTCTCCCCCAGGCCTTTCACTCTTGGAATTAAGACATCTGACAAATTGCTGCCCAGAGAGTGTGCTAAATGAGCTCCCCTGCTGCTTACAGCTTGTAGCAGGAGGGGGCACGCAAAAAACCGATGAACACAGCTATGATTTAATAAAAAAAAAAACAAAAAAACGATGAATGCATCTTTCCTGCTCCAGATTGGGTCTGCTCTAAGGGAAGCTGCTCTGTCTCTGTCCCTATCTTTTTTTTTTTTTTCTATATGCAACACCCTTAGAGACCCATCTCTATAATTTTTGACTTAGATCCTGGCAGATCATTGATGTTGTCATTGCTTAATGAGTTTATGGAAGAAGATGAGTCCCACTTGTCATCCCACCATAGCCAAAGGTAAAGAAACATTGTTGAGATTTTCTATGCGTTCCATTTTTTTTTTGTCTCCAAATTCCCCTTTGGGCTCTTCTGATTAAGCAAACATCCCCGTATGTGCCGCTGTCCCCAGAGCCTGCTGGTGCAGTCGTGGTTTACAGACCAGTGGCCCTGGCACCCCCTGAACGTCTTAGAATTGTCCACTCTTGGGGACCTTTGTAGACCTCCTGAGTTAGAGTCTGCATTTTAACAAGGTGCTCAGGGGATTGTGTGTTTATTCACGTCGTAGAAGTGCTGTTTACATCAGATGATTTCAAACATGGCTTCACTCTGAAATCACCCAGGAAGTTTCAGAAAGTCTTGGCACTTGGGCTGCCCTGCATAGCCACTGGATCAGACTCTCCAGGGGGGTAAGAACCCATCTAAGGGAGAACAGCATCCTTCAGGCCCCCCTGCAAGGTCCCCCTTCTTGTTTCTGTTTTACTGTAGATGCGCCTGTGAGTCTGTTATGGAAGCTGGTGGGGAAAAGCACCCCCTTCACAGGCAGCTCCCAGCGGCACCCAGTGTCCTGAACTGTGGTGCAAGTGGTGCGACAGGCACCCGTCTGGACACCGTGTGGACTGTTCCTGTGTGGTCCTCTGGGCAGGACTGGAATTTCCTCCAGCCCAAACCCTCTCTGTGTGTCTCACTGAAAGATGTCACAGTGGGAAAGCTGGCTTGCTGCTCATGACAAGGTTCAGCGAGCTGCATGGTGAATCAGAGCTCATCACGTTAGCCGGGGCCTTGTTGCCTCCGTGCTGCAGACCTTTGCTTTAAGCTGGAACCGAATGCAGGCAACCTCGAGCTGCTTGAGGCTCCAGAGCACCACAATAAAGCGAGTATTACAATAAAGCAACTCACACGATTATTTTGTTTCCCACCGTACATAAAAATTAATAGGCATTGTAGTCCAGTAAGTGTGCAGTAGCGTCATGTCTAAAAACACTTCATTGTTACAAAATGGTGACGATCATCTCAGCCTTCAGCAGATCCTGACCTTTTTCCTGGAGGAAGGTCTTGCCTTGATGTCAATGAGGGTGGTGGTTGCTGAGGGTTTGCACGCAGCTGTGGCAATTTCTTAAAATGAGACAGCCATGAAGTTTGCTATGTGGATTGACTATTTCATGAAAGTTTTCTCCATAGCATGCCATGTTCTTGGATAGCATTTTACTCAAAGTAGAACTTCTTTCAACATTAGTATCCACCTTGTCAAGTGCTGCCACCGTCCTACCAACCATTTACGTGACGTTCTAAATCCTTTGCTGTCATTTCAACAATGTTCATAGCATCTTCACCAGGAATATTCAAGAAACCACTTGTCATCACTCAGGTTTTATCATGAGATGGCAACCATTCAGTCACGTTTTTAGGGTCCACTTCTAATTCTGGTTCTTTTGTTATTTCCACCACAACTGCAGCAACCTCATCCACTGAAGTCATGAACCGCTCACAGTCAGCCCTAAGGACTGGAGTCAACTTCTTACAAATCCCCATTAATGTTGATATTCTGACCCTCTCCATGAATCACAACATGTTCTTTGTGGCATTTAGACGATGAATCCTTACGGGGGGCAGGGGGGGATTCACTTTACTTTGCTCAGACTCATCAGAGGAATTACTGTCTATGGTAATGTGTGGAAATCACTCAAATGGAAATATATTTCTTAAATAATAAGACTTGAAGTTTGAAATTCTTTATCCATGAGCTGCAGAATGGATGTTGTGCTAGCTGTCATGAAAATGAATGGGTCTCTTGTATGTCTCCATCAGAGCTCTTGGGCGACCAGGTACCTTGTCAATGGGCTGAAATATTTTGAAAGAAACCTTTATTTCTGAGCACTATTCCTCAATAGTGGATTAAAATATTCCAAAAATCATGCTATAAATAGAGGTGTCATCAGGCTCTGTTGTTCCATTTATAGACACAGGCAGAGCACATTTAGCATAATTCTTAGGGGTCATAGGATGTTCAGAGAGGTGAATGAGCATTGGCTTCACGGCAAGGTCCTCAGCTACATTAGGCCTTCATGAGAGAGTTGGCCTGTCCCTTGAAGCTTTGAAGCCAGGTCTTGCCTTCTCTCTGGCTATGAAAGTCCCGGATGGCATTCTTGTCCATCATAAGGCTGTTTTGTCTATACTGAAACCTGTTGGGTAGCACAGCCACTTTAATTACGTTAGACAGACATTCTGGGTAACTCGCTACAGCTGCTCCATCAGCACCTGCTGTTCCACCTGGCACCCCCATATGGTGGAGACACTTCCTCCCGTAACTGGATGAACCAACCTCTGCTGCTTTAAACTTCTCTTCTGCAGCTTCCTGTCCTCTCTCAGCTTCACAGGATTGAACAGAGTTTGGTCCTTGCTCTGGAGTAGATCTTGGCTTAAGGGAATGTTGGGACCGTTTTGATCCTTTATCCAGACCACCCAAACTTCTCTCTCTTGTCAATGAGAGATTTGCTTTCTCACCACTTGTGTATGAGGTTCACTGAGCAGCATTTCACATTCCTTCCGGAACTTTTCCTTTGCATGTACGACCCGTCTAACCGGCACAAGAGGATGAGGTTTAGGCCTGTCTTGGACTCCAATGTGTCTTCCTCACTGAGCTTAATTGTTTTTTAGTTTTTGATTTAAAGTGAGCAATGTGGGATCCTTCCTTTCACTTGAACACTTAGAGGCCACTGCAGGCTAATTGGCCTAATTTCAATATTGCTCTGAGGGGGCCAAGGAGAGAGAGAGACATGGGGAACCGTGTCTTGCTGATTGCGTGTTCTGTCTTCTATGGGTGCTGCTAGTGGTGCCTATGACAGTTGCAGTGGCAACATCACCCTGTACCTTGTTTGACATCTTACTAACATGTACGAATTTGCTAGGACTGCCAGAACAAGTACCACAGACTGGGCAGGTGGTAAACTACAGAAATTATCCTCACACGATTTGGGGTGCTTGAAGACCAAGATCAAGGGGTCAAACTGGGCTGGATTCAGCCTCTGTCCCTGGCTGTCTTTCTGCTGTGTCTTCACACAATCTTCCCTCTGTGTGTCCCTGCCCTAATCTCCTCCTCCCACAATGACCCCAGCCCCATTGGATGACAATCCATCCTCATGACATTGACCCCAGTCTCGTTGGATAACGACCCATCCTCATGACAATGACCCCAGCCCTGTCGGACGATGACCCATCCTCATGACAGTGACCCCAGCCCTGTTGGATGATGACTCCTCCTCATGACAGTGACCTCAGCCCCATCGGATAATGACCCATTCTCACGACAGTGACCCCAGCCCTGTCGGATGACGACCCATCATGACAATGACCCCAGCCCTGGTGGATGACGACCCATCTTCATTATCAGAATATCAACATTAAGGGGGATTCAGCCTTCATCACGGCTGTGACTGCTTAGTCTTCATTACGGTCACATGCTGAGGTACTGGGGGCTGGAGCTTCAACATAGGAATTTTAGAGTGAGGGTAGGGACACATTTCAGCCTATGACACTAATTAAAGGAGAAAAGTTTACAGGGAAGAGAAAATTATTGGTGCTTTCACATCGTCAAGAATAACAAATGACCCCAATATGAATGGTGGCAAACTGATTAGAGGTCAATACATCTTCCTCTCTATATAATGTACTCAATAAAATATTTTAAATATTTTTACTTTTAGCACTTTTCCCTGTAGAGAACTCCAAGTAAACTTTCTTGCATAGCTGGTTTTCCCTTCTTCACCTTGTGTATTTTACCTAAAACAGAAAAAATTTATAGACACCTAGCAAAGCAGTAGGTTTTGCTCTACTTGATGTCTAAAAGGTTCAATTACCAACGGACTTTTAAAACAGAACCTTTACTTTAGAAGTTGTGTAAGTTGTAAGCCCAGTACAGAGAAGCTCTATGCCCTCCCTCAGCTTCCTCACTGCTCATTCATTGATTTTTAAGATATTTTTACCCAAATGGTGCAAAAGCGATCTATGTAATCACAATGTTTGTATCCCTGTAATATTCTGAAATAAAAAAATAAATAAAAGTAAAAATAAAAAAGATATTTTTCTCCAGTAATTATAGCTTTCCTATGTTTTGATATCACTAAACAAATTATAGGTAGGAAAAAAAATGAAGATTGACAGTGCTGGCTTGTTATTTTTATACACTAAAAAAAAGTCACGAAAGTTACACGCAGAATACAGAAACCCAGACCAAAGGAAATGAAAGGTTTCAGGGCAGTAGAGTTTGGGATTTTTTTTTTTTTAAGAGTTTGGGCTTTACTGTGAGACAGGTTTGCGCTTTGAGTGAGGAAATTGGAAGTGACAGAGGCCGGCTCAGGCTGCGGGACCAGAGACTCCAACCCTGTTACCTGCGCCCGCTCCCCGCGCCCCTTCCCTCCGTTTCATCCTCGTTCGCGAAGCTCCCGCCCCGAGCAGCTCCAGCCTGAGAAGCGTTTGCTGGGGAGCCCGGGAGCAGCTGCTCCGTGCAGAGGCCAAGTTCATTTCCATGTCTGAGGGGGGCAGGATCCTGAGCTGGGTCTGAACAGTCCCAGGCCCTGGGGTGTGAGATGCCTTTTCCTACTTTACTGTAGGCCAGGCGAGGTGTTACCAGAAAGGGATTCTGCAGATTTAACTGAGGAGCTACATCAGTGAATCCCAGGTAAGACAGAGATGGTTAGGGTGGCCTGGCTTAATTACATGAGCCTTTTAAATCTGGGTCTAGGGGTCAGAAATGGGAGTTGTGAGGAGTCAGCACACTGGTTCCAGCTGGGCGTGGGGCCTCGTGCAGGGAGCAGGAGCAGGTGTGGATGGAAGAGGGCCCCTGCTGATGGTCAGCAAGGCAATAGGACCTCGGTCTTAACACAGCAAGGCCGTGAACAACGAGGGTGAACTTGGAAGTGCGACTGTAGGTGAGAGCTCAGGGTGGCCAACCGACTTCAGGCTTCCACGCTCTGGGCGGAGAACAGCCCGCGCTGGCCTGGACTTCACCCGCAGCAGTGCTGAGGTCCAGCGAACCCGCAGGTGGGGTGGGGCGCAGCGAGGGCAGAGCCCAGCGCCCTCCCGAAGGCCGTCTCCGTGGCTACGCTGACCGGCCAGCCCCTCACATCCCAGAGCCCTGCGGAGAGAGCGGCAGGGACCAGCGTCCCGGCTGAGGAAGGTGGAGGCCAAACCTGGAGCCCTTCCCGGCAAACTGCTGGACCGGTGCTCCGGCCTCCTCATCTCTACAGGTGTGGCCCCAAGGTCGCTGGACGTGGGGAAAATGGGAAACTGTAGCTCAGTGTACCTTTATTTACAAAATATTCATTACGAAAGTTTACCAAGATGTGGCCAGCACATAGAGAATATTTTGTAAAATGTTGTAATCAATATTTTGTAAACAAAAGCACACTAAGCTGCCATTTCCCCTTTTCCCTGCGTTTGGCGACCTTTGGGACGCACCTGTCTCATGAGGACGTTACAGAGCCCCTACAGTCCCCGTCATCCGGTTGGTTAGGTGGGTGTCAAGGCCGGCGCCTGGCTTCCAGGCTGAGCTGGAGAAGCATCAGCTATTATTATTCTCAGCGAAACCGGTGCAGGCCAACGAGGCGACGTTAGTTACAATGTCAAAATCTGGGGCAAAGGGTGAGTCACCCCACCCTACCTAGGCCTAACCTTTAGGTTGCAAGGATGGTACTGTTGCAGGAAAATGGCAAATTAAAAACGACACTTACACCCATAATAGAGAGGAAGGAATCTTTAACTAGCAGCCAGAACTCAGGGACTTCAAGGCGTGAAATGCTGAGTTCTGGGGAACAGTTTTTTCCCAAACTCTTATCATTTTTTTTTCTTCAGTTCAATATTAGCTACATAGTTATGGCTACAACAGATGTTAGAAACCAGGGTATTATTATTAGTACAGAGTCTTTTTTTATTTTGCTTTTGAAGGTTATTTCAGTTCAGTGTAGAGTTTGTCCTGATCTTTGGAGGAGGTGTTCCTTTGCAGCTGCCTGCCGCTTTCTCAGAATCGCCGAGAACTATAAGATTTATTTCTTTTTCCTCAGTCTCCCCTTTGAGACCTCATCGATCAGGAATGGGGTCTCATCTCCTTCATTATCGGTATCCATGGCTACTTGGTAATATCGTTGAGTCATGAACACTTTGCCTGCGTTCTCTTTCATTACAATTGCAGAGACTATGCTTTTGAGAAATTGAACAAAGGTAAGTAATAAACAAGGCAAAGGCAAACATCCTCCAATTATAAAAAGAAAACCTATAATCATAGTTTTAAATCCTCTTAGTTTAGAAGACCACTTACCAAATGAAGAATCTGGGTTAAATTCATTTCACACTTGTACAGGTACATGCGCTTTTTTAGTTATCCTTTTAGTGATATTTTCAATTACTTATCCTTTATCATCAATCTGTAAACAACAGTTAGTTACACTGAATTTTCTACAGATTCCTTCAGTTGCCAGAAGGTAGTCTGGAGCCAGTTTTGGTAAATAGCATTTCTCATTTGGGTTTCTTCATGGGCTAGTAGGGGTAAGGCTTTGCTAGTCTCATTTGTTATTATTTCTAAAACTGCTTATAATCAGATAATCTGATTTCATATCCATATTGGGGTTCTGTGTCCTCATGACCCATCCTCAGCCCAGGTGGCTGGATCATAGTATTGAATTATTCGCTGGGGAGGTCATTCATTGTCCCTCTAATCTTCTGTTATCACATCACACCTTTATCTTTTCAGTTTAGAAGCATAAACTGGAAAACCTAACAGTTTTGCAGTCTCTAGGGGCAGTAAGAAGAAGGAAGGTTTAATCAAGCCTATTCTACAACTTCCGGACCATCTGTCGGGAAGCTGAATGTAGGCCCCGTGTCCACAGATGCAGCAGAGACCTGGGGGAGCTGCCCAGTTAACGCTGATCCCTGGATGGTCCCAAGCAGCTCTGAGCCTTGGGAATCTACTCAGGGGGTTAATTCAGTTATGTCGTTGCTCCACCAGGTAGTTCCATTGATGCTTTCATTATACATTTTTAGGCCTAACATGACAGCTTCCCTACCAGGATGGTGAAGTCATTTCCTTCTCTGGCTAAACAGTAATGGCCTATGATGGACGTTTTCTCTTTGTGCACTTAAAGGGAGTGATGTTGGGAGTAGGATCCAAGGGAACGTCTGGCTTCCCAGGGCCATTTGCTGCTCATCCTTGTCACACCACAGACAGAGCAAGATGTTTTACTTAAAGACTGAGCCATGTTTTCTGCCAGGTGGAGGAATAAGACTTTAGTTTTAGGAGGAAGTTCTGGAGTAGGTTGTTATAATTCATCATGGAAAGTCCCGTAGTACACAGGCTTTGAGTTTTTATTGGTTATTTTGCTTTTAATTGTTATACCTACGATAGGGTCTCTTCCATAACATAAGGCTTTCACTTTTTCCCTGTCTAGGGTCAGAAGAGTTGGTTGTATTTAGTATCAATGGATTACAATGTCCCCAGTTACAACCAGGGGAAGGAGGCTTACCATCTAATGGGTAACAATTTCCAGGGGTACAAGGTGAAGGAGCTTTTCCTTTTATTAAATGTACTGAATCACTGTCATTGGAATTAATCTATGTGGCCCAAATTATACAAGGCCAGTGCACACATCCCGCACGGGTGCCTGATCTGTGGCTTATGTACTTAACTCTTTTAGTCTGTTGACTTTCCCGAGATGGATTCATGCATGCTCCCTCAAATGCTATGTTATTAAAAACTTGGCATGCATCAAAGGTTTGCAATACTTGTTTGGGTATTCCTTGTGTTATAACTTGGGTTATTGTCTTTCTAGGGAAATCCGTCTACCACATAGCAAATCCAGTCTGCTCTGGGTGTTCAGAAGGATTGTAGCAAACAGCATGTTCACTGGGGGTCACACACACTTGCCATTTACTATATATGCAAGTTCCTTCAGGCTTTCTCATACATTCACGGTAAGAGTAAACCAGGAACACAGTTTGTCTAGTTTGGGTTACCTCTTAGATATGTTTTTCATAACTTTCACCATGTCTTACCCCTAAGAAGAAAGGTGAAAAAGTCCAAAGCAAAGAATCAGTCCCGCTGCCGCTCGTCCTCAAGCTTCGGCCATGCGTAGACCAGTCAGCTCCTGGTGTGTGACTGGGGCCGGGCTGTCTGTTTTCTCAGGGTACAGTAGCGGGGATGCTCTGGGTATCATTGGACTGTCCACTCCACATCACTGGCTGGTTTCACACATCAGTAATGTATCCAGGCAGGGAGGCCATTCACCTTCACTGCTGTTGGTGTGGACAGGATCATCAAGTAGGGGTCTTTTCACCATGGTTTCAACAGGCTCAGGCTCTAATCTTTAATTCTCACCAGTTACCTGGAGTAACTGGAGAGGGGATGGCCTGGGGGTGATAAACTAGGGTATCTATCATTCACCCATTCTGAAATCTTTTTTTCATTGTTTTTCCTGGTGACGTTAGTTGGTTAGTAAGTAAGTTCGGGTTCTCCCAATTCTCTCAGGATCCCTGGTAAATTTCTTAAATGGGAGGGGGACTGTGATATAGTATTTTATAGGGTTAGTACCTTGTTCTTTTAGTAGGAATACATTTGATTTTAAACTATGCTAATGATAAATCCTGGCTCCACTGAAGTTTTCAACTTTCCCTGAAACTTTTTGGCCTGTAAGCGGCAGGCAGTTCCCAGTCAATTTCCAATGCAGTAGAAGTTTGTTGAATAAAGTCATTTTTTAGAATATGTTCAGTTACTGTAAAAGCCAGATAGAGCAAAGCCAGTGCAGAAAGAAAAGCGGCTGCTGTTTCAAAAAGTAAAGAGGACTCTTTTTTCCCCCTTTATTTCCAAATAAGTAACTGACTCGGGTCCTCTGCTGAGTGCTGGTACCCTGTCTCAAGGCTGTTTGTAACATAGCACCCACAGTTTTTAGCAGGCAAAAAGGTAGAAAGGTAGGAAAACAGTTTTTAGTAGAAAAACAGTTTTAACAAACTTTGTATCAACTCTGTAGCAGTAAATTTTAATGGTAAATAGTAAAATGTAAATGCTAAACTCTGTAATGGTAAACTTTTTGAGTTCTGACTTTGATGCATTTTTTTTCTCATTCTGTTAAATATGTATACAAGAATAGAAATTGAAGAAGCTTCAAACATACGTCTCATAAAATGAGAATAAACAACTGTGTTGTTTTAACTAGAGATTTCCTCTTCATTATAATCAACTTAATCATAGACAAAATTTTTTCTACATTCTTTTTCACAAACCTTCACGGCTCACACACAATCTTTCAACATTTTTAAATTCTTCATTTTCATCTTAAATTTTCTTTCTTTCTTTTTTTTTTTTTTGTAGAGACAGAGTCTCACTTTATGGCCCTCGGTAGAGTGCCGTGGCCTCACACAGCTCACAGCAACCTCCAACTCCTGGGCTTAAGCGATTCTCTTGCCTCAGCCTCCCGAGTAGCTGGTAAATTTTCTTTCTTAACACTACCAGTTACATTAAGATAAAAAGTTTTCATACAAGATTCTTTCCTATATAAAATTATTCTTTTTTTATTATTTATCAAAAGTATATTTTTATATCCATGTCTTTTTAAATATCTCTCTCTTTCCTATACTGTTTTATTTTAATTTTTAACTCCAAACATAGAAAAAAGAAAATTGTATGCAAAATCTCAGTCAAGCCTCTCTAAAAGCCTGTGATGTTAAAGGAGTTAGATGTTTAACTTAACCTTAAGATTCTGTCCAAACAGTGGGGGAGGGCAATTAAACTCCCAAGGGCAGAGAAGCTGTGGAATACACAGCGGGTTGCATTTTACCTTCTCCTTCAGAGATGGAGTCACAAAAGCAGGTCCATCATCAGAGCCTGTGGGAAGAGGGAGGCCATAGGGGTGATTTCTCTAAATAGAAAACATGTGACGTCTTTGGCTTTTTCGCTTTGAGTAGGAAAAGCTTCGACTGAGTTATACCAGCAGATACTTATTGTTTTCTTTATGTATCATTCACCCATTCTGAAATATTTTTTATGTAGAAATACTTCCCTGGTAGTTGTTTCAGAGTGGAGTGTCCCAGATGGGTCAGCTCCTGCACAGGTTGCACTACAGTAGTTCCCAATAATTTTGGCACAACTATTCTTCCATCTGGTGTTACATTTGGGACTCAGGGTAGTAGGGTTGGTTGCAAATACACATTGGCTTTGTGCTACCCAGCGTACTTCAGCATCAGCTTTAGTATTCCCTAAAATAACATGTCCTTGGCCCTTTTGGTGCCCTTTGCAACACATTGCTGCCACCTTGCGAGGTTTCCACACAGCCTCCAATAAGTTTTACATTTCTTGGTGATACTTTACTTGTGTTCCAGCTGAGTTTAATAGTCCTTTTTCTCTATACAGTGCGCTGTGCACAGGCAGGATTGAAAAGGCATACTTTGAATACGTTTACTTAATTCCAGAGCCTGGGTGAGTGCATAATTTCTGTCTCTCGGGCAGATGTCCCAGCAGAAGTCCTTGAACTTCTATTACTTCACTGTCCGTAGCTACCGCACATCCTGCCTTCAGGGATGGAAGGTATATGTGAAATTGCTGCTATTCACAAATAAAGTCCAACCAGGTTTTGTCTTAAAGTTAGTTTATCAGATTCTTGCACAACTCGAGCTGTTGCTGCTAAAGCTCTTAGACAGGGCAGCCAGCCTCTAGCCACTCCATCTAATTGTTCAGACAAGTATCCAACAGGGCTGAGCCCATGACCCCAGGATCTGTGTTCAAATTCTCTCTGCCATTTTTTCTTTCTCTGATACATACAAAGTGGAAGGTTTAGTCAAGTCTGGGAGGCCAAGTGCTGGAGCGAGCGGTCATTACCTTTTCTTTAATAGCTTGGAATGCTTTTCCTGAGGGGCCTCTCACACTAGTCACCCCCTTTTGTGGCTTCATACAAGGACTTAAAGCACAGGAAAATTCAGGATCTGTAGGTGACAGAAGCCGGCTGCCCCTAAAAATTCTCACAAGTGCCACCTGGCCTTGGGAACAGGCAGGTTACAAATCACCTGCTTTCTTTCAGGAACTCATATCCACAGTTCTCTGAATGTTTTAACAACATATCCGTTCCTTGAGCACATCCTTTCCTGGTCTCATGGCCTAGCAGTAAATCATCCACTTATTGCAGTAAGGTGCACTGTGACTGCAGGAAGGTTGACAGGTCCCAGTGCTTCCTTAAAGATTGTGGGGGAGTTTTTGAACCCTGTGACAACCAAGTCCAGGTATGTTGTCAAACAACACCGTTTCAAGAGTCTTCCCACTGGAAGACAAACAGCTTCTGACTCACTGGAGTCACTCGGATGGTAAAGAAGGCATCTTTCAAATCTAAACAAGTGAACCAAGCGACCTCTGCTGATCCCAAGCTAAGAAGATGGTACGGGTTTGGCACAGTCGGGTGCAAAGTTACAGTCACTTAATTAACTAGTCTCAAGTCCTGCACAGGGTGATACTCTGAGGTCCCGGCTTTGGTACTGGCAAAAGAGGGTGTTCCATTGTAGCTGGCAGGGGTAGATAATTCCATAGGACCTCAGCCTGTTTAAAGGGGCCTGAATCCCCTCCAGTGCTGCCCTTGGCATTGGATACTGTCTTGTCTGACAGGCTGTGCCCCTGTTTTTAGTTCCACATACACAGATCCCTGGTTATGGCCGGTCCAGGGGGGTCGTCCTCTGCCCATACCTTAGGCCCTTAGCAGTCACCTCTGACTCTAAGTTTCTTGTTCTGGCCTCATGAACAATCTCCACTGTTCTTCCTGGGGCACAGTTATAGTTAAGGGAACCTTGAGATCAACAGTTTCCCTGTCAGGAAATGTTATCATGGCCTTATTTGTATTTCCGATCGGTCCTCTGGATTAGGATCTACTAGTGCTTGGCCTTTTAGTTGGCACCAGGTTTTTAAATCTTCTGTTCCTCTGCTTTAGTTACCAATTGCTTCCTGTCCTTTCAGCCATGGGGGTAGCTCTGACACTAGGGTCAGCCAGGTGTCTCTGTATGGGGACTGACCAGGGTGTCCAGGCTTACCAGTCACTACTCTCCATATCTACTTCATTAGACTTACTTCTAAAATCCCTCTGGTGGCCAGCCTACTCCAAAGGATAGCCATTCTAGCTCACAAAGCTTTCTCAACCTTTTAGGGGTCATAGAAACTCTGTAGTCTCCTACAAAGCCCCCCCTTTTAAAATTCTGAGCCATTAACCCTAGGGGAGTTTCCTTAGATGGTGCAGGACCCATCCCTGCGGTGCAGACAAGGGGGGTGTTGAAGATGTCTCAGGCGCCTGCCTGACCGGCCTCTCCCAGGCTCTAAGGAGCGTCTTAGCTCAAGTGCACCTGTGTAAGCCCTGGGCCTGGTTGCCGCTGAGCAGCAAGTCACCATTATGTCTTAAGATGTTCCACAGAGCCGCAGGTGAGGGCCCAATCGAGCTCCGTAACTGTGACCAGTCGTGGAGCTATATAGTCATTCACTCTTTCACACACCTCTAATTGGCAGAGGCTGAACAATTCCTCCCAATCCCTTCTGCTCTTGCTGAGGCCCCTGCCTCATGGAGGTCAATTTCTTTTCCTGTCCCTTTTCACTGAGACTCCCACCTCAAGGAGGTGAGCCAGCTCCTCTCCCATTCTCTGGAGTGGGCTTGACTAGAATCACACCCCCTTTTAATCCAGTTCCTACCTAACTCCAGACATCCTCTTCCCCTGTGTGTTCACTCCGCTGTTGGTGAGATGCCCCCGCAGAGGACCGCCCTGGAACCTTCCCCCACCTGCCGAGGTCCCCCTTTGTGTAATCTGTGCAGGAGCGCTCTTAGGGAACGGGTCACTCAAGGCACTCAAGGTGTGGGGAGTCCCCAAGGTGTCTCAGTCCCAATTTGGTCATGCTCCCAGTCAGGGAACCAGAAATGTTGCAGGAAAACTGCGAATTAAAACAGACACATATACCAGCAATACAGAGGAAGAAACTTTTCATTGCTGGTGAGAACTCAGGTACCTCAAGGCTTGAAATGCTGTGTTCCAGGGAACAGTTTTTTTCCAAACATATTTATTTTTTTCTACAGTTCAACATCACCTATATAGTTATGGCTACAGATGTTAGAAACCAGGGTATTATTATTAGTACAGAGTCTGTTTTTTTTCTTTTTCTTTTGAAGGTTATTTTAGCTCGGTGTAAAGTTTGTTCTGATCTTTGAAGGAGGAGTTCCTGTGCAGCTGCCTGCTGCTTTCTCGAGATCACTAAGAAGTGTGGGATTTATTTCTCCGTCCTTGGCACCAGGCAAGTGTCCAGGTGTTGTGTTGGGATCATTGCATTTTCTTTAGCATTTTGGCTGGAATCTGAGAGGGGAGAATAAAGATGAGACGTGGGGCCTTGCAAAAAAGTAAGTAATTTTAAAAAGGGATACATGATCAGAAATCCACAAAATAATGGGAGAGTTATGGTTTGTTATGTAGAAATATTTCCTTCCGAGTGTTTTTGTTAGTTCTATAATTGCTCTTGGAGCACGCAGTGTAGTAGGAATTCCATGGGCCTACGGAGGACAATGCTGTGTGGACACTCTACAGGAGAGTATGTTTTAAATTGAAAACATCGGCATATGCTTGTTCTGTGAGAAAGCCCGTGGTAAAGAGTCCCGGTCACCACTAATTGGTTTAAAGCTCAGCTCTCAGTAGGAACCCACAGATTTAACTGCTCAGGAGGGACGCACTAATGCTTTCTAAGTCACTCACAAAGGTTCAGAGTAATTGTAAAGTATCTCCTGGGAGGTAGTTAGAGAGGTACTGCAAGGCCTGAGTTAGTTTTGGACTAAAAAGTCTCTTTTGGCAAAGAGGACGTTTTGGTGGGTTTGTGAGTCGCGGGGGTAAATACACAGTTGAGACACAGGGAATGTTTTCTTGCAGACCTGCCAGAAGAATGGATCAGGTTTTGTAGAATATGTAGCTTATAAAAGCTGGGGACTTTCCATTAAAATCTGAGCGAGGATAGAGCTCAGTGAATTACAGAGAGTGAGCGCATTTTAGCAGAGCTTACAACATGATGTAACAGGTGAGGTCATGAGAGGAGGCCTCTCAGACGTCTGGCAAAAGCACACGTAAATAGGCCTGGGGTCTAAGCCTCACTGCATTTGGGATAAATCCACCTCTGCCCAACGTGAGATTAAATAAGGAAACTTCTGTCCAGACCCGTGGCCTGAAGCTGGGTCCTGCAGCCTGCCTTCCACGCTTTCCATTCACCCCACGGCCATCTGGGTGGTCTCCTCATATCACTTGCTCACGAGGAATCTTAACACCTTGGTTTGTTCTGGAAAACACAGATACTTTTTTTTTCTGTCAGTGTTGTTGCAACAAACAACGACTATTTTTAAGAAATTTAATGTCTTTTCTTGGGAAGGTTGTACCAAGCCCTGTATTTTTCTTTCTAAATTAATTTTTAAGTGTCCTCAGACTTGGTGGAGCAGAGGCTCCATGTACAGCCCTCTCCTCATGTCCTCTCTCATCAGTGTAAAAATGGAAGAGAGAACAGTCTTTGTTTTGAAACTTAAAATTCATAGACAAAATCTATTTAATAAAACAGGTATGTTGTTACCAAAATAAAAGTATTATTGAGTTCTAATTTAGTGAAAAGGAAAGATAAAAGCAAAATCTTAAAGCACATATTTCTGTGGTCAATTCAATACAAATTAATGAAGTGAGGTGAAAAAGTGTCTTTAAAATAAAACTGAAACATAGTGAATTAAATAGAGGCGCCCGACTTACTCGGACCAAATGTTCATTCTGAAGATGTCTATGGAGCTGTTATGCTTTGCTGGCATCTCATAAGGCCAATATGCCAAACGCCACTTTTGGCTTTTGAAAAAAAAAATTTTTTTTTTCAGTTTAACCTTAAAATTGCTTGTTAAATCAGTTTTGAGTCTAGCGGGTATTCAATTCTCAATAACTCTTTGGTCTGAATTTAGACAAAGGTTCTGAAAACTCCATCCTTATTAATAACTGGATGAACACGTCTCACACTGTTTGAGACAAAACTATTCCCCTTCCTCCAGGGTTTCACGACAGGCTTTCTTTTGTGGCCCCAGCCCCCTAAAACTGGGCTGTGCACCAGTAGCAGTCCATGGCCTGTTAGGAACTGGGCCACACAATCGGTGGTGAGCGGTGGGTGAGTGAGCGAAGCTTTACCTTGTTGACAGCTGCTCCCATGGTTGCATCACTGCCTGGGCTCTGCCTCCCGCCACACCAGCCATGTGCAGACCCTACTGTAGACAGCACATACAGGGGTCTGGGTTGTGCTCCGTGTGAGAATGTAAGGGTTGATGGTCTGAGGTGGGGATATCATGTGCTTGAATTATCCCCAAGCCATCCGCTTCGCCCCACTCTAGCCATGGATAAATTATCTTTCATGAAACCCATTGTTAGTGCCAAGAAAGTTAGGAACCACTGCTAAAATGTATTTGTCTTTAAAAATGTAAAACCAGGCTGGGTGCAGTGGCTCAATCCTGTAATCCCAGCACTCTGGGAGGCCAAGGCAGAGGATCCATTGAGGTGAGGAGTTCAAGACCAGCATGAGCAAGAGCAAGACCCCATCTCTACTAAAAATAGTAAAACTGGCCAGGCGTTGTGGTGGGTGCCTGTGGTCCCAGCTACTAGGGAGACTGAGCCAGGAGGATCACTTGAGCCCAGGAGTTTGAGGTTGCTGTGAGCTATGATGCCACAGCCTCTACTAGGGGCGACAGAGAGAGAGACTCTGTCTCAAAAGATAAACAAATAAATAAATAAATAAAAATATAAACCCAAGTTGGTTTGGTGTTCCCTTTCTGCCATAACTGTGGGACCTTGCACACAAGGCTAGCTCTCCCAGAAGAATGTTCCGAGACCAGGATTCTTGTGCCAGTGGGGGTAGCGTTCAGGGGCTCTGGTAGGGAGGGAAGTGAGCTAGAGAGGCCACTGCAGGGTGTGTTAGCAGGCGGGTCCTCCCTCTGGGAGGTGGTATGAAGTCCAATTCAGAGCTGTCCCTCCACAGGGCAGGAAGCTGGT
The DNA here is from genome assembly GCF_027406575.1 of Nycticebus coucang. Lineage (NCBI taxonomy): Eukaryota > Metazoa > Chordata > Mammalia > Primates > Lorisidae > Nycticebus > Nycticebus coucang. The sequence continues at coordinate 2,665,552 of NC_069788.1, forward strand.
TATGAATCTAACTTCCTTCTGGCGCTGGCTGGAGAGCCGGCCTGGAGGCTTTGCTCCCCAGCACCTTCCTTCCACCTGTTCATAAGCCCAGTTCCTGTGGCTAGAGAAAGCCTTCCAGCAGGTAGAAGGGGCACAGGTCCTTGCCGAGGAAGCTGCCTGGGGGTGGGGGGGAATAGGGACCATGACTGCTGTGGGCACCCACAGCCTCTGCCCCAGTCTCCGAGTTGGGAGGAAACTCTGAGTTTCTCCCACAGAATCCACATTCTTTAAGTGTGAAGTGAGGACTGTGGAATAGACACATGATAGTCACTCTGGTCTCTAACTTTTCAGCTCTTTCATTATCTTAGCTCATTCCTGATGGTCCTGTGGGCAGTGAGATCTCCATACAGGGTCGAGCTGTGTACACCGCTGATGAAAACACGCTTGCCAGAAGCACAAGTGCCAACAGACTCACGAGTGCTTTGGAAATTCGCAAATTCAGGAATTTTCATTCTGTACCACCATTTGCATGAGGTTTTGTGTGTGTGTGTTAAAATGTATGGTCTGAACCAAAATATCTGCTCTGGTGAGGTGTTGGGAAAGGAAATCTATGTTGAATAAAATCAAGTGGGGATCTTAGTATTCAACTTGAACCTGGCTTTAAAAGGAGTCTCTACGCAGGCAATTATTGAAGTTAAACAAAGTTAAAGGTTAGATATTTGAAAATAGCAAGAGAATGATTTTCTGTATTTATCTCTGCTCTCTCCTCTCTTAGAAAGGGCCTGGGGAGTTATCACACGGCCTTGCTGTCCCTCCGCAGCCGTGTTTGAACTTTAGACTTGCAGGGCTGGTTTCTCTGTTGTGTCTGCCATTGATCGATGGTGGCTGAAGAATTAGGGGTGCTCGGTTCAGAGCAGCACGAGACAGAGATGCTGCAGAAACCCCAGTGGTTGACTTGGGGCTGCTTTTCTGGAGCCAGCAATACTGGTCAGTAAGTGACAAGGCAGGTGGCCCAGAGGCACTGGCCGTCAGTCAAGGCAGGCACTGGCTGTGATCTACAAAGCCCACAAACAGTTGTAGGGTCACCTCAGGACTGACAATGTGGCTTCTGGGTGCCTCGTGCACAGAGGGACAGGGCTACTCCAGGCCCTGTCAGCTGAGGGTGGGAGCTGCGTGCCAGCCTTCCACCATTTCCAGCGGTCGGAACCTTGAGTTACCTTGATGCTGATTGCTCAGATGGGACCAGATTTGTGTTTTTAATTGCTGGTAAGGACTTGCAGGGAAGGCTCTTTGCCACACAGCAGTTGCCCTGGAATGAGAGGGCTGCTCACACTTCTGTTTATCAATCATCTGGTGAATTGGTTAAAATACAGATTTGGGGGCCTTAACAGTTTGAGGGGCACCCGAGAGTCAGCATTTCAGTGTTCTCGGGTAGCTCTGGAGGCGGCGGTCTGTGGGCCACACCTTGAGAAGCACCTCACCAGTGAGAAATTTCCCTATTGGGTGGATCTGTTTCCTTTAAGATCCACAGGGGCTGGGGACCTGTCTGACCTTCCAGGAGAGAGCAGCAGCTGGAAAATAGACCAATTCTTGGATTATTTTGGCTGGTTTGGGAGAAATGTGCCATTACCCAATTTCATATTAGGATGTATGGAGTTGAGAATTCTATGTTTAATATGTTTACACATATTTAGTTAAAAAATTAAAAGCTAGGAGAATTTCTGAAGTCCATGTATAAACATAACCCAAGTAAGCAAACACACAAAGCTAAAAGTTTGCTGATGTAAGAGATGTCAGAGAGACGAGGAGGCCTGATGGCCGTGGTGACTCAACTCAATGGCTGCACTCTGTGAATTGCCTCCGGACTGGCAGCCTTTGCCTGATGCTGCCTCTGTCCTCAAGTCACATCCTTTTGCAGGGAAACAACTTTTAACCCAGACAGCTAGTTGTCACTCCCGTCACACCCATACCAGCATCACAGTTTCTGTGTTTGTCACAACTTGTCCTGAACTGATCATTATGGAAAGTTAGTGCTTGCACAGCGCACTCATATATCTGTGCAGAATCATATTGCTTTATTATTTTCTCTACCTTTGTTCTAATTTTGTCTGTTGTCACTAACATCATATACTCTGTACATGCAATTTATAAATCCTCAGACTCCTTCGAGTGGCAGTTCTCAATATTTAATTATTTAATTGCATCATGGACCTAACCCCCTTTCAAATGCAATGAGAAGATTTTAGGAGTCCCCTAGAAATATGTGAGACTTGTTTAGGTTTTTGGAAAGCCAATGTCAAGATTCCCGGGTTTAATTAATAGAATAGTTCTATTTGAAATGCAAATCCTTTTCTTGAAAACTATAAAAACACAAACAAGATCCACTAATGATTGGTTTTAAGAACAAATGAAGTGTTGTGTTTGTTAGAAGTTAGACTCTGTTTACTGCCTGAGATTAATAACATTAATTAATAATGTTTAGTTATTAATAACAATAATGTTTAGTTATTAATAACGATTAATAACGTTTAGTTATCTTGATGTGTCTACAGCCTAGCATAGAGCTGGCTCATACTCAATTCTAATTAATTAACTCATGTTTAAGTCCAGTTAATTGTTTTTTTTTTTTTTTAATTTTTTTATTAAATCATAACTGTATACAATGAATGTCAGCCCTGGTGATTACACTGAGGATTTTGGAATAGTAAATTCGTGGACAAAAGGGTAAGGCAAATGTTGCAAACGCCTAGTGTGAGGTCTCCACTGTCCATTCTTGACTGCCAGGCAGGGGTTGCTAAGGCATCATGACACTCTTCCTTGTTGGGTCAGAATGCTCCCTCCCCATCACCTGGCACAATGTTACTCAGAATGGGGGGGGGGTGTAAGAAAAAAATGATTTTTTGTTTGTTTGTTTTGCTAGTTGGATACAATGGCTTTCTAGGCTGAGTGTGGTGGCTCAGACCTGTAAGTCCAACATTTTGGGAGGGTGAGATAGGAGTTTGAGACCAGCCTGGGCAACATAGCAAGAACTTGTCTCTACAAAAAACAAAACAAAACAAAACAAAATGAATTAGCCAGGCATGGTGGCACTTGCCTGTAAGCCCAGATCCTCAAGAGGCTGAGGTGGGAAATTGCATGAGCTCAGGAATTCCATGTTGCACTGAGCTGTGATCACACCACTATACTCCACCCTGAATGACATAGCAAGATCTGGCTTCTTAACAACAAAGAAACAAACAAAAAACCAACAACCCCCCTTTTCTGTGGCCAAGGGGATAAACATTCCCTGGCGACTGTGATGAGTTTCATTTTTCACGCCCACTCTTCCTAAGGACGGCCGTCCCCAGTTCTGCTCCAGCATCTTGAGGTTCCAAGTAAGAGTCTTAAAAATCCATTAATGATTTTTGTTCTGGGCATGTTAGAGAAGAGTGGTGGCATTCTGCTGGTCACTTTCTATTCCTCCCCAGTAGTATTTTCAGCTTATAGGCTATCCTGAGCACAAGGAGAAAATGGAAATGGGGGGGAAGTGGGGGAAGAACCAAGGAGCAGGGAATCAGAGGAAGCGGGGTGGGGGGAGCTGTGAGGCAGAAGGTGGGCTGGGCAAGTGTGTCACTACCAGACCCACAGGTGCAACTTGCTAATCCCAGTGCCACAGGCATCCTTTTTCTGCACTGAGCTGTCATGGACTAAATTGCCATTTGGTGCCAGGCTCAGAAAAGAGTGATATTGTCTCAGTCACACAAGGAAGAGAGAACTCTGGCTCTGAGATGGGAGGTACTCAGGAGAAACGGCCTTAAGTGCTCCAGCTCTCCAGCGCTCCACCCCCGCCACCTCCATGCCAGAGTTGCCATGGGGATTAGGCAGGAGAGAAAGGCTGCAGACCTCTGGTTACATATTTTTGGTATTGTTCATCTATATCGTGGGAGGCTCTGCAGAGGTCACTGGAACTCATTTAGAAATGAGTCAGATCTGTTCTCTACTTGGAGGGGTGATACTGATCTAGTGAGGATAAAAAAAATCCATCAACAATAGCACTTGTTAAAAATGTGAAAGGCACTCTGATATATGTGTCTTCAGCTGTTTGCTGCTGCTATAACAGAATAAATGGACTGGGTGATTAATCAAGAAAAGAGGTTGACATAGTTCATGGTTCTGGACGCTGGGAAGCTAAGAGCAAGGGGCTGCAGCTGGTGGAGACCTCACTGTGACGTAACATGGCAGACACCAGCACCTGGCCAAAAGTGCAGGTGTGGGAGAAAAAATGGGGGTCAGACTCCCGTAATAACCACCCCCTCCCATGATAACGGCATAATCCATTCACCAGACAGAGCCCTCATGACCCCATCTCTCCCTAAAGGGCCCACCTCTCAGTAGCTCCCCCATCTTCTGTTTCACTCACCGTGGTCTTAGTTACAGTATTTTGCAAGAAAGAGAGAGGGAGAGTGAGACCACATTCAGATAACTTTTATTAAAATCTGTTATTATAGTTGTCCTATTTTATTATTACTTGCTAATCTCTCACTGTGCCTAATTCATAAATTAACCTTTATCACAGGAAGATATGTATACAAAAAAGGATCATTTATGACGTGTATGTAGAGTTTGGTGCTATCCACAATCTCAGGCATCACTGAGGGTCGTGCAATGTGTCCCCTTCAGTCGAGGAGGGACTATTGTGCCAGCACAATGGCAACTAGATCTTAACCTGACTTTAGGAGGGACATTCAGACCATGGCATTTTGCACCTGGCCCCCTAACACTTACATCCTTCTCACATTCAAAATGCGTTCACTCCATCAGAGCCTTAACTTATTCCAGCACCAACTCAGAAGTCCAAAGTTCAGTGTCACCTAAATCAGACTGGGGCGAGACTCCGTGATTTCTAAGAAGTTCCTCACTTTCCCTGTAGCTCTCATTTTCTTCTGAGCACCCCCAAGAACTGTCCCTTTACTCTATTCATGGAAATCTGGGCTTTTTCCAGCTTGCTCCTCTAAATACTAGAATCTACCCACTTCCCAGCTCAAAGGCTCTTCCTTATGTCCAGATATAGCAGAACCTTTGTGAGTTGACCACCTAAGGGACTGTAACAAACTGGTTGGCATATAGAAGTGGCCGACATACAGAGGTGACCGACATGGGCTCTTCCCTTGAGTGCATGTGGTGCATGCTTGATGCATGAAACTCCGGTCAACTTAAGGAGGTGGTCAGTGTAGGGAGGTGGTCAACTGGGGGGGGGGGTTCTACTGTATTTGTTATAGCAACAGGCCTACTTCTTGGTACCAATTTTATGTCTGAATCCTTTTTTTGCTACCGTAACAGACTGGGTAATTTACACAGGAAAGAGATTTATTTAGCTCACAGTGCTAGAGGCTGGACAGTCCAGGATGGAGAGACTGCACCTGTTGAGGGGTTTCTTGCTGCACGATAACATGGTGGATGATGTTACATGGCAAGGAAGTGTGCTGAATTCCCACAATAACTAATCCATTCCCATGATAACACCATTTGTCCATTTACCAGGGCAGAGCCCTCACGATCTAATCACCTCTTAAAGCTCTCCCTTATTAATACTGTCATAATGGCAATTAAATTTCAACATTAATTTTGGAGGAGACATTCCAACCATAACAGTATGTATGAACAAAGGGCTATTAATTCTTCTTAACTGGGGCTGGGGAATTTCATCTGTGAAAAGTATTTAATAATACTGTACCATAGGAGATATTTATTTTGATAGATTGTTAGTAAGATAAATAACCCACTCTTGGAAGAGAGAGTCTCCCCAGTACAGAATTGCAAATAGAAACAGTGGGCACCATTGTATTGATGGATTTCTTAGGAAGAGTCTCTGACACTTCCTAAGAGTCATGTTTTTCCTCTTAAATATAATGTATAATACATGAACATAAATCTAACGGACATGGACGAATATGCTGGGGAGTGAGAAATCAAATGCTATTGCCACAAAGCCAATCTCAATGTTTGCTGATTTGAATTAAATTCCTTAAAGGAAAAGCCATGTTATTCCAGATCATCCTAGAATGCCTGTGAGCAGTATCAGTTCTCTAGTTAGTAATTGAAGGCAAGAACTCAATAATCATCTAGTCTTATTATTCTGTCTTCTCAGTTTGGGGCTGGTGGGTATTAGTTTCTGCAGGGCTGGCGGGTGTTAGTTTCTGCAGGCCTAATTGCTCACTGGACCATCTTTCAGCACCAGAGGCATCTAGAGGGATTCTGCACTTCTGTAAGAACGAGCTTACATCTCAGACCTGCTGCCTGCAGTGGGTTTTCATTAGCTGGACTTCCCGGTGGGCGGTTCTGGTTCACACACCCAGTAGCTGCTCTGTTGATGTTCTCAGGGGGTGGCAGGCAGTTCATAGCTTAGCATCGCCTGAAACGTTTGGAAGGAGTGTTTAATTTTAGCACTGTTCCTTAGGCCTGTTCTGTTCGCTGCTACAAACTCACACCATCAGCCCCTAAGGAGCTTACACTAATTAAAAGGCAAGGTTCAGGAGATCATGCTCTTGTTTCGCCAAAAACTTTCTGTATGAAATAATGGCCCAGAGTATATAGATAAACAGTTCAATAAAGGCTTTGGGTAATTCTAGTTTCTACAATGGTAAATTGGGAAGAAAGACTTTGAAATGAGATCATTGTGTAGATACTACGCCTTTGCACTGGGTTCTTTACATGTGGCCCTAAATAATACTTGAAATAAGAGTATCAGTTTGGTCAAAACCCATGCAGACTTAATTGGGAGTGAGATCTTTATTAGAAATTGTGTGGCTAGGCAATACATATGTATTATGAGAAGGTCAGAAAGCCTTCCAACCTGAGAAACATTTAGGGATTGACAAAAGAGATTTGAGTCTATAGAGCAATCAGGGAGTCACCAGAGGGTGGCTTTTTCCTAACTCTTCTGATATAAAATGGAAAATTTTGTCATAGGATTAGGCTGTCAGAAATGATTAGTTTCTCTCTCTTTTACGTTATTACTTACTATTTATCAACCTTTATTCTTTTAAACTCTTGCCCACATATGAACAAATGTAGCTTATGTTTCTCTTAAGAAATGAATACTGAAAAATAAACTTTTATCCTCTTTCCTTTTGTCTCTTTCCTGAATTTCTTTTTTTTTTTTTTCCAGTTTCTGACCAGGGCTGGGTTTGAACCCATCACCTCCAGCCTATGGGGCTGGCACCCTACTCCTTTGAGCCACAGGCACCCCCTTTCCTGAATTTCTTTTAGAATAGAATAAACTATTTTTTCAGTCTGAATGAATCAATTTCCGCTATAGGGTTGGAGTCAGAGGCTTATAGATTTTTAAGCCAAACCCTGCATAATTTACGTTGCAACAGGATAATCTCACCTGTGACATAGTGAAATACTTAATTTTTATAACAGCCTCAGAATTGAGGGTTTTAGGAGTCATAGTGTTTGCAACATAGGACTTGTAATATTGAGATGAAGTTGACTGTATAAAGCAAATATTACATGGGCTGCAGATAAGTTTTTAAGAACGTTTATGATAAAATGACTACTTTTGGCTTAATAATCATTGAAGAGATTACAAAACTAGCAAACCACAGACTAAATCCAACTATAGATTCAGAAATAGTTTTTTGCTTCTTTTTAATTTATAAGAAACCTTTTGGTTATGTAGTGAAAGGCAAGTCTTTCTTCTACCATTACTCCCCAGCTGAGAAACTGCAATTTCTTTGTATCCTTCCAGAGATGGTTTGTACATATATGTGTATAAATAAATATGTTTAAATTTATAAATAAATTGGGGGAGTATAAATAATTACTTTATACTTTACCTCATCTTCTCTTTCCCTTTAACTATTATTTTATCTTTTTTTCTTTAAGATCTAGTCATGAACCCAGAACTCCCTGCCTTTCTTATCATTGTATCTTGGAACTCATTCCATTTTACCACCTACATTTCAGTACATTCTTATTCTTTTTGATTCCATTATATGGATGCACCAGAATTTATTTAACTATATCCCTATTAATGATTATTTTGGTTGTTTGCAAATGTTTGCTATTTTTATGTGACTATGCATACGTTTGTACAAATACCACATCAGATAAGTGAATATGTATCTACCTGCAGAACATATTTCTGGAAGTAGAATTGCTGGGTTAGAGGTTAGAGGCATTTATAATTATGCTGGCCAACACTAGATAGCCCTCCACAGTGGCTGTATGAGTTTAACCTCCCGGCAGCAAAGTGTGAGAATGCCTAATGTGCTTTCTAATTCCTTGATCACTGCCAATGTCTGTGTTTTGCATGGTTGTAAAATAATACCTGAGGCTGGGTGATTTATACAGAAAGGAGGCTACTTGGCTCCCTCATTGTTCTGTGGGCTGTGCAAGAAGCCTGGACCAGTGTCTGCTTCTGAGGAAAGCCTCAGGAAGCCTCCCTTCCAGTTGTGAGGTGACACGGAGCCAGTGTGTCACATAGTGATGGGGAGCAGGTGGGAAGGAGGGTGCCTGCTCTTTTAAGCAACTGGCTCTTTTTTTTTTTTTTTTTTTTAAATCATAGCTGTGTACAATAATGCAATCATGAAGTACAATGTGCTGATTCCATATACAGTCTGAAATATTTTCACTGAACTGGTTAACATAGCCCTCATGGCATTTTCTTACTTATTGTGTTCAAACCCTTAACTGGCTCTTGCCCACACCGACAGAGTGAGAACTCCCTGATGCTGCCCCGTGACTGAGCCCTGCCTCCGACACAGGGAGTCAAACTTCAGCATGAGATTTGGAAAGGCCAAACATCCAGACTGGCTCACCTCGTAAAAGTGAAAAATGTAATCTCAGTCTTCTTTTAATTTTCATTTTTATTATTAAGAGTGAAGTTTAGGGGGTGGAGCAAGATGGCGGCCGAGTAACAGCTTCCCTGCAACTGGCCACAGTGAGTCTGGGGATATATGACTCCAGGCATCTCTGGCTGATGGGATCTGCCTATAATCATCCCTTTGAGGATACAGGGAGTCAGCAAGGGACTTCTGGACCCCAAGAGGAGGACAGAAACAGTGGAAAACTGGCAAGTGGTTGCGTGTGTTCAATCGACCTAATCCCGCCAGCAGCCATAAGTACAAGCAGCACTGAGACTGCAAACCGGAAAGGCCTTACCTGTGAACTGTTCCCGTGATTTTGGACTTGGCACTCAGTTGAACTGCCTTAGGGAGAGCTTGAGCAGGAGTGTGGAGAACTTTGGGCATTGTCTAGGGCCCCAGAATGAGCTGCTGAGCCAGACGGAGCTAATAGTGTTTGGCTGTGGGCTGCAGGGAGCCATTGTGAGAGCACTGCCCCGGCAAGCTCCGCCCTCAGGGTCACAGAGCAAGGATCCAGTGGGAGCTAGTAACCTAGTGACAGAACAGCCTAAAGGCGGGGACTGAGCTGCCTTACAGCCTTAACCCTCAGGGGCAGAGTGAGACTGGTTTTGGCATACTGGACCCTCAAGCTGTTGCCCTGGATAGAGTGGTGTGGTGTCACAGCTCATAGCAAACTCAAACCCCTGGGTGTGGTGCCACCTGGACCTCCATAAGAGCTGTGCCGCAACACCCGACCCGCGAACCATGCCCACTGGGCCTCCGCACACCCTGACCAGGAACTGCGGGAGCCATGCCAACCTGCATCCTCCCTCCTGTACCCTCCCTGCCTCCACACCGGCCTGCTCGTCTGGCCAGGGACTCTGGTAGCCGCATGCCCTCTGGAGCGCTCCTGGCCTCTGTGCAGAGGCCTTCTCCTGGCCAGAGACTGCTGGAGCCTTGGGCTCTCTGTGCCAAAGTCACTGGGCGCCAGGCACTCCCAGAACTGTGCACACAACCTCCTGCCCTGTTGCTGGATCCAGGTGTGTCACACACTGGAGCTGCTTCCACAACCAGAACTCCCTGGCTGGGGCAGGCCCAGAGGAACTGCACAGGGTCACTCCCTACAATAATACAGCAACAATAGAGTGATCGCGCTGGGGTCTAATCTTGGAGAGACACCTCCCCAACTCTGAGGATGGCCAGAGGCAACGGTGAAAAACAATCATGAGGCAAAATCAACAGAAGAACTCTGGAAATATGAATAATCAGAGTAGATCAACTCCCCCAAGGATCAATGGGGCAGACACAGCACAAGATCCCATGCACAAACAAATAGCTGAGATGTCAGAAATCTAATTCAGAATCTGGATAGCAAATCAGATTGAATCAGAATTCCAAGCAGTAACCCAAAAGATATCTCAAGAATTCAATAAATTCAAAGACCAAATGATCAAATATTTTGACACATTGAGACAAGAAGTTGCAACCCTCAAAGATTTGAGAAACACAGTAGAATCTCTCAGTAACAGAATGGAGCAAGCAGAAGAAAGGATTTCTGACATTGAAGACAAAGCTTTCGAACGCTCCCAAACTCTCAAAGAGGAAGAGAAATGGAGGGCAAAAACAGATCACTCTCTCAGAGAGCTCTGGGATAATTCGAAGAAAACTAATATTCCTCTTATAGGGATCCCTGAAAGTGATGAAGTGGTACAGAGTCTCTTCTCCATGAGATTATGAAGGATAACTTTCCAGACATGCCAAGAGATTCTGAAATTCAGATAGCAGACAGTTTCAGAACTCCAGCATGACTCAACCCAAATAAAACATCCCCCAGACACATCATAATCGATTTCACTAAAGTTAATATGAAGGAGAAAATTCTGAAAGCAGCCAGACGAAAGAAAACCATCGCCTATAAGGGGAAGAATATCAGAATAACTGCAGATTTCTCTGCTGAAATCTTTCAAGCTAGAAGAGGATGGTCATTGACTTTTAATCTCCTAAAACAAAATAACTTTCAACCTAGGATCCTGTACCCAGCTAAATTGAGAGAAATTAAATACTTCAATGACATTCACATGTTGAAGAAATTTGCCATAACTAAACCAGCTCTCCAGGATATTCTCAGACCTATCCTTCATAAAGACCAGTGTAATCCTCCACCACAAAAGTAAACCCACCCAGAAAATTTTGATCAAATTCCAACTTCCACAGTCGCAAAAGGATTAAAAATGTCCACCAGACTCTCGAAAGGCTTATCAATATTCTCAATTAATGTGAATGGTTTAAATTGTCCTCTAAAGAGGCACAGGTTGGCTGACTGGATACAAAAACTCAAGCCAGATATCTGCTGCATACAAGAATTGCATCTTACATTAAAAGACAAATACAGAATCAAGGTGAAGGGATGGTCATCTATACTCCAGGCAAATGGAAAGCAGAAAAAAGCAGGCATTGCAATCCTATTCGCAGATGCAATAGGCTTTAAAAACCAACCAAAATAAGGAAGGATAAGGATGGACACTTCATATTTGTTAAAGGTAATACTCAATATGATGAGTTTCAATTAATATTTATACACCCAACCAGAACGCACCTCAATTTATAAGAGAAACTCTAACAGACATGAGCAACTTGATTTCCTCCAGTTCCATAGTAGTTGGAGATTTTAACACCACTTTAGCAGTGCTGGACAGATCCTCCAAAAAGAAGCTAAGCAAAGAAATCTTAGATTTAAACTTAACCATTCAACATCTGGACTTAACAGACATCTACAGAACATTTTATCCCAACAAAAATGAATACACATTCTTCTCATCAGCCCATGGAACATACTCCCAAATCGACCACATCCTAGGCCACAAATCTAACCTCAGCAAATTAAAAAAAAAAAAAATAGGAATTATTCCTTGCCATCTTCTCAGACCATCATGGAATAAAAGTTGAACTCAATAACAACAGGAACCTGCATACCCATATAAAAACATGGAAGCTAAACAACCTTATGCTGAAGCATAGATGGGTTATAGATAAGATTAAGAAGGAAAGCACCAAATTTCTGGAACAAAACTATAAGACACGAATTATCAGAACCTCTGGGATTCTGCAAAGGCAGTACTAAGAGGTAAATTTATAGCACTGCAAGCTTCCTCAAGAAAACAGAAAGAGAGAAAGTTAATAACTTAATGGGACATCTCAAGCAACTGGAGAAGGAAGAACACTCCAACCCCAAACCCAGCAGAAGAAAAGAAATAACCAAAATCAGAGCAGAATTAAATGAAATTGAAAACAAAAGAATTATACAACAGATCAATAAATCCAAAAGTTGTTTTTTTTAAAAATGAATAAATAGATAAACCTTTGGCCAACCTAACCAGAAAAAAAAGAGTAAAATCTCTAATTTCATCAATCAGAAATGGTAACAATGAAATAACGACAGACCCCTCAGAAATTCAAAAAATCCTTAACGAATACTACAAGAAACTCTACTCTCAGAAATATGAAAATCTGAAAGAAATTGACCAATGCCTGGAAGTACGCCACCTACCAAGACTTAGCCAGAACGAAGTGGAAATGTTGAACAGGCCTATATCAAGTTCTGAAATAGCATCAACTATACAAAATCTTCCTAAAAAGAAAAGTCCAGGACCAGATGGCTTTACGTCAGAATTCTACCAAACCTTTAAAGAAGAACTAGTATCTATATTACTAAACCTCTTCCAAAATATAGAAAAAGAAAGAATATTATCCAACACATTCTACGAAGCAAACATCACCTTAATCCCCAAACCAGGGAAAGACCCAACAAGAAAAGAAAATTATAGACCAATATCACTAATGAATATTGATGCTAAAATACTCAACAAGATCCCAATAAACAGAATCCAATACCACATCAAAACAATTATACACCATGATCAAGTGGGATTTATATCAGGGTCTCAAGTCTGGTTCAATATATGTAAATCTATAAATGTAATTCAACACATAAACAAACTAAAAAATAAGGACCATATGATTATTTCACTTGATGCAGAAAAAGCTTTTGATAATATCTAGCATCCCTTCATGATCAGAACACTTAAGAAAATTGGTATCGAAGGGACATTTTTTAAACTAATAGAGGCCATCTACGGCAAACCCACAGCCAATATCATATTGAATGAAGGTAAATTGAAATCATTTCCACTTAGATCAGGAACCAGGCAAGGTTGCCCATTGTCTCCATTGCTCTTTAACATTGTAATGGAAGTTTTAGCCATTGCAATTAGGGAAGAAAAGGTGATCAAGGGTATCCACATAGGGTCAGAAGAGATCAAACTTTCACTCTTCGCAGATGATATGATCGTATATCTGGAAAACACTAGGGATTCTACTACAAAACTTTTAGAAGTGATCAAGGAATACAGCAATGTCTCAGGCTACAAAATCAGCACCCAAAAATCTGTAGCCTTTATTTATACCAACAATACCCAAACTGAAAAAACAGTCAAGGACTCTATTCCTTTCACAGCAGTGCCAAAGAAGATGAAGTATTTGGGAGTATACCTAACAAAAGACGTGAAAGATCTCTACAAAGAGAACTATGAAACTTTAAGAAAAGAAATAGCTTTCATGTGAAAGTCCTAAGTTAGTTTCATAGTAGGGGTGAATACATTTTATATTTTTTCTTCCATTCTTGAGACACTTTACTGAAAAGAATATGTTCCAGCTCCATCCATGTAAACATGAAAGAGGTAAAGTCTCCATCTTTCTTCAAGGCTGCATAGTATTCCATGGTGTACATATATCACAATTTGTTAATCCATTCGTGGATCGATGGGCACTTGGGTTTTTTCCATGACTTAGCAATTATGAATAGGGTTGCAATAAAGATTCTGGTACAAATATCTTTGTTTTGATGTGGTTTTTGGTCTTCTGGGTATATGCCCAGCAGAGGAATTACAGGATTGAATGGCAGATCTATTTTTAGATCTCTAAGTGTTCTTCATATATCTTTCCAAAAGGAATGTATTAGTTTGCATTCCCACCAGCAGTGCAAAAGTGTTCCCTTTTCTCCACATCTACCCCAACATCTCTGGTCTTGAGATTTTGTGATATAGGCTAGTCTCACTGGAGTTAGATGATATCTCAAAGTAGTTTTGATTTGCATTTCTCTGATGATTAAAGATGATGAGCATTTGGGGGGGGAGGTGGGTAAAGGGAGGGGGATTGAAAGGATCACACCTGTGGTGCATCTTACAAGGGTACATGTGAGCCTTGGCAAATGTGGAATGTAAATGTCTTGGCAAGGTAACTAAGAAAATGCCAGGAGGGCTATGTCAACTAATGAGATGAAAATATGTCAAATATTCTGTGAAACAAGTGTATGGTGCCCCATGATCATATTGATGTACACAGCTATGATTTAATAAAAAATAAATAAATAAATAAAAAAGAAAAGAAAAGAAATAGCTGAAGATGTTAACAAATGGAGAAACATACCATGCTCATGGCTGGGAAGAATCAACATTGTTAAAATGTCTATACTACCCAAAGCAATATATAATTTTAATGCAATTCCTATTAAAGCTCCATTGTCATACTTTAAAGATCTTGAAAAAAATAATACTTCATTTTATATGGAATCAGAAAAAAACCTCAAATAGCCAAAACATTACTCAGCAATAAAAACACAGCAGGAGCAATCACGCTACCAGACTTGAGACTGTACTATAAATTGATAGTGATCAAAACAGCATGGTACTGGCACAAAAACAGAGAAGTAGATGTCTGGAACAGAATAGAGAACCAAGGGATGAACCCAGCTACTTACCGTTATTTGATCTTTGACAAGCCAATTAAAAACATTCAGTGGGGAAAAGATTCCCTATTTAACAAATGGTGCCAGGTGAACTGGCTGGCAACCTGTAGAAGATTGAAACTAGACCCACACCTTTCATCATTAACTAAGATAGACTCTCACTGGATAAAAGATTTAAACTTAAGACATGAAGCTATAAAAATACTTGAAGAAAGTGCAGGGAAAACTCTAGAAGGAATCAGCCTGGGTGAACATTTTATGAGGAGGACTCCCCAGGCAATTGAAGCAGTATCAATAATACACTACTGGGACCTGATCAAAGTAAAAATCTTCTGCACAGCCAAGAACATAGTAAGTAAAGCAAGCACACAGCCCTCAGAATGGGAGAAAATATTTGCAGGTTATACCTCCAATAAAGGTCTAATAACCAGAATCTACAGAGAACTGAAACGTATTAGCAAGAAAAGAACACGTGGTCCCATCTCAGGGTGGGCAAGGGACTTTAGAGAAACTTCTCTAAAGAAGACAGATACACCATCTACAAACACATGAAAAAAAGCTCATCATCCTTAATCATCAGAGAAATGCAAATCAAAACTTCTTTGAGATATCACCTAACCCCAGTAAGAGTAGCCCACATAACAAAATCCCAAAACCAGAGATGTTGGCGTGGATGTGGAGGAAAGGGCACACTTCTACACTGCTGGTGGGAATGCACACTAATACATTCCTTCTGGAAGGATGTTTGGAGAATACTTAGAGACCTAAAAATAGACCTGCCATTCGATCCTATAATTCCTTTACCAGGTTTATACCCAGAAGATCAAAAATCACAATATAACAAAGACATCTGTACCGGAATGTTTATTGCAGCCCAATTCATAATTGCTAAGTCATGGAAGAAGCCCAAGTGCCCATCAACCCACGAATGGACTAGCAAATTGTGGTACATGTATACCATGGAATATTATGCAGCCTTAAAGAAAGATGGAGATTTACCTCTTTCATTTACATGGATGGACCTGGAACATATTCTACTTAGCAAAGTATCTCAGGAATGGAAGAAAAGGTATCCAATGTACTCATCCCTACTATGAATCTAAATTGTGGCTTTCACATGAAGGCTATAACCCAACTATAGCACAAGACTATGGGGAAAGGGCCAAGGAAGGGGAAGGGAGGGGGGAGGTTAGTGTAGAGGGAAGGTGATGGGTGGGGCCACACCTACGGTGCATCTTAGAATGGGTACAGGCGAAACTTTCTAAAGGCAGAATATAAATGTCTGTATACAATAACTTGGAAAATACCATGAAGGCTACGTTGAACCGTTTGATGGAAATGTTTCAGATTGTATATAAAACCAGCACATTTTACCCCTTGATTGCACTAATGTACACAGCTATGATTTAACAATAAAAAAAGAGTGAATTTTAGCATCTTATCATATGTTTGAGTCATTTTTATTTTTCCTTCCTCAAACTGTTTACTCATCATCTGTAAAATTGCAATGCTGCTCCCCCATATACTGAGTCAGGAGGGATCCTTTCAGCTTAGAAATATTAGCTGTTTGGAATATGTGTTCCCAAGGTGAGTTTTTCTATGAGGAAATTTTATGTGTTTTAAATTACAAGTCTTTTCATTTATGACTTCTAGATTTTTTGTCATACTTAGAAAATTGCCAGTTATATAAAAAGTTTCCCCCAGGGCAGTTCACCAGTCACCTAAATGTTTGCTTGTTTTTAGCTTTAACATTTTATTCCATCTGGAAATGATCCCAGTCCAATGTGTGGGCATTGTCCCCATACGTGACCCATTTCCCAGCACCATTTCTCTTTCTCTTCATTGATCAAAACGCCCCCTTTGTAAAGTCCTGAATCACCCAGTGAATTTTACTCTATTTCTGACTCATCGTTCACAGACATGAGTACTGTTTTAATTATTGAGATTTTTATATTTTTTTAAATAAAAATGTAGTGCTGCGAGTTACCCTTTATTGCTGTCCATTTTCAGAGATTTTTTTTGCATAGTTTTATTTTTTATATGAAGTTTAGAATGTACTTGTCTAGTTAAGAAATACATCCCTCTTTCTGATATTTTATACTTCTAATTCTACTTTTGGCGAATTGTTATGGTATAATAACATCAGTGAAATGGTGAATGAGACAAGTGATAGCAGGCCTCTCCTCTGGTTCCTGAGCCTATGAAAAGCCTTTAACAAGGAAAGGGGAAAGGTCAGCAACTAGTTAACCTTATCAAGCAAAAAAAGAAGAAGAAATTGCAAGTGTTAAACAAAGGAGCTAAAATGGAGATGGAAACAGAAGAAGTTAAAGAATGACCAAGATTAATTTGCATAGAAATTGAATTCTGTGGAAACAAATGTTAAAACTGGATGTGGAGAAAGGGGACACTTCTGCCCTGCTGGTGGGAGTACAAGCTAATATGTCCTTTTTGGAAAGAAATATGGAGAATACTCAGGGATCTAAAAGTAGACCTGCTGTTTGATCCTGCAATTTCTGTACTAGGTGTATATCCAAAAGACCAAAAATCACTTTATAACAAAGACATTTGCACAAGATTGTTTCTTGCAGCTCAATTCATAATAGCCAAGTCATGGAAGGAACCCAAGTGTCCATCGACCCATGAATGGATTAATAAATTGTGGTATATGTACACCATGGAATATTATGCAGCCTTTCAAAAAGATGGAGACTTTACCTCTTTTATGTTTACATGAATGGAGCTGGAACATATCCTACTTAGTAAAGTATATCAAGAATGGAAGAAAAAAATATCCAACGTACTCAGTACTATTATGAAACCAATTTACAATCTCTCTCACAGAGAGATCACAACTATGGCCCAGGATGAAGGGGGGGGGGGTGCAGGAAAGGAGGGAGGAGGTCAGATGGATGGAGGGTGAATGGTGGGATCACACTATGGTGCATAATGTAAGGGTACTTGTTATTTATTAAGTATAGAGTGTAAATGTCCTAACATAATAAGTAAGTAAATGAGATGAGGTTTATATTAACCAGTGTGATGTAAACGCTCTTAATTCTATATGAAATCAGCACATTGTACCCCATACATGCATTAATGTATACATGATCTATGCATTTATGATTTAATAAAAAAAGAAAACATTTTGCATTAATAGTAAATAGCAATAAACATTTAATAGTCTGAAATGCTACTTTTTCCAGCTTTATTAATATCTATGACAAATAAAAATCTTGTATCTTTGCTAAAAAATAAAAAAATAATAATATAAAAAACCCTGTATGAAATAGCTTTCTAGAAAAGGTCATTTATCAGACTGACCACACAAGAAATGGAAACAAATGCCATTAAAAAATAGAAAAACATGTCAAAAGAGCTTCAAAAACAATAAAAATGCTATTGTTTTAATTAACTGATAGCATCATTAATTAATATCTTGCTTCCTGATTAACCATGTGGTTGGATTTGGGGCAGTGTTAAAGCCCTATTTATCTTCTTCGATTTTACTGTTTTTGTGTCAAGAATAGATTGTTGAATTTTTATCATTTCCAGTTGCATAATAAATTTCACTTGCACACTATTATTCTTGCACAGTACTGCCAGATTTTATTTGTAAATATTTTGCTTATGATTTTTGCACTAATATTTATAAGGGAGATTTGTCTGTAGTATTCTTTTTTTATGGTATTTTGTCAGGTTGATCTATCATTATTATGCTTGCTTCACAAAAATAACTTTAATTTTTCCATCAATACCTATAATCTGAACAGCTTAAATAGCATTTGAAATATCTGCTTCTGAAGACTTCTTAGAATTATCACGTGAATAGCATTTTTCATTGTTTTGAAGCTCTTTTGATACATTTTTCTATTTTTTTTTTGTAGAGACAGAGTCTCACTATACCACCCTCGGTAGAGTGTCGGGGAGTCACACGGCTCACAGCAACCTCTAACTCTTGGGCTTACGCGATTCTCTTGCCTCAGCCTCCTGAGCAGCTGGGACTACAGGTGCCTGCCACAAAGCCCGGCTATTTTTTTTGTTGCAGTTTGGCCGGGGCTGGGTTTGAACCTGCCACCCTTGGCATATGGGGCTGGGGCACGTTTTTCTATTTTTTTAATGGCATTTGTTCACTTCAGCTTTTCTATTTCTTATGTGGTAAGTCTGGTAAGTGACTTTTCTAGAAAGCTAACTATTTCTCGCAGGTTTTAACATTTATTTCCATAGAATTCACCTAGGTCTATGCAAATTAATCCTGCTATTCTTTAAATTCTTCTGTTTCCATCTCCACTTTAGCTGCTTTGCTTTACATTTGCCATTTCTTCTTCTTCTTTTTTTCTTGATAAGGTTAACTAGTTGTTGACCTTTCCCCTTTCCTTGATAAAGAGTTTTTGGATTAACTTATAACTTCTACTATTCATCTGTTTCTAACTTATTAATTGCTATCATATGATCTTTATTAATCCCCTTTGTATGTTTTCTTTCTTTCATCTAATTTAATTTTAGAATTAGACAACTGTGTCATTTTTCATCCTTTATTATAGAAAGAGGCATTGAGGCTATGAATTTTCCTACATTACTGTGTTAGCTGCATCTCAGTTATCTTTGTATGTTACATGGTTATAACCATTGTTTCCTAGAAGTTTGCAAATTTTGCTTTTTAATTCCTGCTTTACTCAAGAGTTGTTTGAAGAAGAGTTTTAGTCTCTGTTATTTCTGCTTTTTCAGATTAACAAAGGTTATTTGGGGGTATAATATGTTGTTCTTTTTAAAATTTTTGATTTTTTGAGACAGGGTTTCACTGTGTTGCCCAGGTTGGCTTTGAACCCTTGGGCTCAAGGGATCCTGCTGCCTCAGCTTGCTGAATTGCTAAGATTTCAGACATGAGCCACTGCACCCAGCAGTTGTTAATTTATGAAAGTATAACTTAATTTTCTTATACTTATCAGTCATATTTTATTGCTAATTTTTATTTTATTCTTCTATTACCTTGTTTTTTTCTATATAATTTGTCATCATCTGAGAGAGGAGATTTCAAGTCCCTTACTATACTCTCAGTGGGTTCCTGGGTGTTTCTCCTTGAATCTCCTATAATTTCTTCTCTGTGCTGCTGCTGTGTTGTTTGGTGCATAAATATTTGTAGCATTTGTGCCTTCAATACGAAATTTGCCTTCTGTCACTGTAAAGCAGCTTCTTTATTTTATTTGATGCTTTCTGCCCTGAATTCCACTCTGCGGACATTAAAATTGTAAGGACTCCTCTTGTCATAATGCTGCCTATCTTTTCATTTTCCCTTTCTGAATCACTTCAAGACTTGCGATTTGACTGGTGACTCGGCTTTTGTTCAATTGGTGCAGGACATTTAGATTTATTGAAGTGGCAGGTGCGTGTCTGTTCATGTTGTGGTTTCTGTTTTGGAAAGTCCCTCGCTGGGCGGTTTTCATCTAGTTTGCCCCTGTGCCGTTGTTCTGATAGTAAGGCTGCTTAATTACACTTTTACATATCTTTAGTTCCTCCGCCTTTATGCTCACTTCCTATCACATGCAGGGATGAAGCTAGCTTCATCACTTCTAACTTCTAGGCCACTCAGTTACCCACCTAGCACTCTGTCTAGATGCCGCTCTTGACACTGACCTTACTTGACTTATCAGTGGACCTCGCTCATGCCAACTATGTGCTGAAGGCATTTTCAGAGCTTTATACCCCTCAGTCAGTCAGTTCTCAACTGGAGGTGATTTGTTTCCCAGGGGACACTTGGTTATGTCTAAAACATCCTTGGTTGATACAGCCGAGGCAAAGGGTGGCAGCCCTGGCCTCTGCCCTGGCTCTGATGCACAGGATTACACAACAAGTAACTCCCAGCACAGAATATCAATAGCATGGCTGCTGAGAAAATCTGAATTAGATAATAATATTCTTAAGGGAAAAGTCTTCACT
Organism: Nycticebus coucang; assembly: GCF_027406575.1. NCBI lineage: Eukaryota > Metazoa > Chordata > Mammalia > Primates > Lorisidae > Nycticebus > Nycticebus coucang. The sequence goes on from NC_069788.1 coordinate 2,686,096, forward strand.
TTTATTTATATCACTTCGTATCATTTAATATAGTGCTATACCAGAGATACTTAGAAAATGTTGACTAATATTTTTAATAAAAATAATATTTAAATTTATGTTTTTAAAGTTCTAGTACTCTTTAGAATTTTGTTTCAAGGGCCAAAGCAATGAGTTACACTTTATTAATAATCTGACTTAAAAAAATGCTTTTTAAAAATCCTTCTCTGATCTAATTTTGTAGCAATAAATTTTTCAATGATAGTTACCTCATCATCGAATTAAAAAACGGAGGCTGTTCATTAAGAAACTTCAATGCTATAATTGATGAAGAGCTCTAAATTAATTATTTCCTGATTACTTAGCACAGTATTTATGAAAATTAGTTAAGAATTGTTCATTTTTCTTTGGGAGTGGAGAAAGAGGTTGTTAGAATAATAAAATTGGATGGAATTGTCTGAGTTTCTATTTAAAAGACCATGTTATTAATTAGTTTTTCTGTCCCCTTAGAGAAAGAGATCAAGATCTGTCCCTCATCAGAAGCTTACCATTCAAGTCCTCCCTACACTTTGGAGCAGATATGAACCATAGTAACCCCTGGTTATATTAGAGTCTGGTCACTTCGATGACAGGACTCACTGCCATGATGATAACTTAAGATACTGACTCTATTCTTTTTCTGCTCTGTAGGTGACATGTATCCAAACGAGAGATGTGTCCATCAGTGGCCCTGGGTAGGGTGTAGGCTGTTGGAGAACTCTGAGCACAGTATCTTTCTGCAAGTAAATCAGTAATTTGTCCAAAAGGGAAGTTCCCAATTATCTAGTCTAGTATTCAACATTATCTGTTTGTAATTCTCTTATAATACAATAGCAGAAATGACCAGCTAAATATTTGGGATTAAAAAAATATATGTTTCAGGGAAATGATTCCTACTAGAGGCTTTCAAGAGCTCACATAATGGCTTTTTAGAAAGTAGTGATAAATCTTTCTCGTCTTAATGAGCCCTGTTAGTAAATGAAGGAAACCGATTTAGAAAGGCTGAATTATACATTTTAGGACAAAAATGAGGCATGTTACTAAGGTGTTTACCAGTGCGAATTCCACTGAGAGCTGCCAGATGCTTCTCATAACACGTCCTCCAGCTAAAGGTTCCCGCTGAGCAGCTGTTGGGTTGTTAATTGTCTTTTCTAACAAGTAGTTAGAGGAAGTTCCTCCCACCTGCCTCCTCCATCCAAATGTGAAGGCATCATCACAACATCTGGAGGCCCGTGTGACAGAGAAGATGGTCCTTCTGGTGCTTGCCCTTCCGTGTGTCTCTCAGCATCATCTTAATTAGGATGCAAAGCAAAAGTGACAGAGCCAGGGTTGGTGAGCAGGCCCTGCCTGGCACTGTCACCAGAGGGGCAGCCTCGGCGACCGGGGAGCACGGCAATGCTTCCTTGGACAGACAGGAGCACTTTGAAAATGGTACCTTGCGAGGTTCTCTGCTGGTCAGACACAGCTCCTCACCACGTCCTGCAGTTCTATGTGAAGAGAATAAGTGGGGCTCCTCGGGTCCCCCCCCAGCTCTCCAGCTCCTGAAGAATGAGTTGAGTTCAAGGGAGCTGAGCCTCCTTAGGAGACGGGGGAGGGTTGAGATATTCCGTGGGAAACATAACCTGAAGACAGTAAAAATGCCTTCAAATCGACGTTCTTGATGAGTTCATTGTGTGTATTAATTAATTAGAATGTTTAATAGGTGAAGGGCAGAGAAGTAGATGAGGCACTTGAGTTACTGGGGCCAGAAAGCCGCTTGTATATTTTAGAATAAGGTCACACGAGTCTGTAGAGGGCCAACCTGCATCTCCCCTCTTGCCTGCTGCCACGGACAAAGGAAATGGATGGGATACGTCCAACCGAGACATGACAAATCAGTCTTGTCAACAGATGAAAATTCAACAAAATAAGATACTTTTCTGTATAAGTAAAGCCTTGTAAAAGTCACAAACTGTTTCATTCTCACAGTACCACTCTTTTGCTCCCTTTTAACAGATGAAATTATTAATTAAAAGGACTTATTCACCACTGAGGGGGCTACTTTGACTCCAGATAAAACGTGGACTTTGGTGTTCCATTTCTTTTGCCACTTATTAGCTATATGGCAGGATCTGTGACCTCTCAGAAGTTGACTTCCCTCATCTATAAAACGCGGTTAGTAACATTTCCCCTGTGGAGTGTCCCGAGGACTACAGGTCCCCAGCACATCACCGGGCGCGTGGTAAACCCAGTGCAGTGACAGTGATCATAGCCAATGACAACGATGGTGACAGAGCTTGCAGTCCTGCAGGCAGTGGAAGACAGGTGTGAAGTAGCATAAAAACATATTCATTTAGTTTTTTAGAATATCTGTCTGAATACCTACCTTCTGTAAATCATTTTAGTAGTACTTTGGGGAATACTACAAATATTCAGAATTAGATCACATTGGCTTGGATGTGTTTCACATTAATCTTAGGGTCACAGACCTGGTGCCTGATATATTCTAAGGCTGCAGCAGTCCCCAACCCCCTGGCTGTGGACTGGTACCAGTCTGGGGACTGTTTGAAACTGGGCCACATAGCAGGAAGTAAGTGGCGGGTGTGTGAGCAAAGCTCCCTCTCTATTGACAGCTGCTTCCCATCCCCTCTACCCCTAGTCTGTGGAAAAGTTATCTTCTGTGAAACTGGTCCCTGGTGCCAAAAAGGCTGGGGACTGCTGCTCTAAGGCATCATAAGGCTGCTCTCTGTAGCTTTCCTGGCTTCTGTTAGAAGGACCCAGACCACGCTCTACGGACCTCAGCGTCTTTAAGCACTCTGTGGTTGAGACTTTGCCAAGGTCTCTCTAAGGCTTGGGCTCTTGTGGCTGGAGAGACCCCTGGAACTGGGGCTTTTCTCACCCCTCTGACTTCAGATCTCCCTCTGTCTGCCTGTGCTCCAGGCCTGCGCTCCGGGTCTCACCCTGGGCCTCACTCAGTCTCAGGGCTACAGGCAGGTGCATGCTTAGGCTCCTTTACACAGGGTCTATTATATTGAGAGTTACTTCTCTGTGGGGCTACTTCTAGTCTGATCCATTATTCTAGCCTCCGTTTCTGCCCAAATTAAAATACCCCATTCTTCCTGTGTGTCCTTGATTCTCTCAGAAACATTTATTCACCTTTCACGGTCCAGAGAAAAACATCTCCTGATGAGATGTTGCCTTTTAATTCTAGACCAAGACTTTCATTCCTCTCTTTATGCCCTGGAGTATTAGTTCGTACTTCTCTGAGCGCCTTCATCATGGTGTAATTTATGATCGCGTTTGTAAGGGAGACGCATTTCTTGAAGGCAGGAAATATTTACTTCATCTCTGTATCCTAGTGCCCACCAAAGATTAGTACATATCAACTGATTAGGAAATGCATGATTAATGGAAATGATCTAAAAATCTTATCATTTGATTTCAAAACTAACATGCTTATTATAGTCAACACTATGAAAATAAAAGTTGTTAATTTGTCTTTGGAATGTATGGGGCCAAGAGAGGAGAGGAGGAGATGAGGGGTTTGTAACCGAATGTGGAGAGGCAGAGATATTTATATGTACAGTGTCATCCTGGGGGTTTATTAATGAAGCCGCAAAGCTCCCCGTTCTCCCTGCTCAGCTCCCTCCTGGAATCTCTGCTGCTCTCTAAAGCTGTTCCCAGTGCTTCTTTCCCTGGATCAGTGGGGGAGGTAATGAAGTGCTTCAAAACCAAACTGTGTTCCAAAGTTCTATCCCTGTGCCATGTCCTTAGACAAAGAGGAAAATGCTTCGTTTAGCGGCTTCTCATTGTCACAGGAGGATGTTACAAACATATCAGCCTCTTTCCATGCCAGGCCCGTGCCCTGTTGGTCTCCTCCATCTTTATACCCCATGTTCCTCACTCTCAGCTGTTTAAAGCTGCTCCATCGTATTTCCACCATATCCATATTTTCGTATTTCCACCTCAAGTGTCTCGGGACGGGGAGACTGTAACCACCAAATAGGGAGCGGAACAGACTGGAAAGCGCATGGGGCTGAGGTTCTTCAGTGTGACGCTGGGCTGGTCCCTTGGCCATTTCCCGCCTATATAACAGGACAATCAAGTCTGAGTGTCTGGAGATAAAGTAGGCAAAAATCCTGGCGCTGCAGCAGGGACCCAGCAGCCGTCCAGGGTGAGCAGAGCTGCCGTATAATAAAAGTTGTTCATTTGTCTTTTCTACCATGTGCTTATGGTTTCTACCGTGTATTTTTTTCCCTACATTTTAATGGAAGTCTCACCCATTCTCCATTACCATGTCTGTAGCTGTCCACAAAATACGGATGTCCCACTTACCCTAAAATCCAGCATGGAAGTAATCCATTATCTGCCCCCCCGGACGGTCACTCCTGCCCATGTTTTCCACTGGATCCTTCTGGGGCCTCCTGAAGGTTTGGGCTCCTCCCTACTCTGTTTTCTACATACACATCACTCTGAACACTTCTTTGTCAGATCTGTCCCTTCCTATTATCAAGTCCTAGCAATTATTGTCTTATGTTTTCAATCATTCCAAACAGCAGGACATAGAAGGGGTCCTGTCTTCAGACTCCTCTTGAAAGTCACCCACCCTCCGCTGCTGAAATCTTCCTCCTCGAAGACTGATTTTACCCGTCAATGGGTAAACCAAGAATCCTCTAAAACTCTCTGCTCTGTAATGCAAAGATCTTAACTTTTGGGGCTTGTCTTTATTTTCCAGTGGTAATGAGAATACTTTACTCCCAATTTATCAAACAAGTTAGAATTTTCAAAGGGGGGCCGTTACTCAACTCTAAAAGAGAAATAAGACAAAAAAATAGATATATGTATACATAGATTAAACACTTTTTTTAATTTTAGGAAAACTTTTATCTCATTGATTGGCACAACTTCCAGGATCTGAGCTTTGAATCTCTTCCCTCACTCTCAGCCCTCAAACTGGCGTGATCTCTGGGATGGCGCAGTTCTCCATCCCTCTCAGAACCTACTTTTTTCCTTGAGTGTTGCCCCAAGGTCATCCCATCATCTCCTCAGCTCCAGAGTTGGATCACACCTCAGCTGCGGCTGGTGGATTCCTCCCCTGAACGTGGCCAGCCTGTGTTGACCTCCTGTTTGGGTGGATGTATTGCTTGAGCTCTGGAGTTCAACACCAACCTTAGTAAGAGCAAGACTCTGTCCCTCCTGAAAATAGAAAAACTAGCTGAGGGCTGTGGTAGGTGCCTGAAGTCCCAGCCACTCAGGAGGCTGAGGCAAGTGTTTCACCTGAGCCCAAGAATTTGAGGTTGCTGTGAGCTATAATGCTATGGCACTCTACCCAAGTGACAGAGCGAGACTATCTCCAAAAAAGAAAATTTCAGTGACTATGCTTGCTGTTATTTATTGAGTAAGTGAGTTTATTCATAGGAGGTTAGAAAAGGACCTGGAAATAGTAAGCCCTTGATAAAGGCTGTTGGTATTGACATCAACACCAGTGTCACACAGCCACACGGAGGGAGAGCAAACATGCTCAGTGTCACACAGACAAATGGGGGGTTCGGGGGGGAGAGTGAACATGCCTAGTGTCACACAGACAAGGGGAGAGTGAACATGCCCCGTGTCACACAGACAGACGGGGGGAGAGTGAACATGTCCAGTGTCACACAGACACATGGGGTTGGGAAGGGAGTGAAAACGCCCAGTGTCACACAGTCACCCGGGGGTGGGGAGAGAGCCAACATGCCCAGTGTCACACAGCCATACCAGGGACAGTCAGCATGTAAGCCAAAGCCTTTCTGGCCTCAAAGTTTTAAAAGCACTTCCATGGGTAGGGAAGGAGTTTTAACAAAAATGTTTGACAGAAAGGAAAATATTAATAATTAGTTAAACATTGGGGTTTAAAGAAAGGCATTATTAAAAACCAAATAAAAGATTAATGTTATCAAGCCTTTTTAAAGAAAACCCATTATGCTGTAATTACGTGCCACAATCATGCTGTAATATTGTAAATAGTTCATTATGCATATCTTACAAATTACAAAATGAGCCCTAATTATTCTCCTGTAAATAAGTGACTCGATGCTGCCTAAGGAACATAATGGAATGACTTTTCAGGGACATTGCTCTTATTAAAGCCAAGGAACCCCATATTCCTGGAGTTCACTTCTCTGTAACCAAAGACGTGCCCTCCAGTCACACTCTGGCTTCCTCAGCTGTGGAGATCAGTGACCCCCGACCACTGTCTCCCGGCCGGGACCTCTCCTTTAGCACTGAGCAGCGGCTGCGTGACGGGCTCTTGAGACAGGAGGATCTTGATTCCAACCCTGTGTCCCCATCAGAACCACGTCCTCCAGTGTGTACCCAGCACTGAGCAGGTGTGAGGCTCACACTGGGCTCTAATAATAGTGATTGAACAATTTAATTAACAAGTGAATGAAACCCTTTCCCCAGCATCACACCATGGGTGCCTTCTACATGGCCCTGAGGGCCCCTTTGGTCCTTCCAGGGTCCCCCCTTCCTGAGGCTGCATCACAGGACACACCACCAATTCCCTCTTGGTCAGGGGCCACCTTCGTCTTCGTTTTTCATCTTAAAGAAGACCATCTTTGGTCTTTTATAGAAATTAAAGTTTTATCTAGGCAGAGTAAAAATATCCAAACCGTAAGTAAAAAATTATAAAATGAAAAATAATAGATGTTGTTTCTCCAACCACTAATTTCTCTTCCCAAAGGGAGCAGTACTACAACTTTTAAATGCTTCTGTTTTATATCTCCTGGTACTTTGCTTCGTAATTTAAATAGATTAAATATTTATGAATCATAATTTATAATGGTAATGGTGCCTTTTAATTCTTAACTCTGAAAAGTGGGGAATTTAGTATATAGACGGATAGCACCTCGACCACGACCCCTTCAATTTCCTGCCTATTTTTTTTTTTTTGTAGAGACATACTCACTTTGTCACCCTTGGTAGAGTGTCATGGCGTCACAGCTCACAGCAACCTCCAACTCCTGGCCTTAGGCGATTCTCTTGCCTCAGCCTCCCCACTAGCTGTGACCACAGGCGCCCACCACAACGCCCAGCTATTTTTTGGTTGCAGTTTGGCTGGGGCCGGGTTTGAACCCACCACCCTCGGTATATGGGGCCAGCGCCCTACTCACTGAGCCACAGGTGCTGCCCAATTTCCTGCTTTTTAAAAAGAGTCTTAGTCTTCTTTTTGATGCTCAAAGTTTATAACATTTAGAATGTGACCTTGAACTATAATTCAGCATTCCTTGATTTATTTGTAGATTGATTTTAAAACTTTAAACTCGAATTGAAATAACACTTGTAGTATTAAAATATTCCTTATTGCCAAAATTAAATTTTTTTTTGATTGTTAAAAAAAAAAGAACTATGACACTGTTTCTAAAATCTAACTACTGGGGAAAGAATATCCAGTTGCCAACTTTTATGTTCCTGGTGTTCTCTACAGTGAAGATGATCTGGTGTTGGAGTCCATGATAAGATTTTCCCTCTTAGAGACAGCCCAAGAACACAGTCTTCCCTGTGTGTGCCACGGATGGTGAGGTGGCCTATCTCAGTCTGATTCTGGCTCCTTTATACAAAATCAGGATACTTTTATTCTATGAAGCTGTTGAGATTTTGTCTGTATCTCTGGAGTCCTGAATTTACGCCATGATGAGTCTTTTTCATTCCCCCTGCTTGACTCTTACGGGGTCCTTATGTCCTGAGAATGTCTTCGTTAGTGGAGAATTTTCTTCTATTATTGCCTTGAATATTTTCCCCTTCAGTACTGTCTGATCTGCTTTCTGGGATAATAATTCTGTGAGGATTAGAAGTTTGCATCTGCCCTCTAAGCCTCTTAACGTTTTGTTCTGTATTCAGCCTCTGTGCTTCTGAGCTGTGTTGTGACTTCCTCAGTCAGAGCATCCAGCTCCTTCATTTGTCTCTCATTATCCATTCTGCTACTTAGTTTAGCGGGTGAGTTTTTGATTTTCAATTTAAATAATCCAGTTTTTAGTTTCCAAGATCTATACTTGATGCTTTAAGGATGCCATATTCACTTTCATGTCTTCGAGGATATTGTTTATACCCACTCTGAACTTCTGTTTTGTCTGTTTTCTTGGGATGCGAGGGCTCCTTACGTCTGGTGCCTCTGTGACAAGGGCTGGCGATGCCTGGCTGTGCATCCTCGTAAGCTCTGGGCTCCCTGTCAGTCTGTCTGTGACACCAGCTCAGGTGGGCCAGCATGAGCTGTCTGCTGCGGGGAGCTCTCAGCGACTGTGGAGAGGGCGGGAGAAGAGCTTGTGGCCGCAGCATGTAGGCAGCATCTGGGATGCTGGGTGCCTGGATGCCCGGGTCTCACCCACGCTCTGCTCTGTGTGCCCAACCAGCTGCCTGCAGTCTCGTGCCCACCAAGGGCCGGAATGTCAGGCAGTCTCATTCCCACCAAGGGCCAGTGTCAGGAAGTCTCATTCCCACCAAGGACCAGAATGTCAGGCAGTCTCATTCCCACCAAGGACCAGAATTCAGGCTGTCTCATTCCCACTAAGGACCAGAATTTCAGGCAGTCTCGTTCCCACCAAGGGCCAGAATGTCAGGCAGTCTCATTCCCACCAAGGGCCAGAATTCAGAGCAGTCTCATTCCCACCAAGGGCCAGAATTCAGGCAGTCTCGTTCCCACCAAGGGCCGGAATGTCAGGTGGTCTCGATCTCTCCAATGGCAGCAGCAGGACCCTGGGGCACGAGGTCTTGTCTCCTTAGCTCCCAAGTCCCCTTCTCCGTCTGGAAATGGCCACAGCTGGGTTCCAATCACCTCTGGGCCGCCTCCCCTTTTTATTCTGCGTTCATCAGTGCTTTTTTTTTTTGCAGGTGCTTTGGTGGGTGTTTCCTTCTGTAGTCCGATCCCCCTTGACCTCTGTCCTTTAGGGTCCTGGGAGTTTCCCGCCTGTGCAGGGGCTTCTTGTTCGTCACTGTGGACATGACACTGCGGTTTTTGCTGTTGCCCTTATTTCTGGGGATAGTGCATTCCTTGTTTTTCACTGTAAATGCCTCCTAACGAGTTATATTGCTGTTATTTCTAGGGACCGGGCAGGATGGTGAGGCTGGAGCAGGTGCTCAGTCTACTGTTCTGAATCCAAAGCGCCCTCTTTTCCAGGGCGGCTCTTGCCCGGCCCTGTGTGGCCGGCCGCGAGCACAATGGCTTTTTAGGTCCAGTGTTCTGGATCCAGACTTCTCTTGGGTGTGAATCCCTGCTCTGTTACTTAGGAGCCATGTGACTGTGAGTTGTTTATCATGCATAAGCCTCGGTTTCCTTATTTAACAAGTATGATAATAGTGATCCCTACTTCAGAGGGTTGCTGTGAAGATTTGGCAAATGCCTGACTTGTGTGAGTCTTCACTGAATGTCACTCGTTAAACTTGTACTTCTGGGAATTTTGAGGGACCAGTTGGCTCAGTTGTCCTGCAGACGGTTCTTTGCTGATTATTTTGTGGTGTCCCAGGTCCTCCTCCTGTTTGTGTTAGTTGACGTAGGCCCTGGAGTTTCGGGGAGCACTCTGTGCATCCTGTCTCCCCTACTCTAGCTCTTTGCTCAGCTGGTCACGTTTGCTTTCTGTCTTCCTGGTTCTTCTGAACTTCCTGTTTCTCCACTTGACTCCTTTCTAACTAGCTTTGTTATGGGCTCATTAAAAGAACTAGTAACTTTTCTATCATTTCATTGAGATACACTAAGGTGCCCACAGCTCAGGGGGTAGGGCGCCGGCCATGTACACCGAGAGTGGTGGGTTTGAATCCACCACAGGGCAGCTAAACAACAATGACAACTGCAACAACAACAAATAGCTGGGCGTTGTGGCGGGCACCTGTAATCCCAGCTACTTGGGAGGCCGAGGCAAGAGAATTGCCTAAGCCCAGGAGTTGGAGGTTGCTGTGAGCTGTGATGCCACAGCACTCTACCCAGGGGTACAGCTTGAGACTCTGTCTCAAAAAAAAAAAAAAAACACAGGAAGACTGGGAGGAGGGGAGTTGATGTATATGTTTATATGTTTGCTCTTTCATTGTGAGTCTGAGTCTTGTCTTATGAATTTCTAAACTTCCTGGCTGGCACTGGAGTGTTATCTGTGGCTGTCCTCAATGAAATAGCATTTTGTCCTTGCACAATGCACTGAATTATAGTTTGGTTTTTTTTTTTCGTTTTTGTTTGTTTTAATTTGCTTGCATTTCAGTGACTCACAGTTTCGCCTTTCTGTGACTAATCTCACAACAGCATGGGTATTTGTGCAACTCAGCCACCCATACAGCGCGGAATATCGGTGCTTCCAGATCCATGGCCAGAAGGCTGAGCAGCAGGGGCTGCACCTCAGTTCCCCTTCCTAGCGCCTCCCAGCCCCACATGTTCTGTTCCTCTACATACAGTTCACAACTAGCAAAACATGACTCTTTCAGGAAATTTTTTCTTGCATCTCTCTAAGAGCAAATGCAAAGTTTAGGATTAAATAAACCTCTTTAGTTTTAAGAGGTTTAACCCCTTTAGATGAAGGGGGGGGGATCAGCGAGGTGGAACAAATTCAGACTGAACTGAATTTATGAGATTAGAGGCCACTCATTGATTTGAAAGGACCCTTTTCCCAAGAGAGTGAAGCGAGCTCTGGGGTTGACGAGCTCTATGCAGGAAGCCCTGGGGCTTGCCTCTTCTTAGCACTTGCCTTTAAAAATGAGGTTTTGCATGGAAATTAATTTATGAGCATAAATAGTAATATGTAGTATTTAAAAGAAGAGCTTACATTGCAAAGTGCCATGTAGTTATTCACTTTCACTCAATAGTTAAAGTGATTTAACCGTTATGTGCAGTGCTGGGGAAAGTGTGTGGTGCTACAGAGGATTAGTACAGATCTATTCTGCCTGCCTCCCACCAAATAAAGGGGTTCTTTCTTCTTTCTGAAAAGTAATAGCTTTAGATTTAACTGCACGGAGAACATTTCTGTAAATAAAGATATTGCTGATAGTCAATCTGAGGAGAAATACAAATAGCTCCTGGAAAGCTATTATCCCAATCCTTAAAAGTATGGTTTTAGCCAGAACTTTCTTACAAAAGGCATTGCTTTCATGTCTGTAATTACTGAGGTGTATAAATAGCCCCAAATTAAAGCACAGAACTCTCTCTATTCCTTCCACTTGGGAGATTGAGGTGAATGTGACACCAGGGCAAGACCTTGTCTGTAACATTTCTGCGTCACTGTGTCACTATGCCTGCCTTGCTCAGTTTAGACCCCAACGGGCCGCATCTACCTCTGTAGCCTTTTTTGGAGGATGTCTGCAGCTAGGTGTTAGCCATGAGATGAATTGAAGCCTGTAGAATACTGAACCTTGTACTTTTGCTGTCTTATGCCCAAATTCAGAAATGGCCCAACATGACTTCCCTTTCGCCTCTCATTGCCAAACTCATACTGGGGACTAAGAAGTGAGGTGAAAATAAATTCCACCTTGAGCCTTTGTTAATTAACAAAACCAAGAAAGTTTCAACCATCACAAGAATTTGGAAGGAAATAAGGGTGTGGATCTCTGCTGGGCTGGAACTCCTCAATAGACCGAGCCCTCCAGGCATCCTGAGTTTCCAGAATCACATGTATTTCTACCTGGCTGATGAAAGATCAGAGTCACTGTCATGAGTGCTGTAGCAGACCACTCCTGACAGCTCTCCTACCCCTGAATGGGGAGGTTTGTCTGTCCTTTCAGAACAGAAGTTTTCACACCATCCCAGGGAGTTCCGGGGGTTGCACTGGGGGCTTCTCTGGGATGTGGAGGTGGGTCCCTGGAGAGACCCCACCCCATTCCCAACCCACATGCCTTCACCCTCACAGACCCACAACCTCTACTGCTTTGACAGAGATTGTATTTCAACATAAAATTTCAGTTTAATAAAGATTGACCTCTTTATTACAAAATGAAACAAATAAAACCTCCTCATGTTTGGAAGCTGGTGCTTTCAAAGGAAATGTGTGATTCTGAGAATGAAGTTATGTCTAAGAAGAATTTTGAGATCTTCTCAAGGAAATACCTTTGAGGTATGTATTTTTATCTCCGTTTTATAACCAAGGAAATAAAGGCTTCTGGAGGGTAAGTGTTTGGGGTAAAAGCACACAGCTTACAGTGGGAGAGCCATGATTCAAACACATTCCCCAGAGTTTCCTACTATGACGTGATCTAAGTTGTAGACCCTAGAACTCAGGGAGTTTATACATTGCATCCTCCTTCTATATTATTTTCATTGTTTATGATTAAAAGATCTTATTATATGGAAAAAAGTTCTACTCTGCATTAAATGACTTACTTCTACAGAGGTCCTATGGAGATGCCTTTGTATTTTCTGAGACTTTCTGTCCCTATGATAACCACCTGCTGAGACCTGGGGAGTTTTGAAAGTCAGAGTATAACTAGGTCTACTCCAGAGGATCAAAGAGACTGTCTATACCCCTCACTCCCAAACAAGTTCTCTAATTTTGAGGTTTTCCAAATGGGTGTACTATTACTAAAATGCATTTTAAGAGGCTACTATAGAGACTAATTTTAACCTGAAAGAAATTTTCCATCTACTTTGTAAGATAGGTTGTAATAAAAAGTAGGTTTTTATTTATGAGTGTTAATTTATGAGAAAACAAGTAGTCCTCTGACTTTTCAACATGATGATATTAGATAATGTCTTAATAGTTTATGGGTATTTTTGTCAAGTTCTACGATAATAGCCATCCAAACTGTACCCAGGGAAATTCTTTTCTGGTACATCAAATCTATTGTTCCAAATTGCAATGCTTTCTCAGCACTATTCTGTATAATCATGTGTTCTCACTCTTTGTAAAATTGGTGTTCTTATTTTATATTTATAAAGCATTAAGCACTAGCTGGCTTGTTAAATATAAGAGCTACTGCAAATATTTCTTTGAAGAATGAAAACACTGAATCAGCAGAGTTGCGGCTAAGTTGGAATCACATGGAGACTGAGTTTGCTGTCTCTCCTCTCACACCATTGAGTGGCCTCTGCTTTGTTCTTGAACGTGTCTGTGGATGTCACGCAGATTTTTTTGTACCCAATTTGCCTACAGTTTTCTTAGACAAAAAGTTATACGTATTTTAATGTACATGTACACATATCCATACATATTACACATATTCTATGTGATATTAAACATGCATGTATGCATAATATGTAGTATATTTTTATATACCATATTTTGCCATGTGCAAGGTCCAACAATTAAGATCATGAACTCATCCTAGAAGAAATGTCCACACCTCACTGTGGAATATCACTGCATCCACCCTTGAGGGCCTCCTCTTGGGAAGCTGTGCACCAATGCCAGTGCTTGGTCCTCCCTTTTAAGCAATTTTGGGACTCTTTTTCTGGAATGGCCATCAGAGCTGTTGTCATAAGGTCTGACAATTAAGTTCACAAACTCATCCTAAAAAAGTGCTTTGTAAAACGTGCCTGTGCAATCGTGCTGTGAACAGGGAAGTGTGAACATAGACAAGGCATTTTCTTTTGGGAAAAGAGTTAGGAAGGTGGGGACTGGGGGGTGGACAGGAGAAGGAGGTGAGGTCTGGGGCAGGAAGACCAGAGTGAGTCGTATTTCTGTTTTCTTGCCCCCCGCCCCCAACTCATGAGGGCTCTGGGGGGCAGAGTCCGGCTGGTGGGTGTCCGCAGCCCGGTGGACACCCAGTGCACACATTTGAAGCAAGCTCTCACCGCTTCCTCTGCATGTCCTCGGCACCTTGGTGGGCCCAGAGCCCTTTTCAGAGGGGGAATTCGCTCTTCCAAATGCCTGGATCCCCCTTCCTGGGCCCGGACAAGCCGGACTTATGCTCAGGGTGTCGCCTGCTTCCTCTGAGAGTCCAGGTGAACAAATACAGCCGTGGCAAAAGGCAGCCTGTTCCCAGAGACTGCGGGGGGTGGGGGGTGGGGGGATGGGGAGGAACCTGGGCCCTCCCCAGCTGCCAGCGCCGCTGGCTTTCACGTGGTGTTTGAAATTCCAGTATGTGGTCACTCGGTTAGGAATTCACCACCTGAACAAAAAACGGTAAAGACATGCACGGCTTACTATATCACGATCTGCTTAAATCGGTTCTGCCGGCTCACACCTGCTGACCTCACAGCCCCACCCACCTGCTGACCGCACAGCCCCGTCCACCTGCCTTCCCAGCTTCTCACTTCACCAGGAAGCTGCATCTGCAGAGGGGGAAGCAGGACGTTGGTCACCTTCCACGACGGGTCAGGACCACATGACAGCGAGGCCTTAACAAGCCGAGTAACGGAGCTGTCACCACTGGGGTGTCCTTGGGCCTAGAGGACTCAACTGGACTTGCCTGGACTCACCTGGGCTCGACTGGACAGCCGCGGCTCACAGATACCAGGGAGTTTCCACTGACAGCAGCAACTCCAGTCCCATTTGTACCGCGTTCCCGGATGTCTCCGCAGGGTCAGCGTTTAGTAGACTTTATAAATAGTGAGCGCTGACACTCACTGAGTTTTGCTGTATGTCAGGCAGTTACATTTAATCCAACCAGCGCATTCATGTATTAATTCCCAAGACAACCTTATGCTTCTTCCATTTCACAGATGGGGAAACTGAGGCTGAGTGGAGTCAGCGTTAGTGCTTGGTCTCTCCTCTGTTGCTTCTCACCTGCCCCACCTGCTGAGGGCTGAGGCTGAGCGCCTGCTGAGAGGCTAAGCCCCGCCTTAGATTGTGTCACCACGCTTCAGCAGACTGTCAATAAAACCTTCCCGGGTGGCTCGGAGCCTGCGGCACAGTGGTTACAGCACCAGGCACATACACCAAGGGTGGCAGGTTCGATCCCAGCCCAGGCCAGCTGAACAACAATGACAACTGCGACAAAAAATAGCCGGGCATTGTGGTGGGCACCTGTAGTCCCAGCTACTTTGGAGGCTGAGGCAAGAGAATCTCTTAAGCCCAAAGAGTTAGAGGCTGCTGTGAGCTAAGACGCCACCATACTCTACAGAGGATGACATAGTGAGATTGTCTCAAAAAAAAAAAAAAAAATTTCTGGGGTCAAATGTGTATTTGAACTGCTGCATTACATGGGGCTAAACACAATTTTTCTTTTAAAAGGTTGCTTCGCAGCAGCTTCATATAACCCCAATCCCATTTTGGGGATGCTGACCTAGGGGTGTTTCCCCAGAGAAAAGGCTATAAAGACAGAGGTAGACAGTGAGTCACTTTGACCTCCCAGGGTCCGGTAGCCGTTTCTTCTGTCTATCCTGGAAGACAGCTGAGGACTCGCTGAAATGAAAGCAGCCTAACTTAGAAAAAGGGCACTGAAACACTGCAGCAAGAGCAGGCCCACACTTGCTGCTCTTTCTGTTGTAGCCTCTGCTCGGCCCTCGTGCTCCGGGCACCTGTCAGGCGTGCAGCTCAGGAAGCGTGAGACCCGGGATCCAATCCCATCTCTACAGCCCTTCAGCCATGGGAACTCTGCACAAAGAAACAGGTTTTTATGACACATTTGCTGGTTTATAATTATAAAGGACTTTCCTTGTCAAACGCTTCCATTCACTAAGAGGTTATCATGCATCTTTTAGAAAACATGCTTACTTTTGTCTTTTATGGCTAGATAGTCCAACTTCTCTTTCTGTATCTATAGAATGGGGATAATGACGGCCATGGGGCACAGATATTGCAGGGTTAGGACTGTATAAGGAATGTGGTAGGAGGCAGTGTGGAGCCCAGCAGGTGACCAGAAATGGTAGGTCTTCTGGCAAGTTAGAAATGGAGCCTTGAGAATAAAAGCTGATCTCTGCTGTGGCCCTGGCCCCCACATGTGAAAGGGGATATTTGCTTTGCTGACTCTCAGCACACTTGTTACGAATCTCTGTTCTGTCCCCTAACCAAAAAAAAAAAAAAATTAAAATATAATGTAATTCTCACATACACAGCGGGATCAAGTGGGCAGTCCTATGGGAATACTTTTGTGTGTCCTTACTATGAAATGTGGTTTTTGTTTTTGTTTTAGTTTTTGTTTTTTTTGAGATAGAGTCTTACTATGTCACCCTCGGTAGAGTGCTGTGGTGTCACAGCTCACAGCAACCTCAAACTCTTGGGCTTAAGTGATTCTCTTGCCTCAGCCTCCCAAGTAGCTGGGACTATAGGTGCTGTAGTCTGGCTACTTTTTTTTTTCTTTTTATTAAATCATAACTGTGTACATTGATATGATCATGGGGCATCATTCACTAGCTACTTTTTTTGTTGTTGCAGTTGTCGTTGTTATTTAGCCGACCCGAGCCGGGGTCAGTGCATGTGGCTGGTGCTGTAACCACTATATTATGGATGCCAAGCCTGAAATGTGGTTGTTAAAGGATTTTCAAGGACTTTCAACTAGAGCAACTGCTCTCCTGCTCCACAGCTCATCACCATTTACAGACACTTTCTCCTGTGTGGTCACACCTGCTCCTCAGCCCTGATACCTCCTGAGCACCCCCGAGGGTGCTCAACCTAAGATTAGGAATTCTTCTTTGCAGCTGAGGGGGCCCAGTGACGCTTCAAGGCAGCCTGGTCCAGCCTCAGTGCCAAAACCGATGGGTCCCTTCTCTTGAGGTGGGAGCTCATCCTAGCACGGTATCAGGTCCTGGGACCAGGGGCGAGAACGGACCCCGAGGAGCAGTAGAGTACCCCCTTCCTCCCACCTGTGGACAGGACAACAAGGTACCTGGGTTCTGAGGATAGTTCTACTTCCGGCACTTACATCGTTCACACCTTTTTGCACATAGGAGAGATTTTTCTAAAACCCAGAATTCCTGGCTCTCCTGATCCATGTGGCCCATGAATGAAGCCACGTTCCTTGGCTGGGCCTTCCTAGTCAAGTCTCACCCCATGGCTCTGCCCGGCCCGCTCTGCCCGGCCCGCTCTGCCTGCTCCTCTTAGCCCTCCCCCTCCCCCGCTCTGCCTGCTCCTCTCAGCCCTCCCCCTCCACAGTGGCCTCCCTCTTTCTTCTTGAATCCTGCACACTTTCTATGGCAGCCGTGGCTTTACGCGTTACTGCTGTGCTCGTCATGCTTTTTTGGGTGGGAGTGTTCTGCTCCCTTCTCTTCCAGGTGAACTCCTGTCTATCTTTAACGCTGTGCTTGAATTCATGTCCTCCAACTTCCCCAGGCAGCTAGGGCCTTCCCGCTGTACACTGTCACGTGTGAGCGCAGCACCGCAGCGGTGGCCCTGCAACAAGCCGATGTCACATGGTTGATAATTAGCTTGTCCCCCTAACAGGCGTCCTCAAACTTTTTAAACAGGGGGCTAATTCACTGTCCCTCAGACCATTGAAGGGCTGGACTATAGTTAAAAAAAAAACAAAACAAAACTATGAACAAGTTCCTATGCACACTGCACATATCTTATTTTGAAGTAAAAAAACAAAACGGGAACAAATACAATCACGCTGCCTCATGTGGCCCGGGGGCTGCAGTTTGAGGACCCCTGCACTGTTGGAGCCTGGGGAGGGCTGGGCAGGGCCCAGTTCACCGTGGTGCCCCCCACACTTAGTGTGGTATGTGGATACATGGTTTTTTAGTTGTTGCTTTTTGTTTTTCAGACAGGGTCTCACTCTCTGGTCCAGGCCACAGTGCAGTGATGGCATCACAGCTCACAGCAACCTCAAATTCCTGGGCTCAGGTGATCCTCCTAGCTCAGCCTCCCTAAGAGCTGGGGCTACATGTGCACCACCACTCCTGACTCATTTTTCTGTTTCTTGTACATGTCGGAAGTCTTCTTGTGTTGGTCAGGCTGGTCTTGAACTCCTGGCCTTAAGTGATCCTCCCACCTTGACTTCCCAAAGTTCTGGCAGGTGTGAGCCACCGCGCCCCGCTGATCAATGCCTGGTGGATGAAGAGCAGTGGAGTGAAAGCATCTTCCTAACTCAAGAGTTAAAAAGCAATGGAGAAACCTCAAAGCACTCAAACTAGACCTCCCATTTGATCCTGCAATCCCATTACTGGGCATCTACCCAGAAGGAAAAAAATCCTTTTATCATAAGGACACTTGTACTAGACTGTTTATTGCAGCTCAATTTACAATCGCCAAAATGTGGAAACAGCCTAAATGCCCATCAACCCAGGAATGGATTAACAAGCTGTGGTATATGTATATCATGGAATACTATTCAGCCATTAAAAAAAATGGAGACTTTACATCCTTCGTATTAACCTGGATGGACGTGGAAGACATTATTCTTAGTAAAGCATCACAAGAATGGAGAAGCATGAATCCTATGTACTCAATTTTGATATGAGGACAATTAATGACAATTAAGGTTATGGGGGGGGGAAGCAGAAAGAGGGACGGAGGGAGGGGGATGGGGCCTTGGTGTGTGTCACACTTTATGGGGGCAAGACGTGATTGCAAGAGGGACTTTACCTAACAATTGCAATCAGTGTAACCTGGCTTAATATACCCTCAATGAATCCCCAACAATAAAAAAAAAAAAAAAAAAAAAAGAGTTAAAAAGCAGCCAGGACTGGCTGGAGTCAAGGGGGGCTAGTGGTTTTGAGGCTGATGTTCAGAGTGGAGTCTCAATTTTGGGACAATTACCTCCCAGATCGAGCAGTATCAGGAGAATCTGGGAGTCAGAAATGAAGGAAGGGTGGTTGTGTCCTGTGGGCCTAGCCTTGCTGCCTGAGGACCCAGTGCAGGGTTCATTGCCAGACTTAGGGGCTCCCTGACCTCAGGCAGCCTAGCTCTTCAAGTTGCTGAGAATTTGAAGAGTGAGTCTCCCAAAAGATGGGCCAGACAATCAGAAGATGGGGCCACAGCTGACATAGAAGGAGGGGGTTGCATTTACCAAGAGAGCCCAAGCCTTTCTGGGTCCCACCTGCTGTGAGCAATTTGGGCAACAGTAAGAACTGCTCCCTCCAAGGGCAGCCTTCCTGAAGTCCCCTCTGCCCAGGCTGCTGACTTCAGCATCTCCTTGAAGCCAGAGGAGTCAGGACCAGAAAGCAAGTCATGACCCAATTAAGTGATACTGGAATCTGAACCAGTGCCAGCGCCACAGAATGAAGCCCGGCTCTGGGGACTTGAGGGCCCCTCGGGAAATCAGGACAGAGCAGTCTCATTGGCTGGAAGTAAATAAACTTTCTTACTTGATGAATAGGCAGAGCCCCAAGTGGCCAGGCAGGGGTATTTTTTACCTTGGTGGCTGTGGAATTTTCTTTCCTGGGGATTTTAACAGCAGGTTACATTTTTATCTTTCTGGAGTTGTTCAGCTGTGAGCCATCCTGGAAGCAGGGCGGGGGTGGCAGGTAGGGGAGATTAGTCTAGCCTTAATTATGGAAACCGTTTTAGAGGAGGCATCAGGGGAATTGGCCATGATCCATAGATGTATTTTTACCAGAGGAGAGTCTTCTCTCGGCCAGTCGGAGGTAGGACTTGTTTTCTGTGATGATTCAGAGTTCTTGGGATTCAGCTCCCTAAATGAGCCCTTCATTAGTATCCAGAATAGTATAAGAGTTCCGGAAGATGAACAGATAGAGCTAAACCAAAAAAGAAGTTGCTTTTCCTCATCTGTAGGCTATCAACAACTTTTCAAAAGCCTGAATTAATGAGGTTATAACAGGTTTTAGAATAGTTAACTACATATTTGATGTGAGAGGCAGCATGGTGTAAGAAATTAGCTCTAGGGCCAGAGTTTGTGGATTCAGATCTTAACTTTCCCACCCCCTTAGCTGTGTGTTCTTGGGAAAGTGTCTTGACCTCTCTGGGCCTCAGTGTCTTCTTCTATGAGAAGGAAAACGACAATGCCTGCTTCATGTGGACACAAAGCTTAGTATGCTGCCTGGCATGTGAACAGTACAAACTAAAATATTTTAGCTGTTATTATTGTTTGCCAAAATGTCCATATTATCAATGCCTCCAGTTTGTGCGGCTGAATTCTATCTGCGTATAGTAACAGTATGGAAATCGCGTCTTAGAGGTCTCTACATTGAGTACACTGTCATTAGCCAGGAGTACGTGATTTGTCATATGTGTGTAATTAGCTTATGAAGGTCTCAGCCGCCCGTCCCGAGCCCCTCTAGCCCCACCTCCACCTATGCCCTCTGCGCAGCCTTCCCGGCTTCTCCAGGGGTGGCCGCCTCCTCCACATCTAAGCTCCTTTCACATCTCCTGCAGGACACAGATTCTGTGATTTTGTGTAGTTTGTGCCCTTGCCTCATTTTTCCTCCTACATTTTGCTTCTCCCACATCCCCTACCAGAAAGCCTCTGTATCATGAGTGCTTGAAAAGAAAGCATTTATCAAGACTGAGGTCAATCTCATAGTCTGATGTTCGCCATAAAAACCTTCCATTCCTGGGCCGTCTGGGCTGTGGACACCTGTGCTTGTGGACGCAGACATTGCTGGGGTGGCTGAGTGACATTTTTGTCTCATACAGGAAAATGTGTGTTTCCTCTGAAAGGAGAGAAGCCTTTGCACAGGGCCCCAAATCCCGCACCAAATGCAACACTGAATGCCAAGTACTGTGTTCTGTCAGGTCGGCTTTCACGCTGACATTCCCCAGTAGGGCACAGTCACAGCACAGTGTCCCGGGGACAGAGGTCTGCTCTGTGAAGCTGCGTGGAAACCGGAGTGTGCTGCCCGGTGAGAGGCGCCACTGCCTTCAAATATTTGAGGAGTTGTCATGGTGACGGTGAGGGGCTGGACTCTGAGATGCTTTGAGGATAGAACTGGGACCAGTGGGTGGAAGTTACCGATAATAAGCATGTTCTAATAACTGTCCCTGTCAGCGGGGGAGGAGCTGCCCCAAGTGGCCGCTCAGCAAGTGGAGTCTTCTAACACAGGCTTGATAATCTCCTTGCTGGGGGGTGTTGAGGGGAGACGGGGCTTCATGACCTCCAAGTCCCCTTTCACTTCCAAAAGTAATTGATTTTATGGAAATCTGTATTTGGGCAAAGGGTGATGGGATAAACACCCCGCCTTGTGGCATGTTCTGAATGCCACTGAGTTAGGGACCAAAACAAGAAAAGCCAGGGGCTTATATTTAATTGCCTTTCCCCAAGAAAGAGATATACGCTTTCATTTATGGATTTCATAAAATCCATTTAGTTCAATTTTCTTGTCTCGTGGCTTAAGTGCCAGAGAAATGAACTGAGTTTTCTATTTGGTGACGGGCTGTGTTTACATGGATTGTTTCCTGCGAACGAGTCCTATTTTCTTGTCCATATTTACAGGCTGTTCCTGACACCAGGGCTGTATTTCTGGCCTGGATAATTAGTGCAAAGGCAGAGTTCCTGCTCTGCATGCTGAGGGAGGGAGAGCCGTGTGGTCATGTACTAGCTGGAATCTCCCGAGTGATCAGGGCAGTCTCTACACACTCTCTACGCCTGTGGACAGTGTCACGGTGAACTTGCTCCCAGGCTGTTCACATATTCACAGGACAGAAAAGTACACGGTGTTTTGGCTGAAGGGGGTCCCTTCATTCCTCCTTCCCCGTCTCTCCCCGGCACAGCAGTCTTTCCTGTTAGTGATTCAGACCGTGTTTTTCATCCTCAAGTAATTAGTAATGGATGCTTTTGCATTTACCTGTAACCCCTGCATCTTACAGTCACACTATCAGATGCATAGCTTGCATGCGTACCTGGCATTTGCTAAGTCATTTGTACCAAAGACTTGTACGTCCCCGTGTTAGTCTTGCCACTGGACAGTCCACACCAGACATCGTCTCATTCAGTAGGTTTATTGGAAGAGTGAGACCCATGTCCTAATTCTGATGTAAGGGAAAACAGCATGGACGTGTCCACCCCCGGCTGCGCTGTCTGTTGAGATTTTTGTTGTGTTTTGTTTTTGAGTTGAATTTAAAACAGTAAGATTATTCTGGAAATTCTGCATGTCTCAGGGCAGTTGGAAACAGGAATTGGCTTTAATTAAATTTAAACACAAAATAAACAGTTCTTTGGTGGAGGGATGTTCCTCTCGCTTTTAATCTGCAACAGTGGCAGCTGAGTATTGCCCTCACCCTATTTATGTCAGGCAAAGCTTCTTGCTAGCAGTGTTCCCGTTTAATTAAACTGAATTTGAGCTACAATGGGGCGTATAATATACGCATTAATAACGTTTGTATTAATTTATATTAGATCTAAAAGCTATTTTTCTTAAAATAATTATTGAATTTTACAGAACGAGCTTCTGGAAAAACAGAAATAACTCAAGCTCTAACCTAGAAAGGGAGCATCTGCAGGGGTTTGGGGGAAGAGATCCTTTTGTAATCACTTAAATATTATTACTTTCTGTTTTCTGCTCTAGTTGGGAGTGTTTGTCCCTTTCTCAAATTCATTAATAACAGAAATAGAAAGAAAAAAAGATTTTTTTTTTCCTTCTCTCCATCTTTGGGTTAAGTCAGTGAAAAAAAAAAAAGTTGCTGAAAAAACAGGCTGAATTTTCTAAGTCTTTCTGAGGATCTGGATAGCCAGATAACACGCCTCTCCTCTCTGAGCTCACGTTTTGTGCTGTTTTTGGTGTTATATTTTGGAGCTGCTTGGTTTCACATACCAGCAGATAGAGCAGAGAGAGGAATCATTTCCCCAGGAGGGCTCCAAGCTATCAGGATATTTCTATAGAAACCGTCTGTCAGCACTGACATTCTCACACATCAAGATTTGTTTATGTAGAAAATGAACTATATAAAACCATCCTAATGCCCTCCTCCCTTCCCCAGCTCACGAAGCCATTGTCTGGTGTAGGTTTTGATGCTATTCTCACAACTATTTATTTATTCCACTAAGTAGAAAATGGTAGCTTTTTTGTTTTGTTTTTCTGCTTTACTCCTGCAGTATATCCTGGGGCGACCTGCTTAGTTCCCCCAGTGAGCACAGAAAGGCCACCTTACCGTATCAGGGCCAGACCATGTCACCTGAACTTTACTTAGATTTTTATGAGCAAAGTTGGAAGCTTATCATCACCAACTTTAATCCTTGGAGGTCAAGCTCTCTGCTGCGTGGTGCCAGGGCAGCTGGTGGGAAGGACATGCGGTCATCTTCACAGTAAAATCTCGAAGGCTTTAGAAACTCTCGGTTAGATATTAAGCTCAGATTTATGTACCTGCTAAATCACTCAGGCTTTCTGAGTGTCAAGGTGGTTTTAAAACCTTAACTAAAGGGAAAATTCAGAACGAATCTTTAAAAATAAAGGACAGAGAAGAAAGGGGAATTAATATGTCTACAATTTGTTTTCAAAATCAAAGGTGCTTCTTCTTTAACAAGCATGACGGCATTACTCCTTGTTTGATTAAATGTTTTATTCCAAGTAACTTCTCCCAGCCTTTTCAGCTCAGTACTGCATTTTCAGTAATGGATTCTGCCGATCTCAGGGAGAGAATGCTTCCCTCCGGAATCACTGGAGTGCTTGGAACTTCATGACACCACCACTCCCTGCTCGTCACCAATGGAATAGCACAAAGCGTAAACAGTTACTCACAGTATTCGGACTTCAATTATCCCAATTATTTTTTATTTATGGTCAATTCAGTGTACCTGAAAGAGAGTTTTTCTGAACCACATCGTATGCTAGGAGGCGGACAATGTCCAGGTCCCGTTTGTTCCATCTATGCTGGGTGGACAATGTCCAGGTCTCGTTTGTTCCATCTATGCTGGGTGGACAACGTCCAGGTCCCATTTGTTGCATCTATGCTGGGTGGACAACGTCCAGGTCCCATTTGTTCCATCTATGCTGGGTGCGTTTGCTGAGAGAAACTGTCAGCTATTGCCATGTGTCACTTCTGCCAAGTTGCTTCTCCCTTGATGAGGTGGAGGGCCTCCAGGGGAATAAGGAGTCTGTGTCCGGCCTCTCATTCCTCACGTGGAGCTGGACAGCACGTGCTGGTCAGTAAGAGCAGTGGCACCAACATCACAGAGGGGGCTCGAGAGTGCAGGGCGAGCACAGGAGGTCACAATATGAGGGGATGACGGAGAGGAGGACACACGGAGGCGGGTGAATCCACGGTGGAGCCTCAAGAGTTTTATTAAGCTGGAGAATTCAGTCCTGTTAGTTCTGTAGGTGAGAGCCGGGCCGTAACAGAGCCTGTGGCCGTGGCACGTGTCCCCTACCTGCCATTTCTTTGCCCTCTGGCTCATCTGCAGCCTCCGAGCTCTGTCAGCTCTGCATCTCCACCTGCCTGTGTTCCTGTTAGACCACTCCTGGTGTTCTGCGGCTGTTACACTACTTCATCAGAGCTTCTCTCATTTTCCTGATTTCTGTCATTTTAAGATATTGATTACTGGGTAGAGCCTTGGCTCAGTGAGTAGGGCGCCGGCCCCATACACCGAGCGTGGCGGCTTCAAACCCAGCCCCAGCCAAACTGCAACAAGATATTGATTACAGTACTTTGTGAGCACATGAACACACACACACACACACACACACACACACACACACACGCAGATTTTTCCCCTTGGTAGGTGCTGATGGTCTCCGTCTCCGCATGTGGTCCGGACCAGTTCCCTTTTCCTCGCATCTGCTGTGTGCACCATCCCCCTCTTTACTCGGGGCAGGCTGTGATGGGTTTTGCTGTATTTTCATGAGTTCCTCCAGGGAAGCGTTCTCAGCTTCATGGCTGTTGCCCTGTGAAATAAGCCCTCGCCCTGGAGCTGCCTGCCTGGAGATTCCCGTTCCTGCTTTCTGAGCTGCGGGCCTCTCAATCCTGCAGTCACAGTGAGCTGCTGCCCTGGGTTCTGTCCCCATGGGTGCCCTGATGGGGCTTGTCCTTCAGAAGGGTCTTAGCTGAGGGTTCTGAGCCATGCACTTGCTCAGACCACATCTTCCTGCCCCTCCCCACTAGGGAGAACTCACAGATTCCCCTAAGGAGAGGGTTCTGTGTGTGACCCCCGGGATGGATCCCTCTCGGAGGGGGGCTCCTCCACACAGACGCCTCTCCCTGGCTCTCACCCTCCCCTCTCCAGCTTGGCTTCCCTCTCCCCTCTCCTTAGATCACTGTGGTTGGGGGGTGGTGGGATTTGGAGAGATTCGGAGGCTGCCCCCAGGGCCCACCTTGAGCTTCAGGTCTGAGTCCTTCCTGGGACCCAGGGTTTTAGATGACAGCTCTATTTGGGCCCCAACTTCAATGACTCCTAATGCATTCTTACGGCTCCCTTCTCTGATCCCCAAGGGCTGTGCCCTCAGTTCTCTTTTCCACACATTTTCTGGGTAATCTTTACCCACAATTTTAAAATCTGTTGTATGAAGAATCCTCTGATTCATATCCAATTCCTAGTTCTCTGCTAAACATCAGATTGTGTTTCAGGTTGCCCCGCAGACCTTCAACAGGTGAATTAACTCGAAACCATTTGACCCGGTTCAATGGCTAGAATCAATTTCTCAGGAACTTGGTGGTAGCTCTGGGCTCTCCCCTCACCCTGCCTCCTTCCTTTTGGTGATCCTTAACATCTGTCAATTCTACCACTTAACTTTATTTTTAATGTTTTTAATTTTTAAAAATCTTTTCTTATCCTTCTGTGATTGCCTGACTGAACTATTGCGGTTTCCTGGACTCCTGGTTTTGACACTCTGGTCCACTCTCACACTCTCATTAGAATATCTTTTTAACAGCAACAACAACAAAAAGATATTAACTACCCTGTTTAAAAATTTCCACTGGCTCCTTATGGCTTAAGGCAGTGGTTTTCAAACTATTTTGAGTGGGCATCTATATTTGAGCTTTTCCTCAATATAGATGTGCTTATTTATTTCTTTATAGGCCATATATATATATATAAAATAATTATGATGTTAACAATAACCAGTGTTTATGAGGAGCTCTTTGCTTTAGCCTGAAGACTGTAAGTACATTTGACCAAATATATTATTACCTCATTTATTGAAATCTACTCATTGAATCATTGTAAAATAAATATAATAATAAAATAAAAATAAATATAATAAAAATAAAAAGGAATAAGGGGAAGGTGAAGCAAATAATATTTTAGAATAATTTTTAAAGTTTTCATTTAGAAATGGTATGGGAACTTTTCTGGTCTCTAGTTTTAATCATTGCATTTATGTTCTGGATATTCATAATGGTGTATTACACCGTAATGTTACTATAAGTTATTAGCATTCTATATAATTACTTTTATTTTATATGTTTATTTCCCCTCACTGGAATCCAAGTGCCGTGAATCAGGGATCTATTTTGTTCACAGCTCTTTCTCTGGCATCTAGAAGAGTTCCAGGTAGATAAGTGGAGCTCAGTAAATACTCCCTAAGTGAATGAGCGAAGGGCCAATATATTAATACACAATATCCAGTTAGAAGGAGGAACATTGTTAATAATAGTGGACATATATTCTTTTTTCCAAACAGCATACTTGGTAATTTACATTTTGGGGGTTCTAAATTTTCTTTAGATAGGACTAGGCCATTCTGATTACATGATGGTGTGTCTGCCGAAGAACTCATCATAGGCCAGAGTCAGTTTGCCAAATTGTCATTGCTTGATTTCTTATTAGTAGGTCCAATTTATACTTGACATTTTGAAAAAATATTTTTAAAGCTATAGGTTACCTGGGAAGATCGGATGGGTTATCAGGACTTGATAATATAATCTATAAATATGCAAATATACATCAAAAACATGTGACCCGCAGTGTATGCTGATGTACTGACAGTGAACAAATTAGTGAAGATGCTACAGTAATCATTGTGTGGAAATGTTACCCGCGATCCACCTTTTCCCACAGAATACCTCCCATGCCCTGTAATGACTTCCTCTTGTATGATTCAAGTAAGGTTGAGTGCTAATCCTCATCCCAACTCTTGGTATTACTTGCTTCTTGTTAGAGAAATAATAAAAATAGAAGTTTGGGCTCTACTTCCACTAATGACCAGGTAGCTCCTGTAAGAGTAACCATCCTATAAATAATGTCTATAAACTTCGGACAAAATATAAAGCAACTACCTGCAGGCTGTGTAGAGTGAACAAAAGCAGAAAGATTCTGGGAGAGGACTTAGATGCAAAGAAAGGAAATAGTGTTGGGAAAGTGCCTCATTTTTTACTGCTTTTAGCCTCAGGGTAAATCCTGGATGACCTGTTAAAATATAGACAGAAGTGCAGAGTCTTACTGTTCTGAAGAATAGAGTTCAAGCGATTGCAAAGCTGAAAAGCAAGGAAATGCCAGAGAGGAGAGAGCAAAAGTATAAATGCTTCTCAGATCTCTGGATAATGCCAGGCATGTGCAGGGCCCACTCCAAGCAGCCCACCTACAACAGAAAGAACTTAATTGCTGTTTCAGAGTTTGGAGTTTTAATTCAGCCAAGTTAACTGCCTGTTAAAACAAAAATCAATGTTCCTTTGAGGAACATAACAGGGTCTCTACAATGTATGATTTAAAAAGCCCAAAGTACGACCCAAGATATCTAAATATAGAAAAAGAAAAATGAATTCCATTCCATTCCAAAGAAAAGGCAAGCGATGAGGACTGGCTCTGACATGAAATTTAATGCACCCATTATCACTATAGTCAGAAATGGAAAGGAAATGTGCTTATTATTAATGACAAAAGGAGAAATGTCACAGAGAGAAACTACGAAGAAAAGAATCATGTGGAAATTCTAGAAACCAGGAATGCAATATCTGAAATAAAAAATTTACTGCATGAATTTAGCAGCAGATTGGAAATGATAGAAAAGTTAATGATCTTAAAGATGGATAGTGCGATGAAATTGTCTGCTCTGAAGGTCAGAGGAAAAAAAGATTGAGGAAACGAATAGAGCTTTAGAGGATTGTGGGGAAAATTAAATGTATGTTTATGGGCTCTCTCTCTCTCTCTCTCTCTCTCTCTATATATATATATATATGGAATTTATTTGCAAAATATGTAACTATTTGTAACTGGAGTCCCGAGGGGGAAATATAGTGATATTGGGGCAAAAAAAATGTTTTTCGAAGAAATAATGGCTACAAATTTCTCAAATTTTTTGAAATAAGTTCCCAAATGCAAGAATCTAAGTAAACTCAAGGTAGAATAAATATAAAGAAGTCTGCAACTGCACATATCATAGTCAAACTGCTGAAAAGAAAAGAGAAATAGAATATCTTGAAAGCTGCAAGCAGAAAATTACACGTTACATACAGAGGAGTGACTCCTCACTTTTTTTATTAGAAAAATATAGGCCAGAAGACAGTGGGATGACAATTTTAAGTGGCTAAAAATAAAAAAAACAGACTGTCAACTGGGAATTCTGTATCCATAATAATATCTTTCAAGAATAGCAAATCTAAACAAATACATAGAATATAGTAATGAAAAGATGGATTCATGTATAGAGAGGGGATAAATGGATATTGGAATATTTGATTAATCAAATAGAATAAATTTCATACAATTTAAGTGGTAAATATATGGATATTCTCCATATAATTCTATTAATATTTTGTATGGTTAAAATTTTGCATGATATGTCATATTGGGAAAATAGAAGTTCTAATATTTTTTTCTTTTTTTTTTTTTTATTGTTGGGGATTCATTGAGGGTACAATAAGCCAGGTTACACTGATTGCAATTGTTAGGTAAAGTCCCTCCTTTTGGGATATCCCAGATGGAGGCCACTGACCTACTGGGCAGCTTTGAACAAAGCCATCTGCTGGGACCTTTGCACTTGACTTCTGCCTCCCAAGCTGCTGCTCCTTCTATTCCTTGCCAGGCATTTCATGCTGCAAGAATGTGGACTATTGTGGCTTTGAGCATGTTTGTTGTAGCTCAGCAAACACGTGTGCTCCTTTTCTTCACTCGTGCATTTCTCTAGCATCCCTTCTGTTCTTGATCCCTGACAAATTCCTCATCAGCTTTTAAACCTCAGCCTTAGTGGCAACGCCTTTATGATTTTGCCGCAGACTTCTCCCCACTCCTGCACAATCCCATCCCAGTCTGCCGTCTCTGTTCTCGTCACACTGTGAGCTCACTCTTACAACGTCCCGACTTTGTCTAACGCGGTCCCCGAGGCGCATTACATCCTTCATAAATATTCGTTGAGTCAGTGAAACAGCATATGCTTGGTATATTTTAATTAAAAGTAAACAAAAATTAGAACCTGATAGGTAAGTTATTTCTTCTTGAAGAATATCCCACACAGAAAAATAATTTGAGAACCACGATACACAAAAGAGTATTTTTAGTTAAGAATTTTACCTTTAAATAAAAGGATGAAAAAGAATCCTACGGAAAAGTTTCCTGATTGTGA
Source organism: Nycticebus coucang (assembly GCF_027406575.1). Lineage (NCBI taxonomy): Eukaryota > Metazoa > Chordata > Mammalia > Primates > Lorisidae > Nycticebus > Nycticebus coucang. The sequence goes on from NC_069788.1 coordinate 2,715,305, forward strand.
AATTAAAAACAAGGAACAGAAAACTTTATTCTACAAATACTACAAAGAGAAAAATATTTGTTTAATTTCCACGGTTTGGGGGAAGGGCAGAGGCAAAGAGCAGACAGAGGGTTGAGAAGTAGTCAAGGGAAAGTAAGATTGTAAAACAAGAGAGGAGGGGAGAATTGTGTTTGGGGCCTCGAAGTGACTGTTTTTTTTTGGTGCAATATTCCACTATTTGTAGCTCTTTCATTTTCTTTGCAAACGTTGCTTCTGAAATCCCAGTAGCAAAATATAATCATAAAATGAAAGTGACATTCAGTTACGAGTAAAATATTATTATTGTTGTTATTTGGTATGTAGTGGTGGATAAATGGTAAGACAAAAAGCATTGTACTGTGGGTCTTTTAGAAGTTTTAGAAGATGAACAGTCAGAAATCACTTTGTTAAAAAATTGTATTGCATGTGTACATCAAACTGCCTTCACACTATTACGTTAAATCAGACCTTTACATGTTTTGAATAGATGTCTTTATAAGAAAGGTTTAGGAAGCTATTAAATTTTTATTGAAAATTGAGCTTGTCAGTGCATATCAACATAATTTTATAAACATCATTAACTTTTCACATTAACAATTATTTTTACAACCTAATTGAGCAATGCTTCAAAAGCATTTTTAAAACTAAAGACAAAGGAACATAAAAATAAAGCAGTAAATGTATTAGCCTGGATGAATTCTTTAAGAAAATATGGCTGTATCTTGGATCAATCTACTTCATAATATTACTGGGGAATTTTTTGTCTATTCTGTAATATACTGGCGAATCTCACTGTCATGAAAGGAAGAAGATGTTTATGGTCTTTTTCTTCTCTAAGTCAAGAGAAGCTAATATGTCCCTCTTTGACATTCTTTTTTCTTAAAGCTTTATTTGTAGCCCCAATGTCTTAGCACCTGAATTGATTTTTCCATGGAGATCTTCTTTGTCATTTCTACACACATTCGAACTTTTTCGGATATGAAGAGCCTTTTCCACTTTGTCAAAATTTTTGTACTTATAAGCAAATTCTTGTCACTAGCATTGTTATGACACTTCACCCACCCCTCCCCTAGATTCCCCCATTAAGTTAAAAACCTGAGCTTGCAGGTTTGAGAGCAGCCTGAGCCAGAACAAGACCCCCGTCTCTAAAAAATAGCTGGGCGTTGTGACGGGTGCATGTAGTCCCAGCTACGTGGGAGGCTGAGGCAACAGAATCAGTTAAACCCAAGAGTTTGAGGTTGATGTGAGTTGTGATGCCATGGCACTATACCAAGGGTGACCTAGGAAAAAAAAAAAAAAAAAAAAAACAGAATGCAGTAGGTCTCTACCTTGGTTCTGAAATAATTTAGCCCAATAAGTCAGTAGTGATAGCCCCAACTTGTATGTTTAATTAGGAAGGATTGGTTGGTACCATCTCAAGAACATGAAAAGATATGTTTACGACTAGCTTTCTTATTTTTGTGTAGTTACAAAATGATTTTAATATTAATTTAGCCTTTCTATTTTATTATTTAAAGATTCCTTTTAAGGTCTTTTATTATTCAGCTTTAAACACATTTTTTTTGTTTTGATAAATAAAATTTGATAAATATTTTCTCTTAATTTAACCAATATAGCTTTTTGTTTTGTCTTGTTTTTTCAGTATAGCTCTTTTAAAAAGAAATGAGTAGCATTGAAGCATTTGTAATCCAGTGCCATTGTGGAGTGAAGGAAGGAAAACTATTGTAACATGTTTTGCAGAGAGACGGGTAGTTTCAAATACACATGCCAGATTAATTCCAGAATGAAAAAATCAGCCAGTAGAAAAACTTAAACATTCAATATTGCTTTATTAGTAACCTGATAAAATCTCATGCTAAAAATGACTGGGAGTCAGAAGTCTAACTTTTCTTTAAAATGGGGATACTTAAAAAAGGTTTTACTTGAAAGGAACATCGAATGAGCATTTGCATAAAATATTGATGTGTAAATAAAGAAATGCAACTGATCTTGGCAAACTCTAGGTCAGCCAATCATTTTGTATGTGAGGTTACTGCTGGAGAGGTTGAACACCTCTCAAAATTCAATTGGCCTGACCCTTAAAAGCAGTGGGACCTACCATTTCTCAGGAATTTGGCTGAACGTGGACTGTCAACCTGGCCCTACACCTAGGAGTACGTTGACAAGAGCTATAACTTCTCTCCTGCTTGTGTTTACGGCATCTTTTCCAGGAGTTGTGAACATAGTCAGATGCGTCTTCCCTCAGGTCTTTAAATCCCTTGTGCAGGTGCGTTACCTTATAGCAATATCGTATCGCTGCAGGGAGGCATCTTGAACTTTGAAGTCACTAAGAAGATGAGAAGCAACTTGTAGTTTAGACAAGGTGGGAGCTGGGATGAGGCCAGATGGACGTTAAGTACAAAAGGAAGAAGGCAGAGATGTGGAAAGTGTTGACACAGCAGTTTTATAGTTATTTTACATCAACTCCTGCCCCCCACCCTAAATCTCACCCTCCTTCCCCTCTCCCCCACCACGGTCCTTGTCTCACTACATCTGTCTGCACTGGCCCGAAACCCAGCCATCCTTTTTCTTGAGTGGCCATTGAAACTTTCCATCCTTCCTGTGCTCTACTGATAAATCCACATTCATGGTTCATGATGCCTCCCTCCCACCTCCACCATCTTGCTGTTCCTCCAGGACTGGGGTGAGTGGCCCTTAACTGCTTTCTTAGGCACCCGCAGTCATGATGACCTTTTAAAAATGTAAGTCAATCATTTCACTCCCCTGCTCTAATCCTCCTGGGCGACCCTCAGACTTGAAACATGTTCTTCACTGTGGCCTGCAAGGCCCCCCACAGGGGGTTTTATGTCTGCATTAGAATCCCCTGGGACCCCTGGAGAATTACTGCTGTTTGGGTAACACCCCAACCAACTGATACCAAATCTCTGGCTTTGGGACCTGAACGTTTGTGGATTTTCAAAGACCCGCAGGTGTTTCAGAGGAGGATGAGGGCTGAGAGCCTTCCCTGGAGTCCGGCCAGCCCCACGGCCTGCCATTCTCCCCGTCACTCACTCAGATCCCCCACACCTCCTTGCCCTCAAGCTTGCCTGGGTGCTGGTGCCCCAGACCTCTGTGCTGGTCATTCTCCCCTCTGCCCTCAGCTGTACGGCAGGTCCCTCACTCCGTTCAGATCTCCCCCAAAGGACTTTCCTGATCATCCTGTCTCAGAGAGGTGAGCAGCTCTCACCTTGTTTTAGCACCTTGTTCTATTTTAGTTTTCTTATGGGTAGTCTTATTATTATATCACAATCATTTATTAAATTGTTTTCTTCTGCTTACCAATAAAATGTAAAATCCACAAGGCCGAAGAATTTGTCCCATTTGCTCGCTGCTCTATTTCAAGTTTATAGAACAATTCCTGGTACTCAGACATAGAAGGAGCTTAGTAAATATTTACTGAATGAATACATTAATCAACAGATGGAGTTTAACTCCCCCTCAATATTTATACACACACATAGTGGGCACATTGTGTCGGAGACACTTTTAGAGATTCTTCAGGCCCTGCCAAGAACTATTATGGTTGTTTCTCGAGGTGAGAGAGGCTGACATACCGGTGGATGAAAATAGACTCCAGACTCCATCCAGGATATGCTATTGACAGTGTGCCAGTGGGCATACAGGGATGGTCACACCAACCTCGGGAAATGTATGCCAGCAAGTTCCTAGTGTTTGTGGGTATGGAATATCCAGTAGATAGCTTGTTTACTATCTGTTTGAAACTTCTTTCTGCCTTCCTTGATGGCAAAGTCTGGGATATTAATTACATTTTCTAAAATTGCATTTCCTAATTCCTAGAATGGTGACTCTGATGAGATACCAACCCTGATCATATAATGTTCCATGGCAAAGGAATTTTTCAGATGTAATTTTGGTTACTTGGTTGGTGGAACTTAAGTTAACCAAAGGAGAGCTTAACTGGAGTGAGTTTAGAAGTCAACTATTTTTCAGAGCCTCTAAATGAGCATGTGGACCAGCTGGCGTTATGACTTCAGCAGTGTGAGATCTTAATCACAGACCCCAGCCGAACCCTCCCAGACTTCTCACCCGTAGAACTGTGCACTACTAAACGAGTATTGTTTTGAGCTGCCAAGTTTGTGATGATTTGTTAAGTAGCAGTAAAAAAATCAATACATCACACACTGTAATTTTTATCTCTAGAAGTTTAATTTGGAACTTTTTTTTTTTTTTTTATTGTTGGGGATTCATTGAGGGTACAATAAGCCAGGTTACACTGATTGCAATTGTTAGGTAAAGTCCCTCTTGCAATCATGTCTTGCCCCCATAAAGTGTGACACACACCAAGGCCCCACCCACCTCCCTCCTTCCCTCTTTCTGTTTCCCCCCCCATAACCATAATTGTCATTGTCTTCATATCAAAATTGAGTACATAGGATTCATGCTTCTCCATTCTTGTGATGCTTTACTAAGAATAATGTCTTCCACGTCCATCCAGGTTAATACGAAGGATGTAAAGTCTCCATTTTTTTTAACGGCTGAATAGTATTCCATGGTACTATTCCTGGGTTGGTGGGCATTTAGGCTGTTTCCACATTTTGGCGATTGTAAATTGAGCTGCAATAAACAGTCTAGTACAAGTGTCCTTATGATAAAAGGATTTCTTTCCTTCTGGGTAGATGCCCAGTAATGGGATTGCAGGATCAAATGGGAGGTCTAGCTTGAGTGCTTTGAGGTTTCTCCATACTTCCTTCCAGAAAGGTTGTACTAGTTTGCAGTCCCACCAGCAGTGTAAAAGTGTTCCCTTCTCTCCACACCCATGCCAGAATCTGCAGTTTTGAGATTTTGTGATGTGGGCCATTCTCACTGGGGTTAGATGATATCTCAGGGTTGTTTTGATTTGCATTTCTCTAATATATAGAGATGATGAACATTTTTTCATGTGTTTCTTAGCCATTCGTCTGTCGTCTTTAGAGAAAGTTCTATTCATATCTCTTGCCCATTGATATAAGGGATTGTTGGCTTTTTTCATGTGGATTAATTTGAGTTCTCTATAGATCCTAGTTATCAAGCTTTTGTCTGATTGAAAATATGCAAATATCCTTTCCCATTGTGTAGGTTGTCTCTTTGCTTTGGTTATTGTCTCCTTAGCTGTACAGAAGCTTTTCAGTTTAATGAAGTCCCATTTGTTTATTTTTGTTGTTATTGCAATTGCCATGGCAGTCTTCTTCATGAAGTCTTTCCCCAGGCCAATATCTTCCAGTGTTTTTCCTATGCTTTCTTGGAGGATTTTTATTGTTTCATGCCTTAAGTTTAAGTCCTTTATCCATCTTGAATCAATTTTTGTGAGTGGGGAAAGGTGTGGGTCCAGTTTCAGTCTTTTACATGTAGACATCCAGTTCTCCCAATACCATTTATTGAATAGGGAGTCTTTCCCCCAAGGTATGTTCTTGTTTGGTTTATCAAAGATTAGGTGGTTGTAAAATGTTAGTTTCATTTCTTGGTTTTCAATTCGATTCCAAGTGTCTATGTCTCTGTTTTTGTGCCAGTAGCATGCTGTCTTGAGCACTATGGCTTTGTAGTACAGACTAAAATCTGGTATGCTGATGCCCCCAGCTTTATTTTTGTTACAGAGAACTGCCTTAGCTATACGGGGTTTTTTCCGGTTCCATACAAAACGCAGAATCATTTTTTCCAAATCTTGAAAGTACGATGTTGATATTTTGATAGGAATGGCATTGAATAGGTAGATTGCTTTGGGAAGTATAGACATTTTAACAATGTTGATTCTTCCCGTCCATGAGCATGGTATGTTCTTCCATTTGTTAATATCCTCTGCTATTTCCTTTCTGAGGATTTCATAGTTTTCTTTATAGAGGTCCTTCACCTCCTTCGTTAGGTATATTCCTAGGTATTTCATTTTCTTTGAAACTATGGTGAAGGGAGTTGTGTCATTAATTAGCTTCTCATCTTGACTGTTATTGGTGTACACAAAGGCTACTGACTTGTGGACATTGATTTTATATCCTGAAACATTACTGTATTTTTTGATGACTTCTAGGAGTCTTGTGGTTGAGTCTTTGCGGTTCTCTAAGTATAAGATCATGTCGTCAGCAAAGAGGGAGAGTTTGACCTCCTCTGCTCCCATTTGGATTCCCTTTATTTCCTTGTCTTGCCTAATTGTATTGGCTAGAACTTCCAGCACTATGTTGAATAGTAAAGGTGACAGAGGACAACCTTGTCTGGTTCCAGTTCTAAGAGGAAAAGCTTTCAGTTTTACTCCATTCAGTAAAATATTAGCTGTGGATTTGTCATAGATAGCTTCAATCAGTTTTAGAAATGTGCCACCTATGCCTATACTCTTCAGTGTTCTAATTAGAAAAGGATGCTGGATTTTATCAAATGCTTTTTCTGCATCTCTTGAGAGGATCATGTGATCTTTATTTTTGCCTCTGTTAATATGGTGGATAACGTTTATGGAGTTGCGTATGTTAAACCAGCCTTGCATCCCTGGGATGAAGCCTACTTGATCATGATGAATGACTTTTTTGATGATAAGCTGTAATCTATTGGCTAGGATTTTGTTGAGAATTTTTGCATCTATGTTCATGAGTGAGATTGGTCTGAAATTCTCCTTTTTGTTTGGGTCTTTTCCTGGTTTTGGTATCAGGGTGATGTTTCCTTCATAGAATGTGTTGGGGAAGATTCCTTCTTCCTCAATTTTTTGGAATAATTTCTGCAGTACAGGAATAAGCTCTTCCTTGAAGGTTTGATAGAATTCTGGAGTGAAGCCATCTGGACCAGGGCATTTTTTGGTTGGAAGCTTTTTTATTGTTTCTTTGATCTCAGTGCTTGAAATTGGTCTGTTCAGGAGCTCTATTTCTTCCTGGCTGAGTCTAGAGAGAGGGTGTGATTCCAAATATTGATCCATTTCTTTCACATTGTCAAATTTCTGGGCATAGAGTTTCTGGTAGTATTCAGAGATGATCTCTTGTATCTCTGTGGGATCAGTTGTTATTTCCCCTTTATCATTTCTGATTGAGGTTACTAGAGATTTTACTTTTCTATTCCTCGTTAGTCTGGCCAATGGTTTATCTATTTTATTTATTTTTTCAAAAAACCAACTCCTTGTTTCATTAATTTTCTGAATGATTCTTTTGTTTTCAATTTCATTGATCTCTGATTTGATTTTGGATATTTCTTTTCTTCTACTGAGTTTAGGCTTAGATTGTTCTTCTTTTTCCAATTCCATAAGATCTCTTGTGAGATTGTTGATGTGCTCTCTTTCTGTTTTTCGAATGTAGGCATCTAAAGCGATGAATTTTCCTCTCAAAACTGCTTTTGCGGTATCCCACAGGTTTTGGTAGCTTGTGTCTTCATTGTTGTTATGCTCAAGGAAGTTAATGATTTCCTGTTTTATTTCTTCCTGCACCCATCTGTTATTCAACAGAAGATTGTTTAATTTCCATGCCTTTGGGTGGGGTCGAGCATTTTTGTTAGAGTTGAGTTCCACCTTTAGTGCCTTACGGTCTGAGAAGATACAAGGTAAAATGTCAATTCTTTTGATTCTGTTGATATTTGTTTTGTGTCCCAGGATATGATCAATTTTGGAGAATGTTCCATGGGGTGATGAGAAGAATGTATATTCTTTATCTTTGGGATGGAGTGTTCTATATGCGTCTATCAAGCACAGTTGTTCTAGGGTCTCATTTAAGTCTCTTATATCCTTGTTTAATTTCTGTTTAGAGGATCTGTCCAGCTCTGTAAGAGGAGTGTTAAGGTCCCCTGTTATTATGGTATTATCAGATATCATATTGCTCAGAGTGAGTAAGGTCTGTTTCAAGAATCTGGGAGCGTTTAAATTGGGTGCATAGATATTTAGAATTGAAATGTCTTCTTGTTGTATTTTTCCCTTGACCAATATAAAGTGACTTTAGTTGCTTTAAATCCACATGTATCTGAAAATAAGATTGCAACTCCTCTTTTCTTCTGAATTCCATTTGCCTGAAAAATTGTCTTCCAACCCTTGACTCGGAGCTTTAATTTGTCTTTTGAAGCCAGGTGTGTTTCTTGCAGACAGCAAATGGATGGCTTGTGTTTTTTAATCCAGTCAACCAATCTATGTCTCTTCAGTGGGGAATTCAAGCCATTAACATTTATTGAGATAATTGATAAGTGTGGTAGTATTCTATTCGTCTTATTTTGTGAGAGTCCATTGCTTAGTTTTATCTTTTGCATCAGTGTGGAGGTTTGGTTCTGTCCTTTAATTTCTGAGTTCTTACTTTGCTGCTGATCCATTGTGGTGGTCAGTGTGCAGAACAGGTTGAAGTATTTCCTGTAGAGCTGGTCTTGTTGTGGCAAATTTCCTCAATGTTTGTATATCCGTAAATGATTTGATTTCTCCATCAATTTTGAAGCTTAGCTTAGCAGGGTACAGAATTCTGGGCTGGAAATTGTTCTGTTTAAGTAGATTAAAGGTAGATGACCAGTGTCTTCTTGCTTGGAAAGTTTCATTAGAGAAGTCTGCAGTCACTCTGATGGATTTGCCCCTGTAGGTCAACTGGCGCTTACTCCTGGCAGCTTGCAGAATCTTTTCTTTTGTCTTGACTTTGGACAGGTTCATCACAATGTGTCTTGGAGAACCTCGGTTAGAGTTGAGGCGACCTGGGGTCTGATAGCCCTCTGAAAGCAGTGTGTCAGAATCTTTGGTGATATTTGGGAAATTTTCTTTTATAATATTCTCTAGTACGGCTTCCATTCCTCTGGGGCATTCTTCTTCCCCTTCTGGAATTCCTATAACTCGTATGTTGGAACGCTTCATAAAGTCCCATAACTCTGACAGTGAACGTTCTGCTTTCTCTCTCTTCTTTTCTGCCTCTTTTACTATCTGAGTTATCTCAAAAACTTTGTCTTCTACCTCTGAAATTCTTTCTTCTGCATGGTCTAACCTGTTGCTGATACTTTCCATTGCATCTTTAAGTTCCCTGATTGACTGTTTCATTTCCTTCAGCTCTGCTATATCCTTTTTATATTCTTCATATCGTTCATCTCTTATTTGATTCTGTTTTTGGATTTCCTTTTGGTTATTTTCCACTTTATTAGCAATTTCCTTCATTGTTTCCATCATTTCTTTCATTGTTTTCAACATGTGTATTCTAAATTCCCTTTCTGTCATTCCTAACATTTCTGTATAGGTGGAATCCTCTGCAGTAGCTACGTCATGGTCCCTTGGCGGGGTTGTTCTGGACTGGTTCTTCATGTTGCCTGGAGTTTTCTGCTGATTCTTCCTCATGGGTGATTTCTTTTATGTGTTTCCTTGCCCTAATTTTCCTTTCACTTCCTCTTGCTCTTTAAGTTCTCGTGCCTGTGGACCTCTGGGCCTTGTCTTCCTGCAACGTAGCGATCCACTTGCCTCGGCCTCCCAGATTGCTGGTTCTACAGGTGCTCAGCTAGTTTTCTCTCTTAATTTGGAACTTTTAATGTCTTTTATGTCTGTACTTAACTTGGAACATAAAGAATGCTATTATAAAAACTGTAGTAATGTTCTTGTCTGCTGGTTGTAACACCTGTCAGTTCTGGGTCAGTTTCATTTGCTCAGTTTTTCTAGAACCCCATCATCGTTGTATTTTCCTGTTTCTTTTTATGTTTCATTTTTTGTGTTATATGCCAGACATGTGAATTTTGACCTTAGTAAGCTCTGGATATTTTTGTTTTCCTATAAACATTCTGGAGCTTTGTTCCTCTCAATTCTTGGCTTTAAGATTTGTCAGGTGGAACCGGAGTCCTATTTGGATCAGGACTTCTTGTCCACTCAGAGGCGAGACCCTCCCGAGTCCCATTCCACATTCCTACGAGTTATGAAATTTCCAGTTTGGTTGGCAGGAGTAGGCATTGTTCCCAGTCCCGTGTTAGGACGAGGGATATTTCCTCCAATTCTTTCAAGTTGTGAGCTGAATCGCACTCAGGTTAGCACTTGGAGCAGCCTGTTACTTGCTCCTGCAGCCTCCAGCTCCTTCGTGTCCAGACTCTTTGCTGTTCCTCTGACACTCAGGGAGTCTCTCGGACTCTACCTGGGTTCCTTCCTTGTGCCACGGCTGTGAAGTTCTCCTGGGACAGAAGCCTGGGGCAATCACAGGGCTCACCTCCTGTGATCCCATCTTTCTGAGACCACCAGCCTGATCTTCAATGTCTTACAAACTATTGTTTCATATGTTTTCTGTAGTATTTTTGTTATTTTAGGTCAGATTGTAAATCCATTTTCTGTTACTGCATCTTGGGCAGAAACCAAAGTCTACTTTTGATCTTTTGGCATAAAATAGTATGTTGAGATACACCTAGAAAATATATCTTGTTATCATAGTATGTATGGTGAAGGATAAATCAATATGTGGTGTGTACTGAATCCCACATTTATTCATGAAATCACTTCCATTCTTATGCTGGTCTGATAATGTTTAAGCATAAAAATATGTATCTATTCAAATCAGATGAACGTGGTCATTGGAAGATGGAGCAGGGCAAGTTGGAGGATGGTCAGAGGACGGCAGTAAAGGAGAGGGCGGAAATAAAGTGTTGAGAGAGGGGGTGTATGGTAAGGCCCAGCCAGGTGGATGCATGGGGAGAGGAACAGGAAACAAGATGAAGAGGGGGGTGGTCATCCTTACACAGCAGCTTTTGTGTGCCGTTATGTTTTTTTCATATAATGGGGGAATGGCTTTTGTTCCTTGTCCCCTTCCCTTTTTCTCTGTCTTTGTGCCACTTCCACGTGCCTTTTCCCTGCACACAGCTACAGGCATGTATCCCTAAATAGAAGATTTATGAGTGAAGACTGCCATTCATTCCTTCAATACATAATTTTTATTTTCTAACCCACTGGACTGTGTCAAGGTACACACAACTTTTAACAAGGCAGACACAGTTCTGTGTCCCAAGTATGGAAGAGTCTAGCAAGGGAGACAGTGTGTGGTGAATGGCACTATTAGGGGTAACAGGGCACTCAGGGAGCCTTAGAATCCTCCTGTCCCGGAGTTGGGTGGGTGCTCCAGAAAAGCATCTTCGAGCTGAGATTGGTAGGATGAAGAATCAGTTAAGTGAAGGAGGAGGAGGAGGAAGGGAAGGCATTCCAGGCAGAGAATGGTGTCACCCGAAGGCAAAGCTCAAATAGCTGCAGCAGGGATGGCGAGGGGCAAGGGGGTGCTGCTGGGTAGCTTGGGAAAATTGGGCACAGATTTGACCCCCACTTTCAGGATGTCAATTTTAGTGATGGCTAGAGTCTGAAGAGCACCCCTGTTCCTGGTCACACACTCCCTTAATATATAAACCTGTTTGTGGACACGGAGCAGGGAAAGAGCTGAGCTTCCTTCCCAGATTGGTTTTTCTAAATAAACCCCTCTCTTAACATTTCATAGCTAGGAACATACCTTGTACATGGCAAAATGGGAATTCTCAAGGACTTTGCTTGTTCCTACAAATCGCAGAAACTCAAGAAAGAGCTTCCATCTGTTCCAAAGATCTGGCTATGTTGCCTGTGACCTTTGCAACTGAAGAAATAAAAAACGGACAATATGAAGAAGCAGCGGAAAAGTGGCCACAGCTTGGCTGTTTTATTGTCAGAAGAATATTTGGTTTTCTTCACTGTACTGGGATAAATGACCTTTAGGGCAGGACAATTGAGTATTATGAGTACCAGTCCCTTGATCTGGAGCACAGTTTTGCCAGGCATAAAGAAGTTAAAATGAAATAGTTGCCAACATACAAGGTCAGACAATTAAGTTCGTGAACTCGTCCTAGAAAAAGTGCTTTGAAAGGTGGACGAGGTGCTGGGGTCAGCACACAGCATCTGAGGGGAGAGCTTCTAAGGTGACAGTAGTGATATTCAGCAATGAGGATGTAGCACTTGTTCTAGGATGAGTTTGCAAACTTAATTGTCTGACCTCTGTATAACAAGTGAGGATGTATCACAGTGAGTCACCCTGCAGCATTTTAGAACGTAAAGTAAGCAATTTTTAAATTGTCCAAAAATACAGAGTTCAAGAAACAGGCTAAATTACCTTCTTCAATCACTCGAGCAGTTATAAATCGCTTATTAAGTATTTTAAGTACTTTTTGTTATTTACAGAAGGCCAGTAACTTTCAATTTGCATAATACCTCATAATAGTTCATTAAAAATGACACACAAGGGAAGAGGCAGTGTATCATTGAAATTACTTGTGAGTAAAGCCATTTGCTCCCCCCAGCCTTGTTTTATTAAAGCCAGTGTGATTGTAAATAGCATTTTTCTTCAGAGAACCTGTCTGTGTACATGCTTGTATATTTGTTTTCTGGAGATGATCTGAGGAGGAGGAACAAGTCATTACAAATTCTCTATGCCGGAGTCTTTGGTGTGATGGTCACGTGTCTGTCTGGGCTTCAGTCTCAGCCCCGCAGACTCCAGCAGGTTATTCAAAGTCTGCGAGTGTTTGAGCATCAGTCTGCTCATCTGTGAAGTCGGTATCACAGTAATACTTATGTAATTGTGTAAGGATTAATTTAACCCATTCATGCCAGTGCTGGGCACACGGGAAAGACTCCACGAACGAGGGCTGTTGTCACCATGAGCTCGTAGAAGAGTGAGGCTACATGTTTTGATGCCAAATTTTTTTTCAGCAACCAGTAAGAACACACACACCATTTTGCATGTCTTTTCTAACAGCTCAGCAGCTCCTGGGAGCTTTTTCGTGATTACAGGACCTTTCTCTATGAGCAGATAAGAAGGTTTGTAATCCTACGTTTGAGGGGGGGAGTTGGCTAGAGGAGAGCAAGGGCGGTTGGTGTGTATGAACCTTTGGTAAATGTGGTGATGGGGATGTGGGGTTCCCCTCTGCATGTGTTTCCTCGCCATCAGTAAAGCCGTGTGTGGAGGAGGAAGAGGGCAGGGAGCGTTGGAGACTTTAGGAGAGAAATGTTGTGCGTAATGGTTTGGGAGAGTGAGAAGAGTGACTGAGTGGGGAAGTACCGGGGGGTGGCCTGAGGTGTGTGAGCACACAGGGAGAGGAAGCTGGACGGCTGGACACGAGGCACGGTGGAGGGCAGCCGAGTATAGCCATGGCAGACACTTCCAGACGAGCACCGAGGAGGAAGAGGCAGGGAACATGTGGTGTGTGAGGACGTTTCCCAAGTGGCTTTACCTTCTGTCACCCCCTTGTTTGGGTGGTGAGGTGACATTGGACCCTCTGTTACTGGGGTGTGGTGGGAGATGGTCCTGAGAGAGGTGGGAGTGCGCTCCCTCCCAGCACCCCCTCCCTCCTCTCTTGCTCTGGGGGAGCTCAAGGGCTCAGAACCTTCGTTCTGCTCCTTCTGAGAGGGGCAGGGAGGGAATATGTTCTCTCGATGCCCCCTTCCACCTGTTTTTATCTTGGGTAACTATTACCTATGCTAATTCCATCTTTGATAGCTCCATTCCCCCTCGTGGATAATCAAGGTATTTGTTCATTAACAAGATACTTTCCAGGAAAGAAGTACTAAATCATGCTCATAGCGATGCACATAGCAACTGTCATATTGGTGGTATACCGGCTAGTTTGATACACACGTATATAGTTTATAGCCATATACAGTTACCACCATTTAAAGGGGTAAGTTTGCCTCAAAGGGAAGGAAAACAGAAACAAAGTTAAGAGGTGTGACTTTCTTAGTTCTTACTCTAAATGTCTCTCCATACTTGACTCCGCTGGTAGTATTTTGTTTTCTCCTTTGATTTTTTTCTGCTAAGCTCTGGAGAAGAGTTGCTGGTAGTTCCCTTCCCTCCCCCTGTTATGAAACCGGGTCCCAGAAGCCCAGCCCAGGAGTCTCTCCTCCTCCCCAGCTGAGTTTTTGCTTTCCAGATCCTTCCCAGGGTTCGGCCTCGTTCCCTCCCCTTGTATGTAGCCTCCGTTTCTCCAGCAAAAGGCCTTTTCCCAGCTGGTGTGGCCATCCAGGGCACAGCCCCCTGCTCAGGAAATCCGGAGGGCGGCCTCCCTGCTGGCCACGCGGACAGCTGGCCGACGAGAAGTGGGCGGGGGACGTGGAGCTGAGCTCCGCCTGATGGGCACCCGTGTCCTGCGTGGCTCGCAGGCGGCGCAGCCTCTACTTCTCCGCCCCTCTCCTCCCGCTCCTCCTCCTCCTGTTCCCCATCCCCGGCTTCCTTCCAGGTGGTCCGGCCGTGTGATAGATTTAATAAAAATCAGTGAATCGTAAAAAAAAATAATAATAAAATAAAGGCACCACGAAGACTCAGACAGGCTTCCGCCCTGGCCTTTCACTCGCGTGTGAAACCAGAAGTCCAAGTTGGGCAGCTCCGAGCCACCCTGCGGCCGCTCCCTGCACCTGTCACCTGTGTCTCTGAGGCTCGTGGCTCAGCCACCCGCGTTCCGTGGCTGGCAGCAGTTCTGGACCTTGTGTCACCCACAACAAAGTCTGGGGGGTTTCCAGAATCTCTTTCACAAGGTGGAGGAACTTCTGCAGAATCACGGGAAGCCGACTCCCTGGTCTGGGTGGGTCATGGACGCTGTAGCTATGTCTAGAAGGAGGACAGGGTCTCTTGTAAAATGCTAGAAGCCATCGTGGGACTGGGGACCGGGCCCCCGCTGAGTAAGGGGAGGAAACTGCATGGAAGGAGCTCGGGCCCCTGTGAGGAAGGAAGGAGGGACGCAGATGGGCGGAGAGCCGGGCCCCCCACCCCCGCCACGTGTCAGGCGGCTCCTTGTCTGTCCATCCCCGCGCCTGGCCTGGGAGGCCCGGTGTCCATAGCGCGTGGAAGTGGCTCTCTGGGGACACAGCCGTGCAGCGTCCTAGCGACCTGTCCTCTCCCTTGGCCACGCTCTTTCTGGGGCTCCTGGCGGCCTGCTGTCCTGTCCAGGACTCTGTTTCCCTCCGCCACTGCCCCTCTCTCCGGCCTCCCACCGTCTGAGCCGCGCCCCCCTTCCCTGGACCCTGCCGGGGAGCTGCCCTCCCAGGGTCCCATCTCCGGGTCCCATCCTGTTACTGTCGTTGGCATCAGCTTTGAAAAATCTGAAGCCAGATTTTGTTTGATAAATACCCATCCATTACACCAAATTCTTTTCAAGTCCTGTTTTATCTTCCTTCTCACCAGCCAGGGCCAGGAACCAAGAGGCCCAGAGTGTCCCCTCCATACTCCCGGTGCAGGTGCGGGATGCAGGGTGTGGGGTGTGGGGTGTGGGGTGACGGGTACAGGACGGGGGATGCACCCCCTGTCTCCTCCATGGAGGGAAGTGAGTTGCTGCCTCTGAGGACAGGGAGAGCATATGCTCCTGTAATCATATCCTCACCAGTGAACAATCTGGGGAATTTAAAGCATGGTCCTGATTTCTCAAAAACACAAATAAAAACCGATTTAGTGCAAGGCTGTTTTTCACTCTTGACAGCAACTATATGTCAGAGTCTGTCAAATGTTTCCCTCCAGACAAGCAGCCTGTGTTAGTGGCTGTGAATAAAGAGGGTGAACCAAGCTTCTTTCCTATACTCTTTTATAGAGTTAATCCATTTTTTGTTCCTTGGGGAGAATAATGGCATTAATTTGTCACTTGTAAGACTCAGGAGTCCAAGTGATGTCATTCTCATGATATCAGGCAGCAGTGACCGGGTGCTGCCACCTGCCAGGTATGAGAATGGATTAATTTACTTAGTCTTCACAGCTGTTATGAGGAAAAGTGGTATTAATATTCATCTGGGCCCAGGAAAGTTAAGTAATTTTCCTGAGTTAATATAGTCAGAAACAGCAGTGCTGGACTCAAACACGGTACTCTGTCCTCAAAGCTCCTGCTGTTAACCATCTGTGCCAGGGCAGGGGATCCCCCGCCCCACCTTAACAAGACAGCCTGGCCCTCTGGATAGTACGTGGCACTGCTTCTCCTGCCTTCACGACTATTCTTTTGCTGTCTCTTTTCTTGGCTCCTCTTCCCTCCCTTGTTCCTTTTCATGACTGCAGAGTCCTATCCATGTGGAGGGAAGTCCATGCCGGCAAGAAGAGGCCTAATGGGGTACCTGGGCTTGAGGGAGGACCTGGGAAGTATTGGAAGAGGGGTGTTGGATGTACACATTAGATGAAGAATACATCAACTCTAGGGGAACAACAAAGTTTGTAAGGGCCTAGAAAAAAGGCCTTGGACAAAAAGTTACACTAGCAGCCTTAGTAAGCTGTCAATTCCACCATTACGACGACGGGTACTGTGAATGGGCTACAGATCTTCAAAAGGTCCTATTTCTTGGCTTCCCTGCTGAAGATATTCCACCAAATATTTGAAAAAGAATATCAATTCTTCTCAAACTCACCCAAAAATTATAGAGAAGGGAATACTCCCAAGCTCATTGTATTTTTATTTTCATTTTTTTAAATTTCAGATTAACATAGGTATATATGATTAGGTTACATTGTTTGCATTTGCTAGGGAGAGTGAAGTTGCATTTGAGCCCTTCACCCAGGAGGGTTTCCATCTACCCCTACGTTGTATCCATTACAATACCAGGCCAGTATTACCCTGATACCAAAGCCATGTAAGGACACTGCCAGAAAAGAAACTTACAGCCTCCCATCTGTGATGAACACAGATGCAAAAGTCCTTGATTAAATAAGACTTCAAAATAAGACTTCAAACAGCACAAAAAAGGGATCCTACACACAGGATCAGGTAGGACTTATCCTGGGGATGCAAGGACAGCTCACTATGCAAGTCAATTGATGTGACAGACCGCATGAACAGAATGGAGAATGAAGGTCATATGATGAAGGTGCAGGAAAGCATTTGACAAAATTCAACATTCTTTCATGACAAAAATTCTCACCAATTAGGTATAGAAGGAATGAACACCAGCATAATAAAGGCTGTTGGAAGCACCCCCACAATTAACCTCATACCCACCTGAGGCCAGGACTACGCTGAGGATGCCGATCTCACCACTTCTACTCAATGCACTACTGGAAGTCCTTGCCAAAGCAAGTAGGCAAGAAAAATAACAGGCATTCAAATTGGACAGGAAGAATTAAAATGATCTGTTTGCAAATGACGTGATCTTGAAGCCCCAAAGCCATCACTAAAAAACTGTTAGAATAAATGAATTCAGTACAGTTGTAGGACAGAAAATCAACAACAGAAATCAGCCCCATTTATATACACTAACAATAAACTATCAGAAAAACAAATTAAGAAAATAATTCCATTTAAAGCAGTTTTTCTCCCAAAAGAAAATATTTAGGAAAACATTTAACCAAGGAAGTAAAAGACGTGTACACTGAAAATTGTAAACTCAGATTTCTGGTTCTGCAGGTTATTTTTTTTTTTTTTTTTTTGGCCGAGGCTGGGTTTGAACCCGCCACCTCTGGCATATGGGGCTGGCGCCCTACCCCCTTGAGCCACAGGCGCCATCCAAGTGAACCATTACCTAAGAGGAAGATCATTTTTTTTTTTGCAGTTTAGTCTAGGGCTGGGCTTGAACCCACCACCCCTGGTATATGGGGCCAGCGCCCTACTCCTTGAGCCACAGGCACTGCCCTGCACACTGAAAATTGTAAACACCGATGAAAGGCATAGAAAAAGATACAAATAAATGGAAAGATAAACTGTGTTCATGACTGGAAGAATTAATATTGTCAAAATGTTCATACTTCCCAGAGTGATCTAGAGATTTAGTGTGATCCCTATCAGCATTCCAATGACATTATTCACAGAAATCGAAAATAATTCTAAAATTCATATGAAACCACAAAAGACCCCTACTAGCCAAAGCAATCTTGAGAAAAATAACAAAGTTAAAGCTATAACACTGCCTGACTTCCAAATATATTACAAAGTTATAGTAATCAAAACAGCACCATACTGGCATAAAACAGACATATCGACCTATGGAACAGAATAGAGGGCCCAGAAATATATCCACGTGTTCATGGTCAATTCATGTTCAACAAAGGTGCCAAAAACATGCAATGGGGAAAGGATGGTCTCTTTTCTAAATAAACTGAACATCCACATGCAGAAGAATGAATGAAAGTAGACCCTCCTCTCATACCATCCACACAAATCAGCTCAAAGTAGATTAAAGACTTAAATGCAAGACCTGAAACTGTAAAACTACTAGAAGAAAATACAGAGAAAATTTGCTTGATATTGGTCTTTGCAATCGTTTTTTTGGATATGACCCCCAAAGCACAGGCAACAAAAGCAAAATAGACAAATGGGATTGCATCAAACAAAGAAGTTTAAGCGCAGCAAAGGAAATAGTCAACCAGGTGAAGGGGCAGCTCACAGAACAGGAGGAAGTAGTGAAGGGGCAGCCCGCGGAACAGGAGGAAATACTTACAAACCATATACCTGAGAAGGGCTTAATATCCAGAATATATAAGGAACCCCAACAACCCACTAGTAAGAAAACAACTCAAACAACAGGCAAAGGACTTGCAAATACACTTATTAAAAGAAGACAGACACATGGCTGGCAGGTATATGAAAAATGTCCAATATCACTGATCATCAGGGAAATACAAACTAAAACACCATGAGAGATCTCCTCATACATTAGGATGGCCATTAGCAAAAAGGCAAAAGGTAAGTGCTGGCGTGGATTTGGAGAAAGGGGATCTTTGCACACTGTTAGTGTGGAAAAACTGGTACAGCCCTTATGGAAAACAGTAAGGGAGTTTTCCAAACTAAAAATAGAACCACCATGGGATCCAGCTGGGTCCACAGCTAAGGGAGTTGAAATTGGTATTAGAACCATCTGCAAGTCTGCAAGCCCATGCTCATTGAAACACTATGTTCATATTACCACCATACGGGTGTAGCAGTCCATATAGCCTACAGCTAGGAGGATTGAGAGTTATAAGAAATACCTGTATAGCTCAATAATGGAACACCTTGGTGGAAAAGGCATGGAGAGGGATTTAGCTCTCCTAACAAGCATGAGAGCTCGCAAGATGAGAGCAGTCGTGAATTGGCCGTCTCTACACCTGTGGTGTTGAGAGGCATGAGATCAGCCTTATATTAGGCTGGAGGAGAAGGCAGTCGGGAGTATGTGCATTCTATCACGGACTCGCTTGCTCTGACTCTCCTCTCCTGCCTGCAAAATGCCAGCACGGCATCTCTCTGTTGAAGATTACCAAGTTCTGCTAAAGACTAAGATCTATTCTAAGAAGACTGCTTTAATCTCTCTAAGACACATTCTCACTCTCTCCTGCTGAAGTAGATAGTCCTCAGGTACCTAGTAAGAGAAATTGTACCTGAGCAAGGTAACTTAGCAGTTCACGTCTGGAACTTACCTAAGCCGGGCCGAGACCTGGCCAGTCCCAGGCCCTGACAAGTGGTGTCAGAAGTGGGATGTTACATACCAGATCAAACCAAGGGTCCACCAGTGGATGGATGGATTAAAACATGGCACATCCCTATATGAACACACACAATGGAATGATACTCAGCCTTACAGAAAAAAGTCTCTAATCTGCAACAACGTGGGTGAACTTGGAGGCACTATGCCAAGTGAAATAAGCCTGGCACAGAAAGACAGATGCCACTTTGTCTCACTTATATGTGGACCCTAACACAGTGGGGCTCATACAGGCGGAGATCAGAGGTGGCTTCCAGGGGTGGAGAGGGTCAAGGGAATAGGGAGCAGGGAGATGTTGGTCAAAGGGTGCAAAGTTCCCGTTAGATGGGAGGAGTTAAGTTCTGGAATCTATTGTATAGCATGGCGACTATATTTAATGACAATCTACACTTTAAAGTCATTAAAGTTAACTAAGATGGTAGATTTTAAATGTTTTCACCACCAAAAAATAAGTATGTGAAATGCTGACTCTGTTAACTAGCTTATTTAATCATTTCACAATTTATGCCTATATCAAAGCATCACATTATAAACCATTAATATATACTATTTTATGTATCACATGTGAACATTAATATATACCACGTTCCCCTTAAATAAAGCTTGGGGGAAAGACCCTTGGGCAGGGCTATCACCCGGCTCTTACTTTCCTCACTTGCTTCTTTATGAAAGCTTGGCTGTCTTTGAACTTGAGTTTTTCTTGGAATCTAGCTCTCTGAAGCACCACTGCTGCGGTCTGCCTGCTGGTTGGTTCTCTTTCTCCCCGTGGCTAATCCATCCCCTCAGTCCAAACTCCAGTGCTCAGGCCCTCTGTGTGCCCTTCCCACACTGTTTTTACATACACCTGTATTTTGCTTTGCCAATCTTGTCTGGATTTTTTTTTTTTTTTTTATCTTCAAGGGCTCCTGGACTTTCCTCAAGAAATGAAAAAAAAAAAAAAATGAAAACTAGGGCAAAAGCTGTTTCTTATTTTTTCACGCATCAGCAGTTTATTGAATACCAACTGTGGTTCTGGTTCTGCCTCGGTGCAGGAAATTGTCCTCCCATCAAGACACCTCTGGGCCCTCGATAGAGTGGGGACGAGATAGGACAAGGGGACATTCTAACCCAACAAGGTGCAGCCCAAGGAAACTACCAGGTGGCAGGATTTGTCTGGACCTCAGGTCCAGACCGGGAGGTAAAATTTGTTGGAACCAAGCTAGGGGCAGTGGCTCATGCCTGTAATCCTAGCATTCTGGGAGGCTGAGGCGGGTGGATTGCCTGAGCTCACAGGTTCGAGACCAGCCTGAGCCAGAGCAAGACCTCATCTCTAAAAATAGCCAGGCATTGTGACGGATGCCTGTAGTCCCAGCTACTCGAGATGCTGAGGCAAGAGGATCACTTGAACCCAAGAGTTTGAGGTTGCTATGAGCGGTGACACCACAGCACTCTACCGAGGGCAACCAAGTGAGATTCTGTCTCAAAAAAAAAAAAAAAAAAAAAAATTTTTTTTTTTTTTTTTTGTTTAAACCTTAAATCTAGACCATATCTGTTTATTAGGAGATTTGGTGTCAGTCAGTTGTCACCGGGATCAAAGCTCCAGGGACCACATTTGTGTTCTCACCACTGCCTGCCAGCACTCGTCACAGGATAGCAGCCGCAGGACACTTCACTGTGCCTAACCATTGCATCCTCCTGGACCGTTCACTCCTGGAAAAGGAGCCAGGCAATAGAGAGATACTCAGAGGACTCAAGAAAATCTTCCTGGAGGTTCCTGGGACAGTGACTGTGGGAGACAGCAAGACAGGGAGTTCCATGGGAAACTTTTGCTCAGAGGCCGCTGGAATTAAAACTGAATTACATCTCCATCATGCACGTGACGGAGTGTCCCCTTTGTCCAAAGAGTCCTCCACACTCTCTGTCACTTTCCTTGCTTTGTGCAGCAAGGAGCTAAGGCAAGAGAATGTGGGAGAACAGAGATTTCAGAGAGGGGAGGCCCATGCATGATGGAACTGGCCGGCAGACGCAGCTCCCAGGTCTTCACGCCAAGTGGGGATGAGGAGGGAGAGGAGGAGACCAGGGCGGGCAGAGGCTGGGAGGAGGCTGTCTGTCTGCTGCTGCCCACGTTCTTAGCTCTGGCGGAAAGGGAAGTGCTGCTGTGAGTTTGCTTTACACCAGACATAAGATTCTCAGAAGAAAGATTATCAACTTGCCTATTTATTAAAAATCAAGAAAGCTGTGGCTGAAAAGGTTTCAGCTAAAACTTAGACTCTCTGGGGGAAATTGTGCTGAACTGTCGTTGCCCAGGGGACTGTGCTGTCCCGTTGTCCTCCGTGAGTTCCACCCGCCCGAGGGACACTCTTCATCCCTTGGCGTCCGGTCCACTGGCTGGAGGCCATGAGCAATTCTCAAGGTTAAGCTGTGAATGAGGCTGTGGTCAGTTGGAAGCCTGGGAGTGTGAGACTATTTCCCTTTTGGTCCTAATGCTGAATCTAACCTTCTGTTTTCACCTATAAAATCAATGTAATTCTCATGCTTTTATTTTTTTTTCACCTCATTGAGCCTCAGTTTTCCCATCTGTTGAATGGAGAAACGGAATAGGTCTGAAGGTCAGGAGACTTACCTGGGAGGGGCCTGGAGGTCAGGGGACTCTCCTGGAAAGAGAACAGATCATCAGAGTAGATGCTCATTTTAAGGACAAAATTATTTTCTGTAAAAGTCTGTGTTTGTGTGTAGAAAGCTGTATTTTATTTTTTGATTAATTTTATTTGTTTTTTTATTAAGTCATATATACGTAGATCACGAATACATTTATGCCTTTGTGTGATTCAATGTGTTGATTATTTGTACAAATTGGAGTGCTTACACCCACTAATTAACATAGCTTTCACCTCATTTACTTAACCACAGTGTTAAGACATTTGTTTTCAATACTTGATAGATTTGACTTGTACCCTTGCAAAACGCTCCATAGATGTGATCCCACCGTTCAGCCTCCCTCCATCGAACCACCTCCCTCTCTTCCCATCCCCCTCCCCTTATGCTTTCATATGGGAGATGAATCACAACTATTTTGATTTATTTTAAACAAAGTTAAATTAACTTCTTTATTTCAGGATTCCTCAGAGTTAACTTTTTTTTATTTTAATAGATTGAGGTGGTACAAGTGTGTTTTGGGCTTGTTTGTTTGTTTCTTTAGGGGAGTTGCTAAATGGATGAATTATATAATGCTGAATTCAGGGCTTTTCGTTTATTTTAAATGTGCCAAAAATAGTTTTTGAAAGAAATTTTTAATGACTTGTTTTGGAAAGTTCTTTCAACCTCACCACATTTGATGTGCTTTGACAGCTTAACTTAAAATAATCACTTCTCTGTGGTCCTCTGTCAATAAAGCGCACATTTGCCCATGGTGTGCTTGCTAATGGTACAGCATCAGTAGCCTGTATCTCTGTGCTGCCCAGAGAAGTCTCTGCAGGTCCCATGTGGACCACGCTCACCTCGCCGAGTCTGCTGGGCCATTTGTCTGTCTGTGCAAACAAACAGAGGGGCAAGTAAGTTCTTAAATTATAGCATGTAAATTGAGTAAAGGAACACCAAATGCATCAAGGGTGACTCTGAGTGAATTTTTACTTAGTATAAATCTCCCATAGTAAATCAAAGCGCACAACACGAAGGATGCTGGAATTTATGATCCACCGTGGGGAGGGAGAAGCCTCAGGAAGAAGAAGGCTTGGGCAGCTGATGACATCTGGAAGTCTTAAAGATGGGAGTGTGTTTAACTCATTCTGAAGAAAGTCCAGTATTGTTTCTTTTTCACTGTCACAGGCAAATAATGCTTCCCTCAAGGATGTCCATGCCCTTATCCTTGGAATCTTATCTGGCAAAAGGGATCTGTGCAGATGTGATTAAGGCTAAAAATCCAGAGATAGGAGATTATTTTATATTATCTGAGTGGAGCCAATCTAATCACACGAGTCCTTAAAATCAAAGAATCTTTCCCAGCTGAGGTCAGAGAAAGAGGGGTGACCACAGCAGTATGGTGAGGGCCATGTGATACTGCTGGCCTTGGAGATGGAGAAGGGGCCGCAAGCCAAGAAATCCTGGCAGCTTCTCACAGTAGAAGAGGAAGGAGATAGATTCTTCCCTCAAACTCCAGAAAGCAGTTAGCCCGGCCAGGAGCTCGATTTCTGTTGATGAGACACCACGTACTGGACTTCTGTTCTACGGAAACGTAAGATAATAAACTGATACCTTTTTAAGCTACTAAATTTGTAGCAATTTATTAGAGCAACAATAGAAGTGAGTCTACTTGTTCAAGTTCGTGCTTACATAAATCAAAACCCTAACACGTCAGTGTGAAATGACTCAATTCCAGCCTCAACTCCTACTGTTCTGCTCCAGTGAGAGAGTGTTTGTGTCTTGCAATGCTGAAGCCAGATCAAAATGAAAATCGGAAGCTGCTTTAATTTCTCTGCTGACCTATGGGCTCTCCTCAGCTCCTATGCTGACCCTGTGCTCCGGCTCTCCTTGGCCCCTCCACTGGTAAGTTGCCCAAAGCCCTTAAATTTGTACCTTGACATTTGAATTATTTTTGTGAAGTGTTTGGAGATTTTTCTGTATAGCAAGGTATTCTAATCATTTTGTGAGAACTCCTTATTTACCTCATCATGCTTATTGTTTTTTAAATGCATTTGAATGGCCTCATTTTCCTGGGTCTTGTTTCTGCTCCTTAAATTCAGCATGCTCTTGGCCTTGAATATTGGTGTCCGTGTCTCCTGCAGCCACAGGCCACGTGATTTGATGTGCAAATGATTCACATTGTAGGGACTCCCAGGTGTTGAGGTCTCCAGGCAAATATATTCTGCAGCTTTCTTTTCGGCCTTCCCCCTCTGAGGGAGGATGACGTGTACCTAAAGGCTTTCCCATTAGCTGCCTTCATCCAAGGCAGGTGTGATTCAACCTGCCTTGGATGAAGAGTCAACCAAGGGTCTCACCCTTACGCTGCTCAGCCCCAGTTTCAGAGCAGTAGATTTCTGCAACCCCAGGTTACCTCTTCCGGTGTAAAAGAGGAAACAGAGGAAACCATCCAACCAGCTTGCCTCGTTAGTGAACACTAGGAGCTGGAAAACATCAGAGACCTCAGGACGTCACCTCTAATGCATGCAGGCCCCACCCCTCAGTGATGGCTACTTTGTTTACAAGGAATAGAAGGAGCGCCCTCTCTCAAGCCATCTCTGTTTAAGAAGTGTGCTTATCACGGACATGGAAAAGTCTCAGGAAGTCCTGGAAAGGCAGAACCACAAGTCTGTAGGAAGAACAGCTGCGGAGACAGCTCGGTGACTTTCTAGCACTTCAGCCCTCCCTGGGTCTCCTTTCTCTTTTCCTTGCAACCATCTCAGGCTCTCAGCATCCCAGAGTGAGTTTCTAGAAGAATCTGATTGGCCCCTCCCCAGAACAGAATGGTCCATCAGAATGGTCCCCGGCACAACTGTCCCTGGAACAGCATGGCTGCCTGCGGCTGGCCCTTTATTGGGACCATGACAGGGTCTCTCCTCTGGGCCTGGCCATGTCCAGCCCACCCTTCCCAGCCCTCTCTTACCGTCCTCCTCAGACCCTGGTCTACACTCAGTCTCCTGTACCTTAATCACCGTCTCATTTTTCACCTTGTTGTCTCACTTTCACTTTTCAGGATGCAACTTTTGGTTTTGTTTTTTGCAACTTGTTACCAGAGTGAAGAGGCCCCTGCCCTCTGTCCTGCCTTGAGCCCTGTGGACCAGCAGAACAGGCCTAATTCTCATCTTGCCCTTGTTTTCATCAGGAGCTGTGAGGAGTAGGAGGTGTTTAATTCCTCATCTCTCCTTGAAACAGCCCCTCCGTTCTGCAAGGATGGCACTGTTGTGTGCCTTAAAGAGATCCTTCAGGTGGCCCAGTGATGAATATGAGCCACAAAGGAGCAGGTGATGGAGAAGCAGGTGACAGTCACATGACTGTCTTAGAGGCTACTGAAGTCAGAAGAAGAGACGATGGTGGCCTGATCCAGGGTAGGAAAAGTGGAGGTTATAAGAAGTGATCAAATTTGGCATGTGTTGTGAATTTAAGTAAATAGTGTTTTAGGGGGGACTAGATGTGGAAGGTGAAAGGAAGAGAGGAATTAGAAATAATTTGAAGTTTTGTTGTCTGTTTGTTTGAGTGAATGTTGATGCCATTTACTGAGCCAAGGAATACTTAGGAAGAAACTAGTTTATGGGGATCAGTAAAGAGTCATGTCAACTGAATGCTGGGAACCTGTAAAATCCTGGGTTGGTCCATTCTGGAAACATTTCCCTTACTTGGCCTTGGAAACACGTCCCGCCTCCCTCACATCCTTCCTTTTTTTCTGGATCCTCCTCCTCCTCTTCCCAATGCACAGAGGTCTTAGGGCTGCGAAGCTGGTCCTCTTTTCCAGTGCCTAAGTCATCAAAGGATTTAGATACTATCCATGAGATGATTATTTCTAAGTTTATGCCTGCCTTCAGCCCAAATACCTTCCTTTATCTTCAGAATCATTCATGACTTTCTCAGCATCTCAACTTGAATATCTAATAGGTATCTCAGGCCCTTGACGTCATTTTTTGAGCAAAAATTGATATGTCCCAATTAACTTCAGATATTATATAGCATGCCTTTCTGTATCCTGCAAATAGCCCGTCCTTGGCTTATACTGGGAACTTCTCTGAATGTCTTAGCTTTTAGTGATCTAATCATGTCACTTGCCCATCGCATGTCAGATTTAGTTCACGTGGTGCTCATGGAGAGTTTACTAGCACCTTCTCAGCCAAGGCTGTCCTGTCAGTCACCCTCTGAAGGTGTTTCACGTAGAAGCTTTACGATTCATAAAGCACTATTATAATAATCTTTCCACCAGGCTAATTTTGTTGGTAAAATTTAAATCTCTTCATCAACACTACTGGGGCTGGCAATGGGCATTTGATAATTTTACCAAATATCATAAGTTTGGATCCTTGCTGGATTCTCTCTTTTATTCACTTTAATATTCAATAAAATGTTTTCATCATTTCATGAGGCAGGGTGAAGTGTTTCTCTAATAACTTAATTTTTCTTCATTATTGGTAGACTGTATTATTCATATCTGAATTCCACGAGGTACTAAGTTCAAGATAGATCTCCCAGGGTGGCTCCCAGGGAGCTCTGTGTGGTGGTGGAGAAGGGCGTCTAGTTCCAGCTCTGCTCTTTGGCAGTCGTTGCTTTTCTCCAAGCATCTGTCTTCTCATTTGTACAAAGGGAACAAGTCAAGTGAGCATAATTGAGCAACATAGTCTCATATTTATTTTTCTTGCAAGAAAAAGAGTCATAGTGACCTCGAGAGGTGAGTTCATGTTATTGAGATTGGCCAAAGTGTGGTCATATGCCTTTTTTTTTTTTTTTGATGCTGTGGTGTCACAGCTCACAGCAATCTCAAAGTCTTGGGCACAAGTGACCCTCTTGCCTTAGTCTCCCACGTAGCTGGGACTACAGGGGTCCAGCACAAAGCCTGGCTAATGTTTCTATTTTTAGTAGAGACAGGGTCTCTGTCTTGCTCAGGCAGGTCTCCAACTCCTGAGCTCAAGTGATCCTCCCTCCTCAGCCTCCCAGAGGGCTGGGATTATGGGTGTGAGCCACCACATGCCTTGTTTTACAAGAAGAAGTGAAAACACTGTTCATGTGGAATCCAGGGAGCTGCTGGCCACCTATCAAGAGTGTACTGTAATATTGTAATATTTAGATTTGTGTTTTCCTTACTGAGTCTCTTCGGTCCCGCAGTCGTTCTGAATCCTGGGGAGCTTCTGAGACAGTCTGACGCCCACGTTCCCTCCTCCCCCCCAGCTAATCAGATTTTCAGTCGGCATTTTCCTATAGAATTCCAATACGTCATCAGGAGGGAGGCCACTGGCTTAAGGGCTGAACTGAACATTCATTCCTTTCTGAGGTAACAGGAGAGTGTGACTTATAAGACACGGGTGGGTTTTTCTGTATTTAGCCTGGCGGCTTGTCTGAGGAATTCAGAACGTTACAGAGATGGTTCTCATTAATTGGATGTCTTGAAATATTAATGATCTCCCAAGGAGGGTTACTGCTAGAACAGAAATACGGTTCATGGCTGTCTGGTGTGTGTTTTGTCTTTTTGTATCTTGTTCGTTGTTGGAGAGCTCAGCCACACCTTTGATATCCCCCATACACTGGAAAACAACCGGCCACAGAAAACTGAAGCTGCGTGTTCTGTTAACAGGTGATGTGCGTCCTGGCGATTTCTTCAGCCGGCTCTGGAGCCGCTGTGCTCTGTCCTGGGAGGTTTTCGGCCCAGTAGTTGATGAAGGCTCATCAGGACAGTTACACAGGGTTGGTTCTTTTTCTTGCATTTCACTCTCTTGCACCTTTGCTAGTTCATGGTCACAGCCTGGGCTGCTGTCTGAGACCCAAGTTCTTATTCAGGGCTCACCTGCCTTCTCTGTAGCTCAGTGGATTTCTCCTGGGCGCACTCCCTGCTCCCCGCCTTCCCTGGCTCTCCCACTCCCTGCTCCCGGCCTTCCCTGGCTCTCCCACTCCCTGCTCCCGGCCTTCCCTGGCTCTCCCACTCCCTGCGCTCCGCCTTCCCTGGCTCTCCCACTCCCTGCTCCCTGCCTTCCCTGGCTCTCCCACTCCCTGCTCCCGGCCTTCCCTGGCTCTCCCACTCCCTGCGCTCCGCCTTCCCTGGCTCTCCCACTCCCTGCTCCCGGCCTTCCCTGGCTCTCCCACTCCCTGCTCCCCGCCTTCCCTGGCTCTCCCACTCCCTGCTCCCCGCCTTCCCTGGCTCTCCCACTCCCTGCTCCCCGCCTTCCCTGGCTCTCCCACTCCCTGCTCCCCGCCTTCCCTGGCTCTCCCACTCCCTGCTCCCGGCCTTCCCTGGCTCTCCCACTCCCTGCTCCCGGCCTTCCCTGGCTCTCCCACTCCCTGCTCCCGGCCTTCCCTGGCTCTCCCACTCCCTGCTCCCGGCCTTCCCTGGCTCTCCCACTCCCTGCTCCCCGCCTTCCCTGGCTCTCCCACTCCCTGCTCCCCGCCTTCCCTGGCTCTCCCACTCCCTGCTCCCGGCCTTCCCTGGCTCTCCCACTCCCTGCTCCCGGCCTTCCCTGGCTCTCCCACTCCCTGCTCCCGGCCTTCCCTGGCTCTCCCACTCCCTGCTCCCGGCCTTCCCTGGCTCTCCCACTCCCTGCTCCCGGCCTTCCCTGGCTCTCCCACTCCGTGCTCCCCGCCTTCCCTGGCTCTCCCACTCCTTGCTCCCGGCCTTCCCTGGCTCTCCCACTCCTTGCTCCCGGCCTTCCCTGGCTCTCCCACTCCCTGCTCCCCGCCTTCCCTGGCTCTCCCACTCCCTGCTCCCGGCCTTCCCTGGCTCTCCCACTCCGTGCTCCCCGCCTTCCCTGTTTCTCCCACTCCCTGCTCCCAGCCTTCCCTGGCTCTCCCACTCCCTGCTCCCCGCCTTCCCTGGCTCTCCCACTCCCTGCTCCCGGCCTTCCCTGGCTCTCCCACTCCCTGTGCTCCGCCTTCCCTGGCTCTCCCACTCCCTGCTCCCCGCCTTCCCTGGCTCTCCCACTCCCTGTTCCCCGCCTTCCCTGGCTCTCCCACTCCCTGCTCCCCGCCTTCCCTGGCTCTCCCACTCCCTGCTCCCCGCCTTCCCTGGCTCTCCCACTCCCTGCTCCCCGCCTTCCCTGGCTCTCCCACTCCCTGCTCCCCGCCTTCCCTGGCTCTCCCACTCCCTGCTCCCGGCCTTCCCTGGCTCTCCCACTCCCTGCTCCCCGCCTTCCCTGGCTCTCCCACTCCCTGCTCCCCGCCTTCCCTGGCTCTCCCACTCCCTGTGCTCCGCCTTCCCTGGCTCTCCCACTCCCTGCTCCCCGCCTTCCCTGGCTTTCCCACTCCCTGCTCCCTGACTTGCCTGGTTCTCCCACTCACCTTACACTCTGGCTGCTGCTTCTTGCAGGAATTCTACAAACCAGCACCTAGTTGTGCACCTTTAGCTCCTGGCCAAACTCTCCACTGTCTGTCCTGACCCTCAGCTGCTCTTCACACTGAAGCCTGGGTTCAGCGTCTATTCCCTCTTTTGACTGCTCCCCAATTCTGCGAGCCTCCTCTTAGCAGCAAAGTTATGAGTTCCTGAGAAGTTATGTTAAAAAGAATTAGTTTTCCTTTCCTAAAAATGATTTTAATCAAACTTCCATTTTCGTTATTGCCATGAAGACTTTATGTCTCCGCCCACTTGCATCTTGGAGAAAGAGCCCATTGGCAAATAGAAAATTCTCTAATGTGCAAAATCACATCTACCACAGACCCTGGGGGCAGGGGGAGTAATCAGCATGCAAAATACAACCTGCTATTACAAATCACAGTTACATGGTGGAGTGTTTAATTTTTCATGTCTTATAAAATACAGCAAGGAAAATAAATCTGAAACTAAAGTCTCAGGTCTGGGAGAAGTTCTGTCAGCTGCAATAAGCATTCATCTTGATGGATAAGTGAGATTTTTAATAAAAAGACCAGATCAGGGAACACTTCTTCACACTAAATGTTATTTTCTGCCCTTATGAACAACATCTCTGTCCTCTGTTAGGGCTACCTCAGAAGTCTGGATGTGTGAGTCAGTGAAGGCTCAAGTTCCTACTAGGCTGGTGTCACCCCAGGCACGTTCTCCCTTCCTCCTCCCAGCTTGGGGTGGACGGAAGCACACGGCCGCGTGGCCTGGGTGGGCAGGCGCCCCTGGCCCACCTTCTGTGGAGTCTCACTGTGTCTGTTCTGGACGCTTCTCTGGCCAGTGTACTCGCCACCTGTTCTCCTGGTATAGTGACAGTCATGCCCAGCTCTCCTCCCTCACCTCTGCTCTGGCCTGTGCTGTGGAGCCTGTGGTCTGGTGACTGGTGACAGACTGGTGACTCGTCCGTCCCCTGGCTTCTAGCTGTCTGCCCTACCGCCCCTCTCCCTACGATGCAGCACTTCAGACCCTTCCTGCCCTCCGGTTCTTCATTCTTACATGTCTTCCTGCCCCTCGGAAGGGAGGGTTTTCTGGACTGGTTCCCTCTGTGCCTCAGACACTCCAGGCATGAGCACAGCTCTGCTCTGCGGCCCCCAGGCTCTGCCCAGTGTAAGTGACGAGGCTCCTCAAATATCTGGGTCCTGTACACACCCCACCCTGGGCTTCCAACCCCAGGGCAGGCAGTGGCAGCCTCTCTGGGCTCCTTCCCGGCCTCAGCACGGGCTTCCCCCAGATTCCTGCTCCTCCCCACCCCACGTGTCTCGACTCCACTCCTCCCCACTCTGCGTCCCCCTGCCCCCCAGGCTGTGGGTAGAGCCCTGCCGCCCAGTCCTCTACGCTTGGCACTGGGAGTC
Source organism: Nycticebus coucang (assembly GCF_027406575.1). Classification (NCBI taxonomy): domain Eukaryota; kingdom Metazoa; phylum Chordata; class Mammalia; order Primates; family Lorisidae; genus Nycticebus; species Nycticebus coucang. The sequence continues at coordinate 2,746,038 of NC_069788.1, forward strand.
AAAGCCCATTTTTTGAAACCCCAAGCTGAGAAAATACCTCTCTCTTTCAGCTCTTTCAGAGCCCAGTCCAGCTCTGGCATGTTTATTATGAAACCTCTAAATTAAAAAAGAAAACCCCAGTGTGGCTGTGGCTTCTGTGCTCCTGGCTGATCCACCCTCTCCTGGGAGTGACGAGCACCTGAGCCCAGGTGTGTGGGAGTCGCAGGAGGCCAGGTCTGGGAATGAAAATGGAAACTCTGAAGGACCGGTGAGTGTCATTCCACCACAGCTCTTTGGCTTCATCACTTTCCGCCTTTAATATTTTTTCCTTTTTTTCTTTTAGAGGTGAGATCTTGCTATGTTGCCCAGGCTAAACTTGAACTTCTGGGCTCAAGAACTCCCTTTGACTCAGGCCCTGGAGCAGCTGGCACGGCAGGCACACGCCCTGCAGCCGGGCTGCCCTGCCCGTGGCCCAGCTCACTACCTCCTAGCTCCCCTCTTCCACTACCCATTCTCTCCCACTCGACTGTCACCAGAGGCCAGGTGGGCCTCTGCAACCAGTGTGGCGTCATCCTTGCCATCAGCCCTGGGAAGCGTTTGTTATATCATATTGACTTTATTCTTAACATTTTATTTAGGTTGTCTCTTATAAAGTAGATGTTCATTATCAAAAAGAACAAACAAAAACCCCTTCTCTCTCTCCTGTTTGAGTTGTTATTTAAAGCCTGGCTGAAAAATAACATTCTCTCGGTAATTTACCTCTGATTTTCTGAAGCTTAACTTAGCTTTGTAATAATTGTACCTAAGATCACCACCTTGATACTACTACTGAAAAAAGAAAGAGCATGGGCACTCTCCCCAGCTTCACTTAATTCAAAGAGTGCTGAAACACGGTCCCACAGCTGTCACCTCCCTCCGTGTGCTCCCTCTCCCTCTGTCCTGAACTGCACTATAAAGCAGGTGACAGGTGCAGAGGTGCTTCTGACGCACGCTGCTGTCTGGGGAATGGGGAGGCTGAGGAGGGTGGATGCCTCACTCCTCTGGGTCTCAGCTTGTCTTGGCTTCTAGCAGGGCCAGAAGAACCTGAGTATGGCCTGGTTCCTGAAAGCTGTTGGATTAAAAGAAGAGTAGCGACTTTTTCTTGGAGCAGGACTCTTAAAACACATGATTACACGATTATTATTGTCCAGAGTAATAAAAACATGTGGATACCAAAGGAAATGCCTATCTACCTACCCACCTACGTGTTGGAACAGCAGGACGCACCTGCCACTGCCCTGTGTGCCGCCATTTCATAGATGGAGATTCACAGGCTGGGCTCTCACGGTTACTCCAACCATCCAAACAGAAACCTGTGTGTTTACCTTCCAGATGACCTTAGCAGAAAGGGGATTTATTGAAAGTATAGTGGGTCATGGGCTGAATTACCAGAAATCCGGAGGACCTGGCTCAGGCTCAGTGGTTCTGTGAAGGCCGTGGTGACCACAGCTGCAGAGGATTAGGGGCTGGACTGAGGTTGCCAGAGTGGACCCTGCTGATCCGAGCTGGCCTGCTCCAGACACCATGGCTGCAGCCAGCACCCTCAGGGTGAGCCCCTCCCTCTCGGATTCTAGCTCCTTGTCACTGCCAGGGGGAGCAGGTGTGTCTGGGTTGGTTGAGTGCCAGCACCCCGGCTGCAAGGCTGACTTAGTAGCCTGAGAACCCACAGGCCCTACCTCCCCCCAGGACTCACAGTGGGAAGATGATGGGGGACCTGCATGAAGCCACATCATACCAAACACGGGCTTATGCTTTCCCGAGAGAAGGCTGTACGTTTTGATTGTTACAGCATAACAGAAAATACTGTGAATCAATAAACTCCTCTGTAAAGTGTGGCATCTATTTCACTAAAACCTAAGTATTTTATTTCCTCATTATTTTTTTCTGGGCCTTTAGGGTTCCTGGAAAACTTTGGGTTAAAATCTCTGTCTTAAACATGTAGATATTAGCTGTCATAGTGAAATCCCTAACACTGTGGGCCTGGTGTTCCTTCTCAGCCTCTCCCTGTCTCCTCTGACAGAGATTGTATACAAAACCCAAGGTGGTGAGGAACTGCCTGGGAGAGAAAGGAAACAGTGTGTGCCCTGCGGCTTCCTGCCTTAGCTTTGCTACCTTCCCATATATTTGGCATCCAAAGAAAGAAAGAAAGAAATCATTTAGGTAAAAATTCATGCTGAGACTGTTAAGAAATATGCATATGATGGGATTTTTCCAATTAGAAGAGAATAAATTTTCTATCCTAAAGTAAAAAAAATAGACAGGAATCTTTACTAATAAGATGGTCCGTCAGTTATAAGATGAGAGGTAAAAGTGGTAATGTCTCTGCCCATTTTTCCTCTCAGAAGGCACCACCAAACTAACCAGGGCCTTGACCGCTGCAGCAGAATCAGTTTTGTCTTTGATCCAGCCAGGGAATGCCAGAAACTCCAAACTGTAACACATGGCGATGGCAGGTGGGCGGGAGAATGTCCCACCACTGATGGGATCAAAGGTTGGTCAAAACAAAGTGTGTGTGTGGAGTGGGAGAGGTTACCAGTGAGAAGCTGGGTGGCCCTGCAAAAGTCCAGGAATTCTGAGAAATTGGAAGCTCACACAGCATAATGAGGGGAGAGGGGGTTGGAAACAAGAGAGCTATTTGCTCAGGAAGCAGTTGACCCCGACCCGCCTTCATTCTGGGAAGCTGATGACAAGCACCCCCCCGTACCCCATGAGAGGGAAAGACACATTTCTTGGAGACATTGCAGAAATAGTTTTGGAGTTGCAGATACAAATGTAAAGAAAGGCAGTGATTCAGTGCCGGGTCCGAGAAACTCTCCGTGTCCACCAGGCAGGCCTTTCGTTGTCCAAGGTGAGATCCCAGCAGCCAGGTTCCTCCCCCAGGAGGAGACTCAGGACCTGATTAGACCTACAAAGACCCACATCAGAAAGAGCTGGACCCCCACTTGAACTCTGCCCAGAGAGTCTCAAGTGTCCAGCCCTGCCGCTGTGGTTTGAGCGTGGCCCCTCCAGCATGCAGGTGCTGTCCGAGGGCAGGCCTTTAGAGGTGATCAGGCCAGGCAGGCTTCTCTCATGTGAAAGTGATTAGTGATTAGTGATAGTGATCAAGGGCCTGGAGGGGCAGTTGGTCCCCTCACATCCTTTCCTATTTCACCCTGTGAGGACGTGGTAAGAAGACGCCCACTAGGTGCTTGTGCCTTGACCTGGGACAAGCTGGGAAGCCCCTGACTCTGTGAGATCGTAGACCTCTGTTCTTTGTAAGTTTCTCATCCTTGGTATTCTGTGATAGCAGCCTAAAATGGATTACAGCGTATACTTATATATTACCGAAGGGCTTTTAATCAGAATTCGAATGCCTTGTTCTTTAAAAGGAGAAAATGACCAGATAGTTAAGGAAAACCTACAACACGAAATGTACAGATACAAAAACAAACAAAAAAATTTAGAAGTAACAGGGGCAATGCAAAGAATGAAAGAAAAAACTAAAAATTATATCTAGTTAAATTAAGGCACAGAGTAATAGAAGGCTGGTCAGGCAAAGAGCACTTACAAATTAAAAATTATAGTTGAAATTAAAAACCTCCATGGTTTGGAAGATAAAGCGAAGGAGAGCGCCCAGGAAGAAGAAATAATTAGTAAAGAAACGGACAGTGAGGGTGAAAAGCTAAAACAATTAGAGGCTCAATCTGGGAAGCCCAGTGTGCTAACAAAATAGCAGTTTTGTAAGTAGAAACCAGAGGGAATGGCGGAGAGGACGTTTTCAGAGCATTAATAAAATTTCTGGACGTTCTGGCCAGGGTCCATCCTGCTTCTGTGGGGCAGGCTCACTCATCTCTCAGATTACACTGACACACTTCTGCTATTTTGTACCCATTTAGTGTGTGTTGGTGTGAGTGTGTGTGTATGTCTGTGTGACCGTGTGTGCGTGTGTGTGTATGACAGGAACTGCAATTATGCATATTGAAGGGCTCCTGAATTTCAGGTAAATTTTCATCTTTGCCTTGGGCTATAGTGGTGGCTCCAGAAAATGGCCTCACCTGTAGTGGTGGCAATACTGTCACCAAAGATGGGCGGAGGTGAGTGGTCTCGGGTCCCCAAGAAGAGCAGGAAATAAAGCTTGCCAGCAGTAGGACGCCCTGCTGCTCAGCTGTGCTATATTTTAATGTAAAAATAAAGCAAGCATTATAAAACCAAAATATTTTATTGCTATGAAGCTTCTTAAAATTTTAAGTAATAATAAAAATTAGATATGGGAAGAAACTGTTTTCTTAAACCTAATGCAATCTTATACAGATAATTTATTTGTAAGTTATGGGTTTGTTAGTAAGAAGCAGACCTTGTTCTTTAGTTTTTAAAGAAAATTACTTTTCTCAGTGTAAAAAAATACATGGTGCCAAGTAATATGAGTAGTGTGAACCTGTAAAACACAAGTTTCCTTGAAATTTATGAGCAGAAAATGTGGATAGATACAAAGACTGTGTTTTTGAGCAGGGTGGGACTAATTGGCAAGGGTCAGGTTGGAGGAGACCCTTAATTTTTTCTATATATGTGTTTATTGCATGATTTATTAACATGAACATACATGCATAAATAAAAAATTAGGTTTAACATGACATTCCTTTTGCCAACGTTTTATTATAAATATTTTAAAACACAGTAGAGTTGACATAATTTTGCTGTGAACATCTGTATGTGGGTCACTGCTAAGGTTTTGAGACAGACTGTGCGGTGGTCTATTATTTGACTTCCAAGAAACAGTTCCCAGCGTCCTCTCTGACTCACCCGTGCAAGTTCAAGTTCAACTTGTCTGGCTTGTTGGTGTCCCTGGGAGGGCATCGTTTGTTTCCATCTGTGCAGATTTTATGTTTCTTGAGTTTTGTCTATCTTAAAACTTTTGTAATGGCCTGTATACCCGTCATCAGTCCATCTTATGTTTTGATACATGATACAGTAAATTGTGGCCCTCACAGTTTCCCTTTTAATTCCTTAAGCATACATATCATTAATTAAAATTCTGTATTTACATTTTTGAAGTGACTTTTTCATCATAAAAGTAATTTATGTTCATTGTAAGAAACTGGTAATTGTAGATTTAAAAAATCTACACATCAGCATGTCCTTGTACCAGGTAAGAGCTTCATTAACATCATTTCATCTAATCCCATCCTGGCCCCTAAGAAGCACCATCATCCCTGCTGCCAGATGAGGGTCCCCGAGCAGCTGCCCCCGTCCCCACAGAGGCAGAGTCAGGCCAGAGACCCGGATGTGTCCCCCCGCTTTTAGCTGTGTGCCATTCTCCTAGGGCCACCTCCCTATGCTGAGAGACCTGTGTCAACTCCTCCCCAGACTCTTCTCTATGTATATTTTTATGCAAAAATGAGATTATATTTTTCATGCTGTTTCATAACGAGCTCTTTTCCATGTATGCAAGCATTTTCGTCCAGCATCTCATTAATGGCGCAGAGGATGGTGTGGATGAGGACGCCACATTTGGTAACCACCCTGTTGCTGAACGCTGTCCCAGGCTTCCCTTATGAGGGCATAACTCTCTTGTGACGTCCAATTATATCCTTAGGGTCACTGGTAGAATGGCTGGGTCAGAGATTATTGCATAGTTTCCCGCTTCTACTCTTAAATCCCCAAATTTGTTTTCTTACCAGTCTCCCAGGGGTAGTATATAACTAGCTGGCTCCCCCACACCCTGCGCTACCACCGAGTCCACATTTGAAAGCAGATTATTTCCAGCTAAACAGCAAAGGTGTCAGTGTCTGTCTGTCCTGCCTCTGCTCTCAGTGAGGCCAGCCTGTCCTCGCTGTTTGTCCTGTGGGTTTTTCTTTCTACTGCTCGTCATGTTCACACCATTCGCCTCTTGAAGAATTTCAGCCCATTTTCTAGTGAAGTCTGTGTTAAGACTGAGATTTTATTTTTCACGCAGAGCTTACTTTGGGAGCGGTATGGTGGAGGCTGTGACAGTTGGGGCTCTTCAGTGGTAGCAGGAAGAGTTATGTTTCCTCTTTGTGACAAGGTAAGTCTCTGAGAGGTTGCTGTGAGGTGGGAGGACTTTGGGCTCATCTGTAAGAGCTTCCCATCCGACATGCGTGGCTTGGGGAGATTCCCCTGCACACAGCAAGGGCAGGGTTGGCTCTGAGCAACACCAGGTGCTGTGGGCACTGGGGGCCCAGGGGATCCTTCAGGGGTGCTGCTGAGCAGCAGAGGGGAAGCCATGGGGGACGCGGCCACCCTGGGGGCTGAGGGAGCTGGCCGTGTGTCCAGTTTCTCTTATTAGCAATCCCGGCCCCATCCTCCTGCAGCCCATGAGGCCTCAGGACCTGCTTCTAATCCCTCTCAGCCAGCCTTAGCTGGAAGAGAATTGGGGTGGGGGAGGAGGGTAGAGCATCTTTGGCTGGCTTAGTTAGGAAAATCATTTGCAGGCGGCGCCTGTGGCTCAGTGAGTAGGGCGGCGGCCCTATATGCCGAGGGTGGCGGGTTCAAACCCAGCCCCGGCCAAACTGCAACAGAAAAATAGCCGGGCGTTGTGGCGGGCGCCTGTAGTCCCAGCTGCTCGGGAGGCTGAGGCAGGAGAATCGCGTAAGCCCAAGAGTTAGAGGTTGCTGTGAGCTGTGTGAGCCACGGCACTCTACCCGAGGGCGGTACAGTGAGACTCTGTCTCTACAAAAAAAAAAAAAGGAAAATCATTTGGACATAATTCTCTTATGGTTTCAACTACTTTCATTTTCCATGGAAGTGTAAAACATAAATTATAGGAGGAAAAGATGAAAAAAACTACTTAAAATTGTTAATATCAGTACGTTGTAGGTGATGATTTTTACTCCTGTTTTTCTTTACATTTCATGATGAGCTCATTAACAAATGCTATAATAGAAATGCTAATAAATTGTACTTGAAATCTCTTCCCTGTGGGTGACAGGCCATCTTGTTGCTAAGTTAGGCTCAGGAAACAGGAAATCTTGTTGCTTGTAAACATCCCTTTAACAGAAGTCACAGCTTATAAGTATAGGCTTTTTTATGTTGGCATATTGGCTATTTAAGCCCTATTAGAAAAAGACAGCAGGTCGGTGTTGCAGTAATTTTAAGCTGGAACTGAGCAATCTGGTTCCCCAGAGTGCTTGTGGGAATGATGTGACTGGTGGCTTGTGGTCTGGTCAGGGGCCCTGGGTATCAAGAGACTTCGTGCCAAGATCTGTTACATTTGTTCCAGTCCAGTGTGACCCTTGGCTTAGAGCATGTCACTTAATCTCCGGGAATGTGGGTGTGTCTCTCCCTCATAATTCCACCAAAGCAGCCCTGTAAGCAGAGGGACATTACCCAAAGGGAAAGTTGCACCTGCCCACTCGGGGAGCAGGTGGGGTGGCCCTCCAGGCAGGATTTAGAGCCTGTCTCCCCAGTGAGGGGGTAGGGTCTGAGCAGGGAGGGCCAACGTGTGAAGGATGAATGAAGCGGGCATGAAAAAGTTCTTGAAAACCGAAGAATGGTACCACTGTCTCTTTTGTTGGCTTACAACGCTTGGCATGTTAATGAGTCTATAAAAAGGGCTTTGCCAATGTCACAAGACGAGTTCTAAAAGCCTGGGGTGTTTAGACTTGAAGTAGCACAGTGAAGGACAGACCTCACACAGAATGTTCACAACCTATCTCGGAAAGTGACAAAATTGATTAATTACTTCATGAAAACTAATTTGCAGGGATGGCATTAATGTCCCAAAGCCACCGGTTTCCAGCCTTCCCTGCCTGTGGTGGGGACCTTCCCTCCTTTGTTCATTTCTTAAAGGAGCCATCTCCCATTTTCCCTCTGTTCTGGTAACCTGTTTCTCCCAAGGACTATAAATATATGAGATTCACCTATGTAATCAAGCTTTTCCTTCTTGACAGAGGTTCTTAGAGAATTCAGTGGGAAAGATGAGTTCTAGCTCTGAAGCCTGAAATTATTTAAGATTATTTAAAAAGAAAAAACACTGAAGATAGAGGATTCCTTACCTTGAGCAGGATGTTTGTGGCAATTCCATTTGGTGGATAAAAGTGCTCACTTCATAGCAATCCCTGTTCCCTTCACAGAGCAGCCTGCATGACAAGATCAGACTTTCTCTCCAGGAAGCTTCTCCCACACACATTTCTCAACAAGAAAAGCCTGTTTAGTGATACCTGCTTGAACCTGGTAGGCATTTGAATTTATGACTCATGATTTTGAATTTAGAGACTTCATTTTTTATCAAGAACTACATTGGCCCAAACTATTTCCTTCAGAATAAATAATCATAACATTGGCTGTCCCCTCTTCCAAATATAATACATGTAGATTTGATCAGCCTGTTTCTCTTGGGGTCTTTTTAGTTCTCAGCGCCCATGTGTAACTATACTGCTTGGCTTTAAATGAGCAGAATTTGAATGAAAATACAGGGAAGCATCTTCCAAATTGTGCAGGTGGGAATGAGTTAAGTATTTGAAGAGTATGTTCTGATTTCTGTAGCAGTGAAATGTTATTAGATGTGGCCACAGCCTGGACGCGTCTGGTATGTGGCGGGCGGTACCTCTGAGGGTTGACCTGCAGGTGTGTCCTTGTACGACCTTCCCAATGTCCTCCCAGCTCCTCTTTCCTCTGCTGGGATTCCCAGTAAGTTCAATCGCTTATGCATGTGCTTTCCAAAGTAAAAGGCAAAGTCTGAACAGTCCAATTGGCCAAACTTACTCTATAGCCACTTTACGTATGGACTTAGCCAAATAGATGGCGTGGCCTCTCCTTCTGAAAGACCTGCTGTCTTGGTTGGCTCACCAGGGTCCTGTTTCGATCAGCTCCCCGTGGTCAGGTCTCCTTGAATAAAAGATGCCTCCTATGTGCTAAGGATTTGCATCACCAAAAGGTTTACTGTATTGGTTAGGCCAGAGCAAAACAACTTTTAATTCAGAGTTTCTTATTTTAGAAAACATACCGAAACTTGGTCTCACATTAAAGAAAAAAAAAATCTTAAGTAAGTTCTTCCTTTAGAATAGCTTTAGATTCACGGAAAGTCACAAAGATGGCACAGAGCTCCTACGTCCTCCTCACCCAGTCTCCCCGATGTCATCAGTGGTGCATTAGCCACAGCTGAGGGACCGCTACAGCTACATCACAACAGACGTCACACTTTATTTGGATTTAAGTGCCTTTTCCCAAGTCTGTTTTCTGTCCCAAGATCCCACTATGTGGAAAACGCGTTGCGTTAATCATTGTGTTTCTGTGTAGACTTCTCTTGGCTGTAACAGCGTCTCAGATTTTCCTTGTGTTTGATGATTTGATCGCCGGAGAAGTACTGGTTGGATATTTTATAAATCTCTCAAGTTTGGTTTGTCTGATGTTTTCCTTTGATGATCAGCCTGGGGTTATGAGGTTTTGGAATCAATCACACAGAGATAAAGTGCGCTTTTTGTCAGCCGGCGTCCAGGACACATGCTCTGAGCGGGACCGACGCCTGGCCAGGGCCACACCTGCTGCTCTGCTGTGTCCCCTTTCCTCTCCCCTCCTCCACCCTGCTCCTGAAGGCCAGGTAGCGAGTGCCATCCACACTCGGGGTGGGCAGCTGAACCCTGCCTCCTGGAAGGGCAGGATCTGCCTAAATTACCTGGAATTCTTCTACATGGGGGATTTGTCACTTCTCCCTGTATTTATTCCGTCATGTATGTAAGAATGAGCTCTTGGACATGCACTTCATACTTTGGATTATAATCCATTACTACATTGTTCATTTGTTGCTGAAATTATTTTGTCTCTGACTTTGGGGAACACTCTCAGGTCGCCCGTAGCAGGCCCCTGTAGCAGGTCCCAGCGTTTGTTTACTGAGCGCCTCCTTACTTTCAAGCACTACATGCCAGGCTCGTCCGGCACATTCCCTGTCCCAGCCCCAGACTCTCAGCCATTTCTCCAAGGACCCCTGGTTCCTTTCACTGGAGAATTAGAAGCCAAGACCTGGGCACTGGACATGCTCCTTTGTCCTGGGATGTTATGGCTTCTGGGCCTTCTCAGAGGGCAGAGCTAGGAAGTGTATGATGTGTATATTACCAAGGCACAAATCATTTCTGTGTCTATTAAGTAAACTTGGGTTCCTTCTGATCTCTCTGACTCCAGCCCGGTGCCGCCTGGTTCATTCTGGTTTCCAGTGTATCCATAACTTCTCAACAGGGAGAAACCGGGATCCTGCTGTCCCTGATCCATTTTCTCTCCCTCGCTCAATCCCAGTGTAAGATTTTCTTCTCTCGCTAATCTCTGTTTAGTATGGGATCAAGAAAGATATTGGGGGCTAATCTCAGGTAAGAAAGCCCTTTTAGTTTTCTCCAAATAAAGGTGTAGGCAGCAAAGCATAATTTGGCCACACTGCAAAATAAAACTCTCAGCCTGTTCCCTGAACTCATTGAAACAGGTAAGTATGTTTTAGTGGAGAGCACATCTGTGCTCACCTGGGATGCCAGGAATGCTAATGAGGGGTATCAGGTCTGGAAGATTGATGAAGGCAAGTGATTAAACAGGTAGATATGGATTTTAGTCATTCAAAATTTCAGGACTACAGATTTTGCTTTTGTATAAAATAGAAACCTCTTGGGAAGCTCCGGCCTTACTCATTACTTGGTTGCAAAAAAATATTTTTATACAGGAATATTTTGTAAGTTGCAGAATGAGATTTTGCCCTTTGGGAGTAACAAAAACCAAGGCGAGTGGTATTTAGGGAATTAAATGATAAAATGAGATAGCATAAGTTTGAGGTATACCAAACTACTACTGAATTAAGAGTTGTTTGAATACAGGAACAACAGGATGTCTTTCTCGAGTAAAATAAATTCCAGGACTGTTTTTGAGAAATGCTAATGCAAACATATTATGAAAAAGTTTCTTGTTGGGAGGCCTCCGGCGTTCTGGCAGGGCCCAGCATGTTCTCCAGGGCGAGATGGGTGGGGTGTGAGGGCACTTCAGGGCCGAGATGGAGGGCTAGAATTAAGAAACACAGAGAAACCATTAAAAAAAGGCCAGAGAAGTCCTGGGAAGCTCACAACTAAGAGAAAATATCGATAGACTATGGAGCGCAAGGTGGGACTGTGATCCTGTGAGCAGATTCCACAAAACTGCTATGGAAAATGCGGCTCGTGGCCTGTTGCTGCAGTGAGGGACCATTTCCTGCAGGTCCGTAGCAGCTCTTCCCAGGTTGGGAAACTGTGGTGTTAGGATATTATTATTATTATTATTACTTTTGTAGAGACAGAATCTCACTCTGTCGCCCTCAGTAGAGTGCTGTCGTGTCACAGCTCACAGCAACCTCCAACTCCTGGGCTTAGACGATTCTCTTGCCTCAGCCTCCTGAGTAGCTGGGACCACAGGCGCCCGCCACAACACCCGGCTATTTTTTTGTTGCAGTTTGGCCGGGGCTGGGTTTGAACCTGACACCCTCGGCATATGGGGCCCGCGCCCTACTCACTGAGCCATAGGCACCACCCTGGGATATTATTAGTAGAAGAGGCAACATAAACTTTCAGTAGGGTCTCGGGGGCACCTCCTGTTTGGTTTTTCTGCCAACACTCATTTCGGCTGGGGATGTATCTACCACCCACCTTCCGTCAGCTCGCAGTAGCTGGGGCTGGAGGGGCATAGGGACCTAACACCATGGCAGAGAGGCCCTGAGAGGGGAACAGCCAGGCTGGGCTGAGTTACGTTAGGTGAAAGTCCGTGAACAAAGAAGATAGATTGTACTGACATGGAAAATTCTAGAAGATATATGGAAAGTGAATAAAGGAAATTTCAGGATAAAAGAGAGAATGTGACATGGATGCAGGGGTGTCCAACCTGTAGCCTGAGGGCCACATGCTGATTTTGTCAGGACTGTTTTTTGCTTATCCGTGGTGTCAGGTATCACAGAAAGTATGCACGGACTCACAGACTTTTTTTTTTTCTCATCTCTCTTTACCTTTTGTTAGTGTTTGTGTATTGAATGTGAAGCCCAGGACAACTCTCATTCTCTCATGGACAGCACAGAAAAACAGGTTAGATGCCTCTGGGTTAAAGGGAGATCCTAGAGGGTCGTATGGGGAGATTTAGAAAGCCTATTTTGTTTGTGGTATACTCCTGGAACATTTGATATTCTGTTGAAACCTATTTACTAGCTTATTATAGAAGATTTATGAAACGGCCTTCAGAGGCTGCATTGGTGGGACTGAGTGACCAGGAACCTCCTGAGCAGAGGAAACTGGTGCAACTGTGGAAACCGTACGGTTCTCAGGCTGGTGCCCACTGCTGATCTTATAGTCGTCATCTTGGGAAGCAAGAAAAAAAAATGACAAAAATAAAAATAGTGGTGTTCCCTATCCAGATATTAAAAACTGAATCTTTTAAAAGGTGCAGTTCATCATTCGAAAGATTCTAAAATATATGTTATTGAGGAGCCATGAATCTGTCACATTGGGCAAGTACAAAAATAGATTTTTCTCTCTTTATTCTCAGCAGTGAAATTTCTCTCTTTTGTGAAGCTGAGGAAATGCTGTTCTGTATCATACTAAATACTCGCAGAATATGCTGTTTACATAGCGATTTACCTCTTACGAAGCACCTGCACCACCATTATTTCATCTGGAGTTCTCCAAATAGGAGAAATGGGAGCTCTAAGACATGTTTTTCTTGAAAAACCTGGAAGAAGAAAATTCTTTTAATAAGTTTTATTAAGAATTTATCTATTCCGACATTTCATCTAACCCCAATGTATTCTACACTGTTACAGTTTTATTTCTAAGGTAAGATGAAGTTTTAATGACATAGGAACTTAATAGCAATACAATGATTCTCATCATCCCCAAGTTGGCAGGATTGGAAATGACTTTTAGTAAAGAAAGCTCTCATTTTAATTTAATTCTGTTCAACCCAGCTACCAACTGTCCTTTCACTGCGTGGAGGGTGCTGTGCTGGGCACTGCAGGGAGAAACATGAGTGAAAACACGTCTGTTGTTGAGGAGCAATAATTGCACATAAAATAGAAGCAGGTCACCAAGGTCAAGAGCTTATCACTCTGCTCTGGGAGTGTGAGGGAGTCAAAATATGAACAAAAGAAATTATGGCACTGAGTTGAACATGAAGAGTCCAGGGGAGGCGGGAGTCACAGGTGGGGGTGAGGATGGGGGAGGGGTACAGGGAAGAGCCCCCAATTTGGCAGGATTGGAAATGACTTCAAGGAGGTAGGGAGTATGAATGAGCCTTAAATATAATTTATGGAAATAAGGAAGTTTGGGGCAGCGCCTTTGGCTCAGTGGGTAGGGTGCCAGCCCCATATACTGAGGGTGGCAGGTTCAAACCGGGCCCTGGCCAAACTGCAACAATAACAACAACAATAACAAAATAGCTGGGTGTTGTGGCAGGTGTCTGTAGTCTCAGCTACTTGGAAGGCTGAGGCAAGAGAATCGCCTAAGCCCAGGAGTTGGAGGTTGCTGTGAGCTGTGATGGTACAGCACTCTACCGAGGGCGCTAGAGTAAGACTCTGTCTCTTTAATAAAAAAATTAAAAAATTAAAAAAAAAAAGAAACAAGGAAGTTAGGACATAGTCATGGGTAGAAACAAAGCTGTTTGAGTTGAGATGTTGCTGAACTTCCTTTTCTGCAGAAGATACCTGTGAATCACTATTTCATAAGTGAATGATGTAAAGTAGGTCTTTGTCTTTGCCATAAGTCTCATGATCTGGGTTATCTCCCCCAATTTTCTCAGGAAACTTTGGTCCAGAGAAATGAGGTGCCCATCCATAGACCTGGGAGTCTGGTGGAGGACTCAGGGCCAGTCTCCTTATTTGTGGGCCAGGGCTGAATTCAGTTTACTTACAATAGAACACCATCGCAAACGCTGTTGGGAGATGGATGTAGAGAAAAAAAATGCAAGAGACGTGTGTGTGTGTGTGTGTGTGATGGCAGGTGGGGTTGGAGACATTTTTCTGTATTGTGTCACAGTCTTCACAGAATAGAAAGAAATAGTAGTAGAGGATATTACTGGGAGGCAGGCAGCCACCCCTGTTTTCTCATTTAATCCTCACCATGAACAGGCCCAGTTACCATCATTACCATTTGCTCGATGAGGAACATGATACTAAGAGATAGGAAATTGCTTGCGTAGTACCATGTACTTAGAAATGGTGGAATCAAGGCTGAAACTGGGGTGCGGAGCTGTTAATCCACACTGCCAAGTTGGAACGTCTTCACAGACTCTGGTTTGAAGGCGGAAAGGCCTTCCCATCCTGCTAAAACTGCCCTTCCCCTTCTCCAAGGCACACAAAGTGCTTAGGGCGCAGGTCATTTAGGTGAGGCTCCCTTTCATACCTGGCCTGTAGGCTTCTTGGAAAGACAAGGTGTTGTCATTTCTTCTCTTATCAATAAAGAAAACACGAAGTCCATGGAAGGATGTGGTTATATGGACAGGGCTGCTTTCTAATCACTCCTGTCCATGGAAGGTTCCTCAAGAATCACATCTTGCAGGGTGCCCTCTCCTCACTGGTCCCATTATTTCTCCTTTGCCTGGGACACCCCAAGACTTAAACCCGGGTACGTGGTCCTGTCAGCGGCAGGTTGGAGGTGCTGTCTCGTCTTGGAGGTGGGTGAGTTTTCATGAAGGCTGAATTTGCCACAGTGATGTCCACATAAAACTTTCAGTCACACACAGAAATGGAGGGAAGCAAGATGGTGATTTCCAGAATAAGGTTTCAGACCTGCAGACAGAAGTTGGGCGGAAGGTGGCTGCTCCGAGCACACGGCTGCCGCCTCAGCAGTGATGCCCCAGGTTTTCGTGTCATCCTGCTCTCTGGTTGCACCTGGATTATTCTCCCAATGTTATCTTTCTCTTCCTACCCGTGACCTCTTTCCTTCACAGGTAGGAGAGAGAAATTTGATTAACCAAATGCCATTCAACAAACCCAAGTGTTATTTTCTGTATCAGAAAAGCAGTGAAAAAAGAGTCTGGATTTTAAAGTTATCCACATGGCATAGTTTAGAGTTATTAATAGAATGATGCTTTTCTTTTTTTCTTCTTTCTTTCTTAAATCATAGCTGTATTATTAATTTTTTTTAATTTATTAAATCATAGCTATATACATTAATGCAATTGTGGGGTACATTACTGGGATCTGATCAAACTAAAAAGCTTCTGCACAGCCAAGGACACAGTAAGTAAAGCAAGCAGACAGCCCTCAGAATGGAAGAGGGTATTTGCAGGTTATGTCTCCGACAAAGGTTTAATAACTAGAATCCACAGAAAACTCAAACGTATTAGCAAGAAAAGAACAAGTGATCCCATCGCAGGCTGGACAAAGGACTTGAAGAGAAACTTCTCTAAGAAGACAGGCACACAGCCTGCAGACATATGAAAAAATGCTCATCATCCTTAATCATAGACATGCAAATCAAAACCACTTTGAGATATCATCTAACTCCAGTAAGATTAGCCCATATCACAAAATCCCACAACCATAGATGTTGGTGTGGATGTGGAGGAAAGGGAACACTTCTACACTGCTGGTGGGAATATAAACTGATATGTTCCTTTTGGAAAGATGTTTGGAGTGATGCTTTTCAAAGTAAAACTGAGAAAGTTCTTTAAAATGTGAGGTGGAAAGGGCTTCTTGTGAGGGAGAGGGGCAGTGTCCATAATGAAGAAGCAAACAGTTCCACCATCTCCCTGCATATTTGCCCCGAGGTTCCTGGCTCTGCGTCTTCCTCACCACTGGGCACCTTCCCCACCTCCCACCCTGCTGAGCAGGTCACCACAGTGCTCTTTCCTCCCCTTTACGAGCTCCCTAATGTTTCCCTGCCAACTCTAGTGCTGGCTCACAGACGCCCATCCACCAGCGACCATCTACTCGCCAGTCCTGATACTCCCCGTGAGAACAGTGTGCACAGGCCACCTCTAGTCCATCATGGCACCACCACCATTTCTCTTTTTTGAAAATAGAAGCCCGGTATTTTTCTGTTCATTGCTCTGTTGGGAACTTCTCTTTCGAGGATAACTGGGCTCTTCCCTGATCCAAGAAGTGACTCTTGATTGCTCTAAGCTAATTACAATGGTCTCGTTATTTTTCCCACTTAATTGGTGAAATTATGAGCAATTTCCATTTTTGGCCAATGAGACATGAAGGGAAATCTACTGAGGGCTTCTGGGAAGGTTTTTATTACTATATAGAAAGGACAGAAGGCAGAGTGGATGTGCTAATGCCTCGTGGAGTACTTGACCCTGAGCCAGATATCTGGAGGCTACAAGGGGAAGTCAGCCTAAGAGCCCACGTCCTGGAGATCTGGAGACAGCACAGCAGAGCCTGGGAGGGAAGGTGCCTACTGTTGAACAGTTGGTTCACCTACCCGCACAGCTGACCTACCTTCAGAGTCCTAGTTATGTGATAGTGTAGTGTGGGTATAAGCCTCCTTTGGCCTTCTCCCCAGTTTGAATTTACTTCCAGTTTGGCCCTGTATTCTCCAGCTAAAATGCTATTTCTCATCATCTCAGGCCATCCAGAGCCTTAAATTTCATAGTACATGTGAAATCTTTCCCAAAGATTCCCAAAACTTCCTGCAGGGAGTCTTTTCCACTTCTAGAAAATGGAAAATGCTTCTCAAACCTTAATGTTTGTAAGTATCATCTTGGATCTTGCATAAATGTAGATTCTGATTCACTAGACCTGGACTGGGTACTGGGATTTCAAATTTCTGGGAAGTTGTAGGGATTACCAGTGCTGCTTATCCGTGGATCACACTTTGAGTAACAAGAGAACTCTTGTCTGTAATGCTAATTTGATGCAATATTACATACAATCTTGTGTGTTGTTTAACTCTCATAAGTTTACATCTCATCTTTTGAACTAGATGTTAATTTTTTTGAGAGCAGGGGCCGTGCTTTCTCCTTTGATTCTATGATTACACTCAACATGGTGTCTTACCCAGTGAGTCTGTTAAGTGAAAAGGAGATGACTGAATTAATGAAAAGAAGACAAAGTTAAACATAACCATGGCTTTTGATAAAGAGCATCCGGTATCTCACATAACTCCTGAATTCAGTAAGATAGTTTGCTCCTGTCTTTGACAGTGGCCAGATAGTTCCTATTGGACCAATACTGATAAAAAATAAGTATCTGAAGGAACTGGAAAGTGAACAAATATGAGAGGGGAGGAGACACTGAGAGAATGAAATATCATTTAGCAATATTTTGGGCTTTTTCCCTGAGTACAGGTCTATGTCAGCTAAGCATGGTGACTATTTTTTAAAAAGCCCACTTTATATAGTTTTACTGGTTTAAAGAAGTGTAGCACAGAATTCAGAGGAACTGTAGCCACTGGAAAGTAAAGGAGGGATCTTGGAGAGGAAACAGTCAGAGAAGGGGAATTAAAAATTCTATTCATAGACTCTGCCCAAATTTCTGGCTGGTTCCAGATCACACATGTGGGACAAACTCTTAAGCAGCGAAGCTGCAGCTAAAGGAATTGAAATGGTTCACCAGAGAAGATACAGAGTTTGCAATTTGAGTATTTCCTTGACTACTTTAACCATAAAATTAACATTCTTCAAAGGAACATAACAGAATCCAGAGTCGATAACATATTCAAAATAATCCAAAAGTACTTGATATATAGAGAAACAGGAAAATGTAATTCTTCAACTCTTCTCATGAAAAAAGGTACTGGTACTGACCCTGAGATGATGTGGATGTTGCAATTACCAGGTACTGATTTTACAGGAGCAGTTATATCTATATTTAAATATACAAAGGAAAATCTGTTCCTATAATGAATTAATGGGTAGAAAATCCTGACAAGAAAATGGAAATCATAAAAAAGAATCAAATTGAAATTCTAGAACTAAAAAAAACATTACTGGAAGCTTAAAAATTCTATTGCTTAAAAGAAGAATGCATATGCTAGAAGAAAGGGTTTATTCTGAAGATGGATAATTTAAATTCACTGACTTGGTTCTGTAGTCCCTAGTTTGAATTTTAGAAATGACAGTTGTGGGCAATCTAAAGACTTTCTGGGAACTAGCTACCTTTTTAAGAACCCCAGGAATGTACTGTTTTTTGGGGCCAAGGACCTAAAAACTCAGAGAAATTCAGGCATTTACAGGATTCTTACCTCTGCCAAAAACAGTTAGAAATTCAATGAGCTCAGAAAAAGTGTACCAACCAGAGTTTTTTCAGTTATCTTCTTGATGGCAGCCCCTTTGGGGAGACCCAGGAATGTACTGGATGACACCAGCCTAATTAGACTGATTAGAGTCTGATCAGCTCTGAAAATACAATTAATCAACACTGCTTTTTAGTTAGTTATATCCCTTATGAATAACAGAAGTATTTGATGTTGCTGAAATGAAAGGGAGAATTTAAAAGGCATTAAAAAGTAGACACATCACCATTTGGCCACCACTATAGTAATAATAATTTCAGCCTGGAACTGAGAAAGTAACGACTGGGTGAAAATTTGATCAGAAATAGGATATTTACATCACCTCAGAGTAGGTTCTCAGAAGGTATCGATTAATTACATAGGTAAAAAATAGATTTGCACGGGGAAGCGTGACAGAAATAACTTTAACTGAGTGACCAAAGAAAATGTCACTAGTAAGGAGATGCAGAGATCTCTTGTTGTCCTGCCTGAGACAAGCACATTACTTCTGTGCGAATCAAAGAGCATATAACCTACGTCTATTTGTGCAGAAGCATCAGATAAACCCAAAACGTGTAAGGATCTATATATGTCTTGAATGTTAAGTTCATGAAGACAAGACTGAGGAATTGTAAGGAGATAGACATGACAACTAAATCTGGATCAGAAAAAAATATGTATTTTTTTACCTGTTGCTATCAGGCACAGTAGTGGAATCTATCAGTGAAATTTGACTAAATTCTGTGGATTAGATACTAGAATTTTATAAATGGTAAGTTCTTGATTTTTATAAACTGTGCATAGTAAAAGAATGCCCTCGCCCTTGTTTGTGTTTTGATTAACTAACTTTATTCTGGTTTGAGTTTTACAACACCCTCGAGCAGAAAGTACCGTAGTTCCACAAACCCTTCTCCTCACATAGCGCGTGAGGGGGCCTTTCTGACAGGTGATGAACCTACATGGACACATCATAGTTACCAGGGTTTATTCTTGGCATCATACATCTTGTGTGTTTTGACAAGTGTGTAATGGCATTTATCTGCCATCGTAGTACCACACAGAATAGTCTCACTCTGTGAACATCGTATGTAATCTGATTGCTCCCTCCTGCCTCCAACCCCTGACAACCACCCGTCTTTTTAGTGTTGTCATGGTTTTGCCTTCTCCGGAATGTCATGTAGCTGAAATCGTCCAGTATGTTAGCCTTTTCAGATTGACTTCTTTCATGTGGCAATATGGATGTAAAGTTCTTCCATGTTTTCTCTTGGCTTAATAGCGCATTATTTTTAATGTTAAATAATATTCCACTGTCTCACCTACTGAAGGGCATTCTGGTTGCTTCAAAGTTATGCAATTATGAATAAATTTAATATACACATTTGTGTCTGGGATTTTATGTGGACATAAGTCTTCAGTTCATTTGGGTAGATATAAAAAGTGCCACTGCTGGATCACAGAAGAGTGTGTCCAGTTTCTTAAGAAATTTCTAAACTACCCCCAAAGTGCCTTTTTCAATTTTGCATTCCCAGGAGCAACAGAGTTCCCGTTGCTCCACATCATTAAGAGCATTTAATGTTGTCAGAGTTTTGGAGTTTAGACATTCTACTAGGTGTGTAGCCCTTGTTTTAAAGAAAGATGCATTGGAATATTTGGTTTTAAAGAGGCATTGAAATATAATCTTAGTTCAGAAAAAAGTCTGTGTAGCACTCACAGACATGAGTGAGTGGTAGATGTGACTGTAGAGAGTGGTAGATGTGACTGGTGACCCACCTGCTCTCCCAACATCATCTGTTCTCCTCCTTCTCCTAATCTCTAACTTCTCTCTTTCTGTTTTTTATTCAAAATGGCAGGGAGGAGGTGTTATTATGGAAGGCTCTGTGGAAGGAAGGAAGAGAAACGTATTTCAATTTCTTACATCTCTTACTGTGAATTCCAGAGCAATAGTTGCCAAATTTGACTGCACATTGGAGTCATCTGAGGAGTTAAAAAAAAACAAAAACAAAAACTAATGCATAGTTTTCTCAAACCATTCATAGCTAGAAATATTCAAAGTACAAAGTCTAACAATAATTTAATATAGCAGTATAAAAAATTCACTAGTATTGTTTCAGATTTCATATTGAAACTAGCATTTAAGAAATTACCACTTGGAGAGTTTTGCTTTAATATTAAGAAAAATACCCATAATTACCTGAAAAGACTATCAAGATATTCCTTCCTTTTCCAATTACACTTTCTTCAGATGTTTCAACCAAAACAATATGTTGAGCACAGAAATGGATATCCTGTTTTCCCTTAAGCCAGACAGTCCAGTGAAGATGTTTTCAAAATGTTGAACAGTGTCAATCTGTTCACTCTTTGGAGGGAAAATATAGGTTAGTTTTTATACAAACATATTATTTATGTCAATATGTAATGAGCTTGTTATTTTAACAAGTTAATAAATACAGTAGAACCCCCATAGCTGACCACTACCCTGTACTGACCACCTCCTTAAGGTACCATGATTTCCACAGACCAGGCAGGCACCACATGTGCGTATCAGCACCGCAGGCCTGGGTCCTTTGGTGACCGTCTCTGTATGTTGATGGTTGACTTGGGTGGTCGACTTACAGAGGTTCTACTGTATTTATTTTTTTTATTTGAATTTCTATGTGATAAATTTTAATGGGTATGATTCATATAAACAAAACCTTTTGGGGGTCTTGAGCAAGCTTGAAGGATGTAACAGGATTATGAGACCTGCTGACCTATCAGTGTTCACTCAGGAGCATCAGGAAACATTTGCTAGCATTTGGGAGGGTTTTGTGGATGGCTGGAGATCTGGCAATTACAGACTGGGCATGGGGATGTGACAGGACGTTCTGGGCACAGACATCGGTGTGAACAGAGGCCCCGAGTGGGAACAGCATGTAGTCGTTTCAACTCAGCAGGTACCGAAGGCCTGTCCTCTGCATCATGTGCTGGCCGTGTGCTGGGTGTGGACACAGTCTCCAGGCTCACGGTTCCTATTGGTGGGAGGATTGGATTTTGAGTGTGATATACCTCATCTGACCTTGATATTATTTTCCTACGTGTTTTCATTTTAAAAGATCAATTTGCCAAAAAAAAAAAATCAATTTGCCTAGTTTCATAATAATTCTCCATTTTTGAATCTACACAACTTACATTTGATTAACTGTAATGCCTCTGGCCTTTATCATTTGGGCAGTCTGCAGCACCAACGTCCATTTTTCTTTGTGGGCATTTTTTTTCTTCCTGCAGCCAGTTTTACACGGAAGCAGATGAAATTCTCCAGCTGATATATGAGCAAGTTACGTCTCATATTAAAATTAATGGGAACTGACTATATGCACCAAGGGAAGGATATTCCTCAAAAAGTTAATTTACACAACGTTCTTGTTACATTTTCATTGCAGAATTTCTGTTTCAGTTGCACTGAATGAGTTGTATTAGATGCCCTGCTCTGAGGTTAGTGACATCGTCCCATGTTTCTCCTGTCTCGTGTCTTGGGCTGTCCACAGCAATCTGTTAGAAATAGAATTAACCTTATTAGCTGTGATGTTTAGACGAACTTAATGGTTTTCAATATAGTTCAGTGCCAAAGTCTCTACAGCAAGAGAACATGCTTATGAGGCTAACAAGGAGAGACATCAGTTTGCTTCTAGAAGACGTGACTTTTAGAGATAATAAATGACAAACTAGTCATTAAACCAGCATCCCTCTCTTAGGAGTGCTAGTGTGTCTAACTGGGAATTAGAGCTGCTAATTCCCGGTTAGAAAAATGAACAAAATGATCACACAAATAAAGGGATATTCAGGGGGGAGAAAATGGCCCTTTCTCTCAGGGATGATTGTATAGGTTGTACACAGTTTGTTAGTAAACCCTGGTTGTGTTAAATACGTTTATCCTCACACTAATAAGTCAGGGTTACCGAGAAACTCCAGGGCAACAGGATGGCAAACAGAACCCACGCATGCGACTGCCTGCTTGCTGGTTTCTGGTTACAAACTGACCCTCTGCTGGGCTGGCTGTCCGAGACCACCGCCCAGGGCTTCCACTCACAGGGAGCCAGTGACCCTGCTGTTCCTGTGTTGTTCTCAGCAGTCTCTTCCCCCACGTCTTCCCCAGGAGCCCCTGGTGGGCGCACTGACGCTCTGCTGTCACCAATGCTCCGTTGTTGTGGATGCTACAACTGCAGGGCCTTCACTGCGTCCCTGCCCTTCTGCCAGGATTTCAGGGCACATGAGTAATATTTCAGCCACTCAGAAGGATTCCTTGTGTTGCGCTTTTGTAATTTGAGCTTCTGCTTTTGTGGGAGCGGGTCTGTGAAAAGTGTGGTGGCAGGAAAAAAAAATCTCACTTTTACCGATGATTCTGTGCATAGAATTTCCTCCTATGAAAAGGCTCCCTCCTTTTGGGCGCCCACGTGCTAGGACTATGATCATCTTTTCCTATTTAAAGATGAGGAAACTGGGACTGGGAGAAGCTAGCAAATTGGCATAGAACTGCCCAGAATTTGAACCCGGTGAGGCCCGCTCCCAGCTGGGACTTTCAGCAGCTCCCCCTGCACGTATCTTGGGGGAGGCAGGGTATGTGGTGCTAAGAAGGCCGGTGTCATCCGTGATGCCTAATGGCCTGTGACCCCATCTGGCAAGGCCGCTGTTCCCGCCAGCGCTACCTAGGACCCTTTCCTAGTAGTGGAAGCTGAGAGCAGTGATCACATGAACGTCTGCAAGTATGCGTCCCAGGCTTGGGAATTTGCCTCAATCTCCTTTTGAAGGTTGATTAACAGTGAATAACAAGGAAGTGAGTGCTGAGGAGTGACAGGGGAACATCTGGAATTTTCTAAGTGCCATTTATATAATTTTCTCAATTTCTGTATTTCCACGCTTCGGGGAGGCCATGGACATCAGACAGACCTGAGTCATAGCCACAGCCCTGCCCTTCCTGGCCATGGGATGTGAGCTGGTAACTTACCCCTGTGAGCCTCAGCTATTGCTTCTGAAAAGTGAGGTTAACCGTGGTTCTACCCCACAGGGCCACTGGAGGGTTCCATGAACACCCGGATGAATATTTAGCCTCCCAATGCCACAGGGCAGATGCTCTGTAAATGGTGCTATTTTGTTATTTGTTTTCACTTTTAGCCACCACACACCCATCATTAGAGCTTTTGGACAAGGTCCCTCCTGCCTTCACTCAGTCGCCTGGCACGCAAGGTTGTGATCATTAACACTTAGTCCCTCTCGGTGGGAGCTTTGGTTCAGGGATCGGCTGATGAGACATGGAACAGTCAGAGACCAAAACAAAATCACATGATAGAAACTATGTCATAATAAATGCATGTTGAAATCATACCGGAGAATAATCCTTTTAGATGAATTGATATCCAATTAGCCTATGCTAAATATGTACACATCGTGGAATGTAGGATTCTGGTTTTTTACTGTTATTGACGATTCCTTCTAAAGTGCCACTTGTCAAATAAACTCTTTTTTTTTTTTTGGATTTTTTTGGCCAGGGCTAGGTTTGAACCCGCCACCTCTGGCATATGGGACCGGCGCCTTACTCCTTAAGCCACAGGCGCCGCCCTGTCAAATGAACTCTTTTCTAAGAGAAAAAAAAAAAAAAGAAAGAAACAATGTACAATGTGATTTCTTTATAATTTCTTCACAATGTCCCTTTAAGTATGGTGCTCTTTGTAGACTCAGCTCCTCACAGTTAAGCACAGTGGTGGTGTTTGGTTTGCTGGGCTATAAAAATGTTGCATCAAAATATGGAAGAGTTTTCTCTTACTTTAGGAACCTGCAGACATTTTGATACCACAGTACTGTTTGAAACATTTATATTATTTAGATTTGGGAGCTGTTGTGATATGGAAGTGAAGAACAGACAGATCAGTTTAGAATATATAAAAATGCTGTTTACATAGCACCATTCCAGTTACGACATCTATGCTGAAGCCAGTCTGGCAGTTTTATTTTTATGTTGCAAGTACAGGGTGAGGTGAATTTAGAGCTAGTGGGTACATCTCCTCAATCAGGTGTGGGATGCACAGAAATGGACCCCTGCATGGGTCATGAATCAGGAAGGTGATTTGTGGTACTTCTGACCAAGGTTTGCTTTCAGCGTTTTGGGGCCTCCTCTGTGTGACTGTGCGGCCCTGTCACCGCCATGACAGTTGTGTGGATCCCAGGTAAGGTCCTGGGTGCCCAGCGTCCACATCTTCCTGCCACCCTCCAAGTCACCCCCTCTTGCATATTTGCGGTTTTGTTCCTTCTTAGCCTTGCAATAAGTAGTTAATATCCATCGACACCAGGGTTACCTTCCTCTAACAACTCTGAGAAGCTGGATCTGAGAATCACAGATGAGAACAGCATGTTTTTGCACTCTAATATTTTAGACATTTAATTAAAAAAACAAAACAAAACAGAGAGACTTTTAAGCTTAGTTTGATCTGTGCTTTGACTCTTTTGGTCTTTGGTGTAAAATCCTGAAAATAAGAGCATTCTACCTTGTTTGAATTCATACACTTTTACTTATTTGAATTGTAGATTTAAGGTTTTATCAAATGTTTGTTGGACTTTTTTAAACTTTGAGATTTTGGAAGCTTTCCTGCAAAGTGAGGTGGAATACTCCTGCCCCCTGCACACACAGTACGTTAAGAAGGCTTCTCCAAAGGGCTCGGCACCCGCAGCTCAGTGGTTAGGGTGCTGCCACATGCACTGATGCTGGCAGGTTTGAACTCAGCCCAGGGCAGCTAAAACAACAATGACAACTGCAACCAAAAAATAGCCGGGCATTGTGGTGGGAGCCTGTAGTCCCAGCTACTTGGGAGGCTGAGGCAAGAGAATCGATTAATCCCAAGAGTTTGAGATTGCTGTGAGCTGTGATGCCAGGGTACTCTACCAAGGGTGGCATAGTGAGACTCTCTCAAAAAAAAAAAAAAAATAAAATAAAAATTAAAAAAATGGCTTCTCCACCGTCATATGGAAATTCAAACATTTTAGTGAAAAAATAGCATGTAAAATATGGCGACATACTTACCAGGGAGTCTTTCTGTGACGATATCTGTTGGTAAGACAGGGGAGAACAGGGCACCACTCCCAGTGAGCAAAGGATAAAATCCAGCCTGTGGTCCAGCCCCGTCCAGCGTGAGGGCAGGACCTCCTCTGAGTATTTGGTCTAACCTGAGAGGTGACCTTTTTCTAATTCCTACAGATGACATGGCATGTGTTAGAAGTAGGCATAGATAAGCTGCTTTTAAAGCAATTAAAAAATTTTTCCAAAAATGATAAAAATGGCTACTTATTTATCACTTTAAACAGATTCAAAAACAAAATCACTACCAAAGACAGCCATGTATTTTAAATACTCTCTAGTATTTCTGAGAGCATCAGAACGTTTCCACCCGTGTACAGGAGTATATGTGTCCACCTGCGTGCTCACGGGCGTGGAGAGAGTTCTCCGTGTGGCTGGAGCTCTGTGTTCGATGCTGCCCGGCAAGGTACCCATGTAACATTGCTGCTACACATTCACACCGGAAAGAATTGATTATAGAAGTCACGATGTAGCTATACCTGCTTGTTGATTTTGGAGAATGTTTCTCAAGATTGCTAATGTTAGAATAATGACAATTAAATGTTTTTGGCTGGAATCCAGAATTATAGTATTTGCAACATCAATTTGCATCGTCTGTTCTGTTTTGAAGAGAGACAGTGGCTAGTAAACAAGTTGACGATTCTAAAAATCAGCTTTCAGACTATGACTGGATAGATTCATCATAACATTTGTCTTCCAAACCTGAGCACACTTGACAGTGAAAGGGAGAGTTACGTCAGAACCACAGGTGCTACCTAGAGCGTCCCAGGAAAATTGGAATATATGGAAACCCTGGTAACAGATTACAGACAATCTTAGTAATTTGCTATGGACTCTAGACTCTAGGACAGCCGTTCTCAAGCTGTGGGCCGCGAGCCCTTTATAATAATGAAAATACATCCTGCATATCAGATATTTACATTACGGTTCATAACAGTAGCAAAAGTACAGTTATGAAGTAGCCATGAAAATAATTTTATGGTTGGGGGTCTCCACAACATGAGGGACTGTATTAAAGGGTTGTGGCATTAAGAAGGTTGAGAACCACAGCTCTAGGATATCATAGCATTTCACTCTTTCATAATTTCTTTAACAGGTACTACGCACTTCATGGCCTGTGAGTTCTAGACATTGTCAATATGTGCAAACAGCAGTCAATACACATTCTGGCCTCAAGGAGCTGACAGTCAAACAGGAGTTAAAAGCCAGGAGTACACAGCGTGGTCTGGCTCCGTGAGACGCTGCTTTTGGCCTGTAAGGTGGGTCGAGACACACTTGTAGAGATGCAGAATTCCTGGACCCAAGTGCTAAGTGCTTTGATTCACAAGCCTGAACTCTGTCCTGATGTGTTCATGTTCTCTTCTGCGGCCTTGACCTTGGCCCTAACCACCTTCTCTAGCGGCCCTTGTGCTTCTCCTCGAGCCTCTGCCAGGTGCCACCCCCACCGGCTTGCTGATCTAGTCCTCCTCTCCTGCTCCCTGACCCGCTCCCTGCCTCGCTCTGCCAACCTCTCTGGAAAAATGGCAGCTTACTGCATGTTTTGTGGATTTCTTTATAGCCTTTTATATCACAGATTAATTTTATTTGCATGTGTGTGCTGATTTGTTAGTGTGTGTGACATTGTTTATTAGTCAATTTTCTCTTCAACGTTCTATTTAAAATTTTCGAACCACAGCTGCAACTCATTTTGAGTTTTAGTATATATTATAATTTTATCTTAATGTTGTACCATTCATGTAGCGCTCTCTCCCATTTCAACTTATTTTTATGTTGTCTCTTCCTGGCAGAAGTAGTGAAAGTTTTTATTGTATTCTGTCCAATCGAGCAGGAAAACAATAATAAAACAAGCCAATTAAAAATGAGATAAGTTATAAATTTCTCACTGAGATGAAAATACCCACTGAATCTATTCCTTGGATCTGTTTCCGTGAGACTCCTACAATATTACATAATCATAATTTATTTCTTGGCATGGGACATTTGGAAGACTGATTGTAATTAGAGGAAAGAGCTAATTGCAGAAAGTCCGATATGCGATCCAGTGATGACTGTTTCTCTGTTGCCTCAAGGGAGCAGCTATGTAGCCATTATCCCTTTGGTCTGATCGATACAGACAGTCACACTGGATAATTTAAGCCTCAAATAAAGAGCCCTTAGAACATCTCCTGAAGGGCCATTTATAAACTTGATTCAACTCTAAGAGTTTTGAATTTCAAAAGAGAACGCAGAATTTAGGAAAATAGGAAATTTCAACATTTAGCAACAATCTTTTCTTCTCTGTTTATTTTTGCCCAGCCATGAACACCAGGGTTTTAGGAGCAAGTAAAACTTACCCTCTTCCTTTCCTGTAAGGCATCTCATTATAGTAAAGAAAACATTATTGAACATGCACTTGTGGGTATGGCAAACATTTCCAAAGACAGATGTGTGGATGTACACACTGCTGAGATGGAGCAAGGCTGATGGACATTCAGATTTGGAGTAGGCATCTGACTGTTCAGTGCAAGTACCAACTACAACTGTTTCTAAGGGGAGCGTGGACTTCAGGAGGTGTGGAGCTACTGTGGATGGGGAGGCGGAGGGTGTGGGCAAAGGAAGATGGAAGAACTCACCAGGGCAGCATTGTCCAGCCTTTTTTTATCTCACTGCACACTTGAACCTATAGTTAACTTCCATGGCACACTTACATTATGTTGATCAAAAAAAAAAAAAAAAAGAGTACTAAAAAAAGAGTAAGTTTACTATACTTTGAACTTCTTTTGAAAATAATTTAATTAATGGTCTTTTAAAATTTTCTTGGCACTCTGGTTGAAAATCACATCCTAGCGCCTCGTCTGGCTGTGGGCATGAGTGGAGTTGTATCTTGACTGCCCCTGGAAACGCAGTCAGAGTTGGTGCAAGTCGGGGGGCCGCTGAAGGACTTTTAGAGATTACCTTAGAACTTCAGTTAAAGGGAAGTTAATCTGGTGTGGAAGTTTGCTAAGTGAGAGGAGCTTGAGAGGAGCTTAGTGGGAAGAGGTAATGAAGTCCAGCTGGGGTGATGGGGGCTACCGAGGAGGGGCCAGGCCAAGAAACACAGCAGACTATGGAGAAGAGTAGGGTGGCTTTTTTTTTTTTTGTAGAGACAGAGTCTCACTTTACTGCCCCCGGTAGAGTGCCATGGCATCACACGGCTCACAGCAACTTCCAACTCTTGGGCTTATGTGATTCTCTTGCCTCAGCCTCCCGAGCAGCTGGGACTACAGGCGCCCGCCGCAACGCCCGGCTATTTTTTTGTTGCAGTTTGGC
Source organism: Nycticebus coucang (assembly GCF_027406575.1). Taxonomy (NCBI): domain Eukaryota; kingdom Metazoa; phylum Chordata; class Mammalia; order Primates; family Lorisidae; genus Nycticebus; species Nycticebus coucang. Next base: position 2,774,586 of record NC_069788.1, read on the forward strand.
CGGGGCCGGGTTTGAACCCGCCACCCTCGGTATATGGGGCCGGCGCCCTACTCACTGAGCCACAGGCGCCACCCGTACGGTGGCTTTTTAAGAAATTACAAACAATAACAACAACAACAACAAAAAAAAAAAGAAATTAAAAACAGACTCACCACATGGTCTGGCCATTCTACTTCTGGGTTTATACCCCCTCCCCCCCACTGAAAGCAGCATCTCCAATAAAGGGGAGTACAGCATTGCTCACAACAGCCACAGGCAGCAGCATCCTAGGCCCAGGATTAGGTGAACGGATAAGCAAAATGCCAGGATATAAATACCATGAAGGACATTTTAACACATGGATGGACTATAGATGACGGAGTAAAACAGTGGTTAACAGGCGCTGGGTAGGCCAAAGTGGTGGGGGGGATTATTTAAAGGGCTTGAAGTTTCAGTTTTGCAACCTGAACAGAGTTTTAGAAGTTGGTTATACAACATTGTGGGTGCTTATTACAGAACTGAGGTAGATTTTATATTTGTATTACAGTTTAAAAAGAGGAAAACACGGCAGAGCGGCCATGGGGCCCAGCTGGGCGGGTGAAAAGGTCCAAGTTGGCTGTAACATTTTAGCTCATGTGACTAGGGGAGAAGGGTGGCATTAGTCGTGAGGTAGAATCAGCTGGGAAGGTGGCGGGGAGGGGGGTGGGAAGCAGGGGTGGCAATTTGCATCTAAAACTTGACCCGAGGGGGCGGCGCCTGTGGCTCAGTGAGTAGGGCGCCAGCCCCATATGCCGAGGGTGGCGGGTTCAAACCCAGCCCCGGCCAAACTGCAACCAAAAAATAGCCGGGCGTTGTGGCGGGCGCCTGTAGTCCCAGCTGCTCAGGAGGCTGAGGCAAGGGAATCGCATAAGCCCAAGAGTTAGAGGTTGCTGTGAGCCGTGTGAGGCCACGGCACTCTACCCAAGGGCGGTACAGTGAGACTCTGTCTCTACAAAAAAAAAAAAAAGAATCTAAAATTTGGGTGGCACCTGTGGCTCAAGGAGTAGGGCGCCGGTCACATATCCCGGAGGTGGTGAGTTCAAACCCAGCCCTGGCCAAAAACCAAAAAAAAATAAAAAATAAAACTTGACCCGAGGGTGTCTGGGACCTCCTGATGGAGGCGTCAAGAGGAGGAGGGCTGGTGGAGCTTTATTGGTCCTTCTCTCAGGCTGATAAAACAGATGTATTTTGTGTATTCAGTACGGCTGTCTGTGATGAGCTAAGAATTTCCTAACTACCTCTTTCTGATAAGCCTATCAAGGCCTTATGGCTATGTTGCCTAAGAGGGACCCCAGGGATAGGACTTCTAAGAAAAATAGGGCATATGTTTTCGTACAAAACCTTTCTAGATTCTTTAGATAAACCCCTAAGTACAGAGGGTGGCGTCGCAGTCGCACTTTTAACCTGAGTCAAACTCAGCCGGTGGGGATGGGTTTTCTCTGTCCCAGGGTCTTAGGTGACCTTCCTACCTGCACCCCTCACCCGTGTGGGTGGGTGTTTCTGAAATGGGGCTGACAGCAATAGCACTGTACCTATTATAGCAGGATATTATCACCATGCTTCTTTCTCCATTGTTTCCCCACCACAGGAGGAGCTGCCTAGGGGTGGAACTAAATCTTTCTCATCTTCATAATCTTAAGAACAAGCAGGAGTAAGTTCACAGCCCTTGATAATAGAATCAAGGGAGAAACTGGAGGGGCCTTCCCCTTTTGCTGTCAAATGAGAGGTGATGGTCAGGGAGGCAGCGGCTTGCCCAGGAAGTCTAAGGGCGCTGATCCCAGGTAGAGCCAAACTTCTCATCTGGTTTCCGTCCACCTGTCCACCTGTCTCTGTCATGTCACAGAAGCCCCTCACACTCACAGACCTCTAACCACACCTCGCTCCACCCGCGACAGTGTCTAGCACAGCCCCTGCACTTAGCGACATCTAAACCACGTCTAATCCGCGTCTCTTCCAAAGCACAGGGGGAGAGGGAGTGGGTGTGACACACCCCAAATGACCTCTCATAACCCCCGAACCACCCCTGAACAACACCTGGGACCAACTTTGAGCAGAATCAATCTTCGGATACAGAGCACAGCCAGATGCTGGGTTAGTAAATTCAATGCTTGTCTGAGGACAAGCATGGAGTCTGCGGGGTCACCCTTATTTGTGCCCATTTTACTAGCTGTTGTGTTGCAAGCCCACCAGCCAAACACAAGCTCTGCAGTTCTTTCTAGTAGATAAAGGTACTGGGAAGTTTGAAGTTGATGCCGGTAAACACTCATAACTTCATTACAGCTTAAAAAAAAAAAGTAGGCCTCTGATCAAATTCTTCCACACATACAGGTATTTATTAAACCAATATTAATTAGCAAGACATCATGAAACTGTACAAATAGCCTCTGTGTGATCCTAGTGAGAGCCCAGCTCCCTGCCCTCCATTTGGTTATGAAAGCCTAGCTCCCCATTCTCCGTCCAGTTCTGAGAGCGTCCTCCATCTGGTTCTGAGAACTCAGCTCCCTGTCCTCCATTCAGTTCTGGGAGCCCAGCTCCCTGTCCTCCACTCAGTTCTGAGAGACTAGCTCACCATCCTCTCTCTGGTTCTGAGAGCCTAGCTCACCATCCTCTGTCTGGTTCTGAGAGCCCAGCTCCCTGTCCTCCACTCAGTTCTGAGAGCCCAGCTCCCTGTCCTCCACTCAGTTCTGAGAGCCCAGCTCCCTGTCCTCCACTCAGTTCTGAGAGCCTAACTCACCGTCCTCTCTCTGGTTCTGAGAGCCCAGCTCCCTGTCCTCCATCTAGTTCTGAGAACTCAGCTCCCTGTCCTCCATTCAGTTCTGGGAGCCCAGCTCCCTGTCCTCTGTCTGGTTCTGAGAACTCAGCTCCCTGTCCTCCATTCAGTTCTGAGGGCCCAGCTCCCTGTCCTCTGTCTGGTTCTGAGAGCCCAGCTCCCTGTCCTCTACTCAGTTCTGAGAGCCCAGCTCACCGTCCTCTGTCTGGTTCTGAGAGCCCAGCTCCCTGTCCTCCACTCAGTTCTGAGAGCCCAGCTCACCATCCTCTGTCTGGTTCTGAGAACCCAGTTTCCTGTCCTCTATTTGGTTCTGACCTGGTCTTGCATGCAGAGTTTACCTGAGACAAAGACAGCTGTGTACCTGCAGCAGGCAGCTGGGAAACCTTCCAACCCAATGGCTGAATACAGGACAGGTGGCTTGGTGCCATCCTTACAGATGAAAGCATAGACCTCTCCAGATCTTGCACTCTGTGCATGCAAAGAAGTTGAGTGTCTCTAAAACCTCTTAAACCAAGCATAGAATACCTTTAATTTAGTCAATAAGAGCCATTTCTAAAACTTAACCATGATAGTCACCAGGTCATAATTTTTATCCATGAAGACCTGTTGCTGATATTAATTAACTAATAGTAAAAATGTTGGTTATTGTTTTGCACTGTGGATGACTCAGTTTTGGTGGTAGCTGTTTCTGGCAACACACCTCCCGAGCAGGATGCCAGCAGGCCACCCTGGCCTGGGCATTCTGGATTCGTCCCTGGGTTGGTAGTGTGCTCACAGCATCACAGTATGTGTGCAGAGTACTGTGAAATGATACTCTCTTACTTTTCCTATCAGGTCATTTTTAGATAAAAGAGTGAATTCAGGACCTGGGGTAGAATTTGGGAGCTAACTAGTGGTTTGTTGTCTAGACTGGATATCTTTTTTCTCATGAGTGTTGGTGAATTGCCACGGACCATGGCTGAAGTGAGTTCTGCAAGTGTAGACAGAGTGGTGTGGGCTGAGCCCAGGGCGAGGATTTGGAGCCGCTGATTGCTTCCCAGCGTTTTCTGCAGGCAGAGTCCCCTGGTGTAAGCAAGAAGCATTTCTGTGAGAGAATTAAGTGGGCATCACATCGGGTTGCCCTTCAAACCTTTTTGTTTGTGGTTGGAACGAGGCAGCTTTAGTCCATACTTCAGAGTTCATTTCTGCTCTCACCTCACAGCGTCTTGGCAGACACAGCTGCCCGGGTCACCCACAGCGGATGGCTAAGGGTGTGGCCTCTGTCTCTGTGTGTGCACTGAGCCCCAGGGGTTTTGCATTCTGGTCACATGATGGTGGCACCAGTGATGACAGTGAGGTAGCCGCTGCCAGTTATTTCCTTCCATCTTTCCCAGAACATCTTCTGCCTACACTGAGACTATCACTAGCCTTCTGGCATTCGGGATTCCATCCTAACCGTTAAACTAGCACCTCTAGAATTCACGTCTGAAGACTTTGGTTCGAGCATCTCTGCCTGTGAGGTGCTCCCTCTGGAATTCACGTCTGAAGACTTCTGTTCGAGCATCTCTGCTTGTGAGATGCTCGCTCCCACAGAGTGACCCTCTGAGTTCCTCCTGCTCCCACCTGCGCCCCATGTCCAGACCTTTGGAGACAGGGAGGCCGAAAAGAAGGCCTGTACAGAGCAGGGACATTTTAACAAGCTGGGTTCCCATGCAGAGGGAAGGGCCGTCCTGACAGAAGGTTCTTCCCACCCCGTTGCAGGTGTTTGAGACCAGACAAGAGGGTAAGAGGAGACTTCCTGTCACTGCATGGTGACTGTCCTCCCTGCTCAGACCTGGCATGGGGTCCTTAGTGTTAATGCCCAGTCCCCAGCCCTTGGCCTGGATGAACATGTTGAAACCTCAGTGACACCATAACCATGGAAATTCTTACTGTTTTAATGGAAGCTTCTGAGATCTTGACTGACAGCAGACACTGTATCAGACGTCCACGTCCATGGTAGGGCGGGATCACCCTTATTTCTGTATTATGTTCTAGGCAGTGATTTGCTGACTAGGCCCTGCTGGGCCAGAATGGAATTCGGTCTCTTCCTGCATTTGAAGACTAAGATGTTTTCTGTAAGCTGAAGATTGTTATAGAAAGTGTTGACTTGTTTACTCTTAAAAAACAATAGTGCCACTTAGGAAGCACAACAAAGTCAAATCACAAGTAACATTTAAATACCAAGATGTAAAATATGACTTCACCCAATGCGAGTTACACACACTTTATTGAATGAAATTTATGAAGGTTTAGAGAATGTATAGTTAAGTTTCTGAAAGATGAAATCAGTCCTAATATTATGTAAGATATAAATGTCAGCCAGGTGCAGTGGCTCCTGCCTCTAATCCCAGCACTTTGGGAGGGCAAAGTAGGGAGGATTGAGGAGGCCAGGAGTTTGAGATCAGCCTGGGAAACATGGTGAGACACCACCTCCACCCCTATCCCCATCTCTACTAAAAGGAGAAAAATTAATCTGGGGGAGGGGTAGTACACACCTGTAGTCCCAGCCACTTGGGAGGCTAAGGCAAGAGGTTGCTTCAGCCCAGGGGTTTGAGGTTGCTGCAAACCATGATGCACTCTAGCTGGGCAAGGGAGCAAGCCAGTTTCAAAACAAAAAAAAAGTTATATATGTAAAATCTTTGGTCCTAGAAAATATAATAAAAGTTGTATTTTGGCTTTTAAACCACTGGGTGAGATTCAGACTACAAGCTTGTGGCTGCCACACGCGGCCTCGCTTCTCCTGTCCTCTTCACCAAGTGACCTCCATACCGACAACGGTGGTGATGAAACGAAGGTTTGTCAAATGCCTTGTATTTACCACGCACTGTGCCAAGGGCTCTGTACTGCACACTGTTCAATCCCTACGTTAGGGATGAGGAAACGAAAACTTAAAGAGGTGAAGTCCCTGACCGCAGGCTTGCCAGCAGGACACTTACACTTGTGGCTTTTTCCCAGTTTTTCAGCATTTACTGGATTTCAACTGCTTGTCTAACCTGGCATGGAGCCTTCAAGGACTGCCCGGACGCTGGAATAGGCCCTCCCGCGCCCTGCTCTGCTAGGGCCTGAATAATTCTGCCCAGAGAAAGCCTCCTTGGTGGCCTGGCTTTGTGGCTGGACTGTCAAGACTTGTGAAAAATGCCCACAGCTCTTGAAGAGAAAAGACTCCTTGTAACCGGAGGATGCTCCTTTCTCTTTCTTGCCTCCTTTTTGTTTCTTCTTTCCTATATTTTGTTTTAAAAAAAGACACAGGTTTTTGTTTTTGTTTGTTTTCCCCAAACAAACACTCTATTTCAATTCAGGAAGCTCTCCTGTTGATTCCCTACAAAAGCTCGGGGACTCGGCCGCGCTGCCCGAGAGTCAGGTGACGGGCCATGGCCTCTGCGTGATTCATCATCACATTAATCAGACTGTGAGTCTATCAGTCTGCCAAAGAGAGTTAGACACCCCGAGCAGAGGACACACGCTCCATCTCAGAACAAGAAGGGAGATGAGTCCTATCTAGTTATAAATCTGTCCTCATAGGCACTGTCAGAAGCTCAGGGCCAATAAGTCAGTGTCACTTACTGAGCCCTGACCTGGCTGCTGTGTAATTACTCCCGGGCCTTTCCTCTTGAGTGCACCACTGTCTGCTTCCTTGACAAGGTATTAATGACTGGACCTGGGAGCCTCAGTGTGTCTGGTCTCGCTCCCTCACTCATGTCATTCCTTGTGCAGGTTACAAGCAGGCACCGGTGGGACGGCTCGTGATGTCCACGATTCCTCCAGGCAGGCCTAAAAAAATAGACACTTGGATGTCAGAAAGTTTTTAGGAATTCATACCATTCTGTGTTTTCATTGTAATTGTCGATAATGATATTGTCATCACTAGAAAAATCTGCCACATGGCAAAAAAATGTGATTTTTTTTTTTTTTGGTTACATTCTTGAACCACCTGCATTGTGATTTGTGAATGGTGGTGGGTGGGAGGAAGATTTACCCAGGATTTCCCCCAAGGTCAAATGTAGAGTGAGTTTTATAGACCTGAAGAGTCCCCTTACCAATCCTCTCTCTGTGAAGTCACCACTTGGCCTCCTTGCTGCCCTTGGTGGGGTTTGAGCTTCGCTCCCTGCCCCCGTTAGACTCATGGTCATGGAGTCATCCTTTCCCCGCTGTTTCTGCCTTTCCTCGTATTAAGCATGCATTGAGAGTGTGTTGGCCTGTGTATCTCGGGTGGGTCATGTTTCTGGGCTGACCTGCCAGCCACGAGCCTTCTGGTTTCTTGAAAAGCCAGAACCCAGCAATGAGAGATGCGAGGTGCACTGGAGGCCGGAGATGGAGGAGTAGGCCTTCCAGAGGCTGCAAAGAAAAGGGAGTAGACCTTCCAGAGGCTGCAAAGAAAGGACTGGGAATAATGTCTGGTCTCTGGACGATTCTTTCTGGGCCCCCAAAGAGCAGGGCCTTGCCCTCTGCTCTGAGGCATCACCCGAGAGGAGGTGACCATGCACAGCTGCTGTCCGTCTGCAGCTGCTGCCTAGGCTGTGCACTCTGCGGCCGATGATGCTGCAAAGGAAGTCTAGGGAAGAAAGTACGGATCCCAGTTGTAATCATCAGGCTGGACTGAAGCTGAGCACAGTGACCTGGGAACCGGGGCTGAGATGGGTGAGGTAGGGAAGGGTCGGGACTGCCTTCATGGACATCTCTACACTTCCTGGAGGCTCTTTTCTTCAGAGTGGAAGGAGAGCGTTATCTTTTACCCACTTGTACTGAGCTTAGCTGGCTCCTCCCACATGAAGGTACAGGATTGCAAAGATAAATAGTAGTCACGGTGAACTTTCATACACTTAGTGTAGAAGCTCTGGAGACCGCCTGGCAGGCCAGACCATCCTGCCACTGCCAGGTGACCCCTGACAGCCCGTTCCTCTGCAGCTCACCTACATGGCGTGTGGGACTCATTCATCTCCTCTTTGTGCTGAGTTAGTTCCTCTGTCCCTGCTGACGCTGCCTTCCTTAAACCACAGGTGCCTAGAGTGTAGACACTGTACCTGCTTAATTAGCTCTGTGGAGCGCCCCACACAGCTCTACCGGGAATTATTAAATGTGTTTTAATAAAGAGTTGAGGTTTGAAAAGTGGGAAAAGACTCTGAGTCACTTCAAATAACAACATTTTGTGTGATCTTAGTCTCTTTTTAGGGCTCTTTAGTGGTGGGGGGATGTTGCGCAGGCAGGGCCTGCCCAGGGGGCTGGGCTCACTCGTATACACAGTAACTGGGCTTCCCAAGCTCTCACCTGTGGACTGCATTGAACAAGGGTACCCATGTGAATGCCTTGTTGGGTGTCAGGAAAAACCGGGTTCGATTGAGACCCCTCTGAACACCTCTTTCCTGCAACCCTCTTCTCTCCGGAGGCAGAAGCCAGCTGGCGCCAAGACCCTTGCAGCAGCCCAGAGCCTGGCCTGGGGGGTGAAACCATGTATAAAAGGGCTTCTTCCTTCCTCTGCTCAGGAAAGAGGGCAAAAAACCCAGCCCAAACACAACCCAAAAGCCTTGTTAGCTCAAAGAATGACCATCAATTATCAAAGTGAGAGGAACGAGAATTGTCATGAAGAAAATCCAAACCTTTCTCTGGGCGGACAAATTTCGGACACCCACTGTCCTTGAAATGTCAAGAGACATGTGGATGAACGTGTCCATGACAGAGAGCCTGGGACGCAGCTGCTCCAGGGAGCACAGGGCTATTGTTGGCTCTGACGATGGGGAGGGAGGAACTGAGCTCCATGGCGGTGGGAGCCTCCAAGTTAATGAGGTCAGCCATCCAGGGATTAAAAAGAAAAAACCTTGAAAAGAGCTTTGAAATGTTCACCTGTAAAAGTCCCGGAGCTGTTATCACAAGCTGTCATTTCTGCAGGTCCTATTTCAATAACCGCTCTGCGTGTCCCGCTTGTTAGACATCAACCCTGGGAGACGTGTCTTGGCAGGTGCGTACTGAAGGTGACAGCTAGTGAAAGGCCCAAGCAGGCTGTTCCCCGATGAAGACTCTGGAGAGGAGAGCTGCTTAGTACAAAAGAAGAGCAAAGCTCTGGAAGTTTTTGTTTCATTTGATTAATTATCTTAGGTTTAAATTACAGGAGGGAGATTTAAGAGGCACCACTTGGGATGATGAATGGCAGCGACTCTGCTCTCTGGCCTACCCGCAATTCAGGAGACTGAGCTTTGGGCCGAGGCGGGAGACAGAGATGTTTGTTCCTAGCCTCTGCTCTCTGCTTCGCTCTCCGCGCCCTGCTCTGGACCTCCTGGCGCCTGCATCTTCCACCAGCTTGACATAGGTGCCTTTAACACTGTGTAGCTGGACTCAATCTCTCTTCTGAATGTCTGTCGCCCGTTTTAAATTATTCACTGGATGTTTCCACTTGAAACTAAAATTTTGCTTGTGTAAACCTAACTTGCCACCTCCCACCCAGGTCTGTCTGTCCACTTTTTTTTTTTTTTTTTTTTTTTGTGGCTTTTGGCCGGGGCTAGGTTTGAACCCACCACCTCCGGCATATGGGACCAGCGCCCTACTCCTTGAGCCACAGGTGCCGCCATGTCTGTCCACTTCTAACCTGTCCTGTTTCTGAGAATGACAGTCCCCCTTCATCCCCATACCACCAACAGGAAATCCTGAGGTTACTGTTGACTTCCTCCTGTTCCGAAATTTTCCATCGATAATCCTCATCAGACTAATACATTCTTCCCCCAGTATCCCTTCCCAGGTGTTGGGACCTCAGGCCCTCTTCTTGGCAGCCTTGTGTTATGACATCTGTCTACACGTTGTGCCTGCCAATGGCTCAACCTTTCATAACATTAGCGATTGGCATTACTAGGCCTTTTCCAGAATGTCATATGGTGTGTGGCCTCTTCAGGTCACCTTCTTTCACACAGCAATATGCATTTAAGGTTCTTCTATGTCTTTCGTGGTTTGATATCTCATTTCTTCTTTGTGCTAAATAACATTCCATTGTCTGGACACACCACCGTTCATTAACCATTCACAGCTGGGTGGCTTCCAGGTTTTGGCGAAAGTTGAGCATCCCTAATCCAAAGATACAAAATCCAAAATGCTCAAAAATCTGAAACTTTTTGAGCATTGACACGATGTCACAGTTCACACTTCCATCCCCAGCCTCATGAACTGCTTTTGCTGCTCCATCTAATGGCCGACATGGGTGCTCGGGCGATGCTACTGTGCTGCTTGTTACCTGGAACGTGTAGTTTTCCACTGTATAATGGTACATCATGTTGTCTTGCTGTTAAGTGCTTATGTGTGACTATGTAAGGAAATGATTGCTTACTGGTAGCATATAAATCGTGAGTCCAGAATGGTGGTTATGTCAAAGGACCACAGACTGCCCATGCAGGTGGCTGAGACAGGGACACCTTTTCTTCCTAGAGGTTCAATGCACACAAACTTTGTTCATGCACAAAATTATTCAAAATGTATAAGATTACTTTCAGTGTATGTATATAGGTATACATGAAATATAAATGAATTTCATGTTTCGTCTTGGGTCCCATGCCCGAGATATCTCATTGTGCATATGCGAATGTTCCACAATCTAAAAACATTTGAAAATCTGAGAAACTTCTGGTCCTGAGTACTTTGGACCAGTTTGCTAATTATCCAAGGGATTATCAGTTTGCTAATATCAGTTTGCTAATATCCAAGGGATGCTCAGCTTACATGAATAAGTCCCCTATGAATACCCACCTGCAGGTTTTTCTGTGGACATGCATTTCTAACTCATCTGGTAAATGTCAAAGAGTGCAATTTCTGGAACACTGGCAGGAATATGTTCAGTTTTGTAAGAAATGCTAAACTGTATTCCCAAGTGACTTTCCCAGTTTGCATTCCCAGCAGCAGTGAATGAGAGTCCCTGTTGCCCTGCAGCCTCGTCAGCACTTGGCGGTAGCATGTTGATTTTCAGCCATTCTGATGGACGTGCAGTGATAATCTCATTTTAGTTTGTAGTTCCTATGATGTTGGGCGTCTTTCCACATGCTTATTTGCCATCTATACAGTAGAGAGGTTTCTGTTCAGATATTTTGCCCATTTTTAAAATCAGCTTGTTTTCCTATTGTTGAGTTGTAAGAGTTCTTTGTGGCTGGGCATGGTGGCTTATGCCTGTACTCCTAGCACTTGGGGAGGCTGAGGCTGGAGGATTGCTTGAGGCCACATGTTCAAAGAACGTCCAGGCAGTGTGGTGAGACCTGTGTCTACAACAATTAGGACAAGTTAATCTGGCGTGGTGGCGGGTGCCTGTAATCCCAGCTATTCAGGAGGCTGAAGCAGGATTGCTTGAGCCCAGGAGTTCAAGGAGTTCAAGGCTACAGTGACCTGTGATCTTGCCAGTGCACTTCAGCCGAGGCAACCAAGCAAGACCTTATTTCTAAAAAAACAAAAAACAACCCCCCCCCAACTGTGTTCTTTGTTTACTTTGGAATAACAGTCTTTTATCAGGTCATGTTTCTTGCAGTGGTTTTCTCCCAGTCTGTGACTTGTCTTCTCACTCTCTTGAGAGCATCTTTTGCAGAACAGAAGATGGAAATTGTGTTGAAGTCTAGATTATCAGCCCTTTCTCTCACGGATCGCACCTTTGACGTTGAATCTAAAAGATCGTTGCCAGACACAAGCTCAATTAGATCTTCTCCTTTTCTCCCATGTTATCTTCTAGGAGTTTTATATCTTTGCATTTTATATTTAAGTCTATGACCCATTTTGAGTTAATTTTGTAAAGAATATAAGGCCTGTGTCTAATTGTATTTATTCATTTTTGTATGTGGACGTCCAGTTGTTCCATTTGTTGAAAAGACTGCCCTTTCTACACTGAATCGCTTTTGCTCCTTTGTATGAGATCAGTTGACTGTGTGTGTGGGTCTGTTTCTGGGCTCTCCATCCTACCCCACTAATCTATTGGTCTTGTCTTCCCAGCACCACACTACCTTGACTGCTATGGCTTTATAGTAAGTCTTGAGGCTGGGTAATGTTAGTTTTCCAGCTTTATTCTTCTCCTTCAATATTGTTTTGGCTATTCTGGGTCTTTTGTCTCTCCCTAAAAACTTTAGGATCAATTTGCTAATATCCATCCTGTCACTTGCTGAAATTTTGATTTGGATTACATTGAGTCTGAATAGTGAGGAAGAGCTAATATCTTCACAATAATGAGTCTCTCTATCCATGGACAGAAAGTATCTCTTTGTTTACTTACTCATGTATTTAGATCTTCCTTGATTTCTCTGCTCAGAATTTAATAGCCATATATAGAGCTCATGTATATTTTATTATATTTACCTAAGTATTTCACTTTAGGGTATCCTAACATGAATAGTATTGTGTTTTTAATTTCAAGTACCAATTGTTCATTGCTGATCTGTATACACATATATAGCCAACTATTTTAAATTGCACACAAACTTTATGGACACCCTTTATATGAAAGCAATTAATTTGTATATTAACCTTATATCTCACAGTCTTGCTATAATCATTAGTTCTTAGAGGTTTTTAAAAATTTCTTCAGATTTTCTGCACAACCACATCATCTGCAGAGGCAGTTTTATTTCTTCCTTCCCAATCTATATACCTTTTATTTCCTTTCTTATTACATTAGCTACAATTTCTAATATGAATTGAAAGGGATATTCCTATTTTGTTCCTGATCTTAGCAGGAAAGCATCTAGTTTCTCGCTATTAGGTACAATATTAGCTGTAGGATATTTATAGATTTTTTTTGCTAAGTTGAGGAAGTTCCCTTTTATTCGTAACTTGCTAAGAGTTTTTATCACAAAGGGCATTGGGTTTTGTCCAAGCCTTTTCTATATCTATCAATATGATCATCTGATTTTTCTACTTCAGCCAATTGATGTGATGGATTACATTAATTCATTTCTGAATGATGATCCAGCCTTTCTAACCCAGAATAAATCCTAATTGGTCGTAGGATTTATGGTGTGTAATTTGTTTTACATATCATTGAACCTCATTTGCTAATATTTTGTTGTAGATATTTGCATCTATGTTTATGAGAGATACTGGTTTGTTACATTTTTTTTCCTTATAATATCTTCATCTGCTTTTGGTGTAAGGTTAATGCTGGGTTCATAGAATGAGTTACAGAGTGTTCCATCTGCTTCAATCTTGTGAAAGAGACTGAAGAAAATTGGTATAATTTCTGTCCTAAATGTTTGGTAGGATTCACTGGTGAGTCCATTGTGGCCCAGTGCTTTCTGCTTTAGAAGGTTACTAATTACTGGTTCAATTTCTTGGATAGAGTCAGGCCTATTCAGATGGTCTTTGTCTTCTTGTGTGAGTTTTGGTGGATTTTGTCTTTCAAAGAATTGGTCTATTTCATCTAGGTCATCAAATTCATGGGTGTGGAGCTGTTCATAGTATTCTGTTAATATTCTTTTCAACGTTCACAATATTCTGTTAACATTCTTTTCAATGTTTCAACCTCAAATCTGTTGGGGTAGTCTCTCTTTCATTCCTGATATGAGTAATTTGCATTTCTCTTCCATTATCTCTCTCATTTTTGTTAGTTAGTCTGGCTAGACACTTATAAGTTTTATCAATCTTTTCAAAGAACCAGCTTTTGGTTTTGTTGATTTTTTTCCATTGATTTCCTATTTTTAATTTCATTGATTTCCACCCCCTCTAATTTTTATTATTTCTTTTTCAGTTTATTTTGGATTTAGTTTGCTCTTTCTTCCTGGGTTACTAAGATGAAAGCTAAGATTATTAAGTTTAGATTTTTCTTCTTTTCTAAAATACACAATTTACTACTCTAAATTTCCCTCTGAGCACTACTTTTGCTGCATCTCATAAGTTTTGATAAGTTGTATTTTTATTTTATTCAACATATTTTTAAATATTTCTCGAATTCTTCTTTTATGGAAACATTTTATTTTTTAAACAGCTTTATTGAGGTATACTTGGTATATAAAAACAGTACATATTTAATGCATACAATTGGACAATCTTGGACATGTACATAATACCCATGAAACCATCACCAAAATCAAGGAAATAAGCATATAGATCATTTGCAGAAGTCTATTCATGCCCCATTGTTGGCCCCTCCCTTCCTTCCTCCTAAGAACACTTAATGTGAAAACTACCCTCCAAAACTTTTTAAAGTGCACAACACAGTACCATTAGCTGTGTAGCAGATTGGAATTTCATTTTGCATAATTGAAACTTTCACCTCCTGAACAACTACTCTTGATTCTGCCTCTTTCCCAGTACCTGGAAACCACCATCTACTCTCTGCTTTTATGAGTCTGGCTATTTGAGATTTCTCGTCTGGGTAGAATCATGTAGTGTCTGTTCCTCTAGGACTGGCTAATTTTTTTTAGCTTAATGTCCTCCAGGTTCCTCTATATTGCTGTAAACGGAAAGATTTCCTTCTTCTTAGAGGCTGAATAATATTTCACTGAATGTACATCCCACATTTCCTTTATCCTCTCACCCCCAAATGGACATTGGGATTGTCACATGCCTTGGCCCCTGTGAATAGTGGGGTGAACGTTGGAGTACAGGTGCCTCTTCCAGATCTTGATTCTGATTTTTTTGGACATCCAGAAGTGAGATTTCCGGATCACATGGCAGTTCTTTTTTAATTTTTTGAGGAATGCATGTTTTATTTAAAAGTGTATGGTTCAATGTCCAAGTATTTGGGGATTTCCCAGCTATCTTTCTTTAATTGATTTTTAGTTTAATTCCATTGTGATCTGAGAGCATACACAGTATGATTTCTGTTATATTAAATTCGTGTGTGTTTTATGGCACAGAATGGGGTCTACTGTGGGTGAATGTTCCTTGAGAGCTGGAGAAGCATGCATATTATGCTATTAGATGAAGTGATCTATGGAGTCTGTTATATCTGGTCGACAGACGATGGGGCTGTGTTCAACCATGTCCTTCACTGATTTTCTGCCTCTTGGATCTGTCTGTCCATCACTGATAGAAGAGATTTGAGACCTCAGATTAACAGTGGATTCTTTTGATCCTTGCATCCTATCAGTTTTTGCCTCATGTTCCCTGATCTTTTTTCCCCCTAGCGACATCCAGTTTGCCTCTCCACAGCCCTCTCAGCCTGGCTGTGTGGCCCCATCAAATGTATTCCATATCTTTGTTTCTCATTTCCACCTGAGATTCTGCTGGGTTCTATTTTCACATGCTGTGGCCTGAAACAAGCTCAAGCCTGATGGCCTGAGTCATTCCAGTGTCCCCAGTTCCTACTTGCTGAAAATGGACAACTACCTGTATTACTTAAATTAACCCCTCCTCATCACTGCGTGCCTCGCCTCTTATAGGCATATCATGTGACCATGGATATGGGTCTCAGCATGTCCTTCTAACACTAATAGAATGAGTATAGGAGCAGGTGTCTTGTCTGTAGGACCCTGCACAAGAGCATAGCTGATAAATGTTTGAGAGTTAAACGAGAACATTAGTGTTTATCTGGAAGAAGAGATTTGTGTCCTAATGTTTGAGTGTGAAAAAATAAAGATGGAAGAGGAAGGCGTAAAAAAGAAGAAAAGGAAACAGTTTTTGGGAATCAAATCTCTATTCATAAAGAAAAAAGAATATATCAACATGTTTTACTAAAAATAATATTGTATTTAGAGTTATGAGATCAAGATATGAATTCCAGTTCCTTCATCTTGGACAAGTTTCTCATCCTTTAAATAAAACTTACCTCATGGCATCATTGTGAGAATGTGAGAACACAATGAGATATGATTTGCACAAGCTGTTGAATTTCTCCATTAAACCTTCATTAAGGGTGAGAGTCAGATGACATCAAATATTCGCTCACAGATCACTGTTTCACCGACACTGAGGTATGTATACAAAAGCGAGCACGTCTGACACCAGTTCACTCTTTCATTTTGTTTAGAGAAGAGGTGAATCCTGATCGCAGTGTTTTCCTTGGCTTACATAAAAATGTTCTCCATTGTTCCTATTCGTAGAATTTGAGATTAATGCATAATGAATGTTTGCAAAGACACATTTTTATTTTTGTCACATGAGTTCATGCTATGGGGCTTAGCTTGTCTGTCTAGTTAGTATAAGCTCACTTCAATTCTCAGCTACTAATGGGTTTCTAATTAATGAACATGTAACAAAAGCATTGAAAAACCCTCTTGTTCATTATGAAGAAGTGAGGCCTGAAATTATTTTCTGGTTTTGTGTGTGCTATTTTGGCTTGTTTATGTAAGGCTTATTGCCAGATGATGATTTAATTCCCTATACTGCATCAGCAGAACCAATATTTTTTCCATAATAGAATTTCAGAATTATCATTTACATAGTATATGTGGGATTTCTTTTTTTTTAATGTTTTCATTTATTTATTTATTTATTTTTTATAGAGATGGTGTCTCACTTTGTCACCCTCAGTAGAGTGCTGGGCCTCACAGCTCACAGCAACCTCCAGCTCTTGGGCTTAGGCGATTCTCTTGCCTCAGCCTCCTGAGTAGCTGGGACTACAGGCGCCCGTCACAACGCCCAGCTATTTTTTTTTTTTGTTGTTGTTGTTGCAGTTTGGTGGGGGCTGGCTTTGAACCCGCCACCCTTGGTATATGGGGCTGGCACCCTACGCACTGAGCCACAGGTGCTGCCCCTATGTGGGATTTCTTAAAGCGCTAATTTCAAAGAGTCTCCCTTCTAGAACCCGAAGCTCTGCTTAATTCTTTTTTTTTTTTTTTTATTGTTGGGGATTCATTGAGGGTACAATAAGCCAGGTTACACTGATTGCAATTGTTAGGTAAAGTCCCTCTTGCAATCATGTCTTGCCCCCATAAAGTGTGACACACACCAAGGCCCCACTCCCTCCCTCCTTCCCTCTTTCTGTTTCCCCCCCCATAACCATAATTGTCATTAATTGTCCTCATATCAAAATTGAGTACATAGGATTCATGCTTCTCCATTCTTGTGATGCTTTACTAAGAATAATGTCTTCCACGTCTATCCAGGTTCATACGAAGGATGTAAAGTCTCCATTTTTTTTAATGGCTGAATAGTATTCCATGGTATACATATACCACAGCTTGTTAATCCATTCCTGGGTTGGTGGGCATTTAGGCTGTTTCCACATTTTGGCAATTGTAAATTGAGCTGCAATAAACAGTCTAGTACAAGTGTCCTTATGATAAAAGGATTTCTTTCCTTCTGGGTAGATGCCCAGTAATGGGATTGCAGGATCAAATGGGAGGTCTAGCTTGAGTGCTTTGAGGTTTCTCCATACTTCCTTCCAGAAAGGTTGTACTAGTTTGCAGTCCCACCAGCAGTGTAAAAGTGTTCCCGTCTCTCCATATCCACGCCAGCATCTGCAGTTTTGAGATTTTGTGATGTGGGCCATTCTCACTGGGGTTAGATGATATCTCAGGGTTGTTTTGATTTGCATTTCTCTAATATATAGAGATGATGAACATTTTTTCATGTGTTTGTTAGCCATTCGTCTGTCGTCTTTAGAGAAAGTTCTATTCATGTCTCTTGCCCATTGATATATGGGATTGTTGGCTTTTTTCATGTGGATTAATTTGAGTTCTCTATAGATCCTAGTAATCAAGCTTTTGTCTGATTGAAAATATGCAAATATCCTTTCCCATTGTGTAGGTTGTCTCTTTGCTTTGGTTATTGTCTCCTTAGCTGTACAGAAGCTTTTCAGTTTAATGAAGTCCCATTTGTTTATTTTTGTTGTTGTTGCGATTGCCATAGCAGTCTTCTTCATGAAGTCTTTCCCCAGGCCAATATCTTCCAGTACTTTTCCTATGCTTTCTTGGAGGATTTTTATTGTTTCATGCCTTAAATTTAAGTCCTTTATCCATCTTGAATCAATTTTTGTGAGTGGGGATTAAAAATGTTTTAAAAACAAGTTCCACTAAGGACTCCTTGGGTTGGCCATTTCCGTGTTAGCAGCTTGCCTGTTCTTTTCTGCCTCTGTCTCACAAGAGAAATCAGTTAACCCCTTCTAGCCAGGCTCCATCTTCCTGCTGGCTCTGGCCGTGAACTCCCCGTGTCCAGGCCCAGTGAGGTTAGGAGTAAGACTTATTACTATAAAACTATCCCCACAGGGAGTCCCAGGTAGATATTCTGACCCATCTTTGCAACAAACCTTTGCTTTATGTCCTAATGTTTGAGTGTGAAACATGTAGGTCACCCCCAGCCCAGGTCCATCTGGGCAGCACTCGGTACTCAGCTAAGCTCTAACTCTCCCACTCCCTTCACCAACTCTGTCCCCAGCCAAGGAATCACAGGACTGATCCATCACTGAAATCCAGACCTACTGGATTCCTCCTCCAGTGCCTCCTCCTCCTCCAGCTCTCCAGAGCAGCCGGAGAGCTGGTCTCCGTGGAATCCACACCCACTCCCAGGATTCCTCCTCCAGTGCCCAGCTGGAGAGCTGATCTCCATGGGTTTCTCACCTCTCATCCCTTCACCCCTTGAACTCCAATTCCTCTTTCAGATGAAGCGTCTTCAGTGCTGAGGGCTCTCTCTGGCAGCTGGGTATGTTCATGGGCATTTCCTCTGTATGGAGCAGTCGGCTACCACTCCTCCCACCCCACATACACATGACCCTGACTAATTCTGCAGGCAATTCTGTGTCTCCTTCCAAGGCACCCAGTTTGGGGTGGCTACTTTCCCAAATCCCATCATGTCCTTCCCCTAAGGTAGCATGAGTACACAGGACTATGCCTGCCTGCTGACCTACATGTTACCCTCTGCTCCTGTTTTTCCTAGGCTGTAACAGACTGTCTGTGGTGTTCGCAGTTGAACATCCACGCCTAGTAAGGCGCTGTCATATAATAATCATTCAATGACAGACTCGGGGGAGGGGTAAAGGTCAACTCCCTGTGCCAGCCCAGTTGGAGTCTGGCATGTCCCTGCCACTGAGGATCTGGCTATCCTTGAAGAAACCAGCTCTGTAACCACTTTTATTTCCCCGTGATTTTGTCCTTTGTGGGCCCTAAATCTTCCTTTTCCCAGTCTGAAATGTTGGCATTTTGACACAGTCCTGAAACCCCGAGATCAGGGCTGGAGAAGGGCTGTGTGAATGAGAATTTTAGCTCAGGGCATCTCTCCTGCCTCCTGTGATAACACCAGAAACTCCTCACGCCCTGGCCCTCCGGGGGCTGTGCAGTCGTCTTTATGCAGACTACACATCACTAGAGGCCATGACCAGCTAATTCCCAGCAGGGGACAGGGCTGAGCATGAGGAGACGTGACACCCAAGTGTCCTCATGCCATCTAGCAGGTGGCATATGAAACTTAATATTTTAAAAAGATTTTTGAGGTAAAGGAAAATAAGTGCTAACTGTATGTCGGTAAGTGGAAAATGCAGACCGTGTCACTATACACAGCGTAGTCCTGATTCTAGAGGACAAATGCAGGGATCTCTGCAATGAAAAAGTCTGACAGGAGGGAAACACATTAACAGAAAGTCAGTGACCTCTGGCCAGTGGAATTATAGATCACTTTCTAGGATTTTTTTTACTACCCTCTTGAATTTTCCAAATTTTCTTTTGAGTATCTACTAACTTTGTAATGAGAAAAGAATTAATTAAAAATATTATTACAGCAGTATAAATGTACCATGTTTATGACATTCATTATGTTCCTAGTGAGAGTTTATAGCCTATGGGTATCCCAAGTTATCCAATAATTAAAAAATTATTTAAATTTTTTTTAAATAACATTGAAAGGGACATGAGCTCCATTAATGAGAGGCAGAGGGCTGGGCCTGGTGGCTCACACCTGTAATCCCAGCACTGTGGGAGGCCGAGGCAGGTGGATTGCCTGAGCTCAGAGACCAACCTGAGCAACAGTGAGACCCTGTCTCACTAAAAATAGAAAAACTAGCCAGGTGTTATGGTGGACACCTGTAGTCCCAGCTACTCGGGAGGCGGAGGAAGGAGGATCACTTGAGCCCAATACTTTGAGGTTGCTGTGAGCTATGATGCCACAGCACTCTACCCAGGGTGACAGAGTGAGACTCTGTCTCAAAAAAGAGAAAAAAAGGCAGAGGCAGAGGGGCAGCTGGGGTGACCGGAAGCAAGTAAGGATTAATCGGTCCTGCTCCAAACAGTCCCTACTCCAAACTTCTGGGATTTATGACATAAATAGTGAAGGAAGTTAAAGAACCAATATCACAATGCTGAGCATGTTAGAGGTACACTCCAAAAATGTAAGAAGAGCAGAAATGAGAAGACTAACACGTAAAGAGCAGAAAGAATAAAAAGTGAAAGAAAGGGGCGGCGCCTGTGCCTCAGTGAGTAGGGCGCCGGCCCCATATGCCGAGGGTGGCAGGTTCGGACCCAGCCCCGGCCAAACTGCAACAACAACAAAAAAAAATAGCCGGGCGTTGTGGCGGGCGCCTGTAGTCCCAGCTGCTCGGGAAGCTGAGGCAAGAGAATCGCGTAAGCCCAAGAGTTAGAGGTTGCTGTGAGCTGTGTGACGCCACGGCACTCTACCCGAGGGCGGTACAGTGAGACTCTGTCTCTACAAAAAAAAAAAAAAAAAAGTGAAAGAAAAAGATATTTAAAAGCCTGAGAAACAAATAAGTAAACACAACACAGATGAAAGCAAGTTACCCCCCCCTCCCACCGGCATCTCAGAAATTTACAGTGTTCAGGAAAGAAAATGGTAAAACACAGAAGGAAAAAAGTGGATAAAGGCTCAGGAATAAGACAAATGTAACTCTGAGAGAAGTGACATTAATTACAATGATAAAATCTGAAAAATAAATGAAAGGAGATAAAAAGTCTAAACCTTTGGAAGGATAAAGTAAAAGATTTCAATAGCATGAAAATTATAGATAAAAAAATTTAAAAATAAACGGTAAATTCAGTAAGTTTAAAAATGAAGAGAATGTAAAGTGAGACAGTCACCTCCCTCTCCTTCAAGCTGCTGTGACAGAACAGCTCGGGTGGGACATGTAGAGAGGACAGAAGTTCAGGCCTCATGGTTCTGGGAGCCGGGAAGTTCCAGATCAAGACGGCAGCATCTGGGACCAGGCTTCTTTCTGTGCCTTCACACGGCTGAAGGCAAGAGGGGGCGTGAGTCTGTCTCACACGGGAGAAGAGCAGAGAAGGGTGGACCTGCCCTGGAAGCCCTTTCCACCATGGCATTAATCCATTTGTAAGGTAAACACTGCCCACCAGGCCTCGCCTCACAACTCCACTGCACTGGGGGTTAGGTTTCCAGCATTTGGATTTGGGGGAGCAGGCTCAGACCATAGCAACAACTGAGAAGAAAAACAAATGGGTAGAATTACAATAGACACCTTTTATTAGGGGCTCGTGAGGGGCTTCGTGTTAGACTGTGCAATCCTTTCGTCACCCTCTAAGGTCAGTACTGCTGTCTGCACCCTGCTTTGGGCCTGGAGGACAGTCAGGTGCACAGGGGAGCCGTCCCGTGTGGCCAGGAAGGTGCGGTCTGGGCTTGAACACAGGTGCCCTGTGTCCAGACTCTGGGGTTTTCCTGACTGCTTCACTGTACATACTCCAGGTGGTACAGAGAAAATGGAGATCTTAAACTCTGCTAAAATCATACCCTCTCTGAAGTGGAAAAGCATGTAAAATAAATAAGTCCAGTTCCAATAAAGGAGGAAGGGATGGAAGGCAAAGACCAAGATCTAAAGGTTGCTCTGCTTGGCCGAAACATCCCTTTAGACCATTGGTTCACTGACTCCTTATGCCATTGGTCTGATGACACATCTCAAAGATCCTTAGTGAAGATGGCTCTGCGATGCTGGAATGTCCCTGGGCTCAGGGACAAAGGCCTGGGCGACAGTCCGACTCTTCCCGATGGAGAACACGTAGCATGTGCAATCTGCAGAGAAAGTCCCCGCCCCTGAGCCCTGGGGCGCAGTGCAGCTGGCCAGATGCTGTGAGCAAGGCTAGTGGACAGCTGTCTTTACTTGTTTAAGGGGCTAGAGGGCTTGGGAGTAGGTGGAAAGTTACAGGCAAATCTCGTATCTTTTCAGTTCAATCTTTCTGTCAGAGAGGGTTGAGATACTTGAGCTTCATGTCTGTATACCTTTTTTTTTTTAAAATCAATTCAAAAATCAACTTAAAAAAAGGTTCTTGATTACTGTCTTTATTTTCTAAATCATCTTTGGCAGGTGAATGCTGCAAATGTAAATTTCTAACTTACGCCAGTGTGTTTATAGCACATTGTTATTTTTGAGCCCTCTTGTTTAATATATGCCAACTGGGAACATGGGAAAGAAATGGCAAAACAAAAGGAATCTGGGGGAAGATTTGATGACAATATCAAATCCTACGTGCTATTTTCAACAAAATGGAACAGTGAAATGCAACTGTTATTAAGGCTCACTATCTCATAGGTAATAGGTATGAATAACTTAATAGAAAAGTTCTATTTGAGACAAGGCAGACACATAACTATGGGGAATTTTACTGCAAAGTCTAGTGGAATTCCAGAGAGCTCACATGTCAGTCTGTGTTAGAGTTCCTTGCTACTAACCAGAAGCTTGATAAAATCTTATGGGGAACATAAATTGATTTTATTTTTTGTTTTGGCAGCTATGCTATGCTGTTATACTAAAATTTATATAGGAAATTACTGTCCGATTGCCTTAAAGTTCAGAAAGGTGGCACAAAAAACACCAGTGCAATCTACTTTGTATTAAAATGTAAAAGTATCGATAATACAAGATTGTGGAAAGGGAGGGGAATGTATGGAGCAGCATAATTAACTTTTCTTTTTAATTCTTTTCCTTGAAATTAAACTGATATTGGACTTTCAGGTTAAAAATGTTGAAATAAAGACCTTTTTGCCTCTCCCTGCAAAAATCAACTTTAAAGAAAGAAAAGAATTAAAAATAGCAAACTTTGGGCAGTGCCTATGGCTCCGTGAGCAGGGTGCCGGCCCCATATATTGAGGGTGGTGGGCTTGAACCCGGCCCCCGCCAAACTGCAACAAAAAAATAGTCAGGTGTTGTGGCAGGGGCCTGTAGTCCCAGCTACTTGGGAGGCTGAGGCAAGAGACTTGCCTAAGTCTAAGAGTTGGAGGTTGCTGTGAGCTGTGATGCCATGGCACTCTACCCAGGGCAACAAAGTGAGACTCTGTCTCTAAAAAATATATATATAATAACAAACTTTGTCATTAATGAAATTAGGAAATAATCAAAACTCTGAGATGAAGAACAAAAAGTTCCAGAAGCAGTAAATAGTCTGCCAGGCTAAGGGGCAGGTGTGGTCAGGGAGGAGCTGCCAAGGCATGACTTTCGCCTCCAGATCTCAAGCAGAGTGGGAGTCTGCATCATCTGAGGGACAAGGGCGAGGTGCTTTGGGAAACACAGAAGCTTCCCTGAACCCTAATTAGTGCCAAAGTTTAGAAATATTGATGGGCTAAGTGCTCCGCTCAGGCCAGGGCCCTACCAGAACCCCACACTGCCTTCAGCCACGGTCCCCGTCTCTTCTGATGGCTGTAGCAGAATACCACCCTCTGGGTGGCTTATAAACAGAAGTGTATTTCTCATGGTTGTGAGGGTAGACAGTTCAAGGTCAATGCCCTGGTGGATCCAGAGCTTGGTGAGGACTCGTTCCCCATAGACAGCACCTTTTGACTGCACCTCCCGTGGGGAGGGTGGAGGCAGCGCTATGGCCCCTTTGCACAGGCACCGATGCCATTCATGGGGGCTGAGCTCATGGCATAACCTCCTCCCAAAGGCTCCACCTGCTAAGGCTATGACATGGGATGTAAAGATTTCAAACTTGAGTTTGGGAGGGAGCACAGACATCCAGGCCTGAGCAGTCACCATTTCTTAGACTCCTATTGGCTAGAGCAGTTTCTCAGATTTTCCCTTCTGGATGACCTGGACAGATTTGAGTGCTGGTCAGATATTCTGTAGAATGTTCCTCAGTTGGGATTGGCCTGGTATTTTTCTCCTGACTAGATGGGGTTGTGTGTTTTGGGGAGGAAGGCCCCGGAGGCAAAGTGCCATTCCTTTGCCCACATCACATCAAGCATAGATGCTGTGAGTGTGGTTATCCCTCGGTCCCAGCTTGACCACCTGACCTGGGCAGTGTCTTCAGCCATGAGAAGTGGTGCCTGCCAGGGATAAGCTGCCGTACATGCTGCAGCCAGACAGATGAGGACAAGGACTGAACGCAGTGTGGACACCTGCACCTCTGACTTGGAGTCAGGTATCACCCCCACAGGAATTTCTAAGGTTTGATGATGAACCTCAACCAGGTTGAGGGAAGGTTCTGCGTTTCACAAAATACCCTAACTTTGTGCCTCGGGCTGCACAGACCCCCAGCTTTGGAGAACACTGCAATTTGTACTCTTTACTCGAGATCAGAAGACAAAATTTCCACTGTGAAATTACTCTCCCCACCCCCATACTGTAGTCCTCAGAAGGGTGTCACTTGTGGGGTTTCCCCACTGGGCTCTCCAGCCTCAGGGCTCTTCCCGTTTCTCGTGCCTCTTCCTCTGATGGCCGACACGGTGCAGTCTCAACACACCTCCTCTTGCATCTAGCTGTCCCCCATGACTTGGTGTCACAGTCCATGGCACACATGAACAAAGGAGGTTGACGATGCTCGGGGTGGAGTGAGTTTGTGTGGCTCGCTTCAGGAAACAGATCTCCCAGTAAGAATGTGACCACCAGCCTCCACCAATATCCTGCACCTCCAAGGGCAGCAACATGATAAAGGGAGAAAAAAAAATCTTGCTAACTTTAAAAGTTCCCATTATTAATTTCCTAAAATGGGCCCAGCACTTTGCTAAGCACTTCGCAATTACATTTGCTAAGCACTTTGCATATTAAGACATTTAATTCTTATAGTAACCCTCTGAGACAGGAATAATTGTTTCAATTTACACATGAGGGCATATTAAGATTCAGAGTAGACTGAGGATTCAAACTCAGGACAGTCTGACTCCAAAACCTGGGCTCCCACCAGCATTTTCTCTCTCCTTGTCCGGCTTTGTCCTTCTGGATCAGGTTCGTATTTATCCTTCACTCAGTGAAGGCCCCACCTGGAATTGGGGAGATGGTGGCTAATATTCATATTTCCAAATACCTGCTGGTTTTGTATTTTTATGTTTAAGAAATGGGAGTCCAATGAACTATAAGCTCCTCACTAGCTGCCCTTTCTAGCCAACTGTCTCCCCAAATTAACATAAAAATGAAGTTCTAAAAACAGGTTTGAATTTTTAAATGACAGTCCACATTTCTGAATTACAAAGCATTCCACTATGCTTTTTTGCAATAAATTAAAATATGGTAAACACTTTCAATTGCTATAGCACTTTTCATTTGAAAACTTTACTATCTGTGTCGTTCATAAATCATTGAACCATTTTGGGAAACAGGTGAATTATTTAATAAATGACCTTCCTAAAATTTGAAGTTAAAAAAAGGTCGAATTCTTTTATATTTCAAAAATATTCTTTTTTTTTTGTAGAGACAGAGGCTCACTGTACTGCCCCCGGGTAGGGTGCCGTGGTGTCACACGGCTCACAGCAACCTCTAACTCTTGGGCTTAAGCGATTCTCCTGCCTCAGCCTCCCGAGCAGCTGGGACTACAGGCGCCCGCCACAACGCCCGGCTATTTTTCTGTTGCAGTTTGGCCAGGGCTGGGTCTGAACCCGCCACCCTTGGCATATGGGGCTGGCGCCCTACTCACTGAGCCACAGGCGCCGCCCTCAAAAATATTCTTATGTCTATCCATAGGAAAAGTGATTTTTTTTCCTAAACAAGAATGAAACAATGTCTTGGGTCATTTTTAAATGCATCCTCTATTTTTTTATCTCATCTCCTAAGATTATTAAAGTACATTTCTTTTTTTTTTTTTTTTGTTACGGTTAAAATCCATATGATTAAATGTATCATGCAGACTTCTGGGACAGACACAGTGTGGAGTTGAGCTAACGAAAACTTTAATGTTGTTCCTGTCATGCTTCTAGCTCAGGGTTAGTCTTCTTGCGCTGAGATCACTGTAGTAATCCCTGGCAGAATCATCTTAGTGCCCCTTCTTTGGAACACAAAGTGTTCACTGCTGAGCTAAGCACTTTCTGAAGGGGAAATACAGGTCTTGACTCATATCCGATGGAAACGGCATATTATTTGAAGTCACTTTTTAATTGGGGTTTTACCTGCTCTGCTGGTTAAACCTAAGCCAAATTACCTAGCCCAGCTAAGATTTAGTTTCTTGTCCTTTGAAGGGACCCTTAAATGCTGCCTTGAAACTCAATGAGATCAAGTGTACGTAGTGTATATAAATGTTACCCACTTTCCCAGTCACGTCTGGAGCCCGGCAGGAGTTTGTAGCTTTGGCCACAAGTCATCAGCCACTCGTCAAACGAGTTTTATCTGTCTTGCACCTTCCCACGTGTTCTGACTGGAATGTGCTTCTCTCCATGTTTTCATCTGCCCCAAGTGTCACTTCTGTCTTGTCCAGCCCAGCTGCTGACGTGGGGACCTTCTCCTGAGGGTGCAGCCCCCTCATCTCCTAAGCTATTATCTTGGGCAGGGCAGGCCATGAAATGTTGCATCCTCCGCCCTGGTGGTGTATGTGTGGTGATTTGGGGGCATTCATGCCCATTAAACCACAGACTTTATTAACCCCTATGGGATTTCCCCAGTATGCAAAATTGTTGATTCCATGTACTTTTTAAAGTCTAGCCTTATTGCTATTCTGTGTGAAGATTGCATCCTGGCCGTGGGCTGCTGTCACTATGATGGGGTCCTGGTGCTCCCTGGTTCTTGGTAGCCCGGCTCTAGAGGGTACCACAATGGCTGATTGGGATTTTAATCTACAAAATTGAACCCGAGACCACACCTCACTTTTCTTGGCCTCCTCACTCAAGAGAATCATGCTCCAGATGACCTAGAGGGGAACTTACAATCTTGATTCCTGCCATGCTGCTTTGGGCATTGTAAGTTAGACTTCTGGCTTTATCCCATAGGGACAAACTTCACAGACAAGTCGAGTTCTCCACTTTCTCAGGTCTTCCTGTTCACTCTCCCTTGTCTGTGCTCTGGGAGCTGAGGCCCCAGCCTGCCTTGCACTTCACAGAAGCCTGGACCTGCTCGCCCTCCTCCACCACCTCCTTCACTCAGAAATGTTTACTGAGTGCCTAGTGCGCGCCAGGAACTCGGGTGCCGCAGAGAAAATAAAACAGGAAAATACAAACTCTCTGCCCCTATGGAATTTTTTTTTTTTTAAACAAAGCCTATTCTATTTTCATATTGCCTTTCTTTAGTTATTTGTAAATACAAGAGCAGGAGACTTTACAATTATTTTTTCTTTGCAAGCCTGTGACAGGTTGAATGGTGGCGGGTCAAGAGACATGTCTGTGTCCTAACCTGAAGAACCCAGGAATGAGACCTTATTTGGAAAAATAATTTTCGCAGATAGAATTAAGGATCTTCAGATGAGATCACCCTAGATGAACTGGGCAGGCCCTAAACCTGATGTCCCTTAGAAGAGGGGGATGAGAGAATAAAGGCACAGAAATGAAGGCCATGTGAGGACAGAGGCAAAGAAGGCTCTTGTAGCCACACCCCAGGATGGGCCGCTAGACCGGCTTCCTGGACAGCTAAGGAGGGACCTTCCCCTGGAGCCTTGGGAGGAGCAAAGCCCTGTTGGGCCTCCACCTCACACTGCGGCCTCCGGAACCACCATAGAATGCATTTCTGTCACTGTAGCCCACCGTGTTTGCAGACATAATTTTAAAGTGAACTATCTCATTGAAGATCAGCAGCACACACACAGAAGCGTGCCCTCCCTAAAAGCAGACAGCACCACGGATCCCAGATTGTTCCCCCTGTGCAGTCAGGCAGGAAATAGAGTCTGATCCCTGCCCTTCCCCACCAGAGGTGGCCCCTGTCTTCATCTCTGATGCCATCAGTCAGCTGGTGTCATTTTTTATGACAGCCACAGGAAGCTCCTACACCACTGTACCTTGCAGAGAACCAGGTTGGCTAAGATCTTTAAAACCTGTAAATACTGAAAAGGACTGAGGTCTCCTCCCATCCCAGGCCCTAACAGGTCTTTTAAAATAAAAGCATTTCTACACAGTAAAGCAAAACCTATACTGACATTAAAACAGTTCCTTTCCAATTTTTCTGGTTATAAAATTCTGAAGAGTTCATGAAGTAGGATTAGTTTTTTGCTTTTCTTCTCCATTTTTTTTTTTAATTTTTAAGAGACAGTGTCTCACTATGTCATCCAGGCTAGAGTGAAGTGGTGCCATCATAGCTCCCTGCAGCCTCAAACTCCTCGGCTCAAGGAGCCTTCCCACCACATCTCCCCAAGTACCTGGGACTACAGGCATGTACCAGAGTGCCTGGCTGCAGTTTTGTTTGTTTGTTTAATCCACAGAACAAGAACAATATGCAGCCCATGGGGTCATGTAGAGGATGATAACAGCGGGTGCGGTGGCCTGTGGTAAACTAAGGTGCTGCTCCTTCCCTGGGGTCTGGTGGTGCTTGCCGGCAATGGTGTGATGAACCTGAGACGGGCTCTGCTGGGGGTCTCGGCCCTGTCTGCTGACTCAGCCTTTCCAGGTCCTGAGGCAGAGGCAGGACAGTTATCAGGGAATTTGATCACAGAAGCACAGAACAGTTGTCAGGGATTGATCACTGAGGCACAGGACAGTTGTCAGGGATTGATCACTGAGGCACAGGACAATTGTCTGGGAATGTGATTGCTGTCAGGACTTTGTTCCTCCTTGGCAGGTACCTAGTGAGTCTCAACTGGCTTCTTTCTGCCCTGTGCCTTCCCCAACACCCAGACGGTATCTGGGTGTGAGTCACAAGGAGGAAGACATTATTTTCCTTGGGAAGATGAGTGAAAAGAAGCAGGAGCTTTCCCCTGGAGACGGTTCTGGGTTTGCAAGTGGCTGATTGAGTGGCTCCGAGCCACACATGAGCCTTCGCATTTCCTCCAAATGAGAGTGAAAATAACATCATTTCTGTGGGAAACTTTTTGCTGCCAATTACGTCTCACCTCCTGGAGAGTCTGGCCAGACAGGCTCCACTGACGGTATGTAAAAGAAGCATCTGAAGTGCCACGTAGTCGTCCCCAGAGCGTTAGTCACTCATAACACTTCCTCAAGGCCATAAAAACATCCCCCCAAACTACTTTATCTTTTATTTAATTGAAGGATTCTTCGACCTTTCTTCAACAGTTGCTCCCTAGAAAATTTCTTCCAGCTGAAGCCATGCCTCACCTAGCCTTCCAAACAAGCCAATTTCTATGCACACAGGTTTGTTTAAAAATGGGAAAAATAATAACAGGATTTTTTTTTGAACCATCAAGTTATTTTCTGGACTGACTTGTAATGAAATTAAATCAAGTAGGTGCTTGACCACTAATCTGTTTTCACACATCTACCTCATCCCCAGGAAAATGTTACATATTTTTATAGACCCCAGAACATTCTTGGTGTTCAACTTTCTGTATCTTGAGTTAAGGCTGAGTTCAGTCTTAGTAGGACTTAGCAGCTGGTATGACCGGGTGGTGTGTTCACTGATGACAGGCAGCCTGTGTTCTGAACTGCGGCCCTGCCAGGTATTGGGACTGTTACCCCTGTTCATGGCTGTGCTCTCACCACTGATCTGTGGAATGAAGGGTTACGGGAGTGGGTAAAGTGTCTGGAAAGTGCTCAGTGTTTACAAAACATTTTATTCAATACGGTGAGTCGAATTGGTCTTTGGAAGGAAAAGGAAGGCTGACGGACAGTGTTAGAACACATGCCCACTTAAGCTTGTTTCTCCATTTAGTTTGAATGGTCCTTGTTGGGAGGGTTGGTCTTCCCTGGCCCTGCGTGTCCTGGTACACCCTTGCTGGGTGTGTCAGTCGAGGACAGAGGGCCTGCCCACTCTTCACCAGACTGTTTCTCAGAGTTGAATTTGTAGCTAAGAGAAGTACTGTCTTCCCTCAGACCACAGGCAGGCTTGTTTCCACTTTCTGCAAAAGAAATGGACCCCAAGCTCAGTGTTCCTTTCCTGTAAACCCAGCCCACTTTGCTCGCAGGGCTCCATCCTGAGTCCCATAAAACCTGGGTGCACAGGGGCCCTAGGTGAGTGACTGGGAAGCTCTGGCTGCTCCTCCCACTGTAGGAAAGTCTACTGTCTCCAAACTGGGAGTCACGTGCCTTGTGTTGGCCCTCCTGCAATGGTAGATCGAAACATCAGCTCCTGCGGAGCTCCTGACAATTTGGAAATACTTCTACTTCTATCCAAAAATAGGTCTTAACAATGGTTATTTACATTATTTCAAACAATTAGTGACTATGAGCAGTGTAGAATCTTGGTTTTTAGTCCTGATTCTGCAACTAAGTAAATGATCTTGAGTGTTTTTCTTCCAGGCTGGTATTTCTTCATCTACAGAATGAGACGGCTCAACTCTGCTGTGGGAAGCCCAGGGGCTCCCACGTCAGCCCTGGCTGCAGGTGGACACCAGACAACCGTGTGGCCTGGCCTGGCCTGGCCCTCGGCAGGGCCGCCAGCTGTGCTGTGGGCACTGTCCCCGCTCACATCCCTTCTGTGTTACCCATTTCCCCCACTCCTCTTCTCATACTAACACTCTCATTCCCTATTTCTTTTTCTTTTCTTTTCTTTTCTTTTTGGAGACAGAGTCTCACTATGTCACCCTTGGTAGAGTGCCTTGGTGTCACAGCTCACACAGCAACCTCAAACTCTTGGGCTTAAGCGATTGTCTGCCTCAGCCTTCTAAGTAGCTGGGACTACAGACACCGGCCACAATGCCTGGCTATTTTTTTGTTGCAGTTGTTCAGTTGGCCCAGGCTGGGCTTGAACCTGCTACCCTTGGTGTAGGTGGCTGGGGCCGTAACCACTGTGCTACAGACACCGAGCCCTCATTCCCTATTTCTGAAGAAAAAAATTCAAATCACGAGAATTTTTTCCTCTCTAGTCTTTCTCTGTTGGCTACTTTCTGGACACCACCCTTCCCATCATTCTCGGGCTGACACGGGGCCTTGCCTAAGGACTCTCACTTTCTGACACACTTTTCCTACAAGAATATTTAACTGAATGGGAAGAAGAAGAGTTGGCTTGTTAGGAGGACCAACTGCTCCAATTTGCCTGGGATGGAGGTTTTTTTCCCAGACAAGGGACTTACGTATTTTAAAACAGGACAGACATTTGCAAATTCCACTAACATGTTCTTCTAGATCAAAACTTCATGGTATAAGCTTCATGTTGAGAGGTCTTCAAAGATCAGAGTTTTGGAAGCTCTGAAGTCAAGAATCTGACGCTCTCTCTTCTGGATTTCACTGTAACAACCATATCCCAAAGCAGTAAACCCCAAATAAATGGGAAAAGGCAAAAAAAAAAAAAAGAAAGAAAGAAATGTAGTGGAAAATACTGGTTAACATAAAAAGTATTAACTACCTATCACCATCTTTAATAACTTATAGGCCAAAATGGTTTCATCAGGATCCCGTTCTAATGAATCTCTACGGTGGGGGGCGGGGAGGAGGTGAAAATACTGATGAAATGTCCTTGGTGCAAAGGCCTGACACAGAAAGAAAAATAAAAAGAGGAAGAAAAGAGCCCAGCGATAATGTATATCCTTGTAGTAAAAAGCAGCCGCCGGGAAATAGAATGTGAATAATGACTGTCTCTGGGTACTGAGTTTTATTTTAGTATTTATACCTCTTTGTATTCTTAAATGTCTGTAATAATCACGTTACTTTTTTATAATGGGAAAAACTTGATTAAGTGAAACTTACAAACAAGAAGCAGAAGACAGGACAAAGCCACAGTGTAAAGGGCCATGTTAAGGACTGTTGGGATTTCATGCTGGAGACAAGGAAGTCGGCCGGTAAAATAGTATAGTAACTTACTGCACGTGATCACAGAGAGCTTTAGATCAGCTTTTCAGAAAGGATCCTGATGGTATTCAGGAACATATTACCCTGGGTGGAATATCTGGTTTTAAACAAAGGTTGCTTGTTTTCAAATTCACAATTAGTAGAAGCGCAGGACCTCTGACAGGTGACAGGATTCCCTGGGGAAGAGGGTCCAGTTAGGTGTCTGCCAGGTATGTTGACGTAGATAAACTTTTCTTTCTCCTGCTCCTGTTGCCTGCCCTTTTCTTCAACGAAATCATTTAAAGGTCAGCTAGAGAGTTTGCAGAATTTGTCACCCTCTACTGCCTCTGACTTGCTGGTAATCGGAGGGTGTCTGAGTTGGGTGTCTTTCTTTCTAAAGTCTGAGTCTTTAGAGCATGATTCACGTGGCTGGCTGCACTGTCCTGCAGCCATGTACGGCCCGGGTGTGAGGAGGGACTGAGCAGAGAGCATGGGACACTTCCCTCTACCTTTTTTGCTAGTTGTACTTGTTGGGATTTGGGACTTTAGGCAATTCTGTAACCTTTTACCAAAAAGAGAACTTGAGCGAAAAAACATCCGGGGGTTTCATCCAAGAGCACGCAGACATCCTATTGGCTGGGAATTAATGCTGGAATATGAAGGAAATCACGCGTTGGAGTAAGCGCCTCTTAGTTCTCCTCAGACTCACTGAGGAATGAGATGTGGGGTTCAGGGTGTGTGCTAACATAGCACGTTCTTGTCAACACTATGAGACTGTGGCTTGCCCCGGGCTTCTCCTCTGCAGAGTTTAACATACACGATGTGCGTGGTCCTCTGTTGTCCTGCATCTGCCCACAAGCATTGTCCACAGGAGTCTCCAGTCCTCTGCCATGTCCGACTGCCACGTCCTCATCATCTTACTGAGTTGAGAGATGATTTCAGTTTTGCAGGTGTCACTGTTTTCCAGGGAGCAGCTGCCCAGCACTTCCAGGGACCCTGCCAAGACCAATGAGAGTGGAGTGGACGGTTCAGCAATAATCTGGTGGGTCTGATCTTTACAGACAGCCAGTCTGAACAGCACAGGTGCAGACAATGTTCTTCCCTGGGCTGGTAAGTGTGCCCAACCTTTTTTCTTTTCTGTTACCTATTGGAAAAAAAAAGCATTGTCTTGAGCCACACATTAAATACACAAACACTAATGAAAGCTGATGAGGGTTCAGTGCCTGTAGCTCAGCGGTTAGAATGCCAGCCACATACACGGGGACTGGCGGGTTTGAACCCAGCCTGGGTCTGCTAAACAACAATGACAACTACAACAACAACAACAACAAAAATAGCCAGGCGTTGTAGTGGGTGCCTGTAGTTCCAGCTACTTGGGAGGCTGAGGCAAAAGAATCAGTTAAGCCCAAGAGTTAGAGGTTGCTGTGAGCTGTGACACCACAGTACCAAGGGTGACATAGTGAGACTCTGTCTCAAAAGGAAAAAAAAAAGAAAGCTGATGAGCAAAAAAAAAAAAGGTCCGTGCATAATTTTCGCAAATTTAAACAAAATACTCCTCAAATAATGCACCTGCGCCATTGGACAGCCTGGTGGAGCAATACACAACATTGCTCTGGCCCCTTCACTGGGTTACATGAATCTGGACTCAGCCTTAGTGATTTAATTAATAACCATATTCAGAAGAGACTGGTGTTCAAACCCAGATGCCGATTTACAGTAAGAAGCACAGTTTATGCCAGGAGGTTCTCTCTTGGTAGAATAATCAGAAAATTTGCTTATACTAACATCCTGACCAAGCGGTGGTGGTTATTTTAGTCAGTAGTTATCTCAGCTATGGGTACAACACTGCTCAGGGACAGATTGAGGGCCTGCTAACCATGACACTGTGTTGTCTAGAACATTCTTTCCTTGCTAGTTTCAGTCTTGCTGTCCAGATTCTATTTCATATGTCCTGACTGACTTGAGTGCCAGGTCTGCCTCCCAGGCTGACACATAAACTCCAGAGTCCCGTCTGTTGATGGCGTCTCACCCCTGTGGGTGGGGGTGGGGGGGTCTTTCCTGAGTTTCAGTTCCCAGGTAGTAAGGTCATTTGCAGGTTCTGGGAACCGTTCCCTTTGGGCCTGGACACTGAGAACAGATGACATGAGGGTTTCCAAGCACAGTCATGGGACACTCCAGGAGCCAGGTGGGGAGAGAAGGTGCTGTGGGCTGAGACTGGAAGAGGAGGGCACAGGGACGGGAACCTTCAACACTGGCAACCTGAAATACAGAAGGAGAGCCCTGTGGCTGTACCCAAATCCGTCTGTGCAGGTCAGTGGTGCTGCGGCAGGGGATGCAGACAGACCAAGTTGGAAGTGTACTTTGGGGCCAGATTATGGAGGTTCTTAAAGGTCAGGGTGGTAAGAGTGGGTTCCTTTTAAGCAGGTGGTAGAGATGCCTGGGAGCTTCAGCTTAGGGGAAAGACATGATCAGTCCAGGGCTGGAGAGAAATAAATCTGACGTCTTGTTGTAGAAAGAAGGGGTGGGGAGCAGATGCAGAGAGTGCAGGCCGAAACGGTGACAGTGGTGCAGATGGTGTCCGGACTGAAATGGGCCTGAAGTAAGAGACTGCGTTAGTTCCCAACTTCTACTGTCAAACATAAGCACAAACTCAGTGGCTTCAAAAAACACAGATGTTTCCCTTTTATGATTCTGCAGTCAGTTTCCGAAATCATGGTGTTGGCAGGGCTCTATTCCTTCTGGAAGCTTCTGAGGGAAACCTGTTCCTTGTCCCTTCCAGCTTCCAGAAGCACCTCCTTCATCTTCAAAGCTCATCGCTCTATTTTCAAAGCCTCACTCTGCTTCCTTCCTCCCATTTTCTCCTTCAGCTTTAGATCCTTTTTTTTGTTTTTAAAACTTTTTTTAAATTTTAGAATATTAGGTGGTGCACATGTTTTGTTTATATGCTTTGCTTTTTGTACAGATTGCATCAGTTATAAATGTGAGCCCTTCATCCAGTGTGCACTGTACCCAACAGGAGTTCATTTACCCAATCACCCCGCTTAATTTTTCACTAAGAGTTTCTTCCGTGTGTGCACTTAAGTGTTCACTGATTATTTCCACGTGTGTGAGTGCACCTGTTCTGATTCGACCTTTTTTGTGTCCCTCTTTTGAAGTTCCCTTGGGCCCACCAGGGTCATCCAGGACCATCCTCCCATCTGGTGATCTTTAACTGAGTCACGTCTATGAAGTCCTTTCCACCAGGTTATACATTGGCAGGACTTGGG
The DNA here is from genome assembly GCF_027406575.1 of Nycticebus coucang. Classification (NCBI taxonomy): domain Eukaryota; kingdom Metazoa; phylum Chordata; class Mammalia; order Primates; family Lorisidae; genus Nycticebus; species Nycticebus coucang. Next base: position 2,809,497 of record NC_069788.1, read on the forward strand.
GAGGGGATCTGGACGTTTTGGGAGATGCACATCACTCAGCCCACTGGAGAGACAGGAGCATTCACGTCTAGCTCTTGTCTCACTGCCTCAGAGGAACATGCGGTGCAGCCAGAACTGACCTTGCTTTGGCTGCTTTTCATTCTGCTCCTTTGCTCGCTGTCCGCGGCCTCCAGCCCCTGTCTCCCACGACGATTCCGTCCCCCTCCGTCCTTGCTCTGACTGATGAATTGAGGAGGATTCTCTCTCTCTCCTTTGTCTTCCATCTGTACGTTCTATCCCTTCTATTATTTGTAGCAAAAATCTTTCATTTCGAAATAGTTTGACTTTCATAAAAATTGCAAAAATAATACAAAGAATTCCATATACTTTTCACCCAGCTCCCTCAAATTTCGACTTCAACAGCATCATGAGCAAAGGCGGTGCCCCTCTCCCTGAGTCACGGCGGAGGTAAATGCTGTCAGGGTTCTCATCACTGGAGATGTAATCTCTGGATACTTTCCTTATAGCATTTTAGGACTGGAGAGAATCAAAGCAATGACTTTTCAAAAATATTAAAAGCAACATGATATCAGTAATATAAGCTAAGGATTTATTATAAGCCATAACTATAACTACACATATTAGTTCACCTAATCCTCAAAACATCTCTGTAAAACAGGCACTTTATCAATTCCATTTTACCTTTTTTGATTCTTGGTTGGCCAGTGCTACCCAGATATGAGGGAATAAAATTAGGTCACTTAAAAATTCTATATGGAGGGGTGGCGCCTGTGGCTCAAGGAGTAGGGTGCCAGCCCCATGTACCAGAGGTGGCGGGTTCAAACCTGGCCCTAGCCAAGAATTGGAAAAGTAAAGGGCAGACAACTTCATTAAATTGACTTAAAATTAAATGGAAGTCGGAGTTTTCAGATTGTAGAATTGATTAAATATATAAATAAAGGAAAACAAATCCCGGGTGATTAAAAGGTGCCAAATGTCAGCGAGGGGAACGGGTATAGGTGATAATTTCAAAGGAGCACAGACATGAGATTTTTGTTGGCCAGAGTGTGCAGAGAGGCTTCAAGCAAAGACTCGGGGGACATTCACATTAATTTGACAGAAGAAAAACCAGCAGAGGAGAAAGGAGTGAGACATAACAGGAAGGAAAAGCAAGGTGGTGACGATTGGACGAGTCTCAATTCTGAGATGAAGAAAATAAAGTGGGAATAGCATGAAGCCATTATTAAATTCGAATGAGTGCTTTGGGAAAGCAAGTAAAAATAAGATTTTATAAAGCTGGTTTTATAACAACCTCGCTATCGCACAACCATCCACGTCAGGGGGAACCCCAAGGGCAGGTGGCACTCCGAGGGCAGGGGGAACCCCGAGGGCAGGTGGCACCCAGCCGGCTGCACAGCGCATGCGCACCATTTCCCAGCCGCACAGGCCCTTTCCTTAGCTGTGGAATTTGTGTAAGAGCTGCTTTTATTTCTTTATTTCTTTTTTTTTTTTAATTAAGTCATAACTGTGTACATTAATGCATTTAGGGGGTACAATGTGCTGATGTGATATATAATGTGAAAAGTTTACATCAAACTGCTTAGTATGACCGTGCCTCACTCATTTGTTGTGGACAGACTTCCATCCTCTGCTCGTAGTAGGTTTGAATTGCACCATTACATCGTGCGCCTTAGGCGAGGTCCCCCCAAATGCCCTCCCCCTGCCGGCCTCTTCCCACCCCAGGCTTTTGTTTCTTAACATGGAAACCGTGTGATAGGTGGGAAGAGAACAGGAATGAGAAGGGCACATGTTTATAGTGGAGGGCTCATTATGATCTGAGGCTGTTGGGCCTGTCCCACCACGAGCTCTCTCTGGCTTTACCACCTGCCGTCTGACCGGGAGGTTGGGCAGACAGCGGAGCAGAACTCGAACCTGGCTGCTGTTCTCAGCATCAACGCTGACTGCGCAGCTGAAGAAAACACGGCTTGCCCTTTGGGCCTGGGTTTTCTCACCTCCCAAACCGTGAAGAGGTTGACAGGAAGAGCTCCGCGGCCTCTGCGGCTGCAGCTGCACCTCTGTGGATGGCTGCACTGTTTGGGGATGCCAGCTAAATAACTGGTTTGTGTTTCATGCAAATGCTACTTACTAAGTTATTCGACATGTGGAAGTGCTTCCCTAAAAGCAGAGTTTTCTGAAAAATTTAAGTGGAGCAATTCATTGCTAGGATAGGTGATGCAGTGATTGTGGGATTAACAGTCACAGAGCAGCTTTTCCTTTGGACTAAGCGTGGCATTTTCCGTCTTTTGGGGGCTATCTCTGCAGGATGGTGGATGGCCCTGGCCGACTAGTTCTCAGTTCTCATTCCCACATCCCTGTGGGAGCCGCTTTTGTGTGCGAGGTCTGTCCTGGAAGCCCAAGGCAGCCGGAAGGAGGAGCTGGTGCCCGCAACCCTCAGAGAGGAGGGACCAGACGAGGGCTCAGCAGGGAGGGGCCGCCAAGGGATGACATTAATCCGGAGGGGGCGCCGGGGGTTGGATGGAGCTAAATAGTTGAGCAGTAGGGGACTTGTTTTGTATCCAGAAATAGTTTTCTTCTGAAAGAAGAGCCCTTAATGCCAGGAACATTCTTTCTTCTTCCATGGCAATCTCCATTCTGAGTCTTTATTCCTGCTCTTCCCTCCTCAATTTTGCCTTCTCCTCCCACCCGCATACTCTTCCCATGATTAGACTAACTACTTACCCAGACAAGGGAAGAAGGGGGGTCATTCACACACTGGTAAGAACACACTTCCTTTCCCAGGGCGCAGATGGCCCCCAAACATCCAGCCCCTCTCCCTCCCTGCCCTGCCAGCCGGAGAAGGGAGCCAGTCCTCAAGCAAAAGTTTGCAATCTTTTGGAATCCAAACTAGTGAAAGTTGTGCTGACATGAGGAGGGGGGACTGCACGGGTTGGTGTGTGCGAATGTATCTGTGTGTGAGTGTATGTGTGAGTGTGAGAGCGTGTGTATGTGAGTGTGAGTGTGCGTGGCTGTGTCTGGCCTATCAGGCCTCAGTGAGCTCTGACACAGACCGGACGTGGTGGAGGAAGCACACAGCAGCCTTGGCGGGGGAGCTGGCGGGAAGGGAGTACATGCTTCCAATAGCACGGTGGGAGGGAGCTGCAGCAGGAGTCTGCGGGAAGCTGCTCACCCTCCCTGAGCCCCAGTTCCCTAAACAAAGCGGGCTGTTCCCCCTTTCTCAGGCCCCAGCTGAGAGACGACTTTGCCCAAGGCTTAGAGAGCAGCGTGGGGTCAGGTACCCTTTGCGCATTAAATGGCCCCTGGAAAATGGAAATGATGATGATAAGAGGGTTTTGTGGGAACTGAATGAGGTACCAAGGCCTGGGATAAGGACTGTCCAATACTTGTTCACGGTCTGACTTCCCCTCGGGTGCTGGTCATCTGGAATACTGGGAAATAACTGACTCTGTGTTACTTGCCTCTATAAAAATCACATAATGAATTTCAAAGTAAAATGGAAGAACATTTGTGTGACAAGCTATGCTCAAATTATCAATGGGCCACTGATAGGACTTACTCTGAGTTGATTCTACGCATGAATGTCCAGCAGGAGAAAGCGTCTCATTATAGGATCTTAGTCTGTAATCAACAGGCACCAACCAGCAAGAATGGACACTGGACCCAGCCAGGGCAGGAGGGCCTCAGGGCTCCCAAAGGTTGGCGTCTGGTTATTACCCCTTGAACTGTTGTGCCCTGGAGAACTTGGGAGCCTGGGGGAAGCAAGAAGTCTTTCAGGGGACCCAGTAGTGACTGTTTAGTAACTGCCATGGGAGTATTTCAGTATTTGAAAACGCAGCTGGGGGGAGCCAATGAGGCGGACCCAGCATCCCAGCTCATCTGGAAGGTCAAGGTAACCCAATGCAGGCAAACCAAAGAATCCTACACCCTCTCTTTCCCCCAGGCAACAGCTCAACTCATTGTAAAACTGATTGATAAGTTTCTGAATAGGCTTCAATGTCATTGAACGTTATTCTTTGGGTAAACTAGCAGAATAAGGCCAAACAAGTAAATGTCCTAGATGGGAGTCCAGAGTAGGCATGGAACCAGTAGCTTGTGCTAAAAATTATGGGCCCACTCTTCACCCTTTTCTACCAAAGAGGAGACAGGTTCCATAAGTAGGGCTGTGAGATCAGACCCACCAATCATTCTACTTCTTTTATTAGTTAATTATGCCTAGGACCTGGAACCTTGATTGGATCAGGATTTAAGAGGTGAAGGAAGATTATCTGGAGGAATGATTTACTTCAGAAGAAGGTGGGCACTATGGAACACCACATTAGGCATTTGGATATCCGTGAAGTACTCCCAAAGTTACTGGCTGCCTAGGAGTTACTGGGAAAGGATTTCCAAGGAGGAGGAGGCTCCATGTTCTCCCCGCAGAGCTGATCTGTCCACACTGTCCACATTTCAGGCACATGGGCATCAGATGCTAATGGGGGCTCCAAGGTGAGGAAGAGACTGCCCAAATGCACTTGCAGTTCTGACAGGCGCCGTCTAACAGGAGTGCACCTGCAAACATGGGTGAAAAAATATAGCTGGAAAGCAGCCGGGATTAATTTCCCACTGACTGGGAAGAGAATCATGAGCTCACCTATGCCATTTAATGGCTAGAAACTTATATTTGGGAGAAGGTCACTTGCAGGGCAGTGAGGCCGGGAAGGAGAGAGAAGATGGAGTCTCACTGAGTCCTGGACATTGTTTCCATAGGAATATCAGTCATTAGCTAACCCAGCAACCCCGATCCCAGAATCCCCGAGATGGCAGCCGACGTGGGGGTGAGCCTCACATGCAGACACCTTTTGCTCAGGTGGGAGACAGATGCTGGGATGTTGGGGCACAGAGCCTCCAGCTCAAGTCCTTAGTGAACATAGGTGCTAGTTTAATCTTGCAACCAAAGTAAACTCATCAACAATAATATTTGTACTTTTAAAGTTCTATTACGCTATTTTCTTTCTTGATTCAGAATTCCTGAAGAGTGGAACATTCTGATTAATAGAATATTTTTTTAAAGAAATTACCTTGAGTGCTATGTAGAGAGCAAAAATTACCAAGAGTTGAAATGTAATAAAATACACTTAATAGTACAGTAAGGGCTTTAGAATTTCAGCCCTTGAGGAACACTTACTGCCTAAGACTCATAAGAGCACCAGGTCCTAATGTAAAATATTGGTCTCAACCTGATGTTTGTTGCCTTAAGAATACACTTAAGGGTAAAGATTAGATTCTAAAATGGTTTTAGCTAGCGTTCATGTTTTTCAACTTTCTCAAAACTAGAATGCAAAACTGCATAAAGATCATCAAATTATACATGTATGTTTACAGATATACATTAATACATGAATATATATCATTGTAACATGCTGGGTAAAAAATTCATTCAATTTTTCCCAGAAATTTTGGTTATGAACTTGTTTGACCTAGATATTTTTTTAATTGCAAAATATTAAAGGGGTACAACTGTTTTTGTTACATGGATAGTTTTCATAATGCTCGAGTCGGGGCTATAAGGGTGCCCACCATCCTAGGGGTGTGAATTCACTACACCTTTCAGGTAGGTTTTTACCAACCCCCTCTCCCCTTCTTGATTTCCAATGACTTTTACTTTCCATAGAGATGTTTTTTAACCTGATTGAAGAAACATTATTTTCTGATTTATTTGAATTTTTTTTTAAATCAGAACTTCTTAGCAGTCTAATACTCTGATCCTATGTTTCCACTTAGTATAAATATGTTTGCTTAGAAGGAATCTACTGGCAAATAATTTTAATAAAGTTGTATTTAAATAGAGGTATGATTTGTGTACAGTGAAATGCACAGATCTGTAGTTTCCCAGTTTGATGAATTTTTACATACTTAACACACCTCTGTAATTACCACCTTAATGAAGATATAGGGCAGTTTGATCAACTAAGAAATTCCCCTTTGTGCTTGGCCAGTCAAACCCACTGAGTTCCCTCTCCCATGGTAAACACTGTTCTGATTCCTGTCAACATGGATTAGTTTTCTGGACCCTAGTACTGTAAGTTGGTAGATTAAAGATGGCACCCTTGTCACCTAGCTTTGAGTATAGGAGGGCTGTGCACGAGCTGGCCCAGGAGAACAGACCAGAACTCATGCTGTGCAGTGTGCGGGCCTTCTCTTTAAAAGACTGGCAGCTTCTGCTCCGGAATCTGGGGACACTCTCTCATAGCCCATGTGGGAGCTATGAGGTCTGAACAGTCCGCAGAGAGACCCGCGAGGAGAGAGGCGGAGGCCCTGGCTGAGTTCTACCTAACACCGATTTGCAGGCCATGTGAGCCACCTCGCACGTGGCTCTGACAGTCTCAGTTGAGCTGCTTGACTGACAAGATGTGGAGCAGAGATGAGCCATCCCCACCGATCTTGGCTCAATTTGCAGATTTGAGACCAAAATACATAATGTCTGCTTCTTGAAACCATTATGTTTTGGAGGTGTGACCAACATTTATGTAAATGGATCCTACCCTATGTACTTCTTAAAAATCTGACTGTGATGGTCAATTGTGTGCATCACTTGAATGGACCACGGGTGCCCAGGTTAAACATTATGCCTAAGTATGTCTGAGAGGGTGTTTCTGGGTGAGACTAACATTTGAATTGGTGGATTCAGTGTAGGAGCAGGCCCTCCCCAATGTGGTGGGCTGGCATCATCCACTTCACGGAAGGCCTACGCAGAACAAAAGTTAGAGGGAAAAGAATCCACTCTCTTTTCCTACCCAACTGCTTAAGCTCATCACATCTCCTGTCATTGGACTGGGATTTACACCACTGGCTTTCTTGGTTCTCAGTCTTTGGACTTGGACTGAACATACCACTAGCTTTCCTGGGTTTCCAGTTTACAGATGGCAGGTGCCAGGACTGCTCAGCCTTCATAATCCCTTGAGCCAACTACTCAGAATCTTTCTCCCTCCTGAGATCTATATATCCATGCATATATATGTAAAATAGGATATGTGCATGTGGCCCATTGTTCCATATTTACTATCGGCTCTGTTTCTCTGCCGAATCTTAACTAATATACACTGATTTCCTTGGCTCAGCAACTTTTTAAAGATAAATCCATGTCACTGCTGGAATTGTTAATTCATCCTTCTTATTGCTGAGCAGTATTCCATGAAATGAGTATACCATAATACTCATGCTGATGTTGCAAAAGGTTTGGCTTGTTTCCAGGTTTTGCCCATTATGAATAATGTTGCTGTGAAAATTCATGTGTAGTTTTGTGTGGATATGCATTTTTATATCTCTTGGGTAAATGCCCAGAAGTGGGAGTGCAGTGTCATATAGTAAGTATATATTTAACTTTATAAAATCTGCCAAATACTTTTCCAAAGGCACTGCATAATTTTATAGTTCTACCAGCATGCATAAGAGTTCGTGTTTCTATACTTTGTGCAGTTTGGTATTTTAGTTTTTTTAATTGTAACCATTCTGGTGGGCGTGTAATAACACCTTATTTTTCTTTTAATTTTCATTTTCTTGTTGAGTAATGATGTCAACCACTTTTCCTTTTATTTATTTTTTATTGCTGGGGATTCATTGAGGGTACAATAAGCCAGGTTACACTGATTGCATTTGTCAGGTGAAGTCCCTCTTACAATCCTGTCTTGGTCTAAAAGGTGTGGCACACACCAAGACCCCACCCCACTCCCTCCTTCCCTCTCTCTGCTTTTTCATTCCCCATCCCCTCCCTCCTTTTTTCTCTCTCTGCTCTCTCCTTCCCCCACCACCACCATGTCATGGATTGTCATTAATTGTCCTCATATCAAAATTGAGTACATAGGATTCATGCTTCTCCATTCTTGTGATGCTTTATTAAGAATAATGTGTTCCACTTCATCCAGGTTAATACAAAGGCTGTAAAGTCTCCATTTTTTTAATGGCTGAATAGTATTCCATAGTGTACATATACCACAGCTTGTTAATCCATTCCTGGGTTGGTGGGCATTTAGGCTGTTTCCACATTTTGGCGATTGTAAATTGAGCTGCAATAAACAGTCTAGTATAAGTGTCCTTATGATAAAAGGATTTTTTTCCTTCTGGGTAGATGCCCTGTAATGGGATTGCAGGATCAAATGGGAGGTTTAGCTTGAGTTCTTTGAGGGTTCTCCATACTTTCTTCCAAAAAGGTTGTACTAGTTTGCAGTCCCACCAGCAGTGTAAAAGTGTTCCCTTCTCTCCACATCCGTGCCAGCATCTACAGTTTTGAAATTTTGTGATGTGGGCCATTTTCACTGGGGTTAGATGGTAATTCAGAGTGGTATTGATTTGCATTTCTCTAATAATTAGGGATGATGAGCATTTTTTTCATGTTTGTTAGCCATTCGTCTATCTTCTTTAAAGAAAGTTCTATTCATGTCTCTCGCCCATTGATATGGGATTGTTGGCTTTTTTCATGTGGATTAATTTGAGTTCTCTATAGATCCTAGTTATCAAGCTTTTGTCTGATTCAAAATATGCAAATATCCTTTCCCTTTGTGTAGGTTATCTGTTTGCTTTGGTTGTTGTCTCCTTAGCTATACAGAAGCTTTTTTAGTTTAATGAAGTCCCATTTGTTTATTTTTATTGTTGCAATTGCCATGGCAGTCTTCTTCATGAAGACTTTCCCCAGGCCAGTATCTTCCAGTGTTTTTCCTATGCTTTATTTGAGGATTTTTATTGTTTCCTGCCTTAAATTTAAGTCCTTTATCCATCTTGAATCAATTTTTGTGAGTGGAGAAAGGTGTGGGTTCAGTTTCAGTCTTTTACACGAGGATATCCAGTTCTCCCAGCAGTATTTATTCAATAAGGAGTCTTTCCCCCAAGGTACATTCTTGTTTGGTTTATCAAAGATTTGGTGGTTGTAAGATGTTAGTTTCATTTCCCAGTTTTCTATTTAATTCCAAGTGTCTGTGTCTCTGTTTTTATGCCAGTACCATGTTGTCTTGACTACTATGGCATTGGTACAGCCTAAAATCTGGTATGCTGATGCCCCCAGCTTTGTTTTTATTACTAAGAACTGCCTTAGTTATACAGGTTCTTTTCTGGTTCCATAGAAAATGCAGATACATTTTTTCCAAATCTTGAAAGTATGATGTTGGTATTTTAATAGGGATGGCATTGAATTGGTAGATTGCTTTGGGAAGTATAGACATTTTAACAAGGTTGATTCTTCCGATCCATGAGGATGGTATGTTCTTCCATTTGTTAATATCCTCTGCTATTTCCTTTCTGAGGATTTCATAATTTTCTTTATAGAGGTCCTTCACCTCTTTTGCTAGGTATATCATTTTCTTTAAAGCTATGATGAAGGGAGTTGGGTCCCTAATTAGCCTCTCACCTTGACTGTTATTGGCATATACAAAGGCTACTGACTTGTGGACATTGATTTCATAGCCTGAGACATTACTGTACTTTTTGATGGCTTCCAGAAGTCTTGTGGTTGAGTCTTTGGGATTCTCTAAGTATAAGATCATGTCATCAGCAAAGAGTGAGAGATTGACCTCCTCTGCTCCCATTTGGATTCCCTTTATTTCCTTGTCTTGCCTAATCGTATTGGCTAGAACTTCCATCACTATGTTGAATAGTAATGGTGACAGAGGACAGCCTTGTCTGGTTCCAGTCCTAAGACGAAAAGCTTTCAGTTTTACTCCACTCAGTAAAATATTAGCTGTGGGTTTGTCATAGATAACTTCAATCAGTTTAAGAAAGTGCCGCCTATGCCTATACTGTTCAGTGTTCTAATTAGAAAAGGATGCTGGGATTGCAAGAGGGACTTTACCTAACAAATGCAATTAGTGTAACCTGGCTTATTGTACCCTCAATGAATCCCAACAATAAAAAAAAAAAAAGAAAGAAAGAAAAGGATGCTGGATTTTATCGAATGCTTTTCCTGCATCTATTGAGAGGATCATATGGTCTTTTGTTTTTGCTTCTGTTAACATGGTCGATGTTTATGGACTTGCGTATGTTAAACCAGACTTGCATCCCTGGGATGAAACCTACTTGATCATGATGTATGACTTTTTGATGATAAGCTGTAATCTATTGGCTAGGATTTTGTTGAGAATTTTTGCATCTATATTCATTAGTGAAATTGGTCTAAAATTCTCCTTTTTAGTTGGGTCTTTTCCCAACTACATGGTCTTTGGTTTTGGTATCAGGGTGATGTTTGCTTTGTAGAACGTGTTGGGGAAGATTTCTTCCTCCTAAATTTTTTGGAATAATTTCTGCAGTACAGCAATAAGCCCTTCCTTGAAAGTTGGATAGAATTCTGGTGTGAAGCAATCTGGACCAGGGCATTTTTTTGTTGGAAGATTTTTTATTGTTTCTTTGATCTCCGTGCTTGAAATTGGTCTATTTAGAAGCTCTATTTCTTCCTGGCTAAGTCTAGGAAGAGGGTGTGATTCCAAATATTGAACGATTTGCTTCCCATTGTCAAATTTCTGGGCATAGAGTTTATGCTAGTATTCAGAGATGATCTCTTGTATCTCTGTGGGATCAGTTGTTATTTCCCCTTTATCATTTCTAATTGACGTTACTAGAGATTTTACTGTTCTACTTCTACTTAGTCTGGCCAAAGGTTTATCTATTTTATTTATTTTTTCAAAAAACCAACTCCTTGTTTCATTAATTTTCTGAATGATTCTTTTGTTTTCAATTTCATTGATCTCTGATTTAATTTTGGATATTTCTTTTCTTCTTCTGGGTTTAGGCTTACATTTTTCTTCTTTTTCCAATTCCATAGATGGCTTGTGAGTTTTTTGGTGCACTCTCTTTCTGTTTTTCAAATGTAGGCATCTAAAGTGATAAATTTTCCTCTCAAAACTGCTTTTACAGTATCCCACAGGTTTTGGTAGCTTGTGTCTTCATTGTTGTTATGCTCAAGGAAGTTAATGATTTCCTCTTTTATTTCTTCTTGCACCCAACTGTCACTCAACAGGTTGTTTAATTTCCATGCCTTTGTGTGGGGTTGAACGTTTTGCTGGAGTTGAGTGTCACCTTTAGTGCCTTGTGGTCTGAGAAGGCACAGGTAAAATTTCAAATCTTTTTCATTATGTTGAGGTTTGTTTTGTGTCCTAGGATATGATCAATTTTGGAGAATGTTCAATGGGGCGATGAGAAGGATGTATATTCTTTATCTTTGGGATGAAGTGTTCTATATATGTCTATCAAGCATAGTTGTTCTAGAGTCTCATTTAAGTCTCTTATATCTTTGTTTAATTTCCATGCTCTGTAAGAAGAATGTTAAAGTCCCCTGTTATTATGGTGTTATAGGATATCATATTGTTCAGACTAAGTAAGGTCTGTTTCAAAAATCTGGGAGTGTTTAAGTTGGGTGCATAAATATTTTGAATTGAAATGTCTTGTATTTTTCCCTTGGCCAATATAAAGTGACCATCTTTGTCTTTTTTGACTTTAGTTGCTTTAAATCCACATGTATCTGAAAATAAGATTGCAATTCCTCTTTTCTTCTGAATTCCGTTTGCCTGAAAAATTGTCTTCCAACCCTTAACTTGGAGTTTAATTTGTCTTTTGAAGCTAGGTGTGTTTCCTGCAGAGCCAATGGATGGTTTGTGTTTTTTAATCCAGTCAGCCAATCTGTGACTCTTCAGTGGGAAATTTAAGCCATTAACATTTATTGAGATAATTGATAAGTGTGGTAGTATTCTATTCATCTTATTTTGTGAGAGTCCATTGCTTAGTTTTATCTTTTGCATCATTGTGGAAGTTAGGTTCTGTCCTTTAATTTCTGAGTTCTTACTTTGCTATTGATCCATTGTGATGGTCAGTGTATAGAACAGGTTGAGGTATTTCTTGTAGAGCTGGTCTTGTTGTGGTGAATTTCCTCAGTGTTGTATATCGGTAAATGATTTGATTTCTCTGTCAATTTTAAAGCTTAGCTTAGCAGGATATAGAATTCTGGGCTGGAAATTGTTCTGTTTAAGCAGATTAAAAGTAGATGGCCATTGTCTTCTTGCGTGGAAAGTTTCATTAGAGAAGTCTGCAGTCACCCTGATGGATTTGCCCCTATAGGTCAACTGGTGCTTACTCCTGGCAGCTTTAAGAATCTTTTCTTTTGTCTTGACTTTGGACAGGTTCATCACAATGTGTCTTGGAGAAGCTCTATTAGAATTGAGGTGACCTGGGGTCCGATATCCCTCTGAAAGGAGTGTGTCAGAATCTTTGGTGATATTTGGGAAATTTTCATTTATAATATTCTCTAGTATGGCTTCCATTCCCGTGGGGCATTCTTCTTCCCCTTCTGGGATACCTATAACTTGTATGTTTGAATGCTTCATAAAGTCCTATAATTCTGTCAGTGAACATTTTGCTTTCTTTCCCTTCTTTTATGCCTCTTTAACTATCTGAGTTATCTCAAGAGCTTTGTCCTCTACCTCTGAGATTCTTTCTACTGTGTGGTCTAATCTGTTGTTGATACTTTCCATTGCATCTTTAAGTTCCCTAATTGACTGCTTCATTTCCTTGAGCTCTGCTATATCCTTTCTATATTCTTCATATTGTTCATCTCTGATTTGATTCTGTTTTTGGATTTCCTTTTGGTTATTTTCCACTTTATCTGCAGTTTCCTTCATTGTTTCCATCATTTTTTCATTGTTTTCATCATCTGTATTCTAAATTCCCTTCCTGTCATTTCTAACATTTCTTTATAGGTGGAATCCTCTGCAGCAGCTACCTCATGGTCCCTTTTTTGGGGTGATGGTGGGTGGGTGGGGGTTACTGTGGACTGGTTTTTCATGTTGTCAGGATTTTTCTGCTGATTCTTCCTCATGAGTTTTTTCATTTATCTGTTTCCTTGCCCTAATTTTCCTTTCACTTCCTCTTGCTCTTTAAGTTACTGTGCCTCTGGACTAGGGTTTCAATGAGTCCTTTTGGTACAGGACCAGAAGGATGATAAGATTGAAAAGCAAGAAGGGAAAAAAGAAAAAAGAGAAAGGATGGGGGTGAGTAAAATGGAATAGTGACAAAAAGAAAAGAAGCACAGAAAGAAGGAGACAGGAGCAGTATAGGTGTACAGTAGGGTACTTTGACCCAACCTTAAAAACCCCCAACCTCTGGGGGTGCCGGGTTGGGTGGTTTCCTTGCGGTCAGCAGTTCTTTGCTAGCCTGTTTGTTTATTTATTTATTGCAATTTTTTGGCCAGGCAGGGTTTGAACCTGCCACCTCTGGTATATGGGGCCAGCGCCCTACTCCTTGAGCTACAGGCGCCACCCCTGCTAGCCTGTTTGGATACAGTACCCCACCTCCACCAAAAAGAAAGGAAAGACAAAAATGCTATAAATCAAACCAAAACAAGCAAACAGAACACTTTACAGGATAAAATTGTGGAGGAAACAAAATAATGGGGGTAGAAACACTAGCAAAAATGAAGTTCTAATTGTTAAAGAAGGCAATAGTGGAAAATTATATTTAAACTAGAAAAATGAAGAAAGAAAAGAAAGGGTAAAAAAAGAAAAATCTTGAGGGAAAATGTTGAAATTAAATAAAAACAAACAACGCAGTATATCTATCTTGCTGAATATTGTCTGGGCAATAGGTGATCTTCTGGGATATGAGATGTTAATCACAATGCTTATATGGCCGTATGAGAGGGAGACTGCTGATTTCTCAAAACCCACAGGGTGGAGAATCTAAATCTCTCCTCAGCCCACTTAAAAGGCACTTTAAACTGCTAACCTTCACTAAAAAGAAGTTTTCCCAGGAAAGCACTTGTTGCTGGGATCAATGTTGAAGTGGCTGTCCACTTACCTAGTGTGCCCAAACTGGTCTCACTCTATGCCACTGAGGGCCAAGGCTGTAAGGCGTCTCAGTCTCCACCTTTAGGCTGCTCAGTCACTAGATTTCTCGTCTAAGGTCTCCTGCCTGATCCTTGTTCTGTGACCCTGAGGTCAGAGCTTGCCGGGGAAGTTCTCCCACAATGGCTCTGAGGCCCACAGCCAAACACTATTAGTTCTGTCTGGCTCAGTGGCTCAGTCTGGTGCCCTAGACAATGCTTAAAGTCCTCTGCACTCTTGCCCAGGTTCTCCCAAGGTAGTTCAACTGAGTGCCAAGTCTAAAAAACAAAACAAAACAAAACAAAAAAGAACAGAACAGCTCATAGGTAAGGCCTTTCCAGTTTGCAATCTCACTGCTGCTGTACTTACAGCAGATTAGACTGAATGAACACACGCAACCACTTGCCAGTTCTCCACTGCTTTTGTCCTCCTGATGGGGTCCAAAAGTTTCTCACTGACTCCCTGTGTCCCCAGAGGGATGTTTCTGTGAAGATCCCATCAGCCAGAGATACCGGGAGTCTTCTCTCCCCAGTCTCACTGTGCCCAGTTGCAAGGAAGCTGTTACTTGGCCACCATCTTGCTCTTCCCCACGATGTCAACCACTTTTCCATGTTCAAGAGCTGTCTGTCTTTTCCTTCAAGGAGTATCTATACAAGTATTTTTCACATTTTTAACTGGGCTGTTTGTCTTTTTATCATTGAGTTATAGATTTCTATATTCCTAGATGTCAAGTGTTTTTCTTTGTAGACTTCATGACTGCCTTCTTATAGTATATGTCTTTCTCTTTTTTTTATGTCTTCTATGTATCAATAACTTTTATTATTTATTTATTTATTTTTATTATTGGGGATTCATTGAGGGTACAAGAAACCAGGTTATACTGATTGTATTTTTTAGGTAAAGTCCCTCTTGCAATCGTGTCTTGCCTCCAGAAGTTGTGGCACACACCAAGTCCCCCCCCTTCCCTCTCTCTGCTCTTCTTTTCCCCACCCATCCCTCCTTCTTTCTCTCTCTGCTCTCCCCTTCCCCCACCACCACTGTGACCTTAATTGTCATTAATTGTCCTCATATCAAAATTGAGTACATAGGATTCATGCTTCTCCATTCTTGTGATGCTTTACTAAGAATAATGTCTTCCACTTCCATCCAAGTTAATATGAAGGATGTAAAGTCTCCATTTTTTTAAATAGCTGAATAGTATTCCATGGTATACATATATCACAGCTTGTTAATCCATTCCTGGTTGGGTGGGCATTTAGGCTGTTTCCACATTTTGGCAATTGTAAATTGAGCTGCAATAAACAGTCTAGTACAAGTGTCCTTATGATAAAAGAATTTTTTTCCTTGGGTAGATGCCCAGTAATGGGTTGGTGGGCATTTAGGCTGTTTCCACATTTTGGCGATTGTAAATTGAGCTGCAATAAACAGTCTAGTACAAGTGTCCTTAAGATAAAAGGATTTTTTCCTTCTGGGTAGATGCCCCATAATGAGATTGCAGGATCAAATGGGAGGTCTAGTTTGAGTGCTTTGAGGTTTCTCCATACTTCCTTCTAGAAAGGTTGTACTAGTTTGCAGTCCCACCAGCAGTGTAAAAGTGTTCCCTTCTCTCCACATCCATGCCAGCATCTGCAGTTTTGAGATTTTGTGATGTGGGCCATACTTGCTGGGGTTAGATGGTATCTCAGGGTGGTTTTGATTTGTATTTCTCTAATAGATAGGGATGATGAACATTTTTTCATATGTTTGTTAGCCATTCATCTGTCTTCTTTAGAGAGGTTCTATTCATGTCTCTTGCCCATTGATATATGGGATTGTTGGCTTTTTTCATGTGGATTAATTTGAGTTCTCTATAGATCCTAGTTATCAAGCTTTTGTCTGATTCAAAATATGCAAATATCCTTTCCCATTGTGTAGGTAGTCTATTTGCTTTGGTTGTTGTCTCCTTAGCTGTACAGAAGCTTTTCAGTTTAATGAAGTCCCATTTGTTTATTTTTGTTGTTGTTGCAATTGCCATCGCAGTCTTCTTCATGAAGTCTTTCCCCAGGCCAATATCTTCCAGTGTTTTTCCTATGCTTTCTTGGAGGATTTTTATTGTTTCATGCCTTAAATTTAAGTCCTTTATCCATCTTGAATCAATTTTTGTGAGTGGAGAAAGGTGTGGGGTCCAGTTTCAGTCATTTACATGTGGATATCAGTTCTCCCAACACCATTTATTGAATAGGGTAGTCTTTCCCCCAAGCTATATTCTTGTTTGGTTTATCAAAGATTAGGTGGTTGTAAGATGTTAGTTTCATTTCCTGGTTTTCTATTCAATTCCAAGTGTCTATGTCTCTATTTTTGTGCCAGTACCATGCTGTCTTGAGCACTATGGCTTTGTAGTACAGCCTAAAATCTGCTATGGCTATATTTTTATTACTAAGAATTGCCTTAGCTATACAGGGTTTTTCCTGGTTCCATACAAAACACAGAATCATTTTTTCCAAATCATGAAAGTACGATGTTGGTATTTTAATAGGAATGGCATTGAATAGGTAGATTGCTTTGGGAAGTATAGACATTTTAACAGTGTTGATTCTTCCCATCCATGAGCATGATATGTTCTTCCATTTGTTAATATCCTCTGCTATTTCCTTTCTGAGGATTTCATAATTTTCTTTATAGAGGTCCTTCACTTCCTTCATTATGTATATTCCTAGGTATTTCATTTTCTTTGAAACTATGGTGAAGGGAGTTGTGTCCTTAATTAGCTTCTCATCTTGACTGTTACTGGTGTATACAAAGGCTACTGATTTGTGGACATTGATTTTATATCCTGAAACTTACTGTATTTTTTGATGACTTCTAGGAGTCTTGTGGTTGAGTCTTTGGGATTGTCTATGTATATGATAATGTCATCAGCCAAGAGGGAGAGTTTGACCTCCTCCACTCCCATTTGGATTCCCTTTATTTCCTTGTCTTGCCTAATTGTATTGGCTAGAACTTCCAGGACTATGTGGAATAGTTAAGGTGACAGAGGACAACCTTGTCTGGTTCAAGTTCTAAGAGGAAAAGCTTTCAGTTTTATTCCATTCAGTAAAATATTAACTGTGGGTTTGTCATAGATAGCTTCAATCAGTTTTAGAAATGTGCCACCTATGCCTATACTCTTCAGTGTTCTAATTAGAAAAGGATGCTGGATTTTATCAAATGCTTTTTCTGCATCTATTGAGAGGATCATATGGTCTTCATTTTTGCCTCTGTTAATATGGTGGACATAATTAACGTTTCTGGACTTGTGTATGTTAAACCAGCCTTGCATCTCTGGGATGAAACCTACTTGATCATAATGTATGACTTTTTTGATGATAAGCTGTAATCTATTGGCTAGGATTTTGTTGAGAATTTTTGCATCTATATTCATGAGTGAAATTGGTCTGAAATTCTCCTTTTTGGTTGGTTCTTTTCCTGGTTTTGGTATCAGGGTGATGTTTGCTTCATAGAACGTGTTGGGGAAGATTCCTTCTTCCTCGATTTTTTGGAATAATTTCTGCAGTACAGGAATAAGCTCTTCCTTGAAGGTTTGATAGAATTCTTGTGTGAAGCCATTTGTACCAGGGCATTTTTTGGTTGAAAGCTTTTTTATTGTTTCTTTAATCTCAGCATTTGAAATTGGTCTGTTCAGGAGCTCTATTTCTTCCTGGCTGAGTCTAGGGAGAGGGTGTGATTCCAAAAATCGATCCATTTCCTTCCCATTGTCAAATTGCTGGGCATAGAGTTTATGCTAGTATTCAGAGATGATCTCTTGTATCTCTGTGGGATCAGTTGTTATTTTCCCTTTATCATTTCTGATTGAGGTTACTAGAGATTTTACTTTTCTATTTCTCATTTGGCCAATGGTTTATCTACTTTATTTGTTTTTTCAAAAAACCAACTCCTTGTTTCATTAATTTTCTGAATGATTCTTTTGTGTCAATTTCATTGATCTCTGATTTGATTTTGGATGTTTCTTTTCTCCTACTGGGTTTAGGCTTAGATTGTTCTTCTTTTTCCAATTTTATAGATGGCTTGTGAGTTTGTTGATGTGCTCTCCTTCTGTTTTTTTCAATGTAGGCATTTAAAGCGATAAATTTTCCTCTCAAAACTGCTTTTGCAGTATCCCACAGGTTTTGGTAGCTTGTGTCTTCATTGTTGTTATGCTCAAGGAAGTTAATGATTTCCTGTTTTATTTCTTCCTGCACCCATCTTTTATTCAACAGAAGATTGTTTAACTTCCATGCCTTTGTGTGGGGTCAAACGTTTTTGTTAGAGTTGAGTTCCACCTTTAATGCCCTTATGTTCTGAAAAGATAAAAGGCAAGGGAGCATCTTTCTGAGAAAGCGACAGTTGGGCAGATACTGAAGTTAATGCGAAGGAGCAAGTCACAGTGGATAACTGAGGGAAGAACGTTTGGGGCAGAAGGTCCAGGGGCAGAAATAAGTTTGGTGTATTTCAATAAGAGCAAGAAGAGTTGCTAGTATTTTTGCAACATGATTGAGGTATTCTTATCTGACTGCTCTTTTTTTTTTTTCCCCTCAAGGAATAAGAATTGAGATCATCATTGGGGATTGAGTGGAATATATGTTGGAGAGAGGAAAAGTATAAAATGCTTCTTTATACTGAGAGAGCATCACACAAAAGAAGTGTGGTGGTATTTCCTGGGTATGTGGGAAAGCACTTGGAAATCTGGGTCATGAATTGAAAGTATTTATTACTGTTGTGTATTTTGCCGCAGCCAAATTCATCCTTGAGAGAGCAGGTGGAGAGCTGGGGTGGAGGTGGGCTCACCTGGCACTGAGTTTGGCTCCTTCCTTTTCCTGGTAAGAATGTCATAGAAGCAGATGAGAAGAAGAGCAGAGAGTTCATCAGGAGGTGACTGCAGTGATGCTTTGTGGAATCCACTCAGGAAGATGAGAAGTTGTTACAGGAATGAGGGGATTTGAAATACTGTGCCAATGGATGGGAGATCCAAATACCTTTTTAGTCAGGATACTAAAATAGATGATCTGGGCAGACAGAATGGTAGTGAAGGCTGTTTTAATGGAGATGTAGGGAGTGGTGGAGTGAGAATCAACAGTGAAAACTTCTAAGGTACAAACTTGTGACTGGATTGCCAAAGTGGAAAGGAGAAAATAGATTGTTGGGGGGTAAGGAAGTCAGAGGTGAGAAACCAGAGTGTTGACTGGGTATGGACAGGGACGTTGCACTTGCTGAGGAATGACAGAGCAGTAGTGGGAGGGATGACCAATGGGAAAGAGGGCTCCAAATGCAGTGACGACAGCCCAGCGTGGCACCCGGGAGTCAGGCTGGCAGGATGTGCCGTAACAGTCTGGGGTTTTCAGGAAGAAGGGAAGAAAAAGAGAAATTTTCTGGAAATGGCAATGAAAATCAGGAGGACGCCTGCCTGTTTTCAGGTCTATGGTGTCAACTGTGATAGGAGAAGAAAAAACAGCTGCTTAGGGCTACACAGGAAGCAGAGATACAGGAAATTGCTACATGTTTGTGAGATGGCACCATTGAAATTAACATATACAAAAGAGTCAGAAAATCTAGTGAAGAGTCAGGAAAGCCAGTTTCAGAGAGAACTGTGCGAGAGATTTTAGATGAGGGTGGACAGAGCCCAGTGTGGAGATGCAGTGTGGGTGGTGGAGGCTGCGCTGAGGGGTCTGGACTCCCTGCAGTGGCTGGGCAACGTTGTAAGGCAGGAGGGGTTCCTTCGTGTGGTTTCAGGTGACAGGTGTGATCACGTCTAATTAGGGCTTCCTTCTCGGATCACCGTCACATGTGGTGGCCGGTCAGGTGATGCTGAAGTTAGGATGGGCACAGCTGGCCTGGCGCACTCCCATCTCTGTGGGCCTCCCATGTTCATGAGGTGGTTGTGACCGAGGCACAATCCCAGGGACCTCACACACCTGCTGGTGGACAGAGAGAATCATCAGTTTGTATTTGTGGATTTAAAAGTGATCTGTCCTAAAAGAAAGAAAGGCTTGGGCATGCAAGGAGACTAAAATGGCTTGGGACCATTACTGATCAATTGTTAGGATGTTGTCTGTCTTCCTTTTAAATTATTCCAAGTAATTAAACATCACTGGAAATGGCATAAAAGGACACAGCGGTAATCCTACAAAAATGAAGAGTGACAGCGGACACTATATTATATATCTGTAAATGATAGAATTAAAAGCTCTTGTGTATACCCATCTCCTCAGAGATCATTATGTCTTTATGCATGGTGAGCCTATTGTTTGCAAGACAACTTTCTACAGTTATTAAACATTATAGTTACCTACAAAGATTTTAAAAAACATATCCTATGTGTTTAAGTTTATTCAAAGGTTTAGAATCTGTTTCTTCAAATGTTGAAAAAGTAGCTTTAATTCAAGAAATACACTCCTTATACAGACTTACTCTTTGATTTTTCTTTATCAGTTAAGGAGTATATAATAAAAAAGAAAAGATAAAATAAGAAAAAAGAAAAAAGTCTAAACTAATAAAGACAGAAGGAAATCTGTATTTATTAATAATGGTGCCTTCTGGGCTGGAATATTGATGTCTTATACTTCAGTAAATGAAAGAACGTTCTCCTGTAGGGTCACACCGTGGAAAGTGGACCTTCTCTTTGGAGGTCTCCCTTACTGGGAAAGAGCTCCTCTGCAGCTGCCCTGCGAATTTAATTCTCTGCTTACAATCCCTTCTCTCTGCTCAGCTGCTCTTCTCTACCTGACACTCAGATGTACCAACATAGATGATTTTTTTCTCTTTGTAAGTTAAACATGGAAAAGACAAAAATAGAAAATCTCGTTAATCACCATAAGAAAAACATGCCAGAGAGAGAGAATGAAGTCATAGGGTAAGGACAGTGTTGATTTTTAGCAAGTTAACCCAGGATCATCCTTCATTAAATAGCTGCCATGCCGTTCACAGCTTGGATCTTGCAAATGTTATGAAATACTTATTTGACTTATGCAGTCATAATTAATGAATAATACTAGTAATAAACTTGAGCTACACTTCAAGCTGCTCAAGCTACACTTGAGCTGCTTCATTTGGCAACACAAGGCTAATAAACCCTATGTTCAGATAAATATGGAAAAAAAGCAATAAAACCAATTTGCCAAAGGCCCACCTCCCACTTGATGTGACAGCTCTCTTAATTTGTTTTCTTTGCCTTTGCTCATTTTTTTATTCATTGCAACAGTTTCTGGTTTAGAAAGTAAACAAAATTACATGCAAAATTGTGATTAGATTTTTCCTCAATTTCAATCACCAAAGAGTTGAACTTAGAGGCAAAGCAAATATTTAATGGTATCCTCAAGTGGGAATCTTCTTAATATATTCACAATACAATAACCCTGACCTGGAAAATTTGAAATGAGAGAAGAAATTGCAGCTTTGCTAAAGCATGTCTCACAAGTGAGTAAATATAATAGAGCACATTTTCTTTTTAGTAGTGTCTAGGGTAATTTTTTTGACATATTTATTCTTTTTCTTTTTTTTCTTCTCTTGTTCAATTTTTAGAAGGCAGCAAAGCCTTGGTACTCACTTGCCTCTGGGAAAGATTGTATCACAGGATGGAGGAAGAAATTGCTTATAGACTACAAAGCCGCTCATGGAGATGGAGAATAAGACAGAGCATGGACAGTGGGAATCTCAGTAATAAGGACAGTGATGACAGTGGCTGTGAATCCAGAGGGGCTCCCCCTACTTTTGTTCATGATAAGACCCAAAGGAACTTTGCAGGATACTGGGGGGAGGAATCCTCTGAATACTGGGGATTAAATTTCCTATAGGCTATGAAGAAGACTGCCATGGCAATTGCAACAACAACAAAAATAAACAAATGGGACTTCATTAAACTGAAAAGCTTCTGTACAGCTAAGGAGACAACAACCAAAGCAAATGGACAACCTACACAATGGGAAAGGATATTTGCCTATTTTGAATCAGACAAAAGCTTGATAACTAGGATCTATAGAGAACTCAAATTAATCCACATGAAAAAAGCCAACAATCCCATATATCAATGGGCAAGAGACATGAATAGAACCTTTTCTAAAGAAGACAGATGAATGGCTAACAAACATATGAAAAAATGTTCATCATCCCTATCTATTAGAGAAATGCAAATCAAAACCACCCTGAGATACCATCTAACCCCAGCGAGAATGGCCCACATCACAAAATCTCAAAACTGCAGATGCTGGCTTGGATGTGGAGAGAAGGGAACACTTTTACACTGTTGGTGGGACTGAAAACTAGTACAACCTTTCTGGAAGGAAGTATGGAGAAACCTCAAAGCACTCAAGCTAGACCTCCCATTTGATCCTGCAATCCCATTACTGGGCATCTACCCAGAAGGAAAAAAATCCTTTTATCATAAGGACACTTGCAGATCAATTTGCAATCGTCAAAATGTGGAAACAGCCTAAATGCCCACCAACCCAGGAATGGATTAACAAGCTGTGGTATATGTACACCATGGAATACTATTCAGCCATTAAAAAAATGGATACTTTACAGCCTTTGTATTAACCTGAAGGGAAGTGGAAGACATTATTCTTAGTAAAGCATCACAAGAATGGAGAAGCAAGAATCCTATGACTCAATTTTGATATGAGAACAATTAATGACAATTAAGGTCACAGTGGTGGTAGGGGAAGGGGAGAGCAGAGATAGAAAGAAGGAAGGAGGGGTGGGGAAGGGAAGAGCAGAGAGGGGGAAGGAGGGAGGGGGGTGGGGCCTTGGTGTGTGTCACACCTTCTGGGGGCAAGACATGATTGCAAGAGGGACTTTACCTAACAAATGCGATCAGTGTAACCTGGCTTATTGTACCCTCAATGACTCCCCAACAATAAAAAAAAAAAAAATTCCTATAGGCTGGAGAGGATGGCACTTGTGAGTGGAATTAATTTCATTTATTATCATTGTTATCATTTATTTTTGACCTTAGGTAACAAATAGGACTAATCGCACAGTCTTTGGTGATGTATTACTGCTGTTGCTCTGTCATGGCCTTCATTGATTTCATTCAATTTTATACATTCATTGGCAATATGATGAGATTATATGAATCCACTGCTTAATCAAGAACAGGAAACTTGCTAATAACAAATATACATGAGTGTGTGCCTATCTATCCCATTTTTTTTGTCTTTCCTTAGAGTAGCTATTGGTTTGAATTTTGTGTTTGTCCTTACCCTGCTTTAAAGAAAAGTGATGACACTTTTTTTTGCAGTTTTTGCCCATGGCTGGGTTTGAACCTGCCACCTCCGGCATATGGAGCCGGCCTCCTATTCCTTTGAGCCACAGGTGCCGCCCAAACTATTTTGTTTACTTTTACCTGTTTTTGAGTTTTACGGAAGGGTATCCCAATGTGTGGGTCTTCTGGGATGTGCTCCTAGCACTCGTCATCATCAGACTGTAACTCCGTCAGGTGCTCCCTGTGGCTTGGTTCATCTGTTTTCACTGGTGTTTAATATTTCTTGGATAACACTGCAGTTTATTCAAACTTTTGTTAGTGGGCATTTGGGCAGTTTCCAAATTTGTGCTATCATGAACAGTGCTGCTTAAGTGTTTTTTGGCACACATTTTCTAAACTTCTCTGGGGTGAATACCCAGAAGTGGAATTGCTGGTTCACTGGGTGTGCAAATATTCAACTTCATAAGATAATGCCAGATCATTTTCCAGAGTGATTGTTCTAATTTCCATCCCATCGGCAGGGTGAGAGAGTCCATTGATCTGGAGTCGCTGTAGTACAAGGTGTTGCCAGCTCTTTAGTTTTTGCCTATTGCATGAATGTGAAGTAACATTTCCTGCTCTTGCCTCACATCTCCCTGAGCACCAGTTAAACAACACTTTATGTGCTTCTTAGTAATATTCTGTCTGCTGTGAAATGCCTGTTCAGGGCTAGCGCCCAATTTTATTTACTATTGGCTTGTAGCGTGTTTTTACATATGAGGACATGATAGTGCAATTTTCATTCTTTCTTTTCTATTATTTTGGTAATAGGTTAAGAACTCATTTTTTTATCACAAGTTTGAAAGGATAGTTACTATATTTTTATCTTATAATTTTAATCATTTTATTTCAACAGCACATAACCACTTCCATTCAACATGGTATACAAACTCCTGAGGAATGAATCAGAAGTTAAAATATAAGACAGAGGAAAAAAAAAACCCTATCATTTTCAGATGATATGATTGTCTGCTTAAAACTTCCCCCAAGTTGAGTAAACATATACAAATAATGGGGAAATTGAGCAAAGTTGCTGAAGATAAGATCAATACAGAAAAGTTGATTATACTTCTATAAATATTAAATAATTAGGATAATGACAAGACATTATTTACAATTAATAATATAAAGTACAATATTTAGAAATACATATGACAAAAGATGTACTGATCTGTATGTTGGATGCATAAAACATTTCTGAAGGATACTAACAAAAAACTATTGAATGGAGAAGTACCTCTTGTTTGTTGATGGGAACATCTCATAAGGACTTTAATCCTTTCTATTTAGATTTATAGATTTAATGTAACTCCAGTCAAAATCCCAAAAGTATTATTTATGTAACTCAAAGGTCCAACATCTTCAAAAAGAAATGAAAACATGAAAAAGAAGGTCCTCTTCTACATAAAAAGACACATAGAGCTATATCAACTACCACATGTTATTCACAGAAGAGGAAAGAAATTCTTACATGAAATCATACATAGGACTCAACAAAAGACCTGTGTATATAGAACTTGGATATCAAATAGAGGTGATATGGAGGATCACTTGGGAAAGGAGTTATTTTCCAGTAGTTACTGCTGAAAAAGTTGGCTGTCTATAAGGAAAAAGCATGAAAATTGATCACTACCTCACACCATACACAAAACAGCATTCCACGGATTCAGAATTTAAATGACAAAGGCAAAAATGAAAAGTTTTCAATTAAATTAGTTCGTTTTAGAGAAAGTAAGATAACCCTTGGGTGTAACCTTTGTGCACACCCAAACTTGTATTGGTATGTTCATATCTGGTTTACTATTAATATTTAACCCATATTTACTACTGGACATGTTATAGAGAA
Organism: Nycticebus coucang; assembly: GCF_027406575.1. Taxonomy (NCBI): domain Eukaryota; kingdom Metazoa; phylum Chordata; class Mammalia; order Primates; family Lorisidae; genus Nycticebus; species Nycticebus coucang. The sequence goes on from NC_069788.1 coordinate 2,834,425, forward strand.
TTGCTTGAATAAAAATATCATTGAGTTTTGTTTCCTTTTATAAAAAGATACATTTTCTCTGCTGCTCTTCCTTTTCCAGTCCTTCTGATTACCAGGGAAGAAAATCTCAAATTAGATATTTATGTCTTTAACCTTCGCAAATGTTTTATAAATAGGGAAGGGCAGGCGTATCCAGAGGATGAGAAGGACACTGGGGTGGGACTGAGGGAAGCAGCAGGAGACGGCAAATAGGAAGAACTTTGAATTCTGCACATGTGTTAACAGTGCTTAGGTTAAGATGCTGTGTTCATGTTAGATACTGTTAGTTGACTCCCTCAGTACCCTGGCCAACTTCTTTTTACTTGCCTTCCTCCATTTTGGAAGCTCTAATTTTTTTTCCTTTATTAAATAATCACTGTTCACATTAATGCATTTATGGAGTACAATGTGATGATTTGATATACAATGTGGAATGCTTACATTTAACTGATTAACATAACCATCTCCTCACTTACTTATTTGTTGTGGTTAAGACATTTATACTCTATTCTTAATAATTTTGAAATGTGTCATTGCATTATCCAATGGTGAGCTTAGCTGAGGTCTCCCAAATACCTTCTCTCCTCCTGGCCTTCCCCTCCCTTCTCCCTCCTTCTTTCTGGACTATAGTTTTACCATTCCTATGAATGTGTAGGTAATTATGTACTGATTTTATAGTAATATTGAGTGCATTGGGTACTTTTTTCCCCATTCTTGAGATAATTTACTAAGAAGACTATGTTCCAGCTCCATCCAGGTAAACATAAAAGATGTGAAGTCTCCATCTTTTTTATGGCTGCATAGTATTGCATGGTGTACACATACCACAATTTGTTTATCCATTCATGGGTTGATGGGTATTTAGACTGCTTCCGTGTCTTGGAAATTGTGAACTGGGCTGCAATAAACATTCTGGTGCAAATGTCTTTGTTGTAAAATGATTTTTTGATCATCTGGGGATATACCTAATAGAAGAATTACAGGATCAAATGGTAGGTCCACTTTTAGTTCCTTGAGTATTCTCCAAACTTCTTTCCAAAAAGGCTGAATTAGTTTGCATTCCCACCAGCAGTGTAGAAGTGTTCCCTTGTCTCCACATCCACACCAACATCTGTAGTTTTGGGATTTTGTGATGTGGGCTAATCTTAGTGGAGTTAGATGATATCTCAAAGTGGTTTTTATTTGCATTTCTCTGATGATTAAAGATGATGAACATTTTTTCATGTGTTCTTAGGCCATGAGTTTGTCTTCTTCAGAGAAGTTTCTGTTCAAGTCTTTTGCCCACATAGAAATGGGGTTATTTGTTCTTTTCTTATTGATTAGTTTGAGTTCTTGGTGGATTCTAGTTATCAGACCTTTGTCAGAAGCATAACCTGCAAATATCTTTTCCCATTCTGAGGGTTGTCTGTTTGCTTTACTTACTAGGCTCTTGGCTGTGCAGAAGTTTTTTAGTTTGATCAGATCCCAGTAATGTATTTTTGGTGTTGCTTCAACTGCCAGGAAGCTCCTCCTCATAACATATTCTCCCAGGCCAATTTCTTCAAGCGTTTTCCCTGCACTCTCTTCTAATATTTTTATAGTTTCATGTCTTAAGTTTAAATCTTTTATCCAGTGAGAATCAATCTTTGTTGATGGTGAAAGATGGGTCCAGTTTAAGTCTTCTACAGGTCACCAGCCAGTTCACCCAGCTCCATTTGTTTTTTTTTTTTTTTTTTTTTGTAGAGACAGAGTCTCACTTTATGGCCCTCGGTAGAGTGCCGTGGCCTCACACAGCTCACAGCAACCTCCAACTCCTGGGCTTAAGCGATTCTCTTGCCTCAGCCTCCCGAGTAGCTGAGACTACAGGCGCCCGCCACAACACCCGGCTATTTTTTGGTTGCAGTTTGGCCGGGGCCGGGTTTGAACCCGCCACCCTCGGTATATGGGGCCGGCACCTTACCGACTGAGCCACAGGCGCCGCTCCCAGCTCCATTTGTTAAATAGGGAGTCTTTCCCCCACTGACTGTTTTTGATAGGCTTGTTGAAGATCAAATGACAATAAGTATCTGGGTTCATCGCTTTGTTCTCTATTCTGTTTCATAAATCTACCTCTCTATTTTTGTGTCATTACCATGCTGTTTTGATCACTATAGACTTGTAGTATAGCCTGAAGGCTGTTAATATGATACCACCTGATTTGTTTTTATTTCTAAGTAATGTATTCACTATTGGAGGTTTTTTCTGATTCCATACAAAATGAAGCACTATTTTTTTCAAGCTCTTTAAAGTATGACAATGGTGCTTTAATAGGGATTGCATTAAATCTGTAGATTGCTTTGGGCAGTATAGACATTTTAACAATGTTGATTCTTCCCAACTATAAGCATGGTATGTTTTTCCATTTATTAATATCTTCAGCTATTCCTACAAGCTCGACCCTTCAGACCCCTTTGTAACTGGAGGTGGTCATGTGACTTGGTTCTGGACAATAAGCAGAAGCACTGAGTGACTTCAGCTCTCAGTTTTTCTTCCTTTCTGCTGCGTGGGACGTTTAGTTCATTATAGGGCTGCAGCAGGCATTGCTGATGGTGACAAAGCAGAGGAGCGAGGGGCCTGCTTTCCTAGTGTCATCCTCGAGCCCCTGTACACACCCAGGCCCACTATAACCCTGTCACGTACATGAAGTAAACCTGTTCAGTTACCATTTCTTGGGCTTTCTCCTTCACTGCTGAGTGAACCCTAACCAACACTCCGCACATCACCAATTCCCATATCTGTAACTGAATATGGTGATTATCATTCATTTATATGGCCACCTGCAACTTCAGCCCACCTCTCTCAGAATTTTGATAATGATTGAGTCATAAAGACAAAAAGGAATTGAATCATATAATTTCGTTGGATTTAATAGGTATAAATAGGCCCTTCTATTTCTTAAGAAGAAAATAAATATTCCATATTCTGGAACTTTCACAAAAACTAATCATGAATGAATTTGACCACAAAAATGTTAATTTTCTTTCTTTCTTTTTTTTTTTTTTTTGAAACAGAGTCTCACTCTGTTGCCTGGGCTAGAGTGTCATAGCCTCAATCTAGCTCAACAGCAACCTCACACTCCTGGGTTCAAACAATCCTCTTGCCTCAGCTTCCCAAGTAGCTGGAGTACAGGCACCTGCCATAACACCCACTAAAAATGTTAAAATTTTTAATGGTATGCCAATAACAGTCAGGATGAGAAGCTAATTAAGGACACAACTCCCTTCACCATAGTTTCAAAGAAAATGAAATACCTAGGAATATACCTAACGAAGGACCTCTATAAAGAAAATTATAAAATCCTCAGAAAGGAAATAGCAGAGGATATTAACAAATGGAAGAACATACCATGCTCATGGATTGGAAGAATCAGCCTTGTTAAAATTTCTATACTTCCCAAAGCAATCTACCTATTCAATGCCATTCCTATTAAAATACCAACATCGTACTTTCAAGATTTGGAGAAAATGATTCTGCGTTTTGTATGGAACCAGAAAAAAACCCGTATAGCTAAGGCAGTTCTTAGTAATAAAAATAAAGCTGGGGGCATCACCATACCAGATTTTAGGTTGTACTACAAAGCCACAGTGGTCAAGACAGCATGGTACTGGCACAAAAATAGAGACATAGACACTTGGAATCGAATAGAAAACCAGGAAATGAAACTAACATCTTACAACCACCTAATCTTTGATAAACCAAACAAGAACATACCTTGGGGGAAAGACTCCCTATTCAATAAATGGTGTTGGGAGAACTGATATCCACATGTAAAAGATTGAAACTGGACCCACACCTCTCCCTACTCATAAAAATTGATTCAAGATGGATAAAGCACTTAAATTTAAGGCATGAAACAATAAAAATCCTCAAAGAAAGCATAGGAAAAACACTGGAAGATATTGGCCTGGGGAAAGACTTCATGAAGAAGACTGCCATGGCAATTGCAACAACAAAAATAAACAAATGGGACTTCATTAAACTGAAAAGTTTCTGTACAGCTAAGGAGACAATAAGCAAAGCAAATAGACTACCTACACAATGGGAAAGGATATTTGCATATTTTGAATCAGACAAAAGCTTGATAACTAGGATCTATAGAGAACTCAAATTAATCCACATGAAAAAAGCCAACAATCCCATATATCAATGGGCAAGAGACATGAATAGAACTTTCTCTAAAGAAGACAGACAAACGGCTAACAAACTTATGAAAAAATGTTCATCATCCCTATCTATTAGAGAAATACAAATCAAAACCACCCTGAGATACCATCTAACCCCAGCGAGAATGGCCCACATCACAAAATCTCAAAACTGCAGATGCTGGCGTGGATGTGGAGAGAAGGGAACATTTTTACACTGCTGGTGGGACTGCAAACTAGTACAACCTTTCTAGAAGAAAGGAGAAACCTCAAAGCACTCAAGCTAGACCTCCCATTTGATCCTGCAATCCCATTACTGGGCATCTACCCAGAAGGAAAAAAATCCTTTTATCATAAGGACACTTGTACTAGACGTTTATTGCAGCTCAATTTACAATCACCAAAATGTGGAAACAGCCTAAATGCCCACCAACACATTACTGGGCATCTACCCAGAAGGAAAATATCCTTTTATCATAAGGACACTTGTACTAGACTGTTTATTGCAACTCAATTTAGAATTGCCAAAATGTGGAAACAGCCTAAATGCCCACCAACCCAGGAATGCCTGGAGCTGAATAGAAGGGTAAGGGAGACCCCTTCCACACCCTGGAGGCTCTTCACAAAAAGTGAACCACAGGATCTCTCACCCTGTGGAGTAGGGGGAGAGAGCTACCAGGGACAAAAGGCCCAGCTTTCCTGCAGCTAGGTGTATCCTCCTCTGGGTTTCCTCCTACCTGGCAAGCTGTGGTATATGTATACCATGGAATACTATTCAGCTGTTAAAAAAAAATGGACACTTTACATCTTTTGTATTAACCTGGAGGGAAGTGGAAGACATTATTCTTAGTAAAGCATCACAAGAATGGAGAAACATGAATCCTATGTATTCAATTTTGATATGAGGACAATTAATGACAATTAAGGTCACGGGGGTGGGGCGGGGGGGTGGGGCCTTGGTGTGTGCCACACCTTTTGGGGACAAGACACGACTGCAAGAGGGACTTTACCTAAGAAATACAATCAGTGTAACCTGGTTTCATGTACCCTCAAGGAATCTTCAACATTAAAAAATAAATAAAAACAAAATTTTAATGGTATTTTTACCTTATCATGGGTCATATTTCTTTGGCCATAAACCTATATTTCAAATTAATGGTAAATATATAAACATAAATTCTTACTATTTGGAAATATACTTCTAGAAGTATATTGGCTATGTTGGGCCAATGGGGAAATAAAAGAGGAAAGATATCCAGACAGCAGTGAAAATGAGAATACTTTGATCCCAAATCTATTAAGTACACCAAAAAGCTCCCCAAATCTGTTTAAAATACACTTGAGAGAAAATTAATAGTTTTAAATTCCCTCAGTATTGAAGAGAAATAGAAAATAAGGAATTAAGAAGTCTTAAGAAATTAGGAAAAAGAACACTGAAAGAAAACAAAAATATTTAAAAGACATAAACTGTATTTAATGAAATAAAAAAAAAACTCTGTAGTAAACGAAAACAATCTTAAATATTTGAAAAATAAACCAAAACCATAGGGACACGATGTTTGACTAATGGCAGCTCTGGTCAGAAACTCCCATCCAGAAGGAGGAAAATCAGACTGAAATTAAACTTAGAGCAGTTGAAATTGGAAGGTAGATCACAGGGAGAAGAAATTAAGGTGTTCAGCAACCCCAGTGAGACACCTGTAAGAACAAAGATGAGAAGGAGGAAGGGAGAGAGCAGGGAACGTCATGGAGTGGCTGAGGCTGGAGGGGCCTGGAGCTGAACAGAAGGGTAAGGGAGACCCCTTCCACACCCAGGAGGCTCTTCACAAAAAGCCAACCACAGGATCTCTCACCCTGTGGGGTAGGGGGAGAGAGCTACCAGGGACAAAAGGCCCAGCTTTTCTGCAGCTAGGTGTATCCTCCTCGGGGTCGCCTCCTACCTGGCAAAATAGTGAGTAATTTTAGCTTCAGCCGACTTGTGATCCACAGCCCGTCTGTTCTTTTCTTCACTTACTGGACAGAGCGCCTCTTGCTGAGGCTGCTTCCCTCTGCACAGGCAAGTCAGGAACACTAGCTCAGCCCAGACAGCCTGCAGGGGCTGGCCCACCCCCAGGTACCAGCAAGGCAAAGCAACTCCTAGACCAGCGGTTCTCAAACCACAGGAACCGTATTAAAGGGTCATGGCATTAGGAAGGTTGAGAACCACTGTCCCAGACACATTGTAACTAACTTGGCCAAAGTCAAAATCAAAGAGAAAATTCTACAAGCAGCCAGTCATAAGCAACATCTTACCTACAAAGGGAAAAAAATTTAGGGTGACAACACACTTTTCAGCAAAAACCTTACAGGCCAAAAGAGAGTGGTCATCTGTCTTTAGTCTTCTTAAACAAAGCCAATTTGAAAAGGTGGAGGAAATAGACCAATACCTGGAATCATACCACCTCCCCAGACTCAAGCAGAAAAAATTTGAACTCTTGAACAGACCAATATCAAGCACCAAAATTAAAGAAACAATAAAAAACTTCTAACAAACAAAGTCCTGGACCAGATGCTTTTTACACCAGAATTCTACCAAACCTTCAAAGAAGAGCTTCCAAAACATTGAGAAGGAAGGAATCCTCACCAAATTCTATGAAGCAAATATCACCCTGATACCAAAATCAGGAAAGGATCCAACCAAAAAAGAGAACTACGGACCAATATTATTAATGAATGTTGTAAAAATAATAAAATCCTAGCAAATAGGGGTGGCACCTGTGACTCAGTGAGTAGGGCACTGGCCCCATATACCGAGGGTGGTGAGTCTGAACCTGGCCCTGGCCAAACTGCAACAAAAACTAGTCTCTCAGCTACTTGGGAGACTGAGGCAAGAGAATCACCTAAGACCAGGAGTTGGAAGTTGCTGTGAGCTGTGATGCCATGGCAATCTACCAAGGGTGATTAAGTGAGACTCTGTGTCAAAAAAAAAAAAAAAATCCTAGCAAATAGAATAAAATATATAAAAAATATTGTACATCATGATCAAATTGGCTGTATCCCAGGGATGCAAGGCTGGTTCAACATACACAAATCCATAAACATAATTCACCAAATCAATAGAAGCAAAAACAAAGACCATATGATCCTCTCAATAAATGCAGAAAAAGCATTCAGCAAAATTCAGCATCTTTTCTTGATATTAATAAGAACACTTGAGAAACACTTAAAGAAATAAGATATTTCTTAAACTGATAGAATCTATTACAACAAACCCAACGTCGACATCATACAGAATGGAATAAAACTGAAACTGTACTCACGCCTCTCATCATTTCTACTCAGAACTAGAACCATACAAGAAGGTCTGCTATTGCCACTACTGTTCAATATAGTGCAGGCAGTTCTAGCTAATGCAATCAGGCAGGAGAAAGATACCAGGACACCCAAATAGGGACAGAGCAGGTCAAACTCTTGCTCTTTGCTAATGATATGATCTTTTACTTAGAGAACCCCAGGGACTTCACTATGAGACTCCTGGAAGTGATCAAGAAATACATTAATGTCTCAGGATAAAAGTCAATGTCCACAAATCAGTAGCCTTCGTATACATCAATAATAATTAAGCTGATAATCAAATCAAAGACAATACCTTCACACTAGCTTCAAAGAAAATGAAATACCTTGGAATATACCTAACAAAGGAAGTGAAGGAGCTCCATAGGGAGAACCATGAAACCCTGAGAAAAGAAATAGCAGAGGATATTAACAGATGGAAGAACTTGCCATGATAGTGACTGGGAAGAATCAACATTGTTAAAATGTCTGTTCTATCCAAGTGATTTACAGACTTAATGCAATCCCCATTAAAACACCAATGTCATACTTTTAAGAACTTGAAAAAATAATTCTTTGTTTCATACAGAAACAGAAGAAACTCCAAATAGCCAATGCAAGTCTAAGAAATAAAAACAAATCCGGAGGCATTGTGTTGCCAGATTTCAGGTTTATACTACAAGTCCATAGTGATCAAAACAGCCTGGTATTGGCATAAAAATAGAGATATAGGTCTATGGAACAGAATAAAAAAAGTAGATATGAAACCAGTCTCATGTTACTCTCTGATCTTTGGTAAACCAAAAAAAGCCTATACTGAGAAAAAGAATCCTTGTTTCATAAATGGTGCTGGGAGAACTGGTGAACCACATGTATAAGACTGAAACTGTACTCACACCTCTCACCATTTACAAAAATTGACTCATGCTGGAGACAATCTCATATCTAAGACACAAAATGATAAAAACTCTAGAAGAAAATGGGGGGGGAACCTTAATGATTTTATGAAGAAGACCCCATTGACAACTACACCAACCCCAAAAATCAATAAATGGGGCCGCATCAAGCTAAAAAGCTTCTGCACAGCTAACGGCACAACAACTTAAAGCAAACACAGCCTTCAAAATAGGAGAAGATATTTGCATGTTGTGAACTTGACAAAGGGCTAATAACCAGAATCTATAGAGAACTCAAGCAAATCAACAAGAGCAAACAATCCAATGAATCACTGGGCAAGAGACATGAACAGAACCTTCTCCCCAAAGACAGACAAATGGCCAACAAACATGAAAAAAATGCTCATCGTCCCTAATCTTCAGAGAAAAGCAAATCAAAACCACCTTGAGATATGCCAGTGACAATAGCCCACATCACAAAATTCCAAAGCTGCAGATGCTGGCATGGATATGGAGAGAAGGGAACACTTGCACTGTTGGTGGGACTGCAAACTAATATAGTCTCTAAGGGAAGAAGTATAAAGAATCTTCAAAGAGCTAAAAATAGAACTTCCATTTGATCCTACAATGTCATTACTGGGTATCTACTCAGAAGAAAAAAAAATCATTTTACCATAAGGACATTTGCACTTGAGTGTTTATCGCGGCTCAATTCACAATTACAAAGATGTAGAAACAACCCAAGTGCTCATCATAACATCCATTAACCCATGGATGGTTACTAAACTGGAATGGTTAACATGGGATACTCACAGCCATAAAGAAAGATGGAGGCCTTGCATCTTTTGTATTAACCTGGATGGATTTGGAGAACATTCTCCTTAGGTAAAGTATCACAAGAATGGACAAGCAAGTATCCAGTGTACTCAGTCCTAATATGAAACCAGTAGATGAACAACTGCACACCTGCATGAGAGAAAAACACAATTAAATTCAAGAAGGGGGAAGAGGGAGAGGGCGGTAAGCTCTTACCTAACAGGCACAGTGTGGGGGTCTAAGCACAGCTCCTTGGTGAGGGGCTCAACCGCAACTTGGACTTTACCTAACAAATGCAGACAATGTAACCTAATTGTACATACCTTCATATTCATCTGAAAAAAAAAAAATTAAAAGAAACTCCAATAAAGTAAGCCTGTTTATAAAAAAAGAGAGAGATAAGACACAAATCTGCACAAGAGTAGGGATGAGAAAGCAGACACAATTTGCATAGTGATTAAAAAGAAGTACAGAAGACTGCATACATTTTGAAAATGAAACTGGAAGCCTAAAGGAGATATTTGATTTTCTAGCAAAAGATAAAATATCTTTTTTGACCTAAGAAGATGTAGCATCCTTGAATAGACCGATTATCAAAGATGAGATTGAAAAGGTGAATGAAGGTGTACCATTCAAACAGACACCAGGGCCAGATGGGTGCTCAGCTAAGTTTTATGTAACCTTTAAAGAAAAGTTTATTCCAGGTTATTTAAACTATTTCAGGCCATAGAAGAAGCTAGAAACTGTTCTCATTTATTTTATAAATCTCACAAACTTAATGGAACCTATCAAGTACCAATATAGAAACCAAGCAAAACAACGCATTCATTAGCATATGCAAAACTTTACACTATTGGCAACGAGAATACATTACAAGAATAATGCATTATCACACCATGAATTCAGAGGAATTCAAAGGCAATTCCGTGTCAGTATGATCCATTCTGACAGAATTAGGAAGAAAAGACTGTGATTGTCTAAATAGTGCAAAAAAGCCATTAGATAGGGCAGCACCTGTACCTCAAAGGAGTGGGGCGCCGGCCCCATATACCCAAGGTGGTGGGTTCAAACCCAGCCCCAGCCAAAAAAAAAAAAAATGCTATTAGATAAAGCAGTTTATCTAGTTTAAACTCAGTTAAATTGGGGGAAAAAAACTACTTACATGTACTAACATGTTTTACTATGTACCCACAACAAAATCATGAAGACCTGGTAGTGGAAATAGGGGAAAATACCACACAACAGTTACACACACAAAATAAGTTTTAAAACTGGCAAAAATTTGATAAGAAAAGCATACTATTTATATAAAAATCTATAGTCCTTGGTGGGACTGCAAACTAGTACAACCTTTCTAGGAAGGAAGTAAGTATGGAGAAACCTCAAAGCACTCAAGCTACACCTCCCATTTGATCCTGCAATCCCATTACTGGGCATCTACACAGAAGGAAAAAAATCCTTTTATCATAAGGACACTTGTACTAGACTGTTTATTGCAGCTCAATTTACAATTGCCAAAATGTGGAAACAGCCTAAATGCCCACCAACCCAGGAATGGATTAACAAGCTGTGGTATATGTATACCATGGAATACTATTCAGCCATTAAAAAAAATGGAGACTTTACATCCTTCGTATTAACCTGGATGGACGTGGAAGACATTATTCTTAGTAAAGCATCACAAGAATGGAGAAGCATGAATCCTATGTACTCAATTTTGATATGAGGACAATTAATGACAATTATGGTTATGGGGGGGAAACAGAAAGAGGGATGGAGGGAGGGAGGGTGGGGCCTTGGTGTGTGTCACACTTTATGGGGGCAAGACATGATTGCAAGAGGAACTTTACCTAACAATTGCAATCAGTGTAACCTGGCTTATTGTACCCTCAATGAATCCCCAACAATAAAAAGAAAAAAAAAATCTATAGTCTTATTAGGAAATATACACAGAAGACAGAAACAAATAGGAAAAATCTCAAGTGGAAATTCTAATTGTTACTTAAGCCTCAACTACACCAACTTAATGTGGAATTTCAATAAAATTCCAGTAACAAGATTTTTGGAGGCATTGAAGGAAATAATCTTAAAGAGTAGATAAAAGAATAAATGCCTCAAAATAGCCAGAAAAAGTGTGCAATGGATGAAGGGTGACAGAGAAATTTCCACACCAGGTGGTCAACATACCCTAATCAATATGGAATAGGGAGAGACAGTTTAAAACTCAAAACTAAACCTCAGGATATATAAGAATTTTATATTCTGTAGGAGTGTGGGTTTAATTTAATGGGAAAAAGATGGATCATTGAATAAATGGTAATGACACAATTGCCTATCTAAATAGAATGAAAAATATAAAATTGTCTTTAATGGGCCAGTCTATAGTTTTTCAAGTAGCAGAGTAAATAGCCAGGCCACTGGCAACAACCCAGGAGTTAGTAAAAGTATAACAAAATTCATCAGAAGTGATATTGCTCCAGTTATGAAAATGGCCTGAATTCTACATATATGGTAGAATAGATCTGGTTTCTTATAGCTGGTGTTGGAGTTGAAAAGCCGTTGACCCCAGTGTTCATCAGATGCAGCTTACTGAACCCTTAGTGAACCACGCCCAGGCACTGAGGTCAAGCTCAGGAAATTGCGGGGTCCATGGAGCCAGCAGTTTCCTTCCAGCAGCAGAGAGGGGAAAGAAGTTTCCCTGAAGGAAGAGTTCCTCCTTATGCCATTGATTTGCGTGTGACAGTCAAGGCTTATTAGCCCTTCCCATCTTGTCAGTTGTTGAATGTAAGTTGATTGGCCCTCAAATGGGAATATGGGGCCCTGGAGGGTGACAAGGTCTCCATGGGTTAAGTAGCAATAGACATGGGAGCCCTGTCAGGCAGGCAGTAAGCCTGAAACCTTAGGCTGCCTCTCTCTGCCAGAGGCTCAGTTGGGAAAATCTTTGTCCCAGAGTTGGGTTGTGAAATATGGCGCCCCAGAGGCTGAGAGCTGCCCCCAGCCTGCTGGGCAGCTTCCGGCAGCCTGTGGGTTGGGCCACTCACAGGACACAGACAGGGGGCAGAGGCCCCAGGGAGGCGCAGACTGTCTCTAAGACCAGGAATCCAGCATGGCCATCCTTCTGGTGGCTGGAGGCCAGAGATGGCAGCTTTCCTTGCCTATCAAAAGGACTGAACATTTCTATTTTCAAGAAACTACTCAGCTAGCAGAGCCTTGGTTTATCAGCCACCCCTTCCACATTCAGTGTGATAAAACCACAGATAGAATAGCTAAAACTGGCCTTCTCACTTGTCAATCAAAGCGTATCACGCGAAAGCTCTGGATAGCGGTGGGTGGAGGCGTCTGTGCCGCCCCTAACTCACCCTACTGGCAGATGGCAGGGGAGTCAGGGCACCCTGGGGACACAGCGAGTGGCTAGTGGAGGGTGCACAGCGTGAATGTGGCTTTATTTTGCTCCTAGGATGCCAGCGGGCTGCAATGAAGGGTGCTGGCTGTGTCTAAGACACAGCCATCCGTGCAGTGGGTACAGGTACCCAGTGCAGCCAGCCAGGGCTTTGGGGACAACTGAATTCAGGAAGTTTCAAGCTCTCGCTGTCCTCTCTGGCCGTGCAGGGCTGTCATATCCAGCTGTTGCGTCTCCTGCTGCCCCTGCTGGCTGGGAATGAAGGAGCCAAGGCTGTGATTTCCCTTTTCCTCCTGGGATACTGTGCAGTTTCTCATGGCCCTGAGAGGGGACAGGGGGGTGATTTGAGAAGCAATTTATAGTTCCCTTTATCACTTCTGTACATGTGACTTCTTCCAGCAGAGAGATGTCCTCCAGCACTTATGGGACAGGAAAATACAAGCATGTAACACGTCAGTTCTCAGGGTGAATTCAGTGGAGAAGCACCCAGACATCCATCTGGCCCAAAGTCCCCAAGGGGCCATGGAGACTGCTCTTTCCCTCCATGAACCCAGCTCAAACCCCAGAAACTGAATCTGTGTGTTTTTTCCTCCCTGGCCTCCAAGTAGGATAGAGACCTGGCTGCCTACAGCCAAGACAATCATAGAAGTTCGAATCCCTCCCACCCTGCAATTCCCCAGGACACTCAGATGGCTATGTGTGGCCTTCAAGTTGCCCTTGGGATGGGGAGATATTGGCTGCACCTGAATCATCTTTCTCCTTCAAACTGCTGATAGGGGGAGGATAGGAAAGGGGGCTGTGGGTGGATGACAATGAGGGAGGGACCAGGGAGCACCTAGGGAGAGAGCAGCTCCATGACATTAACCCAGGTTTCACATTCATGTCTGGTCCAGACAGTGCAGCCGTGGGCAGCAGCCCAACCAGACGGATTTCTACTTTGCTCCAGCCTCATCTCAAGTCCCGTGTCAGGTGGCAAGGTTACTGTCAGTGACGCTGGGTATTTCTGCTTTGGAGACCCCTTGATCTCATAGCCAGAGCCACACTGTTTTCTGAATGAGGCTATCTGATTTGCACCCTTTGTTGACCTGTGCTGGACTCACAATGACTTTTACAAGATGTCCACTTTAATCTGGGACACATTGCTGGCCCATTATTACAATAGCATCTCCTAACACATTGCTGGCCAGTCACAAGTTAACTGGTAACACTGATAGTTTTCACATGAAATTGCCAGTCAAGATCCATGTAGGGCGAGGATGTGAGTGGTTGTGTTTTGGGTGACAGCCTGGTCAATAAATTGGGAGACGAGGTGGAGGGTTACTGGTCCGAAACTGAGAATGAGAAAGATCATAATTAGTGGCCCTAAAATAGGAAATAACCAAGGAGGCCAGGAATCAAATAAGGATGAGAGATTCAGTGATTCAAGGTCTGTTTGTCTCTGTAAAAGCTGAGTTGAGGGAACAGAGATCAGGCCTCCTAAAGCCTACGGAGTCACCGCCCATCCTGAGGGGGATAGGAGAGAAGGAGAGTTCAGGCAGCTGAGAAGGAGGTGTTTAAAAACTGGCAGAATCGTCAGGGTTGCTTGCAATCTGGAGAGGATATCCCTACCTAGTAGGGGGGTGCTGCATGAAGGAATACAAGGAATGACTGTGAGAAAGAGTGTCCAGAGAGTGAGAGCCACAAGGGTGGAGGAGTGAGGGTGCAGCGAATCACCGTCACCACCCACCACCGAGATCGCTGCTTGTTCTAAAGGACCTTTAACCTCCCGGGCAGTGTAGAAAAGGTTTCTCCCGTATTTATTACAAAAGAGATCAGCTTACCTTCCACTAGCAAAAATACCAAGTTCTCGTGACCATCAGAGGGTTGTCACTCTTCAGCAGCTAGGCCCAGGAGGTTGGAAAATTCTGCTAGCTCCTGCGAGTGGCTGTGGACCAGATCCTCAGAAGGGCCTGTGTGGTCAGACTCTGCAGACTGGGTGTGGCTTGGGGGGAGGATTTGGATTCGGGCACTGCTTTGCCCTGTGTACCAGCCTACTGCATTTAAAACACGGTCCCAGGGGAGATTTTCTTTTTTTGGACTGCCCAGAGGAGTTTCAAGAAGTAGCTGGGTTCTGTCTAATGGCAGAAGCCTATAAGTGGAGCTCTGAGAGGTTATTGAAGACCTTGAAGTCCAGGTCAATGAGATCCCTTTGGGGGAGCTGAGGGCCCTGGGGGAATTTTTTTAGATATTGGGCAGAGGTTAAGAGATATAATGTATGTTAATAGAGTGGAGGTAAGCATAACGTATAAATAAATCATGCCAGGTCAGGCCATATGATTGGGTTAGATATCTAAATTCTTGAGAGTATTTTGTAGGACCTGTGGAGAATGAACCTAGTTTCTGACTTAACGTGGGACAGGTCTGACAGAGAAAAAGGGAGGATGCCTTCCATTCCTGCAACCTCTCAGAGCGGGTGTAGAGGCTGGGGTGGTCTGGAAATAGAAGGTCTGAAGGTGTGGCCAGAAAGGTCAGAAGGTGTGGTGGGGAAATTGGGTCTGCCACGGTTCCTCCCCTGCCGTCCAGGGAAGCCATCTTTCCTTTTCCACCCACCCAGGGGACACCATCTTTTTTTGTCCACGTGTGGCTGAAGGAGGGTGGGAGGTGTAAAGAGGGGGAATGGAGTGGAATTCTGTGGGTAGGGTGGAGGTTGGGGGGGTTGTGGAGGGACACAAGGGAGAGGCTGTCTGCTGGGTCGAAGGAAGAAGTGGAGATTCAGGGGGCTCGGGGTGCTTTGGCCCATGCAAGGAAAATCTGGGAAGGTTCCCAAGATGAACGCAAAGAAGGGATATTCTGGGAGAGGAGGAAGCCTGGATGTGGGGATCTCCGGCCGTTTGCCTAATCTCCAACAGTAATTATTGACGTCAGCGAGGATGGAGAGGTCAAAGGTGCCATTCCCAGACCATCGTAAGCTGTTGTCTAGGAGTATTACAGACAAAGATGAGGCGTTAGGTTTAAGGTTGAAATAGAGCTGTAGAGGCTTAATTAAAAAAAATAATTAAGAATAATTAAAAATTGCTGGTCAGACAATGTATCAACACAGCAGCTGTTCCCTGACATGTTTCTCTCAGCCGCAATTCCCAGTTGTCCCCAATTCAGCTGCTTATACACAGAATCATTCAGCCCCTCTCACATCTTTATATCTTTATTGTTGACGGGCAATTTTGTGTAGAAACTACCCATGTTACCAGGTAACTTGTGACTGGCCAGCCACATATTAAGTTTTTGCCCACTTTTAACATAAGGGCTAAGATTTCTCCATGGTACGGGGGCTGATCATACCATGTATCTAAAGTCTAGAGTCCTTTGCCTCAGTTTCTCCACCTGCATTGACTCAGTAGTAGACCCAGGCTAGGCAGAGCCTGAATACCAGTCAGTGACTCATCTGGGGTTTCCTTGGGATCTGTCTCTCAGGGAAATCTCCCCAAGAGGGTCAAAGGGCTCTCATAGCAGCCAGGACTCACTGAGCACTCACACTCAGGGTCTCTTATCATTCGAAGGGATCTAGGGTGGTTTGATGCCCTGCAGGACGGGTGAGACAGGAGATGCCCCAGCTGGTCCCACTCTTTCTTAACATGCACCCAAGACCCTGACTCCCAGGTGGCCTCCCGAGGCACATTCAGGCAGCCTGGTTTCTGTCACAGTGGTTGAAAATTTGCCTCCTTCTACATCCTAGGTAGATACCCATCTCTAGCTATTGTCCCAGAGAGGCAGAAGCTTCCCCACCTCTTAGGATGAATCTTGAGGCTAGTTGTCAAAGTACGGAGGGCTGAAAGCTGACGGCTGGATTAGCGAGACAAAGTCTGCCCACTGGAAGAGTGGACAACAGCCCTCGTCCCTTTTGGGCAGCTGTCTCAGAACCAATTTTCCAGTACTTGCTCTGCAAACACCTCCTTCCTTCCTCCTCATTAACAGGTGATAATGTGGAGGAGAATTTATTGGCCAAATACATTTGGTAAACATTTTCACCACAAAGGTAATGGACTTCCTTCAAATTCTGTCAGTCCAAAAGTTCCTCCCCCTTTCTCTTCCAGGAAGACGTGTCTCTATCAGGATGCTATCCTCATCACAAAAACTGATAGGAACTGGGACAATTCTAAGCTTTTATTGTCAAGCTATTATGTTAGACTGTCTGGGTGTGGTGGGTGGTCGTAGAAGTCGTAAGACAAGACTCCCGGGTCAGAGACGGAAGACAGTCCATTACTCAGAGCAACAGTAGCAGCCAGGGTCAGTATCAGCGTGTTTTGCACTGATCCCCTGGACCCCACTTCCCATTTCTGGTGTGAAGAGTCCCAGGTGACACCTGCAGACACAAGGAGTTAGGTTGTAAGAGAGAAATCTTGACCTGAGGAAACTTGGATCTTTTATAATGGGCAGAATATGACTGACCTTGGCTGCAGAGGAGACACCTGTCTTCACCTTCTGCCTTGCATTTTGCTCTAGAGGGAGACCTGTCTCTGTCTTTCAAGGCTGTTTTCTATTCAGCTGTTTCCTTTACTGTTTTCTATACTAATCCATTCTCAGAAAGGTGGTCTGGAACAAAGGACATTCAGCTGTTACTCTGAAGACGCATGAGAATGTGGAAAACCCAAGGCGGATTATTTCCCAGTAATGAATTTTTATATCCTTTGCGAGAATGGAATAAAATTGAGAACTAAAATTTTTTGCATGTAGATCAAGGGGAAACATGAAAAAAGAGTAACACTTTTACAGAACGTGTTTGATGAAAACTCTTACGATTTACAGAGAAGAGTCTATTGAAAGTGTCAACATCTTCAAACACATAATCTGTGAATAAATTTTATGCATTTTGAAGAATATTTCAGGCAATTTCATGCAAAGGAAATTGACATTTGTTTTTAGAATAAATACTAGCAATCTAGCTTACTATGTGAATGGCTGAGAAGTTGGCTAATTATTCTTTAAATATTCAGATAATACATGAAAATTTTGAAACATGTGCTGCAAGTGTGTACAGATATGTTGTTTTGCTTTCATAAAGTTTTTAATTTGGAAAATAGCTTGTGAAAATAACCATTTATAAATCTACCAATAAAATAATTTATATCCAATAAGATATTTTCCAAAACAATGCAAATTTCAATTGTATTAGAGTCCTCTTTCAGAATCAAAAATGCTCTGGTTTGGATGCCAAGTTATTCATCTGAGTATGAATGAAAATTACCTGGAGGGAGGAAGGATTTGGGTGCAGGATACTAACAGGGGATGGAAGTTTTAAGAAGCTTCAACTTAGAAGAGACATGCACAGAACAGTGGGGTTCAGTTACAGTTTCCCCTGTTATTCAAGAGAATCATCAAAATTTTGAGTCAGAAGGAAACTTAGAATTCATCTACTTTAGTGTTCATTCCAGCTTCTTTTAAAACATGCTTTATGGATTTAAATTTTATTTTAAGAGCATTAACTATATTTTAAAGTGATTTAGGGAGTGTGTGAATAAGTAATGTTGAATATATTAAATCTAAAAGGGTATTCTACTCATTTGCTTCTATTCGATTTGAAGAACCAGCTGTATTCTCTCCTAAGATTGACTTTTCTCCTTTCAGCTGAGTGTAGTTTTATTTGACTCTTTTAATTAAAAAGCTGCTTTAATTCGGGGCGTTTTCTGCACCTGCAGTAAGGTCAGGGCTCTGTACTTTCTTCCTTTCTGTAATTGTGGGATTTAAACTCCACTTTCGGCTGTGGAATAATTGAGTCATGAAGGTTAGTGTGATGGAGACTTAGCAAACTTATTAACAATGAAGCCTCTGAGGTCAATTAAAAGCAGGCTAAAGTTCTCGTTCTGTGTGGCTGATGGAATTATTTCAGGGGGAGGCCTGCTGACACCTACCACCCAGCCGTTTTCTCCCCTGCGAGAATCTGGTACATGGGGAAAGGGAGTGGAGAGTTTGAGTGGACAAGGGTGGTATTTGGATGGATGGACAGAAGGACATCCTTTGCCCAAGTGTAATTTTTGTGGTGTGATGATTTTCCCAAAGCAGTTTGCAAAGCTGGGATAACTAATCTGAACCATAGCCCTATTTGGAAAGTCAATATTTTTTATCCCTGTTTTACAGATAGAGGAACTGAGCCAAGACATGGCGAGTGTTTTTGTCAAGGTTATGTAGAAAGTCAGGTTGTGTAGAACCACACGTTAATTTCAGAGTATTGATTCCCATAGGCTGTATATTTCTGGCAATGTGCAAAATAACAGTGAGCTATGTAGCAGGATGTCCTAAAAATAGAATAATGCAAAATATCATTTTCAAAATCTCCAAATCAGTGTCACACCTGTTCATCACTCATTTCTAACATTAGGCTGCTGGTAGCTGAAGCATGAAAGCAAACATATCTGCAGAAAGACACCACTAATTGTACTGATGAAGTAGGCTTTGGAAAGAGGCTGGAGGGAGGGCCAGGGAGGGGTGGAAGAGCTGATTTAACAGCTTTAACACATTTACACCTGATGCATTTTAATATTGAACACAAAATACGGGTGGGTTTCCCCCTGACATAAATGGCAGCTGCATGCCCTTCGTTTGCAGCCTTGGCTCATTTGGGTCCCTATGGCCAAGGGAAGGAGGGAGTCAACCAGCCAGAGAGAACTCATCACAAAATATAGTAATTCTTGTCCAACAGAAAAGAGTTATTTATTTCTTCTGTAAAGCAGGGTGTGGATAGACACTTTAATTAGAAGGACATCCAGACGCAGGGAGTAACTATATTTCCTTTCTCTATTTTCGGCTTCAGTCTTTGGCTGAAATGTGTGATCAAGCAGCTCCTGGAAACCATTTTAAATTGGCATAGATGGATCTTCCTTGGCTAAATTTAGCAGGATAGTCAAAATTTTAGTAGTCTGTCTCACCCACTCTAATTTCCCACTTAGCATGGATGCCTGCTAACTGGCTGTTGTTTGTGTAGAAATGCATAGTTTTGCTTTCCAAGAGAAAAAGAGTTGGCAGTGGGGTATAGTCAGCCCCTAGACAGCTCCCCTTCCAGGATTATATGTTATGTTCATCTTGTAGGGGGCCTTAAACCAGGCATGTACAGACAAGTGGTGCACAGAAGCTCTCCCAGAACATCTCCACTGTGTCGGCACTGCCATTTCAAATCAGTTGCATCACCAAATACTTTATATAAAAAGTTCCAGCTGCTAAATTTGGTTAAAAAAATATTCCATTCAGATGGTGGATATAAGGGTGTCATCTTGTGGTATATGATAAAGTAAAAATAGCCTCATGTAGATCACTAATTTAAAAAAGAAATACCCTGTCATGCTTCAGGGCTAATTTCAAATACTGCTGCCTTGGTGCTAAACCATGGTGGACTCAACAAGCCAAGTTCTATCAGCACCCACAACAGAAGTTAGAAATTTACTTGGTCAGTAATGCTTTTGTGCCTATTAATTATCACACCGGAGTCCTAACAGTGCCCTGATCCGCCCTTCCCAGTTAACTAGATGATTCCATGGGAAAGGCATCACCTCCATCCCCGTTCCCTTGAAAATCCCCTGCCCAGCTGGGTTCCCAACTCCCTCTCAGGGCGACCTTCCCAAACCGTCTCTGCTGCTGGCCAGCAGCCACAGCTCCTGGGGACTTTTCCTCCATGGGTTTGTGGGTTGCACGCTCATAACCCCTATTTCCAGCCTGGTTCCCTTTGATTTATGTGTAATTACATCCTCTTCGCTAGGAGTATTAATCCCCGCTCCCCTCCCCCCCCAAGACTGTAATCTCTTTAGGAGCAGAAAATATATATCCACGGCTTAGTCCAGCGTCTACCAGCAACAAGGAGGAAACCTGATAAATATTTGCTGAGTGAGTGAATGAAGTAATGTCAGTGGACTTCCTCCAAATCGAACGTCAATAAAATGTCTCCTGGCGGCCTTGCTGAGATAACGGGAAACAGAAGAGGCTGAAACTTTGAAGACAAACGGCTGAAACCTCACAATTTTTCTTGAGGGCTCCCTCCGATACTGGGTCCCCCAGGTGCCTTGGGTCATGTTTACATCGTTAGTGTAGGATTTGTATCCGTAAGATACTGCGAAAAACCCCAATCTATGAAAAAGAACTTTTTCCATAGGAACGTCTCTGGCAATGGAAGCGACTTTCCCCCAGCAGGGCCTGATAAACTTAATTAACCACTGTCAGAGCCAGTGCGGAAGGAAGCCCCGCGAGAAGGGCACAGCCGGTGGGGCGGCTCCACGTGGCGCTGAGGTCAGACGTGCGCGCCGGGCCACACGCGAGGCGCTGAGCTCAGACGTGCGCGCCGGGCCACACGCGAGGCGCTGAGGTCAGACGTGCGCGCCGGGCCACACGCGAGGCGCTGAGCTCAGACGTGCGCGCCGGGCCACACGCGAGGCGCTGAGGTCAGACGTGCGCGCCGGGCCACACGCGAGGCGCTGAGCTCAGACGTGCGCGCCGGGCCACACGCGAGGCGCTGAGGTCAGACGTGCGCGCCGTGGCCACCGCACAGCAGCTTTCAGGACCCCTGTGCTGACTCACAGGGGTCCAGGCGGGCCCCGCCCCCATCCTTCACTCCGCTCCATCGGAGAGATGGAGACTAAGATGGAGATGGGACTAAGCACACAACTAACTTTGGAGTCAACCTCTGGAAACCAAGGCAGCAGCATGGTCATGTCTACACCAAAGGGGAGGTAAGTTTGCAGCAGGAAGGAGCTTGCTGGCAAAACACATGTAGTTCTTTGGGGGAGTTGCGTTTTTCAATGTGCAATCCCAGGAGTGCTGGTATCAGATTCGCCTGTGTACTTTTAAATAGATTTGTGCCTGCCCAGCCCCACTGGATCAGAATCTTCTGTTGGCTGGGAGCGTCGGGGGTGAGCGGGGAATCGAACTGGTTTGCCAGGGCTGCCAAAACAACACACCGTGGATTGGGTGGCTTAAACAACAGAACTGCACAGTCCCACAGTTATGGAGGCTAGAAGTCCAAGATCAAGGTGTCAGCAGGACGGGCCTTTCCTGAGACGTTTCCCCTGCAGTCACAGATGACAGCTGCCTTTGCCTGCTTGCACCATCCTCTGGCTGAGTGGGCACCCCTGGTGTCCTTGTGTGTTATGACCCCTTTTCTTATAAACTTGCCAGTCACATTCACTCTGAGACCTCATTTTAACTTACTTCTTTACAGGCTGTATCAGTCACAGTCTGGGGCACAGGGGTAAAAATCGTGAGCGTTTGGGGAGGACACCATTCAGTCCATGAGGAATGTTAATTGAAAAATCCTTCAGATGATTATAAAAGCACAGATGTGAAAAGGCAGTGGCTGCTCTTCATCTCTTCCCTGTGGAAAATTATAGGGCTTTTAACCTCCTGGCTCCCTCCGCACTGAACTCATTAGGCACATCTGTGAGTGTCATAAGCATCAAGGCGAGGAATGCCGTGTACTTTCTAACCTAATGTGATGACTCTCTCCTTCTAAACTTAAGTGTCTCATTAGGAATTCTCAGAACCTTCAAGTGACTTAGCTTGGGGGCAAAGGAATATTTACAAGCACACTTTTTATTTTGCCAGGCTCAACAGACATTGTTTTGTTGAATTAATAATTCTTAATAGAGACCTCAACTTCCATCCATTCATTAACCAATGTCTGTTGAGTGTTCAGATACAAAAACACTCAAATAACCTGTGACCAGCACAGCCTGGTTGCCAGTGTGCTGAGCAGCCATGGCACAGGGTCGGTGTGTGCTGTAGAATATGTCCCCTTGAAATTCATACTATGTTGATATTCCATTGCCAATGTGATAACATTAAGAGGTGGGACCGTTAGCAGGTGGTTAATTTTTGCAGGCTCCTTGTGTGCGATCAGTGCCACATAATGAGGCAACATGGCATTCGTCCTTTTGCCCTCCTGTCTTCCATCGTGTGAGGACACAGCAGTGAGGTGCCACCTTGCAACACAGAGTGCACATTCACCAGACACCAAATCTGTTAGCTCCTTGATTTTAGACTTCTCAGCCCCCAGCACTGTGAGAAATAAATTTCTATTATGGATAAGTTACCCAGACTGTGGAATTTTGTAATACCAACAGGAACAAACAAGAGCTGGTCAGATTTTGCTATTACTGGAAATTTGTGCTTGTGTGATGGCATCCATCACATTATTTCATAGTTAATTGTTTATATATTTCTTTTTTTCATCTGCTAAGTTCCTTCAGAGCAAATTTCTCTAAAATATTTGTTGGATGAAGGGATGATGAATTTATTTGAGAAATAGCTTTAAGTTTGAGATTTGTTTAAAGAGTTATTTCTGTACCCCTCACTTCTACTGGCCTCAGTAAATTACGTTTGTTCTTTTAAACCTCTGCTCATGGAGTAGAAGAAAATCTCAGTCTCTACACAATCTCAAGAACTAAACGTAAACAACTGTATGGGTAAAACTCAAATATATTTCTTTAATTAAAGATCGAGTGATAAACCCAGTAAGAGATGAACAGAGGAGTAATCTCGTTATGGAAACTCCCTGCATCTGTCTTAGCTATTTGCCTTGTTACTGTGAACAGAGGTGAAGTGGCCCTGGGATGAGAGGAAGCTATTGTTTGAGGGAAAGAGTGCAGAATTCTCCCCGGATGCCTCCATAGCAGAAAGATTGGCGGATGAAGAGAAGGCCGCTTCTGGAAAAGGGTCTCCTTTTCTTAGAGGAAGTGTGGTAGCAAGTGTTACAGTTAAAACCCCTCAGCTCCGGGGCTAGCACAGCCTCTGACTTTGCTGTGGTAGGTAAGTGGGTCTTCACTTGGGACTAGGGATATTTATTTATGGGTGAGAGCTCATTTATTCATGATAACAACACTGAAACTACATTTGGGACATTGATTTACATGAAGCAGAATCTTTAAAAAGTTCTATTTTGAAAGCCATTTCATGCCCTCTTAATGCCTTTTGTTAAACCATTCCTAGTTTAATTCTCAAGTATGAGGCATTTACTGGGGAGCCAGCAGATGGGGTGGAGGCAACCGCGGTAAAGGGCCAAGTTGCGCAAGAGTTTCCAAGTGTGGCAACCACATCCCCCCACCGGGACTCCCTAGGTAAGGGGGTTCTGATAATTCCCACAAAATCCATACTGAAAGTAACTCAAGTGCTCTGTACAAGAGCAAGGCATCTCTTTATTACGTAAAGAGACACAATATGGTATTTATTCAAGAAGAATAAATGCTACTTGATAAACACCAACTCGATGGCCATTTTCAAGTCTTTCGCACCACAAACCTGCATATACTCGGCATTCTATGGTGTGATGCCCCCCTTACCCCTTAAAAAATTCCTTCTGTTATGGTGGTGAGCTGATTTTCTTTTTTTTCTTTCTTTCCGTCTTTCTTTCTTTCTTGAAAAAATAATACATTAGCCCAAGAGGTGATTAGTATTAGCCAGAGAAGAGTCTGTTTTCTCTTGAACCGCTACACTGGCACCCCAGGGCGGTTCTAGAACTTGCTTTCCATGGTTTGACACCCGCACAGCACAGCTAGAGTGGCCCGGATTCTGCAGAGGACGGAGGGGGACAGATGTGGGTCTCTCCCGGGACAGTGCAAGGTTCTGTCCTTGGCTCGGCGCGTTTGGCTCTGGCTGTGCGTACAGCCGTGATCTTTTTGAGCCTGGGCTCATGGGTCCTCCTGGCAGGGTTGCGCTGACCTCGTGGTTAAAGGCGTCCTTCACCGAGTACCTCTCCGTGAGCACTTACTGCAGGTCACTCACGTTTAGTCACCTTTCCTGGCTGCCCGCTGGTCCGCCCCTGTTCCCGGGTCTCCATCTGCTCCTGGTCTCGGGCGTCACAGGGGCCGGACCTTGTTACCAGCCGGGGGCGGCGCGGCAGAGCGCGGATGATGTCAAAGCCTCTGCCGGCGTCCATCAAATGCGTTCTTCCGACAGCGGCTTGGTCTTTTCTCTCCCTTTCCTAAATCTCTTTTGAAAGTTTTAAGAAAAAGATGTGAATCTAAAGTCACCAATTTCCTTAAAAATGAACAGGGCTTGTCTTCGGCCAGCAGCAGGAGGATTGCACACGTGAGCTCACTGCGCCCTCGGCGTCCCCCTGCAGGACCTTCTGGGAAGTCAGTCACCTGCACTGCTGTTCACGTGATAAAGTGGGACGTGTCACGTGTCTGGCGCGACTGCTCAGCCGTCTTTCACCCAGTGTCTTCTCGCTGCCACCCATGGGGACCCTTTCTAGTGACCACCCTGCCTCCACCCAACCCGTGATTCACAGTGTGGCATTAGGAAAGGCAGCTCTCATCTTACAGAAATAAGGTCTCTCTCTCTCTCTTGTTAATTGAGGGTACAAAGAATTAGTTTATAATGTTTGCATTTGTTAAGTCCCTCCTGTAATTGTGTCCCACCCCCATGAGGTGTACCATATGCCCAACATTGTGCCTATTAACTTGCAGAGCACCAATTCCCCGCCTTCCACCTCCTCCCCTTCCCTTGTCCCTTCCCTCCCCTTAAATTGATTTGCTTTTTTTCTGTTATGTGGATGTATATTAGATTGTCTGCTGGCTTCGTATTAGAATTGAGTACATTGGATTCTTGCTTCTCCATTCTTGTGATGCTTTACCAAGAAGAATGTGTTCCACCTCCATCCAGGTTAACACAAAAGATGTAAAGTCTCCATCTTTATTAATGGCTGAATAGTATTCCATAGCATACATATACCACAGCTTATTAATCCATTCCTAGGTTGGGGGGCATTTAGGTTGTTTCCACATTTTGGTCATTGTAAATTAGCTGCGATAAACAGTGCAAATGTCTTGTGATAAAATGTTTTTTTTCTTCTAGGTAGATGCCAAGTTTGATTGCAATATTAAATGGGAGGTCTAATGTGAGTGTTTTGAGGATTCTCCATACTTCCTTCCAAGAGGGTTGTACTAGTTTGCAGTCCCACCACCAGGGTAAAAGTGTTCCCTTCTCTCCACATCCACACCAGCATCTGCAGCTTTGAGAATTTACCATGTGGGCTATTCTCACTGGAGTCAATTGATATCTCCCCATGGTTTAGATTTGCATTTCTGTGACGATGAGCATTTTTTCAAATGTTTATTAGCCATTTGTCTGTCTTTGTCAGAGAAGGTTCTGTCCATGTCTCTTGCCCAATGGTAGATGGGATTGTTTGCTCTTTGTTGATTAATTTGAGCTCTCTGTACAGTCTAGTTACAGATTCATACCCTGCAAATATCCTTTCCCATCTGAAGCTTGTCTTTTTGCTTTACTTGTTGTGTCCTTAGCTGTGCAGAAGCTTTTCAGCTTAATTAAGTCCCATTTGTTAATGTTTATTATTGTCGTGATAACCACTGAAGTCTTTGTCATAAAATCTTACCCCAGGTTGGCATCATCAGGAATTTTTCCCCGTACTTTCTTCTAAGATTTTTATTGTTTCATATCTTAGATTTAAGTCTTTTATCCATCTAGAGTCAACTTTTGTAACTGGTGAAAGATGTGGGTTGAGTTTCAGTCTTTTACATGTGGTAATCCAGTTCTCCCAGCACCATTTATTGAATAGGGATTCTTTTCCCCACTGCATGCTTTGTTTGGTTTATTAAAGATCAGATGGCAAGTAGAGGCTGGTTTCATTTCTTCATTTTCCATTCTGTTCCATACATATATGTCTCTATTTTTGTGCCAATACCATGCTATTTTGATTACTATGGACTTGTAATATTGTCTAAAGTCTGATAGGGTGATGGCTCCAGCTTTGTTTTTGTTACCAAGAATAACCTTGGCTTAACAGAATTATTTCTGGTTCCATACAAAACAAAGTACTATTTTTTTCCCCCATATCTTCAAAGCATAATGTTGGTATGGGGATTGCATTAAATCTGTAGATTGCTTTTGGTACAATAGACATTTTAACAATGTCGATTCTTCCCAGCCAAGAACATGATATGTTATTCTATTTGTTAATGTCTTCTGCTATTTCTTTTCTTAGGGTTTCATAATTCTCCTTGTAAAGATCCTTCACACCTTCCATAAGGTCTTTCTGTCCCTTCCCTATACTTGGTGTCCCCAGGGGTCCTCCTGCCACTCATCATCAGGCTTGGTGAGGTTGAAGTGCAGCAGGGCCCCTGTCATGAACTGTCATCACAAGCCTGTGGCCCGATGACTCTACCTGACCCTGGCACCTGCTCTGCAGGGAGTCACAGGGGCTGATTGCAAATAACCACCTTCCCCACACTGCGCGTTGTCAGTAAACACTCTGTATTAGAAAAGATAAAATTTTGCTTTCATAGTGATCATGTGAGGACATATTTGGCCAAACACTGCATATCAATTATTGCCAAGAAAAAGGGCATGAAAATTAGCTGTTCAATGTGTTTCTTATCTAATCATTGGATATGTATTGAATTGAAAATAGTATGTTTACTACTTGTGGAGAAACTGGACCTTTAGTGCCAAAATCATTAGGGCTTGGGTTTTTTTTTTTCTTTTGCTTAAGTTTCTTGATAGCTTTATGTCATGGGGGTCACAGAATCTTAGGAATAAAAATCATCCCAGAAACGCTCTAATCCAGCCCCTTTAATTATAGCTTGGGAAAAAGTTAACAAAAGAATGAATACTCTTAATAGTATATTATACCTTCTTTATTTTTTAAGATTAAAAAATTAAACAGATTTTAATCATAGAATGGATTAGATTTTTTAAAAAGTTACAAATATAGTCCAGACAATTCCTATATACCCAAACAGTTTCCTCTGCTATTAACTCCTTAAATTAGTATGGTGCATGTGTCATAATTAATAAACCAATACTCATCATTATTTATGAAAGTCAGTACTCTACTCAGATTTTCCTAGTTGTTACCCAGTGTCCCTTTTCTGTTGCAGAATCCCACATTACATTTGTCCTGTCTCCTGGTGGCTGTGTCAGTTTTTCCACTGTCCTTGTTTTTGATGACATTGCTGAAGAGCAAAGGCCAGGTGTTTTGTAGAATGCCCCTCCATGAGGTTTGTCTGATGTTTTTCTCAGGATTGCACTGAGGTTATGGACTTTGCAGAAGACATTCAGAAGGCTAGGCACAGTGGCTCACACCTGTCATCCTAGCACTCTGGGAGGCTGAGGCAGGTAGATCCCTTGAGCTCAGCAGTTGGAGACCAGCTTGAGCAAGAGTGAGATCCTGTCTCTACTAAAAATAGAAAAACTAGCCAGGCAATGTGGCAAGTGCCTGTAGTCCCAGCTACTCAGGAGGCTGAGGCAGGAGGATCACTTGAGCCCAGGAGTTTGAGGTTACTGTGAGCTATGACACCACCTGATACTCTACCCAGTGAGTGAGACTCTGTCTCAACAACAACAACAAATGATGACACTCAGAGAAGTAAATTGTCATTTTCACCACATCAAACTAAGGACACAACTGTCAACACAACTGATGCTATTGACGCAGACTGTGATGGCCAGCCCAGAGTGACGTCTGTCCACTTCTCTGTGGCAGTGTCTCTTTCTCACCCCTTTGGGTGCTGTGCTCTACCGTGGGCCCCCACACAGCCCTGCACGTGGACCATGTGATTCTTCCTCATGGCAGGCTTATCTCTCCTCCCTCATTGATTAATTCTGTCCCTTCATATCCGTGTGGACTCACGGACACTTAATTGATACTTTGAGGTATGATATAATACTACTTTACTGGTCAAACTGTTCCAGATTTGACAATTGAGAACCCTTTCAGTTGGCTTCTGTGCTCTTTTGCTATAATCATTGTTAGGAGATTTGGGTTTGTTGAGCATTTCCCAGCTTTCTGATGCTTTGGATGGTCCAGGCTTAGCTTGCGTGTTTCCTGCCCAGTCCTAGAACAAGTCACTTCTCCAATTAGCTCTGGCTCTTTTCACTGGAGAATGATGTTAGGAGCTATTCTCTGGTAAGCCCTCATTGGATGCTATAGATCCCTGTACACAGAAATCGGTTTGAGAATTATTGTAAGTAATGAAGAATCTGAGATTGGCTAAGTCTATGCTTTCTTGTAATGCAATGCCCTTTAAAACTTAGTAAGCTTCTAATCCCTTATCCATATGCCAGGGACCATACACCAAATTCTTTGCTAAATAGGATGCTTCTTAAATTCCTTTTATGTTGTGGCTTTCTCTTTCTCCTTCTCCAGCCCTGTTTCTCCCAGTAAGTGGTAGATATTTTGAGGCATTTCTTCTTAAAAGGAAAGGCCACATTCGTAATTTGCTTTTGCTACAGAACTGGGTTTCAAGGGTTTCTTCGGCTGTACAGTTGCTTCAGTCTTAAATTCCCAAATCTTACACTGGGATATGGAAGCAGTCAGCTTTCTGATCTTGGCCAGGATTCTAGAAACTGGGCAAGTCTCTCGGGTTCTTTTTCTTCTGCTGCCATGTCACACTCAGCCAAGGACACCAACATAGGCTGATCCGTGCATTTTTTTTTTCCAGCTAACACATCCAGAGTGGCTACTTCTGTAAGAACATGGTACGTTTGCCAACTTTCTGGAATTTTCCCAAATGTTTTGCCATAGTATGCATCAATTACCATCCTTTTGGCCTTTGATTTTGGTTTCTTTGCTAATATTATAAGGTTTTGGTTTGTGTTACAGCAGAGTCTGAATCAAAGGTACAGATTTCTGATTTCTGTGTAGGATAATTACCAATACTGTTGGCTTTCAACAAGAATTCCCAAACAAAAATCTCAGTGACTTAATCCATTCCAAGTATTTTAATTACTCTCGTTGCTTTCCAGTATGGTCTGCAGGGGGGACGGTTCCACAGAGCTGTCCAGGGAGCCAGGTTGGCAGACACATCTGGTCAGCTCGGGCATCAGTGTCCAGCATGCAGGTGGAGGAGAGACCCCACTGCTTCTGCCTACTTTCCACCAGCCAAAACCCACTACGTGGTTTTACTTAATTGCAGGGGAGAATATTGTTTAGCTCTGGGTATGGTGTCTAAGAAGAAAAAGAACTAGGTTTGGTTACAGGGAGCACTGATTTTGCCATAATGTCCACTAGTTTTTGTCATCTAAGCAATAAAAGGGGGCCATTAATAACCTACCTCAGAGTGTGTGTGTGAATGCTTTAGTTTACATAACCAGTACTTGAGTCCCTGGTATGTCTTCTCTTATTTTAAAAAAATGTCTGGATAAACGCCACGTGTTCCCTGCCTTCACTCCCTTCCTTCTTCCCCACACCTTTCTCTATAGGAGCAGCTTTGGCCTTTCACGCTGGTGGACATGGAACGTGATGATCTTTTACTGTGTACCCCGATATCAGTGGCATTAGATGGCAGCTGGTTATTGCCCGATATTTGAATTAGTTTCTGTCTCTCTTTTGTGTTTTTCTTTCATTCTCTAGTTATATTTATTCCAAAAATCTTATTAATTTCCATCACACTGATGAGGCTCCATATGATCACTCCAAAGATGACAAAGGCCTTCCCGGTCTTGTTCTCAGATCCTTGGATTTCGTCCTCATCTAAACTCATTAGAGTCTGGGAACGCAGATTGCCTGTAATTGAATTCACCTGGACTTTTACTAATTTATAAACCAAACACGGAGGGTAACAATCGTGCCCAGCTCACTCTCCAGAAATGCCAGGCTGTCTTCTCCCAGCGTAGGAACCGACATGTCAAGCTCTTTAAACTAATAGATCATGATAATCAGTGCTTTTAAAACACTGAATGCTGCCTAGGAAGGTGCAGGAACGCTGGAGATGCTCAGCTGTGCTTCACCCTAATTGTCACACGATGGAAAACCCGGGATCTCCCAACAGCTGGGAGCTGCTGCCATGGAAACCTTAATGTCCCGTTATCTGAGAGATTAAACATTGAGACTATTAATAGACCTGACAGTAGTTTGCATGTTTCATTAGTAAAAAATGCCATTATTCTTGGGCCCGGGGGAAGTGGATTTTGGATGACGTTTTTTGTTCTCTATTAAAATGGCCCAGGCACGATTTGGTTGGTATAACAAAAGAAAGAAAACAACCAAGGAGGCATGAGGACATTTTAGCAAACTGGTTCTTCTTGACCTCCCCTGCTGGCTGATTTTTAAACTGGGCATCTGAGGGAGTTGGAGGATGGGCAGGAAGGGAGGGAAAAGCCCATTTCAGGTGCCATCCGTCCCAGTGCAGGACCCTCCTGAACCCAGACCTCCCCTCTGGGGGAGGGGGGAAAGCCAAATGGCACACAGGTAACGTCACGTGGCAGCATGTGGAAGACTGAAGGCCACAGCTCACTAATAGAATGGATAAAATGGGAAATACCACAAGGTGTTCATATTGTTAGAATAAGTACGGTACTTATTTATTTTTACTTTTAGATTTTGCATTAACTTAAGGATACCTATGATTAGGCTATGCTATTTGTGTTTGTGAAGCAAAGTCTGAGCTGTAGCTGCATCCTTCACCCGGGAGATGATATTATTTATTAAAATGCTTTCTACTGGCATGTAATGTAAAGTCACTTCCTATTATGAGTCATGACCAAAAAGTCGGAATAATGTGGCTATTGTGTGTGGTGATGAGCCCAGGCTGTGGAGCCCGTCTGGAGCTGGTGCCTGACTTGACCATCTGCTAGCTTCATAAACCAGTCACTTCATCTCTTCTCCCATCCATTCGCTCATCTGTAATACGGGTATCATAGCAGTGAAACTGTGAGGTTGTCATAAGGAGGGAGTAACTAGATAAAGCAGTCAGCATGTGTTTGGCCTGTGGAAAGTGCTCACATGAGAAGTATTGAAAATGTATCACCCAGCACCTGACAGGGTCACAGCTCTCAGCACTGAACATGCCTTTTCACATTTATATTTTTGGGATAGTCACATAATTTACCCTGGGAGACCACACCTACTAAATAGCTCTTACTAACAGTTTGCAGGTTTTACTCCTGTCTGTTGACACCAGATGGGGTTCCTCGGTGTCTTGAGGTCCTTACAGACAGGTTATAAAGACAAATGGAAATATTACGCATCTTTTCTTCCCTGAGTAAGTTTTTACTCCAATTTCTCCTTCTAGGCAGCATCCTGTCTGTATGGAGCCCTGGGACACCATTAATGGGATCAGAACATCAGCCCACTAAATGGTGCCTGCGGGGTTAATGTGGCCTCTAGAAAGGCCTCCCTGCTCCTGGACGCCGGTCCCTGGCGACAAGGTTCTCTGAGTCAGATGTGGGCATTGCCCCGGGAGAGCCAGGCGGCAGAGAGCAGCAGGACGCCTGGGAGACGGACATGGGCTGTGCTGGTCCACGGCAACTTTGGAATCTGCATTCCTAAAAGATGTCTAGATGGTTCCCAGCATCCTCTTTAACACTCTGAAGTGGCCCAGCGGGGACAGGGTGTTCTGGACATTAGCACGTGATGTTAGTTTTGTCTGTTTTAGTTCTTTACCTTCACAGAATCCCCAGGCAGGGGAGCATGAACTCAGCAGCACAATCACATTCTAACGTCCGTGGGTGTAGCAGTCAAGTGCAAATCAGGTGCTATGCATAGAGTGTCAGAGCTGGAAATGACCTCGTGGTCTCGTCTTCTCCCCAGCCCCGTTTTAAAAATAAGGGAGCTGAGGTGCAGCAAGGTTGAAGGGGAAAGGGTGATGATAACCATCTTATGGCTGCCCTGACTGAGCACTTCACCCCGTGACAGTGTCAGGCACCGTGCTGAAGGCACCATACACAGGGGCTGAGTGCCAACCACAGCTCTGTCACAGGAATTATTGATCCTATTTTGCAGATGTGGAAAGTTGTGCTTTGTAAAATTATTGAACAAATTACAAAGAGTTATAAAGGTATTATTTTTAAAAACTCTACTGCCTTACAAGAAAGTAATAAAAGTTACTTCTATGGATGCTGACCCCAAAAATGTTTGAAAAACCTGAGTGTGGTAAATAATTGTACTAGTGTCCTCACTCCAGTGACAGAGATATCTTGTTGACCCCATGCTTGACTACTCATTGTCACCTACACTCCTGTTTCCTCCCTTCCCTCCTAAGATCCAGGCTTGCTTGCTTTTCTCCTTTTTTTAAACCACTCTCTTACCAAAGTCCCTACCGTTGCCCACCTTCCTTCCACTGTTGTCACCTGGGGAAACGCCAACCCTGGTTAAACCTGACTTTCTCCCTGCTCCACACCCGTACCTGAGCAGACTTTCAGCTTCCCGCACAGAGTTCATTCACCGTCCTGCTGGTCTTTCTCAAATACTCACAACTTGTCTCCATCTCCATGGATACCGCCTGAGTCTAAGCCGCCAAAACACCTGCACCAGCCGCCTTCCACCCTGTTCCTTGCACTCATCAGGCAGGATGATCTTCTAAACAGTTACTCAGATCTCATCCTCTGAGCACTCAAACTTTTCAGGAGTTGGCCACTGATTATGAAATAAAGCCCCAAGTCCACCGGAACCTGTCTGCATTTTGATCTCAGCTCCAATCACTGTCCCTGCTGCTCTCTGCACCTGCTCTCCAGCGACTTCTCTTTGCTCCTGAGAAATTCCGAGCTGGCCCCCGCCACAGGGCCTTTGCACCTGCTACTTCTGCTCCCTCAGCAGCTTTTTAGCCTGGCCACTCCATACCTGGCTCTTTCTTGTCATTCAAGTCTCAGCTCAAATCTGCCTCCTCTGACAAGACTTCGCTGGATACATGGGGTGAGGGCTTTTCACATGGCAGGAGGTCGAAGTTCCAAAGGTGGTGCAGAGTGCGAGCAGCTGAGCTGATTCTCTAACAGTCTTTCCAAATAGTTTTAAATTTCAAACACTAGAAATCTGTTCCAAATCTTTCAGATTACACTTTGGGGATTATAAAATCCCAGCAGCACAGAGGGCAAAATGTTCTCCCGTAAGTTCTCAGTGCTGTGTCCTTGGCTGCTAATTGCTCCCTGGGGCCCTGAGGTCAGGCCTGCTCTTGGCCGGCTCCCCACTCCACTGACGACAGGCAGCTCTGGGGCCAGCTGTGCAAACACACAGGTGCTGCTCCCAGGGCTGTGCGGAGGAGAAGCTTCACGCCCCACTGGTGCGTGTGCAACCTTTATCTTTCCAAATCAACTCTATGGCACATGACCAGTTGTGCTCTCCGTGTTTATGTGGACACAATCAGGAGAAAGCCCTCTTACTGAGGTCTGCTCTATACTGAGGAATTTTACCTGCATTATTCTTAAGGCTCAGAGAAGTGGAAAAACATATTTAAGTTCCTGCCTGAGTGATGCCAGAGCCTTTCTAGAACATTGCGTTGCCTTCCAAGTAATATATATATGTATACACACACACCCCCCATACATACATATATGCACACATATATACACACATGTACACATTACACACACGTACATGTATACACATGCATTACGCATATTCACCATACACACATATACATACACTCCCACACATATATACATACACATACACACATACACGTAGACATACATATATACACATAAACACACACACGTTTGATGAGCTACCTTTTAGGTGTAATTTGCAATTAACGCTTGCCATATCTGTGTTCCACCCCTTTTCTTAATCTTGACATCCCTGATGTAACTGCCCCGAGGCTTTTACCTGCTTTTTAGTTGACACCTGAGCTTCACAAGCGTGTTTATTATTTGATGTGGCTCACTTTAAAGAGGTTGAGGAGAACGGCAACATGTTCTTATTTTAGGAAAATAAAGCATAGCCATATTAAAGGGGGGTGAGTGAATGGGGGAGATTTCATGAGGGTCTCAATGTGAAGTCCCCCAGGTCATACCCTATAAACAACCGCTCCTGTGCACTCACTCCTTTCTACCTGATGCCCTCACCCCCACGTCCACATCCTAGTGCGTGCACTTGCACCCGACCCTGAAGCAGGCTTCTCGCGTGGAAGCCACTGGCCCGGGCGTTAACTGGCTAACTTCGTCAGCACAGTCTCTAACGAGTGGAGTGCCTACGTCAGACCTAACATCAGGGAAGGAGTCTGATCTGTATATCTAACAGACGTTAAACCTAGAATGAATATTCTCCTTAGATGACTTCTCAGGGCTTTTTTTTTTTTTTTTTTTGAGTACAAAAAAATTATTTAAGAACTAGGTAGGAAAAGTCGTGACTATTTCGTTTTCTTCCGTGACTGCAGAGCAAGGCCACACCACCTTGCCAGGATCATGCTTTCTGAAAAGCTACTTTCTATGTCTTTGGGGCAGTGCGTATTACCCGTTGTCATTTTCTTGGCATAGGTTTTCTTTGCCAGGGAGGGCACTTGGAAGCTCCATACCTGGTCGGTGACCCAGATAGGTAAGAGAACATTGTGCGGACATCTCTGCCGTGTGCATCACCAGCACAGCAGTCTGGCAGCATTGCTTAGTGGGAAAGACAGGATGGCATTTTAAAACTCTACTCCTAATGTTAGAATTACTTCATTTTAAAACATTTTTTAACCCCCTTAAAAAAAACCAGGCTGTAAAAACCTCTAATAAACTCCATGGTAGAGTGCCCCAGCAGCAGCGTCTGTGTGTGTATGTGTGTGTACGCGCGCGCACCCTCCAGCTGGGAGCTGAGCACATTTTCCTGACGACCCTCACCTGACTTGATGGTGAATCTGAGTGTGTCTGTCTCTCACCGGGAATCTGCCCCTACCCACTCTGTTTGGTGCTGCTGGGGCTGAGAGTTCTGGAAAAGGCCTTTCCTGCCCTCCCGTCAGCTGCCTGCCTTTAGGTTCTGCCTGTGGGAGGTGCTGGTGGGAGACCAGACGGCAGAGGGAAGAGAGATTTTGGTGTGTAGCTCCAACTCCGTGGTAGGGACTGGCAGTTGCCAGTAGTTTCTGGGGGTGGCAGACGGATGATGGTGGGCGCCCAGCAGGACATCTGTGCAGAAAGTCCAGTGCTGGCAACAGTGGTGGCTGTCGGCAGGTGCCTGCCTGGTCGTGGTGGCGTCGGTACTTATGGTAGCAGCTTCTCTGGCAGAAGGGCAGCCTGGGGGCATTGGCAGCCTCCTGTCTCCACGTCTCCCTCCTGCCCCTGCCGGCACCTCTGTGGCCAAAACCTTCTATTCAAGATACTTGGTGCCAGTTCTGTCTCCTGAATGGATTCTTCTGATGCATTTATGAGCAAATTACTTGAACATTGAAGTATTAGCCTGTTGATTTTGAACAGGGGTCCCTAAACTGCGGCCCGCGGGCCACATGAAGCGGTGTGAATTGTATTTGTTCCTGTTTTGTTTTTTACTTCAAAATAAGATATGTGCAGTGTGCATAGGAATTTGTTCATAGTTTGTTTTTTTTTTTTTTTTAACTATAGTCCGGCCCTCCAACGGTCTGAGGGACAGTGAATTGGCTCCCTGTTGAAAAAGTTTGAGGATGCCTGATTTTGAACTTTAAAGATGTCATGGGCTTACGTTCTGTTTCTAATACTCATCTCATGGATTTCTTAAATATTTCTAGCAGAAAATAACATGAACTAATGATGCTAATGGCTTACGTTATCCATCATTTACTGTCTGCTAGCTGCTGTTCTCAGCCCTTTATTTCTTATTTAATCCTCGTGATAACCTAGGAGATACACGACTATTTTTATCCCATTTGACGTGGAGAAAAGTAAGACCTAGAGAGGTCTGTCGTATAGTCAAGGTCACTGCTGACTCAGTTGGGTGGGGGTCTGGGAATTGACGCAGGATGCCTGACTCTTCATCACTAAGGAGAATGAGCTCCAGCTGCTCTGGGTTCCAGCGGAGTTCCTTAGACACCATGAGCTCACTGGCTGAACCACGGTCTTCCAGGAGAGGTTTGCAAATGTGCTTCCTGAGATAGTTTCAGTAGTTGGATAATTCTAAAAGTGATGTAAAGAATGTAAGCTCCGGTCACTTGCAGACTGTAATGTCCGTGAAGCCAAAGCTATCTCCTGTCTTATTCATCACTGTATCTTCAGCACCCAGCACAGTTTCTAACGCATTTGAAGCTACAATAATGTATTTATACAGCAAATGTCTGTATGATAGATGTTCATGTGATAAATCATACATACCTATAGAAAGTTGTACACACATCAGCGATTCAAAGCCTGCTTGGACTTGGACGACGTTAACATTCCATTGCCAGAAAACGCTTTCTATTGCTACAACCTTCCACTTGGAGAGAGATCTTGATGGTAGATATTCTAAGAATGCTCAACATTCTTTGTCTCAGCCAGAAAACAACACAATATAAACTCTGGAGGGTTGATTTTTACAGAAGCAAAAATATGGCCCAGGAACATCAAGGATGAAAAGTAGGAAATTGCTTTATGATTAAAGACTACACTTAATCATGTAGTATCAAGATTTCTCATAAGTCCATAAGAAGTTCATAAATAAGGAGATGAAATAATACTAAGATAAAAGAAAACATGGTGGGACTTTAGGAAGAGGAAGTGGTGAACAGCAAACGTGCCCTCCCATGTTTCCTCTGGAAGGAAAGTTCGCACATACAAGGACCTAGGCAGGCAGGTGCAGTGAGGGTCGAACCTTTGCATGTTAGATTCAGAAATATCAGGAAACAAGAAGTTAGGCTCCTTTGGGAGGAGGCACAGACACCACCTTGGGGAGAGAGATGTGAATGGGACAGAGATTAGACACGGAAGTGTAAGTCTGTGGGGCCGGACATCCCAGCGCCGCTATTCAGGCTCTGTTCTGAGGACTCTGCCAACAAAGGGATGTGTATGCTGAGGGAAGTTTGTGCAGCAGACTTCTGTGAAAAAAGTGAATAATTTTATTTGCTCTGTGGCTCAAAGTGAAGGGAATGTTTCAGACTTCTCCAGGGAGGATGTGACCCATCGAGACTGCAGCCCCACTTCATCAAGTCGGGGGGGGGGAGCAGCATGTGGCACGTTGGGTCACTGGGTTCAAGATACCCAGATACAGGCAGAAAGGGGTGTGTTGTCTACAGAGAAGGTAAAAATAACAATAAAACTAAGTGTTATACTCAGTGTCACTAGTCATCAGGGAAATGTAAATTAAAGTCACCCTGAGATATCACTTTGTCTCTGTTAGAATGGCTTTTATTTAAAAGTCCCAAAACAATAGATACTGGTGTAGATATAGAGAGAAAAGAATGCTTATATGCTGTTGGTGGGAAAGTGTTTACAGTCAAAGCATGTAATGTTTATTGTGGCACAATTTACAATTGCAAAGATGTAGTAGAATCAACCCACGTGCTCATCAGTTCATGAGTGGATTAATAAAATGTGGTATGTGTATACCAGGGAGTACTACTCAGCCACAAAAAAGGATGAATTAGTCCATCTGCAGCAATTTGGAGACCATTGTCCCTAGTGAAGTATTTCAAGGACAGAAAAACACAGGTGCTATCTAGAAAATTGGAACTAGCCAGTGGGTACATGTGTGCACAGAGGGAAGCAAATGTTACTGGAAATTAAGGGGGGGAGAAGGAGAAACAGGTGAGGGACAAAAATCTATGTAGTGGGTATAAAGAACGCAGCTCAGGTGAGGGGCGCACTTACAGCCCTGATTCAAGGATTACAGAAGTGCTCCATGTAACAAAAATATTTGTACCCCCTTCATATTTGTAAATTAAAACAAAGAGTTGGTCTGCCTTTTATTGTCACAATGGCCTACGGTCTAAACACCCTCAGTAGGAAAATGCTCCTTGAAAAAAATCTTTTATTGGCTTAAGATCAGTTACTTTTGTGTTTTAATTATATACACGTATGCTTCAAATTAGGTCCTTAAAAAAACTTATTCTTCAATGTATCTTATACAAACTTATTTAAAGAATTGCCAGATGTGAAGCTGGCTCCTAACACAGGGACTTGGCCACATGCTTTTGTTTCAAGAGTGAGTTTTTAATAATTCAGAACCACTGGGCCCCTTTTGGCCATAGTTTGTGTCCTCACAGGTGCGTGTGTCTGCACTGTGGAATTTAAATAATGATTATAAAAAATCATTCAACAGAACTAGAATTACTTTAATTGTGTCATTTTATGCAGACTATTTGGAGTTACTTGTGTTTAGAATTTTAAAATTAGAAGCAAAGGCTCAAAAACATAAACTGCGCTGTTGACTGTTTATTACTGTAACGTACCAACATGCAAGTATGTTTTCCTTTTCTTCCAAAAAAAAAAGACTTTGAGTAAATGAGAACACTGAGAAAGTAACCCACTGCTTGTTTCCTATTTGTATGGTTGTATTTGTTACTTATGGTTTGAGTACGTATAGAAAGTTCAATTTTGGTATATGTGCTGCCAGAGTGCACACTACGTAAACATGTATGATGTTCAATGAAGAAAGATTTTCACTCTCTGTGTTTTGGGGGCCATTATTTTAGTTTCATGTTATAGTTCTTCCTGTGACATGAAACTTATTTTTTCTATTATTATTATTATTAAATCATAGCTGTGTACATTAATACGATCATGGGGCACCATACACTGGTTTTATGTGTTTGACACATTTTCATCACACTGGTTAGCATGGCCTTCCTGGCATTTTCTTAGTTATTGTGTTAAGACATTTACATTCTACATTTACTGAGTTTCACATGTACCCTTGTAAGATGCACCACAGAAACTAATTTTGATATAAAAATAATTTTGTCATATGGGGAGGCTGTTGAAAAACAGTCTTCTCTGGGTCTGGAGTGTGCTGGGGAGGTTGCTGGTTGGAAGTGTGTGGCTTGCTGTGAATCCTGGGCAAGCTCTCCAAATTGTTATTGCAAGTGAAGCCCTGGAGAGCCTGGGGAGGGGAACGCTATCTACATGCCTGCTCGGGTGGAGAGGGAAGAGTAGTGCTCACCTACTCTTTGGACCTAGCTCCATGTCTCATGAAAATGTGGGCATTTTATTTAATCAGGACAGTTCGGTGATCCCTCAACATTTCATATACAATCTGTGCATTTCTTACTGATATGGACCCGACTCCTGCTAGTGGTGTGTTCCTTTTCATTCTTCAGAGACAATGAGTTAAGGACATGTTTCCAAGGAAGAACTATCAGTAACGATTTTTGAGCCAGATGCCTATTTAGAAACTCATATGATACTTGAGCCTCCACACTTCTCAGTGCCAGGAAGAAAAGGCTGAAGTTTAATAAAGAAAAAAGTTTTCTTTTACTCAGGTGAACTTTGGACATAATAAGCAGCAGCCTTTATAGTTACCTTCCCCTTAGGATTTAACCCTCCAGGTAAGATTTGATTGTGGAATACAGCAAGGCTAATGAAGATCATAGCATGAAGTGTGTGATTCAGAGAGGTACCAAAAAAAGCATCTTAGAATCATTTAATAAGCACCCTGGAGGGGACTAAATTACAAAGAATTATCATCACCCGTTTATAAGGAGCATGTCCTGGTAGATTAGTTTAATCCTTTATAACCAAACGTTTGGCCTGGTTGTAATGTGAAATGAGAGATGTAAGCTTTCCTGACTTTGTGAGACTTTTAAATTTGTCACATATAACGTCTTCAGAAGACTGGAAAA
Organism: Nycticebus coucang; assembly: GCF_027406575.1. Lineage (NCBI taxonomy): Eukaryota > Metazoa > Chordata > Mammalia > Primates > Lorisidae > Nycticebus > Nycticebus coucang. The sequence goes on from NC_069788.1 coordinate 2,874,413, forward strand.
ATATAGGTACATTGTTACCTGGTATCTGAGTCAGAGTTCGGCAAATGTGATGGGGCAAAGGGTTTGGTGCAGGAATTAGGGCTCCAGGAATAGGGAGAGAGCTGTACAGTGTGGGCCCGAGGCTGGGGAGGCAATTACTGATGGCCTTAGCCTGAAACAGGGTGCTCTCAATAGCTTTCTGTAAAACTGCTGGATTTCCTGAGACTGCAGAAAAGCTTCTCCCAGCTGGCTCAAGGTGAGTCAGCAAAGCGGCCCAAGGAGCCTCTGCCCTGCACCTGGTCCCCACAGCTCTGCGCCTGGTCCCCACAGCCACTGCACCTGGGAGAAAGGTGCCTCCTCCCTCTGTCTTCCTGATCTTCTCTCAGCAAACTCTAACTTAGAACTGAGCAGACAAGAATAGCCTAGAAATGAATTCCTTACACATCTTCTGCCCGCTGGAGGAGGAAGAGGCTGAGCCCACATTAGCTGCAGACAATCCAGCAGTCTCCAAAGAGCAACACTGCTTGTTGGCTGGGACAGAGCCTTCTGGCCTGGCCCACACGGCGGCCTGAGGGCGTCCTCAGCCTCTACTGCTGGGGGATTTGCAGGATGTCCTTGTTGGGGTTCCCCATGACACCAGCATGAACAGGTAGAGCGAGGGCTTGAGTGGCCAATGTGGTGAACAGCAATTAGGACTGGAGTCAAAAACAAGACCTGTGTACCACGAGAGGGTTTTAGAAGGCATAATCACTTGGGAGAAAAGTAAAATCACACAAATAAAAGTGTAAGTTGGCTGGCTGTGTTAAAAAAAAAAAGGGGGGGGGGGGAAAACAAGTAATTGGTGATGCTGAAGAAACAAAGACCCGTAGTGTTCTGGGATCACTTGTGCCTGCGAAGTCTGGGAAGAGGTCACGTTTGAATAAAGTGTTCTGGGAGGGAGTGAGGATGGGGCTCTAGGGAGGGGTGTCCACCCTGGCTCAGCGTCTGTCTTGTGGACTCAGAAATTTGTTTTCTGATGGTAGAGTTGGTCAGTGCTAGAGAATGTGGCTATAGAGTCATGCTAAAAGAATGCCAATTTGTTACCTTTCCTTGAGGAATAGACCTGCCTGGAGACCAGAGACTCACACTAATCTGAACAGCACAGGCGGCCCAGTCACCAGTGGGCTCCATGGCCAGTGATTTAAATGTGTGATGACAGCAGGATTTTAAAGCTTCAGTAGCCGTCTCCTCAGTAGGATGGCATGACCAGGATGTTGCTGGAGTGGGCACTGCTGGCCTCTGCCTCTGGGATGCCCATTTCAAGCTCTCACGGCTGACTGTCACATCCTCTGGGGGACACCGTCTTTCTACTAATACAAAAGCTTTACTCAGATGACCATCCTGCAGATTTGGGTGTTCCCCCCACTTCAAATCTGTCTTAATCTGGGCTAATTTATATTGATTTAATAACTTCACTGTCAGGGGCAGTCGTATAATTCTTATTTTCTACCAATTTGTTATTATATACCATATGATCTGGGGAGTCCAGGGCCATTGGGAAGGCAATTGACTAAGGGTTTTGCAATCTCTTTCCAGTACATTCACTTCTGAGTTTATGGAAAAACATAAATAATTGGAAAGAATTCAGAGGAAAGCCGTGCAAATGATTTATGGATTTGAGAATGCTCCTGTGGAATGGTCAAAAGTGCCAGGAATGGGAAAGCTGAGGGTGGATTTAACACGGGTCCAGAGCTGCCGGGTTGTTAGACCTGAGAGACCAGACTATTGAACAGCACAAGGGAGCTGGGCTTGACACGAAGAAGAACTTCCCTTTGTGAGAAAGGAATATGAAATATTTCTAATTCTTTGTGAGAAACGAATAGCCCATCAAAAAGATTTGGGAACCCGCTGTGCCGCATCTGAGAAATGAACATGTTTTCACTTGTGGAGGTGGTTGTTTCTGAAAATCAAGAAAGGGGCTGCATAGCATTTCATTTTTTTCCAGATTTGAGATTCATGGATTAACTTTCTCAGGAATAATGAACCCTTTTACAGTTAAGTGAACCAAGAACTTCAAGTGGTGATTCAAGGTAAATTACAAAGCAGTTCCTTTTTGTGCACTGGTTTTAACTTTCTCTTAGCCAAAGAACTCTTTGAAAAACCCATATAACCATAGACTGCCACATGTGCACACACTGCACAGGCACACATCACACACATGTACACACACATGCACACAGCACAGACATGTACGCACACTCATCACACGTGTACCCACACATGTACACACACGTGCACACCACTTGTACACACCACACACGTGTACACACATGCACACACGTGTATACACATACCACACACGGGTACACACATATGCACACACACCACACACATGTGTACACACGTGCACACACCACACACATGTGTACACACACATGCACACACCATATTTTGTATACAGTTTCAACAGATTCACGGACTTCCACAGCATATGCAATGAACTCTTTAAGGTCCCAAGTTTAAAAAGGACTCAGGTTTTTTTAAAAAAGCCCTTCTTTGAAGACATTTATTCTTACCCTAGAAATGGTCTCCCCTATTTTTATATTTACAGCAAAGCTGATGTGGGATGCTTTATGCACCATGTGTATGCTCACACCACAGGAGGTGTGTGGCGTATGCCTCTCTCATTTCATTCGCTTTGCTTTTCCCTTCTCACTTTTCTCTCCCTCTGAATCTCTCACACTGTTCCCTGGGCCTCTCCTTCAGTTCCTTCTTTTCTGTCAGGGCATGTTCGTGGCTCCCAGGACACAAGATAACAACTTAAAAAGATCATCTCTTCCAAGCCCGGAATCTGAAGTTAACATGCAGTTCAGCCAGAGCTCTTTGCAAGCACAGACTGTAGAACCTGGAAATGATTGTTGTATTCTTGAGATTCTTTATTTTAGAAAAATCTGTGAAGTCCTCTCTTTTAGTTGGGGGTCAGAGGCACTTGAGGGAAAGAAAATTTTTCAAACTTCCTGCGTGATCGAAATCAATTTTCCTTAAAACTTTTTCATGAGAAGTCAAGGGGAGATTCGGCCACCTCCCTTACCTTATCCTCAACACTCTTTCCTGCCCCTTCCCCCAAATGGAATTGATTACAGGAGGAATGAATGTGCCTGCTTGTGTCTCTTGGTGAAATTTCCACTCCTGTGAAGCCTGTTCCGTTTTCCTGGCTTCTCTGAGAAGCTGTGACAGGCCATTTCCCAGGGGGTCATGGCCAACGTGATCCTGTCCTCCTTAATGAAAAGCCTGCTTGTGGAGCTCAGCCTTTCTGATTTTATAGCATTTTAGTGTTTCTAGGCCAAAGGTATCTTCAACTGAGATTCAGATTAAGGCCAATATTGTCATAAAGTAAACTCTCTCAAAGTCTGAGTGTTCATGTATCAGATCCACGGAGCAGAAGAGAAAGTAAGACTGGGAGACATATTTAGAGGATTTTCTCCTTCTTGTAACTTAAAATATCACCAAAAAGAAGTCAAAGATTAAAATTCTAATTTAAAATTTAAAGTCTTGACCAAGTTTCTGTTTTGAACCTTAGGAAACAAAAGGAAAAAAAATCTATGATTTTCTTGTAAGCAAAGAGCGTGATTTACACAGGAATCTGTCTCCGAACACATACGCAGGTGATTTCAATTCAAAAGGGGCAAAGTCTGGGGTACGATATTTCTTCTTGGCAAAATTCTACATGTTGAGATGGCCATGAGACATTTTTAACACAACATCAGGTGTCTGGGACTTAGGCTACAGCAGTTGTTAAGTATTTGCCATGTCACCCTCGGTTACAGGCAGTGTGAATTCCATAGCCTGACTTGGCTACCAGAAGTCGCAGAACTTGTCGTGTAGCGTCATGAGTTCTTCACAGAACCTTGAGATGTGCATGTCTGTGGACTAACTGTCCTGGGCTTTTCTTTTCTCTCCTCTCACTTTGCTCTGGTTTCTTTATTTTTTAGGGAAAGAAAATCTCATTGCACTCCATGTAATTCCATAAGCTACCTCAGATCTATCTTAAACCAACACAGGACACTAAATAAATAACACTGATAATGTTCTAATGTTATAATCTTGAAACTTGAAAACAGCTTTGAAAGATGGGTGAGTTGCTGACGAGTCTCCTGTTTCAGAAGGAGTCCATGTGCTGCTTGATTTGAGGTGACTTGGATCCGCCTGAAGTTTTTTCCCGGGTCTCTCCGTGCAGCCCACAGCAGAGGCAGCCTCTTAGAAAGTGTATTTCCCAAGTGCAGACCTGCATCAACCTGCAGGGGTGTGTGGCAGGACATCACCTGAGGAGTTGTACAGAATTTGCAAGAAAAATCCCATGTTTTTCTACTTCTCGGGATTTAAAATCTGAATGGCCTGAAAAATATATAGAAGCCATATGCTCTAAGGCTTAAAATATTTAGCTCTTCGATGTATTTCTCCATGGTTCTCAGTCATCAAGGAATGCTTTTCAGCAGCACTTCAGTCGCTTCATTGCCATCTTTGGCAGAGCTCTACAGATTCTAGAGCAACTTCTGTTTTTCTAGAAAATCTGGACACAGTCCTGGAGAAAGCACAGTAGGTGTGGGTGACCGGAGAGGCCACCGCACGGCTGTGGCTGTGCTTGGGCACAGGCCACACCCTGCAGCATCACAGCTGAGAAATGAGTAAATTTACTTGTTTTAAAGGAATAATTTGGGGACACAGGGAACTTTTACTGAAGAAGGCGTCCAGGAGTTTTTCCAAGTGTAACATTTTTTTCTCTGTTCTTAGCAGCTTGTTTATGTATTTTTCCTGAGCCTGAATGATTTTTGACTTTGAATTTCTCTTTTACAATCTGTGAATTAAGAAAATGACTCTGGAGCTAGTCAGTTGACTTCTCTTTGGCAGATCTCACAGTATCCCAGGAAAGAACAAAGGACAAGGAGAGTGGGGAGGGGCCGGGAATTGCCCAAGGGACTGAAATGAGCCAAGAAATGAGATTCTTGCAGTCACCTCTCGAGAATGCAGCACCGCAGGAGGCTTAGATTGTATTCTGCTTAGAGCAATTATAAGTTTGGAGACTGGTGAAAGGGTGATGATAACAAAACCTTAAAAATAAACCTTCTGCTAAAAGACATAATCTTTTCCAGTTTTCTGAAATCTTTTGGTAGAACCTTAGAAATGGTTTTCCCCATTACGGTCTGTCTTCCCTTAAACAATACATTAAGTTAACTGTTCTGGAATGTTATAAGCTGCCAAAAAAGATGCCAACGAGAAGGGACCCAAGGCTCCCCCCAGATCAGGAAAATGAAGACTCCGTCCTGCTCATCCCCTGACGGGACACTGAGAGTCTCGGGCTGACGGTGTGGTGTGGGGAGTGCAGCAAGATCCAGCTGCAGGGAGCATAGGGCCAGGCAGCCCGGACCACGTGCAAGTTGGACCTAGCGGACTGGCAGGTACTTGAACTCTGTCTGCATTTCCTAATCGGTAAACAGCATAACAATGTTGTTGTAAAAAGGTTAAATGAGATGAAGCGGGAAAGCGTGTGGTCGAGGCCTGCCTGGCACATACTAAGTGGCAGATCAACGGAGGCTATACTTATCATTCATAATTATTAAGCCCACTTTGACAATGCCAGATGCCCTTTTTCTGTAATTGAATTTCAAACCTGTTTTAAGAAATAATTGTGCCCAGCAGTGTTTTTACCTTCTTAGAGGAAGGTGCCATCTGTTCTGTTCAAAGAAAAACTTGAGACAGACTGAATTGGGCATTGTAGGTGAGCAGAGTATGAGGGTGAACTGGGCATCGGATCAGGTGCAGAGCAGCTCCAGGACTGCACGTGGCTGAGTAACATGGACAGAAAAAGGAAACTGACATACAGAAAAGAGAAGATAGGAACACAAATAGCTGGACTGCTTAACTTGCCATTTCTCTTAATCCAAACCTGCTTTAAGCTGTTGGCCATATGCTTGGTTGGCCATGTGTGGCTGCCTATTGTAAGAGCGAGTGGAGTCTGCCCACATATCCAGAGAGGTCACAGCTCACTGTGATGTCAGAGCGAGTGGAGTCTGCCCACACATCCAGTGAGGTCACAGCTCACTGTGATGTTAGAGCGAATGGAGTCTGCCCACACAACCAGTGAGGTCACAGCTCACTGTGAGATCAGAGCGAGTGGAGTCTGTCCACACATCCAGAGAGGTCACAGCTCACTGTGATGTCAGAGCGAGTGGAGTCTGCCCACACATCCAGTGAGGTCACAGCTCACTGTGATGTTAGAGTAAGTGGAGTCTGCCCACACAACCAGTGAGGTCACAGCTCACTGTGAGATCAGAGCGAGTGGAGTCTGTCCACACATCCAGAGAGGTCACAGCTCACTGTGATGTCAGAGCGAGTGGAGTCTGCCCACATATCCAGAGAGGTCACAGCTCACTGTCATGTCAGAGCGAGTGGAGTCTGCCCACACGTCCAGTGAGGTCGCAGCTCACTGTGATGTCAGAGCGAGTGGAGTCAACCCACACGTCCAGTGAGGTCGCAGCTCACTGTGATGTCAGAGCGAGTGGAGTCTGCCCACACGTCCAGTGAGGTCGCAGCTCACTGTGATGTCAGAGCGAGTGGAGTCTGCCCACACGTCCAGTGAGGTCGCAGCTCACTGTGATGTCAGAGCGAGTGGAGTCTGCCCACACGTCCAGTGAGGTCGCAGCTCACTGTGATGTCAGAGCGAGTGGAGTCTGCCCACACGTCCAGTGAGGTCGCAGCTCACTGTGATGTCAGAGCGAGTGGAGTCTGCCCACACATCTAGTGAGGTCACAGCTCACTAGAAATCCTTCAGTTCGACCTTAAACTATGCTGGGAAACAGCTTTAAGTCAGATATAACTTAACGATGCACATGTGAAGTTTCACTAGTTGGGGATCACTGAAGTTCAGCCTTAGTGATTAATAATTAGAACTATGGATAAATGGAAGCAATGCTGAGGAGCACTGCCCTTACCGTAGTTGGTACTTAAACATCTTGGTTTAACTGAAAACCACATCTAGTTGGGGAAAACTGTTCCTTCTAAGTCTTGTAATTAACCACTTGACGGCCACTTGTAGCTACTGCTCTTTGGATGTGAAGATGATCATTATTCTGTAGTTTTTGAATTATTTTCTAATTAATATTTTTTTACTGATGTTAATAACCTCAAGGTTCAACTAGCATGTAGGACAAGACTCAGTGTTCTCTGGGTTCCATCTCCGAGGCAGGTGATTGCCCACTGGTGCGTCCAGGCCTTTCCCTGATATATAGGACAAGACTCAGTGTTCTCTGGGTTCCGTCTCCGAGGCAGGTGACTGGCCACTGGTGCGTCCAGGCCTTTCCCTGATATATAGGACAAGACTCAGTGTTCTCTGGGTTCCGTCTCCGAGGCAGGTGATTGCCCACTGGTGCGTCCAGGCCTTTCCCTGATATATAGGACAAGACTCAGTGTTCTCTGGGTTCCGTCGCCGAGGCAGGTGATTGCCCACCGGTGCGTCCAGGCCTTTCCCTGATATATAGGACAAGACTCAGTGTTCTCTGGGTTCCGTCTCCAAGGCAGGTGATTGGCCACCGGTGCGTCCAGGCCTTTCCCTGATATATAGGACAAGACTCAGTATTCTCTGGGTTCCGTCTCCGAGGCAGGTGACTGGCCACCGGTGCATCAGGCCTTTCCCTGATATATAGGACAAGACTCAGTGTTCTCTGGGTTACGTCTCCGAGGCAGGTGACTGGCCACTGGTGCGTCCAGGCCTTTCCCTGATATATAGGACAAGACTCAGTGTTCTCTGGATTCCGTCTCCGAGGCAGATGATTGCCCACTGGTGCGTCCAGGCCTTTCCCTGATATATAGGACAAGACTCAGTGTTGTCTGGGTTCCGTCTCCGAGGCAGGTAATTGGCCACTGGTGCGTCCAGGCCTTTCCCTGATATATAGGACAAGACTCAGTGTTCTCTGGGTTACGTCTCCAAGGCAGGTGATTGCCCACTGGTGCGTCCAGGCCTTTCCCTGATATATAGGACAAGACTCAGTGTTCTCTGGGTTACGTCTCCGAGGCAGGTGATTTGCCCACTGGTGCGTCCAGGCCTTTCCCTGACATCACTCCCTCTTTCCCTCCTTGTGCCTTTGGCCTTCAAGGTCCTGCTAACCCTGAAAGCTATAAATGCTTTTGTTTTGTACCTTTAATGATGCAAGCACAGGCTGAAGCTTTTGTTCCCTCTTATCCCCACCCAAGCCAAAGTATAATTATCCAGTGTTCAGGTTTTTTTAAAAGGATTTCCTTCTTTGATAACTGAGAGGCTGATTTAAACTACAATGTGGGCCCAGGCATGGTGGCTCACACCTGTAATTCCAGCACCCTGGGAGGCCAAGGCAGGAGGATCCCTTAAGCTCAGGAGTTTGAGGCCAACCTGAATAAGAGTGAGACCCCATCTCTCCTAAAAATAGAAAAACTAGCCAGGTGTTGTGGTGGGCACCTGTAGTCCCAGCTATTCAGGAGGCTGAGGCAGGAGGATCTCTTGAGCCCAGTAATTTGAGGCTGCTGCTGTGAGCTATGATGCTGTGGGACTCTAGCCTGAGGCAACAGCCTGAGACTCTGTCTCAAAAGCCAAAAACAAGAACAACAAAACAAAAGTCATGACAATGTGCAGTATCCCATAACAACGTTGTATATTATACCTCCCAGGTTCCACTTGCATTTGGAAAACTGTCATTAGTGTCTTTATAAAATATCAGTTTGGAGTCTTCTTTTATTCCTTCTAAAAATTGTTTTATTTTGAAATAATTTTAGATTTACAAAAAAATAACATACCAAGTTTCCATATACTCTTCAGCAAACTTATCAAATGTTAACATCTCACATAACCATATCAAATTATCAAAACCTGGCTCGGCACCTGCAGCTCAGTAGTTAGGGCGCTGCCACATGCACTGAGCCTGGCAGGTTCGAGCCCAGCCTGGGCCAGCTAAAACAACAGTGACAACAACAACAACAGAATAGCCAGGCGTTGTGGCGGGCACCTGTAGTCCCAGCTACTTTGGAGGCTCAGGCAAGAGAATCACTTAAACCCAAGAGTTTGAGGTTGCTGTGAGCTGGGACACTCTCTCAAGGGCGACAAAGTGAGACTCTGTCTCAAAAAACAAAAATCATTAAAACCAGGAAATTAATATTGATACAATCCTGTTAATCGACTTGCCACCTGATTCACATTTCACCAGTTGTCCCACTTGTGTTCCTTTCTGGTCCAGGATTCAATCCAGTTCCCACATCAGGTTTACTTACTTATCTGTAGTCTTTCCAACTAGGATATTTTTCCAGATTTTCTTTCGTGATCTTAACACTTTTATTTGGTAAAGTGTCCCTCAGTTTGGTTTTTTTGACATTTCCTCATGAACACTGTGTCCTCCTCAGAGTGCCATCTCAGGAGGTGCTCTGCGTCCAGTGTGACACCAGTGGTGACGTTGACCTTCCTTACTTGGTGAAGGTCATGTCTGCCGAATTTCTCCCCTGTAAAGTTACTATTTTTCCTCATCATTAATATCTTGTAGAGAGATATTTTGAGACTATGCCTGTGTCTCATCTTCACTTAGCTGATTTTAGCATCCATAAATGATTTTTGCCTGCAAGTCTTACCATTCTGTCATTTCATTCATTCCCTTCACATTTACTAGTTAGAATTTCACTGTGAGGAACAGCAGTCCCTTCTCCCCCATTTATTTATATATTAAATTATTTACTTGGTATGAGCTAATAGATGTTATATATTTATTTATTTATTTTTTGAGACAGAGCCTCAAGCTGTCGCCCTGGGTAGAGTGCTTTGGCATCACAGCTCACAGCAACCTCCAACTTCTGGGCTCAAGCGATTCTCCTGCCTCCACCTCCCAAGTAGCTGGGACTACAGGCGCCCACCACAACGCCCAGCCGTCATTGTTGTTTGGCGGGCCTAGGCTGGATTTGAACCTGCAAGCTCAGGTGTATGTGGCTGGCACCTTAGCCACTTGAGCCACAGGTGCTGAGCCGATGTTATTTATTTTTTAGTAAATGAATTCCCTCAGAAGGGCTCCTTTGTCTTTTAAACATACCGACACTTTTTTCCTTTTTTGAGCACTTTCTTAGCTTTTGGCACCACAAGGGGTTCCAGGCCCATCTTGTGACATCCCTGCCCAGGTGGCCAAGGGGAGAACTTCAAAGGTGACCATCGTGATATTCAGCAAGGAGGTATGTAGCACTTTTCTAGGAGGAGTTCACAAACTTAATTATTTGGCCTTGTGTATACCCATACACATGCACACACATACAGAGGGTGACCAAAAATGTATACACATCTTAAGAAAGGAAAAAACTGTATTAAAAGTGTAAAGTTTAACATACACCGATAACATTTGTTATCCTGTATGTGAGTTAATTATATTTCCTATAATTGCAGAAGTCAAACATGACTTGAGTATTACAATTTTAATACAGCTTTCTCCTTTCTAAAAATGTCTATACACACATATATGGTGTGTATATACGTACATATATATGTGCACACTTATGCGTATCTGCATATTAGTAAAACCTACTTTTTCATGCTACCTATGATTTGTATCCAGTGTCACAAGAGCCTTTCCTATCCTTGTATGTAATTTTGGTCTGTGAGAAATCTGGATTTCATTATCCAAAACTTATTTATCATTTTCTCAATCCTAGGATTCAAGAACTTAGTTTCTGAATTATTAACTCATATCTCTGTGAAAACAAAATTTGCTAAGGAGAGAACAGTATTTGTCTTCCTGAGCACTGCTCGGTCCTGTCCCGTGAAGTGACATGGGTCAGCCCTCCTCTCCACCACTCGCTCCAGTGTGGTGTGGTAATCAGCAGTAGCACAATTCCTCCAACCACGCCGAAAGCCTGTTTTGGACTCCCCCTTGTCCTGGTTGATTTTAATTGGTTTTGGCTATGTGAAAAATCATTATCATGGTTCTAAAAATCAGAAATAATATAAAAAATGGCCACTGTCCCCGTTCTTAACACCTCATTTCACCTGCCCGCTGTAAAAACCCATTCCCATTATTGTTTCTGCTTTGTTCTTTCCACAGTTCTTTTTATTACTGTCTTACTTTGCCTGTTTCCTAGTTTGTGTCCAGCAGACGTCATGTAACTTGCCCTGTGTCAGCTCACAGCCCTTGTTCTTTCCGCAGGAGTCGGGTGCCCTAGGCTGTGGGCGTGCCCTGGGTCACTCAGGCTCTCCATCACGCAGAAGTGAACACACAGCTTTGTTACTATTCCTGATTCCCATCCACAAGTCTTGTTCCAATTTGCATTTCTAGAAGTTTAAAGAGGATGTATATTTTTTGATAGTCCGGCCCAATAGCATGTGTTGTCATGGTTTTAGATTTTTTCCGATCTGACAAGTGAAAAATTCAGTGTTGTAATTCAGTGTTGCTTTAATTTGTATTTCTTTACTTATCTGGAAGTTTGACCATCTTTACATATGTTTATGACCTCTTTATATTTTTTTAAATAAATTACCTATTCATATATTTTGACCATTTTTCTCTTGGGTTTTTGTCTTTTAGTTTTGTTTTTCTAACTTAATTTTTATTAAATCATAACTGGTACAATGTGATTTGATATACAATGTGGAATGCTTAACTGATAACATAACCATCACCTCATTTACTTATTTTCATGGTATGACATTTATAATATGCCCTTAGTTGTTTTGAAATGTACCCTTGTGTTGTGTACATTAGGAGAAATCCCACTGTCCTTACAGTGGATGGTGAAGTGAGGTGTAAAATACCCTCCCTCTACTTGCCCTCACTCCCTCCTCTGCCCTCCCCTCCCCTCTCCCCTCTTTCTTTCTGGACAATATGTTTTATCATTCCTGTGACTGTGTAAGTTTATCTATATTGGTTTCATAATAGTACTGAGCACATTGGGTACTTCCCCCCATTCTTGAGATACTTTACTAAGAAGAATATGTTTCAGCTCCATCCAGGTAAACATGAAAGATGTAAAGTCTCCCTCTTTTTATGGCTGCGTAGTATTCCATGGTGTACATATACCACAATTTGTTCATCCATTCATGAGTTGACAGGCATTGATGCTGCTTCCAACACTTGGCAATTATGAATTGGGCTGTAATAAACATTCTGGTGCAAATGTCTTTGTTGTAAAATGATTTTTGTTCATCTGGGTAGATACCTAGTAATGATAGTGCAGGGTCAAATGTAGGTCAACTTTTAGTGCCTTGAGGATTCTCCATACTTCTTTCCAAAAGGGCTGTATTAGTTTGCAATGTCAACAGCAGTGTAGAAGTGTTCCCTTCTCTCCACATCCATCCCAATATCTGCAGTTTTGGAATTTTGTGATGTGGGCTAAACTTACTGGAGTTAGATGATTATCTCAAAGTGGTTTTGATTTGCATTTCTCTGATGATTGAGGATGATGAGCATTTTTTCATGTGTTTGTAGGCCATGCGCCTGTCATCTTCCAAGAAGTTTCTGTTCAAGTCTCTTGCCCACAAAAAAATTGTTTGTTCTTTTCTTATTGATCAGTTTGAGTTCTCTATGGGTTCTAGTAATCAGACCTTTGTCGGAATTATAACCTGCAAAAATCTTCTCCCATTCTGAAGGCTTTACTTTGAAAAGCCTAAACACTCTGAAGTGTTTGGTTTACTTACAGTGCCCTTAGCTGTGCAGAAGCTTTTTGTTTGATCAGATCCCAGTAATATATTTTTGGTGTTGTTTCCATTGCCGGGGGAGGTCCTCCTCATAAAATGTTTTCCCAGGCCAATATCTTCAAGCATTTCCTTGCACGCTCTTCTAGTATTTTTATAGATTTGTGTCTTTAACTTAAATCTTTTATCCAGTGAGAATCAATTTTTGTTAATGGTGAAAGGTGGGGGTCCAGTTTCAGTCTTCTACAGGTCGCCAGCCAGTTCACCCAGTACCATTTGTTAAATGGGGAGTCTTTCCCCCCACTGAATGTTTTTGATAAGCTTCTCAAAGATCCAATGACACTAAGTAGCTGGGTTCATCTCTTGGGTCTCTGTTCTGTTCCACACATCTACCTCTCTGTGTTTGTGTCAGTACCATGTACTTTGTTTTATATGGAATCAGAAGAAACCTCAAATAGCCAATACATTACTTAGAAATAAAAACAAATCAGGAGGCATCCCATTAGCCGACTTCAGATGATTGCAAGAGGGACTTTACCTAACAAGTGCAATCAGTGTAACCTGGCTTATTGTACCCTCAATGAATCCCCAACAATAAAAAAAAAAAATGCAGCTGCTAGGGCAGCACCTCTGGCTCAGTGAGTAGGGCGCCGGCCCCATGTAGCAAGGGTAGAGGGTTCAAACCCGGCCCCGGCCAAACTGCAACAACAAAAAAAGTGTAGCTGCTAGAAAACTTAAGTTACATTTATAGCTCATGTTACATCTGTTTGTACAATAAAGCTGCCAAAAAGTATTACACATTTAAAAAATATATATATATACTGTCAATCTACAGTGTCTTTTAGTTGTTAGGAGTTCTTATCTATTGGGGGTTTTACCCCTTTGTTGGGACATGTGTTGCCAGTATTTTCTCCCAGTTTGTCAGTTGCCTCTTAAATTTATTTGTGGTGTTTACCATATAAATTTTTAAGAATTTTTGTGTGATCAAATTTAACAATATTTCCTTTTATTGCCTCTGGACTTAGAAGCATATTTAGAAAGCTATTTTCTCCAGGGTGGTTAAAAAACAATTCATCCATGTTTTTTCCTAACACTTATATGGTTTCATTTATTACATTAGATTCCTAACCTATTTGGAATTTATTCTTGTGTACAGAGTGAGGTATGGATCTAATTTTATCTTTTGCCAAATGGCTATCATTTATTAAAAAGTTAATCTTTGCTCCCATAACTGAAGATACACCTGTATCATATACTAAATTTCCTTCTGTCTTTGGGTCCAGTCCTGTTCTTTTCCTTTAGTCTCTGTGCTCACGAATCAGCACCGGGGTGTCTGAGTTACGGGGCTTTCTGCTGTGTCGTGCTTTAGGGAGGCGAGTTCCCTGGTGCCCTCGCAGTTTTTCTTTTTCCCTGGTTTCGTGAATATTCTCACAGGTTGGTTTGCCGTGCGAGCTTTGGTATAAGCTTATCTAACTGTACAGAAAAAGCTCGCTGGTATTTTATTGGGATTGTTGTAAGTTCTTAAGTTGAGGAGTGCTGCAGTCTTAATGTCGCCTGGTCCTTCTGCCGATAGCCAGGGAGGTCCATCCATTTGTTCCCGTCTACTCATGTGTCTTTCAGGAGAGGGACATTTATGTTTTACTCTACAAAACAGCCTTATAATGAAAGGTTGAAGGCCCAGGGAGCCCTAGGCACCACCTTTACCCGTAACATGCTGCTGACTGCATCCTTCTTGTCATCCGTTCAACTGAGACACGCTGAGTCTGCCTACCAGATGGTCGGCTCCGTGCTGGGACCCATGGAAACAAGAGTAAAACATGGTTTCTGCCCAGGAGTTACTCACCGTCCAGAGGGAGGATGAGTTATTGAACTGACAGGGCAATTGCTCTTTTTAAGGACAGTCTAGTCTTTTCACTGAGGAGGAAAAATGGATTCAGCGTCTCTGAGATATCAGGGAAGGTATTGAAATTGGTTGTATGACACCAATTGGAAATTGGCTTCTCAATGTCATTTATGCATGAAATGACTTTTGCCTACAACTGAGTCTTACAGAAGATACTGTGGAAGTCTGATTGTGAGTCTGAAGCCCTTGTGCATGGATGTTTATCTAGTGAGATGTCATGGGGCACGTGGTAATTAGTAGGGCTCAGCGGCAGCTGGCGCTCAGCAAGCCTTTCCTCTCAAGTCCCTTTACTTTCTCATGGTCATTAATAATTTGATTAAAAAGGAAGAAAATCCTTAAAGACTTTTATTCCTCTTCCCAATTTTTTCTACCTGTTTTCACAATTTAACATGTGGCTGGCACTTTGGTGTGTGTGTGATAGCAATGTTGGGTATTGGGTTTATATGCTGTTAACAATAGAAATTCACTGCCCGAGTTGAGTTAATAATCACTCATAAAGCTTTGTACTATGACTCTTAATTTACAATTTATTTTGAGCCAATGGGGAGGCAGGCGGACCTTGAGTGCAGTGTGATCCAAGGGGAAATCTGTTAACCCTTATAGGATCATCAGTGTGGTGATGGGAGGGGATTCTGTTCCTCTTGACTCTTCCTCCTCTCAGCTTGAAAGGAGGAGGAGATTGTTCCCTGTAGCTTTTCAAAAAGCACAGACTGCTTCTCCAGGGAGTCTAAGGTCCAAGAAGAGGAGTAAGAGAAGGAGGTATTCGAGTCTTTCAGAAGGAGAAGCAGACAGCTATTGTTCAAATATGGGTTGAAAGTAACCTTGCACGAAGCTTGCTCAGAGTAACTCCGAGAATTTTACCGTTATTTTTTTCTGTCCTTATTCATTTTATCCCACCTCTTTTCTGCACAGCCCTGCGGTCATTCACTTGAATCCATTCATCCCCAACTCTGTGCGTACCCCGACCCCGACCCAGTCTCCAACTTTTTTTTACCCGCCTTGCTCTTTTCCTCTTTTGTTTCTACTCTGAAGTGGTCTGCAAAGAGCTGTGTGCACTGTGGCTTGGCACCGCCCTCAACAGTCTTCAGAGCTGTTCTTTTTGAGTCTCAGCTTCCTTTATCAAGAGCAGTGTTACATCTAACCGTCACCCGAAATAACTGATCAAATCGATCAGTACCACCAGCTTCCCTCCATCAAGCCAGAGCATTCCAAAACAATAACTCACACTTATGCAATGTCAAAATTTATAATCAGAACATTTCAAAAACCTAGGAAAGTGAGATGACTGTACCAAAGAATCATTAAATACTGACTGGCTGGCAAATGTGAACTAGGAATGAAATATGAATTTTTCCTACTTAGTCACACTATGATTTTATGAGATCAAAGCATCCTTGAGTTTTTTCTTTTCCTGTAGCCTTGTTTACTGTCGTCAAAGGGTTTGACCAAGTGCCAGTAGAAGATGGAGGACTGCCAGAAGCTTCCGCAAGTGGCTGCCTCCCTTCCACTCCTGCCATGCGGGTAAAGTATCCCCACTGCCTTCACCCCCAAACCTGACACCTTCCAGGAAAGAGCAAGATGTTCCTCTCCATAGGGTGGGGCTTCTTGGCTGACCACGTACCGTGTTCTAACCTCATCCCAGGTGATGGCATCACGTCCTTTGTCCATGGGTTTCTGCTCCCTGCAGCCTCTGCACACCCCCTCCTTCTATCTTAGTGCACCCGAGAGGGGACTTACCTCTGGGGCGCTCTCTGTTTCTCAACCTTCAGTTTTGTACTCTTTTTTTTTTTTATTTTTTATCATTTCAGATAAATATGAGGGTACATATGATTAGGTTACAATGTTTGCATTTGTTAGGTAAGGTTCCTGCTGTAGCTGTGTTTCCATTTCTTTTTTTTTTATTAAATCATAGTAGAAGAATGAGAAGGATCATTTAAAAACTGATGAAATGAAATGTTTATGCTTAAGGTTGGTTTTGTTTTGTTTGTTTTGCTGCAGGGATTCAGGATTTGGGTTTTATCATGTTGGAAATAAAGATAGCACTGCACAGTAGTTATCACCACACTGAATTTACTAGTTTATTGTCTTCCCTAGAAATGAAGGTTATCACTGTGAGGGCTCAGAGCAAGCTAACTTTGATTTAATTTCTGTAACTGAGGACCACCAGGTTTTAAACTCTGCACACACCTGCACCAGTGCTGGCCCGTGGAGGTGGAAGGGAAAGTTACCATTGTGAAATGAATATTTCTTTGTGGTGAAAAAAATTATTCTAGAATTTTTTCTTGACCCATTCTCTCTCCTCTCCTTCTGGGGCTCCAATTATATTTGACTGTTTGACGTTACCTCACTATTGTGAATGTTCTCTGGATTTAAAACGTTTCTCTTTATTTCAGTTCAGGTAACTTTTACTGATTTGTCTTCAGGTTCACACATGGTTTTTCCCTACAATATCTAGTCTGCTGTTAAACTCATCCAGTGCATTTGACTTATCCAATATTCTATGTTTATGTTTTGAAATTTCTATTTTGTTGTTTTGTAGGATTTCTATTTTTCACAGAAAATCAAAAGTCCATTTCTTTACCCATGATGTAAATTTTCCTATAAATTCTTTGACAAATTTATAACTGTTCTAAAGTTTCTGTCTATTAATACTAATTTTGATACCTAGGTTATCTCTGGATCTGTTTTGACTTCCTCTAAGTTTTTTCTTGATTATTGAATTTTCCTGTTTACTCACATTTTATACATAGACCTTTCCTGCTGCTGTTCTTTTAGCGTAAGGTAAGTCTAGGTGAGTAGACTCGCCGGACTGGGATTCTTCCAACCCCCTCTTCCTCCTCCCACCCGCCCAGCAGGCTGGTCACCCGGGGAGGCCTGGCTCTCTCTCCTCACCTCCTCCCTCCTGCCACCCAGCAGGCTGGTCACCCAGGGAGGCCTGGCTCTCTCTCCTCACCTCCTCCCACCCGCCCAGCAGGCTGGTCACCAGGGTAGGCCTGGGTCTCTCTCCTCACCTCCACCCTCCCACCACCCAGCAAGCTGGTCACCCGGGGAGGCCTGGCTCTCTCTCCTAACCTCCTCCCTCCCGCCCAGCAGGCTGGTCACCCGGTGAGGCCTGGGTCTCTCTCCTCACCTGTTCCCTCCTGCCCTGCAGGCTGGTCACCTGGGGAGGCCTGGCTCTCTCTCCTCACCTCCTCCCATCCGCCCAGCAGGCTGGTCACCCAGGTAGGCCTGGGTCTCTCTCCTTGCTTCAGAACACACACCCCCATCGGCAGCCACTCCCAGGGCCCAGTAATGGAACTTCCTGTTGTTCTGTCCCCACCTGTGAAATGACATATCACGACTTCCTTGCTGCTGTCACTCTTCATTAGCTCCTGAGGATAGTTTTACTTTTGTCTGAGTCTTTCTTATAGTGATTCCAAGAGCAGAGGCCTTTTAGAACTTCCTATGTCCCAACTCAGAGTGGAAGCCTGACCTGCCTCTTTAAGTCACCTTGGGTATGTCTCGGTGAGGGACACAGGATATTTAAGAATATTCATAAAGTCTCCAGAGAATTTGGGGGCATCAGTGGGGAAGATTAGAGCATATAAAGTAAATGCAGAATTACAATCACATTATCTCAGAACTAGTAGAAAATCTTAGGTGGTCAGAAGTTCAAATTCATCTGATAGACGTCAGGACTCACCTGAGGCTCACCTGATGGTCTGAACGTTTCTCTGACCTGTTCTGGTGTCTGAGGAGCCTCTGACAATGTGAGCATTTCTTTACCAGACCTAGAAAGTTGTCCTTCCAAATGAAGTTTGTCCTTCCTTTTCTGTTTCTGATAACCAAAAACCTCAGGAAGCATTTATTTTTTCTGCGTTTGAAGATTTAATTCTTTTTTTCTTTAAAAGAAGGAAAAGTGTAGACCTTATAACCCTGGGAAAAATTCATGTCATCTCTGCATAATGGGAAACAAGTTTTGTTAATTGACATTATCCTCTTTTAACAAAAAAATACCTCTTCACCTGACTTTATCTAGGCAGGGGCAGGTCCGAAGGATCCAAGGGCATTTTGGTGTGTGGGAATCTTCCCAGGATTGTGGGATGTTATAGAAAAAATGTTAATGAGGAATAGACCTCAAACTCTTAAACAGTACTCAAACTCAGTGACTAGAAATTCTCGCTTCGCGCATGTGAAAACTAAAATCAGAGCTCATGGAGGTAGCACGGAACTCCCACAGTCTAAAGAATAATGTCTCCAGTGATACGTATTAGGACACGGTCCACGGTTTGGTTTCCAATTTGTGTTGGGGCTAGTAATCTCTCTTTTTTCTGCAGTATTTCTGAAAATTTCTAGAAAAAGGTGCATGAGGGTCACCTTTATGCTCTAATAAAAGATCGACCCTTATTTCCTAAGGGAATTGCAAAGTTTCAAATTTCTTAAATAATTCAAGCAGAAATAGCCAAGGTCAGAAAGAAAAACTACGTACTGAAACATATATCTTGCTGGGAGGCTTAGCATGTAAGAGAAAACAGAACATTTGGGAGGCGTGCACAGGTCTAGGAAGACAAAGAAAAAAGGTTGCAGTTGACACAGAAGCATGGTCTGTGACTGGTCACTCAGCTGTGGTGACACGACCCGTGCTGTTCTTTAAGAAGATAATTTGTGTGTAAAATATAGCCAGTGCCTTCTTTAGAATTTATGGAAACGCCATAAACTAAACCTAAGCAAACATCATTTTTTTTTTTTTTTCCTCTCACGGGAAAAGGTGATTTAGTTATTGGCGAGTTTTAAAAAGTAGAGATTAAACTCTGATGGCTTTAGAGCAGCTCCAGCTAGAGAAGCTTTGGTGAGGTGATTTAGAAGTAACCCTAACCGCCACCTGCAAGCCTCTGCAGAGTGCTTAAGGACACTGTGGTACGCTAGCAAAATGCATTAAAGGTAAACATTTTGTTTGCAAACTGTTCTTCTATCCTGACTTGTGATTTGGTTCTTTCTGTTTTATTTTATTATTTTATTTTTATTTTGAATTTTATTATTTTAACTTCAGAAAGATTTTTTCTCAATTTGTTTCTTGTTAATGCTCCAGAAAGTATTGGCTATATGATAGTAAAGGAAAGGTGGGAAGATTTTCTTCCCCATAGTTGGGCCAGCAGGATTTCAAGAAACTCACTTGAAGATTAATAATCCTCATTGTTTTGAAATATTTAGACTGTTTACAAATGGATCCTCTGCAGTAATGACTTGAGAATAGCGCTAGGTAGAGTAATAATTTAAGACCTGAAATGAAACCTTGCCTAATACTCTCTGACAGTTTTGCAGAAAACAGAATGTTCTTAAAATTTTATTTATGATTGAGTATTCATTCATCTCCAATCATAAGTGTGTCAAAGCAGAAAAAAATAGAAAGAATATAACAAAATATCATTTTTATTCAAGCCAGGATCTAACTTTTTTCTACTAACATAGTTTTTTTACCTCTGCCATATTTTTTTTTTTTCTCAGTTATTGGCCGGGGCTGGGTTTGAACCCACCACCTCTGGCATATATGGCCAGCACCCTATTCCTTTAAGCCACAGGCACCACCCACCTCTGCCATATTTTTGATAGCCATTAAAAATAAAGGGGAGTGTGTATGTGTGTGTGTGTATGTGTGTGCATGTGTGTATATGTGCTCTTCCAAGTCATGCTAAGTTGAGGGGCTGTCCTCTCTGTCTCCTCCATGTACAGGTCAGCCCAAGATGATACAGGCTCTGGGGGAGCCTCTGGTCAAGGCCACTCAAGTCCCTGAGCACTAGAGATTTTTCTGATCTCTTATTGACTTTCTTCTCCAAATCACTTCACCTGAGAATTATATGTTGCTCAGTATACTGGCTTACATTGCTCTGTTTTATAATTTTTAAGCTCTTGAACTGTATTTTAGCGCTTGAGTATCCACGTATTTTCTTCTTTCAGGTTTTTTATTTTTCTGTTTTATTTATTTATTTTTACTATTATTAAATCATAGCAGTGTATATTAATGCGGTCATGGGGCACCATACAATGGTTTTATAGACCATTTGACACATTATCATCACACTGGTTAACATAGCCTTCCTGGCATTTTCTTAGTTACTGTGTTAAGACATTTACATTCCACATTTACTCAGTTTCACGTGTACCCTTGTAAGATGCACCGCAGGTGTAATCCCACCAATCACCCTCCCTCCACACCCCCCCTACACTCCCTCTTCCCCTTCCCCCTATTCTTAGGTTATAACTGGGTTATAGCTTTCATATGAAAGCCATAAATTAGTTTCATAGTAGGGCTGAGTACACTGGATACTTTTTCTTCCATTCTTGAGATACTTTGCTAAGAAGAATATGTTCCAGCTCCATCCATGTAAACATGAAAGAGGTAAAGTCTCCATCTTTTTTTTTTTTTTATTGTTAAATCATAGCTGTGTACATTAGTGCAATCACCTGTACCCATTCTAAGATGCACCATAGATGTGGCCCCACCCATTACCCTCCCTCCACCAAAACCTCCCCCCTCCCTTCCCCTTCCTTGGCCCTTTCCCCATAGTCTTGTGCTATAGTTGGGGTATAGTCTTCATGTGAAAGCTATAATTTAGCTTCATAGTAGGGCTGAGTACATTGGATACTTTTTCTTCCATTCCTGAGATACTTTGCTAAGAAGAATATGTTCCAGCTCCATCCATGTAAACATGAAAGAGGTAAAGTCTCCATCTTTCTTTAAGGCTGCATAGTTTTCCATGGTATACATGTACCACAATTTGCTAGTCCATTCGTGAGTCGATGGGCACTTGGGCTTCTTCCATGACTTAGCAATTATGAATTGGGCTGCAATAAACATTCCGGTACAGATGTCTTTGTTATGTTGTGATTTTTGATCTTCTGGGTATAAACCTGGTAAAGGAATTATAGGATCGAATGGCAGGTCTATTTTTAGGTCTCTAAGTATTCTCCAAACATCCTTCCAGCAGGAATGTATTAGTGTGCATTCCCACCAGCAGTGTAGAAGTGTGCCCTTTCCTCCACATCCACGCCAACATCTCTGGTTTTGGGATTTTGTTATGTGGGCTACTCTTACTGGGGTTAGGTGATATCTCAAAGAAGTTTTGATTTGCATTTCTCTGATGATTAAGGATGATGAGCTTTTTTTCATGTGTTTGTAGATGGTGTATCTGTCTTCTTTAGAGAAGTTTCTCTAAAGTCCCTTGCCCACCCTGAGATGGGACCACGTGTTCTTTTCTTGCTAATACGTTTCAGTTCTCTGTAGATTCTGGTTATTAGACCTTTATTGGAGGTATAACCTGCAAATATTTTCTCCCATTCTGAGGGCTGTGTGCTTGCTTTACTTACTGTGTTCTTGGCTGTGCAGAAGCTTTTTAGTTTGATCAGGTCCCAGTAGTGTATTTTTGAAGCTGCTTCAATTGCCCGGGGGGTCCTCCTCATAAAATACTTGCCCAGACCGATTTCTTCAAGAGTTTTCTCTGCACTCTCTTCTAGTATTTTTAGTTTTATGTCTTAAGTTTAAATCTTTAATCCAGTGAGAGTCTATCTTAGTTAATGGTGAAAGGTGTGGGTCCAGTTTCAGTCTTCTATAGGTTGCCAGCCAGTTCACCCAGCACTGTTTGTTCAATAGGGAATCTTTTCCCCACTGAATGTTTTTAATTGGCTTGTCAAAGATCAAATACCGGTAAGTAGCTGGGTTCATCTCTTGGTTCTCTATTCTGATCTAGACATCTACATCTCTGTTTTTGTGCCAGTACCATGCTGTTTTGATCACTATCGATTTATAGTACAGTCTGAGGTCCAGTAGAGTGATTCCTCCCAGTAGGGGGATTACAGGATTGAATGGCAGATCTATTTTTAGATCTCTAAGTATTCTCCATTTCCTTCTTAATATCATCTATGACCCAGCTATCATTCAGCATAAGATTATTTAGCTTCCATGTTTTTGTATGAGTATGCAGATTCCTGTTGTTACTGAGTTCAACTTTTATTCCATGGTGGTCTGAGAAGATGCAAGGATTAATTTCTACTCCTTTAAATTTACTGAGGTTAGACTCGTGACCTAAGATGTGATCGATTTTGGAGTATGTTCTGTGGGCTGATGAGAAGTATATGTATTCAGTTTTTTGGGATGAAATGTTCTGTAGATGTCTGCTAAATCCAAATGTTGGATGGTTAGGTTTAAATCTAAAATTTCTTTGCTCAGCTTCTTCTTGGAGGATCTATCCATCACTGCCAAAGGAGTGTTAAAATCTCTGACTATTATGGAGCTGGAGGAAATCAAGTTGTTCATGTCTGTTAGAGTTTCTCTTATAAATTGAGGCGCATTCTTGTTCAGTGCATAAATATTAATAATTGAAATCTCATATTGAGTATTACCCTTAACAAATATGAAGTGACCATTCTTATCCATCCTTACTTTAGTTGGTTTAAAGCCTATTGTGTCTGCAAATAGAATTGCAACACCTGCTTTTTTCTGATTACCATTTGCCTGAAATATGGATGACCATCCTTTCACCCTGAGTCTGTATTGATCTTTTAAGTTAAGATGTGACTCTTGTATGCAGCAAATATCTGGCCTGAGTTTTTGTATCCAGTCAGCCAACTGTGCCTCTTTAGAGGACAGTTTAAGTCGTTCACATTAATGGAGAATATAGATAAGTCTGGTTAAATTTTGGGTATCGAGTTTTTTGAAAGTCCAGTGGACATTTTTAATCCTTTTGCTCCTGTGGAAGTTGGAGTTTGATCAGAAGTTTCTGAGTGAGTTTACTTTTGTGGTAGAGGATTGGGCTTGTCATTATGGAGGATAGGTCTGAGAATATCCTGAAGAGCTGGTTTGGTTATGGCAAATTTCTTCAACATGTGAATGTAATTAAACTATTTAATTTCTCCATCATAAATGAAACTCAGTTTAGCTGGATACAGGATCCAGGGTTGAAAGTTATTTTGTTTTAGGAGATTAAAAGTTCTGTGAACTTTTAGCTAGAATCTTCTTCCTCATTATAATTTCCAAGCTTCTAGAATTTCTGGGCTCCCAAATCTAGAAAAGTGTTACTCTCTTTTCAACAAAAAGTATAATGATCTTTAAAAAAAACCAATAAAACAATCCATGGTGGGTAAACCCCTTGTTTCCAAAGCCATATGCCAGAGATGAGGCAGGTGTTCCCCTGAGAAATGCCCTCATATCCTGAAATAACTCAGCACTTCCTTGGAAGATCTCAGTACCCTCAGAAAGTAGCTCTTTGGAAGTCTCCCTACTAATCCCTAAGAGAAGCCTGGCTTTTGTAGATTGAATTGAAAATCTGTGAAGTATCCTACATAATATTAGAAGTATAATCTTGGGCGGTGCCTGTGTCTCAGTAGGGCACCGGCCCCATATGCCGAGGGTGGCGGGTTCAAACCCAGCCCTGGCCAAACTGCAACAAAAAAATAGCCAGGTGTTGTGGCGGGCACCTGTAGTCCCAGCTGCTTGGGGGGCTGAGGCAAGAGAATCGCGTAAGCCCAAGAGTTAGAGGTTCCTGTGAGCCGTGTGACGCCACGGCACTCTACCCGAGGGCGGTACAGTGAGACTCTGTCTCTACAAAAAAAAAAAAAAAAGAAGTATAATCTCATACCTGCTTTATGTGAGTATAGTTTAGTTTATTGTATTACTCAGGGTTCTTCAGAGAACCAGTAACAATAAGGTGTGTGTGTGTGTTTGCAAGCACTCCATGGGGAACAGTTGAAAGCATTCCCCCAGGAACTGGAACATGACAAGGATGCCCAGTGTCACCACTTCTATTCAACATGGTGCTAGAAGTCCTATCCAAAGCAATCAGGAAAGAGAAAGAAATAAGTGTCATCCAAATGAGAAAAGAGAAGGTTGAACTCTCTCTGTTTGCTGACAATATAATCTTATACCTAGAACACACTAAAGACTCCTGGAATTGACAAATTCAGTAAAGTCCCAGGTTACAAAACGAATGCACACAAATCAGTAGCATTTTCATACACTAATAAAGCCAAGCTGAGAATCAAATCAAGAACTCAATGCCATTTACAATAGCTGTAAAAAATAAAAATAAAATACTCAGGAATATTATTAACCAAGAAAGTGCAAGATCTCTACCAGGACAACTGTAATACACTGACGAAGAAATCACAGGTGACACAAACAATGGAAAAACAGTCCATGCTCATGGATCAGAAGAGTCACTATTGTTAAAATATCTGTTCTTCTCCAAGTCATTTACAGATTTAATATGATTCCCATCAAAATACCAGCATCATTTTTCTTAGAATTAGAAAAAAAATTCTAAATTTCCTATGGAATTAAAAATAAGCCCAGGTAGCCAAATTAATCCTAAGCTTGAACAAATCTGGAGGCATCACATTACCTGACTTCAAATCATACTACAAGGCTATGGTCACCAAAACAACATGGTACTGCTAGTGTCAAAGTAGACACGTAGACCAGTGGAACAGAATAGAGGACCCCAAATGAAACCATGTACCTACAACCACCTGATCTTCAACACAGCAGACAAAACATAGAGAAATGATGTCGCATTCACTGTACACAAAAGTTAACTCACCATGTATTAAGACGTAAGTATAAAACCTCATGCTATATAACTTGTAGAAGAAAGCTTAGTAAAAACTCTTCTGGACATTGGCGAAGGCAATGAATTTATGATTAAGACCTCAAAGCAAATATAACAAAAACGAAAGTTTTAATAGTAAGTAATTAAACTGTAGAGTTTCTGCACAGCAAAGAATCAACAAACGGACAAACTACGGAATGGGAGAAAATATTTTCAAACTATACATTTGACAAAAGACTAATATCCAGAATCTATAAGGAACTCAAACAAATCAGCAAAGGGAAAAAACCCTAAATAGCCCCACTAAAAAGCAGGCAAACAACACGAACAGATTTGTTTCAAAGGAAGACATACAAGTGGCCAGTAAACATTCCAGACAATGCTCAACATCACTGTTTATCAGGAAAATGCAAATTGAAACCACAGTGAGATGCCACCTTGCCAGAAGGACCACTACTGAAAGGTCAGAAAGCCGTCGGCACTGGTGTGGATGTGGTGAAATGGCACACTTACACACCAAAGGTGGGGACACACATTAGTGTACCCCCTGTGGAAGACAGTCTGAGGATTCCTTTAACGAACTGAAAGTAGACCTCCCATTTGATCCAGCAATCCCACTACTTAGGCATCCACCCAAAGGAAAAGAAGTCATTCTATCAAAGAGACACCTGCACCTGTATGTTTATTGCAGCGCAGTTCACAGTACAAAGCTGTAGAATCAACATGAGTGTGAGTGACGAGTGCATAAAGAATACGTGGTGTGTACACCATGGAATGCTACCCAGCCACAGAGAGCAGAGAGAGAATGTCCTCTCAGCACCTCGATGGTACTGGAGGCTGTTAACCTGAGTGAATTATGTTAGGAATGGAAAAGCAAACACCACATGTACTCATTTACAGCAGAAGCTAAAAGATGGGCATAAATGTCACGAGGGGAGGGTGAGAAGGGGTCAAGAGATGGACTATTACCTGCTGGGTACCAGGCACCCTGTTCCTGTGACAGGTGTGCTGAAAGCTCAGACTCACCGATTTACAGTTCCTCCATGTAACAACAACAACAACAAAAAAAAACACTGTGCCCCATAAATCTATCAAGATAAATAGATTTATTTTATTTCTTTTGAGGATTGGCTCTCAGGGTTGCGGAGGCCGGCAAGGAGAGAGCCCCTGCTGTGGTTCAAATTTAAAGCTGTCTTCTGCAGAATTTTCTCCTGCTTGTGGGAGGGCAATCTTTTATTCTATCCAAGTCTTCAGCTAATTGGATGAGGCCCACCTGTATATTAGATGGCAATCTGCTTTACTCAAAGTCCAGTGATTTAAATGTAAAGATCATTTAAAAACACCCTTACAGGGTAGCGCCTGTGGCTCAGTGGGTAGGGCACTGGCCCCATACACCAAGGGTGGTGAGTTCAAACATAGCCCCAGCCAAACTGCAACAAAAAAAATAATAGCTGGGCATTGTGGTGGGTGCCTGTAGTCCCAGGTACTTGGGAGGCTGAGGCAAGAGAATCACCTAATCTGGAAGTTGGAGGTTGCTATGAGCTGTGATGCCACAGCACTCTACTGAGGGTGATAAAGTGAGACTCTGTCTCTAACATAAATAAATAAATAAATAAAATAATTTTAAAAAACACCCTTACAGATGCATGCAGAATAATCTTTGACCAACTATCAGGGGCCATGAACTGTCACATTTTGTTTCTACTTTAAGTACAGGTGTCCCCATACTCTGTTGGTCCACCGTGAACTTCATCTCCCTGAGGGAGGAGGCCCTCTGCAGCTTATCCATCATGTGTCCATGGCTCCCAGCTCAGCAGGTGAATACATGCCCACACACTTCTAGCTGCTACCCTCTGTCCCCTTCCAGTCCTGTGGCGTCTGAGGCAGGGTCTTACTTGACGGGATTCCCTAGCCTTTCTGTGCAGCCCCCACTGTGCACTCGTGACGCCTCACTCGCCGTAGCCCACAGGGGCAGATACCGAAGGTGGACCACCTACACATGCTCTGCATGAGCTGATTCCTCATCGTGACAGTGGCCGTGTGACTTCACCCTTCATTGCCACAGGAGGCAGGGACTGTGATGGTTACCTGGTAAAGTGGTGTTTACTTCCCTGAGCACATGTAGGCTTTTTGATACTTTGCTTCTTGCTGCTGTCTCTTGTTACTTGTCCTACACACACACACACACACACACACACACGCACGAACGCACGCACGCACACACACGCATGCACACACACGCCCCTCCTTTCTCTCTAGTGCAGTGGTTCTCAACCTTCCTAATGTCATGACCCTTTAATACAGTTCCTCATGTTGTGGTGACCCCCAACCATAAAATTATTTTCGTTGCTCCTTCATAACTATAATGTTATTGTTATGAATCATAAGTAAATATCTGATCTGCAGGATGGTCTTAGGCAACCCCTGTGAAAGGGTCGTTTGACCCCCCCAAAGGGGTCGCGACCCACAGGTTGAGAACCGCTGCCCTAGTCTCCTTTTTTGCTCACTCTTTCTCTACCTTCGTATTTCCCCCAGGTGTGCCGCAGGAATGATGTTAATTCTGAGATTCAAGCAGCTTTTTGTGAGGCTCCGTTGTCTTCGGTGAGGGCTCTTTTTGTCTCTTCCCCTCCCCAGGGTGGAACGGGCTGCACTGTTCAAAGTCACGGCCGCAGCCTCACATCCAGACGTGTGGCAGGCGCGGTGCTTGTGTAGCTGTGAGGATAAATACTGGAATTGGTGCCCAGAACCTAAGTGAAGCAAGCAGCAGACCTGGAAGCCACTTCCATGTCGCTTTTCTCTCCTGCTTCCCTCCTTGTGGGCCAGCGCTCCTCAGAGCTGTGCTCACAGATGAAGTCTGGGTGTGCAGATCAGGTGATTTTGTTCTTAAAAAGGAAATGCATGGGATGTTTGCAAAGAAAAGAGTCACAGTTGGACACTCTCTGAGCGTGATGATTTTGAAAAAACAATTCCTTATGCTGCACTTTGTTTTCTCCATAGAAACGGTGTGAAATGCAGCGCACTCTGATAGAAACACCCTCTTAATGTGTGTGGACTCTGGTATGTAAGCTTTCTTGAGTGTGCAGAAGAATCTTGACTAAAGGAGGTAGATCGATTCTGATATTTATCCAAAATCCTGGTTCTTTACTTTTTAGGGCCAAAGCTATCTGTGAAGGTCTGAAAGAAAGTGCAGACTCCTTAACTAGAAAAGTGCACAGAGGACGTGAAATTTTACGTAGAATTTTAGTTTTTATTTGAGAATACCCTTCTGGTCAATTCATGGGACACCAGTTAAGAATCCCCTGTGTATGGCAAGGAATGTGCTTACTCTGGATTTTATCAAGATTAACTGAGAGTGGTTGAACTCACTCACATTCTGAGAAGTCCTATGTCTGTCCCAAGTTCTTAATGCCACAAACCTCAAATAAACGATAGTGACGTTTGCCACAAATTTCATGTTTCCATCTCCCTGAGACTTGGTGCATTTCAGGCATAGTCTCTGCCCTGCTGTGGCCCAAATTTCGTGGTCCCTGATGCTGTCACAAGACCTGTGGACCCTCAGATATTCTCACAGAGCCACCCTGGAGGAGGTACAGTTTCATGTTCAGAATCTAACTCTTATTCTTTTCTTTTGTGCTGGTGCAAATTTCTTTTAAAGTACAAACTCTCAATTGTATTGCTAAAGAGCTCTTTCTCTCTTTTAAAAAAAATACCTGCTACCAGCTAAGTCCCCAAAGGACTTTTCTCTGTGTTTGCAGGAAGTGCAGTTTATGACCTCTCTCTAAATTGAGTATTTTTCCTCAGCCTTTGTTATGTACTCTTTGCAATCCTTGGGGGCTGGAAGAAGTTTTGAAACATCTTTTGGTTAAAAGAGCATTTTAGCGGTTGGACCTGAAGCTAAAAGTAGATCCTTGCCTCAAATGGGAAGAGGAGGAGAGTCTGGAAAGCTTGCTTGTCCCTTCTCCCCTCACCACCAGCTACAGCAGTTAACAGGTGCGGCCCCAGAACCTCCTCCTGCTCTGGAGACTGTGGCTGATTAAGTGAAAAATTTAAGCATAAAATCAAATTACTTCATTTCATAGTTATCCAGTCTTTCTCATACCTTTTGATCCAGCTAGTTGGCTGAGGCTTTAAGGCAAATGTTTTATGTTGTGAAACATTTTGAAGCCCAAATCTAAGCAAATAAAACTCAAGAAGGCAAAAAGTTATTTCTAAGTCCTAAGTTGAGACACAGTTAATATGTTCATTGTAAGTTGAGACACAGTTAATATGTTCATTGATTTAGTTAATTGATTCTGTGACAGATGACCTAGTGTAAATATGAGGTAAGCCTTTGTCTTTCAAAGTTTTGAATGATAAAAATAAAGATTTTATACAAGAGGAAAACCATGAACTTTGGGTTGAATCTACTAATAAGCCTCATGGAACCAAATGTAAATTTCAGGCTTTTGATGATTTAGCAGTCAGCTCTCAGGACCTGGGTGGATGGACCTGGCTCCATCCGCTGGCTTTCCATTCTGTCTCTATTGGCATATATTTAGTCGTACCTTAAGGGGCACAAGTGGATATTAAGTACTTAGTAAGGCAAATCTTCCTTCGTCTCATTCTTCTTGAGGAAGTGGTGTTGGGTATTTGTGGTTTTGCTTTTCCATGAAGAAGAGCTGCTTAGAATCTATTATTCAAGTTCTACCAAAACTATTACCTTTTTTGTTGTAATTGAATGGAAACCATTCTTGAAAGAAACTCATCAGCTCTAAATATGGAAAAACATTCCATGTTCATGGATTGGAAGACTCACTATTGTTAAGATGTCACACTCTCAAATTAATCTATGGATTGAACACACAATTCCTATCAGAATGCCACCTGATTTAAAATTTAAAAATGAGCAAATCATCTTGTAAACAGACCTGAGATAATCCTAAAATTCACAGGGAAACTCAAGGGACCCAGAATAAACACAAACCAATCTTGGAAAAGAAGAATATAGTTGGAAGACTTTCAGTTCCTGATTTCAAAACTCACTACGCGGCCATAGTATGGTAGTATGGTACTGGCATAAAGAAGACGCACACATCAGTGGCATAGAATTGAGAATCCGGAAATAAACCCATGTGTCTAAGGTGCATTGGTTTTCAAGAGTGATGCCGAGACCAGTCAGTGGGGAAAAAAAAAACAGTCTTCAACAAATGATGAGACAAGTGAACTGTCATGTGAAAAAGAAGGAAGTTAGGCCCTACATCATTCCATATACAAAAATCACCTCAAAATGACAAGTATTGTACCATCTCACTTAAATGTGGAACACAAAATAATCAAACTCATAGAAGCAAAGAGTGGAATGGTGGTTGCTGGGGCTGGGGTCAGGGAGGGAGAGATGGTTAAAGGCTACAAAACTCATTTAAACAGAATGAATAAGTTCTAGATATCTGTTCTACAGCTGGTGACTATCATTAATAATGATGTACCGTGTACTTGAAAACTGACAAGAGAGTAGATCTTCAGTGTTCTCACTACAAAACAGTAACATATCATCTTGAAATGTATACATGTCAGAAGTCACACAATATTCTGTAAATACATAGGTTTTTGTCATTAAAGCCTTAAATCTTAATAAAGTTACCAAATAAAATTAGTAGATAAGCCACTAAAAATCCAGTTAACTGAAAATGGATCAAAAACCTAAAGATAAAAGCCAAACTATAAATCTCTTAAAAGGAAACAGATGGGTAAATCTTTTAGACCTAACATTTGGCAAAGAAGTTTTATCTGTGACCAAAAGTACAAACAACAAAAGGGAAAAAACATACAGATGAATTGGACTCCATCGATATTAACAGCTTTTGTGTTACAAGGACACAGTCGAGAGTGAAAGTCAACCCACACAATGGGAGAAAATATTTACAAATCACATGTCTGATTAGCATTCATATCTATAAAGGGCTCTAACGACCCCATAATAAAAAGACAAACCCAATTAAAATGTGAGCAAATGATCTAAACAGACATTTTCCAAAGTAGATATGCAAATAGGTAATCAAGCGCATGGAAAGGTGCTCAACGTTGGTAATTAGGAGGACTATGCAAATTAAAACCACAACGAGATACTATTTCACCCCCACTACTTCCTGGCAGGCCTGCAGAGAAATACACGTATGTTTTGGGACATTGTATGGAAGGCTCAATGTGAAGCGGTGCAGCCACTTTGGTAAACAATAGAGTTGCCATCTGGTTCAATAGTTCCGCTCCGAGGTATATAACCGGGAGAACAGAAATCATATCCAAACAAAAATTCATACAGGAACAGATTTGCTGCGTATGTGCGTAGCAGCGTAATGTATAGCTGACAATAATGCAAATATCAACAAAATGAAAAATAACTGAATACAATGTATATCTACACAATGGAATGTTATTTGGCCACAAAATGGAATGAAGTACCGAGATGTGTTACGACACACATGAACTTTGAAAACATCCTACTCTGGTCACCCAAGACCACAGATTCCATTTATAGAGAACGCCCCACGTACACAGATCGGAGACAGGCAGGCTGTGGTGGTTCCTTAGAGCTGAGAACAATGGGAAATTGAGGACGACATCTGAAGGGTATGTTCTTTCTGAAGTGATGACTATGCTCTAAAATTGGTTGTGGCGATGGCTGTACAATTCTGTGAATATTCTAAAAACCATTGAATCATATGCTTTACATGGTGAGTTGTGTGATATTGGATAATAACTTAATAGAGCTGTTGCAAAATAAAGAAAACAAAACAAGTGTGATGGTTAGTCTTATGTGTCCACTCTGAAGAGGCTGTGGCACCCAGATACTTGGTTAACAGAAGTCTCTGTGTTGCTGTGAGCACAGCTTTAGATAGGACTGACGTTTGCATCAGTAGACTTAAGCAAAGCAGATCACCTTCTGAAATGTGGTAGGTCTCATCCAAACAGTTAAAGGCCTTAAGAGAAAAAAAGCTCTGAGGTTCCCCAAGGAAAAGGGAATCCCAAGCCTTTGTAATTGAGTGGTAGGATCAGGCCCTGCCTAGGCCTCCCGCCTGTTCATCTGCCTGCAGACTGTAAATGTGCCTGTCTTCACCGTCACGTGAGCCAATCTCTTCAAAACACTCTCTCTCACACCCCTCTATGCATATATGTATATGTATACATCTTATTCTGTTCCTCTGGAGAACCTTGACTGACAGAGCCAGAAACCATCCAGGCTAACAGTGCTTTCTACGACCATGCGTTCCCCACTCCGCTCTGCAGGACGCCCACGGCTTTGCTGCTGGTGTCCCATGGAGCTTCTTGACTTAGCACTACACTTACTACTGACAGGAGTCAGAAGTTACTGTCAGAGATTTACAAAACTCAGGGGAAATGCGTGAATTTGACCCTTGTTGAAAGAGGAAAAGTTAATTTAAATTCTGTCCCCAGTGCTAGCAATTCTTACTAAAATTGGAATATACCTAAAGAGGCTGGAAAAACACAGGAGTGCCATAATGCATCTGGAAGGCAATTTAGAAATAAATACTGAGATCTGTGAAATGTTTATATTTTTTGGCTCAGTATTCTCATACCTAGGTATTTGTCTTTAAACTTTATCTAGAAAATTAGAAAATGCTATATATATATTTATATATGTATACATGTATATATAAATATGCTTCTAGGTTTACACGTATATGTCTATGTATATTTAGTGTTTGTCTAGTTTTCAAGACTAGAGATAGGTTAGAGATAGGTTTTTAGATGTATTGTATGAAATATATTTCATACATATGTAATTTTATATGTATTTATATATAATATACAGAGGTGACAAAAAATGTATACACATCTTAAGAAAGGAAAAAAGTGTATTAATTGTAATACTCAAGTTACGCTTGACTTCTGCCATGACAAGAGGTGCTCAAGGTGATTTGTACTCACCTTTTGTTATCGGTATTTATTGAGTTTTACAATTTTAATACAGTTTTTTCCTGTCTTAAAATGCATACACGTTGCAGCAGCCCTGGCAAACTAATACACATGTGGCTGCACGGCCAGGCCCTGGCTGATCACAGCACTGACAGGCAATAGTAGGAAATTACATACATACATGTTGATGTGTGGAATGTTGGACTCAGTACAGACATCAAAATAAAAATCATGAAAATAGCCGGGTGTTGTGGCGGGCGCCTGTGGTCCCAGCTGCTCGGGAGGCTGAGGCAAGAGAATCGCCTAAGCCCAGGAGTTGGAGGTTGCTGTGAGCTGTGTGAGGCCACGGCACTCTACCGAGGGCCATAAAGTGAGACTCTGTCTCTACAAAAAAAAAAAAAAAATAAAAATCATGACGGCTCTATTGTGGAAGGATCACAACAGGATACAAGCCGGGGACACTGCCCAGCTGTCAGAAAGAACACGGAGCACGTGTTCAGGTGCGGAATTCCTCAGAACAATGTTCCAGTTTAAAACTGGAATAGCTCTGTGCCTTACTACCGTGAATACAACGGAAAACCACCCTCACGGTTAACAGTGACGCTGTTCGTGGTAGGGAACGGCAGGAGTCGGAAGAGAACCCTGGAAGAGTGTGTGCCGGCGCTGGGAGAGGGGTGACGGGAAAGGGAGCTCCCCCAAACCAAGCACGCTGAGGGCGCCACCCACCCCAGGGCAGTACAGACATCCAAATGTGGCGTCCATCTGCTTCTGGGCACCTGCAGGCCGGCTGGACACAGACGTGGGGGAGGCGACAGAGCAGAAGGCAGCAGGCAGCGTGTGCCGTCCTGTAGTTACAGCTGTATGAACATATTTGTGAACAAGACCTAGAGTGACAGAAACAGGCAAGTCACAGTGGCGTTTCTGGCCTTTAAACTTTGTTCTTTATTTTTGTTTTGATGAGAGTTTGTCCTATGGATCAAATTTCTGAAGAAGAAGAAAAAAGAACGACCCCCTGTAGCCCAAGGGCTTCCTCCTGGCCTCTGCTCCCTCCAGAGGGGAGGCGCCTGCTACTGTCCCCAGCAAGGCACAAAATGGTTGTGATTATGTAACGATGGAGGAAAAACTCTACTATTGCCTTAATCACGTGGGCAGTTGAAGGCAAAAGTGAATGTGTTCCAGTTCCTGGGGAAGATTAAGTAAAAACCAAAACAGAGAGAGAAAATAAAGTGAGCGTGGCCGGGCAGACCTGGCTTTTGCCGCCTTCTGTCTTTCCACTCGGCCCCTGTGTTCTGTTACTCGCAGTTGCCTCTCCCTCCAACAAACACGGAGCGTGAGCTCGTGACTGCCAGCCCCTGCTCTTACTCGGCTTTCAACTGTAGTAAAAAGAGTAAAGAAAAGTCAGCTTGGTTCTGATGGCCCGGGGACCCCCGACAGCCGTCACAGGAGAGCAGGGAGCCCTCAGGCCTGCCGTGGGAGGCCGGTCACGCCCCCGCAGCTGGCAGTGCATGGAGCTGCCCCACAAGCAAATCCACGGGCGTGGGGACTCAAGGACCTCGAGGCTCCAAGTCACTTCATGTGCAGGCGGCTACTCCTGTGTTCTGTCTTTGAGTTTAGAACAAGGGTCAAGCCTTTTCACCATAGCTGAGCTCTTCACCTTGAGAGGAAAAGCTTAGCTGCTAAGCCGTGGTTCTCAGCTTCAGCTGTACATTAACATTACCTGAAAATGTTTTAAAACATGCCCATGTCTTCCCCCAACGCAGAGTGAACAAATCAGGATGTCTGGGAATGGGTCACTGGCAGCCCAGGGCTGTGACCTGCTGGGCTGGAGCCCTCATCAGTTCAGCCTGGCTCTTCCCAGTAAGCTGTCAGTGTGCTGGTGCTGAGGGGCAGCTGTCAGGAGGGCTCCCGGCTTCTAATGCTCAGACTGGAAAGGAAGCGCCTACTGGTGGGCAAGACATTATTCTCCCGTTGTGAATATCATTTAATATTGAAATGAATGGATTTTACAGGTACATGGTACTCTTTGATAGTTCTAATTATGAAAGTCTGTGAAAATACCATTTCCCCCAAACATTCCTTACTAAGAAACAAAGCAGATCAGATGATTTTAAAAAACAGATTCTCTAGGTCCCTTTGAGACAGTCATTAGTTAAACTGTAAACACTGTTACTTTCAGACTTTAACTTAGGAAGGAAGCCACATCTGGGCCTCAGTTGCACAGTTTCTCCCCTGTGGTAATAAGTAATTAGTTCAGAAAACTTCTTCAGACAAACCTGCCAGCAAACCTTTCCTGGACCTGGATCCCTGACCCTTCTCCAGCTGACACTCTCTGCATCTCTTTACAAAGAGGTGTTGTAATGTCTTTTTTCCTTCCTACACGAATTTCTTCTTCGTCTTACTTTTAACATTTACAGCCAGGTATCTGTGCTCAGAGCCCCTGAACCTATCTAGCAAAGCTCAGGTGCTTTGCCTTCTGGGGATTCAAACTCACTTTGTGACTGTTGAAGGTTGTCTACTTCTTATGGAATAAACATAGGTGAAAAAATAACACAAAAACAAAGACCAATGCAAATAATTTTCAGATTAATCCAAACAATTTCTTTTTGAACAAAGAAAGTCTGGTGTTCTTTTGCAAAAGAAACAATTTAGTTTGCTTTCATTTCAAAAGCATTTTAAGGTTTCTTGAAAGAATATTTTTGGTGAATAACATAGAAATCCAAAATGAAACACTGGGAGGTGAGTTATCTGAGAGTTTGCTTTATTGCTGAAAGGCAGTCGGCTTAAACTGTATGTGTGAGAGTCACCGCATCATTGGCTGAGCTGCTCCTGACATGGCTGCTACACAGCTGGGCCTAAAGGATCCAGGCCTTAAGAAACCAGGTGACACGAGATTAACAGTAGTGTTTTACAGAGACATTATCACGGGAACAAAGGCAGCAGAGGACAAAGAGTCATTCCATCCCAGCCACACACTGCATTCCTGTCCAATAATGAGTGTTCCTAGTGTCAGCAGAGAGAATAAGATCCCCGCTCCCGTAAGATCTTTGTCTGTAGTGATTCATTTAAGCTTAGCCCTCCCCTCACACTTTATGTTACAGGTTCATCTTTCATTCTTGAAAGTGCTCTACTAGGTATAACACGGGAGAAAGAAAGAAACAAACAAATAGACCTCTCCCAAATTTAAAGTGCCAAGTATACACGAACTCCCGTCTCTTCTGCCTTCCAAATCCTACCTTGAGGGTCTTTGGTGATCAATTCTTTCCTGGATAGGTCAATATGCTGAACTGTAGGAAGAAAAGGACTTCTAAAGCCACAGTTGAAATATCAGTTTCTGTGTAAGGATGGGCTTAAGCTACCTAGGAAAGAAGACCCAGGATCAGGCAGGGAGAGGTGGTTGAGAGCAAGTTCCAGCAGTGTCCATGAGAAGCGGAGCCCTGGGCACGGGAGAGCTATAAAGGCCCCATTCAGAAGCCTTGCTGAGCTGTGTGTGCTGTGCACACACCCACCTGCTGGAGCCTCCTGAAACTTCAGTGAAACCTGTAATTCCTTCAGTGCTTTTGGAGTTAGGTTTGTGCTTTTTCCTTTTTTGCACATCATGGCATATTAAATACAAGGCAGCCCAAAAAGTGTAACTTTATTTGAGTCACATTTACTTACTATCCCAAGATCCGCCAGGACTCATCAGGTCTATCTTGGCAGAAATGCAGAAAGCGCGAAGTATGCTTAGATTTGTCCAGTGGTGCCTCCACCACCTGCCACTGGCCCTCAGCAGTCTTCTTGGACTGGCCCACGTTCTTACATCTTCCCTCAGTACATCGGAAGCACCGTGCCCTAAGTCCTATTCTGTTAGAGACACAGCCAGTGGATGGCCAGTTACAGGGTGTGGAATCAAACAGACCCAGGTTTGAATTGTCTCTGACCCTTCCTAGTTGTGTGAAGTTGGACAAGCCCCTTAGCCCCTCTGAGCCAGAGTTTGGGATATGGTTTGTCCTCAGCAAAACTCATTCTGAAGTTTGATGTGGCAGTGTTGGGAAGGAGGGCCTCACGGCGGGTGTTTGAGTGATGGAGGTAGACTTCACATTAGGAGATGAACACCCTTCTTTGGGGGTGGGGTAGATCCCACATTAGGAGATGAACACCCTTTTAGTGGGGGGTGGATCCCACATTAGAAGGTGAACACCCTTCTTGGGCAGGGGGAGTTCTTCCTTCTCAGGACTGGATTGGCTGCTAGACAGCAGGTTGTTATTCACTAGT
Source organism: Nycticebus coucang (assembly GCF_027406575.1). Taxonomy (NCBI): domain Eukaryota; kingdom Metazoa; phylum Chordata; class Mammalia; order Primates; family Lorisidae; genus Nycticebus; species Nycticebus coucang. Next base: position 2,911,704 of record NC_069788.1, read on the forward strand.
ATTGGGAAGCCATTGGAAGCTTCTGCACATGTCTGCGACGTGCTCCAGGCTGGGCTCTGGAAGAGCAGGTTAGTGTCAGTGTCAACTTGGAAAACCTAAAGACCAGACACAGAAAAGATGAGTTGTGGTGGGACAAGCTCCATCCAGTCCCCCTGTGCCAGTTAAAGCTTATAACTGTTTTCTCACATAAATATTAATACAAATTATTTCAATCTTGAAAGTCCTTGTTTAGGTAATAAATCAATATGGTCCCCACTAGTTATGAGGCTCCCATGACATTCCAAGCATGTGAGCTTCAGGGCTGGAACTTGGTATTTACAAGGCCTGGTAGAAGCCTTCATAATGCTGGGCAAAGAGACATGAGTCTGGTCAAACACCATTTCAGAGTTTCAAGCCCGTTCAGTGAGAGGAGGTTGGGGGTACTGAGAAATAAAATAGGGAAGGAGCACTTTGGAGGTGGTGTGAAAAACATTACTGGTGGCCCATCCCATGTCCCCTCCTCTCCACCTGTCACTGGGAGAGACCCAGACCTGCTTGGCATATTTGCTGCTTGCCGCACAACTCTGATCTCAGGGAAAGGAGTCCAGGTTAGTCTGAGCTAGGCACGGTCACTCTCTCATCATTGCCAGTGGCAGGCTGGGATCCCTCATGTCACTGCATTCTGGCACAATGAGAGGGGAAGGGACCTCTACTAGGAAGGAAGGTGTCTGGGAAACGTGTTGGTTCTTAGAAAGGATATAAAGACAGAGAGTCTCTGTTTCTGCCTTCAGACATTGGTACAGACAATTGCGAAGCCTGCAGTCGCCTGATCACCATGGGACCTTGGTGGTGGCCTGTGATGCGCTGGGAAAGGTGGAGTGAGTAGGTCACAGGATGCCAGTGGCATCACTTCTGGGGCCTCCCCACCTCGGGACTTGATCCCCTCCCAGTTTAGAACATTTTGAACTGTGTCTTCTGTTACTTGGAGGCCCCAGATCTAAGTTGTAGCTGCTAAGAAGTGTCCACATAAATGCAGGGAGGGAGCAAGTCATGAGTTGGGCTTCTGATTCTTATTTCAAGCCGTGGTAAGAGCTTCGTTGTCTACACTTCCACAGCCTTCCAGCCGCATTCATCTGCCTTTTTAACATTTCTTTCTTTCTTTTTTTTTTTTTTGTGGAGACAGAGTCTCATTTTGTCGCCCTTGGTAGAGTGCCGTGGTGTCACAGCTCAGAGCAACCGCCAGCTCTTGGGCTTAGGCGATTCTCTTGCCTCAGCCTCCTGAGTAGCTGGGATGACAGGCACCTGCCCCAAGGCCCAGCTATATTTTGTTGCAGTTTGGCCTGGGCTGGGTTCAAACCCGCCACCCTGGTGTATGGGGCTGGCACCCTACGCACTGAGCCACAGGCGCTGCCCCTTTTTAACATTTCTAACTGATACTGTGGCTATCAAAGTGTCTTGCCTCTCCCACGGGACTGTAAACCCTTCTAGATTAAATTCAATTTCAGAATCATGTTGTATATTTGCAGCACAAAGGCCAATGGTTACATAATGGCAGTCCTGAAACTTATTGCATTTCTTCAATTAATGAATACATTGACTGAAACTAAAGAAAGTACTTGGTCCCTATGTCAAAAATAAAAATGTTACTTTGGCAATATTGGTGGCATCTGCAGGCTAGTAGAGATGTTTGAGGAAGATTTATGTGTGTATCTGTCTTTTTGTAGTCTGAGCTATCTGGGTGATTTCGTCATAGAAATTAATTTTTTTAGAGTAATTGAAACACATAGAAATGTTTTAAATAACTAAACATGTTTTTTTCTGGAAAAGTACAAGAAGCAGGAGATAATCTCAATAGAATAGGCACAGTGGGCTTTAAACATCCATGTCATTATGACAACGGTGAGGATAAATAACATAATACATGCGAAATCACGGTGAGCTCTTTGGAAGCTGCTAAATGAACCCAATGCATTGTGACGACTGGTGATAGATCTTTGCAGTCTGTGAGATTTCTAGCAGTCTTACATTGACGCCTACCTTCCAAAATATAATTCCTTTTATCTCAGAAAGTTAAGAAAAAACAATTCGTAGAATTACAAATAATGGTCATTGCTTTGCACAACTGTTGTTTCTTTGGAACTCTTAACACTTCACGTGACCATTTCATGCTTCCTGAATCTACTTACACTAACACTTGAAGCTGGGGAACTTTGGTTTATCAGATTATAAATACAAAGTTCCAAAGGAAAAATCTATTAGTAGTTTCCTGAAATAGGCACCAATTTTTATAGGCTACAGAGGGAGAGAGGTGAACTTGAAGATGACTGGGACTGGCTCTAGTACAGTTTTCTGTGTCCCTGAACAGAGGGCAGTGCGTGGGTGTGTCTGCCCTCTGCCCTGGAAACTGTGCCGACCGGGTCACAGGAGGAGCCACGGAGTACACGCCACCCCACAGCGTCCTCACACCTGTGTGTTCAGGCTACTCGAGACATTAAATCAGGTCCTCCCAAGCTCGCTCTCTCTGTTGCAAATGTCAGGGCTTTACCTGCCATTTGTTTACATTTCCACCTCATTTGTTCCCTTGAACTATCCTCTGAAATATTGTTCCTCCATGTCACATACACAAACCTCAGGCTCCAATTGCAAATGCATCTTGTTATACTTTGTATTCACAGTGTCAGTGGCTGCCTGGCTACCCACAGAATGAGTTTTTTTCCCTAGGAAACTGACCTGCCCACTGTCCGTGCAGTGGTAGCCATGCTTAGTACTAGCAGACCCAGTCTCCACTCCCACCCAGCACCCCACCCTGGTCACACACATCCCAGTCTCCACTCCCACCCAGCACGCCACCCTGGTCACACACGTCCCAGTCTCCACTCCCACCCAGCACCCCACCCTGGTCACACACATCCCAGTCTGCACTCCCACCCAGCACCCCACCCTGGTCACACACATCCCAGTCTGCACTCCCACCCAGCACCCCACCCTGGTCTCACACATCCCAGTCTGCACTCCCACCCAGCACCCCACCCTGGTCACACACATCCCAGTCTCCACTCCTACCCAGCACCCCACCCTGGTCACACACATCCAAGTCTCCACACCCAGCACCCCGCCCTGGTCACACACGTCCCAGTCTCCACTCCACTCCCACCCAGCACCCCACCCTGGTCACACACGTCCCAGTCTCCACTCCTACCCAACACGCCACCCTGTTCACACATATCCCAGTCTCCACTCCCACCCAGCACCCCACCCTGGTCACACACGTCCCAGTCTCCACTCCTACCCAACACGCCACCCTGTTCACACATATCCCAGTCTCCACTCCCACCCAGCACCCCACCCTGGTCACACACATCCCAGTCTCCACTCCCACCCAACACCCCACCCTGTTCACACCGGCAGCCCCAGCATCTATGCCCACCAGTGACCAGTGGCATGTGCTCATCCTTAGCCAATCAGATTCTTGCTCTTAGGAATCAATTGAAAGAGGCAGTCATGGGAATAACAGAAGCTAAAAAGTCGTGATCTGTGTGGTCACCCCAGACTCCATGCTTAGAAAGGCCCCATTCTTGGCGTCATGTCCCTCTGTAGCCGTCTTCACATCCTTAATACTTCGTGAACCTGGGAGCTTGCATATTTATTTTTCTTTGAGATTCACGAATTACATAGCCAGACCTATTCATGATGGAAACATTAGAGCAATAATTCTCAACTAGAAGGATGGACTGTAAAAGAAATAATAGAATCTCTGGAAAGTAGCTGGGTGGGGTGGGTAGAAACGAGGAAAATTTGAGAAGATGTAATTTTATAGCTTAGTCTTATTTTATAAAAAATATCATAGAACTATTATCTTTATAATGGTAACTCCAGAAAACAAAACACAACCACATTCTTTTTGCTGCTAGTTATAAAGAAAATATAGCGATTCCTAAGTAGGGTTTCTGTTCCCCTAATCCTGAGGGATGTGTTTCTGGGCAAGGTGTGAAGAAGTGTTTATATTTATGACAAGTTGGTTTAAAGGGCTGGGCAACCCTGGAGTAGCTGTGATGAGCCAGTGTGGGAGCCCGAAATGGGGAGTGGAGGGGGGAGCTGGCGGTGGCAGCGCTGACTTCTGAGTTTGGGCCTCCCTGACACATGTGTCCTTCCCATCCCCGTCCCCCAACATGGGAGGTCTCCCATGAGTCACCTGCTGCTCATTGATAGAGAACAAAAAAATATGCTTGGTCTTTAAATAAACACTGGGCCTTCATTTCTTTCTCATACAGACAGTTAGCAGGGGCTTCTTTTGAAAAGTGGTGTTTAGCACCTCACTGATGTTGGTATAATGTTAATGTCTCCGCTTTTAACCAAGATGTCCAGACTCTGTCTCCTCTTCCCAGCTCTAGGAACAATTTTGAAAAGAGATTTTGCGTTGATTTGATAAGAAAGCTTTATTCTGCACAAGGGCCATAAGGCACATTCCAGCTGCTCTCAGTGGCATTAACTGGCATCCTTGAACGTTAATTGAATGAAATTCTTAGGACATGGGGTGGGGGTGGGGGGCAGCTCTTTACCTGTAAGTATAAAAACACAGTCTCGAGTAGAAACAATCATTAGGGCTTTCAGCCATTTCAGATAATCCATTAGTGAAATAATTGAGAATTGCCCAAAATGTGTTTTGTTTTTTTTTTTCTTTTTCATTTCAAAATATGTGGATGCTTTATGTTTTATTTAGATGCCAAGTCTTTGTGGGCACAGACAGCTAATTACTTTGCAATTTGTTTGGGAACCAGCACAGAATGGAAGTTTAAATACTCCATCAGCAATTTCTAGTTATTTTGTTTATTTCAATTCTGAACATTCCTCTTTGTCTCTTTCAGCACTCTGAAAAATATCTGTACAGCAAATATGTATTTTTTCAATTGAAGTGACTTAAAATGTTATTTTGAGGAACTCTTCAGAATTTCATGACACTTCTTGAAATAGCTACAGACCCCTGGGCTGCTGCAAATCCAAATAATGAAAGTGTTGAAAATAGCAGGAGAAAGTCATGTGGAGCAGCCAAGGAACTTTCCTCTCTGCGCAGTCTGTGCGCCCACACCCACCCTCTTCTCATCCTCACAGTCCCAGCCTCATGTTCAACTTCAGCCAAAAAGTTTATCTTCCTAGAGTTTTAAACACCTTTGGGTTTTTTTTTCAAATGTGATTTCATTAATCCTCAGATCCTGGGAGATAATGAAAATATCTAAAATTATATAATGATGAGGAAGTGAGGCAAAAAGGGGCACATTTGCTTTTCCTCTACCCATTTAGAAAGAAAGGCATTTTAGCTTTATGTTTAAAAAGAGGAGAACCAGCACGTCAAGAAAGAAGTGGAGGAAAAATGGGGCTCAGTGGCTTCAGCAGTTAAACAAATTGATATTTCTCAGTTATATGATTTTTTAAAAAATGTTCCTTGCTCCAGAGCCTTGCTATGGGGACATGGGAACCTCAGGTTCTCATGAGGAAAAGTTTGGGTAATTATTGAAACTTGGAATCCCAGCATTAGAATGGAACTTGGAAATAATGTAGACCAGTGGTTCTCAACATGTGTCCCATGCTCAGCATCATCAGTGTCACCTGAGAACTTGCTAAAATGGTAAATTCTTGGGTCTCCTCCAGGCCTGTTAGACCAGATTCTCTGGGAGTGAGACCTGGCAATCTGTCTCCTAACAAGTCCTCCATGCTAAAGTTTGAGAATCACTTATCAAAACCATCCTTCCAGCTGCTGAAGAATTCCATGGCAATTCTAACAGAAGCTCACCCCTGCTCGTGACCACAGTGTAAGCAATACAGGCAGAGCTGGCTCATACCAGACTTTTAATATACTGTAGTGATAATAACAATTAAATAAAAGTATAATTAAAATCACATCATCATTATTGTTGTCACCAGCACTGCCCAGCACTGGTTGAATAATATTCTCATTGTTGACCTGCTGACTGGCTGTCAACACCCTAATCTTTTAGGATGCATCTAATTGTTAGAAAGTTCTTTCTCCTTTGACGCTAATTCTGTTTTCTGTAGGATGGCAGACAATATTCTGTAATGCTTTGCCATACATTTGGGTACAAGCAGCTATGATTTGAGAGGTAGGAGTCATAAAGACCTCATTAATTCAAAGCCCTTACATCACATACAAGAATAATCTGGGGCCCCAAATAGGCGAGTGCCTCAAAAGCCAGCCTCCGTGTTTACACTCCTCCCTTCTTCAGCTTAAAACTCCAAGCTCCTCAATCATTTTTCAATTGACCCAGCCCCCAGGGCTCTTGTCTTTGTTCCCCGCTGAGCACACCCTGTTTGTGATTGGTACGTGGTTTCCATAATCTCACACAAAACTCAAAACATGGTTTGACTCTGAAAAGGTACATTGGGAATGTTGCTTTCCACAACTTGGGGCTTTTTCTTCTTTTGATGCTACTTACAATCATGTCTACTTTATATAAGGTGCACATATCCACTGTGACTGACCTTGCGGCAGCCACGCTACTTAAAAAGTGAAGACCGTGGGTCTCTGTCTCCACCACCGTGTCATGCGTATCACGAACGTTTCAGTCTTTTGTTTTGCTGAAGATACACCATATTCTTGAGCATTTCTTGCATTGTAATATATACAATGTTAATAGAATGGCAGGTGGCAGTGTGCACACAAGCATCAGGCTCAGCCTCTTGGTGGACTGTGACCCTAGTTCTGTGGCACCTTGCTGGGCAAGATCACAAGCAGGGCCAGGGTGATGGAGTGACCCAGGCAGGAAACAATTTCACATGGGCAGCTTTTTATTGGAATGGAATGGTCTTCCCCACCGGTGGGAAGAGACGGACTGACTCTGGGAAGGGGTGGGATGTGACCAGGTGATATCCTCAAGGCTGCGTCTGCACGTGCGAGCTCCCTCTCTGGAAGCCGCCCTGGGGCACTGAGTCACAGTGTAGATTTAAGTTAATGACACAATGATTAGCTGTAGGTTACTCTGGGTCACTTTCCAAAGCCCATTATGCCTGGGCTGGGGAGTTCCCAGATTGGCAAAGTGGTCCCCCTCACTCAGGATAGGATGAGGAGTGTAGTGGCACCAGGATAGAGTGCCAGCCCTCGTCCATCTGCCCCAGTGGGACATTTGCACCTCGGCAGGGTGCCCTTGTCCCTGGAAGATCTGGACGTCCTCGTTGTCTCCCTGACGGGCCCATCTTCACCATAGGTTTGTATTGTATGGTTTTCTCACACACTTGTTCTATAAATGTCCTGGGGATTAATGCCAAGCCCAGCGATCACAATTTCTTGGAATACCATTTTTTACTATAGTGAAGATTGGGGCCATTTTTCCATCTCTGCATTCTGAAGTCATTTTCCAAACCCCATGATGATTTCTCCCTCTGACTGACTGAGGGTGGCTCCCCCAGCTGCTCAATCAGGCTATGATGTCAGTTTCTGGGTCTAGAGACTTGACTTTATTGAAAGCGTTTATAGAGTCTTTCATTATTTTTCTCTCTTGGCTTGATTCTCCATTTTCTTTTAAGCATGTTTTGCCATTTCTAATTTAGAAAATAATACTCAATTTTCTGGAAAAGGTGGTCCCAAAACAACCCGGCAGCTTTCCCTGTCGTCGGATGGCATTGCTTCACGCCAGAAGCTCTGGCGCAGGGTCACAGAGATTAAAACGGGGCTTCACGGAGGCCTCTGGCTCGCCTGTGTTCAGAAGCAGACGAGAATTAGAACCCAAAGGGTGAGGTCGCTGGGAAACAAGCGTGTCACCTGCATGACTGACAGAGTGGACGCTGGGGATGGGATGTGCCTGGGACAGTGAGCTGGAGCCATGGTCAGGATTTTCCACCTTCCCAAGCAGCTTAGGACCATGGCAGGTCCCCAGGGTGGCAGGACCAGAGCATTTGCTTACAGACACAGCTCTGTCCCGAGAGGAGGACGAAGAGGCTGGGTAGCACAAAGTCTCCTTCCAAACTGAAGGAAATCAAAGTATTTTATCCCAAAATGTCTTTCTTTGACATATTTTCAGAAGACAGTCAGCCAACAGAAGTAGCCCTAAAAAGCTGTCTTTTGTGGGGAAATTTATATCTGTAAAAAATCTACAAAATGCAGCCAGCCCTTCCCTTCTCTAGGTCTAGAAAAGACTAAGTCAGACTCTCAGACACCTGGAAGAACCATCAGCCATTTATTCCCTCCGCGGGCCGCTACCCGTGAGGCTCCATCGATAATAAGACCACCTTTGCCGGCCAGGCAGGCCTCCTCTGCCCTCTCTCCCTGTCCTCCCTCCGCACAGACTCACCACCGTCACCCGAGGGCCGCACACCCTCTATAAGCTGCAGGTGGTAAATCAGCTTCTGCGCCTCACTGGGTGGGGCGTACATTTCGTGTGCCTTGTCTACAACTAATCTGTCTTTTGTGAGTTGACTTTTTAGTGACCCTTCAGAGAGCAAGCGAGTTTTCCCCTGTTGGCCCTAACGGAACTCGTCAATCAGGTGTCTGCTCCTCTACCCCTGTAGCGGGATGGGAGGAGTAAGAGTTGTTCCTCCACATGGGCAGGGAACACATGTCCTTAACTGGTTTGAAATCTCTGCCCCTCGGTCAGCAGGCCCCACGTGGTCACAGAAGCTGCTGTGCCTCTTTGCCTCTTAATTTCTCCTCTATAAAGTAGAGGGAATAACAACACGAGCCTCCTGTCTTACACTATCTGGCATGTAGCCAGCTTTATTCTTTTAGCCCAACAGCTATTTCCTTTCATTTCTCAGTGCGGACGGTTTTAACAACGTGCGTTGTCCTCGACACTAGTGCGGTCCTCAGGTCCCCTCTCCTGGTCCTGTGAGCACTGCTGTTCATCCTGTGTCGCTGCTTTCCCCAAATTTGACTCAAGTCCTTCAAAATCCTGGGCTTCTCAGAGCGCTCCATGGACAGTGTGGCGGCTCCTCCGTCCACCCTCCCTCCCCAGCCCCACCTCTTGCCTGACTCCATCCTTCAGGATGTCTGATGCTTGTCTGTGTCCCTGGCTATTGGCACACTCTTCACGGAACTTTCAGAAGTCAGTCTGGAATGTATGTCCAAAAATGTCTAGCCCTGCCTGCTCTTACTTGTGTAAACTCCAAGATGACACAGTCTTTCCCTGTTTCTGTCACTCCCACACTGTCACAAGGCCTTCTGTGTGAATCTCATTAAGCCCAGAGGCCCTTCATATCATCTCACTTTGTGACAGTTTGCTCGAGGGCCTAGAACTTAGATTAATAATTGTGGGTGGATGTAATGTAGATGGCCTTGTGCTGTTCCAATGTCAAATAGTTACTCGTTCTTTAGGCTTCTGTCATGTTTTTATCCTGCCTGTCATTACAGTTTCTTAAAACAATTTTATCAATAACTCATAATTTATGTCCACACTCATCTGTTACCTTAACAGTCTGTTTTTCAAATAAATAAGTGGTTTATATAGAAGAAGGTCTGAAATGTTTGGCAATAGGCTTACCGCTCACCAACAAGATGGTTGATAAAAACTTTTAAAAAGTTAAAAATACCTTTCATCTCATACTTGTAAAAATTTATACGTTTTATAAAGCGACTATCCTTAAAAGGAAAGACCATTATAAAAGCTATTTATTTTTTAGAAAAATGGTTGAGGATATTTTTCAAATAAAATAGATAATAATGTTCAATAACATTAATATACTAAATTAATATTTACATATCTCTTTGTTTTTATTGCTTTAAATAGTTATTAACAAGTATGGAAAAGACTGTCATTTGCTTAGGAAAAGTATGGAATTGTACAATGAAAGGCTATTGCTTTATCATGCACGTCATATTTAATAGAGATTGGAGATAATGCCTCACCCTAGCCTGGTTGTTGCTAGCCTTTATGGGGGTAATAGTTTACTGAAAATGATGATAAGCTCTTCCCTCAGAAAAGGTATATATGAAACTATGCATAAATATGTCAAAAAATCTTAGCTCCCTCCAAACCATTTGTGTGGTTACTGTGTGCCGAGATACTTAGCTTGTATTGACTTTTCATTATTTGAGAAATTAGACTATTAATCTGTGGGATTCAGACTGTGTACAAAAAAAGAGTAGCCGGTTAGTTTTATGCTTTACATTTGCATAATCATTTAATACACAGAAGACACAGCTATTTGAAAGTAGACATGGGGATAATTAAAATGTCTAAATAATTTAAATTTCTCAATTTTGCCATTGGTTTTATTGTTCCTTTTGCAAGACTACAAAAACTTCACAGGTAGGAAAAATTTGGATAATTTAAAGATCTCAGCTCTTCTCCCAGCTGGATTCTCACCTTAATAATAAAGATTGATCAGAATAAAAGTTGGCTAGGCAGGGGCCCTAATGCCTGGTCACTAGTAGATTTCGAAAGCGTTCCTAATGCCCCATTGTGTAGGCCACCCTCTTGCTAGTCATCCTCCCTGCCTCCCCGCTCCGCTCTTTCATTATTTAACAGTCCCCGGGGAAGCTGTTCCCTCACTGGGCAGAGGAGTCCATTCTGGAGTCTGTGTTTAGAGAAGTTGCATGTTCGTTTTTGTCCCTCAGTACCTTCCCTGAGTGGGATAGTGACGTCAGGGCACGAGAAGGTAAAACATTTCAGCCTCCATGGGGCTCCCGGGACCAGCGGCTGGACAGGTGGGATGGAGAGAGCCCAGGGAGGTGCCCTCCTGTGGGAACAGAGACCCTGCCCTGCTCTACTGTGCTGAAGAGAAGCACATCAGAGGGCCCAGGACCCTGAGGTGTGGTGCAAGCAAAGCTCAGTTTTGCACAAACTGGCAAATCTCTGTAATGAACACACAGGGGCAGATATTAGCAGGGGCTGTGACCACACTCCTCAGACCCTCCATCACTGCCTCTGATCAGCCAGGGGGTTCATAACTTGACTCATTCCCCAGGCTCCTTGGGAGTTACCTTTGAGCGTCTTGGAGGTAATAACTTAGACCAGAGGCCCCTGCAGTCGAGACATTTTCGGGCACTCTGATAGGTGGCATGTTTTAGGCCACCTGAACCTAAAAGTGTTCTCTCCTGGGGCACAGAGATGCCTTAGTTTAAGGAAGAGTCAGGAGATCGCCCTGTTTGTTTCTGACAGTGAAAGTCGAGCCGTTTCCCGGGCAGGAGGGCGTCTCAGGAGTGTGTGGCTGATAAAGTCTGCTCGTGGGAACTGCCTGATTTCTGAGCTTGTAGGTGAGCAGGGGTGAAACAATTCTGTAAGAATGTCGCCTCCTTGGGAGACATGGGGAGGAGACTGGGGCCATTTACCTTTTGAGGTTCATTCTGCTAAGATTCTCTGTTGGGCTGGAATCCTCCTGGCGCAGATCGGAGGAGAGTACGTGGAGGGACTCTGGGGGACAGGCTGCAGGTGGTGAGGGTCTGGCTCATGTACTGGGCTGCGTTCCAGGTTTGAAGCCTGGCCGCCCACCCCATCTGCCCGGGGCACAGCGCCGCAGCCCTGCAGCCCTGCTGCCCCTTCTCCTCCGTCAGATGGGCAGTAAGTAAACCGTGGGAGCAGGTCTCTGCTGCTGGGACGCAGACTTGTGTAACTGTGTGCAGAAGAGGATCCGGCAACACCCGATGAAATCAGGCTCCTGGCCCTTCCAAGCAGCAGTCTCAGTTCGGCGAATCTTGCTGGAAGAGACCCCTCTGAGCACGCCCAGCTGCTTTCTTTGCAGGACCCCGGGCCACCTGCAGCAGTGCCAGACAACACAGGGACCCAGGAGTCCGATTCTCAGCAGCAGCATGTGACCTTTGTCCAAAACACAACAATTGGGGGCACAATTCTATTTCCCAGATTTGTCTTCACCTGTTATTTGCAAACATGACCAGAAAATTTAGGTTAGATTAACAAGGAACCTGGCCCCACTCCCTGGCAACAGAGCTCTGAGGAAATTTAGAGAAAGTGGCAACGAATCAATCCAATGGCCAATTTTAACATTGAGAAGAAGTTGATTAGAATATAGTGTTAACCTTCACAGTTAAGCCCTGTGGTGCTGGTGGAGAAATAGGGCAACAGGCCAATAGTCGAACACAAAGTGACCCAGGTGCCCGTGGGAGTGAACATGGGGTAGAGAGAGCGTACGAATCAGGGCCAAGATAGACCTTAGTAAATACAGTGCTGGGACACATAGTTTGCTTCTAGGAAAAAAGGTAAAAGCGTATCTTTGTATTACAATAGAAGCCATACAAATACTACCAGAAAGGGGGGTGGATTGCTTTATAACACCCAGAAAGGAAGAATGTTCTAACTATGGTGTAAAACCCAGCTATAATGAAAGAAAAAATTAACTATTTTGATTACAAAATGTTTTTTAAAATTACTTAAAAAAAAATTCCCATACAAACAAAGCCGAAAGATCTAATGAACTAGTGGAAGTAGTTACCTTGTGACACAGAGAGCTGATGTCCCCAATACCAGGGAACGGGTCAGAACTGAGGCACGAAATACTAAAAACTTGATAGGAAAATGGGCAAACACAGAGTCGATTTGTAAACTCGAAATACATACAGTGGCCCTTTAACATAAAAAATATGTAGTATTACTCATAATTAGACAAAAAAGCAAATTTAAAATGTCACACGAACATATCATTATGACCTATCAGATTGACAAGAACAAAAACGTATTGTGACTCCATCGTCATGACCACAAACAACAAGCACGCTCAGACATTGTTGGTGGGAATGCACAGGGGCACAATCCTTTCGGACGCAAACGTGGAAACACAGAACAAAACCACACACATTTGTCTTTTGGGCCAGAAATTGCATTTCTAGGAAATTGCTCCCACGTCGCATCTCCTACAATATGCAAAAACACATCGCAACATTGTTTACAATTGCAAAATATTTGAAACAACCAAAATGTCTTGCAGTCATACATAGGAAAATGGTTAAGTAAACTTCCCACAAAATGGAATTCTATGCAACTATGGAAAAGAAAGAGGGATCTCTATGAGCTGACCTGAAATGCTTTCTGCATATGTCACGTGAAGAATCCTCGGGAAAGAGTGTGTGATGTACTGGGGGTGGGGGCTGGGGGGTAAGAAAGACGGAAAGGGAGAGAGGTCTCGGGGCCGCACAGATGGGATGCGGAAAATAATGATCCTTTAAAAAGACCCTTTCAGAACCATATTACTGACACACGTATTTTATAGCCTCAAACACACACACACACACACAATGTCAAAACAGGGATGAGGGTGACCCTAGGTAGAATAGTAACAGAAACAAATTATCCTCCTGTATCTCAAAAGAATAACATAACCACATCCAAGTGTGGGTGTCAGGTGGCTAGAAAGCAGTCCGAGTAAATCGAAAAGTTTTACCGCCTGTGGCTCAGTGAGTAGGGCACTGGCCCCATATGCTGAGGGTGGCGGGTTCAAACCCAGCCCGGGGCAAACTGCAACAAAAAATAAAATAGCCGGGCGTTGTGGCGGGCGCCTGTAGTCCCAGCTGCTCGGGAGGCTGAGGCAAGAGAATCGCATAAGCCCAAGAGAGGTTGCTGTGAGCCGCGGTACAGTGAGACTCTGTCTCTACAAAAAAAAAACAAAAACAGTTTACCATGAGAGACACAGGAAGAAATAGGACGTCTCAACAGTACATCAAACAAGGGAAATGAATGTTCACAAAGAAATACTTAGACCCCAATGGCTTAACCAAGCAGTTTCTCCAAGTATTTAAGAAAGAAAGAATGCCAATCTTCTCAAATGCTCCAGCAAATTGAAAATGAACACTCCCTGACTCTCCCTGTGAGGTCAGCATCACCTTCATAGCTGAACCTGACAAGGACGTTACAAGAAAGGAAGGCACAAACTGATGTTGGGTGTATGCCAAGAACGTAGAAATCACTTCACACCCCAAATCCAGTTGATATAATTTACCATATTTACAGAATAAAAGTTAAAGCAATTTTCTAAAAAGGTATGGAAAAGGAATGTGGTGAAATCCAATACTTAGTCACAGCTGTGGGGTTTTTGTTTGGTTTCTTACTTTTTACAAAAGGAAAAATAGAAACTCCTGTAGCAACCTAGAAATGGGGGCACTCCCCCAATCTTGTGAAGAGTATCTATGAAAAGTCTGTAGGAAATATTATACTAAATGGTAAATTAAAGCTTTCCCCCTAAGTTTAGGAACACCACGACTCTTTAATATTATTCTGAAGATCCTAGTGAGTACATGGAGCCATGAAAAAGAAATAAAGCATCTAAGGATCGGAAAGGAGGAGATACAACTGTAATTATGTGCAGACGGTGCAATTGTGGACGTAAAACATCCAGAGGGGTAAAGCATCTGTGGGAAAACCAGTAGAATCAGTCTGTACAGTGATCTGGTTTCAGTTTCAGTCTTATTCCCTCAAAGGGAGGCTTATGAGTGTGCACAGAGGGGCTGGGTTGCTGGTCCCTGGGGATTCCTCCCCTTGCCTCTAGAAGTTCACGTTCATTTCCGTGGTTTTGGTGTATGTTCTTTCCTGCAGTTGAAAAACTCTCCATGGTCGCGGGTCCTTGTGCAATAGATGGGAGGGCAAGCCCTTCTCCTTCTCCTGCAGTGCTTCTGACATTTAAATATAAAATAAACAACCGTATGTCACAGACTTTAAAAAAAGTGATATGAAACTTTGTCGCCCAATGGGAAACATTGATGTATTCACTTGCAACTTTTTTTTTTTTGCTGGGGCCGAGTTCGAACCCACCACCTCTGGTATAAAGGCCCCAGTGCCCTACTCCTTTGGGCCACAGGTGCTGCCCCTTCAATTGCAACTTTTTAATGAAAAAAATTTATTCTTGTGGAATAGGTAGTTAAAAAATAAACAACAACAAAAGTATTACCTCCTGGAAAGGAGCCTTTTTTATGTGGAATAAGAAAATGGGAAAACTAAACAATCTATATTTGAAGTTCAGAGGCTGTAAAAGTTTCTTTGTGCATGTAGTAGTTTTAGAATGGGAGGGTAAATGGTCTGTTTTAATTTGTAAATATTTTGTAAAAATTAATATTTTGTAAATAAAGATGCATTTAGCCACAATTTCCCATTTTCCCTCTGTAGGGAGACTTCCTGGGCGACCCTGGGGACACACTGTGGCTACAGACCTCCCCACCCTGGGAGGGTCTCAGGGCACACAGGAAGCACTCAAAGCTTTCAGTCCCTGATGGCCCGGACTGTAGTCCTGATCTGACCTTCTGTAACTTATTTTTATACCAATCAGACTAATTTTTACTTTATATGATTGACTTTGAGGGGGCTTATTCTAAGAGCATCTTAATGGTTTTATCAATTATGCCTTTTTGCTATCTATATTTGCTGGCCGTGAAGTGACTAACATCCCACTGGCTTGTGACTGTTGTCCTGGCGCAAATCACTGGTAACATCCTGTCTCTCTTTCTCTCAGTTTACTTACACTATACTCACTGGGACGGGGCCTGTGGGTTTGAGTCCGTGCTCTGAGGAATGGATTTTAGATTTACTTACACTGTACTCACTGGGATGGGGCCTGTGGACTTGAATCTGTGCTCTGAGGAATGGATTTTAGATTTACTTACACTGTACTCACTGGGACGGGGCCTGTGGGTTTGAATCCGTGCTCTGAGGAGTGGATTTTAGATTTACTTACACTATACTCACTGGGACGTGGCCTGTGGGTTTGAATCCGTGCTCTGAGGAGTGGATTTTAGATTTACTTACACTATACTCACTGGGACGGGGCCTGTGGGTTTGAATCCATGCTCTGAGGAGTGGATTTTAGATTTACTTACACTATACTCACTGGGACGGGGCCTGTGGGTTTGAATCCATGCTCTGAGGAATGGATTTTAGATTTACTTACACTATACTCACTGGGACGGGGCCTGTGGACTTGAATCTGTGCTCTGAGGAGTGGATTTTAGATTTACTTACACTATACTCACTGGGACGGGGCCTGTGGGTTTGAATCCGTGCTCTGAGGAGTGGATTTTAGATTTACTTACACTATACTCACTGGGACGGGGCCTGTGGGTTTGAATCCATGCTCTGAGGAATGGATTTTAGATTTACTTACACTATACTCACTGGGACGGGGCCTGTGGGTTTGAATCCATGCTCTGAGGAATGGATTTTAGATTTACTTACACTATACTCACTGGGACGGGGCCTGTGGACTTGAATCTGTGCTCTGAGGAGTGGATTTTAGATTTACTTACACTATACTCACTGGGACGGGGCCTGTGGGTTTGAATCCGTGCTCTGAGGAGTGGATTTTAGATTTACTTACACTATACTCACTGGGACGGGGCCTGTGGACTTGAATCTGTGCTCTGAGGAGTGGATTTTAGATTTACTTACACTATACTCACTGGGACGGGGCCTGTGGGTTTGAATCCGTGCTCTGAGGAGTGGATTTTAGATTTACTTACACTATACTCACTGGGACGGGGCCTGTGGGTTTGAATCCATGCTCTGAGGAATGGATTTTAGATTTACTTACACTATACTCACTGGGACGGGGCCTGTGGACTTGAATCCGTGCTCTGAGGAGTGGATTTTAGATTTACTTACACTATACTCACTGGGACGGGGCCTGTGGGTTTGAATCCATGCTCTGAGGAATGGATTTTAGATTTACTTACACTATACTCACTGGGACGGGGCCTGTGGACTTGAATCCGTGCTCTGAGGAGTGGATTTTAGATTTACTTACACTATACTCACTAGGACGGGGCCTGTGGACTTGAATCCGTGCTCTGAGGAGTGGATTTTAGATTACTTACACTATACTCACTGGGACGGGGTTTGACTCGTGCTGTGAGGAATGGATTTTAGCATTTTAAGGATTTCGTTACCCTTCTCTCTAGGTACCTTCTGCTGTTTGCTTTTCCTATTTAAAGATGTTATTACTTAGCTGTGATTATCAAAGTTATTAAACTTGATTTTCATATACTTCACTTTGGGGGAGTAAAGTTATCAGGCAGAATCAGTATGTCTACCTATTTATATAAATATATTCCTATCTGTATCTATCAATCTGTCCCCCATCTCTGTCAGACACGGGCAGAAATTCAAATAATGAGTAAACACTGTCGTATCTTTCCTGTGAAATGCTCCCACTGTAGCCGTAAGACGTAAGTGAAACCATGCAACTCTAAACAGCTTAGTGAGTGTCCTAATAAAGAAAAGCAGAGGAGCGCTTCGGTAATACCCCAACAATAAAAAGAATGGTAAGCCCTCAGTTACAAAGAGTAAGGTCTGGGAACTGTTAGTGGTATTTTTTGCCTTGGTTGTACCTAAACACAATGAGATAATTACCTGGTAATATTCACATAGGCTACTAAAACACCATTTTAATATCAACTCATAATTAATTGCCTTATTATATAGCTTTTCCGAAGAAAAACTGCTCTTCATAAATAAATATAAAATAAGCTTTAATATACTACTTATATATGAGGCAGAAATATATAAATGACCATATTGATTTTTAAATTTTTTCAATATAATACAATGATAATTATAATTATTTAGAAAATAAATCAGCAAGAGGGAAAAAATCCTTCTTTGATGGTCTAAGGATTGGAAATGTCTGAAGGGCAGATCTCATGAGATCAGGTTCTGCCCTTGAATATGTCCTACAAATGTTGAGAGACTTTTCGTCCTTAAGCGTTTCAGGCATAGTTTTTTGAATGTGGCTGCCTTAGAGTGTTGATGTTCATTTCTCCTTTTCTCTAACAGATGGTGATTCCCCAGTGTGCTATAGGTAGTGAGATTGTTCTATCCTGCAGTGTTTTTCAACAGCCTGGCGCACATTTGGTGCCTGTGGTGTGCTGTTGCAGACTTGTGTCTCCGTGTATCTGATCCAGGGGTGGGTCAGACAGGTGAGCTGTACTCGGTCCCTGGAGGCTTGTTGACTGGAAGGCTGGCTCTGTAGCTAAACTGACAGACGCTAGACGAGTCCGGTACAGCTGTAAGGAAAGCAGGGACTGCTCATCTGGGGCCAGTGCATAATACTTAGTGACATCAGAGTCAAACATTGTAATAATTGCACAATTTGTTGATGTGCAAATAACATGTTGGTTGAAATGTGATTTTATTTTAACTTTTGAAATATTTCAATTTTACCTACTTATTAAATCCTCTGAAATAACAGTGATAAAGAAGATACATTCAATCACTCTGCCTCTGGCATTGTTCAGAGATGTTCAACTGAGCAGAGACGAGACCTGAGCATTTTATAGCCAGTAAGACAAACAGATGAGGCAGCTTCGCTTTTCTTCAGAAAATGGTGGTGCCCAGCACGATGATAAACCTCTTGAAGCAAAACGTAACAGCTATCACTGCTGACACCTGAGGGGGATGCAAAATTTGCTGTTGCAATGGAGAGGTTTAGGGGTGGAGTCTGGGCCAGGGTGGGTGAGAAGCAGAGGTAGCCGGCCCAGGGGTTGGAAAGGCCTCATTAGGAGAGAACAGAGTGGATGCTGCCGAGGAGTCAGATCCCAGCTCACAGTGTCAAGAGACTTTTATTAGTGTAGCTGGAATGTGGGAGGGGTCCTAAGAGGAGAGGGAAGTTATTTTTTTCTGCAGAGTGAATGATACCGTGTCAGGGACCGATCTTAGAATTAATCTCTTCTGCCAAAGTGTTAATCTTCTCACCAGGGCCTTGTCGCCAGTGCCAGCCAGGACCAGGGGAAGGGATTGCTTGCTCTGTGTTTCCCAGGAACACCATCCTTGAAGTATCCCAGAGGATTGGGCAGGGGCTGCTGAGGCTGTGCCATTGGCTTCTGACCTGCTTTCTCTCCCCAGCTGTCTCCCAGAGTGGCCCCACGCTTGTCAAGGTCATGAGGATACCTTCTCCACACCAGGGACTTGTGGGAATCCTGAGTTAGCCTGGAAATCATGCGATGACCAACATCAGGACTTGTGAAGAACTCCGAGCCTGCATCAGGAGGCTGGTAAGTGTGGGACAGAGAAATGGGAGCGCAGCTTCCAGCTTCCTGGTGTCATGAATTAAGATGTGATTTCTCCTTTCTAGGAACTAGAATGTTTTTCCATCTTAAGGAATCTGAAGTTAAGCTATCCTGAGAACACAATGCAAAGATTTACTTTAAGAGGAGGTTTTCTATTAAAATGAAAATGAAATTACTTAAAACACTGAGGAATGCCTCAGACACCCTTAGCCCCTCACATTTGAACACCACTGTCACGCAGACTCTTGCATGGCCTTAGTTTCCCAAAGTTTAAAATGCAATGCTGTGAGTTGTTGCAAAGAAAATGAATCCTAGGGTTCAGGCAGTGAAAAAGAGAAAGAGGAAAGAAGCATACAGTGGACGTGGCCTTTAGATTTCCTTTCCCTGCCAACAGAACATTGTAGAATTCAAAAGACCTTTGGAGAATGAAAGAAAAACTGGGAGGAGCAGGGGGAGGAGGAGAGTACAGAGTATTCAAATCCAGAACCAGTAGTCTTGAGAGTTCCTTAAAAAGAAGATTTTATCCAAAAAACAAACATGTTTTAGGAATAGATTCATACACAAATAAAGAAGAGGGGTTTTGTTATCAATCCCTGGGTAGGAATTCTCCGCTGGTGATTGTAAGTTTGCTTTCAAGATTTTGTTTTTGAGGATGGGAAGGTGGGAGACTTTGAAATCCTGCATCACTGTGGTGTTAATCCATGTGGCAAGGAAACTTTATCTCATGTATATAAACTACATAAAACTAGTTATGACATTGGCTTTGGGTACTTCTTTTCTGATTAGTAGCTCTCTCTATGCCAATCATTCTGTCCATTTTGACATAGTTTTGCAAAGTAACCTGCCATAAACTAGCTCATATATAAAAACATTTTAGGAAAAGTGATTCAAATATTGTTACCAAAAAATGAATCTACAGTATAGTACTGATGCTCATCTGAACCTTCACAATCTTTTTATCTCTCCAAACAATAAAAATAATGTAATTTTGACATTAAAATACAGTATTTTGTGGTATTTTAAATTTATTTTATCATAGGACCTATATTCTATTTGATATGGAATTGTCTTCCAAAGATTATTTTTGGATGCCCACCCACCCTTCCCCACTTTTGGAATCCAGATAGGAAGGCCATTTATTTACATAAATTTGTAAAGATGGCTTAGAAGTGAAATGCATAGGATGGAACTAATCAATGTGAGTCTATTAAGAATGGACAGATACATTATTATGAGTTCAAACTATGATCACAGAGGGGAGATGCTGGAAGAGGAACAGTAATTATCACTTTTATGGCAACAGTCGGCAGAGACCAGCATCAATCCCGAATGGACCTGAATTTTACTTGGAACAGCTAATGTTAGCAGAAAACATGCACTTAGAATAGAAGATTTGGGTTTCCTACGAAGAGGGAAATAGTGGCCTGACATTACGCCACTGAGGGAATAGATTCACAAAAGACATAAAGTAACTACTCAAAGCTGTATTTTACTGCGGTGGCCATTTGATGCAAGTAAGAAAAATATAAATATAACTCAGTAGATATGTGCTGGTAATGGAAAATGTGATATTGAGAATTGCTCATAAGAAAGTTGTTTTCACTTTTTTTAATAACAGATATTTTTATTGGTTTCACACCTACAAAAAGATAATGATAAATTGGTCCAAAATGAGACCTTTTAAAAATCAATTGCATGCCCATTATAGGCTAATGTTTCTAAGTATTGTCCTACATGCAAAATAATACAGTTTCTTCCTTCAAAGTAAAAAGCTACCAGATACCAAAAGTTAATTAAAAATTGGACGGCGCCTATGGCTCAAAGGAGTAGGGCTCTGTCCCCATATGCTGGAGGTGGTGGGTTCAAACCCAGCCCCGGCCAAAAACTACAAAAAAAAAAAAAAAGTTAATTAAAAATTAAGAGAGATTTTCATGCTATTGGGTTAAATACTTTCAGAACTTAGAAAACTGGAAAAATAAAACTGAAATTGTGTTGGTTAGGCTTTCATGAAAAGGCGTGGGCTGTCAGACTAAATGTCACTTTCCCCATGTAGGACTTTGCAGTCTGGTCTGGATGTAGATGAAAGTGTGAGGTCACCACCTGCTCCTCTTTCACCCACAGCCAGGGTAATAAGGGTGTGAAAGGGCAAGAAGGCTGGGTTCATGCTAAATTCAAATTATTTTATTTTATTTTATTTTTTATTTCAGGTTAATGTGAGGGTAAAAACAACTAGGTTACGAAGTTTGCATTTGTTAGTTTGAGTCTCTCTTGTAGTTGTGTCCTACACTCAAGGGGTGTGCCATAGACCCTCACATTGTGCCCATCAAGTGGGAGCACCCAATCCCCTTCCCTTCTCTTCTCTCCTCCCTTGTTTCCCCGCTACCACCAACTTGAATTGAACCGAGTTTTTCTCTTATGTAAGTGTGTATTAGATCATCTACTGGCTTCGTACTAGTACTGAGTACATTGGATTCCTGCTTCTTCATTCTTGTGATACTTTACTAAGAAGAATGTGCTTCAACTCCATGCAGGTTAATAAAAAAGATATAAAGTCTCCATCTTTATTTATGAATAGTATTCCATGGTATATTTGCGGATGGTACTTCGTGGTATATTTGCGGATGGTACTCCGTGGTATATTTGCGGATAGTATTCCAATATATATATACCACAGCTTGTTCCTAGGTTTGTGGGCACTTTGGTTATTTTCACATCTTGACAATTATAAATTGAGCTGCGATAAGTAGTCTAGTGCAAATGTCCTTATAATAAAATTATATTTTTTCTTCTGCGTAGATGCCTACTAATGGGATTACAGAATCAAATGGGAGGTCTAATTTGAGAATCCTTGAGGATTCTCCATACTTCTTTCCAAAGAGGCTGTATTAGTTTGCAGTCCCACCAGCAGAGTAAAAGTGTTCCCTTCTCTGCACATCCACACCAGCATCAGCAACTTTGGGATTTTGTGATGTGGGCTATTCTCACTGGGCTGAAATGATAACTGAGGGTGGTTTTGATTTGCATTTCTCTAATGATTAGGGACGATGAGCGTTTTTTCACGTTTGTTACCCAATCATCTGTCTTCCTCTGGTTCTGTTCATGTCCCTTGCCCAGGAATAGATGGGATTGTTTGTTCTTTTTGTTGTTGGTTTTTTTTTTTTTGCTAATTAATTTGAATTCTCTGTATTCTACTTATCAACCCTTTGTTAGATTTGTAACATGAAAATATCTTTTCCCATTCTGAAGGTTGTGTGTTTGCTTTAATTGTTGTGTCCTTAGCTGCACAGAAGCTTTTCAGTTTGATTAAGTCCCATTTGTTTATTTTTGTTGTTACGAGGGCTGCTAAAGTCTTTTTTTTTTTTTGTAGAGACAGAGTCTCACTGTACCGCCCTCGGTAGAGTGCCGTGGCATCACACAGCTCACAGCAACCTCTAACTCTTGGGCTTACGCGATTCTCCTGCCTCAGCCTCCTGAGTAGCTGGGACTACAGGCACCCACCACAATGCCTGGCTATTTTTTTTTGTTGTTGTTGCAGTTTGGCGGGGGCTGGGTTTGAACCCGCCACCCTCGGCATATGGGGCTGGCGCCCTACTCACTGAGCCACAGGCGCTGCCCTAAAGTCTTATTAATAAAGATCTTTTCCTTTCTTCTAGGACTTTTATCATTTCATGTCTTATATTTAAATCTTTTATCCATCTTAAGTCAATTTTTGTAAGTGGTGAAAGGCCATCCGCAACAAACCCACAGCTAATATTGTATTAAACGGAGTAAAACTCAAATTATTTTATTATTGGATACGTACCTTGTTCAAGTTACTTGCTAAGTGGGGCCCAAAGGCCATCTGATAGACTTATTAGTCTACTGCCCGTATAATCCAAGAGCTATGAAGATGAACCTGCAAATGCCTCTCATTTATTCATTCCCTCATTCAGCCTTTACAGAGCCCCACTGTGAGGAACAGCACAAGGACTGAGGGTGCAAGGCTAGGTCACATGCATATTAAAGGAGCTTACATTGCATTAAAGGATAAAAGCCTCCCAAGTAACTTTATTAAGAGGTAAAAGTGCTGGGCCTACTG
This sequence comes from Nycticebus coucang, assembly GCF_027406575.1. NCBI lineage: Eukaryota > Metazoa > Chordata > Mammalia > Primates > Lorisidae > Nycticebus > Nycticebus coucang. The sequence continues at coordinate 2,934,704 of NC_069788.1, forward strand.
GCTCATGCCTGTAATCCTAGCACTCTGGGAGACCAAGGAGGGAGGATCAGTTGAACTTAGGAGTTTGAGACCAGCCTGAGCCCAGAGAAAGACTCTGTCTCTACTAAAAATAGAAAAGTTTGTGGTGGGTGATAGGTACCTGTAGTCCCAGCTGCTCAGGAGGCTGAAGCAAGAGGATCACTTGAGCCCAAGAGTTTGAGGTTGCTGTGAGCTGTGATGATGCCACAGCAGTCTAGCCTGGAGCAATAGAGTGAGAGGTCTCAAAAAAAAAAAAATAGGCAAAAATATTGGCTTTAGAAAGATACAAAGAGTTCTACAGAGTAGTGGTTTTCACCTTGAGGTACTGGAGAAGGCTGTGTGAAGAGAATGACATTTGAGCTGGGTCACTGAGGGCACAGGATTTGATCTTGCAGAAAGAGCAGGAATTTGCAGAAAACAGCCAGAGTAAAGGAGGCAAGAAATTGCACCTGTCCTATCAAACAGTTCCATCTGTGTACAAAAAATCACTGGGAAGTGAGGGAAGAAGTAGTCACAGAAAATTGAATCCATGACTTTCTTTTACTAAAAACGTAAATTATCATTTGCAAAATAAATGAATTTCAAAAAGAGGAATGTGCTTTCTGGCAGGCCCTGGAGGGCAGGAGCACAGAGCAAAGAACTCTGTCTTGGGAGCCTGGCACCTGGGTCTCTCCACGCTGCTTGTCCGTCTTGGGTGATCTCAAACCTCTGGAATTCAGCCTTTTCATCCCTGATGTGAATACAGATTCCATTCCAGAGGCCCTGTGAGCCTAGAGATAATACATACAATGTGCCTGAAATATAACTCGTGTTCAGAAAGTGGTAACTGTCGATGTAATTCTGCCTTAAAAAGGATTCTGCTGATTGCAAGTAAAGGAAGCAGTTCACACTCAAATAAGCGCATGGGGCCTTCTGGGCTCATGTCACTGAGAGCTGAGCATCAGGGCGTGCCCACGCCTGCTATTCCTTGGAATTTCTCCTTTACTTTCGTCTTAGTTGGCCCCATCCTCATTCAGGCTGGCTCTGAGAGGGTGCCCTGCCAGCTCAGCAGGTCTGGGAGCACGAGCCCCCTTCCCAGCAGGGCACCATCCTGGTGACTGCTCATCCATCTACCTTGCGTCAAGAGCTGGTCTTGGAACCTGTCATAGACTCTGGGGAGTCAACCTCTGAAACTGCATTCAATGAGAACAGGAACGGAGGGCATATGGAAGAAGGTCTAGAAAAAAAAAAAAAGACATTCTGCTACAGGCAGCAACACGTTATTACTAAATTTTCAATTTCAGTATTAATCTGCCGTTTCCACAGTGGAGTATAAGGAGCGTAATGCAGTTTGAAAGCCTTTGGGCACACCACAAGATCTGGCCTAAATAATAAGGAAATGTATTACTTAATAATAAGTCGTCAAGTAGAGGAGGCTTCAAAATTGTTTGATTCATTGTCCTAAAGCCATGGAGGCCCGAGTCCGCCACCCTCTGTACTGCCACCACGTGAGGCTCTTCCCTGGGGGCAAGATGGCTGTGGCAGCTTAATGTCATAGTCCAGACCAAGCGACGAGCAGAGGCGGGAGAGGGGCCCTCGTTTCCCCACTCTGTGTTAGGAGCCAGGACACGTTTCCTAGAAGACCCCACCTCCCGTGCCCTGACTCCTGCAAACTTCTCTCATATCTCATTGGCCATGACTGGGCCACACCCCCGTTCCTGAGCCAATCCCTGGCCTGGACTGGAGTCAACCCTAAACCCGGAAGGCCACTGGGGACCACAAGGTGGTGCTCAGTGCAGCTGGGGTGGTGCATCCGTGGGACGTGAGACCAGTGACGGGAGGGCAGCTGCCTGAGCGCAGCACCTTCAGGGACAAGGACAGGGACATAGACAGCGGAGAAACGCGTCTCGGGGCCTGCGGGGTGATTTTATGCTAGAAACTAAGCTTTAAATCTTGTAGAAGTTGAAGATCCTTTAAGTGCAAAAACAAAAAAAAAACAAAAATAGACTCTTCTCTGCCAAGTGCCCTGATGACGCGCATTGCAGGGTGTGTAATTACGCCGTTTAGTGTTGATGAGACTGCCCAGCACCTCCTGAGCCCAGCGGACAGTTTCTTCCCTTTATCTGAAGAAGAGTCTAACATCAAGGAGTGATTATTCATGCACCACAGAACTCATATCCCAGCCTAACACAGACGATCTCTTAGCTATCGATTTAGAAAAATAAAAACATGTGGCATCTCAAGATGGCCTGTGGCTGCTGATGTGCGCTGAGGGGTGAATGGAGCCCCTCCTGGCTCCCAAGAGGTGGAGCAGTGTGCGGGCGCGTGGACAGGAAGCCATGACTCCTAGTTACATGAGGGACCTTCCCATCGACTCGGGGCGGACTCGGCCTGTCCCTCTCCACCTGCGTTCGTGCCGCACTTCGGAATCTGTGAATGACAATTGCTGTGTTTGATTGGAAAGGGTTTCTATGGAGAATTTCTATGTGAAATTCATAAAACCAACCAGCCTCTTTTCTTCTTCTTCAAAAACGTATGCATACTTTTAGATTCAGAAAGTGAAAACTTTTTCCTGATTTTGGCCAAGACTGGGGGCCACCCAAATAGAAGCCAGTGCACCCAGTTATTTAATTACACGGCATTTCTTCTATAGCGTTATGTGTGCGCTGGAAGCCGTCAGTATAACTTTAGCTGGTTTCATTCTTGCACGCTTTAAATTCTTGAGATGTAAGTATTTTCACATACCAACATTGTAGATTTAATAAATATGGAGATAATCTTTATCTCACCCTAATAAGCACTGACTGAATTTCCTGCTCTATGGCCAGTTTCTGACACCTGGAGGTCCTCACAGCTCAGAGACAGGCCACAGTCAGAGCACCTCCCGTGGTTGCCATGGCAGCGAGATGCGCAGTCTGGTGTGACAGGGTGGACCCAGCCAGACTCTGAATGCCACCAGGAGCCAGTGTAGAGGTGACAGCTCTGGCCTGGGTTCCCGGTGGCTGCGGTGACAAAGCCCCGCGCTCTGAGCGCCTCCGCGGCAGAAACGTGTTCTCTCTCCGCGTCCTGGAGGCGGGAAGCCTCGGCGAAGGCGGCAGGGGGCGCTGTCCAGGGAAGCTCCAGGACGGAACCTGCCTCGGCGCCTCCCCACGGCCACGGCCACCAGCAGGACTCGGCGCTGTGCGGGTCATAGCCACGGGGCTCGCATCTCTGCCTTCACCCGGTGGGTCCTGTGTCCCCAGCAGCCCCAGTCACTGGATTCACAGCCCACCCTCACTCAGTGCGATCACACCGGTCCACATCTGAAATACCCCGCTTCAAATCAAGTTACAGGCACAGGGACCCAGGGTGAGGACTTCCCCGTGTCTTTCCAGGGGGTACAAGTCAGCCCCCGGTGACAGGTACAGTGAACAGGCGTGAGCAAGACCCAGCAGAGGGCGGGTGTGTCGTGGGCAGAAGCGCAGCAAGGGTGAGTTTGCAGAGTGAGGACCTGGGACCTTCCTCTGTCACATTCTGTCACATTTTCTTCTCCTTAACTACAACTTTTTTTTTTTTTTTTGTCCATCCCTGACATTTTCTCTTCTGGGAGCTTGTAGTCTTTTTTACTGGCTGGGCAGCTTATTGACTGTTGAACCTCCTTGTTTTGAGATAGGAAGAACATGGGTGCCAGTGGGTAATGTGTTCACCCCTGTGAGGTGGCCTGATGCCTTTTAATAGAACTTCCTCATCTGTTCCTAAAGTGTGACTGTGATTAAATAACACACAGAGGAGAAAAAACTTTGCTATGAAATTGCCATTGTGTTTGGTCATTTCCATAAGCCCCCTGCTGAATGGCCAGTCGCCCAATGGACTCCTAACCCAAGCCCAGGGAAATAGGCTCTCACTTACAAAATTTGCATTTGGCGCTCAGAGGCGCTTCTGAGTCCTTGGACAGGAAAACAGCGCAGAACCCAGGCTGGTAGCCATGCTGGACCTGGGCCCGTCAACATACGGAAAGACAGTCTGCAGAGAGTGAACAAAGTCTGGACGTGATGAACACAGGTGACAGACCTTGCGGTCCCAGAGGGACAAAGGTCTGTCCCAGAAATGGTTTCATTCTTTTGTGAAATCAGACTTGCTGTGCTTCTTGCCCTGAGTTTTCTTCCCTCCTCTTCCCCCTCGCCCCACCATTTATCTTAAGCTTACTAGAGCAGTTTTCTGCCTCTTACAACCAAATCTTGATTAAAACAATCCCAAAGCTCCTTATCAACTTATGTCCAGAACTGGCTGTAAATAGCCTCCTTTGTCCTGGAGTCTTCAATCCTCTGGTCCCCACCTTCCTCTTCCGCATTGCGGCCTCTCCTCAGTGGCTGCACCCCTCTATGCCAGCGTGTAGAGGTGTTAACTTGCTGGGGGGAGTATTCCACCTGCCAGAAGCAAGACCTTTCCAGGGTATGAAGCTTTCCACAGGGGCACTGAATGTGTTATATCAGTATTACAAGTATCACGTATATACTTTTATTTCTTCCCAGAAAACAATTCTCTTTATTGTTAAAGTGAGAAGTGACTTTGAAGGCCTAAACCAATGACTTTAGAGTGAATTATTAGCCTAGTTTATACTTCCCTTCAATGAAGCTTGTAAGATTAATTGCAGCCTTGAATGTCATACACTGAAGCATAGTCACTTAGCTTTGGCCTTCTAGAAATGTGATGGGAGTCAAGTCCCACAGACTTAAACCAGAAAGGAAACACAGTCAAGTGGAAGATACCCAGCATCCGGAAGAGGAGTAATTTATAAAGGAATTCACACACAGGTAGTGAGCTCCATGCTGGCGATGAGCATGTTTGATGATGTACAGCACATACTGAGCTCCTGGTAACAGAGCAGGCTATCTTCTGCCTCAGAACTGCAGCAAGGTGGTTAAAGTAAATTATGATGACAATCTATCTGACAAAACTATATTTCATGCTGCGGGGTCAGTGTGATTGAACTGTCACTCTGTGGGGAGAGTTCATGTCCAGACTATCTCTTAATTTGCAGCATGTTGTCCACTTTCAGATTCTTTTTTCTCTTAAACATTCTTTTCTAAATATGTGGGTCCCAAAGCCCAATTTGACTCATCACAGACCAGCTTCTTGAGGGAACCCAACACAGGTCAGGCTGCGTCCCCCTTTGTCACCTGACCTCCTCAGTTCACTCTCCAAACTATGGGGAAGAGGCAGCTCAGGAAAATACATTGGTTGGGCTCACCCCCGTCTATCTGGACATTTCTAAACACAGCGTCGGAACTGGCCTGACCCTGCCTGGCTTCTGGCTCTACCCAGTCTCAAGTCCTGACTGATCCCACTTCCTGCTGTAGCTTGTGGCTTCACTGAATCCCGTTCCAGGTAAAGGAGACACCATGGCTGATTTCTCAGGGGCCTTTGAATCACAAACAACTTAGTTCAGGGATAATTTGTGATTTGGGTTTAAGATAAAATTAGATCAGCCTTCAGGCTCAGGGATGGAGAATATGAGCAGATGGTTATTCTATTCTATCCATTTTCATGCTGTTCTTCCATTCTGAATTGATTAGACTGATGTAGTAACCAAGAACAGAAACTAACCATATGATAGAAAAGCATGCAAGAGAATTTAATCTTTTTAAGTCCTTTTGGAAAAATTATAATAGGAATTAATGTGCCTTGAAGATTAACTACATTTGGGCAATGTACTAAACACTTTTCTATAATATTCTCTCCTATAATTCTCAAAACAGCACAATAAATTAGGTCCCGTTATCACTCTCCAATTTTACATATGAAAGGTGAGACTCAGAGATTTAGTAATTTCCTCACGGCCTGTGGGACTTCAGGACTGTGTTCCACTGAGGTCTGGGCAGGTGGCTGTGCCCTTCCACTAAGCCATGGTGGGCCCTGGTCCCGGGGAGCTGCTCACACAGGTTCTGATGTGAACGGGGCTTGGACCAAGTGGCTGTCCTGTCCACAGAAGCAAGGAATAAAATGACAGCTAAACCCAGTTGGGCTTGAGCCGGCACCCAGGCTCATGGCTTCTAGCTGCCTGGAGATAAATGTTTGGGTTTTAGAAATATGATCTGTCCTTTTATTAGGTGATTGGAAGGATGAATGAGGACATAGCATACTGCAGTGGCAGGTGTTTGCCATTTTTTTGTGTGCAACACTTAACACAAAGCATCCCAGGTCTGTGGGAGCAGAGCCAGTGCAGGCTTCCTGAGGCTTGGTGGTGGAAACGTGTTTAACCACGTTATAGGGCAGAGGAGACCAGTGTGCACATCCAAACAGTGGCCCCTACGTGGACTTGAGTTTGTGTTTGTGTAGGATACATTAAGGGTGATACCTTTCCCCGGTGGAGAAAACAATGACATCGTGCCTTTTATCCTCCAGGCATTTAAAAGAGCCATTGTTTATAAAGAAAAATTATAATCAGGGCAGCACCGCCAGTTGGTGGGGCGCCGGCCCCATATGCCCAGGGTGGCGGGTTCAAACCCGGCCCTGGCCAAATTGCAACCAAAGAAAAAAATAGCCGGGCGTTGTGGCGGGCGCCTGTAGTCCCAGCTACTCGGGAGGCTGAGGCAAGAGAATCGCTTGGGCCCAGGAGTTGGAGGTTGCTGTGAGCTGTGTGAGGCCATGGCACTCTACCAAGGGCCATAAAGTGAGACTCTGTCTCTACAAAAAAAAGAAAAGAAAAGAAAAGAAAAATTATAATCAGATGAAATAAATGCAAAAGGAGAGAATGATCTGAGCTGTGACATATCTACAATGTATGTTTTCCCCACATAAAATATGTGCCCCGCAAGAAAGACTGGAAAGGAAGTCATAGGGAGGAGGCTGGGCACGTGATTTACTTTGTTGCTGTTTCCACTTCCTGTTGGTTCTGTAATGTAACTTTGTTTACAATTGTTTCCAAAGTAAAGCAAAAATTTACAATGCATTTAAAAAGAGAAATATAATTTAAACATTTGTTTAGCAACCCACTTTTCCTTTCAGGACAAGAAAGACGATTCCATTTGAATTGTTCATTCTCTAGACTCATTCTGTACTCCCACAATTTTAAACAATCTGGCCAGTATAAAGACCAGTTCTTCTAAAGATGGCTGCCTTCATCATGCTGCAAATCATGAATCAGTGTAATTTATGAAATGCAGAACAGTGAGACTGCATTTGCCTTCCTAAGTATCCATCCAGGACAATATTTGTAATTAGCTTATTTGAAATTTGATTTTGTAAATGCCTGCTTGCTTCATTTGAAATTTGGGTTTTGTTCTGCTTTTTAAATCTACCACTTTGCAAATATTTTATTCCAGAATCACAGCTCATCATATTCTAAAATGAATTGAATTACCAAGGAGTACCCTTCGTGTTTCAGCACATTCAGGCTGCTAAAGTGAAATGCCGTAACCTGGTGGCTTATAAAGGACAGAACTTATTTTTCATGGTTCTGGAGGCTGGAAGTCTGAGACCCAGACACTGGCAGGTTCAGTGTCTGGTTCAGTGTCTGGTGAGACCTGCTTCCTGCCTCCCAGATGTCACCTTTCCCTGCTCTTTAGAGGGGTCAAGCAGTTCTCTTGGGTCTCCAACACAAAGCACCAAGCCTGCTTTTTAGGGCAGAAGCCCCCTTACCTAAGCATCTTCCAAAGGCCTCACCTCCAAACACATCATGAGTTAGAGTTTCTGCAAATGAATGTTGGAGGAACACAGGCATTCAGTCCTCAGCACCTAACCACAGAGCTGACCACTTGTAAGACTCACGCCGAAAGGCAAAAGGAAATTCTCTAATGTGCTGATTCACTTTGTGCTGAACACTGGGTTGTTGATTAGGGATTTTTAAACAAAAATCCTGAGTCATAAAAGCAGTGGTCCCAGGGCAAGATGAATAGTCTTGGCCCTATGTATACTAGCTTCTCCTTTCTAGTCCTTCTTGGCTGATTTTCATGCAAAGAAGTGTCACTGGAAAATACTAAAAGCCTTCTGCGGAAGTGAAGTTTTGCCTTCTCTTGCCCTCAGAGACACAGAAAGAGAAGAAAGGGAGCACAGGTGAGGGCATTGTAACCGGGGCGCAGCTGTGGGGCTCACGGTCATTGCCACCTTCATGTGGGTTGCCCTAAATGTGTATGGAGCACGGAGGCAGAGATGACTTAGGACTGGAAGGGAGTGGCCTGGGTTGAGACCAGGCCCCCTCACTGCCAGCTGCCCGACATGGGAAGTGGGGCTCGGTTGGCATCTCTGTAACCCTGGGAAAGCATTTTGTGAAGCTCTGACCATCCCTCCCCACCCGCACACTCCTCTAGTGCAGCCTGGTCTGTCTCCATTCACTGTGCCACTTCCAAGAGGTTTCCAAGACTTCCCTCCCACATGGCCACCGCCTTTTCACACAGCCCTGATTTTGGTGTCCACTGAGATAGACTTTTCTTCTGGGCTCGTGTCTGGCCCTGTGGGATGCTCTTCCCCACTTACAGCCAGAGTAGTCCCCACACCAAGGGAGAAACATGGGAACATACCAGGTGGGGAGTTGAAGAAGGGCAGGTTTATAAGGGGAAGACTGAAAAATATACGAACACTACTAGGTCATGAGTTGAAGATGCCCCTGGGATACCCGAGTGGAGATATTTAGGAGGCTGTTGGAGCTGGAAATATGGGTTGAGAATTCAAACTGGTTAGAGAGGTGTGAAGCCCAGGGCCTGCTTGCAATTGCCCCAGAGAGTGAGTCGAATGAGAAGAGGAGGAAAAGAAGGGAAAAGGGAGAAGCCAAGTGAGTTCAGGACCAAAGTGTGGATCGATTTTGCAGGGTCCTGAGTCAGCTATGCAAGAGCAATTTCTGTGAAGCAGGTGTTGAGGCATCCAGGTCACAGTGGGGACCAGTAGACTGGGAGGGGGACGTCTCTTTGCAGTCCATCATCTGCAGCGATTTGTGGGTTTTACGTGCTAGCCTGTCATAGCAGCAGGATGGGAAACTGCACGTGCTCTTTACAGAAAACGGAAAGATGGTGGTGGCAGGAGATTTGAAGGAAATGTATAGTACCTGCATTATCGGTTTCAACTCCCAAGCAAAGTAAACCTATTTCAGGTGCAGTGATTTATTTTTTTCTTATGCACAAGACTCAAATAATTTGAATAAAGGGAAGCTTAGCTTATGGGACCTTTTACTTTGAAGACATCATTTCACAGGAAATAGGGAGCCCGTCCCCTTTGTCACGGTTTTATTAAGGAGTGGTGGTGTGTACAGCCTCTGTGTGTGCGTGTGGAGGGTCTGGTGACGGCGGGCACGGGGACACAGACGGGACAGGGACTGTAAATACTGCCCAGCGTTTGGGGGTCCAGTGAGGATGCTGATAATGGGGCATTTCCAAAGGCACAAGAAATATATTCTAGTCCCAAAAAAGACGGGGACCCGGAGCAGAATCACCACAGTACCTGAAAATAGCTCTCCCCAGTTAGAGGGCTGGTAGCCGTGTCTCTGTCTCTGGCAAATCCCTTGGTGGAAAGGAGGACCCAGCACTGCCTCCCATTCCAATGGCTGCAGGAGAGATGGCGTTCTCCTTCCCTGAGTCTGGATGGCATTTCCCTTAGTCGTCCCTCTTGGACATCATCAAACAGTGATGCTGATCTGTGAGCTTTAACAGTCCCGTAGACGCCCTCCCCACAGTGGGGATTTCTTGCTAATTGCGAAGGGAGCACTTCAGGGGTTGAAGGCTCTGTTTCGTATAACAAAAACCTCCCTACAGGCATAACACATGATTCATTCTTTGTGAAACTCTGGATATCACATTTTTCAATGTTATATTTAGGAGTTCAGTGAGAATAATTATTGAGGAAAATTGTTTCCAAGTTTCGCCCAGCTTGGTCCAATAAGGTTTATTAAATGATTTATGCTAATTTACAAGGGACCAGAATAAACTGCTAAGTAAGTTATATAATGGAGGCATCATTAATCTCTTCCCTAACTCAGAGGATTTGAAGCTGCTGCATGCAAACACTTTATCCACTGTAAGGGCATCCTGAGATATTCAAAAGCTCCCCCGCCCACAGTAAGGTCTCATCAGCAAAGCCTAAGAGCACAGATGAGCCTGGTGGACATCCTGGTGGATGGCCCTGTGGGGTGCTGGGTGGCAATGACAGGAACAGCAAACGAGCCCACTGGGCACAGGCTGGCCAAGCTTGCGAGAATGCTACCTGCAGCCAGCGATGAGCACACTTGTAAAAAAGAAGGCTGGCGCTCAGGCTGGAGCACAGCTCCACTCATGGGTGAGCATCTGAACGCTGTGTCCACAGCTCCCTTGTGGCTCTGGAGCAACTGGGGTCCAGGGACCTTCCCCTCAGGTGCCCTCCACAGTCCTTCCTTCTCTAGAGCCTGTGCTCACCACTCCAGCCCACGGAATGTTTCCCAGCCCAGAAGAAACCCTTCTCTTTCCTGTTTGCTTTATAAAAATATGTTGTCCTTAGATTAAAAATCTCCTTTATGTTCTTTGCTAAAAAAGAAAGAGCAAAGAGAAAAAGAAGTCCTTCTTACTATCAAACCAAGAGTTTCCTTGGCCGCAAGCCAGTTTTCCTTTCCAAGAGGGCAAAGACACTTCAAACCCTTCTAGGGCAGTTGAAAATGAAACAGCAAGGCATTAAAGCAGCTTAGTAACATCCTGCCAAAATAGCGAAATTCTAATTTTTCTGTTTCGTCAGAGTTTAAGCCTATGGAAGGCCCAAACCCACGTCTTAGGACAGAAGGTCTGTCGCTGAGAACTGTGCCTGCAGGAGTTGGGTCTGTGCAGGTGAATGGGGCCAGTGACAATCCCACATTTTCCTCACAGCCGGCAAGCGACTTGGCACTTTTTTGTGTGTTCAAATTAAAGCTCTTTATTTGACCCACGCCTGTTGTCTTTTTATATGAAGACATTACAGTAAAATGCCCCATGTGGGGTCACTGAGCCTTAGTACACCTGTTGTCTGAAGGTTCAGATTAGACTAAGAGGTGCGAGTGTGTGATGGAAGAAACCTCATCTTAGAGCCCCGCGTGTTTAAGGTTGACCCACTGCCACATCCTTTGTTAACACTCGAGAAGTCAGCATGTGACTCGGGGCTGTGCTCTGCTCCACAGACACACTCCTCTCACACGCCAATCATCACGCTGCTGCGGCTGCTGCTTTTTTTTTTTTTTTTCTTTGAGACAGAGCCTCAAGCTGTCGCCCTCGGTAGGAGTGCTGTGGAACCACAGCTCACAGCAACTTCCAACTCCTGGGCTCAAGCAGTTCTCCTCCCTCTGCCTCCTAAGTAGCTGGGACTACAGGCGCCTGCTACAACACCTGGCTATTTTTGGTTGTAGCCATCATTGTTGTTTGGCGGGCCCGGGCTGGATTCAAACTGGCCAGCTCAGGTGTATGTGGCTGGCACCTTAGCTGCTTGAGCCACAGGTGCTGACCCAAGCTTCTTGTTTATGGGAGGATTCAAGGAAGAAAAACATAACACATTTCTTTGTGTCAAGAGTTCTTATCAAGAAGATTTTTGCATTGTTGAGCAGAAAAAAGGGACAGCACTTTTCAGAACTCAGAGCCCTGATTTCCATCTGAACACGCTCAACAGTTCTTTCCTCCTCTCTGTCCCTTCCACCTCCCCAGACACCTTTCCCAGGCAGGTAGGTGCTTTACTCAAGTACCCCATTTATTGGTCAGGCCTTCCTTGACCACCCATAGGGCTGAGAGAGATATCTGATTTAGGACCTGCTGAACTAGTCCTGATGAGATGGATCGGGTTAACCTGACCAGCTGGTAGCAACAGGGGTGGAGAAGGGACAGAATCAAGCTACACATGCATGTGGGTGATGAATGGTCAACAGTTTCCTTTTCTTGAGCCTTTATCGTGTGTCAGCTGCTTCCCACATACTAGTTCATTTGTTCTCAAAATGACCCTCAAGAGTACATACCATATCGCCATTGTGTAAAAGAAGAGGCTGAACCCTGTGGAGGTCCCAAAATGGCCTGTGGAGGTCCCACAATGTGCCAAAAGCCATACTTCATTTGGGGAGTAGGGATAAGGACATAGGTCTGTTTGACACAAGAGAAAAGAGTGGGAAAGATGTTATCTCCATGGATACAGAGGTGTAGATGGAGACGCGTAGATACGGAAAGATGTTCCCTCCATGGATACAGAGGTGTGGATGGAGACGCATAGATACGGGGAAGATGTTCCCTCCACGGATACAGAGGTGTAGATGGAGACGCGTAGAAACGGAAAGATGTTCCCTCCACGGATACAGAGGTGTGGATGGAGACGCGTAGATACAGGGGAGATGTTCCCTCCATGGATACAGAGGTGTAGATGGAGACGTGTAGATACAGGGAAGATATTCCCTCCACGGATACAGAGGTGTAGATGGAGACATTTACTTGCGGGGAAGATGTTCCCTCCACGGATACAGAGGTGCAGATGGAGACATTTACTTGCGGGGAAGATGTTCCCTCCACGGATACAGAGGTGTGGATGGAGACGCGTAGATACAGGGGAGATGTTCCCTCCATGGATACAGAGGTGTAGATGGAGACGTGTAGATACAGGGAAGATGTTCCCTCCACGGATACAGAGGTGTAGATGGAGATGCGTAGATACAGAGAAGATGTTCCCTCCACGGATACAGAGGTGTGAATGGAAGATACGGGGAAGATGTTACCTCCACGGATACAGAGGTGTAGATGGAGACGCGTAAGTACAGGGAAGATGTTCCCTCCACCGATACAGAGGTATAGATGGAGAGGCGTAGATACGGAAAGATGTTCCCTCCATGGATACAGAGGTGTAGATGGAGACGTGTAGATACAGGGAAGATGTTCCCTCCACGGATACAGAGGTGTAGATGGAGACGCGTAGATACAGGGAAGATGTTCCCTCCACGGATACAGAGGTGTAGATGGAGACATTTACTTGCGGGGAAGATGTTCCCTCCACGGATACAGAGGTGCAGATGGAGACGTGTAGATACAGGGAAGATGTTCCCTCCACGGATACAGAGGTGTAGATGGAGACGCGTAGAAACGGAAAGATGTTCCCTCCACGGATACAGAGGTGTGGATGGAGACGCGTAGATACAGGGAAGATGTTCCCTCCACGGATACAGAGGTGCAGATGGAGACGCGTAGATACAAACCTCTCTATCTCTGATAGTTAATTGTCTGTGTCAACTTGGAAGGTGTTTTGGATGAGATTAATATGTAAATAGGTGACCTTTCAGTAAAGCAGATTGCCCTGTATAATGTGGGTGGACCCCATGTAATCAGCTGAAGGCTTTTAACAGAACAAAAAGCCCAGCTCCATGATAGGAGAGCAGAGACCGCCTCCCACTGCCTGGGTGCCATCGGCTCTCCTCGTCTCCAGCCTGCCTGCACATTGTAGATTTGCACCTGTCAACATTACTGTAGGAGCCAATTCATTGTCATAAGCCTCCTCTCCCTCGCTGCCCCCTTCTCCCACCCTCCAAACACACAGACATGTCCTATCGGTTCTACCTGCTGGCTCTCTGTCTTTGGAAAATCCTGGCTGATACTCAGTCTGTCTATCAAGAGAAATGAGCAGTTGAGAGCTGTGGCCACGAGGTAACTGTGATGCTGAGATGGGCATAACCACTGTAGTAATCAGTGTAATGAAAATGACTAATGTAAATGTCTCCCTTTTGTGTGACTCTCTTCTTTCCTGAACAAGGGTGGTCTTCAGTTTGGAACACATTCCTCTAAATGATAAACTCGTTAGACATCTTCCCTATGGGGGAGGCCAGACACTCGCAGATACTCATGCTCTGGGACCAGAAGACCTATCTGCATCTGCAGGGGAGATGCAGACGTGGGGAGCTTTGCCGCCCTCTGTGACTTCCAGGACGGTATGAAATGTGCTTGCCACCTCGACCTCTGGAGGCTACTAGCAGGTAAATATTTTTCTACAGCAGACACAGCCACAGCAGAGGAAAGATTGTCTAATGTCACAACAGACAACATCTTAGTTGCAGTGGCAGGACCAGCGAGGTGCTGCCTGCTAAGAACCTGGGGGATTGTCCCGTGAAGGCCCGACCTGCTGGGAGAGTGCATTTCACTCTCCCAGCTCAAGTGGCTCCAGCTCTAGGATGATAGGAAAGGGACTCAATAAAAGGATATTAAAAGACTGAAAATGTCATGGTGACATTATCTCTTGGAAATACCAGACCATCAGTTAAAGTGCTGCTTCCCAGAGGTGCAGTTTGCAGGATTTGTGGCTGGAATTTGCAGGTTGTCTGTTGTGGTGCTCAGAAGATGTTTTATGGAAAGTTTTGTGAGGAGCCCCCCAACTCAGTAGGAATTCTATCTAATTGTGCACCCTGTGCACGTCCGAGCACAGTGTTTAGAGCTGGTAATTGGCAGTGAATCAGGTGCGTGTGACAACTAATTGCGGTGAGTTATGGAAAGTTTAGAGTGAAAACACACGTGCCTAAAGTGCCCTGCTTCCCATGAAGAATCTCATTAGCTTTTATAGGACTATAGGGCGTACTTGAAGTAGCAAAAATTTTTAGCTCTTTTTCAGAGATTTGAACTTCGTCAAGTACAGCTCTTCTAGCCACGTCCAGAGGTGGACACACAAGTGCATTTTTGCTAAATGATGTAGGTGCTTTCCAGCAAATTCAACTGAAAGCTAATCCAGTTCCCTTTAATGTCCTTTAAAAGTTGGAGATGACTTCCCAAAGGCACAAAATCTTCCAACAATCGAAGCTGCAAACTCTCAGAGAAATAGCTAATAGCCCCGTGGCAACAGAATTTAAGGCACATTAACTATTTCGTGGATGGATCATGATCCATTTAGAAGACTCAATTTGGGAGGGTATTTTTTTTTTGGTTATTTTTGGGTATTTTTTTTTAACTTTTTACCTAATATAATTTCTCCCTTTTATTTGATTCATTTTCTCCAATATCACAGATGTTTTTCCAGATTATTATCATCAGGCTTGTTCTTATTTTCAGGTCATTGTTAGACAAAGAGTTCTTGGTAGACACAGGCTGGCAGGACGCTGCTGGTGCTGGGGGAAGCTAGCCAGAGAAACAGCACCTGCCTTTCAGGAGCTTTTAGTCCGTAATAGTATTTAACTTCCACTACCCACAACTCACAGAACGTATTCATAAGCTACCTCTTGAAAGCTTCCAGAAGCCTCTTCCACAGCGGTAGACCAGGCATTTCTATATCTCTGAAACTGAGAAGTGAAGTGACTTGCCCAGTCCTTGATGGGCCTGCATTGCCCTACCCTATTGTCATGCTCAGAAAACCATTTCTAAAAAAACCAAAACCCTCAGGACTTTCTATTTCTCTCGTGGTCTGTTCAGCGTGTAACAGAGCAGCCATCCATACCACATGTGGCTAGCAGCTGCCACCAGACCCAAAACACGGAGTTCCTTAACCACACACGTCATGGCTTCTGTTAAATTGTAGTTAGTTAATTTGGCCCCAATTAAAGTATAATGATGATAATGTGGAATCGATTCTAGGTTTTTCTCTAAAACTCATTATTTCAACCTTCCCTCTATGGTGAAAAAAAGAGTTACAGCAAAACAATAAGAGAATTTCACATAAACCTGCCTGGGCACGTGTGGGGAGATGAGTGATGTCTTCTCTCAGTGAACTGTAGCAGAGTCGAGCATTGGAAATCGTCCTATTATATGATAATTTCACCCTTACACCTCTCAGATTTTAGAATGCAAATTATAGAAAATGAGTTAATTTCCTGCTTGCTCAATGTAGAGAAAACTGAGGCTGTCTCAGCAGTATTCACTCGATCTTCCCCCCTTCTGCAACCAAGACGCATGTAGGTCGGGATTGACCTCTCCCTGCACTCCTGCAAAGACGGCTCCGAGAGCCTTTATCCATCAGAGAATGGCGCATAGGATGGCCCAGGATACCACAGCGCAGGACTCCCGCCTGATTGCTGTGGACAGATTCTTACTTCTTCAGTCCCCTGCCCTCCCCATCTCAGTCAGTGTTGGTGCTGAGAGCCGTGATAACAGCACACAGCAGCCAGCAGTAGGGTAATGCCAAACAGCACTGGGCAGGTCTGAACAAACTGCCAAAAGCCGGGCCCCGAGTCCTGGCTGGACTATGCCTGAAGTTAGTAAATTGCTATGTAACTCCCCGATTATCAGTTTTGCAACTAACAGTGACCTCACTGAAACGATGAATCTGCAATATGCAGTTAGGAATGAAGACACTTAGAGCTGAACATCGTCGAGAAATGAAACTAGGACGAGATAAAATGTTCCAGTACACGCGTTTTCTAAAAAACAAAAAGGATATAGAAATTAGTTATGGGCCTTCAAAAAAATTTTCAAGAGAATTTTAACTAGGCTCAGCTTCTTTAAAACAAACAAACAAACAAACACAAAAAAACTCTAAGATAACAAGATTGTACCCAGTAGGAGGCTCCATTGCCCTGCGTCACCACATCAGTCACCTGAAAACTGAAGGCTCAGGTGTAGCCTGATGACCATACAAACCGTGTGCGTGTGTACAGATTGATTTTCTGCTGCCATCGGGATGATATTCTGCAGCAGCTGTGCGCAGAGCCATGCCCTTGCATGCAGTGTTTAGCTTTCCTATGAAGAGGCTCAGTAGAGTGAGTGAGAACTAAACAGCAAGTTCCTCTGCAGTGTGACTGGCGGGTGTTCTAACAGGTGATAACAGTTTTCCTAAACACTGTTTTTTTTTGTTTGTTTTTTTGAGACAGCCTTAAGCTGTTGCCCTTGCATAGAGTGCCATGAGTCACAGGTCACAGCAACCTCAAACTCCTGGGCTTAAGCGATTCTCTTGACTCAGCCTCCCAAGTAGCTGGGACTACAGGTACCTGCCACAACGCCCGGCTATTTTTTGGTTGTAGTTGTCATTGTTTGGCAGGCCCGGGCTGGATTCGAACCTGCCAGCTCTGGTGTATGTGGCTGGTGCCTTAGGCACTTGAGCTACCGGTGCCGAGCCAACACTATCATTTGGTAAAACGTTTGAGCATGGATTTGGCCCTTGATTAAAAATTCAGGAAATGGACAAACCACACAAGTGATATTCAAGCTCATTGTATGAGTAAAGTAGAAATGATTCGAATGAACTAAGAAAATCTAAGTTTAATCAAAAGCATCTTTTAGCTGTTAATAGAAGGGCAAACAAGGGCTCCGTTGATGAATATATTGCAAGTTGTGTTTTGATGACCTGCCAAGTCATATGATTGATTGAGAGGGCCACGAGGCCCTTGTCTATCCTGACAGTTTACAAATGGTGCAGCTCTAGGAAAAGTAAAATTCATATCACACCTTCCAGCCCCTGACTTCATCAACCCAGAAATGGACTGGCTCTGGGTACCTGGCTGCTGCTTGAAGCATAGAGGTATAAGAGCAGATTCTCTGAAGAAAACTGCTCGGTAACAATTCTTGGTAATTCATGATAACCTACCCAAAAAATACTGAAACTGCAAACCTAAGCAGGAATTCCTACGTGTAGACAATTCCTGTAGTATATATATAAACCAATAGATAACATCAGTTTTTATATCTGTAAATGAAATATTTAGAATCACAATCACTATGATTATTTTCGATTGAAAAGAACAAAGGTAGTAATAATAGCACCACCAACAAAGTCCTAAGGCTTCTTCTAAACACAGTGCTGGAATATACAAAGCCTGGTCTTCAGTTTTCCTATGGTGACACACTCAGCTCTGTGATTTCTCCTATATCGGAGTAGACAGATCATCCAACATTTTACAGCTTCTGGGTATTTTAGAAGTGAATTTTGGATGAGCAGAATTTTCTTTCCATCTTCAGAGATTAGAACCACAAGAGACACCATTTCTCCGAATTACTCGTGAAACAGAAAATGATGCCCGGGACAATGCAACAGGTAAATCAAACAGACGGGCTGCATTCCTGGCTGATCACTTCCAGCAAGGCTTGGGCTCTTTTTTTTTTTTTTTTTTTTTGTAGAGACAGAGTTTCACTTTATTGCCCTCGGTAGAGTGCCGTGGCGTCACACAGCTCACAGCAACCTCCAACTCCTGGGCTTAGGCTCTTCTCCTGCCTCAGCCTCCCGAGTAGCTGGGACTACAGGCTCCCGCCACAACGCCCGGCTATTTTTTTGTTGCAGTTTGGCCGGGGCTGGGTTTGAACCTGCCACCCTTGGTATATGGGGCCGGCACCCTGCTCACTGAGCCACAGGCGCCCGCCCAAGGCTTGGGCTCTTCTTTGAGGATGGCAACTGTATCCACGTGGCGGGGTTAAAGAAGAAAGCTTTCCAGAAGGGGCGTTGGAGACACATTTGCTGAGTTAGAAGTAGTCTATTTATAGCCTCAGGCATTGTCACCAAATTGAAAACATTCGGAGACCTTTTTTTTTTTTTTTTTTTACACTGAGGAATTACTTGGATTTCAGAGAAATTAAGTGGAAACTTGACTTTGAAGCAGTAATAAATCAAAACCAACACCCATTTCTGGATGACCTGTTGCATTTCTTTTAGCTACCAAGCTTCCCGGCTCTGTCACGGAGGAGAGGAGGAAAGAAAGGTGTTAACTGCTTTGACTGTGTTTCATTTTCATACTGCGTCCCGTTTTGTTACCCGATCTTTCCGTGCTTCTCAGCTGGTGCATATTAGTTGCGTGAAGATTGTTCCACCATCTTTCTAAGTAGTACCATGAGGAAAGTCAGCCTGCATCCTTACCAAAAAAAATTAAAGCTTACAACTCACCTTACAGTTTTAGAAAGTCTTCTAATGTAGCCAGCTTTCTAAAGCAGAGTGGCATTATTTGTTCACTCAGCAAATATTTGTCAAGTACCAACTCTGTGCTGAGTATAGATCTAGGCCCTGGAGATAGACGTGAAAAATACAGACTGAGTCCCAATTCTCATGGAGTTTGCAATAGGAGAGGAAAGACAGATAATTAAACAGCAAGTTCCTCTGCAGTGTGACTGACCGGTGTTCTCACAGGTGATGATCAGGGTGCTGCAGGGGCCCAAATGAGGCACCACGATCCTCATCTCCCAGCAGGGAGACTTCCCGAAAGAAGGAACAGCTAAGCTAAGGAGTCTGATCACTCCAGATTTGAGTTAGAAGCAACTTTTTTATAATAGCAGATAACTCACAAAAACATAATAAAGTTCCCACTATGTGCCAGGCATGGCTTTATGTACTTTATATGCCTTATTTCATTAGTTCTCAAAGACATCTTCAAGATAAATATTATTAATCCTATTATGAGAATGAGGCTTACAGAGATTAACTTTTTCAATGTGTTGCAAAACAAGAATTATAATACTAGTCTTTTGACTTTAAGATCCATATTTCTGATATGCTTAGTCATATAAAAGAAAACTTTGAGCTAAAAAAAAAGTAAGCAAGTGAAAAGTCGACAAACTCTTGACATAGTATGATAGTTGTTAGAAAACACTCCATTGGCTTACCATGAGAGATGGTGAGATGACCACAAACAATCGTATCCTCTCCCCATAGGCTATAGTTAAAATATTAGTAAAGAAAAAATATCTCTAGAAACCTATAGTGATAAAAAAGAATGGTAGAGTCACCATTGGACTGTGGATTTCCAAGAAGGAACAACAGAGCTGATGAAGCCGGGGAGACTCTGATCATACCAAATGGGACCGAGAGGGAGCACTTTGCCCCCCGGGAACTTGAGAGAGGCTCACGAGGGGAGTAGGCATGAGAGTGAATGTGTGGGAGGGAGGCCGGGGACTGAACGTGGTGGGGCTGATTGAAAACATGCCCATAGCACTTGGAGCAGTGGGAGAAACCTGGTGATGTGGGGAGCACCCATGATCAGCAACCAAACTTCCAAGATGAGGACTGAATGTCACATGTTGGAGGAGCTGAATTCTCCATAGACGAGGCATCCTGGCACATGCTAATGAAACCTGACTTTCTCTCTGATCCACTTAAAGCAAAGCCTGACTATCCAAAAGACAAGTCAGATTTTAGGGATCACCTTTAAATACAAGGTGTCAGTCCAAATCCAGACATTTGAGAAAGGCCTCCAACACAAACACAAGGTGGGGTGGGGAGAATGAGCAAAGGGGAGAAAGGAGGAAGGAAGGAAGGAAAAGGGAAGGAAGGGAAGAAAAAGCAGGAATAAAAAGACCCAGGAGAAAATAGAGACCCTTCACAGAACAGAAAAGAAATTTTGAAAGGAAGAAATTTTGAGAGAAAAAAGAGAAAATCCTCCAGCCAGCCTCCTTTCAGATACAAGGAAAGATATTACATCCATAAAACAAACTCTTCTAACGTAACAAGGGAGTTAATAAATGATGTCAAAAATGGATGGCCCCAGGAACAGCCAAATAGCATATTATTTGGACATTTGGGAATAATGGCCAGAAGCAGCAAATAAAAGAGCTGTAAGTGGTTCCCTCTGGGAAACTGGGCTGGAGAGTGAGAGGCAACAGCACCAAAGATTGTTATTTTGTCATTATTATAAGGATTTGATGCTATTTGTTTTTTTAGCCACGTGTATATTATTAACACAAATTGAATAGCTTATGAAAAGAAAAACATTATGTGTCAAATCATCTATTAAGAAATAAACATAGGTTTCTCTTGAAACTTATTAAATGTTCCTGGTCCTACCATTCAGAATAAGAATCAATGACCAGAACACACCATCAACAAACAATTTCAGTTCCTTGCCCACAATTCCATTCTTAGAGGCTCACATAGCTCTTTTAAGCTACTTTTAATTCAAGCATGTACTTTCATAGCTACCCGCTCTGAGGCCCTGTGCACACCTCTTTGCCTCAGCTACTAAGGAACTAGAGGATGGTGCTAGGTGGACTTGGTCAGGATTTCGCTAAGATGCCCACAGCTGTTCGTTAACTACGCCAGTTGAAGGGTGAAATTGATGGCAAAATATCATGAGTTAAGGAGGTCAGTTAGGACTTACTCCACCCCTGCCTTGTATTAACACTGTAAATCCCCCTAAAACAGCCCCCCCAAATGTCTTAGCACTAACTTCGTTGGATGCCATCAAACTGACCTTAAAATATGTGATTTTTTAAAGTAGATAATTCCAATTTCTCTCTCTAAAAATTGGCAAATTATAAGGAGATCTAACTCCTTAGAATGGTGTCAAGTAGAAATTTCTGTGATGTTGGAAACATTCTGTGCCTGTGATAACCACTAGCCATGTGTGGGTGGTGAGCCCCTGAATATAGCTAGTGTGACTGAGGAATCGCATTGACGTTCTAATTTTATTCCAATGTAATTAACTTCAAAGCCCTGGGAAATCATTGTTCATGTGATGCTTATACAATAAATAATATTATTAACAGATATCTGGTTCCCAGACAGGGAGAGACTTAACCTTACCGGTGGGTGTTATTTTAGGAGGTTATGACATTGATCTTTGTGTGAGTAGGAACTCAGTGACAGCCACCAGGTGGTTCCTATGTGCAACCTTAGTCATCTCCTGAAGATGAATGGAAAGTATAATGGCAAGAAGTGACCTGGATTAGACGTGATAATTACTCCGTTTGACGTGAGAAGCTGTTGACATATAAAAAATGTACTTTATTGTGTGGAGTTTTAGAAGCTGAAAAAAGCTGTTCTGAACCTACTCAAACCTTGGAATCTAAGTCGTGAGACCTCTGTGTGGGCCTGAAATCTACACCCTACAGGCTGTGGTCCTGAGATTCCCTTTCACGAGAAGCCTATGTCTGGAGAACACTGGCCTATGGATAGTAAAATGTGTCTGTGGTGACAGGAGCTGGTTTAGAATTCTTCCTGGTGCCCTGGGTGGCACAGGGGAAGGAGATTGCACAATGCTGATTGATTCTTGATTGTCGTAGCTAAGGGGTCTGAGAAGGGTCAGCAGCTGCTCCTGCTGAGGGCCAGGGAGACACACAGGGAGTTACAGGCCTCAGGGCTGCAGCTGTATTCACTGGTGCCCATGCATTTAAAAGTTACTTCTGAGTGCAGCAATCACAATACTAAAAACACACAGCTTGACTACACTGAGATACCACCAAATACCCATTAGGATAGTACTGTGGGGAAAAAAAAAACAGAAAATAACAAGTGTTGGCAAGAATGTTTAGAACTTTGAACCCCTGTGCACTGTTAGTAGGACTATAAATGGTAAGGGAACTGTGGAAAATAGTATGATTGTTTCTTAAAAAACTCAAAGTAGAATTCCACATGATCCAGCAGTTCCTGGGTATGTACCCAAAAGAATTGAAGCAGGATCTCAAAGATGTATTATTTCACACCCATGCTCATAGCAGCATTGTTCATAATAGCCAAGATGTAGAAGTGACGCATGTGTCCACAGATGGACCAAGGGATAAGCAAAATGTCTTACACCCATGCACACACACGCTTGCACACGTACACATGCTTGCACACACACAGACACACACGATGACACACTATTCAGTCCTGCAAAGAAAGGAAATTCTGACATAAGCTACAAACAGATGAGCCTTGAGGACATCCTGCCAAGTAGAACAGGCCAGTCACAGAAGGGCGAACACCCTGTGACTCCGCTCAGAGGAGGCTCAGAGACAGATGGCGACTTGGCTGCCAGGGGCGGAGACGGGGGCAACAAGGAGTCAGTGTTTGACGGGCATAGCACTGCTGTTTTATGAGATGAACATATTTAATACCACCCACTGGGCACTTAGAAATGATTAAGATGGTAAATTTTACGTTATGTGTTTTTTACCACAATAAAAAGCATCAGGGAAAAACCCATAAAACAGTTTGATACACTTTAAGTTTTCTTTTGACTTAAACTTTGGGAGATAATCTCTAATTTAGAGCTAGAATAAAATGCTTTTCTGGTCATATGCTCTCTTTCATTAAAACACACTTAATGTAGTGTGTACTGTACCCCCCACACCATCGTCACCATGAGCCGCAGGACCTGTAGACAGTGCACCTACTGCACAGTAGACACGACACCATCGTCACCATGAGCCGCAGGACCTGTAGACAGTGCACCCACTGCACAGTAGACACGACACCATCGTCACCATGAGCCGCAGGACCCGTAGACAGTGCACCCACTGCACAGTAGACACGACACCATCGTCACCATGAGCCGCAGGACCCGTAGACAGTGCACCCACTGCACAGTAGACACGACACCATCGTCACCATGAGCCGCAGGACCCGTAGACAGTGCACCCACTGCACAGTAGACACCACACCATCGTCACCATGAGCCGCAGGACCCCGTAGACAGTGCATCTACTGCACAGTAGACACCACACCATTGTCACCATGAGCCGCAGGACCCGTAGACAGTGCACCCACTGCACAGTAGACACGACACCATCGTCACCATGAGCCGCAGGACCCGTAGACAGTGCACCCACTGCACAGTAGACACGACACCATCGTCACCATGAGCCGCAGGACCCGTAGACAGTGCACCCATTGCACAGTAGACATTCTTACACACAGCACAAGTCTCCTGCTGTCTGCCCTGTGCTTGGTTCCTAGGACGTGTGCACATGGTAGGTACCCTGTAAATATTTGTTGACTACGTAAACAAATTAAAGACTGTCCTCTTTGAAGCAGTGCTAGTTTGGGTATCAGGTGAATGTTTCTGTTTGGCAGGGGCAGGAAAGCAGCTAGACAAACATAAGCTTGACTGACAACTGAAAACGGGCTGATCACTCCGTGACTCAGTTTGGCCCAGGTCTTTCCTGGGCATCTGAATCTGGTTTTAGTTTGCTCAAAAACGTGCGTACTTGTTGTGCACAAAGGGTGTTTTATCTACCGCCATAAAACCACGAATGTCATCTCTTCTTTCTGTTTTTGGACTAGAAGACAAACCAAGTTAAAGACTGGAAGAAATTAGCAACGATTTAACATCTAAAGGCAAAAGCATTTGTAACTGGGAGAGATGAAAAGGTTTTGGGGTTGCTTTTTCGCCTTTACCTTCCTCCTCTGCTCGGGTGGAATTTATCAGAGTATAAGATTACCACTGTCTGTAACTTAGCACCTTGGGGAGGCGCTGGGCATTTTTCTATTTAGTTTAAGAGAATGTTCCATTTGTCACTGGAAATTCTTCAGCGGCTTTCCTCTGAAGTGTCCTCTGCAGATGGGGTTGTAAGATTCATGACAGGAGAGTGTTGCGACCAAGAATTACACAAACTGTGTCCTCTGGGGCTGAACATAGCTCACACATGCAAGAAATGAAATCCTGGAGCAAGTGGGCCCACCGACAACTCCTGTGAAGCACGGAGGGGATGTGAGTGAGACAACAGGTGGTGTGAGAACACTTCCCTGCAGGCTGAACTGATGGATTCTTCCGGGCAGAGTGTGAACGAGAGCTGTGTCAGAAGTTGCAGCTTCCCAGCAGTCCTTAGAAAGGTAAACAGGAGAGAACAGGTTGTCTCAAAAGGCCATTTCCCAAGCACAGCAATGACGTAAAGATGCACATCTGAGCATTGTAACTCCTAATCATCGGTCCCTTCCTTACACTAAGACAAAACCTTTAAGATTTGGCTAATGTGGATGCCTTCCAAAGATAACAGACCATAGCTCAGTGGTTAGGGCACTGGCCCTATGCACCAGGGCTGGTCGGTTCAAACCTGGCCCAAGCCTGCTAAACAAACAAATAAAAAGGAAAATATGTGGGCGTTGTGGCGGGCACCTGTAGTCGCAGCTACAAGGGAGGCTGAGGCAAGACAATCACTTGAGCCTAAGAGTTTGAGGTTGCAGTGAGACTGTCTAAAAAATATAAATAACAGAAACCACAAGCAAAGATTTTGCTACAAAAATAGGCATGAGTGAGGCTCTCAAAGTGGTTAAAAGCAACAAGCAATGTTAAAATCCATCCCCCCTTTTCTGTTACTCATGCCTGATATTTGGTAATGAAGGTCATTCTAGCCAACAGGCAGTCCAATCTCATCACAACAGGCCCCATCTTGAGAGTCCAATCTTACCTCAACAGGCCCCATCCAGGGAGTCCAATCTTACCATAGCAGGCCCAATCCTTAAGGATTTTTTTCCCCTGTGACGTGGTCCAAGAATCTGCATTAAAAAAAATTTGTTTTAGATTGTAAGCGTGGAATAACATTTAGTAAAGTATTACATTTTACGTATTCTAGAAAGTTCTTTTATGCCCCTGATAATCACTAACCCTGCAAAGATAACCCCTATTCTGATTTCCCTTATGAAAGATTAGTTTTCCCTTTTCCCAAATCTGCATTTTTAATAAATGCCTCCAAGGAATTCTTGAGTTCATTGACATTTAAGAAATACAGACCCTAAGGCCTTAAACCAGCAAAATAGAAATCTCTGATCCAGTCCCTTTAAATAAAACAAAGCACAAAACCCACGTGTTGGGTTTGATCTATAGTGCGGTGGTCACAAATCAGTGTTTTCAATTTCATCATGAAAGCCCTGCAAGAAAATAAAATACGGCTTTGTGTTGGGCCTGAAATTGACGCGGGGTATCAGACGGACTCACCTGGAGCCAGACGGGACAAACTCTTATTATCTGAGAAGGGCTGGAGCTCACTGGACTCACCGGGCACCTTCATTTACACGGACAGGAAATTCAGATTCAAGTAATATATTCTCCTGTCTGCTGCGGTGTATTTTCCTTGCCCATTCCAAATCTGTCATTTTCAGTCTCCTGGGTAAACTTTATGGTTTACTGGACTGCACTCCTAATACTGAATTGAATTTTACCAGTTGTAGGGGATGGTCCACCTTCAGTGAATCCAAATAAAGCTCTAAACAGTAAGATAGGAACTCTCCAAACCCATCTGGTGGTTTATAAAATTTTATTTTTGTTGAAAATAAATAAAATAATATTTACTCTGCTTTGGCCGTCTTTCCCTATCCCTTTAGCCACATCTTATAATACCGCATAATTATTCCAGAACATTGTCAACGGTGCTTTTTGAATTTCTGGACCAACTCTTGGTGACCAGCTTGCTTGATCATGAATTTATCTCTTCTCAAGTAGCCGTGAGTACTAAATGCATTTACCTCCTAGAACTTCCTCCCTGGAACTTCCTCCTAAATGCATTTTCCTCCCTGGAACTTCCAAGTGCATCTGTCTGGAACATCATTTTTCTAATTAAATGGGAGCGTTTCATTCATCTCCCATGTGGGTGGCCGTGGACCCAGCTGTTCCCAGCCGTGTCTGCAGATGGGGTGACAGCATTTGGCAGTGTTTGTCAACGTCTCCAGGTGATTGTCTAAATATTCTCTTTACTGTAGTTCCCATCACTCTGTTTCTACAAAGAAGGCTCAACATCCATGGATGTCAGTGGCCAGAGTTAGGACGAATCATCAAGTCGTCTCAAGGAAAAGGTCACTGCAGCTCCGAGACCAACTCTCACAGTCCTGTGATACCAGTAACGGTCTGTGTTGTGGAATCTGCTTTCCTGCTTTCCTGGGACTGAAATTTTTGCACCAACACTTTATTTTGCCTTCTTGCCAGTTAAATCCCATTGTTAAGAAGCAAACCTCTTATGTGTGAGGAGTGTGGAATTCCTAACGCGAAACTCTTGTTTCGTCCATGCATGGGGTGCCCCCACCCAGGCAGGCACTTCCTGCCCTTCCCACACGAGTCCTGCACAGTTCGATGCACACAGGGCTGGTTCTGCTGCTCATTGTAGCAGCTTTCTGTGCAAAAGCACAAGGCTAAGATGGGGAATGTTAATATCAAAGACTTTCCCAGAAACTGGCTTTATATTTTCAAATATGAAAAAACACAGGTAAAGAAATGACACAAGTATATTACAAAAATATAGAAAGTGCAGAAAAGTAGAAAGAAGGGGACAAGAGAGCTTGTATCCCTCCATCCATGGTCAGTGACCCATTGGGATACGTTTCCTTTGGGGATTTTCCTCTCTGCTATGTTGAAATGGTTGTGATCATGTACTAATATGTTTATTTTATTTGCAATTTTAGCATAATACTCTCCATGTTATTGAAATGCCCCATATAGTTGTTTTTAATAATTACATATTTTGTTGTATTATTATAAAATCATTGAGTTTACCATTTGTCTACCATTAAGCATTAGTGTGTTTTGAATTTTTTACTAGGAGTAAATAAAACTATGATGAATATCTTTGCTCATAAGGCTTTTATATTTTCTCATTATTTCTTTACATTGGATGCTCTGAAGAATTAATGCAGGTAAAAGGAATTGTCATCTTTAGAGCACGTTCTGCCATTTTTTTCCCCAAAGAGTTCAATTAACTACTTTTGTGAGCCATGTATTCTGTCTCTATTACTGAGTCAACCCTTCAAACCCAGCCTTAGCAAGCTTCTGTGTAGAATCCTTATACATGAAATTGGGTAAACCTTCCTTGCTATCCTGGCTCTTCTAACAAAGAAACTAGGAGAAAAACAATAAAGGAAGGAAAATAAAGGAGGAAAGAAAGAATAGAAGCAGGAAAGAAGAAAAAGGAGAAAAGAGGGCCGGGCACAGCAGCCCACATCTGTAATCCCAGCACTCTGGGAGGCCAAGGTGGGTGGATCGCTTGTGGTCAGGAGTTTGAGACCAGCCTGCGCATGAGCAAGACCCATCTCTACTAAAAATAGAAAAACTTGCTGGGCATGGTGGCAGGTATCTGTAGTCCTAGCTACTCAGGAGGCTAAGGCAGGAGGATTGCCTGAACCCAGGAGTCTGAGGTTGCTGTGAACTATGATGTCAGGACATTCTACTAAAAAAAAAGAAAGAGTAAAGAAACGACGAGAGAAAGGAGTGCTGGAACATACAGGAAGGACAAGCTTTATAGGAAACTGAATCTGCAAAGTTTCCCCAGCTCAAAAGACAAAGTTCCCACGAGGGAGTTCTCACTGGGCTCCTTTCTCTGGGTGGGGCCCAGCACTCACTGTCATAAGACAGGCTCCACTCCTCTCCTTCCTAGACAGCACTCTTCCCTCCTTAACCCTAAGCTTACAAAAACAGAAACATTTAAAATCAGCCCTCCTCCTGCCAGGCTACGTGAGTCTTCACAGAGATCTCATGTGACTGTCCAGTCAATTACCGTAAAGGAGCTGTCACCACCCCAGGTGCACAGGGGAGAGCACAGATGCGGAGAAGTTAACCCGCAGGCCAGCTGTCACCTCCAGGTTTTGTGATTCTAATTTTACCCTGCTCCAAACTTTCTTTTTTTGTAGAGACAGAGTCTCATTTTACCGTCCTCGGTAGAATGCCGTGATGTCACAGGACTCACAGCAACCTCCAGCTCTTGGGCTTCTGCGATTCTTCTGCCTCAGCCTCCCGAGCAGCTGGGACTATAGGCGCCCGCCACAACGCCCGGCTATTTTTTGGTTGCAGTTCGGCTGGGGCTGGGTTTGAACCCGTCACCCTCGGCATATGGGGCCAGTGCCCTACTCACTGAGCCACAGGCGCCACCCTGCTCCAAACTTTCTAAGGCCTCCTGATTTCTATTCACTTACCTGATTTTGGCACCAGCACTGGCCCAGCATTTGGGACACCTGCCTGGGCTTTGCTTTACGGGGCTGGGCTCCTTGCCTACTTCCAGCTAGTTCAAACTGCTACTGCCCACATCTCAGCCTGTCAATCTGCCAACTTTGTATTGAATAGTGTGTTCATTTAAGAAAGTTCCTTTTAGTGTGTTTTAGACAACGAGGAGACTTTATTGGGATTTCTAGCTATTTCCCCTTAAATGTAACCACTGCCTTCCTGTTAGTGTACAGCTCTGCCCTCTTCCTCCACAGACAATCTCTCGTGTACCCGCACTGCCAAGCTGCGGACACGAGAGTGGTTTTCCCCTGGTGCCCTGTAAAGTCTCCACACATCTCTGGTTGCTGCACCACTGTAAAAACACTGCTCATGGTTCACAGCCTCACGTCCTCTTCATCCTGGACACATGGCCAGATAACATCGCCCAGCTGACCAAGTTCTGGCTGCTGGAATGTGAGTGAAATCATATGCATTTCTGCCAGGCCTGGAAAGCCTTACAGGTACCATCAGCCCACACGGGCCTTTTCCTTTCCCTGGCTCAACGCAGACCTTTGAAGCGGCCTGTTGATGACAGCGTAGCCACAGACGGGAGGAATCCGGGTTCCTGAATCACTGCTTAGAAGAGAACCAGTTGTCAACGAGGAAACGACATTTTGGAGCTCACAGGAGCAAAAGTTCCCATGCATCATTTGTTTCATTATAGAATTGAGGGTTTATATATTTCCCCAGTTGGCTTGCCTTAACTAGTGCAGCCTGGAATATCTTTGCATAAGAACATTGCTAATTACGGGGCACATTTTTGGTGTTGTGGTTTGATTACACAGCAGAATTAAAGAGAATCATAAGTGGGGAATTGCATAAAGAGTTTGTGTATGTAAATGTGCATATTTCTGTGTGTGTGAAGAACTTTTTAGAAGCCAGGGTCATTGCAGTTCCTGTCAGTCTTTAATCTATTAAACAATACCCTATGGTTCTACTTTGCTTTTAAAAATGGTGTGTAGCTACATTGCATTTAATAGAACTTTTTATCCCAGGGCTGGCGGGGGCAGAGTCTTAACGCGTTGAGTCTCATAACCCAGTTCACAGAAGCACTCCCAGGGGAAGCCGGCCTTTTGCAGGCAAAGCCATCCGGCGGCCACCAAGGAGGGCAGCTGAGGAAGAAGGGCCCCTCCCACTGTCACTGCTGGCAGCAGAGCCCTGAGCTCCACAAAACGTTCCTCAGGTAGCTTTGGAAATGAGGGAGGATTATCAAAGAGTCCTTCATGACTTAGGAGACATGTCGGGACTTGGGAGGGTGTGAGAAGCACCCAGGGCTTCAGTGGGTGAGTGGAGGACGAGGTGCCCACTGCAGTGTGGGCATCTGGGGCCGCTGCACTCTGGTTTCAGCGAGCATCGTCTCTCCTTACTACTCTATTTACTCCATCTTCTTTTTTAAAAATGTAAAAGCTCCAGTCTAACGTCTGGCTGATTCTTGGGCTGCAGCAGAGCCTGCGTCTTCCTTCCGTCGTGGCTGGGCCATCACGTACGTGGCTTTATTCGTTTCTCTGCAAGCCTGCCCTCTGAGGAACAGCCACAGCGTCTCCGCACAGCAGCACGCGCGACCCGAGAACGCCCGCAGGTCTGGGGCAGGAAACCTGCACTAAGGTGATGACACCATCGCGTCAGCCTCGTGGGAAGAAACAAACCCTCATGGCTGGAGAGAAATGAAACCTCCAGTTTAAAAGTCGTTTCAGTTCCGTACGTCTCAGCTCCAAGTGTCCCTGACACAGCCCGACCCTGAGCTGCTTTCCACCGTGCCTTTGCCTTTGATCCATCCTCCTGGTCCTACCCGGAGCTAC
Source organism: Nycticebus coucang (assembly GCF_027406575.1). Lineage (NCBI taxonomy): Eukaryota > Metazoa > Chordata > Mammalia > Primates > Lorisidae > Nycticebus > Nycticebus coucang. The sequence continues at coordinate 2,964,980 of NC_069788.1, forward strand.
CACCGCCGGAAATAGCTTCAGTACCCCACTGTGATCACAGGCGTTGTCCTCCCAGAACTCTCTCTCCATTGCTGCTGGTGCATTTTATTTTTGAACTCATGAATGTCGCCAATGCTCTGACCGCAGGTCGGCACGCACTCCCCCGCCTAGGCCCAGCCACCGCCCCGTCCAGCTTCCTTCTGATCTGGCCTCGACTTAGCAGCATTTTGCTTCAACATGTCTTGTCAGAATCTCTTCCTCGGCTCTGTTCCAGCCCTGCTTACATCTACCGTTTGCCCCCCACACTCTCACGCTCAGACACCTAAAGACTAACGCAGAAAACCACGCCACAAGTGTCTGCTTCTCACCTCAGCTGAGCTCCTAGGGGCCCAGAGCCCCCCTGGGGTTACCGTCCTTCCTGTTCCCGTCAGTGGCTGTTCCTCACCTCCACCACTCTCTTGAGACACCATCCCTAGACTCCTCCTCCTCAGCAGATTGTATTTCCTACTATTTCATGGGGGAAAATGGCGTTTTTTAGCTGAGGTCTTTCTCAGACTCCCCACGGAGACAGACTTTATAACGGTGCCGTCCTTTCCTCAGGTCCTGTGTGAGGGGGGCCTTCCTTCTGGCCCTGTAGCTGCTCTTCAGACTGTGTCTCAGGGGCTTACTCCTAATTGTCTCTTCCCTTCCCTTTACTTGCTCTCAATGTGATGCTTCCTTTGTCACTGGGGAACATTTTTAATTTTCCCCCATATTAAAAAAAGAAGCCACCCTCATCCCATCCTTACTCCTTTCCTCCTCAGCTCCTTGTCCCGTAAAAGTCAACTGTGCTTCCTATCCCCGCGCCCTTCTGAAATTTCTGTAGTGAGATAATTTCACTGATCTCCAGGTTTCTAAGTGTAAAGGCCGGTGTTCTGTCCTCTCACGCGAGCCCCGCAGTGGCTCCTGGCCGCTCCCACCCTGCCAGAGCTCCCTCCTGGGCTCTAGAGCATCAGGCTCCCCGGTTTCACCTCTTAGTCTCAGACGGGTCTTCTCAGCCTGCTCCCTGGACCCTTCCGCCATCCCATGCTAAAAACTGTTAAGCACTGAGTAGAGCAGGCAGAACTCTACAATTGGGTTCCTTCCCTTCCCCTCTGTGTGCTCCTGCCGTGTCCCCTGGTCATGAGTCTGACTCCCACCGCCTGGGCTCCTGCCCGGGTGAGGCTCCGGGATGCTGGGTTGGGGACCCACTCTGATGAGACTCACTGTTCCCTGTGCTTCCAAGCTCTCACATGACCTAGCTTGTGGGGGCCTCCCCACCACCCTCTGACCTGTCCCCTCTTTATTCCCTAAGTGCCAGCAAATGTGATGAACAGAAGTAGTTACTATTTATTTACTCAGCCGACTTGCCACAAAGCCTAAGTTCAAATCCTAGATCTGCACTTAGTAGCTGTGGGATCAAGGGCCCATGGTGAAGATTCCCACCGGGCTTGCAGTCAGTGTCCAACAGTGTCCAGGGCTATGCGGTCATCATGTCCTGTGATTTATCTCCAGGATGGAAAGACATCCCCCGCTTCATCTTCTCATGGTAGAGAGACGCTTCCTCCCACCCCCACCTGGCCTCCCGGGAGCCTCGGCAGGTGATAAAAATATCACGCAAGACTGATTCTAAAGGGAGTGAGGAGGGGACGCAGGCACGTGCAGAACCCACTTTCTGACGCGGATGGACCGTGGAAGGAACTTGGCTTTCGTAGTGAAGGAGGTTCTGGGGTTTAGTGCCCGTGTCAGCTCGGTGCCTGTGCCCAGAGGCGGCAGTGGGGTCTCTGCTGGGGCAGCCCTGCCGTGCGGTCCAGGCACACAACCTGGCTGGGCACCCACAAGGCAACCTTAAACTAACCTGGGGGATCTACTGCTGACCTCTGTCAACTTGGCTGTGACTTCATTACTGAGCAATACGTTTATCTATGTGTGTTCACTTTTAAATGGTTTCTGTTGCTTCTGAAACAAAGTGCTTAAACAGACGGCCTGTGGGTGCTGACTTGCGCATCCAGGGCTGGAGCTCTGCCGCCTGTCAGTCTACCTTGCCGGGTAGCTGAAGGTTAGTCCTGTCCTTGGGAGGCACCGGTGAAAGATGTCAGGTGGTAAAAGCATAAGCCGCTCTTCCTTTCCTTCTCTGTTCCTGGCAACATTTCAGGCAGCGGCGGCAGCAGCAGGTGTGTGTGTGAGTTTCAGACTTGTTGCCCTAGAAGTGTGGGTTGAGAGGTGGCGGAAACAACACAAACCCTGACAGCCTGGGCTTTGGTCCAATGGAAACTGTGGTGGCAGCAGGTGCCTGTGGGCTCTGGACGCCTGGCTCCCTGCAGGCTGGTAGCTGTTGTGGTCCTAATGGTCCCACGGCATCAGTGGGTAGCCCAGGAGCCCCCTTCACCCCAGACTTCTGTGGCAGGGACTGCACGCAGTCACTAACCTCTGGGTAACTGCAACACCCTCTTCGTGTTATCTCTGGCCTTTCCAACATTTCATAACTAGTTTGCTATATCAATGACCTCTGTTTAGAATACATGGCATCTAGAGGGGTTTCTGTTCCCATGGCTGACACAAGAGTCAAAGCATATGTACGTTTTTCTCTGAATTCTTGGCAGACCCTTCCTGTGATTACTCTTCCTCCGAGAAGACTGTTTGTACGTGGTGTTTGAACAAGCAGCCATTGAGTTAGAGAGCTAATTCTATACCATGCGAACGTGGGGATAACTCATCTGCAATTCACATCCTGTGATTTATAGATTTAACGGCTCGGGTTTTATCAGATAACGAGGGTCGAAGACAGACTGCCTGGGCTCACAGCTTGTCTTTGTGACTTGCTTGTTGTATGAACTTGAGCGAGTCACGTGATTTCCCTCTGCCCATTTCTCCACCTATAACATGGAGGTAGTTTCAGTGCCAGCCACGTGGCTGTTCTGACAAGTCTCGAGACACACCCCACCTGTATGGCACCATCATCTGTGAGTGGCTGGTGAGCTGCTGCTGTATGCAAATGTAAAAGAATACCGTCACTTTCTTGCTATTTTTATGGTTTGGATATGTTTTCTTTTTGTGTGTCCCCCACCAAAAAAACTCGGGTGGGAATTTGATCCCTAACATGTCAGTGTTGGGAGGCGGGGTGGTATTTGGGTCCTGGACGGCGGGGTGCTCTCTCCTGGGAGTGACTAGTTCTGTCTCTGATAGATCAGATCAGCTCCTGTGGAAATGGACCAGCTCCCTGCGAGTGGGTTGTGATAAAGCTGTAGGGCCAGGATGCCTGCAGTCTGAGTCTTTGGACACGTCTATTTCCCCTTGTGCTTCTCCACTGCTTCTCAAAAGCACTCCCCTAAAGCCGCAGCCGTGACCTTGAACTTCACAACCTGCAGACCTGCAAGCTAAAAAAAAAAAAATCCACCCTTTTCTTTATGAATTACCCAGTCTCAGGTACTCTGTCATATCAACACAAAATGAACTGAGGCAGCTATTATGCTGGTTTTCCTGAAGCTAAAAGAAATGAGTCAAAATCTTAAAAAAAAATCCAATCAAATGATGAATAAATCATCTTAAATATGAAGTAAAAATAGTCTTAGTAAAAAGATAAGTGGTTGTCAAGGGCTGGGAGATGAAGGGATATGTAGGCAGAGCTCAGAAGATTTTTAGTGCAGTGCAATTGCTCTGTATGATACTAACTGGTAGACACATGTCATTATACATTTATCCAAGCCCACAGAATGCGAAACAAAAAGGGTAAACTCTATTGTAAACTGTGGACTTCGGGCGGTGATAATGTGTCAAGATAGGCTCATCAAACAAACAGTCCATCCTGGTGGGGGATACTGAGAGTGGGGGAGGTGCTGCCTGGCAGGCGTTTAGGTGGGAAATCTCTGAACATTGCAACCAATTTTGCTGTGAAGCTAAAATCGTTCTAAAAATAAAGTCTATTAACATTTTTAAAATAGTCCTAAAATATTTTTTGGAAAATAAATCTTCAAAACAAAATATTTGTATTTACCTTGTATATTTTTAGCAGGTAACAATCACACCTTACAATGGCTTAAATACGTTGAAAACTCTAATATACAAAAAATCAAGAGAATTCCAGGATTAAGAAAAAAAATGTATCCATTACGTGAATTCAATGCCCTCTCAAAAATCCGTATTCTCACAAAAAGGGAAGAGAAGAGAGAGGAGCAGTAGATCTCAGATTATTTTCATTTGTCCTTCCTGATTTATTTCATATTTTTGGTTTGAAGACAAATGGCTTATTTTCTCTAGTCTAATTCAAGGACAGCAGTGGCAGCTTATAAATTTACTGTGCCCTGACTCCGTGCTTTCACTGTTCAGGGGACTTGGTGGAACAGCATTGTGAACTGGCGGAAAAGCATTGTGAACAGGAGAGAAAGTCTTGGCTCTTACAAAGCTCAGAATCTAATGTAGTTCTTAAAAAACAGTCTGAGAACTACATGTTCTTTAAAAAGGACCTAATACCATTTTATAAATTGTTGGTATTGTCCATGTTCATCTATTAACACTGCATAATGAATTAAAATTGACATTTTAAACGACTGTAACATAATTGTTGAATCTGGAACCAGGGCTAAAATCCCATCTCTTTGTAAATACTCTCGTTCACTTTTTAAAATATACCAAATATCTGCCTGCTCTGTGCTAGAGAATGTAAAATTTAACTATACAGAGCTAATTATTCTTTTCAGGGAGATTTCTTTCATGTAACATAGAAAACAGAATGCTGTTATCATTAGAGATCTTACTGAGAATTTTTAATAAGTGATTCTTTTGGTTACTTAAATGTATTGCACTCAAACTGGGGACCAACGGGGCATAAAAAAAAAACTCTTCAGCAATTTATACTGGAAATTCTTTTTCATTTGTCCTTCCTGATTTATTTCATATTTTTGGTTTGAAGACAAATGGCTTATTTTTAAGAGGGAACAGAATTTTTCAAGAAGGAAGTACATTTCATATGTTTCAATACATATAACTATTACTGAACTGGAATAAATAAAATTTTGGCAAATTCATATCAGAGACTCACAAATAAAATTAATAAAATCCTCTATTTCTAACATGTCTACCAAAGCCTTACATTCTAACATCCAACAAGGTACTGTTATTATTAATCACAGCTGTATAATGTCACAATCATCTGATTGGGTATCCACTTCAATTAATTGACAAATGTTTAATTCTCATAATAATTTGATATGAACTATATATTCCTGTTGTCTATACATTTAGCAAAAAGGAAATATTCTAAATATGGTATATTACATAATAATAGTTAACATTTATTGTTTACTTCATAAATTGCTTTAGTTGTATCAACTTATTTAATCTTAATAAGGCTTAAAGGGGGCAGGTACCATTGTCCCCATTTTAAAGATGAGCAAGCTGAGGCAGGGAGTTAAGGAGCTCACCCAAGGCGACAGACACAAGCAGAAGTTACAGGGGCTTGACCCCACGAGGTCTGGTTCAAAGCCCTGCTACTATCTTCTCCCCACACTCACCTAAACCTGCCTTCTTCTCAGAACAATTTGCTGCTTTCTCTTCGTACTTGCCAAAAAATAAGAGTTTTTCCTTCCATTTTTTAAATCCTGAGACAAATGTTCAAAACCATAACTGTTCCTGTGTCTCACATAGGTAACAATGGTGCTGGTGTTAAGGACACTGATACTGATTTAGAGGCCTCCTTTTATCCCCGTGTTCTTGGGAAGCGTCTGTAATTACAGTGCCTGTGCACTCAGACAAATATACAAGACGCGCTTAACAAGAGAAAGATAAATGCTCCCCTGGTTTCCATGACATCTTAATAGTGTGGAGAATCATGCAAAAGACAGATAATGGAGCAAGGCAAGGAGTTTGGGGAAAAATTTTCTTTGATGTTTTTTGGCTAAATCTCCAGACAGTAGCTCATACCTGGGCTGTCCTGTCCTAAATTCCTGAACCTTGGGCCATAAGGAGAAGTAACGGTAACAGTGAGAGGCCATAGTCCAGGCGTCCCCCCATCTGCGGCTTCATCTTCCCAGGTTTCAGTTACCTGTGGTCAACTTTGATCTGAAAATATTAAATGGAAAATGAACAACTCATAAGTTTTAAATTGCATGTCATTCTGAGAAGCCTGATGAAATCCTGGGTTGCCCCACTCCATCCCATCTGAGATGTGAATTCATCCCTTTGTCCACAGAATTCACACTGTGGTGCCATCCACCCGTTAGTCACTCAATAGCCATGTCAGTGATCAGATCAACAGTCCTGGGATGTGTTCAAGTAACCCTTCCTTTATGTAATAGTGGCCCCAAAGCACACGCCTAGTGATGCTAGTGTACTGTTACCATTGTTTGATTGCTACTTACTGGTAAGCTTTTACGGTGTCTAGTTCATAAACATGATCACAAGTATGTATGAACACCTAGCAAAAAACATAGAATACATTATATGCAGAGTTCGGTGCTATCTGAGGATCCAGGCACCCACTGGAGGTACAGATCCCCGAGGGGACAACACGGCAGTGCTGTATAAACCACGTGAAATACATCTGATCCGGGCCGTGTCACAGATTGGTGCGGTGGGACTATGTCGAATTATTCAAGTGTCAATTCAATTAGACTTTCTTATACTTCTGATAACAAGTGCCCCTGGATAAGACATTCAGCGACACTGCCATGTAATAAACACTACAATATGGGACAATTAGAACAGTCTTGGAGCAATAGGCTAAGTTGTTTCCGTATTAGGCACTGTTAGTGTAAATTATTAGTGAAACAAAATGCCTTGTATAAAGATATTAGAAACATGTTAAGATAAACTGCTGGGGAAATCTGAGTCTGCATCCCCGCGTTCTCACACTCTCTGTGGGAGCGCTGCCCTTCACTGCTCACTTGCAAATAACAAGGCCCTTTTAGTTTTACTGGGCTGTGTTTCTGCAGGGTGGAGGGTGAAGCGGTGCCTTTGTCCCCTGGGAATTCTCTGGGGATGGCAGGTAACAGCCATTTGTCATTCTTTCCACTGTCAGGCTTCAAGTCAGCAGGCAGAGGGGGAGGACAAGTGACAAAACCCAGCCTTTCAAGACCCTTCTGAGACTGTAGCGAGTGCTGGGGGCGATGTGCACAGAGCTGCTGGTGTTCTGGGGGAAAGCCTGGAGCTTCCCATTTAGAAACAACTCCCGGGTCACCCCAAAGGCCGTTCTTCTCCCTGTGGCTTAAGCCAAGAGTGCAGATAGGAAACAAGGAAATGTGTTAAAATTCAATTTTGTTCCAGATGTCACTTTCGGTGATATAATTTTGAAGGGAGAAATTTCATTATGATGGAATTCAATAACTTAGAAGACAGGAGATCATAAAAAAAGTGCAATCATTTCTATTTCCAAAACACCTCTTAGGTTCAGAATTTAAAGCACTTTTTGGTCTTCAAATGAGTACAATTCTTACTGACCAGAGACAGATTTGTGGCTTTCTAGTTCTACACCTTTTAATTTTTTTTTTGTTGTTAAATCATAGCTGTGTACATTAGTGCAATCAAGGGGTACAATGTGCTGGTTTCACATACACTCTGAAATATTCTCATCAAACTGTTCAATGTAGCCTTCATGGCATCTTCTTAGTTATTGTATGTAGACATTTGTATTCTGCCTTTAGTAAGTTTCACCTGTACCCATTCTGAGATGCACCGTAGGTGTGGCCCCACCTATTACCTTCCCTCCACCTCAACCTCCCCCCTCCCTTCCTCTGCCTTGGCCCTTTCCCCATAGTCTTGTGCTATAGTTGGGTTATAGCCTGCATGTGAAAGCTATAAATTAGCTTCATAGTAGGGCTGAATACACTGGATACTTTTTCTTCCATTCTTGAGATACTTTGCTAAGAAGAATAGGTTCCAGCTCCATCCATGTAAACATGAAAGAGGTAAACTCTCCATCTTTCTTTAAGGCTGCATAATATTCCATGGTATACATGTACCACAATTTGCTAGTCCATTCATGGGTAGATGGGCACTTGGGCTTCTTTCATCACTTTGCAATTATGAATTGGGCTGCAATAAACATTCTGGTACAGATATCTTTGTTATATTGTGATTTTTGGTCTTCTGGGTATAAACCTAGCAAAGGAATTATAGGATCAAATGGCAGGTCTATTTTTAGATCTCTAAGTATTCTCCAAACATCCTTCCAGAAGGAACGTATTAGTGTGCATTCCCACCAGCAGTGTAGAAGTGTGCCCTTTTCTCCACATCCATGCCAACATCTCTGGTTTTGGGATTTTGTTGTGTGGGCTACTCTCACTGGGGTTAGGTGATATCTCAAAGTAGTTTTGATTTGCATTTCTCTGATGATTAAGGATGATGAGCTTTTTTTCATGTGTCTGTAAATCGTGCATCTGTCTTCTTTAGAGAAGTTTCTCTTCAAGTCCCTTGCCCACCCTGAGATGGGATCATTTGTTCTTTTCTTGCTAATACGTTTGAGTTCTCTGTGGATTCTGGTTATTAAACCTTTATCAGAGGTATAATCTGCAAATATTTTCTCCCATTCTGAGGGATGTCTGCTTGCTTTACTTACTATGTTCTTGGCTGTGTAGAAGCTTTTTAGTTTGATCAGGTCCCAGTAATGTATTTTTGATACTGCTTCAATTGCCTGGGGAGTCCTCCTCATAAAATATTCACCCACGTAGATTCCTTCAAGAGTTTTCCCTGCACTTTCTTCAAGTATTTTTATAGTTTCATGTCTTAAGTTTAAATCTTTTATCCAGTGAGAGTCTATCTTAGTTAATGGTAAAAGGTGTGGGTCCAGATATCAAGTTCTGAAATAGCATCAACTATACAAAATCTCCCTAAAAAGAAAAGCCCAGGACCAGATGGCTTTACGTCAGAATTCTACCAAACCTTTAAAGAAGAACTAGTACCTATATTACTAAACCTCTTCCAAAATATAGAAAACGAAGGAATACTACCCAACACATTCTACGAAGCAAACATCACCTTGATCCCTAAACCAGGGAAAGACCCAACAAGAAAATTATAGACCAATATCACTAATGAGTATTGATGCAAAAATACTCAGTAATGTCCTAACAAACAGAATCCAATAACACATCAAAACAATTATACACCATGATCAAGTGGGATTTATCCCAGGGTCTCAAGGCTGGTTCAATATACGTAAATCTATAAATGTAATTCAGCACATAAACTAAAAAATAAAGATCATATGATTCTCTCAGTTGATGCAGAAAAAGCTTTTGATAATATCCAGCATCCCTTCATGATCAGAACACTTAAGAAAATTGGCATAGAAGGGACATTTCTTAAACTAATAGAAGCCATCTACAGCAAACCCACAGCCAATATCGTATTGAATGGAGTTAAAGTGGAATCATTTCCACTTAGATCAGGAACCAGGCAAGGTTGCCCATTGTCTCCATTGCTCTTTAACATTGTAATGGAAATTTTATCCATTGCAATTAGGGAAGAAAAGCCAATCAAGGGTATCCACATAGGGTCAGAAGAGATCAAACTTTCACTCTTCGCAGATGATGTGATCATATATCTGGAAAACACTAGGGATTCTACTACAAAACTCCTAGAAGTGATCAAGGAATACAGCAATGTCTCGGGCTACAAAATCAACACCCATAAATCTGTAGCCTTTATATATACCAACAATAACCAAGCCAAAAAAACAGCCAAGGACTCTATTCCTTTCACAGTAGTGCCAAAGAAGATGAAATATTTGGGAGTATGCCTAACAAAGTATGTGAAAGATCTCTACAAAGAGAACTATGAAACTTTAAGAAAAGAAATAGCTGAAGATGTTAACAAATGGAAAAACATACCATTCTCATGGCTGGGAAGAATCAACATTGTTAAAATGTCTATACGACCCAAAGCAATATATAATTTTAATGGGATTCCTATTAAAGCTCCATTGTCATATTTTAAAGATCTTGAAAAAATAATACTTCTTTTTATATGGAATCAGAAAAAACCTTGAATAGCCAAAACATTACGCAGAAATAAAAACACAGCAGGAGGAATCACTCTACCAGACCTGAGAGTGTACTATAAATCGATAGTGATCAAAACAGCATGGTACTGGCACAAAAACAGAGAAGTAGATGTCTGGAACAGAATAGAGAACCAATGAATCCAGCTACTTACCGTTATTTGATCTTTGACAAGCCAATTAAAAACATTCAGTGGGGAAAAGATTCCGTATTTAACAAATGGTGCTGGGTGAACTGGCTGGCGACCTGTAAAAGACTGCACTTTTTAATTTTAATCATGCTAAGTAAAATACACAGTACCTGATTTACAAACACATGCACAATGTGTACAGATAAAGTATTCAAATGTTGAAATACTTGTTAAACACACACACACACACACACATTAAATTATTTGTGTAAACCTTAATGTTTAGACAGAAATTTCTCACAATTAAATTGCTTGGAGAGCATTTTAAAATATTAATTTGAATGAATGGTGTACTTACACTGAGACTTTCTAAAAGATGGATCTTCTGCTTTTATATCTGTTTTCATTGTTCTTAGAGGGGGCCTTGACTGGAATTAGGACCTTTTGTTGTTATTGAATATCTTTATTCTCTTACAGCATTTGGACTAGACCTTTTTTATATAATATGTTGATATCACTTTACTTTAATCTTCAAGGTGATTAGAGAGAATCTGTGGAGGTGATGGAGATTACCTTGTTTTATGTTGATTCCTTTTTGTTGTCGTCCAACTAAAAGCAACATCCGACAAAAAAGTGAGCCAGTTACTCAGCCGTCCGCGTGACCCCCTTAGATGCCGTCTTACTGAACCAGTCTCTTCCGTCTCAGCTCCGTTCTGAGCTCCTGGTCCTAACAGCACTGAGTTCTCAGAAAGCAGTTGTGTATAGCTCATAATTGCTATGTCTTTGTATCCGCTCCCAGTCATTTTTGGGACGCTGTGACTCCCGTGTTGCACGGGGAACGCCGACAGTGTCAACTCTCTGAGGAGCCCCTCTCTGCTCTTCCCACTTACTCTACTGACCACCAAAAAAGAGTGTTTGTAAAGGCATGGAGCCTGTGGCCCTACCTTGCTGTGTCTGATGGTGTCATCTGTGGCGTTTTGCCAAAGCTTATGTGGAAACTAGAAGGCGAGAGATATTGCTGTAAACAAAAGGAAGCTCCTGAGCGCCAGGGACCTGGGGTCTAATTCAGAATTGTCACAGTAGTATGGTGACATTTGGAAAATTCTGTTTTTCCATCTGTAAAACTGGAATAATCTTGTCTTTCTGAGTTGTTTTGCGGGTGATGTGAGTTGTGACTTACGGTCTAAAACCATCAAAGCCTCGGGAGGTGGTCACTGAATGTTACTTTCCTTCCCTTCTTTTGAGGACCGGCTTACTTATCATTCAGTGTGCCGTAATGCATATAGTCCAGTGGTACACTGCAGCTGGCTTGTACGCCCCTGGAAGCTGATTATTAGATTTCAACTTTTCAAGCCTGTTTCAAAACACAGTGAACAATAACAATTAAATATATAAACTTACAATTAAGCCGGGCGTGGTAACAGAAGCCTGTAATCCTGGCACTCAGGGAGGCCAAGGCAGGTGGATTGCTTGAGCTCAACAGTTCAAGGCTAGCCTGGGCAAGAGTAAGACCCTGTCTTTACTAAAAATAGAAAAACTAGCTGGGCAGTGTGGCAGGCACTTGTAGTCATAGCTACTCAGGAGGCTGAGCAAGTGGATTGCTTAAGCCCAAGAGTTTGCAGTTGTGAGCTGTGATGCCACAGGACTGTATCCAGGGTAACAGAGTGAGACTCTGTCTCAAAAAAGGAGTAAATAAACTTACATTTAAGTAAATTATATTGAAAACAATGGCAATCAACATTCAGAACTCATCACTTCTGAATTATTTTACGACATTTTCCTGTTATCTAAGCCTGTGGGGTTATTTACGCATATTGTATCTGTGTGGTGGAAATACAGGCCACATTCAGCGAAGCCATTATACTGGAGACTTGAAATTGGTCACGATGGGAGTATTTATGCCACAGACGCTGTCAAATGCTTCAAGTCGGGGCTTTTTTTCTCTAGAGAGTTGGTTGCTAAACATTTACGAATGTCCTACATACCTGACTGATTTTGAAATGGAAAAGCACTCTATGCACATATTAGAAGTTCCTTCTGAGTTTGAAATTCCAATATTCCTCTAATTTCCTGCTGATAGTGTACAGTAAGAGCGGTGGATGCTGTTAGTGGTCACAGAAATATCAGTAGTTAATGGCCAATAGACTGTAGCCTGGGGATAGTTGGTCCTAAAGATTGGTAGAAAAAATGATGAGATCCTTGGTTTCAAATAAACATTAAAAATGTGACCATAAGCATTTGGCAGGCATGTGGTTCAGGAAGTAGGCATTACATATGGCCCTAAATACATTTAGTCTCTCGTTCTAATTATGACCTGTAACTCAGCACTTCCACTTGTGAATAGACATGACCATACTCGCACATCTATTTTTTTATGGTGTTATAACGCGCATTTTTAAGGTACTTAGTGAAGAGGTTCGTGCACTTTGTAAGAGTCTTTCTGTGTGCTCACAACCTGGAAACCCAATTCTGAAAGGCCAGTGCTCAAAGCGAGTCAAAGATTTTTACCCCCCAAATACATTTAATTATTTAAGACCATGTTATCCACAAAGAATGGGTTATTTACCCCAAAGTTCTAAGAAAAGAAAAAACTGAATATGGACCACAAAACACATCCTAGTGATGAGATATCTCTATATTTTTTCTAGTTATTATTTGAAGTATTTTTTTTTTGTTAGTACTGTTAAAAAAGCTCTTAAATCTCATAAGCCTCTACCTCGAACCAGCTGTGTACAGCTAAACTCTTTTTCATTTAGAAGTAAAGGTTGAAAGGTTGAATCTGCCATTAAAATAAAAAAGGAAGCTTGGGGGTGGCGTCTGTGGCTCAGAGGGGTAGGGCACGCCCCATATGCCGGATGTGGCAGGTTCAAACCCAGCCCCGGCCAAAAACTGCAAAAAAAAAAAAGGAATCTTGCCAGGACAACTTTGAAAGAATAAAATAGTCCTACGTAATGTTTTGAGGAAATACTATACATTAGCCAATTTGAAAGTAGAAACTGGAAAATATAAGGAATAAAGAACAAGTTAACCTTTGATTAACATTTCCAGCAATGATTTTTATCTCTCATATATTAAAATTCATTTTAGTTAGACAAGACTAATCCCTATACAAATCACTTTATTATGAGAATAGTTATCCTAACCTGATTATGTAATTTAAGGGGAAATTATGAAAAAGTCATATTTTATTAATAAATTTTATTCATAAGTTTTATATTTTTCTTTTAAATTAGTAAGTCGTATTCCTACCCACATTTTTCTCATGTTAGGGCACAGTGTTCTTTTTAACATTATAATCAGGAGACTCAGTTTGGTCTCTATTGCTTGCTGATCACGAATAAATTAATCTAATTCTTCTGATTAGTTTCTTGCACCCATCAAAGCTGGAAATAACAGGAACCCAAGCAGCAGTTCTAAAAATGTTTTTATCAAGCAAAAGTTGGTTTCCACAGATGTTCCCATCAGAGATGACGCAGGGCCTGTTTTCACAGCCTGGAGCCTGGCATGTAACCTGCCACATCAATACCACACAGGGCCTCAAAATGCCTTCAGGAGAGCCGTCCCTCCAGAACTATTTTAACTTTCCACTGAGACACAGAGCAAATGAACATTCCCCACGTGGAGAACTGAGATTGGGCCTTAACACCTGCATTGGACTGCAGAAGGACTGTCCACATGGTCAGGAGTGATGAGCTGGACTGAGGGAAACTTGGTCAGGCATCAGCTCTCCTGGGACATGAAGAGCAAGGTATTGGAAGCCTCTTTTCCACCCCATGTCACTGGTCACTAAGAATGAGGACACTCAGCAATTGGAAAATCAGGCAGCAAATTCTCCAGGTTTCCTGCAGCCCGGCTTTCACAGGCATGTACACGCACCTCGCATGCCTGTGCACTCACACCTCCACATGCACACACATACGCACGCACACCACACGTACACATGTGTGTACACCCCCCATACATGTATGCACACCCCCACACGCACTCGTACACACCACACATGCATGGGCACCTGCCTCACACACCTGCCTTCCAACACGGGGAGGAGTGAACGCCAGGTGCTCACACCCATGTCACTCTTGGCACATCTGTCCAAGGGCCCCGGTGGAGCAAAGCCCCAGCTGTCCCAGGCATAGTGAGCTCAGTCACACTGCGACTTTGTCTGTGTTGCCTCCTGGGCTCTCACTTGGACTCCCTGAACTAAGTCCTTGCATCTGAGTCCTTATCACAGGCCTCACACCCAAACTGAGACAAGCTCCCTGCTCCCTCCTCTCGCGTCTTCTTACTTTTACTCACCCTTGGAGACTTAGCTCCATGTCCCCTCCTCAGCACGGTTCCACCTGACCACCACTGGATACCTTTTTCAATATGATAGCATTGTGGGTCCCCCAGAGTCTCCCCCATCTGACTGTAGGCCCTGAGTGTCAGGACGCTTCTCTAGTGCTTGGTACAGGGTAGGTTCCCAATAAACCTGTGTTAGACAGGTGATGGGAATGAATGAAGAAAAGACTAAAAGGAGAGGAAGGGGAAGGGAAAAAAGACAGACACTCCTTGCTAACATGAATTAGGAGTCTGTGCCTGATCACTCCAAATTTAGCTCCTCATAACCAAACTGTACTTCCTATTTTTGGCTTACGTACTCGTCCCACAAAAATAGCTCTGAAAAGAGCTTCCATATCTTAATTCCTGAATGAAATGTAAAGAACTTGGGAGAATGAAGATCTCTGAGGTTGTTTCAGCAGCTTCAGAAAAATAAGACTCATTGCTTAGCTAAATCTAACACAAAATCATTTGGAATTCCCCTTGAATCTCAAGAACCAAAAAAGAGGTCACAAGCTTAGACCTGGAAAGAGATTCATACCTACAACAGGAATGGCAGCAAATTCTGGAACAGCGGTCAGAGCAGAGGCCAAATGCTAACTGAATCCCGTGCGGGGCCTGCAGCCTGGCCCAGAGCCGAAGGGAAAGGGCTTGGGCACGGGCCGCCGTCCAGCTGCAGGGCTAATCCCGGTGGGATGGCACAAGCGGAAAGCACTACTTGAATAGCACTGAAAAATCTTCATCCCTTAATTTAGGGCAACAGAGGGCGCGGAGTAAATCCAGCCTTTCCCACAATAAGGGAGTGAGCTCACTGAACGGTCAGCAGCCAGAGTGACAGCAGACTTTTTGTCTTACTGATGTGGAAACTTCTAAATCAGGGGGTGGGAAAGGCGTCTGGCATAGGTATACACCTTTGAAATCAATTATTTTCTAAACTGCAAGCTGTGAGCCATTCGTGGGCCACAAAATCAACATCTGAATCTTGACTGGTATTTTTAAAAAAGAAAATAGAATAGGTTAGGGTAGAAAATTCCCAGGACGCACACATTTTTGTGGGCACAGTATAAAGTGTTTTATTAACTCTACAGGTTAGGGTTGAAAATGTTTGAAGGTTCCTGATCTGGGCTGGTGCTTCTCCTAAGTAGGGTTCAGGGCTTCCTACATCAAAATCATGGTCCAGACAGAAATGTGGTTTCCTGGCCCCAATGCCCAGTTCCAATTTAATAGGTCTGGGCATCCAGAAAGTTCATGGGATAGCTGTGGCCACTCCCAATTTGTTCTAAGTCTGGGGCACAGACGTGGACAGATGTGAAGGACTGCGGATCATTTCTGCTGCTCCCACTGCAGACGGCTTTTCCATGACTGCATTTCGGGAAAGACCTTAATGCTTAATAAGAAGCAGCACAATATACTGGTGAAGAGAGTTTCCACCAGTGAGACGGACCCACGTGCTGAGCCCAGCTCAACATCTATTAGCTGTGAGGTCTCGGGAACCTCATTTACTTTGCATAATTGGAGTTAATAACTGTGCCTACTGCATAGAATTAAAAGAGATAAAGCAACTGGTGCATAGTAATATAGGAAACATCAGCTGTTATCAATAAGAATCCATCCACCTTTTGTGAAAAATGCTCCTCAATTTGACAATCATTGAGCATGCAAAGAATGATTTTAAGTGCTTTTGGAAACGCAAAGAGGAAAAACAGTTTCAAGTTTCATGGGGTCTATGATCTGATATGGTCAGAAACCTCACAGATTACTCAGCCTACCCTCATTTAACAGATGAGGGAACCGACCAGTTCTCCCAGAATCACAAGTGGGAGCCAAGAGCCTGAACCAGGCCAGTGCCCCTCCTCCAGAGTGGGTTCCTGTTTCTGGGGAAGAGACCCCCAGTACTGACAGTGGTGTGCTCTTTGTTGTGAAGATGTATGCATATATGTTTGTAAGTTTATTCTAAACTTCCTGATGTAAAGGATCTGTAGCACACAGTTTGCAAATGATAAGAAAAGGTACAATATAATTCATTAAAAATTCCACATGACCCACTGATTATCATAGATGCTTTAGTTGATTTTTTGCTCAGTTCTCATATCTATGGCCAACCTACGGTTGCTATTAAACTATGATTTAACAAATGGAGTTGTAGCTCAATCCACTAACTTTTTTTAAATTGTGGTAGAAGTCTCCAGAACTTGATCATCTTGAACAACTCTGTACACACTAAGTGGCGGTTGCCCTTTCTCTCCTCCCCTAGAAATCACCACTCTTCCTATTTCTATGACCTTGACTGAATACTTCCAATAAGTGGAATGAAGTATTTGTCTTTCTGTGACTGTCTTATCTCACTTAGTGTGAGATTCTCAAGATTCATCCCTGTTGTAACATGTCCCAAGATTTTCCTTTTAAAACCATGGTAATATCCCACTGTCTGCATCCACCACGCCTGTGTGTCTGCTCATCTGTGGATGTGGACGGGTACTCGGGTGGCTGCCACGTCTTGGGTTGCTACCGTGAAGAACCCTGCTATGAACAGGGGTACAAATATCTCTTTAAGACTGTGCTTTCAATTCTTTCAGATATAATCCCCAAAGTGGAATTGCAGGATCATATGGTAGTCCTATTTTTAATTTCTCGAGGAGTTACCATGCTGCTGTTCAGAAGGGCTGCACCGTTTCACATTCCCACCAAAAGGGCACAAGAGTTCCAGTTTCCCCACCTCCTTCTGTCCCTGACAACACTTTTTTTTCTGCTTTTATTGATAGTGCCCATTCTAATGGTGAGGTAATCTACTAACTTTTACCTAGTAAAGTTGCTAACGTTCAGTTTGACATGTGATCCACCGTTAAAATATTTCTAAGTTATATGCATTAAACTGAAACTGGTTTTGGGTTCAGCGCACTTATGTGCAAACACAATAATGAAGTGAGAGATGACCACGCTGAATCGGACAATAGTGTTCCAAGGCTGAAAAAAACAATCCCTCAGTTTTTATGCAATTCACAACAGCTACTCACAGAACACGTTTTTTAAGTTTAATTTACATTTTAAATGCTGTTTTACATCTAGGTAGGAGGTAGGAAAGCTTTCTCTATAATGGGCCAGATAGTAAATATTTTAGGCTTTGTGGGTCATAATGTCTGTCCAAACGACTCAGCTCTGCCAACGCAGCAGGAAAGCAGTCATGGGGAACACACAGGTGAGCGGACACGGACGCGTCCCAGTGAAGCTTTATGCATAAGAGCAGGTGGCAAGCAGACCCTGGTTTGCCAAATCCTGGTCTAGATGGTCAACACAACAATAAATCAGGACCTGCTGCTTCCCAGTTTCCCTGTGTAAATACTCCCACCATGGCCGAGCGCAGGTTACATGTGACGTTACCGTGTTACACGTGATGTTCTGTCTACACAGGCAGACGGCAAGGTACTGCAGTGGAGCTGTCTACAGCGTCCCCACCGGGGGCATAGACATAAATAAAGCTCAGTTTAATTAGAGAGTGATAAATTTTAAGAATTTATTTTGTTTTTAATATATTTAATATTAAGTTAATACAATTTAAATTTGTTAAGGGCCACGATTAAAAACAGCCTCAGAAAATTTCTGAACATGTGACAATGGGCTCTCGCGAGCCAGTGTGGGCCCGTGTTGGCAACCCCATGGTTCTAGATGCCTGTCTCCCGCCAGTCCCCTCAGAGATGAGACCCTTGTCTCCTTTCAAACTTCACCAAGATAGTTTCTTCCGAAAGAGATAAAAACCTGTTTCTGGGTGTGTACCCTGCTTCCGCCTAACCTGATTTCTCTGAAGCCACCTCCTCTTCCAGTCACTGTTCAGCCAGTCGGGCCCTTGGGTAATTAAATTCCTGACCAAACCTGCCGTCTCCTGGAACCTGCAGAACTAAACAATTGCTCATGTGTTTGTATAGTGAGTCACATTCGGTCTGAAAGAATTTGAATACTCTTTAGAAGTTTCTAAAGTTATAGCCTTGCCTAGTCTGAGAACCAGTAACTTTGGGGAGACAGTGAGATGGTGTGAGATAGCACATGTGAGAAAAATCAGGGTCTGTATTTCAGCTTAGCCCTACATAGGACTCACTTGTTTATTTTTATTAATCTGTCTCTATTTCCTCCATGCTACACAGTAAGGGTGGTGCTGGTGCTTCATATTTGCAGAGCTTGTGAGGGCCAACATTGCTCGAGGGACCTGAGAACGGGGCTAACAGGGGGCTGGAAACGTAGTTCACCGTCCATCATCCGGACATGAATAGGAGGCATTAAAGACTGTAATTCCATGAACCTGACAAAAACACTTTAGGCTTTGAAAAATGTACTTCGATTGTTAAGGCAAATCGAAACTACTGGCTGAAATTAGCTTTTCAATTTTTATCTGCATTTCCTTCAGCCACATCCTCACTTTCTCCGTGTGCTGTAAGTGATTGAGAGATGATGGCTTAATTTATATGGACCTGTGCGTGTGCACACACGCCTGGCACGGGTATTCCTGGTTACCAGGGCCATCATTTCTGTCTCTCCGTTCTGTGCCCATCTTTTCTCGCTCTACACTTCCCGTTCTCTTTTTTCTTTTCACTCTCCTTTACTCTTCCTTGCCAGAGTACGTGTACATTCAGTATTTCAGCCTGGTGTGACCTTAGAATCAGCAAGAGGCATGAATTACATAACAATGTATGGTTATGTATAAAATACCACATTTATACTGTAAAGCTTTTATGTGTGATTCTCTATTAAATAAGAGGCAACTTGGATTCTGTGATCATTGCATCTGTAATTATCAAGCCATCATATTACATCATACTTTTTATGTTTCCAGGTTATTGCTAGATTCTAACTCCCACCTTGCCATGGGTGTGTACTACCAAAACACAGCCCTCCTAACATGTGTCTCTTTAATCCTAAAACATGGGGAGAACACAGAACACGGGGACAGGAGTTCACTCTGGGAACGCAAAACCTTTGCACAACAAATCTTTCTCTGTGCTCTGTTGGGGCCCGTTTGGTTCACGTGTTAGTCTCATGAGACGGCCGGGCTGCCCTGCATTCTTCTAGACCTGACCTACCTCCCCACTGTGGTTGTGAAGGCCCAGTGTGAAATCTGCATGCTTCAGGTTCTACATCTAATTATTGTTTACTAGCATTGAATGTAAAGGTAAATTTCGAAAGCTGCGTCAAGTTCAAAAACATCTCTTGTTCTTAGTAGAATACCATATTTATATTGCAAAGTTTTCATACCTGAGCATTTAGTTTAGGTGAGTAACTGGGAAAAGATTATCTAATTCAAGATTTTATTTGCCTTTTGTATATGTATATGAATTTGAAAGACAAAAATGCTTGCTTTTATAACTGCTAAGATTAGTCACAAGTCTCTGTGGCTAGCTTTGCTGAAATTTCTCATCCTAATGATGCAAACAAAAATCAGAAAGCACGGAGCGCCGGGTTTCAGAGGTGACTCACAGAGCCTAGCAATCCATCTCGGAAGTCTCAGCAGGCCTATTTTTGGGCTGTTCATGGCAAGGCTATGGAATCCCAGGTGTTCTCACTGTGAGCTTGGGGGAGTGTGAGGACGGCCCGGGAAGCAGGAACGTGCTCATTAGAGCAGGTTTCTGGTGGAGACGGCTCAGACCAGCAGGTCTGCGTTCCTCCTTGCCGTGACCCCTTTCCTCATTAGACATGGGGTCTGATGTCTAAATGGATCTGAGTTTAATGAGTCACAGCTCACTGGGGACCCGGGGAGGGTGAAAAAATGCTTGCTTGGTGAACCAAAAACAGCACATAGTTAATTTCATGGACATAGCACTGTTTAAATAATGTAAAAGCTCTTCTTTTGTGAAGCTCTTTTCCTGGCCTTGGAAATCTGAAATGGCATATGTGGGCACAGGAGACCTAGGGGTAAGGCCTAAATAGGCTCATCACACTGCAGGATTAATGGTTCTCTTTCGATAAAAATCTCTAAACTCTTTAAAAATGATTTGGTAAGATTAGCATTCCTTTCTCTATTGCAAATGAAGATGGAATAAGATGGGAAAAACTCTTCCCATAGGTTTGCAGATGTAGGTGGTTAATCAGGTGAAAAGATCTTTAAATAACAGATCAGGGAATTACACCACCAAACTGATTGTTTTAATCTGTCAGAAACTTATTAACAGAAAGAATACTTTGTCCCGCGGGGTATATTTCAGGGAAATGGCAAATAAACCATTATCTTGGTAAAATCAAAGCTGAGTAATTATATAGAACAAAATTGTAAATAGCAAAGTGAAAATATACAAGGGGGCTATAAAGTTTGTGTGCAGTTTAAAATATCGTGAAATCTAAAATTGCACATGAACTTTATGGACACCCTGTACATATGGCCAGAGTGTAGAATTTTATGCAAAACAGAGTGTGATGTCCATACAAGAAAATACATAACTACTGCAGCGCCAGAGCAGTCGAGAAGCACCAAAGTGTATCAGAAGCTAAGCACTAAGTCCACGCTAAGTCCACAAGAGAAGATTTTTTTCCCCCTCTGGCATGATATTTTGAAAGACTTTTTTATGACTCGTAAGTAAAGGCTTTTTTCTTTTCCTGCTAGTATTCTAGAAATAAATTTGGAAAGCAGTTAAGGTATATAAAAAACTTTGTACTATTATTAGCATAGAAAACAACTGTCAAGGAAAACTTCCTGCTTTCCAAAACAATGTGTTCAATGGTCTTTTTTTTTTTTCCAATGGTCTTTTATAAAGAGAATCAGTTACATCAACTGCTTCATGATATAAATGTATTGTTTTTTTGTTGTTGCTCAGATGGAAATACAAAATTTTTGGAATTTTAGTTTAAACATTCCTTATTATGCTATGAAATGTGCAACTCTGGTCAAGTTCATTAATTTTTCTTTGCTTTGGTTTCCCAACTGAACAATGAGGGTCGTGATCTAGTTTTATTGTATTTTACAGGGTTAAGTTAAACTGAGCACAGCAAACTTGTTATATAATAAAATAAAGGTGTTATATAAAGTAAAGCCATTAACACTCCCGTAGATATTTAATTATTACAACTGAGCAAAACAGTGTAATTTTCTGAATAGATAAAATGTAGTCTGTGATTTAAGTCATCAGTGAGCTGCTCAGGTGGCCAGGAGAGGAACAGACACAGCAGAACCTATTTGTTGACCATATTCTGTGTGCGAAGCACTTTACACGTGTGACATCATTCCATACGTACGTAAGTTACGTACGTTACATACTCCAGGGAGACCTGCTTTGTCAATGGGAAGAATGGCCTCATAGAAGCCTTGTTGAAGTTCATGAGACTCGGGAGTGGAGGGATCAAGATTTGAACTAGTCCTGTTTAATTCCAGAGCCTAAGCTCTTAGCCACATAGTCTGTGACTGCCCTCCACACTCAGGCTGGTTATTTACATACATTATTTGCAAGATTTTTTCATTTAAAGAATCTTATTAGATATTTTCACCTCTTCCATGTCAAAAAATGTTATTGTGGTCCAGAAAAATGATATATTAGATGCATAAGGATTAGAAATAACCTGTATAAAATAAGTAAAATAAATAACTATTCACTGACCTCACCAGAACTTAGTATAGTTTTAGCTGACTAAATATTTTAATTTTGGTAATTTTTCTATACATTATTTTTGAGGAAACTATGTAAATTAAATTGATTTTTAGAAAAATGAAAGTAATATACACTCAATATAGGGAAGAATAAAAAACTGGTCATTTTAAAATACTGATTTTTCTTAAAGGAAGAATGCATATTTGTGTTTATTTAATATAGTTAGAAAAAAGAAATTTTAAAAGTTGTAATAATATGATTGCTATGGCTTTCATTAGGAAAAAGCAGTAATTTTTCCAAAAGTACATTATACTTAAAATATTTGAGCCACCCAGCACAGGATAGATTAGTTTTGTTCTTCTGAAATATGTATTTTTCCTTAAAGATATATATTGTAAACAGTGAGTGTCACAGTGGGTGCAACCCACTTTTGAGATTCTTAGCAGAATGGAGAACTACTTCAACACCAGGAAGAAACCAAATTATTGAGAAACACCCACCTTATGTAAAACCCTCATCTAAGTGGGAGTGTAATGTAAATAAACTTCTTTCACTAAAAGTAGACATTTACCATTGTTATTAACACTTTACCTCCAGGAGGTACAATTTTTCCAATGCTAAGCAGTAACATAAAAATGCCCAATAACTGTTATTTCTATGGAAAAAAACCCCACTGTATTCAATTTGTATTTACTCTCTTGCAAAAACACTAGAACATTAAGAAAAAATACACCATATAAAGCTTCATTCTACATAAAAACAATCTTCAGAAAGAACTATTTTCCAGGCTGCCAGATGTTTTCCTCTTTTATTGTAAATTAACAGTGGTGATATATCAAGAATATTGAAGAATTCACAAACGTATTAAGTCTCCTGCTGCCTTGTCTGTAAGCATTTTGTTCATTTGCGAAAAAAAAAAAAAAAAGTACTAAAGAATGTACTTGGCGTCTTCTAACTGAAAAACTGCTTTAACAGCTACAGAAGTTGTTTTCCATTATTCTAATTTCTCTTCTCCGTTCTATCTCAAGCTGCAACTGACAACTCAAGAAAATGAAAAAACATTCACTTTTATTTGCTTTCATCAGAAAAATATCACTTCAAATGAACTTGTGAATGTTAAGAAATCCTACAGTTTTCCAGTTCTTTCTAAGGACTTCTGAAAGAGTCGTCCAGGATAAAGCGCAACAAAGGCCAAACAGAGTGCGGTGGCACGGGAGGGACCTAGGCAGGCAGCAAATCTCACAGCCCCAGCATCACTCGGTGGTTCTGGAGGAGGAGAGTCGAGATGCCAACCAGGCTTGTGAGCACAGGCACGCACACAGGGACACACGTTCACAGAAGATACCAGCCAGCAGCTCTCCCTGGTGTTGTCTGGAAGCACGTTAGAAGAGGCTGCCACACGGAAACGTGGTTAGATCAGGTGCGGTCAGCGAGAAGCAGGACGGGAGGCCAGTGCCTCTCCTGGCTGATACTGGAAGCCTGCTGTAGCTCAGCGCGAGGTTGTCCTGCACACTCATGCCAGGAGGGTGCATCCCGTAGCCCTCTGGAGTCTGTGACTCTTTCTCCAAATGAGGTGGGGTTGCCGTCCCAAACCTTCCCTGCTATTTTACTCAGCATCTACTGACAGCCCCCCTAACTGCGACGTGGTCGCCTGGGCAGGCCCAGGAGTACAAGATGTTCTTAGAGGTATTAACAGCTCAGAAAATCAGCAGATGAAAAAGTCAGTACCATTCTCAACACAGTCTGGATCCCTGGATTAATACCATGGAGACTGAAAGATACATTAATTGAAAATTAAATCTTCTTCATACGCACAATTTCAGTATCCCTAAGTGCTTTTCCTTTCCTTTTGCTTGCTCTAGGACAGTAGTCCTTAACCTGTGGGTCGAGAGCCCTTTTTAACAATGAAAATACATTGCAGCATGAGGAAGGCTGAGAACCACTGCTCTAGGAGGTTTTGAAACTATCTTCAGTATTGCTGCTGTCTTTTGCATTTTAATTAACGCTTTAAGTTTTGTACTTTTATCTTGAGGCAGCTCCATAACGGAAATAATCTTGAATACCTAGGTGTACAAAACTGCTCAGCCACTGCACAGGTGTAAGGCACATCTGGCACCCCTCCACCTGCCTTCCAGCTTTCTGAGAGTGTTTGTTTCCAGACAAATGCCTCAATGATGCCGATGACTGAAGTCCTCTGGCTGAAGACCATCCCCTGGTATCTATACAGCATCAGTCACCAAAAGCTGGCTCATCTTCCCAGGTGCAAAGCCACAGCACCGGAAGGGGAGGTGAGCTGTGCAGTCTGCACTGGGTGGGTGGGTGGGGCATCTGAAAGCTCAGTGAGGCGCTACTTTGGACAATGCCTGGTGTAAAGTGACATTGGGTTCAACTTAGGTTAAATCAGTTTGCTCTGGGGAGTAGGGGAGGGGAAGGAGGGCGAGAGAGAGAGCTGGAGTTGAAGACGCTCAGTTCTCAAGTCTCACTAAACATACTTTCTCTCAGCTGCGGATCTGAGGCCACCTGACTTAGACCATAACGTCCCTGCATGCTGTGTGGCCTATGTACAACTGCGTTTGTTTTTTCTTCCTTTAAGGTTTCTTTTTAATGACTTATACTTGGTGCTTAGGACTATTTCCAACTATGGAAACCGAGCTCTACATGCTAATGAGGAAACAATGAAATCTGAGGATTTGAAGTGAAATAAAAATCTCTTCAGGCCTGTAAGTGACTCACAGAGCTGGGTGTCCTTGTAGCTTATGATAAAGGAGTCGCTTCCAGTTAAGATCTGGGATCCTCATTGCTGACCTCCAACTTGATCTTTAAACAACTTTAAACATGACAAATGGACTCTGACAGAAATATATTTAATGACTAGTCTGCTGACACCCAGAGGTAAGGCAGAAAAGCTGCCTGGTCTCCAAAAAAATCTAATTTACATCCAGCTCTCCATCAGAACTTGCCTCAAGGGTCTGTCCCTGCAAGCGGAGGAGCCCTGGGGGGTGAGCCCAGCTCTCGCCCCGGGTGCTGCACCATCTATCTGGAGCCAACACAATGGGCTAGAAGAGTCTGCTCCTCCCTTGTTGAAACACACTGTTTGTAACCGAGGAGATAAATATTTACTTTCCTTAACCTTTACTTGTGTTACATGATTTTACTCAAGGGAGGGGGAAAAAAATCTGCTTTGCAGAAATATCCTGACATTTTCTGTTAAATCCTCAAAATTTAACGTTTGGGGAGGAAAAAGAAAACAAATCAACAGATAAAAACCCCTCCACATAACGAACATCTCATCTGCTATTAGTTACACAGTTTTGCTTCCGGGTCTGCCCTGCTCACAGCCGAGAGTTTAGGCAAGGCCAGGAGGGAACCAGCCTGCCTGGACATCTGGAAATGGTGTCAAGTATAAACACAACGTGCCTTTCAAGACCTGAGCTGGAAGCTCCAAACACAGTGCTAATTAGTTTTTAAGAGCAATTAATGAAAATGACTACATTTAAATACCTTCCAAGACTTGGAAAAGACCCACTCCAAGTTTACTTACGCCAATCCAAAAAGTGAACTTGGACTTCGTGTTTGATGTGTGCAGTGGATTCTAGCTTAAACTTGTTTCAGAATGACAGAGCCGTGGAGTAGCACACCAGAGAAAAGTATGAGAAAATGTAACTGGGTTTAATCCCATACAATCTTGCAGCTGTGAATTGATTTGTATTGAATGATGGCCCTTTCTGGTCACAGCATCTGCCGTCTTCCACGTGCATTTTCTCATTTCAAAACAGAAGAGATTCTTTCTTCTCTTCCTCCAAAATCTTGTTATTCAAAGTCCCTGGACCAACAGCTTTGGCACTGAGTTTGTTAGGAATGCCTGATGTCAGGCTCCACCCTGCAAACCTTCTCAATCAGAAATTGCGTCTTAAGAGGGGTTGGGATGATTCCCGGCACCCTGGAGTCCCAGAAGCACTGTTCTAAAATACAGCCATGCCTCTTTCCTGTACAGAAGAGAGCGGCTTTTTTAATTTTTAGAACTAATTATTAAAGTTCAACCAAAAATGTTTTTAAAAATTCTAAAATTTTTCATATTTAAATCAGTTCAATATAATGAGCCTTACAGATTTTTAACATGACTCTAATTAAACTTTCCTACCAATTTCCCCTAGTTGGAGGCTCATTGTAATCACCCCAATGTATAGTAGACAAAAGGATAATTCCTGATGACGGAACAGCAATGGCTAATTTTGTCTTATAGAATATTTTAAAGGAATTTTATTTTTTGCAGTTTTTTTGGCTGAGGCCAGGTTTGAACCCACCACCTCCAGCACATGGGGCCGGTGCCCTACTCCTTGAGCCACAGGTGCCACCCTTACAGAATATTTTAAATGGGCCAGGTTTATTATTTTGCCCACATCAAATACTTTGTGTCTTGTACACAGTATATTCAGAATTTGTGATAACAGAACCATGCTGCAAATCCTCCAGCAAAATTATAAAAAAAGCTTCCTTCAGAACAATGGTAACCTGGGCTGGAGTGTGACTACCTTTCTGGAAATCCAAACCGAGATTGCACATCTGCCCTGTTTACGTGGAGACGAGCAGCTGCATTGTCCACTCTGAGATAATCTGCCTTTACTTTCTGAAATAAACGGAAGGTCTTAACGAATAATGTGCTTGTCTCTTGAGGAATACATTACCCAGGTGATGACGAGGAGCCACATTTTACTGTCAAATCATGAAATCAGATTTATTGGTGCCAATGACAGATTCTCTACTTAAATATTTTAACGCATCATCTTAAATTCTTTAATGACAAATTTCTTTCAGGAAAGGAAACCTTAAAGGACGATAGTGGTTTGCAGGTAAAGAAATTATGAATTTATTTCTCATTCCCATTTTTAATAAATTTCCCAAATGTTTAATCATGAAGAATTTATTATAATTTTTAAAAACTTCAATTTTTAAAAAAAAGAACAAAAAATTTATTTTCCTCTGGGTCGAAGTATAAAATAATTCCATATGAAAACAGAATGAACATCTCTGTTAAGGGTTTTCTTATATCCTACTGTCCACAGAATCAAATGATTTGAGTCTAGAGATGCTTAAATCAGTTAGTTAATTAGAGAAAAACAGCCTTTTGCATCAGTTTGGGCAGCAGTGGTATAACTGGTATAACAGTCTGATCCTCTTTAGGACTCTGTAAATTACATGTTCTTGATAACAGGATGGAGAAAAGGCAAAAGTAGAAGTATAACCGTGTGGAAATATGTAATATGTTTTTTTTTTTTTTAAGGTATTGTTTAAAAAAGAATGCATAGAATCAGCACCTGTAGCTCAGCAGCTAGGGCGCCAGCCACATACACGAGAGCTGGCGGGTTGGAGCCCAGCCCGGGCCACCAAACAACAATGTCAACTGCAACCAAAAAAAGAGCCGGGCACTGTGGCAGGTGCCTATAGTCCCAGCTACTTGGGAGGCAGAGGCAAGAGAATTGCTTAAGCCCAAGAGTTGGAGGTTGCTGTGAGCTGTGACACCACAGCACTCTACCGAGGGTGACACAGTGAGACTCTGTCTCAAAAAAAAAAAAAAAAAGAATGTATAGTTTTGATTATAGATTTCTCTACCCATAAACATCCCACTGCCCACTATCTCTGACTAACTCTAAACTCTCAGTTTCCACAGTCTTGACCCAAGTCTCACCAGTTACAGGCATCCCCCATGAATTGTTACACTCTCTATATTCCAACCAAATCAGTGTGGTTTTTTTTCCATTCTACATTTCTGTTTACACAGTTTCTGTGGATTGGGATAATCTCTCTCCAACACCACCTCCCCCTGCTCCAACCCTCACCATGACCCCACACTACCTAGAAAAAGCTAACTCTGCCAGTTAGAATGTCATAGCTTCTTCTAACAGAATATTCAACTAATTGTGCCTTAAATAATACAGACATTTATTACCTTACATAGACATCTGAGATACAAGGAGCCCACGTGCTTTCCCCCATTTTATGTCACCATCTTCTGCACGTTGACTATTGTCTTTGGACCTGTTTCTTTATAGCCACAATACAGCTGCCACTGCTCCAGGCATCACATCCTCACACATCTATATCAAAAGCAGAGGGGCAGGAAGTTACTCTCAGATACCTTTTTTATATAAGAGAAGGAAAATATTTTCCAGCATGTCCTTGGCAGACCTCCGCTAAGGTGCAATTTTATTTTATATTTTTTATTTATTTATTTATTTATTTTTTTGAGACAGAGTCCCACTATGTCACCCTTGGTAGAGTGCCGTGGTGTCACAGCTCACAGCAGCCTCAAACTCTTGGGCTTAAGCGATTCTCTTGCCTCAGCCTCCTGAGTAGCTGGGATTACAGGTGCCCGCCACAACACCTGGCTATTTTTTGGTTGTAGTTGTTTAGCTGGCCTGGGCCTGTTTTAAAACCGCCACCCTTGGTGTATGTGGCTGGTGCCATAACCACTGTGCTACAGCTGCCAAGCCCTAAGGTGCAATTTTAAAGAAACCATGCACACTCTTTTCTCTAGCTTCAAAAGAGGGGAGGTGAGCACCTCCCATTTTCAGCCTCTAAAATGCACAGTGTCTACATGTGCTATCCAGAAAGAGCATGGGGGTGGGGTGGGGATAGCCATCTAGTTCCCTACTCCTCCAGAGCCCAAATCTAGTAGCACTGACTCCATAAAGTCGTCTTCGAGTCATCCGGGTAAAAAGAATCTCTCCTCTGGGTTTGCACAACCCTGTGTGCCTTCCCTGTTCGTGTTCTTCTCTGTGTGTATCTGTGTGTCTGTGTATCTGCCCAGGTTCTACGATGAGAACCCATCCCCTCTGCAGTGTAGCCCTCTGTGCACCTGCCCAAGCCCGGTGCAGAACGCACCAACTGCATCCCCTCTGCAGGGCAGTCCTCTGTGCACCTGCCCAAGCCCGGTGCAGAACACACCAACTGCACCTTACTCACTTTTATTCTCGCTGCCCTGCCCTGCCACAATCCTTGACCCTTAGAAAGTCTTGAGTAAATATTTCCCAAACTGAAAACTTCAATAATCTGAACCACAGTTGGATGATTCATTTTAGTATAGGGGGAAAACAACACTTAGCCCAAAAGGACACTTAGAACTTTCACCATATTTGCAATTAATAGACATTTTGCTTTACAGTATGCAAACTGCATGGTTGAAAGTCAGAAACAAAATTAAGGATACAAAGAAGCTGAGCATATTTCCTCTGCACATGCATGTGCAAGTGCGCACACACACACACACACACACACACACACACACACACGGCATCCAGGAAAGACTGGTCCACCTGGTCCTGGAGAATGAAGTGAGGCTCCCAAGGGCTTATCCTCAAGCGGTTCCACACTCCCGTCAATTTAGACCAAAAGCATTAGGGCTGCCCTCTAGGTACAGAGGAGCAGTAAGCTGGAAACATGCTGTGTCCCCAAGAATTTTACAGGGCAAAGCTGCCTTATCACTTCTTGACTCCAAGTCTCCTCTCTTTACATATGAGAAATAAATTTACCACAACTCCGGGTTTTCTGCCTGCCCTAGTGAACCTAAATCCTAATCCAGGCACGAGTAGTCGCTGGAGCCCACAGTGCTCTAGTGCAGAACATGGACCCTTCAGAAACCACTGAGAGTAAGAACATCCTCCAGGCAACTTGAATCTGGCTCGTAACTCAAACCAACTTGAGGATCGGCCAAAACTAGTTCTATCTTGTCAAGTACCATCAACTATCCACACTCAGTTTTGTTGGCAAAGTGCTGGCTGCACACTGAATTTCTCAAGCAAAATGAAGAACAGTAAGGAGTAGCCAAATATCTCAAACAATCAACATTACTGATTGTGTTTACGTAAATGCCACACTTCTCCTGCCAGGGTCACAGAACTGGGTCAGGTCTTCTCAAGGCCACAGCCCCTCACCTCTCACCACAGTGCCTCACATTCCACCACAGACCCTCACTTCCTCCCTTCACGGCCCCTCACCTCCCACCACGGTGCCTCACCTCCCACCACAATGCCTCACATTCCACCATGGACCCTCACCTCCTCCCACCACGGCACCTCACCTCCCACCATGGCACCTCACCTCCCACCACGGTGCCTCACCTCCCACCACGGTGCCTCACCTCCACCACAATGCCTCACATTCCACCATGGACCCTCACCTCCTCCCACCACGGTGCCTCACCTCCCACCAGGCCCCTCACCTCCTCCCACCATGGCCCCTCACCTCCCACTACGGCTTAGATGAGACACAGGGAGGAATCCGACTCGATGACTCTTTGTATTTATGTTGCTCCATCTCTCACCAATGGTCCTCAGATGAGCTGTGCAGCCTGCAGGTGTGCAACAGTCAAGAGTAGAAGAAAAGTCAAGTCAATCTACAAAGGCATTTGGTATCTTACTCTAAAGGTCAAGTTGATTGAAAAGAGTTTGTTTCCTTGGACTGAAAGGGAATTTCACTGATACGGCCAGGAGTCAGTTAACATAAGATGAAGGTCACTCGTACATGGAGACGCAGGTCATTTGACAAATACCTTGACTGCAGAGCACAGTTTATAAAAGTAGCAGAGGGACCCCGAGGCTGGGCACCGGGAGGCCGAGGGATTAACCTTCTGGCGGACAGGAGAAGGGCAGGATGTTTGTTTCCCGTTTCTCCTCCCAGAAGACAACTGTCCAGCCAAGATTAAGCTGCAAAGACAGGACAAAGTTTTCTAAACTCTACAGGAGAACTCAGACCTAATGATTAAGGTCAAAACATCAAGAGAACCTACGGTGGCCTTACACCCATGTTCAAAACAGAGCTGCACTTTGTGCGAAAGAGTCTTCCCCAAAGTGGATGCAGCCAATAGCATGAATGTCACAAAGGAAATCTTCGAACTCACTAGTCAAAGTAAAATGCCGTCATTACTTTTTAGGAAAAAGCTTCATTTTTGAGCTAATTGTTTCTTAACTTCCGACTTGCAAATGGCCTTCTGATGGTCCACTTCTCCATACTTAATAGCTTATCAGGGCCTTTTATTATTTTATAACCTTTCTTCATATGTGTTAAATGCCATGGAAATGTAGTGATTTTGTTTATAATTAAACATCAAAAATTTGTTTTAAAACTTTAAAGTTGAAATTGAATCATTTGATTTGGGTCACTTGGCCTGTAATCCCGTACATTACACTTGTAGAAGAGAAGCCTGTTCTACATTTATTCTTAATTTCTCTAAGCGTCTGTAGCATTGTGCTTACCATGGAACATGCCAGAAGCAGACAGGAAATGGACCCTGGGATTCAAATCCTCGCTCTACCACTATGAATTTGGTCAGGCTACTTAACCTCCAGGGCACCTCAGTTTCCCATCTATGAAGTATTCCCTCCCAAAATGACCTCCTATTTCAAGGCAGTATTATATATGTAGTATTAAGCAAGCATACATACTACGTGATAATAAAATGTAGTATAAAGCTATATACATTCACAGGCACGCAGTATAAAGCTCATTTAAGACAAATCTACCTTTATGTGACCAACTTACTCTATGAACTGAGAACCGATGTGACCTGGTGTTTAACTTTCTTAGCCGGTATTAACTTATTAGACTGTGGATGTGTTCAAGCAAGCTCTCTGGTGAACTTATTTCTCATCATTGCACCTATCAAGACTGGAAAATAGCATATGACATCCTCGGATGTCTGAGATAGCCCAGCTCCTCCATTCATTCATTCAGTGGCCAAAACCGCCTGGCCCTCATAACCGACTTCTTGGCCCTCAGAACTGACTACCTGTTCCTCAGAACTGACTTGCCAAATAGGGGCAGCATCTTGAGATTTGACCAGAGAAGCCTTTATTAAAAATTATTTATTAGAAGCAAATCTGAAGGATCATCTTATCTCAACTACTTAACCACTTTAGACAAAAGTCTCCTGCCTCTCCCGTAATCAGTATCAGACGAGTTTCATTCTAGTTTTGGTGTCTGACCTCTTGAGGCTTTCCAGCCCCACCCCTCCCTCTTCCCCTCTCCCCCCACATCTGGGTAAACTAGAAGGGTGGGCAGCCACCCTCTCCCTGGGTGGTGGGAGGTGAGCGGCAGGAGCAGGGAGGGGATTTAAGCACAATAACCCTGGGAACATGCACGTGTCCTGGCCCAGCCCATGACCTCAGCAACAAGCAGAGCCAGCCTCCCCTCTGCTGGAGCCGCTCTAGACCAGCTTGCACATCTGCCCTGCTGTCTTCAGGAGTCCCACTGGGAGTGATAAGTCCTTCCAGAGCCTCCAGGGGTGTGTGTGCATGTGTGTTTGTGTTGTCCTCACCTTAAAATCCAAACCAATTTTGGGGTAGGGCAGGTGCTAATCTCGACATCAGTGGAGGGCAGAGCAGTGCTGTCTGGGTGGTTGCCCCACCCAGGAGCCTTTGACCTGCTCCTTCCTGATAACAAACAGGCACTCCTCACCTTAACATTGAACTAGTCCAAATTCCCTAGGGTCACAGTGCTCTTTGACCTAGCATATCCCATAGTGGGCCTGAGTGTTTTGACCCAACTAGTAATAAATGGAAATATAATTAAGTCTTTGGCACTTAAAGTTGGCAGAACAAGACAAGGCTCCCTGGAGGAGCTAAAACAGTACATTGAGGCCAATATAGATTAAAAGAAGGCCTCCAAGAACTCAAATCCACCATATAAGAAACCTGAAAGGAAGGAGCCATCATTCCTGCTTTTCTTCCCTTTAATTGTCCAATTTGGTCAAGCTCAAACCTGATAAAATGATGGCATCTAATAGTGGATGATCACAGCCTTACTGCCATGGCACCCTGATTACGGCGCTCCTACCCAATGTAACTGATTATGCAATCAGGAACTGGAAAATATTTGCTATTATACATTTAAAAATACGTTCTATTAGGTTTCTCTCAACAGCCTCTCAGCCCCAGTTTTCCTTCACCTTGGGAGGGACACGATATGGTTTTACCTGCCGTGCGTGCAGCCCTGCCACTCAGTCTCCGCAGCGAAGATCTTCACCACACTCCCATCCTCCGGGAACACAGGTGCAGCATGAGCCTGGTGCTGTACCCTCCTCTCACAGGACTCAAGAGGTAGAAGTTGTCACAAAGGAGTTCACAAAAAGAAACAGGCCATTGACCAATAAAAACTCCAAGACCCTGCTGCATCAGTTAAATTCCTAGGAATTATGTTGCTAGTCAAGAGCTGCTCTGTCCTTGAAAACAATCAGCTGTCAGGAAGCAATTAGTGGTTAACATCCCAGCAGGTGCCCAGCATCCACAATGCTAAGCCAAGTTAACAATCTTTTGGGGACTTGTGGGATTCTGAAGGCAACATACTCCTCACTGACAGATTTTACTAAAGTTCACTTATGCCTGTTACTTACAAACTGGTCCACCTTGAATGAGGACCTTCTAACAAAAGGCTCTAGCACCGGTCTCAGTTGCCCCACAATAGGTTCTCTCATCAATGTCCCCCAGAGATACCTTCAGGGTAGAGGGCTGCCAACCCCCTCACGTCTCCTGGAGTCTCGGGACCACCCTTGATGGCAACAAGTTGCCCATGGGCTTCTGATACAAGGAACCACCCACCTCAGTCCCACATCTTTCATCACTTGAGTATCAGCTGCTGGGCACACACTGGGCCTCTCTGGAGACCATGGCCATCTCCATACCCAGTTCCCCCTCACAACCTGGACCATGGACACGGCACTCTGCAGACTCAGAACACTTACGGAAGCCTTATTAAAATGGGAATGGTACTTATAGAATAGAAGCAAACTGGGTCTTCTGGCAAATCCATTCTACAGGAGGAAGTGGCTTCTCCTGTCCTCGGTCTCTTGCCAGACACAGGGGTGATGCAGGCCACCATTCTCCCAGCCCCACTGGCCGCCCAGAGAGTCCCTGGGGAAGAACTGAGCACTCAGAAAAGGGAGTTCACGCACTGCACTGATAGTAAGGTGAGCAGCACATGTGATGGAGCCCAGGGGGCTGCTGCTGACCACCCCTGACGAGGACATTACTGGTCAAGGCTGGGACTTGTGAGCTAGCACTACCGGCCAAACCTCATGCACAGATGCTCACCAGCAGGTGGCCCATATCTGCACAGACTTGAGGATGCTATCAAGTATCTGGTCTGAGTCTGATCTATGATAATAACAACAGTGCCTTATCCAAGGTCACCTTGAGCTAAAAAATTCTAGGTATTTCTTGCCTCATAGACACCCCAAATATGTGCATGAGCCAAGCTAAAGCTAAAAAGTAAAAGGCCTCACCAAGACACTTCCTCTCCCCCACAGAAATCCAGTTGCTAATGGTGACCACAGCATTTAACTTCTCAGGATCAGTATCACGGGCTCTTGAAGAAGACAGTGGACCTTTTACCTCCCTGCTGCCTCATGCTGTGAGCCTCACAGAGCACTCACTACGAGATGTGACACTTATTCAGATGTTCAGATGTGCTGACGGTCAGGTAATGAGAGCTGGCACCTCAGTCCTCCATCAAACCCCACTGGTGAGTTTCATCAGGGTCTGACTCCCTCTGTGAAGTGTGGGTGCTTACAGCTTTGGGGCCCCGTGCCTCATCCTCCTGCTTTTTACCCCAGCTCTGGACAGACCTTGACGAGAGCCCATGGACTTCATCCCTCGGCACCTGCTGGGATGTTAAGACCACGTCAACCTGAAGCCTCACTCTGGCCCCAACACCAATCACAATGAAAACCAAAGCCAAGTCCTGTTCTCCCCAGAAAGTTCCTTACAAGATTAAAACACCCCTGTCCACTCCCTCTGGGTGTGCTGTGTGGTGTCGGCAGTCTTGACAGCCAAACAGACTTGGGAAAGGCTGGTCGGTTTCACCCTTGGTGGGCATAGCCACCGCCCTGAATTTCACCCTTGTGCTCACGGACTTCTAATAGTTCCCCCACTGTCCACAGAACTACACAGAGGCTATTTGCCAGGCACAGGTTCACCGTTCCATCCCACTCTTCACCATTCCCCTGTGTAAACATCGTGCTCGAGTGCTGCTGTCCCAGGAAACACCTGGTCTTCAGCTGCCTCCATTCTCTCTGCTGCTGCCAACCCTCTGTCCCAGGACGCTCTTCCACCCACCGTCTCATCTTACCTCTTGTTGGAGATCATCTTAAAAGCTAACTCCCCTGTCAGTCCATTTGGAATTCTCCCAACCACACAAGATTTCTCCCTTCTCTAAACTTTGTATCTCCCTGTTTGAATCTCTGGTAGTGCTGGTCATGCTCTGCCCTGAACATCTCCTAAAGCTCAGATGCTGAGCGCACGGATCATGGAGACCCACCTCCCAAACAAAACTTCAGCAGTTCCATCCCACATCTGATTGTTACAACTTCGTTGTTGTTAGGCAAGTCACCTGTCCTCCCCAAACCTCCATTTCCTCTTCATATTAGAATACCTGAGCTCTCACGCATGAAGGCCTTGGCCTAGGGTCTCACCCATAGCAAGTATTTGATAAAATGTACTTATTATCATTACTTAACTTACGCCTAGATCCGAATCAAGTTTATGTCAGACACTCATTTTTATAATCCATTGCAAGAAGAGAGCCTGGGACACAGAAAGCATTTGATAAGCACGGTATCTGTTGGATGAATTGAATAAATGGTTCATGAGATCTCACTGAAATTTTAAAGCAAATTAATAGGAAGATTAGCAAAATTAAATCACTTGCATGGAATTTAAGTTAATTCTAAGTATACATACACAAATCATCTATTTAAAAAAAAAAAAAAAGATGTCAGTTACTGGCCAGGTACAAGACAGAGAATCCAGGCAAAGGGGTAGGGCTGTCTTGGAAACTGCTTCCTAACCTGTAACTTGCTAAATTAATTCCCAAGTGTCCCTCCACACCTCCCCATGCTGCAACGCACCAGCTCATAACTGGGCGATGGGCTCAGCTACCTTCTAAATTTATTTTCACAAAGAATATACGTTCACAGACCTAAAACAGTGGAGGTTAGTTGGCAACTTGGTCCGAGTTTCCTGTGAAACTCTTAAAACATAGAGTGAACCATGATCTATATTTAATAATCCTGACTCAACTAGGCATCGAAATATTTTTAGATGTTAAAAAAGAGCTTATCTCCTGTGATGCAGCAATTCTCCTTCAAGGATCTACCTTAAGGGGAAAAATGCAAGCTGTAGAAACATAGGTAGGTAAATGGTGCTCTTTAGAACAGCAGATAAAATTGCAGGAACATCCGATATGTGCAAAGCCCACAATTGTCTGCAACATGCTAAAACCAGGCGTGCAATGCCATGTTTCCGCTGTGAACAATGTTCAAAACACTAAGTGAAAACCAGGATGCGTGTGTCATAAAGAGAAAGCAGTTGATCTCAATATTAGGGCATTTTTCCCACTTAGGATTATTCCTGGCATTTTACCCCTTCTGTATTTTTTAACTTTCTACAAAAGCAGAGTTAATTTAAAGATAATATATTTATGTTTTATAGTGATGTTTGAATTACCTGTAAGAATAAACACAGAATGTGTGTATTTGGAAAATAAAGTCCTCTCTCGATGCAATTTACTTCTGTCAAATAGAGGGGAACTGTCCCACAGAGTCACGGATATTTGCAAATTGACCCACCCATGTTTTGGTCATTCCAGCTTCCCCATGTACAAGCAATCACCTCCAATATTGTGTGGCACAGTTCTCTTTGGAGGAAATCAAATAGCAGTAAAAACAGGACTGTAAGGGAAAAAGTGGGTAGGGAAGGCTATAGACTTCCAGTCTTTTTGAAGCTTTATCTTGATAACATCTTCTGGTTCTTTCAAACATATTATTAAATATTGATTTTCAGCAGAAGTTATTATAGGTGGTCATATTTCAAGCTTTTATTTCTTGAGAACAAATGTTTCCTTAAATTAACTAAGTGAAACTCAATGACAAATAAATTCTATTATTATAAAATGTCAGCTAAACATAAACTGCATTTCTGTTTTTTATAAATAGTCATGTGTAAGTTTGTGATAAAGTAATCATGACCCTTCATCTTAAATCACATTTTTATTTTAAATGATAAGGCAATCCTAATTAATTTCTCCTGTGATACATTAAAAGGGTCCCATGCTAGACTTTTCTGAAAGATCACATAATGTTAAAACTTTGGCAATCTATGGCATAAATACTATGGTGTGAGGGAATTGGGACCGTTACATGCAGCCCTGCATCTGAGAAGACAGTGGCTGGCCCGCCAGCAGCAGGGCGGACAGGCTTTGGCTGGCCAGTGCTGCTGGCTTTCCAGGGCGATGATGGATTTGCCTTGGCTTAACGTCCCTGCCTGGCCAGGCCCCGGAGGAGGGCAGCATGCACCTGCAGCGGGCATGAGCTAGGACAGCAGAGAATGGATGCAAAACAGCCGGCTCACCTGGTAACGGATGGACTTCACGGCCATGAACTTGGTCTCATTTGTTTAGGGTTCTCCCCAGCTGAGCGAGCTGATCTTTAAGGTAGAATTATACAGGTTAGCACAGGACTTCATTATTTAAATTTCCAAAATATTTTCCTTCCATGTCACAGCTCTCAGAGGAGCTTTATAATAGCAATAAGATTGCTATGAAAAATGTCACTTCATAAACACGTAGGTATATTCAGGGGGTTGAAACAGTGATTTTTAACAATCGGGAAGTAAAGTCTAGAGCAAACTGGAACATTCACTCAAAGCAAGAACGGTAAAAATAAATTTACCAAAGCAATTGCCTCTTTTTTATTAGACATGGGGATTTCAAAAGGCCTCAGGTAGGCAATTAGAAGTGCCATCGTCTGGCAGAAAGGGCCTCCAGGACCTGCAGCAGGGCCGTTCTGTAACAGAGTCCCAGCTGTCAGTTTCTTCATTTGTAGAATGGGAAGTCTACAAGCCCTTCCGATTTTGAAATACTAAGAATTCTGTTCTTGTCAAAGTTATATAAACGTAAACATTTAAAAAAAAAAATCTATGCTTTTAACTCATGCAAAGCAAGGAGCTGCTAAAATGTTCTAAAATAAAATAGAACAGGCCTGACTTTTTCAATCAAAAGGGTAAGAATGGAAAAATAGCTGTACAAATATCCTCAAGAAACTGTTTTTCCTTCCCTAATAGATAGGATCATTGGACAGCACAGAGTATATATTCTTAAACTATTATTTCTAGCGTGGCACCGTAGTGTTGCTGAAAGGTTTTTAACAGACACTGTCGAGGTGATTTTCATATATTATCTAGAAATTTATCTTCCTCCCTTTCCTCTCCTTTCCTGTTAAAATCCTAGCACAGGTGTAAAAGTGAAACGTGTTTCATCTAAAAAACGTCTGTCTTCACTCTGTGGCTTCTCTGATGGCTGGATGACGGGAGTTGGGAGCAAAAGGAGGCACGTGCAAAATGTTAACCTTCACAGTGCTTCTGATCCTCCTGGTGTCACCCTTAGAACAGTCCTGGGTGCAGAAATGACAGGACAGACTTGCAAACTAAGAGTTGCAAAGCTCAAACATCCTCAGCAAGGTACACCCCATCGTGGAACACCAGACCATGGAGACAAGAGTGAAACAGAATTCTTAGGAAGCACTTTCAGTTCATTCGGACCTTTTTTTTTTACAGCCACTTTAAAGAACAGGAAACTAAGACATGTATTTCTAATTAAATGTTGAGATGAACATAATCCACACTTGCTGCCAATCTTAGATTCTTTAAAAGGATTTACTATTTGTGATCTGCTATTTTGACCCAGTCTTCCCCTCAAAGCCTACTCCATTTCCTTTAAAAAACTATCAATGTGCTTCAGTTTCTCTTTATTTTGCAAGAAACATCTATCCACTCCTGTACAGAGTTACCACATAGGCCACCACTGAATCACACGTGGGCTGCAACCCTGGTATTACAACAGCTAATGCTGCGAACTGAACGGGGACAATGAAGGGGGACAATTCAGCTCAACTGTCACCCTAAAATCTGAGCTACTTTAAACAGTTGTTCACTGGGCATTTTAATAGCTTCTTAAATGAAGGGATTTATCAAGTGTTTTTAAGTATTTCATTCTAGCTTTCTTCAGATGAAACTTGTAAAGGATAAATGAAGGATATTTTCTGCTGAAAGTTGTTAAGCTCAGTAAAACATATTACCAACCAAAATAAGTTTTTAAAAATGGATACTTGTCAGTTTCTGGATCAATAATGCATAATGATTCCAAAGAAAAGTGTTTAAAACAAGTAGACTTGTTTTATTGTTAAATGAAGTTATATTTGTATTTCATCTTCCCACATTCCCTTATACTTACTCGATTTATACAGCATCTGTCTCCCAAGGAACTGAACACGGCCTCGTGGGCTTACAGCCTTCGAGTAACAGGACTGCACAGTATTGATCAGTTGTCACACAATTCCTATTTCTTACCTGAAGAATCTTCTACTGCCATATTTTGGAGAATGGCAAGGAGTGGTATCATGGAAAAGAAAGCAGTGGCAAATTGGGAAGTCCACACAAAAGAAGAAAGAGGGCCGAGAGAGCAGCAGGGAATGTGAACCGTCCAGAGCTGTCCTCCGAGCAGGAGGACTCAGCGTCCCTGGGCCAGACTCACCAGGGCTTCAGGAGCTCACGAGAAAAGCCAGATGAATGAATCTACCGTTTTCCTGGACCTTAGGCAGACCTCAATTTTTAACCATTAGATTATCACGTGATGAAAAAACCATTCTTCGGAACTTGTTTTCTACAGTATCAGCAGACTTACTAAGATCAGCAGTTTGCTAAGATAGTGTGTTATTATTTAGTAAATGTGTTCACTATTTTTGGCAGGCTAATCTCTCACCAATTTTAGGAAATAAATAAAATTCACCAGTTTATGAATTCCTAGTGAATACTTAAAATGTTTAATGGAATATTAAGTGCCAAATATTGAGCCTTTTCTCAGGTAATTATAGCATCCGGAATATAACCCATCAATGATGAATATATTTCACAAAGTTAGCCTTATGATGTTTAAGGAATTAAAGCTTCGTATTCTGACAGTATAAGCCAATCTATGAAAGGAACAGATTTACATATTTTAGCCCTATTTTGCAAACTTCTGAATTTAATTCAAAGAAGGAATCAGCAAAGATTTTAAAACCTGAAGTACTATCAAATCCTATATTATTTATAAAAATATGGTAATGCATATTTTATTTCAAATATAGAGCACTGCAGAACATAACTAGTTTAAAGGGAAAGCAGGCCAAGAATTGCAGCTGCAAGTTTACTCACTAAGGTTGAACAGCAGTGGTTAAATTTAAGTCACTTGATGTAGAAAGAGAATGTACTTTTCAGTTTAAATGGCAGATAATAGACTGGGGGCGGGGGAACCTTTTCTATTACTGATGATATCAATTGATTATCACAATTGCTTTTATTTATACCTCCAAGAGATTTATTCTTCACAAAGGTGTTTAGAGCTTAGCTAAAACCAAAATATCCTCAAATTACCAAATACTGGACTGAGTTTAAGAACCTATGATTAACTGAGACATTATCTAGATAATTATCTGGCTATTTCCTCAAGTTCGTGGTGAATCACGTCAACTTTCTGAACACATTGGCTGGGTCTCTGTTAAACTATTAGCCATTTATGTTCCATCTTAAATGCTTTTCAAAACATAGTCTCAACTTCTAATTTACCTTATAATTTTAGGAGATATTTTTTAATTTATATTTTAAAATCTTTTATATAAGAATATTACATGTCTTTTAACACATTTTATTTTCATACATTTATTTGCATTTTTTTCACACTGTTCTAGAATTCTGTGGAAAGGTTTCATATGGGGAGTTTTATTACTAATACTTTTCTATGCTAAAAAGAACTTCAATCGCTCTGAACTGTGAGTTGTTTATAGTACAGAACTCTTCACTTTTACCGATCTCTTTATGCTGTAACAGAATTGTTCCATAAACAGTATTAATTCTGAGACCATGAGAAGTCAAGTCATGCTATATTCAAACTCTCTACTTAAATCCCAACAGGATTTACTATTTCAAAACTATCTTCAAAGTGTATTATACTGTAAGACATGGCTACAGTTTGACTCTCAGCTATATTAACTAAACACAAACCATTAGATATCATCACCCTTAATCCTTTTTCTGAAATAGCAAACTTGAACACAGTATAATTCTTTTAAGAATGTTTATTGATTTTTTTTTTAACAATTCAGAGTGTTGGCTCTCGATGCAGTTTATAAAAAAACTTCCATACGGTTTCATATAAACTGCAATCAAAAAGACAATTTATTTTGTCATAGAAGTCATCTGACGTTGTAGTATGCAGAACAATGGAAGGGAAGCATGCTCCCGGATGCAGGCGCACTCCTGTGTACTACGGAGTTATTCTCA
Organism: Nycticebus coucang; assembly: GCF_027406575.1. Classification (NCBI taxonomy): domain Eukaryota; kingdom Metazoa; phylum Chordata; class Mammalia; order Primates; family Lorisidae; genus Nycticebus; species Nycticebus coucang. The sequence continues at coordinate 3,006,348 of NC_069788.1, forward strand.
AGAGCTTGCTAAGATCTGCAGGCAGTTTATGGGATGCAATTGTTTTCTCCACAATTTAAGTACATGAGAATAAAACTGATATTTATGAATAAAGTATTTTTTCTCAAAAAAGTTGAGGCAGCTTTTGTGGAATGCTACCTGTGTGGGTACACTGGCTACACCCCGGACTGTACTAGGAGGGAGGCCACGGGGAGTCCACGTCCCTGCTGAGACTTGGAAAATCCCTCCATGCACGTCGTAGAGTCCCCGGAAAGGTGAGGGTCAACCACCACGCCCGCCGATCACAGTGGCCAGGGGACTGTGGGGCCCTCAACAGCTGTTCGAGAAACGCTACCCAAGGAAGCTAATCCCTCTACTGCACTCAGCAAGGTCCGGGTGTCCAGAGCAAGGGGGCAGGTGGAGCAAGACCGGGAAGGGACAAAGCGTCGTCTATGCCTCATGCAGACCAGTCCTCGTTCTGTCCCCAATGTCCCTCAGACGTCCGAGTTCGAACTGAGGTTGGTGAGCCTGGGGTCCGCGTTGATCTCGTACCTGTAGTGATAGCCCTCCATGTGGTCCCGGCACGCGTCCCGGATGTTATGCATCCACTTTTTTATCCCCTTGCGGTTCAGATACAAGACCAGGAGGAAAATAGCGCCTATCAGGGCCAGGACAATGCCCAGAAAGACGTAAGAAGTCTGCAGCGACTGGGGAAGGATCGGGTCGCAGTCCAGGTCAGCGGCGCTGAGCTGTAGGAGCACCCGATTCCTCATTCTCTCTGGGAACGCGCAGGTGAGGCTGGCTTTGCCCTGCACGATCTCCGTCTCCTTGAGCCAGGCCACCATGTCCACCAGGCCGCAGTCGCAGACCCAGGGGTTGTTGTCCAGGAAGACCCTAACGCGGGGCAGGCCCTGCAGCTGCTCCAGGGTACCGTTGTGCAGGACCTTGAGCGCGTTGTCCTCCAGGTGGAGGCTCTCCAGGTGCGTCAGGTTGCGGAAGGACACGTGGGTCAGGCCCACCAGAGAGTTGTTGCTCAAGTCCAGGTGGCGGAGGCCAGGCAAGTGGGTCAGCGCGCCCCGGGGCAGGTAGAGCAGGTTGTTGCTGGCCAGCTCCAGGCTGCGGAGCCCGCGCAGCGCCCGGCCGGCGCGCAGGGCGGCGGCCACCGTGCCCTCGAAGCTCTGGTTCTGGAAGGTCCGGTTGTCGCGCTCGTCCACCCGCGGCGCGACGCGGTGGTTCAGGATCAGCTCAGCCAGGGTGCTGGGGGCCGCGGCGCTGGCGTTGGGGCCCGAAAACGCCCAGGGGCTGAGGATAGCCAGCGGGTTGCGGCTGAGGTCAAGCTGGCGCAGGCCAGGCAGGTGCGCGAAGGCGCCGGCGCGCACCTCCCGCAGGCCGCTGCCGCTGAGGTTGAGCGCGGCCAGCTCGGCCAGCGGCGGCCGGCGGGCGAAGGCACCGGCGGGGAGCACGGCCAGCCGGTTGCCGGTGAGAAAGAGGGTGCGCACGTAGGTGGGCAGGTCGGCGGGCACCTCGCTCAGGTTGCGGTTCACGCACTTGACGGTGCGCGCCGCCTCGGAACACTCGCACGGCGCGGGGCACGGCCCAGGGGGACGCGGGGACGCGGCGTGGGCAGGGAGGGGCGCGGCGGTCGGGGACCAGGGTGCCGAGGGGGCGGGGGCGGACGAGGACACCCAGCCCAGAAGAACCAGCGCTAGCCGCGCCAGCCGCAGCCGCGCGGCCCCGGCCGCCGGGCTCCGGGCGCACTCCCCAGGCATCACGGCGCGCGTGTCCCCGGGGCTGGGCTGGGCCGGACGAGGGACAACGCCGCCGCGACTCGGCCGGTCCCCGGCAGCCGGGCCGCCCCCTCCCGCCGACTCCCCGGCCCTGCCCTCCAGAAAGTACGCACAGCTGCCCGGGACGCTCGGCTCGCGCCTCCTCCTTCCTCCTCCTCCGTGGCGTCGGCGCCCCTCGCTGGATCCTCTGGGCGACCTGGACAGGCGAGAGAGAAGCGTGAGGAGCGGCGGCCGCGGCGGTTCCCCGAGTTCAGGAATCGGTCTCCCCGCGCCCCTGAACCCTCCCTCCGAGAGCGCCCGGGGTCCCCAGCCCTCCGCGCATCCCTGCTCAGGAGAGGGGCGCGCGTCCCTGGTCCCTGGCCACCGACCGTCCAGCTGCCGCCCTCTTCCTCCGGGTCACAGCCGCCCCCGCGCCTAACTTGTCGCTCTACTCCCCGCGCCTCCGGCCGAACTTCTCCCGTCCTTCCGCCACCACCCCCGCAGGGGACCCGGGATCTCCGCACCCCCAGACCGCTCCTCGGGTCCCCGGGGACGAGAGGGAAGTTTCGGGTTACGGGAATCGTTCGGTCTCCTCGGGATTCGGCTCGCCTCAGCAGGAAGCGGAGGGCCCTGCAGCTGTCGCCCCCCAGCCCGGGTCCCGCCAGCCCCTGGATCCCAGAAGGGTTTGGGTCGTCTCCACCCGGGCGGGCCGAGCCAACAAAGGCGCCCGCCCGGGCCAGCCGGCAGCCCGCGCCCGCGCCCCCGCCGCTCACCTCGGCGCCCCGCGCCCCCGAGCCGCCTCCTGGTCCCACCCGCGTGGCGACAACTTCCCGGCCGCGCGCGGCGGGCGCCTCTCCGCTCCCAGCCCGGCCCGGCCTCCGCCGCCGGCAAGAACCAAGCCGGACCCGGGGGAGGCCGCACTGCCGCGGGGACTGCGGTCGCCATTCCGCGCGCGCCAGCCCGGGGAGGGGCCTGGGCCGGGGTCTGGGCTGGGGCGCTGGGCCGCGCGCCGCCCCCGGGAGGAAATTCGGGGGGAACTTGCCGGAAAAGGCGCGGGAGTCCCTGCCGCTCCCCCCTGCGCGGCCGCGCTTTGGTCGGTCCGCGCTTTGCAGGCTGCACTTACCTCGGACCGGAACGAAACCGCCGGCGAATCTCGTGGAATTCAGCCTGATTCGGGCAGCTTTGCAGGGACGAGACGGGTCTGGAGCGACCACAGTGCGAAGCTGCCCAGCAGGGACTGCGCCGGGGCTCAGCGCGGACCCCGCGGACCCCAACGCCGCGTCCGGGAGCTCCTGAGTCCCCGGGCAGACTGGGACCCGGGGCTGCAAACTTCAGACTGGGGCGCAGGTGATGCGTCCCCGCCTCTCCCGCCCCCGCGCCTCCCGGGTAGTTAGGGAACTTGTAAAGGCAGAACCAACTTTAAGAAAAAAATAAAGATGAGCGGAGAGCAGAGGCATTCTCGATTCATTGGCTTTTCTCCTCCGCAAATTAAAAGCAGAGGGCAGACGACTGCAGCCAAAGCGTCCTAGAAACAAAAGGCGGATAGCGACGCCGTGAGTCACGGGACGCAGCCCCGCCCCGCCAGATGTGCAGCCGCTGCAGAGCAGCGGGGCGGGGGTGGGACCCCGGGGAGGGGGGGACCCTGGGGACAGGGGTGGCTCCCAGGCCAGCATCCCGGCGCGGTCCAGGGCCGGGTGGGGAGTTGCCGCTGGAGACAGACACGGCTCGAGCGATTGACTCCCACAAGGATCTGTTGTTAGCCTGGACAGGACCTCACCCTTGCTCTCTCGGTATCTCCGTATCCCCTTTGTCCCAATCAAATAATTTCCCTGAAAGGGAAAGAAGGGGCTTGTTATTTCAGGCTGCTTCATTTTGGAGATAAAATAGCGATTAGGGAAAACACGGTTAGGAATATTGAGATCCGTCATATAAGCAGGGTCTTAAGTGAGGATTGCTGCAGTTTGTGTCCCGACCTGGGACATCAGTGTGAAGAGAGTCCCCGGCCCTCCAGCGGAGGCCTGGTCACTGGCAGAAACAGTGCGCGGAGCCCACAGCAAAACAGGGCCCAGGCAGAAGCTGGCGGGGCCTGGAGGCCGTGGAGACCTGTGCGGTTTCATTGCTCTGCGCCTTCTTTTCTTATTTTTAAAAGTATTTTGAAATATAAATGTGAAACACTTCAAAAAAGGAATCTCTGAAGCTGTAGTAATGTTCTGTATCCCGATGTGGCAATGGTTATATAAATCTATACGTTTGTTAAAACTTGTAGAACTTTATACACCAGAAAGAGTCCATTTTACTGTGTGATTATTATTTATCGGAACCAAGTGTAGTGATGTTCTAGTGTAAGGCTAACTCTGGTTCTGACCCAAGAGAACAGTTGCACCCTTATGAGGGTGATCTCGCTACTACTTTAGAAATCTAGAAAGATAATTAATATCAATTCTTATTCTATCCCCCAAACAACTCAGAGGCAAAATAGATACCATTAGTATTATTTTCTTGTCATTGTTGTTGTTACTCTGTTTTCAAACGAATAAACTGGGGCCTATCGCTGATAACCAGCACTGACTCAGTATTTTCTCCTTCCCACCCCTGTGCTGATCACTTTTTGCAGAAATTATCTCATTTATTCTCCACATCAGTACCCAGGTTAGGTCCTGTCACTCCAGTTTCACAGATGAGGAAATTGATGTAAAAAATGAATTATATAACTTGTTCAAATGAGTGATGGAAGTGGGAAGTGGGTCCAGATGCGCCTTCCTCCCAGGTAGCACGTCGCCCGCAGCCTGCGGAGCTCTGCTCGGCGCTGCTTTGGCCGGTGCAGCCCTCTCCCCTCATTCTTTCTCTTGCTACTTCTTATCCCTCTCCATTTTCCTGCAGCTGAAAATTGGTGATAGCTGTTGAACAGGGACCTAGAAACTTAAGGTAATTTCTCACTCCGATATTTGCTGGCTGTGCGACTTCTGTTTCTTAGTGTGTAAAATAAACCCCCCTGGTAAAATGTCAAAGCATTTCCGTGAAAACTGAGACAACGCACGTTCTACACTTGGCAAATCGCCTGCCAATACCATCTTCTTATTAATTACTCTCCCCCCTCCTATCTCCTGTGACCTGTTACATCTCTGTCACTAGGTTATCGATACAATTACAAAGATGAATAATTTAAGTCTTCCTAAAGTACTCGCCAGATTTGGGAAATAAAAATACAAGGCACTGAGTCAAATTTGAATTTCAAGGGAACAGTGAATAAAGTTTTTAGTATAAATATATCCTGCACAGTATTTGGGAAAAACACTTAAACATTGTTGTTTACAGTTGAAATTCAAATTTCTTTGTCTGTCCTATATTTGATCTGGCAAGAAATCAGTATATAATCTGGGGAGAAACAGACACAAAAGCAAAATCACATTTCCGGTGCCCTCCCTCTTTGTACATCTGTTTCTGCTGTTTTTATATAAATGGGATCATAGTATATGAATCATGCACAAGTTTTATTTTTATTTTTAGTTTTTGCAGATTTTGGCCAGGGCTGGGTTTGAACCCGCCACCTCCGGCATGTGGGGTCGGCGCCCTACTCCTTTGAGCCACAGGCGCTGCCCAAGTTTTATTCTTTTTAAAACAACTACCGTATGCATCTTTCTCTGTGTGTACACACAGGGGTGCTTTCTTCTTTTTGAAAGACTGCAAAATATTTCAAACTGTGGATTTTTATAGTGCAATTTTTTTTAACAGTCCTACCAAAAGACATGTAGGACTACTTTTTAAAGAAGTTTTCTTCAAATGAGAAAAACTTACTGGGATCGGTTCTGATTTGACTATCTTAAGCATTTAATTATCCCAAATTGTCATACTTTTTTTACTTCTGACATCTTGAAATTTTGGAAAAAAAAAAAAAGTCAAGTGTTGCTGAACATTAAACACATATGTCACAAAACCATAAACCAACACTTAAACCGGAACCATCAACTTGAGGAACAATTCAACCAAAAATAAACAAACAGCTCCTCCCAATTCTAAATACATATGTAGTTATATTCATGGGGGAAATAATTTTTTAAAATTGTAAATTATTAAAAACTTCTCAGGGGCTGCTTTCAAATCACTTTGGAAAGAATAGGCTTCTTGTCTGAGATACATAAACTAAATGAAGTATTATATCAGCTACGAAATGGGTCCAAAAGAATATATTTGTCTTTTCAGTACAATGAGGATTAGAACTAGTAAAATGAAATATAATAAAGATGTTTCAAAATTCATTAGAGAGTCAATAAATATTGAAGAAATAATAAGCTAAAGGTCTGTGGTCGAGTGAGTGGAACAAAGTGGCTGAAAATGTGTGATTCTTCAAGGAGGAGAAAATATTAGAAAGACACCAAAAACAGCCGCAGTTAGCCCTTGGTGTCCATGGATTCTGTATCCCCAGATTCAACCAACCACAGATGGAAAATATTCAAAAGGAAAAAAAGAAGGATGGCTGCATCTGTACTGAACATGTGAACATGTACAGACAATTATTGTCATTTTCCTAAACGATACACCTAATTCTGTAGCATTTGCATTGTTTTAGGTATTATAAGTAATCTGGAGATGATTTGAAGTATACAGGAGGATGTCTGTATGTTCTGTGCAGTATGAAGCCTTTTACATAAGGGGACTTGAGCATCCTTAGATTTTGGTATCCATGGGAATCCGGGAACCAATCCCTTGACAGAGCTGAGGGATGACTGTATATAGTAATCTGTAGAGCTCTCCAAATAGCTAACGTTACATGATCACTCTACTTCGATTCAATAAACGCTTTTTAAGACCTTGCTCTGTGCCATCCCCCATTTGACGCATGTGGGATACAAGATGGGATAAAAATTCCTGCCCTCAGGTGACTCACAGTCTAATGGGAGAACAGACTCACAGTTACCTGGCAGGCTGGGGTCTGGCAGAATGGTTCACTGGGGTAGCGATGCTCGAGCTGCAGGGTGGAGTCTAGCAGAACGGCTCACTAGGCAGTGATGCTCCAGCTGCAGGTGGAATCTGGCAGAATGGCTCACTGGGCAGCGCTGCTCCAGCTGCATTTTGAAGAACAGTCAGACCATATCCTCGGGTTCCATGCCCATGAATTCAACCAATTTCAGGTTGAAAATATTTGGAAACAAACCAATAAAAAATAACAATGTGACAATAAAAAATGATACAAATAAAAAGTACATTAAAGCAGCCATTCAGGGATGCAGTCATCTGGGCATGATGTAACGTCCATGCCTACAGGAGATGTGGGTAGACTATGTGCAGAGACGTCCCATCTCGTGAGGGACTTAACCATCTGTAGAGTTCAGTCCCACAGGTCTCCTGGGACTGATGCCCCACAGATACTGAGGGGCAAATATATTAGTAAGAACTTGAAAGACAAAAGATTACAAGTTGGTAAAAAAAAATAAAAAGTACAAATAAAAACCCTCAGAATTTGTTTAGTTCTAGAGACCACATGGGGAAAAATACAGTCCCCATTAGAGGGAGTGGTACAGGGTCAGATTTGGAAATGTGGTGGGATGGGATTACTAACCTCCAGTCTAAAAAGTTGGCCTTATCCACAGGGCTGGGGAGCCCAATGAAGGTTTTCAGCAAAGAAATGCCGTGATCGGGCGGCGCCTGTGGCTCAGTCGGTAAGGCGCCGGCCCCATATACCGAGGGTGGCGGGTTCAAACCCAGTCCCAGCTGAACTGCAACCAAAAAATAGCTGGGCGTTGTGGCGGGCACCTGTAGTCCCAGCTACTCGGGAAGCTGAGGCAAGAGAATAGCTTAAGCCCAGGAGTTGGAGGTTGCTGTGAGCTGTGTGATGCCACGGCACTCTACCGAGGGCCATAAAGTGAGACTCTGTCTCTACAAAAAAAAAAAGAAAGAAAGAAAAATCGTATTAATAAAAAAAAAAAAAAAGAAAGAAATGCCGTGATCACCAGTGTGTTTTAGAAACATCACATTTGTTACCTGAAGGGTGAGGCAGAGAAGGCTGAGAACAGAGAGTGCAGTAGAAGGTCCCAGGGAGGGATGATGGAGACTGAGGCTAGAGCAGAGGTGAGGTCAGTGCAGCGGCAGGGGTCACATAGACCAGGGCTTCTCAACAAGGAGGCACAAGCCCCAGCAAGCACTTGGGGTATTTCTGTGGTCACAGTAACCAGACAGAGCTACTTGGATTTACTGGGTGGAGGCCGGGACTATCACAGGGACCATCTCTACCATGGAGACTAACTGTGCCTCCCATGTGACTTTAAAGTATCCATGTAGACATTCTGTAGAGGGAAATCTGAAGTTCCCAGCCTAGAGACAACTCCATTTTATATTTAAAGTCCAATGCTTACAGTATGGTTTTACTATACACTGTATTTTCAAGGAAAACAGCTACGTTGTTTGTTAAAGAAAGAATATATTGTATGTGGTTTTGTTTGAAACATCTCTGACTCTACCTACTTGCAACAGTTTACATTTGCTGCATTGCAGTGATTTTTATTCCAAAATGTCTAATATCAAAAAAAGCTATTTCCATATTCATTTGAATATGGGTCTCCCTTCCTTAAATCCTAGTTTATTTATAAGTAGGTAGAAGACTATTCCCACTTCATTGGGCCTTCTCATACAATTGGCCCAACATGTTGTGCTGAATATTATTTAACATTTAATGATGATTATTGTCCTTCAACATCTTGGTAAATATAATTTATATTTTAAAAATTACATGTGAAGGTACATCTCATACACTAAGAGGGGGCTTATGAAATATTTGTTCTAAAAAGGAAACATTGGTTTTTAGAAAGTTTGAAAATAACTTCTATGCATTTGTAAGGGAATCTGTAAATCTCTTATTTATTCATTATGGAGGTAAAATGCAGACATTTATAGTTCTAAATATTGTAACTTTACAGAGAACTTCTATCTTTTAAATAATGACCAAGAGAAACTCTAGTGATTTTTTAAGGTTGAAATACATTTTTATAGTGGAAGGATGTGAGGGGGGAGGCTTCCAGAAGCAGGAAGGGGACTATCTCAGTAACCACCATCCAAATTCAACTAATTTCATCTTCAGTGAGCAGGCATCCTTGGGTGGGCAGTGCTTCTGACGGTCACACCCTCTGCAATGTCAGTGGCAGTGGTGGCCGATGAGCTCCGGCAGCACGTCCTGCTGTTGACACGGTTGTGAACTTCACGTTCAGGTTTTTGCATTCACTCTGCCCCACGAGTCTCTCCAATTGCCCTTGTCTTCTGTCTTGAGGGTCCCAGCGTCCCGCCTCCACATTTATTCATCCATTCACAAATAGAGACACACATCTGTGGAGCAGAACAGAGGAAGGATCTGGGATAAAACCAGCCTTACATGGTTGTCAGACCTTTCACAGACCAAAGCAAAGCATACCTGAAGAAAAGAATCCTTGTCTGTTCAGTAAATGGTGCTGGAGAACTGGTTGGACCCATGTAACAGAATAAAGCTGGACCCACACCTCTCACACGTTAGAAAAACTAACTCAAGATGGATAAAAGATTTAAATGTAAGACACGAAACTACAAAAACCCTGGAAAAGTGTTGGAAACACTCTTACTTTTATAAGTATAATAACGTTTACATTGAAGAGTAACGTCTGATTGTGAAGAAACTGAAAAACACCTAGAGAAAGGACAAAACAATAAACTTCCCTTTTTAAAGAAGGCAGGAGGCTCAAGCCAATAGCCCCAGGGCTTTGGGAGGCTGCGGCTGGAGGATTGCTTGAGTTTGAGACCAGCCTGGGCAACACGGTGAGACCCTATCTCTAACAATTAAGAACAGACATTTGGGTGTGGTGGCAGGCCCCTGTGGTCCTGTGTACCAGGAGGCTGAGGCCAGCGGATCCCTAGAGGCTCGCTTGAGTCCAGGAATTCCAGGTAGCCTTGATCTGCCCTCCAGCCTGGGTAACATCAAGACCCTGTCTCTAAGAAAACAAAAAGAGCTTGTCTTCAATGGTTGAAATTATTGTCTTTTAAAAGGAAGTTGAGGTAAAATTTTTATCAGCAGTGTTACCTAATAAATTTTTAATGTAAATTAATTCAACTTTGAAGGTGACCTTGAAGATTTTCCATTTTCTCCAGTTCTTGCCCAAGATGGGTTCTAAACCCAAACTGGAATTGAGTCAAGAAATGGGAGCAGTAGCCACCATCCAAATTCAACTAATTTCAATTAAATTTAATACAGTTCAGTGAATGTTTATTGAAGTGCTTTTTTTTTTTTCTGTAGTGCTCACTTTGTCTTCCAAACAGAGCCACCTCTGAAGCCAGCGGTTTCCCTTAACAAAATGTGTAATCCTGGCTCACTGACAAGCCATCTAGTGCATGTCCGTGGCAGGGGTTCAGCAGAGAGACTCAGGCCAAAGTTTAGATACATGACCTGCAGCTCTGTAATCTACCTTACAAGCCCTACCCAGGGACGCAGTGTGGGTGAGGACACAATGAAAGAGTTGGGTGCAGAACTAATTCCAAAGGATGCCCATACTGCTGGAGGAATGTGCGACATCAACCCCCAAAACATTAAGGTGGTGACATTTACAGGGCATAATATTTGAAATAATTTACAACCCGCATGGCACAGACACTGACCAATCAGCTCTAGATAATCAGAGAAGGTGCCCGGTAAGCAGCTGATAGAGCTCGGCTGCTGCTCCCTGAGCACAGCTCTGCATCTTCCTAAAAAAATGAAGACACTTTACCGCTTCTGTTCATCCCCAAACCATCCTCCCCAGTGTGGGCTGCCACTCCAAAATCGTGATAAACTCCACGCTTTGTGGAAAGGCATTGAAGTGTCTTTAAAATGAGAAAATAACAAGTAGCTATGAATAAATTGAGTTTATTCATTATTTATGAAATAAATATTTTGGAGCATGTGATGAACGCTTCTAGGCCCTGATCACTGAGGCAGCCACGGTGAGTAAACAGACAGGGCTCTGTGTGCCCCACACTGTTTCCACTGCTTTGTCAAATCAATTAACTCAAGTGTGGAAATCTAGTTTTCTTTTCTAAAATTGCATTAGCATATTTTGCATTAAGTATAGCAAACACGTACTCAACAACAGAACGGCATAAAAACCTGTGCACCTGTTATCCATTCTTACAGATCCCAACATTATTTCTCCCCTTTTTGGGTATAATTAAAGTGTATAATTTGATATGTTTTGAGTTACGTTTAACCAATGGCAAACTTATGTTGGACTTAAGTTTGCCCTTGAAAACATCATTACAATCAAGAGAATAAACATATCCACCACCCTCAGAAGTTTCCTCACATCCTTTCATAATCTGTACTCATGTACCACATCTAACCATCTTGTCCCTAGGCAGCCATTAATTTGATTTCTGTTACTATAGGTTGATTTGAATTTTCTAGAATTTCATACACGTGGAATCATACAGTATGTGCTCTTTTTTATCTGTCTTCCCTCGCTCTGTATAATTAATTTGAAACTCATCCATGTTGTTACGAGTGTCAGTAATTCACTGTTCTTTATTTTTTTGGCTGAGTAGTATTTCATGGTATAGATAAGGGCCAGTTCTGCTCCTAGTGGCTCTGACCTTCCTCCCAAGGCAGGTGCAACAGCATAAGCACATTATTCTCATGACGACTGTTCAAGCCTAATCCACGTGGGTCCTTTTTAGCAGACCACTTGCATCACATCTGTCAGCATGATGTAACCCAGAGCAGATCACGCACTACAGCCAAGGGGAAGGGAACACTCCCCACCCAGATGGCAGAGCCCTGCACAGTGACACGGCACAGGCCTGGGTAACAGAGGAGCTGGAGGGTGATTGACGCAATCTGCCACAAACCCAAGTGTCACAGTTCATTAAACAGACCCTCGTTAGGACGTTTTCTTTTTTTTTTTCGTTAGGACGTTTTCAAACTTTTGCTATTATAAACCTCACAGCAGTCATAATGGAGTGTTTGTGTCATCTGTCACACATGCCAGTAAATCTCCAGGATAAATCCTTGCAAGTGAAATTCCTGGTGAAGGGATACGGGTTTTTGTAATTTTGACAGGTATCACCCCTTGAAGCCCTGTTGAAGGATGATTGTTACAATTTATATTTCTAAATAGTTGAGAGTATGTTTGGTTACCATGGAATACAATTCAGACACTAAAAAAGATGGAGACTTTACATCTTTTGTATTAACCCAAATGGAGGTAGAATACCTTCTTCTTAGTAAAGCATCACCAGAGTGGAGAAGCAAGAATCCAATGTCCTCAATTCTAATATGAAGGCAGCAGAAGAGCTAACGTGAGGGGTGGATAAGGATGGAGCAGGTGGGGAGAGGGGTGCAGGAGGGGGTGCGGTCACGGTGTGTGGCGCCCTTCTGGGGTGGGCACAATTATAAGAGGGACTTTATCTAACAAATGCAATCAGTGTAATCTAATTCTTTGTACCCTCAATGAATCCCAAACAATAATGAAAAAAAAATTTTTTTAAGTTAGAAAATAGAGATAATTAAAAGGAATAATTAAAATCCCATCATTCAGACATGGCCACTCTTAAAAAAAAATGCCCGCCGCTCCCACCCATGAAAGGTGGTCTTTATGTGGATCTTATTTGTATTTTTATTGTTATAAATTAGGTTGGCAATCTTTTTATGTTTAAAATCTCTTTATATTTTCTTTTTTGAATCCACCTATTCATATATTTTGCCCATTTTCGTCCAGTGGGGGTGGGGGGGATGCCTCTTATTTTTTTAAAAGATGGGGTCTCGGGCAGTGCTTGTGACTCAGTGAGTAGGGTGCCGGCCCCATATACCGAGGGTGGTGGTTTCAAACCTGGCCCCGCCAAACTGCAACAAAACATAGCCGGGCATTGTGGGGGGCACCTGTAGTTCCAGCTACTCGGGAGGCTGAGGCAGGAGAATCACCTAAGCCCAAGAGCTGAAGGTTGCTGTGAGCTGCGACACCACAGCACTCTGCTGAGGGTGACAAAACGAGACTCTGTCTCGGAAAAAAAAAAAAAAGATGGGGTCTCACTATGTTGCCCCAGTTGGAGTGTGGTGGGCACAGATGTCATCACGGTGCCTGACAGTCCCTGAACACAAGTGACCCTCATACCTTAGGTTCTGAGTAGCTGGGACTATATAGGTATGTGTTAAATTTATTTTCCTCGATTTATTTGTAAATATTAGGGAAATTAGTACTTTATTAAATTAGTTAACAAATATTTCTTCATTTGTTTTGACTTTGGTCATAAAAGTCTTTTGTGGCATTTTCTTTCATCTTAATATAGTTTAATTTAGCATCCTTTTTTATGGATTCCAAATTTTGTGTCTTTCTTAGGAAGGCATTCATTTTAAAATTATAATATTTCATGTTTTACATTTACATCTTTTGTTTTTTTGTTGTTGTTGTTTGTTTTTAGAGACATAGTTTCACTATGTCACCCTCAGTAGAGTACAGTGGTGTCACAGCTCACAGCAACCTCCAGTTCTTGGGCTTAGGCGATTCTCTTGCCTCAGCCACCCGGGTAGCTGGGACTACAGGTGCCCTCCACAACACCTGGCTATTTTTTGTTTGCAGTTGGGCCGGGGCCGGGTTTGAACCCGCTACCCCCGGTATGTGGGGCCGGTGCCCTACCCACTGAGCCACAGGCACCGCCCCTATATTTACATCTTTTATAATCTGGATATATTTTTTCAGCACTTGTTGAGTCCAGTATCTCTTCTTTTTATTCTTGTTTTATAGAGACTTGAAGTTTTGTCTTTTATACAAATTTTAAGTCAAAATACATGATTACTATTTTCGTCTGGCTTAATGCATCATGTTTTGGGGTTTTTTTGTGTCCCATTTGGTTTTCTATTCGTGCCCTCTTTCCTTTTTGTTTGCTCATCTTTCAAAGAGGTCAGCTGTTTCCTTGACCAGCGATTTGCCTAAGGTTCATGAAGTGAGAGGGATTGTGGCTGTGTTCCAAGAAACCAGAATCTTCCATAGGACTCAGGATTTTGTATATGAGTCACTTTAACCTGTATGTTTTTCCAACTGAATGAAATAATTGGATGCGGAAGTTTTCACAATGCCCATCCCCTCTTTCCCGCTGTGCCACAGGCGCTGACAGCTTCTTACAAATATGGCTGATCTGTGGGAATCCTGATGTCCCCTTGACTTCTCCACGTCCGAGGACCCCAGTTCCCAGGAAGCTGAAGCCAGCAGCCCTTATGTCTTCTGCCTGAGTACAGGAGGGATGTTTTCTAGCTCAAGGTATGTGCCTCGCCTTCCAGAAATGTACTCTTTCTTTCTTTTCTTTTTTCTTTTTTTAAATCTACATCAACAGTATCTTCTGGGCTTCTTTCTTTTTTCATGGTAAATCCCACTGTTTTTAAGATCCTTTAATAGAGGTCTATCTGGGGGGGAGGTAAAGTTTAATAGATAACATAGGGCATGCTATTCCAAATTACTGGAATCACTGCATCACCAAGAGTAAAAATAAAATAATTGTTTAAAAAGAAATAGAAAAAAGAACTCAAACCAAAAAGCGTTTTTTAAAAAACGAAATAAAATCTGGGCGGCACCTGTGGCTCAAGGAGTAGGGCACTGGACCCATATACCGGAGGTGGTGGGTTCAAACCTGGCCCCAGCCAAAAACTAAAAAAAAAAAAAAAACCCTGTCAGTTATGGCATTAAATGAAATCGTTTAAACCCCCTATCAATTATGGACTCAGAGGCTGAGTCAAGAAACAAACTATACATTGTTTATAAGAATGATTGACAGATTAGAAGCTTAAGTGTGGGTAAAAGTTCATTAATAATGTAAGGAACAGCAAAAAAAGTGGGGGCAAATTATTGATATAAGACAAAATCCAACTTAAAGGAAATAAACAGTACAAAGAGGGTAATTTTATTAAGAAAATGAAGTTGCAAACACTATGAAGATGTAACATTTGTGAAGTTTTATGTAATGAGGAACATAAAAATATATAGAGAAAATATAAGAATTATGGAAAGAAATTTGTAGTGTAAGACTTTTAGATGGTATTTAATAAATTATACAGATAAAAAATGAAGAATCATTATGTCATTCAGGTTACGATTACATTGTATATGTACGCATCATACTTTCATTTTTTAGTGTTTATTAATAAATTCAAAACTTGATTCCTTATGAGGTAAAATTGAACTTAAGTAAATTTCAAAAAGTTGAAATGAAATAGGCCGTATTTTCTTATCACAATGCAATAAAATTAAAATTAATAATGAAAGATTTACCATTTGGAAATTTGAAAAAATAATTTTCAATAACAAATAAGACGGGCAGCGCCTGTGGCTCAGTCGGTAAGGCGCGGGCCTGATATACTGAGGGTGACGGGTTCAAACCCGGCCCCGGCCAAACTGCAACCAAAAAATATCCGGGCGTTGTGGCGGGCGCCTGTAGTCCCAGCTGCTTGGGAGGCTGAGGCAAGAGAATCGCTTAAGCCCAGGAGTTGGAGGTTGCTGTGAGCTGTGTGAGGCCATGGCACTCTACTGAGGGCCATAAAGTGAGACTCTGTCTCTACAAAAAAAAAAAAAAATAATAATAAGACATTTAAAAATTATAGATGAGTTGGTAATTATGAGTAAAACATTTTCCTATTGGTAAAACTTAACCAGAGCCATATTATGCAGTGTTTAAGAGCTGCTTCTAGAGCCAGAATAATTTGGTGTATAGTCTGGTCAGGCCACTGCAAAGCTCTGCCCTGACGTAACAACAGGGACAATGATGGAGTGCATTGCAGGTCTATTCTGAGGAGCACATGTCCTGTTAGAAGAACTTTATAAATGCTGGCAATTAGCAGTAGTAGTAGAAGTAAAATAAATCATTCTTAACTATTTTTGTCGCAGAACAATACAAAAGTGATAATAAATTATTTTATTTTCATTCTAACTTTTGAATTATAACTGTCAAATTTTGATAATAAATAAGGAAAAACTATGGAAAAGAAAAGAAATGAATAAAGTAATAAGCAAAGTGAATAAAACAAAAATATGACATTATTGACAAATAAACCAAAAGATGATTGAGGAATGACCAAAAAATATATACGAATTTTTGTTAAAATGACTCAAGAAAAAAGCAGAAGTGTATTAAGAATGGCAAAAGAAATATAACCACAGAAATGAAATAAATTTTTCAAATTATAAGAAAATAGTATGTAATAATTTTGGAAATGTGAATATTAAAAATTTTTATAAATGCTTAAATTAGGAAAACTAGCCCAATGAAAAGATACAAAATTATGGAAAAATGTAAAAAAGCTTTCCTATAGGTCCCACTACAATGGCATCAAGCCCTTACAATTTCATTGATGACCTTTATCAAACTTCAAAGAACAGGTTTATAATTTTTATGGTATTTAAAGTAGTTCATAACAATTAGAAAAGAGGATAAGAATTCCAGTGTTCTATCACGACAAGAAACTCCTGTGGGATGAGTCCGTTTGGTTGGCCTCCAGGGCTCGTTCTCTCCCCATTGAGACTCCGCTGCGCAAGGCACAGTCAGTGGAAAGGAGAAGAAGCCCCTGACAGCCGCAAGCTCTGAAGACCCCACTCCCATCTTTCCAACAAGGCCTCTTTCCAGATCAGAGCCTCCCATGACTCCTAGAAGTCCTCCCTACCCCTACAAATACCATTAACATAACTGGCTGGGTGCCTTCTCCATAGCAACAGTGGCCTTAGGGGATTCTTTCTGGCCTGAACTGTGGGATGAGAACTCAGGAGATTTTAGGCGTTCATCCCCCACCCCCTAAACCCCAGCTCACGTCTGTACAGATGATGTTAATGCTGTGTTCTAATTACCTCGCACGGCACTCTAATAACAAAGTTTGACAATGTCAGTACCACACACACACACACACAAATCATAGCTAAGTAACACTTATAAATTCAGATGCAAAAATACTAGTAAATGAAGCTCAACAGTACATTAAAGATCATCCCATAGACAAGTAGCATTTTTCCCAGAAATTCAAATAGTATTCAAAAATTAGAATATTTAAAATTACTTATAATATGTATAAATTAGAGGAGAAAAATCATGTAACTATCTCAAAAAATGTTTGAAAGTCATCTAATAAAATGCCTTGCCCATGAAAACTTGTAGGAAAATGGAAGTGAAGATTTGAGTTTGAGAATTAGTTCCTAACACTGGAAGCATGCCAGCTTTAAAGGGTTATTTGTGATAATTTCTAAATGAGGTGGAGTTATCGTTAAATATAAATAGAGCACATGAAGGGCCTTGTGGTGCAGCTGATGGAAACACGCGTGTCAGGTGGCAGCTGCTGGTGCCTTCACGGGCCAGTAGCAGATTTTGAATAAGAGACTTTCCCAGTTACGAGGAATCTCTAGGGAAATTAAGACCAATTTGGTTGAACTATATTTTATTCTTTCCTTCTAATCTTGTATTTGCTTCTCCTTCCCTATAATCCTCAGGAAATTCCTCAGCCCTTCAGTGAGTGATGGGATATGGTTTAGGCCTGTGAGGTTGGACTCCCTTGAGCTTGATCCCAGTCTTGTCTTTCCTATTTGTGTGAATTTGGATACTCCCAGCTCATCTGTAAATGACAATTAAAGGAAACTACTAATTAGTACTGGCTTCCCAGAAAACAGATTCTCCACAACTACTATTTCTAAACTTGACCCCTTTTACCAAGGGTTGAATTTATCTACACCTAGTGGAAGCCCACTTGTGTCTCCGCCTTGCTGTGAAAGTTGTGTTCAGATGGACACTGGAGAGAGGGTTGGGTGAGTGAGGACCTCCGTAAAACCACTCCCACAAAAAACAGGTAGGGCTGGAAAAAAACATGTGCAACATTCATTTACAGTCTCTGGATCTTGTCCCAAGGGCATACAAAAAATGAAACACTTATTCAAGAAATTCTTACACCTGCGGTGCATCTTACAAGGGTATATGTGAATCCTAGTAAATGTGGAATGTAAAGGTCTTAGCAAAATAACTAAGAAAATGCTACAAAAGCTATGTTAACTAATGTGATGAAAATGTGTCAAACGATCTATGAACCAAGTGTATGGTGCCCCACGATCATACTAATGTACACAGCTATGGTTTAACAAAAATAAATAAAAAAAAAAAGAAATTCTACTAAAATTCTTTAAGAACAGTAAGTCTGTGGCATTTGCTCAGCTAGGCAGAAGCTTCTGGCCAAGAAGATGGGATGCTTGTCCCTCTCAGCCCCCAATCACCTGTGACCATGTCTCATCAGAGCGGAGGAGCGGCCAACACTTCTCATCCTCTTAACTCCAAGTTGAAGAGGCTAAATTCCTGGTGAATGTGGTGGAGAGGTCAGGAGCTCCCTTCCTCCATCTGCTCCCCGATATAGGAGCTCTGCAGGGCAAGAATACTGGAGTCTGAATCGCCCTCATCTGAACTCACTCATAGCACCAAGGTTTCCCACCCAGAAAGGCAAGCTGCAAAGATCAGACACTATGTACTCACCCCCACAGTGCCAAGGGCAGTCCCTGGGGGGAGACAACCCATAGGAAAGAGTGCCGTGGACCTCTTCCCAAAAGAAATGGCTTTATCTGAAAGAGGGTATGGAAAAGTTCAGCCTATGGGTACTCTCAAAAACAAGAGTTCTTCCTTAGTAAGAACAATTAGCTGAACTGTTGGCCAGTTCACAGAAAAAAGAATTAGTGAAGGCAAAAGCTAAGCCTTTCCAGGATGGGTCTGTGAACTTAATTGTCAGGCCTCATGCAATGACAGTTGTAATGGCCAATCCAGAAATAGAGTTCCAAAATTTCTTTAAAATGTGGACTAGGGGCTCGGTGCCCATAGCACAGTAGTTAGGGTGCCAGCCACATGCACCGAGGCTGTTTGGTTCAAGCCTGACCTGGGCCGGCTAACCAACAATGAGAACTGCAACAAAAAATAGCTGGGTGCTGTGGTGGGCGCCTGTAGTCCCAGCTACTTGGGTGGCTGAGGCAAGAGAATCGCTTAAGCCCAAGATTTTGAGGTTGCTGTGAGCTGTGATTTCACAGCACTCTACCGAGGGCGACATAGTGAGACTCTGTTTCAAAAAAAATGTGTGGACTAGGCACTGGGGTTGGTGTAGAGCTTCCCAAAGGGAGTGCTTTAAAGGTGACTGTAGTGATATTCAGTGATGATGTAGGTAGCACTTTTTCTAGGATGAATTTATAAACTTAATTGTCAGACTTGTATACATAGAAAAACTACAGTAAAAATACTATATCATAATCTTATGGGACTGATGTCAGATATATTGTATATACGGTCTGTTAAGGACTCAAATCTTATGTGGTGCATGACTATTTAAATAACCAAGAAGTCAAAGAAGAAATCAAAAGAAAAATTAAAAAATACTTCAGGATAAATGAAAATGAAGGTGTAACATACTAAAACTTACAAAATGCAGCTAAAGCAGTATTGAGAGGGAAATTTATAGCTATAAGTGCCTGTCCAAGCAAAATAAGAAAAGTCTCAAATGAGGATATAACCTTAGCCTAACACACTGGAGAGAGAGAAACAAACCCAAGTCAAGCATAAGAGTGAAAATAATAAATATAAGAACAGAAATTAATTAAATGAATACAATAAAAGTAATAGAGAAAATTGGTAAAACTAAGAGTCATTTATTCATAAAGATCAACAAAAGTAACAACAATTTACTTAGATTGTAGAAAGGCCCAAATTATTTAAGTCAGGCATGAAAAAGGAAGAAACATTATCACCAACCTTACAGAAAGGAAAAAAGAATTACGGAAGAACATTGTGGGCAATAGTACCAACAAATTAGATACTTCAGATGAGACAGACAAATTCCTGTGAAAATACACGATACTGAAACTGGCTCGAAAAGAAATAGGAACTCTGAATAGATCTGTAACAAGTAAAGAGACTGAGTTAGTAATCACAAAACTCTTAAAGAAAAGCCCAAGACCAAATGACTTGACTGTGAATTGGTCACTTAAAGAGGAATTAATTGCAATTCTTAAACTTTTCCAAAAAATGGAAGAGGAGGGAACATTTCTCAACTCATTCAATGATGCCAGTATTAACCTTAATACCAAATACCGAGAAAGACAAGGTAAGAAAACTATAGACCACTATTGCTTATGAATATAGATGTGAAAATCCTTTCTAAAAACTATCAAGTAAAATCCAACAATATATGAAAAGGATTAGACAGGTGCCCAGATGGGATTTGCATCCAGGAATGCAAAGTGGTTTAAAATATGAAAATTGGTCGATGTAATACACCGTATCAAATAGACAAAAAAAGACAAAAATGACCATTGCAATTGATGTAGAAAAGCATTTTAAAAAATGTAGCAACTGGGTTATAGCTTTCATGTGAAGATCCTACATTAGTTTCATAATAAGGGTGAGTACATTGGGTACTTTTTCTTCCATTCTTGAGACACTTTACTAAGAAGAATATGTTCCAGCTCCATCCATGTAAACATGAAAGAGGTAAAGTCTCCATCTTTACAAGGGTATATGTGAATCCTAGTAAATGCGGAATGTAAAAGTCTTAGCAAAATAACTAAGAAAATGCTACAAAAGCTATGTTAACTAATGTGATGAAAATGTGTCAAAAGATCTATGAACCAAGTGTATGGTGCCCCACGATCATACTAATGTACACAGCTATGGTTTAATAAAAATAAATAAATAAAAATAAAATAAAATAATGTAGCACTCTTTCATAATAAAAATTCTATCCTCTAGGAACAGAAGGGAACTTCTTCAACTTGGCAAAGGCACCAAAACCAAAACGAGAGCAACAGCAGCCATCACAACAAAAACCTCTCTGCAAGCATCATCGCATTTAATGCTGAGAGACTGGGCGGATCCCCCACTCAGGAGCACAACAGGGACGCTGCCCTCCCACTTCTCTTCAAGCCGTACTGGACGTTCTGCTCAAGGCAATTAGGCAAGAAAAGGAAAGGCAATCAGATGAGGAAGGAAGAGATAAAGCTGTCTCTGTTGGTTGATGACATGATCTTTTCTCATGCAGAAAATCCCAAGGAAGCCACAACAAAACTATGAGTGCTCATAAAAGAGTTCAGCAGGTCCGCAGCATACAGAAACCAATTTTATCTCCATACGCCAGCAATAAACTATTGGAAAAATGAAATTATGAAGGCTATTTGAAGTAGCATCAAAAGGAAAGAAAAACCTAGGAATAAATTTAACAAAAGAAGTGCAAGAATTATAAAATGAAAAAGCATTTCTGGATGAAGTTGAGAAGACCTTAATAAATGAATGGATAGACTTCTGTGTTCAAGGAGTGGAAGACCTAAGATTGCTAAGATGGCAATGGGCAATAAATCACAAATTAATTTACAGATTCACAGAATCTCTATTGAGTTTTCAGTTAAGATTTTCACAGAAACTGACAAACTGACCCTAACATCGATGTGGAAATGCCCGGGAGCTAGCACAGTCAAACAGTCCTGAAAAGGGACAGCCAGGGGGAGTCACACCTCCCCAGTTTCAAACCGGCTGGCTGTGCCGCTGCAGTGATCCAGAGCGTGTGGGGCTGGCTTAGGACAGATGTGTGGATCAACAGGCTAGAACTGAGAGTCTAAATATAAACCATCACCTTGATGTTCAGGTGGTTTTTGAAAAGGGTGCCAAGACCATTCAATGGGGAAAGAAATGTGCTAACAAAATGAAATTGGACCCTTCCTTTCATACACACAAAACAAAATTAACTCCAAATGGATCAAAGACTTAAATAGAAGAGCTAAAACTATAAAACTCTTGGACAAAAGCATAGGAGTAAATCTGAATGACCCTGGATTAGGCAAAGCCTGTTAACATATGACACCAAAAGTGCAAGCAACAGCAAAAATATACTAATTGGATTTTGTCAAAATTGAAAATGTTTATGCTTCGAAGAACATCATCAAGACGGTGAAAAGAAAGACAACCCAGCCAACAGGAGAAACATTGACACGTAATATATCTGATAAGGGATTTGAATCTAGAATAAACAAGGAATTCCTACAACTCAATGATGAAAAGACAAATAAACCAATTTTTTAAATGGGCAAAATATCTAAATAGATATCGCTGCACAGAAGATACACAAATAGCTGGTAAACCCTGGAAAAAATACCCAGTGTCATCATCTGTTAGGAAAGTGTGAATCAAAATGGCAATGAGACAACACTCACCCCAACTCCAATGACTGTAGCAATAAAGACAGCAATAAAACGTGTCGGTGAAGATGTGCAGAAATCAGAAAGCTCATACATTACTGAAGGGAGCAGTGAATGACACAGCTGCTTAGGAAAACAGCCTGGCAGCTCCTCCAGATGTGATCATTACAGCAAGGTGGACGTGTGGAGAGGCTCCTGCCTGTAATCTTAACCCTTCACCTGGGAGGCTGAGGTGGGAGGATCCCTTGAGCTCAGGAGTTTGACACCAACCTGAGCAAGATCAAGGTCCTTGAAGACCCTTATCTCTACTAAAAATAGAAACAATTAGCTGGGATTGTGGCCGGTGCCTATGGTCCCAGGTACTTGGGAGGCTGAGGCAGGAGAATTCCTTGAGCCCAGGAATTTGAGGTTGTAATGAGCTATGGTGAGGCCACAGCACTGTAGCTGGAGGGATAAGGGAGGGGAGTGGAGGGAGGGAAGGAGGGGAGAGGAGAGGAGAGGAGAGGAAGACCCAGCAATTACTCTTTTATGTGTATATATAAGAGAAATGAAAACATGTTCACATAAAACTTGTAAATCAGTGCTCATCACAGCATCATTCAGATTAGCCAAAAAAGCAGAAACAACTGAGATGTTCATCAAGTGATGAGGGAATAACAGATGTGGCAAATTTATGCAATAGTTTGCTTTTTGACAACAAAAAGGAATGAAGTACAAATGCAAAGCCAGTCAAAAAGGCCACCGATTATATGATTCCCTTCATATGAATTATCAGGAAGAGGCAAAGTTATACAGACAGAGAGGGGGGTAGCAGTTGCCTATGGCTGGAACAGGTGAGGTGGGAAATGGGGGAGTACCTGGGTACACATTTCTTTTAAGTGTGTTAAAAATGTTATAAAATTGATTACGGTGATAGTTGCATAACTCTGAATATAATCAAAAACCATCAAATTGGATTCTTTAAATGGATGACGTATATGGTATGTGAATCATATTTCAATAGAAATGATAAAATAAAGAAAAATTATATTAAAAAACACCAAAAATAAATGAGTGTTAAGGACTAACTTGATAGCTAAGTGACCATAATTCTGAGTGTCCTGGTGTTGCTGTCTGGAACTATTACATGTTCAATCTCACATATTAAAGAGCTTCATACACATAGTGGCTGATACGGAAGGACCAAAGACATTCCATGTGGAGAATAAAAATATACGTGCTAAACTCAGTAATTCCAGTCTCTCTTTTTTCTAATTCACCCTCCACATGGTCACTGTGAGATCTTTCTAAAGACAAAGTTCTGAACAGTTAATTCTCCCCCTTAAGCCTAGCACAGCTCCTCACCTCCAGAACAAGGCCCAGACCTGTCAGAATAACGTCCGCAGCCCCACAGCACCTGCCTCACGCCGCTGCTCCTGACTTTGCTGCCACAGTCCTGGGCAGTCTGTGGTTCTCTAAACCTGCCAAATTCTCTCGTTCTTTGGGTTTTCTGTACATTCAACACCTTGCTCAGCACCTTCCAGGCACCTGCCTTCTTTGTTTGCCTGGTAACCTCACATTCAACCTATAATACTCAGCTCAGCTTCACCTTTTCTTGAAAGATCTTGACCTCCAACACCACTTTACCCTCGGCCCTCCCAGTAAGAGTTGGGAGGTGTGAGCCTCCGTTGCTGAGGTCTTGTCATGTACAGAGATTATTAGTTTGCGTGGCTGACTTCCACATCGCCTTGTGTTCCATCTTCTCTGTGTCTTCAGGGCCAAGGAAAGCATCTACTGAAGGATGATGTGCAGGGGTAGATGGATACACGGATACAGGGATGGATACACGGATACAGGGACAGATACACGGATACAGGGACGGATGCATGGATACAGGGATGGATACATGGATGGATACACAGATACATGGATGGATACACGGATACAGGGACAGATACACGGATACAGGGATGGATGCATGGATACATGGATGGGTACACGGATACAGGGATGGAGACATGGATACAGGGTCGGGTACACAGATACAGGGACGGAGGCACAGATACAGGGACGGGTACATGGATACAGGGACGGATGCATGGATACAGGGACGGATACATGGATACAGGGATGGATACACGGATATAGGGATGGATACATAGATGGGTACATGGATACAAGGATGGAGACATGGATACAGGGATGGATACACGGATACATGGATGGATACATGGATATAGGGATGGAGACATAGATACATGGATGGAGACATGGATACCTGGATGGAGACCCGGACACCTGGATGGATGCATGGATGAATAAACGATGAGTTAGCCAACAAAATCTCAGCTCAGAGCAGCTCAATATGTGGACATGGAGTAATCCTACTGCAATCCTACTGAAATACCTGAATAATCAATCTGATGCTTTCCTAGTTAATATAATTTTAGAATAATTTTTAACTGTTTGAGCAAATGTTTAGCCCGTTTAATAGAAAGTGGTCTTTCTCTTACTCTCTTTCCCAAAGAAGGGGCGGGGGGAATCACTCTATTTGCTTTTCTTTTACGAGATGATCAGTTGAGTTTGGCCACAAGAAGAAACAGGAGACTCAGGGAAGTCAAAGATTGTCACACTCACAGAGATAGAGGCGCCAAAGGGCAAGAGGGTCCCCAGGAAGAAGAGCTGAGGGGAGGAGAGAGGAAGGGAACCCCTGGCAAGTGCCTTTCCTGGGGCTCAGCGGGAGTACAAGGAAAGGCATGAGGGGGGTTCCCCGGCGTTTCTCACCAGGTCACAGTCGGGAGGGTAGCTGGACAGCCGGGGCCAGCGTGCCCGAGTGGGGCACTCGCAAACTCTCTGGGGGGATGTGGAGGCAGCAGGAAAACAGGAAGTTTTGAAGGTTGTAACAAACATTCTCTGCAAAAGAAAAGCTGAGAGGAGAATGAGGCACTTTGTGATGCAGGCTTGAGACTGGGCGGCCTGGTGCTGAGCACTGGAGCTGAGCCTGGGACCGCCACAGGGGCTCAGTGCTATCAGAAGTCCTAGAAAGTCAAACAAAGCTTAGCACAGTTCACATGAAGAAAAAAATGTGTACATAACTAATTTGAGGGTTGTTGCTGAAATATGGTTTAAAGAGTTGTCTGATATATGTTCTAAGTATGTGAGACAGTAGGTCAGTCTCACAAATAGGTTTTATCAGAAAAAAAGTCATTATTGTTTTTTGTGTCTCTGGACAGAATAAACAAATGCCCTTATCAGATTACAGGTCACACCTAATATGAAAATTACAGAGCAGCTGGGCATGCGGACATGAAATGGAGCTTTGAGGAGCTTGATTTTCTTTTTTTTTTTTATTAAATCATAACTGTATACATTGATATGATCATGGGGTATCATACACTCGCTTCATAAACCATTTGACACATTTTTATCACAGTGGTTAACATAGCCTTTCCGGCGTTATCTCAGTTATCTCAGCAAATACCCCTGTAAGATGCACCACAGGTGTGATCCCACCGATCCCCCTCCCTCTACCCACCCCCCTCCCTTTCCCACTTCCCCCTATTGTTAAGTTGTAGCTGGGTTATAGCTTTCATGTGAGAGTCCCAAATTAGTTTCATAGTAGGGCTGTGTACATTGGGTACTTTTTCTTCCATTCTTGAGATACTTTACTAAGAAGAATATGTTCCAGCTCCATCCATGTAAACATGAAAGAGGTAAAGTCTCCATCTTTCTTTAAGGCTGCATAGTATTCCATGGTATACATATACCACAATTTATTAATCCATTCGTGGATCGATGGGCACTTGGGCTTTTTCCATGACTTAGCTATTATGAATTGGGCTGCAATAAACATTCTGGTACAAATATCTTTGTTATGTTGTGATTTTTGGTCTTCTGGGTATATGCCCAGCAGAGGAATTACAGGATTGAATGGCAGATCTATTTTTAGATCTCTGAGTGTTCTCCATATATCTTTCCAAAAGGAATGTATTAATTTGCATTCCCACCAGCAGTGCAAAAGTGTTCCCTTTTCTCCGCATCCACGCCAACATCTCTGGTCTTGAGATTTTGTGATATAGGCTAGTCTCATTGGAGTTAGATGATATCTCAAAGTAGTTTTGATTTGCATTTCTCTGGTGATTAAAGATGATGAGCATTTTTTCATATGTCTGAAGGCCGTGCGCCTGTCTTCTTCAGAGAAGTTTCTCTTCAAGTCCCTTGCCCAGCCTGCGATGGGATCCCTTGTTTTTTTCTTGCTGATGCGTTTGAGTTCTCTGTGGATTCTGGTTATTAAACCTTTGTCAGAGATATACCCTGCAAATATCTTCTCCCATTCTGAGGGTTGTCTGCTTGCTTTGCTTACTGTGTTCTTAGCTGTGCAGAAGCTTTTTAGTTTGATCAAGTCCCAGTAGTGTATTTTTGAAGCTGCTTCAATTGCCCGGGGGGTTCTCCTCATGAAATACTCACCCAGACCAATTTCTTCAAGGGTTTTCCCTGCATTCTCCTCTAGTATTTTTATAGTTTCTTGTCTTAAGTTTAAATCTTTAATCCAATGAGAGTCTATCTTAGTTAATGGTGAAAGGTGTGGGTCCAATTTCAGTCTTCTGCAGGTTGCCAGCCAGTTCAGCCAGCACCATTTGTTAAATAGGGAATCTTTTCCCCACTAAATGTTTTTAATTGGCTTGTCAAAAATCAAATAGCGGTAAGTAGCTGGATTTATCTCTTGGTTCTCTATTCTGTTCCAGATATCTACTTCTCTGTTTTTGTGCCAATACCATGCTGTTTTGATCACTATCGATTTGTAGTAAAGTCTGAGGTCTGGTAGTGTGATTCCTCCTGTTTTGTTTTTATTTCTGAGTAATGTCTTGGCTATTCGAGGTTTTTTCTGATTCCATATAAAACGAAGTAATGTTTTTTCAAGATCTTTAAAATATGACAGTGGAGCTTTAATAGGGAGTGCGTTGAAATTATATATTGCTTTGGGTAGTATGGACATTTTGATAATGTTGATTCTTCCCAGCCATGAGCATGGTATGTTTTTCCATTTGTTAACATTTTCAGCTATTTCTTTTCTTAGAGTTTCATAGTTCTCTTTATAGAGATCTTTCACGTCTTTTGTTAGGTAAATTCCCAAATATTTCATCTTCTTTGGTACTACTGTGAATGGGATAGAGTCCTTAACTGCTTTTTCAATTTGACTGTTGTTGGTGTATATAAAGGCTACCGATTTATGAATGTTGATTTTGTAACCTGAGACGCTGCTGTATTCCTTGATCACTTCTAGGAGTTTTGTAGTAGAGTCCCTAGTGTTTCCCAGATACACAGTCATATCATCTGCGAAGAGCGAAAGTTTGATCTCTTCTGACCCTATATGGATACCCTTGATCGCCTTTTCTTCCCTAATTGCGGTGGCTAAAACTTCCATTACAATGTTGAAAAGCAATGGAGACAATGGGCAGCCTTGTCTGGTTCCTGATCTGAGTGGAAATGATTCCAATTTAACTCCATTCAATATGATATTGGCTGTGGGTTTGCTGTAGATAGCCTCTATCAGTTTAAGAAAAGTCCCTTCTAGACCAATTTTCTTGAGTGTTCTGATCATGAAGGGATGCTGGATATTATCAAAAGCTTTTTCTGCATCAATTGAGAGAATCATATGGTCTTTGTTTTTTAATTTGTTTATGTGCTGAATTACATTTATAGATTTACGTATATTGAACCAGCCTTGAGACCCTGGGATAAAACCGACTTGGTCATGATGTATAATTTGTTTGATGTGTTGCTGGATTCTGTTTGTTAGGATCTTGTTGAATATTTTTGCATCTATATTCATTAGTGATATTGGTCTATAATTTTCTTTTCTTGTTGGGTCTTTTCCTGGTTTGGGGATCAGGGTGATGTTTGCTTCATAGAACGTGTTGGGTAGTCTTCCTTCTTTTTCTACATTTTGGAACAGGTTGAGTAATATAGGTACTAATTCCTCTTTAAAGGTTTGGTAGAATTCTGACGTGAAACCATCTGGTCCCGGGCTTTTCTTTTTAGGGAGGTTTTGTATAGTTGATGCTATTTCTGAACTTGATATGGGTCTGTTCAACATTTCCACTTGATTCTGGCTAAGTCTTGGAAGGTGGCGTGCTTCCAAGTATCGGTCTATTTCCTTCAGATTTTCATATTTCTGAGAATAAAGTTTCTTGTAATATTCATTAAGGATTTTTTGGATTTCTGATGAGTCTGTGGTTATTTCGTCTTTGTTGTTTCTGATTGATGATATTAGAGATTTTACTCTTTTTTTCCTGATTAGGTTGGCCAGAGGTTTATCTATTTTATTGACCTTTTCAAAAAACCAGCTTTTTGATTTATTGATCTGTTGTATTATTCTTTTGTTTTCAATTTCATTTAATTCTGCTCTAATTTTGGTTATTTCTTTTCTTCTACTGGGTTTGGGGTTGGAATGTTCTTCCTTTTCCAGTTGCGTGAGATGTCCCATTAAGTTGTTAACTTCCTCTCTTTCCGTTCTCTTGAGGAAGGCTTGCAGTGCTATAAATTTCCCTCTTAGAACTGCCTTTGCGGTGTCCCAGAGGTTCTGATAGTTTGTGTCTTCATTGTCGTTTTGTTCCAAAAAATTGGCAATTTCTTTCTTAATCTCATCTCTGACCCAGCTATCATTCAGCATAAGGTTATTTAACTTCCATGTTTTTGTATGGGTATGCAGATTCCTGTTGTTACTCAATTCAAGTTTTATTCCATGATGGTCCGAGAAGATGCATGGAATAATTTCTATTCCTTTAAATTTACTGAGGTTAGCCTTGTGACCTAAAATGTGGTCAATTTTGAAGTTCCGTGGGCTGATGAGAAGTATGTGTATTCAGTTTTGTTGGGATGAAATGTTCTGTAGATGTCTGCTAAATCTAAATATTGGATGGTTAGGTTTAAATCTAAGGTTTCTTTGCTCAGCTTCTTTCTGGAGGATCGATCCAACACTGCCAAGGGAGTGTTGAAATCTCCGACGATTATGGAGCTGGAGGAAATCAAGTTGCTCATGTCTGTTAGAGTTTCTCTTATAAATTGAGGTGCATTCTGGTTGGGTGCATAGATATTAATAATTGAAATCTCATCATATTGAGTATTACCCTTAACAAATATGAAGTGACCATTCTTGTCCTTCCTTACTTTTGATGGTTTAAAGCCTACTGTATCTGCAAATAAAATTGCAACACCTGCTTTTTTCTGATTACCATTTGCCTGAAATATGGATGACCATCCTTTCACCCTGAGTCTGTATTTGTCTTTTAAGTTGAGGTGTGACTCTTGTATGCAACAAATATCTGGCTTGAGTTTTTGTATCCAGTCAGCTAACCTATGCCTCTTTAGAGGACAGTTTAAACCATTCACATTGATGGAGAGTATTGATAAGTCTGGTGGAATTTTGGGTATCGAGTTTTTCAAAGGTCCAGTGGACATTTTTAATCCTTTCGCCAGTGTGGAAGTTGGAGTTTGATCCGAAGTTTATGAGTGAGTTTACTTTTGTGGTATAGGATTGGGTTGGTCATTGTGGAGGATAGGTCTGAGAATATCCTGAAGAGCTGGTTTACTTATGGCAAATTTTTTCAACATATGAATGTCATTGAAGTATTTAATTTCTCCATCATAGATGAAACTCAGTTTAGCTGGATACAAGATCCTGGGTCGAAAGTTTTTTTGCTTTAGGAGATTAAAAGTTGATTACCAGCCTCTTCTGGCTTGAAAAGTTTCAGCAGAGAGATCTGCAGTTATTCTAATATTCTTACCTTTGTACGTTATAGTTTTCTTTCGCCGGGCTGCTTTGAGAATCTTCTCTTTCATGTTAACTTTAGTGAAACTAATTATGATATGTCTGGGTGATGACTTATTGGGGTTGAATCGTGCTGGGGTTCTGAAGCTGTCTGCTATCTGAATTTCAGATTCTCTAGGCATGTCTGGAAAATTTTCTTTCATAATTTCATGCAGAAGGGCCTCTGTGCCCTTGGAGGCCACATCATCGTTCTCAGAAATTCCTATAATCCTTATGTTGCTTTTTTTCGAATTATCTGAGAGTTCTCTGAGTGAGTGATCCGTTTTTGCTCTCCATTTCTCTGCCTCTTTGAGAGATTGGGAGTGTTCGAAGACTTTATCTTCAATGTCAGAAATCCTTTCTTCTGCTTGCTCCATTCTGTTACTGAGGGATTCTACTGTATTTTTCATATCTTTGAGGGCTGTAAGTTCTTGCTTCAGTGTGTCTAAGTCTTTGGTGGTTTTGTCTTTAAATTTGTTAAATTCTTGAGACAATTTTTGAATTTCTCCTCGGATTTCTAATTCCATTTTATTAATCTTGTCTGCCATCCAAATTCTGAATTCGATTTCTGACATCTCAGCCAGTTGTTTATGAATGGGATCTTCAATCACATCTGCCATATCTTTTCTTGGGGGGGTTGATCTATTCTGATTATTCATGTTACCAGAGTTTTTCCGCTGATTCCGCCCCATGGTTATTTTACTCCCTTTGGTTTTTCCCCTGGGGTTTTATCGAGGGCCCGTACAGTGTTGTGGCCTGAGAAACTGGGGCCCTGTCTGGTGTGGTGGAGCAAAGTGGTTCTGTCTTATTTTCAGCTGGTTTCTGTTCGATCCTATTGCAACTTCTACTCTGGCTTGAAGTCTCAGCTGTGTGGAAAAATCAGCAATTAAGTCACCCCGCCTGCCCACCTCTGGCCCCAGTTGGAAAAGGAGAATCAACCTTCCTACAACCATACACCCAGGGCACCGCCTGAAAAGTCCTCAGTCTATTAGCCCAGTTCAAAAGGTCCGAATCTACTGTCTCAATCGGCACTTGTCTCGGGTGAGAGAGTTCAAGAGGTCTCTGGGAACTGGATCACAGGGGCCTGGTGACTCCTCTGACACGGCTCACCCCAGTGCAGCGTGGAGTCAGGAGGAGCCACCCAGCAAACAGAGCAGTCTAGGAAGGTTGACGTCTCCTTCCCCACTTTGCCCCTCCGTCGGACCCAGTCACTGGTATCTCTGCAGATGGCTAACCCAGTTGCCTGCAGTGAACAGACACTCCAGGGGTTTGCACCTGCCTGAATCGCAAGGAAGTCTGCCAGGCCCCCGCAGACTGCCGCTATCTAGCAGGAGGAGATGGGGCCTGACATCTATGAGTGTTTGATGCAGGTGATGGGAGGGAGGTGTTCACTCAGGCTTAGCCCCGTTCCTGATGGATGCTGCTAACAGAACAGAACAGAACAGAACAGACAACTTTGCGGGGTTCTGTCTCTGTTCCTGTCGAAATCGCCTACAGAAGACGAGCTGTTTTGAGTTCAAACGTCTTTGGTGTTGGAGGTTTGAGTCCGATCACCTCTCTGGGTCGGCCCCGCCCTGGAAGCTTCCCGGGTTTGTGAGCAGTGTCAGGAAATCCCCCGCTCACCGGTGGCCTCCTCTGGTTGCCCAGGGAGACAGGGGGTGTGGCCTCAGAATATCCAGAAGTGAGCGTTCTGCCGTTAAAGAAAAAATGGCTGTTGATCTACCTCCAGGGAACTGCTGCTCTGGTGTGGGCACTCAGGCGACCCTTTTCTCTTCTGTCTCGCGCCCCAGAGTCAGCACTGAGCGGCCGCAGTTTGTGCTGGGTCCACACCCCTCAAGAGATCCCCCAAGAATCAGAACTCTTGGGGGATAGGCCCCCAGACCCCTAATGGGAGTGGGGGGGTGGAAGCTAGAGTTTCATTCAGTTTTAGGCAACAATTCGGCCCGGGGAGGGCTCCTGCACTGCACCGCAGGGAAGTGCCGCCAAGGCTTGATTTCACCTCAGCAGAGTGCCCTCTCCTCGCTCACGTGTCCCAGAGTCGGCGCTGACCTGACGCAGCTCAGGCACTGTGCACTCCCCTCGAGAAATCACCCAAGGAGCCGAACTCCTGGGGGATAGGCCCTCAGACCCCGAGTGAGAGTAGGGGCTCTCAGCTCTCAGCGGGGAAGCTAGAGTCTTATTCAGTCTTGTGTCCCGTAATGTTGCCCGGGGAGGGTTGCTGCACTGCACCGCAGGGAAGTGCCGCGAGGCGTGACTCCCCCTCAGCCCGGTGCCCTCTCCTCACTCGGCGCGCCTCAGAGTCAATGCTGACCAGTCGCAACTCGGGGACTGTCCACTCCCCTTGAGAAATCACCCAAGGATCTGAACTCCTGGGGGACAGGCCTCCAGACCTCAGTGGGCGGGAGGGGAGCGCCGGGAGGGTTGCCAGCAAAGGATTCCCAAAGTTTTATTCCGTTTTATGCCTGGCAGGAGAACGCCACAGCACCCCAGTAGGGGAGGTAGGTCCAGTTTTTAGAAGGTCTCTCCCTGGAGTGTAGTGGGAGGGCCTTTAATTTCTGCCCACTTGTTTAATTGTGGGGCTCTCGAGCCGGTCCCATGGGGGAGGGGGACTCCCATCCGCTTGGTGGTGGATTTTGTACCTTTTGTTTGCGTCCTTGTGATCGCAGCTTGCCTCAGCGGTGTTGATGTGCGTTCTTCAACCTTCTCTCTTGGTGAGGCTCAAGTCCACCAGGATACTTACTAAATTTCTGTCCCTTAACTCTCCTTCTGGAGGGAGCCTCTGTTGAAAGCTGGCTTCAGTCCGCCATCTTGTCTGTACTTTTTTCGAGCTTGATTTTCTATTACAATTTCTGTTGTAAATTCTACGTGTGTGATCTCATCATAAGTTGATTTTTCATTAGGAAACAAGAGTCACAACAAAGGTTCCGTTTCATGATAAAATCTTCATTGAGAAAATATTTTCACTCAAGAAAACTGCGATATGTTTTCTATTTCAAAATTTTGGTTCCAGTGTTTGCTTTTGTACTTTAAAAAGTTTATGGCTTGGTGGCGCCTGTGGCTCAAGGAGTAGGGTGCCGGTCCCATATGCCGGAGGTGGCGGGTTCAAACCTAACCCTGGCCAAAAACCACAAAAAAAAAAAAAAAAAAAGTTTATGGCTTAAAAATAGGGCACAAGACATGAGGAGGGGACTCTGCTTTGTCTCGTGAGGGCCTTTATAGAGCCCGGGGTAGGCGTCCCTGAGGGAAATTCCTGGCTCAGGCCCCTCTGTCATTGCCACGCTCAGATAGGCTTATTACGAAACCTCAACGTGGTGGCCTCCAAGTGGCCTAGGCTCAAAGAAATTTCTAGGACATGGAGTTTGGATGAGCCTTAGCTGTTATTTACACAAAATAATAAATTGCTTGTTGTAGAAATAATTCCTTTTACAATTTTCACAGCCCATGCTCCATTTCTTGTGGTCCTTCCCTCCGTCCACCGTCCGCAAGGGCACTCAGGCTTCCTACTAGACTGTCCATACCAGATCAGGTTCTGCTCATCGTTTCGTGATCCATATCGCTTTCCACGGTGGCTTAGCACATAGGAGTTACCTAATCGGTGTCCTTTGAATGTCGACTTATCAATTCACCTAAATTCAAGTGTAAAATTGTGATGATGCCAGAGATACGTTTAGAGAACATTTTGTCTTCACCACCGTTGTAAACATCGCTGATCTGGTGATGACTTGCTCTGCAGATAGGTCAGGGAGACGTGTTGGCATCCTCCTATTTCATCATCCTAGACAGCCATGGGCTTGCTGGGGACCTCTGTAGTGAGCTCGGGACGTCTTCACACTTTCCAAAGGGCTTCCAGGTCCTCTGACGCTTGTCCTGGAAGACCAGCCAGGTGCCCTTTGGCTGCATTCAGCAGTTTTGCATAGTGGGGCACAGAGGTAGTTGGGGCTGCAGCACACGGCCTGTGCTCACAGGCCAGGCAGCCCCTGTCAGAACCCACATCTCCACTGCCGGAGGAAGTGGAGGAAGCTGACCGCTCCAGGAAGCTGATCGTAGTCAGAGGCAGGCTCCGAAGAGATGTGCAAGAGGAGCTTCAAAGTGTGAGAAGAGGAGGTAAGATCTTCTATTCACATGTTTTGTCAAACAGTGTAAAAGAAATGATGCTTTATTACCAGTTAACACATACAGCGCCACAATGTTGCTCTCGCGTATCTTAGAGTACATGGTGGGATGGTCTCCTTTCTTCGTTCATTCCAGAGTTTACTAATCCTGCCCTGAACCCTGACCTGAGCCCTCACCACGTGTAGTAGAGGCGCTAACTATTGCGCCCCGTACCGGCAGGCCCCAGCTGAATTCCCGTGAGGTGCGGTGAGGGTCTGCAGCCTGCTGAAAGATTTCCGCCTCCAGCAGCAGCATCTCTTTTCTTCTGGTTCTCCAGCACCAGGGAGTTTGCTCTGTTGACAACAGGTGCCATCATGAAGTAATGGGAGTTGGTGTCCCCAGGGACAGCCTTCAGTCAGTGGGGATGGGTGGTCAGTGGAGATGGACGGTCAGTGGATAAATACCCCAGCCTTCCCATCACCCAGGAAGGTGGGTCCCACACGGTGTTTCAGAGGGCCGCTGTTGGGACTGGCCCCAGGACAGTGACATGCCCATGACTGTGTGCATCATGTCACTTCACCTGTCCCTGTCCCAGGGCTTCCTAGGACCACCTCCCAAGAAAACAACCTGCACTCAAGTCCTTAACTCTGGGTCTGCTGTTGAGGGAGCCCAGAAGTCAGCTTAAGTGGACTCACGTGCTACGTCATCTCGTTAACTATACTCATGTTATCTGAGCAGGTTTTTAAAAGGTTGGTTCAAAGAAACTTCATACCAAAGATGGCACTGGTAATAGGGGGGCAGGTGAACAGGATAATGACGTTGCTTAAGCTTCTCTGAATCTTGTAAGAGCTCTTTGTCACCCAAGTTGCAATCTAAAAATGATGGCTATCAAAGTGGATCTGACATGAAGTGGGCCAGAAATACAGATTGTCAGGGACTGTTTGAAATAGACATTTATATTCACTGTGATGACAAACCTCCCTCTACCTCCGCATGGTGCTTTGAGATACAACTTAATGATTATATGATGCTGTCACAATTGATAAGACATTAAAATATACTGTTTGTGTCATCTTTATTATTTTTATGTTTTTGTTTTTCGTGACATAACATATTAGTAAAGTGGTGCATGCAGTAATTCCATGTTTGTGAATAATAATTTATAAATTTGTCCTTGTAGTTCTTTACTAAATGGGGATGCCTACAATGAGTTCTTTACTAATGAGACCAAAATTAAATTTTTTAAAGACCGCTGTGCAGCTGTATAACCAGCAGAGGTTACCACATTTAAAATCTCTAATTTCATAGGTGAGAAAAGGGGGCTCCACTCAATGTAAGTAGCTTTCCCAGGATCACACTTCCAGCTGATGGCAGGACCAAGTTAGAACGCAGGCCTTCGACACTCAGACCTGGCCACCCTGCCACAGGGCCTCCACCTCTGGAACTATTCTGCCACCACCTAGCAGGTGCCTGCGTTTCTGGGACACACCCTGCTCTGGCTGTTCTCAACACCCACCTGACTCTCTTGATTCCTTTACGTTTGCTGACTTTAATACATTCCTCCACATGGATCTCTCTGTGACCTTCACCCTCTCACCTTGTCCCGTATGACAGCCCCAAGTTATACCTTGTCCTGCCTCACAGTCTTTTCAACACAGGGCCACCTGTTGTCCAAAGTGCTGATGATCAGTCCACATG
This sequence comes from Nycticebus coucang, assembly GCF_027406575.1. Taxonomy (NCBI): domain Eukaryota; kingdom Metazoa; phylum Chordata; class Mammalia; order Primates; family Lorisidae; genus Nycticebus; species Nycticebus coucang. The sequence goes on from NC_069788.1 coordinate 3,041,831, forward strand.
TGGTCCAATGAGCCAGGGCTGGTGATCGCAGCGATAGAGGCCCCCTTTTGCTGAGAGCTGCAGGAGCTGTGCTGGTTGCGTCTGATATGATGTTGGCCTGCTTTAATCTTCACTTGTCCCTCCAACTCCGAGCTGATTTTGGTTCTGAAGTGCTAAAGAATCATATGAGGGGCTGGAGGAGGCTGAGAATATTAGTTCCAGATTCACATCTGTAAGCTTGTGAATTTAGTAACTACCGTGTTCTCATAGCTCTAATGCAGAATAGTAATTAGTGCCTGAGTGTAATGCACAAAGCCGGAGGGAGAGGACGCACAGGGAAGTGCTGTAGGTAAACACAGGGATTTAAAGCCAAGCTGTCGTTGATCTTAATTTCCGCTCTCCCGTCATTAGCTCATTAGCAGTGATCTGCTCACTGCTGCACGCCTGTCTCTTAGTCTCTAAAATGTGAATAATAACTTTACCTACTTCCAAAGAAGATCGTGAAGATGAAATGAAATAATATGATGAAATAAGATCAATAAGATGAAATGAAAGCTTTAGAATATCATCTAGTGAAAGAAAACAGCGTCGTCTTCACAAAGTGTCACTGTTAGGTAGATATTCATCCATTCACTGAAAAGTCCAATGGCCTATTTCTGAATACAAACTTGTACTTTGTGGGGACATGGTAAAGTATGAAATGTGACTCTGGGCCCCACAAGAGCGGTGATAGGGTGACATTCTGAGCAACAGCAGCAGCGATGACAATGGAGACAAAAGCACAGATTTGTAAAGCAGAATGTGCAGGACACCATGGCGGATGGAATGTGGGAGGCAAAGAGGAAGGTTTGTAAAAACACCTGCCCTCCCCACCCTTTAGTTTGTGTGTTTATATAAAACATGTTTTAGCGTAAAGGAGGAACCACGGAGGGAGGAGCAGGCTTGAGTGGAAGATGGGGTTGAGTTGGAGCGTTCTAGAGAGGAGCCTGGAGCTTGAGAGGAAGGGACTCTGGAGTCGGACTTGAGATGACAGTTGAGGTCTAGGGAGTCACGGAGATCACTCGGGGGACGCATTCAGGGGAGGGGGGAATTCAGATTATATTAATACTTAGGACAGAACTTAAGAGGGTAAGTCAGCAAAGCCGAAAGAATAATTAGGAATGTAATGACACCACCAACAGCAGAGTGTTCTGAAAACGGAAGCTGCAGGAAGGTCCCAGATGCCCCACAGTGGCGAATGAGTATAATGGAGACCAGAGGTGTTTCAGGGCTCAGTGTGCTGGTCACAGGGAGCTGGTGAGGACGGTGCGGACTGATGGTTATAGCCACCACTTGGACATCACCCTTATGACAAACGTGGAGTTTGTGTGTCACCACTGCTGTCTGACTGGTGGGCGCTGCCCTGATGCCCCCGCCGCTGTCTGACTGGTGGGCGCTGCCCTGATGCCCCCGCCGCTGTCTGACTGGTGGGCGCTGCCCTGATGCCCCCGCCGCTGTCTGACTGGTGGGCGCTGCCCTGATGCCCCCGCCGCTGTCTGACTGGTGGGCGCTGCCCTGATGCCCCCGCCGCTGTCTGACTGGTGGGCGCTGCCCTGATGCCCCCGCCGCTGTCTGACTGGTGGGCGCTGCCCTGATGCCCCCGCCGCTGTCTGACTGGTGGGCGCTGCCCTGATGCCCCCGCCGCTGTCTGACTGGTGGGCGCTGTCCTGATGCCCCCGCCGCTGTCTGACTGGTGGGCGCTGCCCTGATGCCCCCGCCGCTGTCTGACTGGTGGGCGCTGCCCTGATGCCCCCGCCGCTGTCTGACTGGTGGGCGCTGTCCTGATGCCCCCGCCGCTGTCTGACTGGTGGGCGCTGCCCTGATGCCCCCGTTGCTGTCTGACTGGTGGGCGCTGTCCTGATGCCCCCGCCGCTGTCTGACTGGTGGGCGCTGCCCTGATGCCCCCGCCGCTGTCTGACTGGTGGGCGCTGCCCTGATGCCCCCGCCGCTGTCTGACTGGTGGGCGCTGCCCTGATGCCCCCGCCGCTGTCTGACTGGTGGGCGCTGCCCTGATGCCCCCGCCGCTGTCTGACTGGTGGGCGCTGCCCTGATGCCCCCGCCGCTGTCTGACTGGTGGGCGCTGCCCTGATGCCCCCGCCGCTGTCTGACTGGTGGGCGCTGCCCTGATGCCCCCGCCGCTGTCTGACTGGTGGGTGCTGCCCTGATGCCCCCGCCGCTGTCTGACTGGTGGGCGCTGCCCTGATGCCCCCGCCGCTGTCTGACTGGTGGGCGCTGTCCTGATGCCCCCGCCGCTGTCTGACTGGTGGGCCTGTTCTGATGCCCCCACCGCTGTCTGACTGGTGGGCGCTGCCCTGATGCCCCCGCCGCTGTCTGACTGGTGGGCGCTGTCCTGATGCCCCCGTTGCTGTCTGACTGGTGGGCGCTGTTCTGATGCCCCCGCCGCTGTCTGACTGGTGGGCGCTGCCCTGATGCCCCCGCCGCCGTCTGACTGGTGGGCACTGTCCTGATGCCCCCGCCGCTGTCTGACTGGTGGGCACTGTTCTGATGCCCCCACTGCTGCCCTGATGCCCCCGCCGCTGTCTGACTGGTGGGCACTGTTCTGATGCCCCCGCTGCTGTCTGACTGGTGGGCGCTGCCCTGATGCTCCCTAAGCCTCAGTATTTTTGCTATTCTCTCTCAGGGTTCACAGCCCATAATGAGGGGAAGTTGATGCCCGGAGATGGCAGAGAAAGGGTTTAATTCCACTGGGTGCTAAGTGGGGAGATGGGAAGAATTTCTCAGAGCTGCCTCACCGATTATTTGGAAGGCAGGGTTTTTAAGGATAGTTTGGTGGACCAGGGATTAGGTAATTAGGTTTGCTAACTGGCTGTGTTCCGGGCGGGACTGTCAGCTTCTTAGCACAGGCTGCAGGCCTGGGGGGCCGAGGGGGGGGTTGTCAGCCAATCTACTGGAAGGCAGGACCTGGAAGACGTCTGTGAAGCTATCCCCAGGTTTTGAAATAGTGATATTATTTGTGGAAAAAGCTAAGAATCTTTATGGCCACCAGCTCTGTGACTCTAGACAGCAGACAGGGGACAGTAGGTAATTATTATCTTACTTTAGCCAGTCCCATACCACAGTTCTCACCTTGTACCGCTGTATTATCTGTGTAACAGTGGCTTCACTTTCATCCGTATACACAAGGCTACTGAAGACACCCACCTCATTTGATTTCCGGAAGAAATGCAAGCTGCATCAGCCTGCATGTGCATTCACCCAACACATATCAGCTATTATTAACAACAATATTATTACAGTTGATTGAGGGGGAAATGGGAGATTAGGACACGTTGATTTCTCAAACCTACGAAGAATGACCACTTTCTACCTGAATAGAAAATACTATCCAAAAAAGGATTTTTTTTTTTTTTGGATGAAAGAGAGCTTGAGTATGTTTTAGGCAGAGACGAAAGACACAGTGAATGAATAAAAATAATACTACTATCAGAAACGGAGGCCTCTTTATTTAGAGAAAATTTTCTCATAAAGGAAAAACTTCACAGAGATAATGTGACAAGTTCAATAAATCAGCAACAGAGGATAACATGTGAATTGAAACATCCATGGGTGAATCTAATTTACGCAGCTGCCTACAATTTGCTGGCTGTTCTCAAGAAAAGTGAGCGTTTACTCCGTGGGGCGCTTTCAATTGACAAGTCTTCACTCCTCTGAAATGAGTGTGAGCGGTAGCGGGGTCTGGGCAGGTTCACCTGGACGGGATACTACCACTTTCCAATGGTTCTTCTAGTCATATGAGACCTGGAAATGAGATGGGACACAAAGAAAGGGGTTCCAGGGGGTGGAGTGGGAGGGAACCTCGCTGCTGAACCCAGACCTACAGAGGGTCCGCAGAATGTATGAGGCGACCTGGTGACCAATGACGATAGAGACCACCAGTGACCAATAGGAAGAGACCACCAGTGACCAATAGAAAGAGACCATCAGTGACCAATAGGAAGAGACCACCAGTGATCTCTAGGAAGAGACTGTCAGTAACCAATAGGAAGAGACCAATAGGAAGAGACCATCAGTGACCAATAGGAAGAGACTTTCAGTGACCAATAGGAAGGGGCGCCCGCCAGGAGCGCAGAGAGGCGGATGAGAGGCCCGGGCCAGTTTCTCTCCGAGTATTTACCCCCTGCAGGCCCATGTTTCTGGTTCTCTCACCTTTTCTTGTCCGGGAGACCCTTCCACTTCTCTCTGGAAGTGCTCTAAACTTGCCCTTTGTTCGTCCTGAATAAAACTTGTTTGTTGCTCCGAAACGTGCTGTCTGTCCACACTGCCTGTCCGCTCCGGTTTTATTCTGTTTCCTTTCGTTTTTGCTTTCCATTCCAGCTGTGCTTCTGTTGAACTTTCTGGCTCAAATGAGTAATCCAACCACGTCAGATGGGTTTGGGAGCCGGGACCTCGGACCCCAACAGGAAAGATGAGAGAGAGACCAGGACTAACGACCCAGGCCATCAGCCGCTAAAGCTCAGGCTGCCAGGAGGCTGCCCTGGGGAACACTGATTGCCTTGGTGGCTTACAAACACTCATGAAATCAAATCGCTCTTCCCAAATGGATGGAGATCAGTGGCCCCACAGTGGTCACAGAAATGGGAAAAAGGAAAAATGTCAGGAGAGCGCAATAAGCGAGAGGCTTGGTTCGGAAATCAGCCACTCCCAGCATTATGTTTTGAAAGAACTGGGATGAAACATTTTGACCGCCAGACATCATTTTGAGCTCTGCCAGAACCATCCCTGTGCTTATCAAATGGGAAGTTTAAAGAAGTAACAGCTCCCGCTTCCCAGTTTTGCCTACAGTTGGCCTTGCAGATAGGCGAGGAGGTTCCTCTGTGTTCCTTTCTCGAGGCCTCACCACTTCTAGGATTCTTCTCCCCCAGGGAGTTCAGGGCTCCCGGCAGTGGAGAGAGGAACAGGTCTGAAGAGGTCTGGGGAGATGCAACTTGCCAGATTTTGTCTGATTTTAAAGCCCTCTCCAGGCAGAGGCTGGGCACAGCTCACTTCTGGGCCATCTGTTGTCAGCAGGAAAGAGCCCAGGGGATCAACTCAGAGGAGCTGCTGATGACTGGAAAGGATTCAAGGTGATGACCCGTCAGGCTGTTAAAGGAGGGAAGTTACATCTATTGACTCTGAACTAAGAATGTCAAACACATAGGAGCATTTCACCGATTATAGCCTCCAAACGACAGCTTACTCTTAGCTCTGATAATTCTTGGCAGGCTACAGAGCCGAGCATACTAAGAATAAGAGCCCTGTGACCTGGGTTCCAATACTAAACCCCACCTAGAAAGAAGAGCCTTCATGATGGAGGAAAACAAGATGAAAATACCTCCTTCCTTTGTGTAGCCTTCATCCGGGATGAGCTGGGACAATTAAATGGATCTTGCATTGATTTGTTTTCAATCCAGTGGTTAAAATATCAACAATCATTCTAATCTGAGAAGAGAAGAAAAAAGGAAGAAAATGGTTCATAGAAACCACACTCTGTGGAAGTAAATCCTCAGGGCATCTTCAGGAAATAAAGAATTTTCATTGTTGAAAAATCTACCCTACAGTAGCATGGAATAAATATTTATTAGACAGGTGGCATCATTGGTAGAAAAGATGCTATACTAACTGTTGTGAGAAATATAAAGGGGGAAACAGTAAGAAACAACATATTATCTGAAAACATAAATATCAGAAACGGACATACAACCCAGCCAAGTGTGTGTGCAGAATGTGGATTGAAAGGCAAAATAAAGTTATTAAACATTGCTTTAAGGCAAAGGCAATAGCAAATCCCTGTCCTTGTGCAGGGAAATTGCTTTAGCAAATGTGTTTTTCATTTGCTCTTTTTAACCACCCTAAGACCTTACTGTGTTACAGCACAGGTGCAGCAGAGAGGAAAGACTTGTCTAAAGGTCACGCAGCAGGTGGGGGGTCAGGACGTGGCGTGGCAGAGGAGTCAGGGCAAATCATCCTATTTAGCATGGTTAATGGCTTTTGCACAATTTTAGTTTTGTGCACTTGTTTTTGGAAACTTCCATGCACTAAAGTCACAGTAATTCTTTAGTATAGTGAACATCTTATTCCGATGTGAGCATTCAGTCACTCCTAGGTACTTAGCTAAGGATAATCTCACATGTGGGAAATGACAGTTGTGTAAGGTTACTCATGTCTGCCTTGTTTTCAATGATAAAAGTTTGTAAACAGCTAAAATGTCCATCAATAGGGGACTGGGTAAATGAGGTCTGGCCCAGCCATGGCCCCATATACCAGGCAGCTGAATACAGAATGAAGCAGCTCTCTGCTTTCTGCTGGTGTGGAAAGACCTCGGTGTTAGCTTCCTAGCCTGCTGGGACACAGTGCTACAAACTGCGGGGGTTAAAACAGCAGAAGGTTATTGTGCAACAGTTCTGAAGGCTTGAAGTCCAAGACTGAGGCGTTCCAGTCCGTACTACCTCTGAAGCCTGTCGGTGAGAGCCCTTCCTTGCCTGTTTCTGGCTGCTGGTGCTTTGCCAGTAAGCCTGAGCCTGCAGCTGCCTAACTCCAGTATCTGCCTCTGCTGTGACAGGACGGCTGCCGCCTGTTTCTGAGTCCTCACGCCATTAGGATGCCAGTCATATAGGATCGAGGGCCCCTCCCTCTGTACTGTGACCTCATTGAAACTAATTATATTCCCAAAAACTTTATTTCCAAGTAGGGTCTCTTTCTGAGGCCTGGAGGTTAAGACTCCAACGTGTTTTGTGGGGAAACTCGATTCAGCCTATAACAATATGCAAGATAAATTAGGTTGAAAAAAAGTAACATGCAGAGAAGATAGCATGATTTTTGTATTAAAAAAAAATACACGCACTCATTACATAGAGTTTTCATAAACTCATTCAAGTATCTCCAGAAGGATTCATAAAGTGCTGGTGGCCTTCATACAGGCCAATGGCACAGCTAGTAGAAATAAGACAGGAGAACCACACTTTTTAATTATTGCTTTTCTGTACGTTCTAGATTCTGTGTTAACTGTTTTTCTTTTTTTTTTTTTTTTTGGCCGGGGCTGGGTTTGAACCCGCCACCTCCAGCATATGGGACCGGCGCCCTACTCCTTGAGCCACAGGCGCTGCCCTGTTAACTGTTTTTCAAAATGCCCCTCCACCACTATTCTTCAGTTACACTGAATCTATTAACATCCAATTCCCTCAAATATTAGGAGAAGGGATTCAGACCTTTTGTCCTGGGCTGCTCTGGCAAGATAATCAGAGAGGGAATTAGCTAGGTTTGATGCCACTCTGAAATATTAAGTAGAAAGAGAGAAATCAGAGGCGAGATGAGAGACTGGGCTCAGACCTGGCGTGATCAGAATCTGAAGCTAAGCAGACACATTTGACAGAGGTGAGCTCAGCTGCTTCAATGGATTATCACGGGTGTGAGGGCAAAGTGGGGCCCGGGGTTGGGAGTGGCCAGGCAGGCCCATAGCAGTGTCCATGTGGAGTACTTTCTAAACCTGCCAGTCCCAAGAATCCAGCATGTAGATTCTTGGGTCCCTCCCCTGGAAATTCTGGTTTGTTCAGTCTGGAGCCCTGAGAGTTTACTACATGCAGAGAGGAAGTCTGGCAAATACCAAGAGCAGAGAGAGAGCAGAGGCTGACTGAGGACCTTCACCGTTAGCTCCTTGTCCCCCAGCTCTTCCTTAAAGCTAACTACCCCTGATGATCAGGCAGAGGCAGCTTTCAGTCCGGGACCACTCGGATGCCTGTGAGATGCCCTCCATGCCACGACTATCCTTTCTTCATTCCCAAACTCTAATATAAAGACTTCCCTGGCACAGCTTGTTTGCTCCTGAATCATTTAGATCCTGATATTCCCAAGGGTTTCAAGAGAGAGTACTCGTGAGAGGTCAGGATAGAGAACTGAAGTGGTGATAGGAAAAATAAAGCCCCCCTTCAGATGAAAATTAGACCTTCCACTGGTACAGATCAGGAAAAAAGAAAATATTGATAAAAACTTTCCAGACTGTATTTTGATGCAATTTGCTGTGTAAGGAGTTAATAGTATGCTGTCTAAATAGGACTGGTGGTAAGATAAATTTTGAAAACATTGATAATGATTCCCCTCTTAAAGATTCACAATTATCATAGCTAAGTCTCTAAGAAATATTGATGTAAATAAATTAGTTAGATTTGTTGGGCTCAGAGTTTATGAAACTTAGTGGCTACAGATGTCCTTCTACTGTTTAGCTTTTGAAGTACTCTTGAAAGTGGGGGGTTCCAGGTAGTACAGTTTAGGGAACTTTATTGTGGATACTCTCACGTCTCATTTGCCAGGGGTTTTGGGAAATGTGCTGTTTTCCTAGAAATGAAGTAAGCTGAGTGGAGAAGAAAAGACTTCTAGGCACACTTATGAACTTGACGTTTATTGAATAGCATTTGGAAGAATAAACTAGACACTTTTTTTTTTAACAAAACATAGGAATTTTTTTATAAACTCTTTTACTAACATGCATTATTTTGTAATTTTCTTCTAAGAAATTGTAGACATTTTCCGCTTTCCAAAATATGATTAATATGAGAGTGTACCAGATTGTTGAGCTAACAAGTCTTGATTTATTAGCTAAAAGAAAAAAAAAAACCACCAGATTATGAGAACATGGAGGTACTATACTTATTTTATAAATACGTGATATTTTATAAATACATTTTATAATGAATTCATCTAAGTGGCAATAAAATACTAGAGTTAATGACAAGCATAAAAATATGCAAAGGTAGAATGAGACTTCCAATTAAACATGGCAAATTGAACCTGTTCATTTAGTTTGCTGCTTCTAAATCCCCACTCATGTGGCAGCAAAGGAGAAAGAAGAATGAAATAAAACTACGAAGAGAATAAAGAACACGGGGTGGGCAGTGGCAGCAGCTGAGAGGCTGCAGTGGACTTTAGCAGCTGCTGGGAAGTCGAATTAGTGACGAGGCGGCCCAGTGGCGAGAGCTGAGTCTGCCCTTCCTGCAGGGTGGGTGCCCACGTCTGACACTGTGAAGGCTCAGGACTTGAGGGTGCTTGTCCCTCCTGAAGAGGCAGGGTAGGGGTTGGGAGATTTATTAGAAGGATGCTACACAGCATTGGGGGGGGACTTCAGGCCCCCTCTGTAGCCAAGAAAGCCAGGTGCTGCCCCTCTGTACCTGATGGGAAGCAGCACAGGCAGTGGGGTTCACTGTGGAGCGAAGAAGTCCAGGCTGTAGGGTCTCTCTTGCATCGGTCCCTTCTGGGACCCTGTATTTAATTTCGAATTCATAATTTCATTTTATTTTATTTTATTTCTTTTTGTGGCTGGAAGGGGGCCCCCAAACCATATAACCTTTAGGCTCCATGAAACCTATATCCACCCTCCACAGAGGGGACAGGTCTGTAACCAACACAAGGCGATTGTGGGAGTTTGCAGAAAATCAGTTACCCTCCCCCAACTCCCTCCACAGTTTGGCTCTGCAAACACTGGCAGCCAGATTTGTATTTCCAAGCAAGAGACTGGAAGAAAATGAGCAGCTCAAAGTCAAAGCTCTACAGAAACTGACATTTAGAGAGGCCCAGGGTCCCGCCCTGACCCAATCCCCTTACAGCAGGTCTTCCAGTTGGGAAGTGCTATAACTCAAAGTTCTCACTTTTAAGTGTGAACAGACTGCCAGGTGAGAATCACCAGATAAGAATCCCCAGGAAAAAAAAAAAAAGCCTCTAACACAGTAGTTAAAAAAAAAAAAGAAGAGAGAGAAAAATGTTTAAAATAACAAACCCCATAACGAATATCTTCAGAAATTTAGAATGAGGAAATTCAACCAATAACAAAGATTACAGAAATAAAGTATCCAAAAAATGAAGGGGAATAAATTATTAAAGAAAAAACACAAGCAGATATCCTAGCTGTGAGAATCTGAGTTTCCAAGTGGAAAGAATCTACTGGATGACCCACACAGTAAATAATATTAATAATAATTATCTCGGTAACAGATGTTTATAGAGGGCTTGTTCCATGCCAGGCTCTGCTCTGGACATTTTAAAGTGTTACTGGTCTCCTCCTTCAACCCCAATGCAGTGGGTTCTAGTACCTCTGTGTTACAGCCGGCAGGGCTGGGGTACAGGAAATTTGAGCAACCTGCCTGCAGTGACAGAGCTATTTAAGGGATGGCTCTAGAATCTGTGTTAATCACACATTCCTGCCTCTCTAGAAATAAAGAAAGCTGAATTATTTTGAAATGTTAGAACCCTAAGACTTCCAGTGGGGGGAAATGGGCAATATACCAAGGATGTGCCAAGAATGACGACGGGATTCTCAGCTGCAGCTCGCAAGACCAGAAGGCAGTGGGGCAAGGCCTCCAAGTTTCTGAGGAAAACCCTTCCCCACCTGGAATCTCACACCAGGCTTCTCCATGAAGCACTTACAGCTGCTTGTGTGCCCTTTCCCTAGAAGCTCCTGGGGTGAGGTCAAGAAAGAGGAAGCCATGAAACCCAGGAGAGGAGCAGAGGGAAGTCCTGGGAGCCGAGACAGGACCTGGCACGATGCTGCCAGATGAGAGAGGAGGTCTGGAGAGGCAGGAAGGAGGCCGGTAGCTCTCAGGATGTGGAAAGCAAATCAAATGCTCAAAGAAGACAATGGCAGTGGCCGAGAAAGGAATCTAGTTGAGTGCCGAGTGAGAGGCAACCGCCTGCCGTACGTGCCTCGGTGTGTAGTCACGGGCTAGTCACACCAGAGAAAACATGGAAAGTGTTATTGTAACTCTGCTGGGGAGAGGCAGGGAGGGGACACGTGTCCTGGGTCTCCTTCTCCTTTTTTTTTTTTTTTTTGTTCATATAATGGGTCAGTTATCTAGTTCCTTGTTTAGTTTTTACCTTTATGTACTATAGTGCAAGTTCATAATACTTTGTTTTATTCATGGGTCTATGCGCAGGAAGGAGAAAGGCAGGGAGTATAACTGAGCTAAATACCCATTCTTTTCTTTTCTTTTTCTTTCTTTCTTCCCTTCTCTCTCTTTCTCTCTTTTTTTTTTTTATTGTTTAGACAGAGTCTCACTTTGTTGCCCTTGGTAGAAGGCTGTGATGTCATAGCTCACAGAAACGTCAGACTCTTGGGCTTAAGCAATTCTCTTGCCTCAGCCTCTCAAGTAGCTGGAACTAGTGTTTCTATTTTTAGTAAAGACAGTGTCTTCCTCTTGCTCAGGCTGGTCTTGAACTTGAACTCCTGAGCTCAAGCAGTCTACCCTCCTTGGCCTCCCAGAGTGCTGTGATTACAGGCATGAGCAACCACGTTTAGAGTAGATATCCGTTTTAGAGTAGAAAATCAGTAGGCAAAGTCCAATATTGGGAAACTAGATGGAGTGGCAGAAGCACAACCTTTCCGATAAAATCATTAGAAACAGTCAGCTGAAGTAGCAGAAAGAGATGGTGTCTGGGGAGCAGAAATCGGGACTGCAAAGGGATGATTTCAAGAGCGAGCTGCGAGCCTTGTAACAGTTTTTGATTCTTAAGTTATTTACATGTATGACTTTGATAAACACATAATTAAACATTGAAAAGGATAAAGATATAAATGGATGCTACAAGACTTTGTATAGCAAAATGCAGTCTCTTTTTTCACACAGCACATTTTGCAGCAGTGTTTTAGAACGACCGCTTTCACAAGCTGCAGGATGGGTGGCATGAGGTCAGAGGTTAGAAAAAGGAAAGGCTGTTTTGAATTAATTCAGATGGTAGATGATGAGGTCCTGAGCTGGGTGGGCATCGCTGAAATTGGAGAAGTAGTGGCATTTTAGGATGTACTTTGGTAGTTTAAAAGGTAGTTAAAAAGACACCCAGGAAAGGTGGCATATCCCATCCCCGTCATTCACGGTCACTCTCAGGTCATTCTGCAGAACTTTGGAAATAACGAGTACAATATTGTAACTTAAAATAAATGCAGGTTAGAAGAAATGGAAGATTGCCTTTAGTTGTTGCCATATTCCTTTCAAGACACTTTTGTAGTTCTAGGGTCCAGGATAAACAGCCTTTACCATTCTTTGGTACAGAAGGCAACTTTAGAAGCAGGGGGTGGGGTTGTGTAACACATCACAGCGTTACTGGGTCCAGAACTCACCAGCTGTCCCCCTGGTTTGAAGGGATCATCTGTCGTATTCCCGATAAAGACCTCAAGGTACCTCTCAGTTTTCCGAAGTACCAAACACCTTGCGTTTCCTGCCCTCTGTCATTTGGCTTATGCTGCCTTATATATTTGTGAATCATTTTCATTCCTCTTATGAGTTGATGTGGCCACCGGATGGGGGTTTGTACCACGTCCATGTAGGGACTCAGTAGAGATCTGTTGAGCTGAATGGAGTATTCATATTTGTACATGCTTATAGCAATGTAACTGTTTGTTCCTTTCCGAAGGAGAGTAGCCCAGTTTCCTAACTGAGTAAAGAACTAAATTAAACAAATTGTTCTTGACCCTAGCTGCACGTTCGAATCATGGGGACTTTTAAAAATTCTGATGCCCAATTCCATACAACAACTGGGAGTGGAGCCTGGAAAATTTTTTTTAATTCCCCTTGTGATTCTATTGTACACCAGATTGAGAATTACTGCATTACATCATACTCAGGGGTGCCCAACTTTTGGCTACTCTAGGCCACAATGAAGAAGAGTTGTCAGGGGCCACACAGTAGGTACACAAACACCAACAAGAGCTCATGAGCAAAAAAGCAGGTCCGTGCATAATTTTTGTGATATCTAGAACCACAGATAAACAAATACGTCCCTACATAATAAAACTAATGATGTGGCAGCCCATTCAGAAAGTCTTTCAAATTTATGGAGCATATTCCAAGTCTACATTCACTAATATAGAAAACGTACATATCTAAATAATAAAAAAAGTCTTTAGAGTTTTTTTGATATTTTTTATTATAAAAGTAAAACTGGGGCAGCACCTGTGACTCAAAGGAGTAGGGCACCGGCCCCATATACCAGAGGTGGTGGGTTAAAAAAAAAAAGTAAAAGTGGTCAACATTAAACTAGTGGGGTATTTGATACCATGTAGTGCATCCATGCTGGTTCAGTGGAAGTAGCTGCAATGCTCAGTGAGTTCTCAAGGTGTTCATCAGACATTCTGGATCTAACATTACTCTTAATGTGCTTCCTTCTTGAAAACAGTTGCTCAGAACTGTAGGGGCTGCCAAAAAGTGATGACATAAACAAGATGTGATTGTGAAGCAAGGGACATTTGTATCTGGGAAAACTGGAACTATAAAAGTCCAGTAAAGAGAGATGAACAATTTTTTTTTAGGTTTAAAGTCAGATTGCAGCTCAATGTATTCCATTTGAAAATTGCCATTCGTGTTGACTGAAAATGGAGTAAAAAATGCTCAAAATAATGATTATTTTCCCAGAAATCTTGAAATCTGTTTTCAAGTTCTTGTATCAAATTATAAAAAAGAAAGGCTGCATATATTTTGCTGTTCACAGGACTGTGTTTAGCCAATGTGTTGAAATGCATAAAATTGTTTGCCTTAATTTGAGTTTGCCATAATTTCCGTTTCATTTGGAATGCTGTTATGGTTTCAAGTAATGTATTGATAAATTGGTTTTCACCTTAAAGATACATGTTAAAGTCATTTAAATGAGTGGTTAAATCCACTGAAAATGTTCGATCTGTAGGCCAGTTTTCATTGTAGTTCTGACACAAATTTAATTTTTAATACCATAAATGATTTGATAACGTGTCTCAACTCAAAATCTTTCCAACATTTGGCCTCAGCTTAACCATCTTACTTCTGAAAAGTAAATGATGCCGCTACCATCAGCATTAACATTTTTAAGAAATTCCTGGAATTGGCCCTTATGAAATGCAGTCTTGATGATGATTTGCATGGGGTTATCCATTTTTAAAGCTTTTGCACAAACATCTTCTCCGTGTGCTATGCGATGATACTTCACCAAGTGTGAAGCTCGGGTGGCAATTGCATTGGCGTCTATTAATTTTACAAGTCCCTCTCTCACCTACTATCACCAGGGCACCATCGGTAACGATACCAGATATGCTGGCAATGGACAATGGAAATCACTTTAACTTATGTTTTACCGCTTCTACAAATCTCTTGATTTAGTTGCATCTTTTAATGGCACTACAGAAGCCATTTCTTCAGGGACATTATATTTGTCATCAATAACTCTAATAAACCCAGCAGACTGAGCCACATCTGTATCAGTGCTGTCTCCCTTCATCCAGCCATAAAATTTAAAATTAGCAGATTTATTCTCCAAATCTCTTTTGACAGGTGTTTCCATTTCTTTAGTTCATCTGGCTATAGTCTGGTGAGACAAACTGATTTTAGAAACATCTCCCTTTTTTTCAGTGTAAATTATATCTGTCATGCTTTCCATACAGTCTGAGCAAGAGCAAGACCCATCTATAGTAAAAATAGAAAAACTAGCCAGGTATTGTGTCACACACCAGTGGTCTTGGTTACTCAGGAGGCTGAGGCAAGAATATCTCTTGAGCCCTCAGTCTCCTGAGCAGCCACAATGCCCAGCTAGTTTTTCTCTTGTTCAGGCTGGTCTCAAACTCCTGAGCTCAAGCAATCCACCTGCCTCAACCTCCCAGAGTACTGGGATTACAGGCATGAGCAAAATGGGTAATGTTTAATGGTGAATATTGTGACCATTTCTTCTTTATACCACATTATATTCTTTAACATTATTTTGTTTAGATATCTAATTGATTTAATAATTTCACAATTATCTCATAGAAGCCTTTTGTACATAAGTAAACTGAAGTTAAAACTTGTTTAGAGCAAACCAGGTGTGGTAGCTCACACTTGTAATCCTAGGACTCTGGGAGGCCTAGGTGGGTGCCTCCCTTGAGCTCAGGAGTTCGAGACCAACCTGAGCAACAGTGAGACCCTGTCTTTAAAAAATAGCCAGGCGTTGTGGTGGACACCCATAGTCATGGCTACTTGGGAGGCTGAGGCAAGAGAATCACTTGAGCCCAAGAGTTTGAGGTTGCTGTGAGCTGTGATACCACAGCACTCCACCCAGGGCACAGAGTGAAACTGTCTCAAAAAGGAAAGCAAAACAAAACACCCAAACCTGTTTAGAGTGGCCAGGCTGGGCCCTCTGTCACCTGGTTTGAACACCAGATTCTTTACTACTCTAAGATGGACACTGTCATTTTTGTGACTAAGTGGAAACTTTTTTTTTAAGTATGTTAGATTTCAAGTTCTAAATGTGCACTTTATTTTCCGATGAATACTTCGTTTTTAATATGAGAACATTTAGAATAGTACATTCCAAGCAATCAGGCCATTACAATTTGTCTAATAATTTTATGGGACTCATATTTATCTTTTTTTCCACTGAAATAACTGGTCAAGTGTAAAATTTATTAAATTTCCTGCAAAACTGCCAGCAGCATGACTTTGAAATAGATTTTTATCCTATAAATGCAGAAGAATTTGACAATAATGGAGAAGAGTCTATCAGAGGAATGTTTTTCCACGTTGACATAGCAGGGCCTTAATACCTGGTTGTTGGGAATAGTGACAGAAGTGGGCGTGGGCATTCCTGAAGCCCTCACCGTGCTCATCACCCGTGCCTCAGAAGACACGACTTGACCTTGCTGTGCCAACCAGAAGAAAGAGTTTACGTGGAAAACCCAAAAAGAGACTGGGGTGGCTATATAGAGGGGTCTAATTACAGGTATTTGACACATAAAATCATTGTTTAGAATCTCTGCACAGAGCAAAGCGTCTCCTCCCAGCTGTATTTTTCCGTGCTCTTCCTGCATTTGTGGAAATCGACTCCTTTGTTACCCTACCGAACTTTAAACAGGCTGCAGCTATATTTTGAGAAGCAATTAGCAACTCTAGAGCCCTACAAAAGGTTAAAAAGCTGTAAGAACTTTTCTACTGGATCCTTTTAACTTCACTTCATTTTAGAGTGTAAAGGGATGGGAACGGGAAGCCCAAAAGGGGAATGAAGACCCTATTTCTAGCTCCCTTTCGGCCACAGATTTGTTATAAAATCCTCGGGCACTTCTCAAAGGCTTAGTTCCTCAACTGTAAAATGAAGACATGAAACCAACTCCATCTTTCTTCCCTGCCTAAACATTTCCCGATGCTACATTTCTGCATTCCTTAAGGTTAATCTTCATTCTTCACAGAAAATATCTGAAATCTAAAATCTAAAATTTTTTATTTTTATTTTTATTATTTATTTATTTATTATTGTTGGGGATTCATTGAGGGTACAATAAGCCAGGTTACACTGATTGCATTTTTTAGGTAAAGTCCCTCTTGCAATTGTGTCTTGCCCCCAGAAGGTGTGGCACACATCAAGGCCCCACCCCCTCCCTCCTTCCCTCTCTCTGCTCTTCTTTTCTCCACCCCTCCCTCCTTCTTTCTCTCTGTTTTCCCCTTGCCCCACCCCACCATGACTTTAATTGTCATTAATTGTCCTCATATCAAAATTGAGCTCATAGGATTCATGCTTCTCCGTTCTTCTGATGCTTTACTAAGAACAATGTCTTCCACTTCCATCCAGGTTAATCCGAAGGATGTAAAGACTCCATTTTTTTAATGGCTGAATAGTATTCCATGGTGTACATATACCACAGCTTGTTAATCCATTCCCAGATTGGTGGGCATGTGGGCTCTTTGCACATTTTGGTGATTGTAAATTGAGCTGCAATAAACAGTCTAGTACAAGTGTTCTTATGATAAAAGGATTTTTTTCCTTCTGGGTAGATGCCCAGTAATGGGATTGCAGGATCAAATGGGAGATCTAGCTTGAGTGCTTTGAGGTTTCTCCATACTTCCTTCCAAAAAGGTTGTACTAGTTTGCAGTCCCACCAGCAGTGTAAAAGTGTTCCCTTCTCTCCACATCCACGCCAGCATCTGCAGTTTTGAGATTTTGTGATGTGGGCCATTCTCGCTGGGGTTAGATGGTATCTCAGGGTGGTTTTGATTTGCGTTTCTCTAATAGATAGAGATGATGAACATTTTTTCATATGTTTGTTAGCCATTCGTCTGTCTTCTTTAGAGAAGGTTCTATTCATGTCTCTTGCCCATTGATATATGGGATTGTTTGCTTTTTTCATGTGGATTAATTTGAGTTCTCTATAGAGCCTAGTTATCAAGCTTTTGTCTGATTGGAAATATGCCAATATCCTTTCCCATTGTGTAGGTAGTCTATTTGCTTTGGTTGTTGTCTCCTTAGCTGTACAGAAGCTTCTCAGTTTAATTAAGTCCCATTTGTTCAATTTTGTCGTTGTTGCAATTGCCTTGGCAGTCTTCTTCATGAAGTCTTTCCCTAGGCCAATATCTTCCAACGTTTTTCCTATGCTTTCTTTGAGGATTTTTATTGTTTCATGCCTTAAATTTAAGTCCTTTATCCATCTTGAATCAATTTTTGTGAGTGGGAAAAGGTGTGAGTCTTTTACATGTGGATATCCAGTTCTCAAAACACCATTTATTGAATAGAGAGTCTTTCCCCCAAGCTATATTCTTGTTTGGTTTATCAAAGATTAGGTGGTTGTAAGATGTTAGTTTCATTTCCTGGTTTTCTATTCGATTCCAAGTGTCTATGTCTCTATTTTTGTGCCAGTACCATGCTGTCTTGACCACTATGGCTTTGTAGTACAGACTAAAATCTGGTATGGTGATGTCCCCAGTTTTATTTTTATTACTAAGAACTGCCTTAGCTATACGGGGTTTTTCTGGTTCCATACAAAATGCAGAATCATTTTTTCCAAATCTTGGAAGTACGATGTTGGTATTTTAATAGGAATGGCATTGAATAGGTAGATTGCTTTGGGAAATATAGACATTTTAACAATGTTGATTCTTCCAATTTATGAACATGGTATGGTTTTCCATTTGTTAATATCCTTTGCTATTTCCTTTCTGAGGATTTCATAATTTTCTTTACAGAGGACCTTCACTCCCTTCGTTAGGTATGTTCCTAGGTATTTCATTTTCTTTGAAATTATGGTGAAGGGAGTCGTGTCCTTAATTAGCTTCTCATCTTGACTGTTATTGGTGTACACAAAGGCTACTGACTTGTGGACATTGATTTTATATCCTGAAACATTACTGTATTTTTTGATGACTTCTAGGAGTCTTGTGATTGAGTCTTTGGGATTCTCTAAGTGTAAGATCCTGTCATCAGCAAAGAGAGAGAGTTTGACCTCCTCTGCTCCCATTTGGATTCCTTTTATTTCCTTGTCTTGCCTAATTGTATTGGCTAGAACTTCCAGCACTACGTTGAATAGTAAAGGTGACAGAGGACAACCTTGTCTGGTTCCAGTTCTAAGAGGAAAAGCTTTCAGTTTTACTCCATTCAGTAAAATATTAGCTGTGGGTTTGTCATAGATAGCTTCAATCAGTTTTAGAAATGTGCCACCTATGCCTGTACTCTTCAGTGTTCTAATTAGAAAAGGATGCTGGATTTTATCAAATGCTTTTTCTGCATCTATTGAGAGGATCATGTGATCTTTATTTTTGCCTCTGTTAATATGGTGGATAACGTTTATGGACTTGCGTATGTTAAAACAGCCTTGCATCCCTGGGATGAAACCTATTTGATCATAATGTATGACTTTTTTGATGATAAGCTGTAATCTATTGCCTAGGATTTTGTTGAGAATTTTTGCATCTATATTCATGAGTGAGATTGGTCTGAAATTCTCCTTTTTGGTTGGTTCTTTTCCTGGTTTTGGTATCAGGGTGATGTTTGCTTCATAGAACATGTTGAGGAAGATTCCTTCTTCCTTGATTTTTTGGAATAATTTCTGCAGTACAGGAATAAGCTCTTCCTTGAAGGTTTGATAGAATTCTGGTGTGAAGCCATCTGGATGAGGGCATTCTTTCATTAGAAGATTTTTTACTGTTTCTTTAATCTCAGGGCTTGAAATTGGTCTGTTCAGGAGCTCTATTCTTCCTGGCTAAGTCTAGGGAGAGGGTGTGATTCCAAATATTGATCCATTTCCTTCACATTGTCAATTTTCTGAGCATAGAGTTTCTGGTAGTATTCAGAGATGATCTCTTGTATCTCTGTGGGATCAGTTGTTATTTTCCCTTTATCATTTCTGATTGAGGTTACTAGAGATTTTACTTTTCTATTTCTCATTAGTCTGGTCAATGGTTTATCTATTTTATTTATTTTTTCAAAAAAACAACTCTTTGTTTCATTAATTTTCTGAATGATTCTTTTGTTTTCAATTTCATTGATCTCTGATTTGATTTTGGATATTTCTTTTCTTCTACTGAGTTTAGGCTTAGATTGTTCTTTTTCCAATTCCGTAAGTTCTCTTCTGAGATTGTTGATGTGCTCTCTTTCTGTTTTTCAAATGTAGGCATCTAGAGCGAAGAATTTTCCTCTCAAAACTGCTTTTGCAGTATCCCACAGGTTTTGGTAGCTTGTGTCTTCATTGTTGTTCTGCTCAAGGAAGTTAATGATTTCCTGTTTTATTTCTTCCTGCACCCATCTGTTATTCAACAGAAGATTGTTTAATTTCCATGCCTTTGTGTGGGGTCGAGCATTTTTGTTAGAGTTGAGTTCCACCTTTATTGCCTTATGGTCTGAGAAGATACAAGGTAAAATTTCAATTCTTTTGATTCTGTTGATATTTGTTTTGTGTCCCAGGATATGATCAATTTTGGAGAATGTTCCATGGGGTGATGAGAAGAATGTACATTCTTTATCTTTGGGGTGGAGTGTTCTATATGAGTCTATCAAGCACAGTTGTTCTAGGGTCTCATTTAAATCTCTTATATCTTTGTTTAATTTCTGTTTAGAGGATCTGTCCAGCTCTGTAAGAGGTGTGTTAAAGTCCCCTGTTATGATGGTATTATCAAATATCATATTGCTCAGACTGAGTAAGGTCTGTTTCAAGAATCTGGGAGCATTTAAATTGGGTGCATAAATATTTAGAATTGAAACCTCTTCTTGTTGTATTTTTCCCTTGACCAATATAAAGTGACGATCTTTGTCTCTTTTGACTTTAGTTGCTTTAAATCCACATGTATCTGAAAATAAGATTGCAACTCCTCTTTTCTTCTGAATTCCATTTGCCTGAAAAATTGTCTTCTAACCCTTGACTCAGAGTTTTAATTTGTCTTTTGAAGCCAGGTGTGTTTCTTGCAGACAGCAAATGGATGGCTTGTGTTTTTTAATCCAGTCGGCCAATCTATGTCTCTTCAGTCGGGAATTCAAGCTATTAACATTTATTGAGGTAATTGATAAGTGTGGTAGTATTCTATTCATCTTATTTTGTGAGAGTCCATTGCTTAGTTTTATCGTTTGCATCAGTGTGAAGGTTAGGTTCTGTCCTTTAATTTCTGAGTTCCTACTTTGTTGCTGATCCATTATGATGGTCAGTGTGTAGAACAGGTTGAAGTATGTCCTGTAGAGCTGGTCTTGTGGCAAATTTCCTCAATGTTAGTATATCCATAAATGATTTGATTTCTCTGTCAATTTTACAGCTTAGCTTAGTAGGGTACAGAATTCTGGGCTGGAAATTGTTCTGTTTAAGTAGATTAAAGGTAGGTGACCACTGTCTTCTTGCTTGGAAAGTTTCATTAGAGAAGTCTGCGGTCACTCTGGTGGATTTGCCCCTGTAGGTCAACTGGTGCTTGCTCCTAGCAGCTTGCAGAATCTTTTGTTTTTGTCTTGACCTTGGACAGGTTCATCACAATGTGTCTTGGAGAATCTTGGTTAGAGTTGAGGCGACCTGGGGTCCGATATCCCTCTGAAAGCAGTGTGTCAGAATCTTTGGTGATATTTGGGAAATTTTCATTTATAATATTCTCTAGTATGGCTTCCATTCCTCTGGGGCATTCTTCTTCCCCTTCTGCGATTCCTATAACTCATATGTTGGAACGTTTCATAAAGTTCCATAATTCTGACAGTGAACGTTCTGCTTTCTCTCTCTTCTTTTCTGCCTCTTTAACTATCTGGGTTATCTCAAGAACTTTGTCCTCTACCTCCGAAATTCTTTCTTCTGCATGGTCTAACCTGTAGCTGATACTTTCCATTGCAGCTTTAAGTTCCCTAATTGATGGTTTCAGTTCCTTCAGCTCTGCTATATCCTTTCTATATTCTTCATATCGTTCATCTCTTATTTGATTCTTTTTTTGATTTCCTTTTGGTTATTTTCCACTTTATTAGCAGTTTCCTTCATTGTTTCCATCATTTCTTTCATTGTTTTCAACATGTGTATTCTAAATTCCCTTTCTGTCCTTCCTAACATGTCTTTATAGGTGGAATCCTCTCCAGTACCTACCTCATGGTCCTTTGGAGGGGTTGCTCTGGACTGGTTCTTCATGTTGCCTGGAGTTTTCTGCTGATTCTTCCTCATGAGTGGTTTCTTTTATCTCTTTCCTTGCCCTAATTTTCCTTTCACTTCCTCTTGTTCTTTAAGTGCTCGTGCCTATGGACTAAGGTTTTGATGAGTCCTCTTGGCACAGGACCAGAATGATGAGAAGGGTGAAGAGCAAGAAGGGATAAATGAAAGAAAAAGAAAGAAATAAAGAACAAAAAGAAAATAGAGAAAGGAGAGGTGGTGGTTAAAAGGAAATATTGACAAAAATAAAAGAGGCACAGAAAGAGGGAGACAGATCAATATAGGTGTACAGTAGGGTACTTTGACACAACCTTAAAAAAATCCCAACCTCTGGTGGTGCCCGGTTGGGTGGTTCCCTTGAGGTCAGCAGCTCTTTGCTAACCTGATCGGACACAGTACCCCACCTCCACCAAGTAGAGAGGAAAGACAAAAATGCTATAAATCAAACCAAAACAAGCAAAGAGAAAACTTTACAGGATAAAATTGGGTGAAAAACCAAATAATAGTGGTAGAAACTCTAGCAAAAATGAAGTTCTAGTTATTGAAAAAGGCAGCAATTCGAAATCGTATTTAAACTAGAAAAATGGAGAAAGAAAAGAAAGAAAAAAAAGAAAAGAAAAAATCTATCGGAAAAGGTTGAAATTAAAAAACCAAGCAACAACAACAACAACAAAAAAAAAGCAGTATATATATCTTGTTGAATATTGTCTGGGCAACAGGTGGTCTTCTGGGGTATGAGATGTTAATCACAATGCTGATATGACTGGAGGCCTACACTGATTTCTCAAACCTCATAGGGTGGACACCCTAAATCTCTCTTCAGCCCTCTTAAAAGGCACTTTAAACTTCTAAACTTGGCTAAGCAGAAGCTTTCCCAGGAAAGTGCTTGTCACTGGGATCACTGCTGAAGTGGTTATCCACTTACCCAGTGTGCCAAACTGGTCTCACTCTGCCCCTGAAGGTTAAGGCTATAAGGCGGCTCAGTCCCTGCCTTTAGGCTGCTTAGTCACTAGATTACGGGCTCCCACCTGATCCTTGCTCTGCAACCCTGAGGGTGGAGCTTGCCGGGGCAGTTCTCTCACAATGGCTCCCTGTGGCCCATAGCCAAACACTATTAGCTCCATCCGGCTCAGCGGCTCAGTCTGGAGCCCTAGACAATGCCCAAAGTTCTCCGCACTCCTGTTCAAGCTCTCCCCAAGGCAGTTCAACTGAGGGCCAAGTCCAAAAACACCAAAACAGTTCACAGGTAAGGCCTTTCCGGTTTGCAGTCTCGTTGCTGCTGTACTTAACAGGTGCCGGTGGGATTAGACCGATGGAACACACACGACCACTTGCCAGTTTTCCACTGTTTTTGTCCTCTTCTTAGGGTCTAGAAGTCTCTCCCTGACTCCCTGTATCCTCAAAGGGATGATTATAGGCAGATCCCTCCAGCCAGAGATGCCTGGAGTCTTATCTCCCCAGACTCACGGTGCCTAGTTGCAGGGAAGCTGTTACTCGGCCGCCTACTTGTTCTCACCCCTATTTTTTTGTTTTGCAGTTTGGCCGGGGCTGGGTTTGAACTCACCACCCTTGATATAAAATCTCAAATTTTACATAGATTCTTTCTTGAAAAATCTTTTTCCTGCCCCTATCACTGTTTTTCAAACTGTGGTCTTCAAACTTCCTTATAACAAAATCACCTGGAATTCAACCTAAACTGCAGCTTCTGGGGCCCTGTCCAACCCTACTAAATCAAGGATTTAAGAATGTGTATGTCCAATGACATTGCTCAAAAGAAGACACACAAATGGCCAATAAAACTATGAAAAATGCTTAATATCTCAGGCGGTGCCTATGGCTCAAAGGAGTAAGGCGCTCGCCCCATATACTGGAGGTGGCTGGTTCAAACTCAGCCCCGGCCAAAAAAAAAACAAAAACTGCAAAAAGAAAGGCTTAATATCTGCACTCACCAGAGAAAGACAAGTTCACCATCGAGAAATAGCACCTCACACCTGTTAAACTGGCCGTTACCAAAAACGTGGAAGATGAGAGGTGCTGGGCAGGATGTGCAGAAAGGGAAGCCTTGTGTGCTGCTGACACATTGAAAACAGCCATTCTAGAAAACAGGACAGAGATTCTCCCAGAAACTAAACAAAGAGTTATTATACGACACAAGAACCCCACTCCTGAGTATGTATCCAGAAGAAATGAAATTAGCACGTCCAGGAGATGTCTTCATTCCACGTACATTGCAGCATTTTCACAGTAGCCAAGATAGGAAAACAACTGGAATGTCCATCATGGGTGATGGATTGTAAAAGAGCGGAGCATACCTGTGTGCACAGGAGAATGCTATTCTGCCTTTAAAGAGGCAGGAAATTCTGCTGTTTGCAGCAACATAAATGAGTCCAGAGGACATTTTGCAAAGTAAAATAAGCCAGACACAGAGAGGCAAATAGGTGTTATCATGTGATCTCACTTCTCTGTGGAGTCTGAGAAAGTTGAAGTCACAGAAGGAGAGAGTCTCATGGTGGTCACCAGAGGCTGGAGAGGAGGGCGGATGTGGAAGGGGGGGGGACATTGTCAGAGGGTGGCATGTTTTTTTTCTGGTCTTTGTTTTATTTTTTGAGACAGAGTCTCACTCAATCACACTGGGTGAGCTATGACACCACAGCAACCTTAAACTCTTGGGCTCTAGAGATCCTCTTGCCTCAGCCTCTTGAGTAGCTGGGACCATAGGCATGCACTACAATACCTGGCTAGTTTTTCTATTTTTAGTAGAGATGAGGTCTTGTTCTTGCTCAGGCTAGTCTTGAACTCCTGAGCTCAAGCAATGCACGTGCCTCAGTCTCCCAGAGTGCTAGGATTACAGGCATGAGCCACTGAGCCCTGGTATAGTTTTGATTGTCTCCCCCAAACCTCATGTTGAAATTGGACCCTCGATGTTGGAGATTGGGCCTAGTGGGAGGTGACTGGATCATGGAGGTGGATCCCTCATGGGTAGGTTAATGCTTTCCTCTGGGGGTTAATGAATTCTTACTTCATTAGTTCCTATAAAAGCCAGCACCTGGCACCTCCCACCCCGTGTCTTCTTTCCCGGTGAGGTCTCTGCACAACTGGCACACTTCAACTTCCACCCTGAGCAGAAGTAGCCCTGGGCCCTCCCCAGGTACAGGCACCCAGTCTTGAACTTTCCAACCACCAGAATCATGAGCCAAATAAACCCCCTTTCTCCATAAATTATCCAGCCTCAGGTATTCCTTTATCATAATATAAAACAAACTTAACACAAAGGTGCAGACTTTTAGTTAGAAGGTTCTGGTGATCTATTGTAAAGCATAGTGACTCTAGTCAATAAAATGTGTTATATATTTCAAAATAACTAAAAAGTCCAGATGAGGTTGTTCCCACCTATAATCCTAGCACTCTGCGAGGCCACAGTGGGTGAATTGCCTGAGCTCATGAATTTGAGACCAGCCTGAGCCAGAGCAAGACCTTGTCTCTAAAATAGCAAGGTGTGTGGTGAGTGCCTACAGTTCCAGCTACTCGGGAGGCTGAGGTAAAAAAATTTCTTGAGCCCAATAGTTTGAGGTTGTTGTGAGCTATGATGCTACAGCACTCTATAGAGGGTGACAAAGTGAGGCTCTGTCTCAAAAAAAGCTAAAAGAATAGATTTTATACTTTCTTACCACAAAAAAATAATAAATATTTGAGGTGAGGGATATGTTAATTAGCATAATTTGGCCCTTCCACAACGTACTAGGATACATATGGTGTATCAAAACATCTCATCGCTTCCCATAAATAAATATAACTATAATTTGTGGATTAAAAAAAGAACACATATGTCATTTGAGTTCCTTGGTAGTCCCTATTTCCTCTAAAGTTTTGAAACGAGAGAGAATCCAAGAATAAGCCCTACAAGACGAGGAGACACACACAGAGGGCAGTGATAATTGCTATCTCATTGGGGATGAGGCAGAAACAGCTGGTAGGAAGGATGGGTGAGACCCAGGTTGCAAGGCTGCGCCTGGGGAGGGCGTTTGCTAACGCTTCTCACAATGGGCTCCGTGTCTGAACAGACTGAAATCCAGGACTCTGAGAGCTGGTTATGCAAAAATGCCCGAAGTCGGATCAACTGCTACATTGGGTCTCTGGCTTTCGTTTTGTACACTATTCAAAGCAGACAAGCTGGTGTGGTCACGTCTTCTGAATGAGGAAATGGCCCTCCTGAAGGGACAGTGAGAAAACAGAAATAAACAATGAAGCTTTGGAACTTCTGAAGATTTTTTAAACAGCAGAAATAGACCCTTTGCTAAATTAGGATACTCATGTTTTCTTTTTATGCTTGGAATTGTATTTGAGTGTTCTGTATCCTGTTCGGGGGGCTGCACGTTATTCTGGAGTGTGTAGGCTGGATTGTGAATATCCGTGGGAAACGCACTCACCCAGCCTGGCAGGGACTGTCTCTGCAGGTCTCTGACAATACTGACTTTTAAGCACCGATAAACACACGCACAGATTGGAAAGAGAAAGAAAAACCTTATCATTCAGTGTCTTAACAAGTCTGAGATGAAGCCTTGTCAAAACATGTGTCCCACTTATATTTTGACAAGGTAAATGCCTGTGTGGGAGAACGCTGACTTGCCAAGGCATTGACCAAGTTCAAATGTCCACACTGCATCAATGCCGAGTTGATCAGATGTGGGAGCCGCGCTGGCTGAGAAGCATCTTCCAGAACTACAGTGTCCTAGTACAGCTGAGAGCTAGGCAATGCTGTGCAGGACGGGCCTGCAAACTAAAAAGGGGTTTATTTATTTGTTTGTTTATTTATTTATTTTTTAAGACAGTCTCACTTTGTCACCCTCAGTAGAGTGCTGTAACGTCATAGCTCACAGCAACCTCAAACTCTTGGGCTCAAGCGATTCTCTTGCCTCAGCCTCCCGACCAGCTGGGACTATAAGCGCACGCCACAACGTCCGGCTATTTTTAGAGATGGGGTCTCACTCTGACTGGTCTCGAACCTGTGAGCTCAGACAATTCACCTACCTCAGCCTCCCTGGTACTGGGATTACAGGTGTGAGCCACCTCGCCAGGCCCTAGAAAGGGTTTTAATGGGGAAAAGCAACAACATTAACATCAACACTTCTTTGTATTGATTGGGGTGTGAATTTCTAACATCCTGGTAGGCCTGGGGCAGCCTAGCTGCCTCAGCAGGACCGTTTCCCTTCTCGTGGTACATGGAAAGCTCTCCTGTGAAGACCTTCCCTGACTACTCAACCTCCCTCTCGGCTTTATTTCTCTTCATAATATTTAAACTTATTTGAAGTTCATGTCTGAGTCCACTTCCCTAGAATATAAGCTCCATGAAGGCATGAATTTCTCTCATATTGTCTATACTACTATAGACCTAGTAGCTAGAGAAGTTTCTAACACTCAGTAGGTGTTCACTAAATACTATTTAAAAATGAGTGAACTCAGCTTATTGCCTTCCCACAGTGATAAAAGAAGAATTCATCTGTTTTAAGTAGCTTTAGAATTGTTCCCCCAAAGATGAAAATAAAATACTAGGGCAGATGACCCAGGGGGAATCTTTGCCTGACTAATGACTTCTGGCTCTGGGAACGATTCTGTTGCTTAATCACTGAGAGGTCCTGCTCAGGAATGGGACTCCCTTGGTTTCAATCCCAGCCTGGCTACTTGCTGGCAGTAAAATCTCTAGCAAGTTAACATCTGTGTGCCTCGGTTTCCTCCTGTGTGAAACGGGACAGTAACAGGGAGGTAATGCAAAGTGTCTGGAGTGCGGTCTTGCACAAATCACACAAGAATAATGTCAGCTATGGTTGTTTTCCCAGAACTGACCAAATGATCTCTTCCATCAATGGTACTTTCAGCAAACCATAATCATGGTTACGTTTGTGTTCTTGAGCTAAAGCTGCATTTCTTGACATGTGCAGCATAATGGCCCTTCTAAGAATCAGAAGGTACAATGTGACTGCAAAAAAATAAAAGGTGAGCTGCTCTTCGGACAACGGAATCCAGACACAACAATGTAATAGTGACTATGGTTTGCTTGACGCTGTCCTTTAAATCTGTCCACCCACCATCTCTGGGTATGTGCGCACATTCACCTGCATAGCTGCCCACTGTGATTGTATGGGCTTACACAAATCATCTGTCAATGGATATTTCTCTAGTAAAGCAAAAAAACACCAATTAGCAATTAGTTTGTGCAAGGTCCATTCTAAGCACTTAGATACAATTTCTTACTTGTCTGTATAAATCCCTATACATTCTCTACCTACTTTCAAAATTCTTTCAAAAAATTCCAAAATATGAGCACAACTTTCCCCAAGTTGTCAGAGGTAACTTTATCAAGGACAGGACTCTCCCTTAGAAATTTCACAGTGTTCCTCTTAGAAGGTGGAGCTCACATGCAGTCAGGTCAGAGCTGTGTCCTCTACTACAGTTGCTCAGGGGCAGTCAGGATAGAGCTGTGTCCTCTACTACAGTTGCTCAGGGGCAGTCGGGATAAAGCTGTGTCCTCTACCACAGTCGCTCAGGGGCAGTCAGGGTAGAGCTGTGTCCTCTAATACAGTTGCTCAGGGGCAGTCAGGGTAGAGCTGTGTCCTCTAATACAGTCGCTCAGGGGCAGTCAGGGTAGAGCTGTGTCCTCTTATACAGTTGCTCAGGGGCAGTCAGGATAGAGCTGTGTCCTCTACCACAGCCACTCAGGGGCAGTCAGGATAGAGCTGTGTCCTCTACTACAGTCGCTCAGGGGCAGTCAGGGTAGAGCTGTGTCCTCTAATATAGTCGCTCAGGGGCAGTCAGGATAGAGCTGTGTCCTCTACCACAGCCACTCAGGGGCAGTCAGGATAGAGCTGTGTCCTCTACCACAGTCACTCAGGGGCAGTCAGGGTAGAGCTGTGTCCTCTAATACAGTCGCTCAGGGGCAGTCAGGGTAGAGCTGTGTCCTCTAATACAGTCTCTCTGGGGCAGTCAGGGTAGAGCTGTGTCCTCTACCACAGTTGCTTAGGGGCAATCAGGGTAGAGCTGTGTCCTCTACCACAGTCACTCGGGGCAGTCAGGGTAGAGCTGTGTCCTCTACTACAGTCGCTCAGGGGCAGTCAGGTCAGAGCTGTGTCCTCTACTACAGTCGCTCAGGGGCAGTCAGGGTAGAGCTGTGTCCTCTACTACAGTCGCTCAGGGGCAGTCAGGTCAGAGCTGTGTCCTCTACTATAGTCACTCAGGGACAGTCAGGATAGAGCTGTGTCCTCTACCACAGCCACTCAGGGGCAGTCAGGGTAGAGCTGTGTCCTCTACTACAGTCGCTCAGGGGCAGTCAGGTCAGAGCTGTGTCCTCTACTACAGTCGCTCAGGGACAGTCAGGATAGAGCTGTGTCCTCTACCACAGCCGCTCAGGGGCAGTCAGGATAGAGCTGTGTCCTCTACTACAGTCACTGAGGGGCAGTCAGGGTAGAGCTGTGTCCTCTACCACAGTCACTGAGGGGCAGTCAGGGTAGAGGTGTGTCCTCTACTACAGTCACTCAGGTGCAGTCTTGTCACAGCTATGTCCTCTACTACGGTTACTCTGAGGATTTGATGTCATCACTGACTCTCCTGGAAGATGAGCAAAATAGAAGCTGCTTCCATAAATTGTTCCTTCATCCCCTTGGCAACTGCAAACCCAACAAGGTAAAAACAAGTTAACCCTGGCTGGCTGTGAGTACCTACAGGCTTATACTGCAGGCTTATTCTGCAAAATACCAAAAACATCCTTTTAAATTAGTATTCACCCCTGAAGAAGAGGAAATGCTGTGTCTTTTCTCCAGCTTTCAGGGACCTGTTTGTGCCTCACATGCTGTGGTCAGAGCACTCGTGTCCTCTCCCAAGTTTGTATGTTGGGGTCTTATCCCTAAGGTGAGGGTATCTGCAGGGGGGGATATTGGGGGGTAGTTACATCACAAGTGCAGTGCCTGCAGGTGTACAGGGGTTGCTGAGAGAGAAGGCCTGAAATTTCTTGGGGTAAAATCCTGTCCTGTGTAAAGTTAACTCTGCTGTGACATAAGGAGTAAGATAAAGAAGGATCCTCAGATCACATACGTTGTCGAAGTCCTTCTTTTGATATGCTTGGTATCCAGGGTAGCCTGTAGAATGGGGTACCATGACCTCTCCAACAGTCATTCAACCAGACCCTAAAATCCCTTAAGAATTGAGGTGAGTGCTTTACATGAGTCACTTCAAAATAAATCTAGGAGATACACACTATTACATCCCACTTGTACAGAGAAAACAGGTTTGAAGAAACCATGAGTTAGCTCAAAATCACACAAATTGTATGTGGTAGAGCTGATGGAGACTGGAGCCCAGCTCTGAGTTCAAAGCCTTGGTCCCTGTGTCCACACCCATGGTGTGAGGAAGTCAGGGTGCTGGAAGGAGGGCAAGGAGATGGTACAGCACGCGGATGGTGACAGCTGTTACCAGAATTATGAAGCCATACACAGAGTGATTTCAATTAGCCAAGACTCATAGTTGGAAGTGATAGAAACCTAATTCAGACTAGTTTAAGCCAGAAAGAAAAAATAAAGAAATATGTTGGCTTATTTAATATTATAAAGTCCAAAGGGGTATAGTGCTTCAATGACATTCTCAGGAACTGTTATCCATGTGTATTTATGTGTTAATTCTGTGAGTGTGTGTGTGAAAGAGAGAGAGTCAGTGGGGGGTGGGGAGTGGGAAGGAGGCAGTGAGATGCTGTGTCATGTGGATGGTGAAAGTTATCTCCTGAATTATTTGTTTGGGGGGATGGCTGTGCCTGTGTGATGGGGAAGGTGACCCCTGACAGCACTTGGCATGCACAGCCCTTAGAGTTCAGGATCTCCAGTGAGTAAAGGGTGCTGTCTCCCCAGTCATCTATATCAATCCTTGAAAGATACGGGCACCACGTGGACTTCTGTCCAGTGCTTGAACTGATCTGTATTAAGGGCAAGTGAGTACTCTTTCTGGCCAGCCTGCCCTGAGTCATAGGTTCACCAGCAGAAGTGACAAGGCCAAGTGATTGACAGCCCTTGCTGTTCCTAAAGGAGATAGTTTCCAAAACAAATGGAAACTGGGTAAAAAAAAAAAAAATGTAAGGCAATAACAGTGGGTAGAAAATTGCCAACTCACTAAGTAAACAAGCAGGCCAGTCTTTGCTCGTGGGTGGCTAAATGAGGGGTGAGAGCAGAAGAACAGCGTCTGAGAAAACACTGCTGTAGCCTCCCTGAGCACGAGATGCAATACCCAGAAACAGCTCCCTTGAGGAGGCCGCACTGCTTCAACAGATAGATTGTTTTTTTCTTTATGAAACTGTAGACCAATACACTGGAATAATGATGACTTTCTTCCTTGAAGCATTTTTTTCCTAGCAAGGAAATCAGAGATGTTTCTAGACATTACCTCACTCATTGCTCTGAAAACCCAAATCGGTTTAAGAGTAAGAACCACTATTGTTATTTTATAAGGGAAGAAAAAGAGAGAAAATGTCTTCTCTGAAGTTAATGTCTAGTAGACCCCAAACAGGCATCCTGTGACTTGGAAGCCATCTAGGCAGTGTGACATCTGGGCACCAGTCTCCAGGTTCTCGCAAGCCCAGCATCCCTCCAGAGCTGTTTCCAGGAGGGCATCTTAGCTGTCACCTTGGGTCCTTCCCTCCACCCTCTGCCCATCACTCCTCAGCTCTTGGGGGTCTTGGACTAAGGACTTGAGATCAGTATTGTAAGTTACTAGCCCAGGGGCTCTTTCGCCTTCCTCATTATCCTTTTCTTCCTCCAACTGCCTAAGTAACTAAACCTCTACCCTTTGGCCCATCAGCATCTTCTGGGCTCTCCTCTGTTACAGAACTGTCCTGATTCTGTTGCTCTTTCTATTCACACACACATCTTCCCCCTTTCCCCTAGTCCTCTATTCCTGACAAGGCAGTGGAGTTGGTTGCTTCATTTTGGTCCGTAGGGGTCTTTACCTCGCCTAACATGGGTGGGGATTTGACACAGTTGGTGGAGGGAACGAGGACTTGACCATTATTTGTAAAACAGTGATTCTCTGGTTTGTTAAGAGCGAGAGGGAATGGAATTCAGGGAACTATGGCTGTGCTAAACTTAAATACTACATTGAGTCTCACACTAGATTTTATTATGGAAAAGTAATAACAGTGTCTTATGGAAGGAAGTTTATGAAGCAGTGAGATGTGTAGCTTAAGAGGAGCTGTGGAGTCCAGAAGACCCAGGTTCTGTTACTGACTGCTCCAGTTACTGCTGCCTAAGTAATTCCCTCTTGCTTAGTGGTGCGGATGAAACAGCCACCAGGCAGCTGTCACATGGAGTCTCCCCGTCTTAGCACTGGGTTTGCTGCTGCACAGGGCATCTCCTCAACCCGTCACTGACGTGCATGCTGGGCTGCTGACCAGAGTGCCCACATCTGGCCTCTCTAGTGAGAAGGTCCAAGATGGTCAGACTCTCACGTGTCTGTTGGTTTCTGCTAGAGCAAGCACCACAAAAGAGCCAGGTGGAAGCTGTGTCAGAAGTCACATGATGCCACTCCCATTGCATTCTGTCAGCTATCGGAGAGCCACAAAGGCCTATTCCCTCCCAGAGGTAGAGGGACACAGGCTCTCAATGGAAGGAATGAGAAAGCACTTACAGACTCGCTTTAAATTTAGCACACTAGCTCTACCACCCCGCAATTGAGTAGCCAGGGAAAACTAGTCATTAGAGTTTTTCTATCTATAAAATGTGATCCTTATAAAGATTAAGTGATATATGCAAAGCATTTAGCTACAATAAGCTTTCAAATGTTCTTTTATAGTGAGAAAGTAGATGGGGATCCCTTACGACCAACAAAATGACATCCATAAATCGTATTATTCTAAATATTGGGGAAACAGCATCACTCTCTTGTATTTTCTGTAAGAATGTCTGTGGGATTCAGAGTTCCACTGGAGCGCTGAATTCTCACCACATTTTTATGACAACAGTCAGTCCACGTCTCAATCAGCTGATCTGAATGTATGCTTTTGGAACCCAACTCATTTGTTCATAACTGCAGAGTGGCCGCCATATACATGCACACGTGTCTATTTACTATTTTAATAACTTACCACCTTGCTATTCTGTCAAAGGGATAAAAGAAAAAAAAAAGGTCTACCAGAAAAAAAAAAATGATTTAGTTATTGAATGATGTCGTAGCCAGAATCTCTCTCTGTTGGGTCCTTGGTCTCAGAGATTAAAAAAAAAAAAAGAATCCCCAGACCATGACCATGACCATGTGACTATGTGAGTAAGTGACAGGGTAGATTTTACGAATAGATGGGTAAGAAGATAAGACCTCTGATGCGGAGGGGGTGCCCAGAGCAGGTTGCCCCTGTGGGCCTTCTGTCTAGACCAGTGATTTTCAACTGGTATGCCATGAGAGGATCTTAGATGTGCTTTGAAAAATTTTAAAGATCTTTAATTAAATTATTTTTAAAAAAAGCTCAAAGCACAGTAAGTATATATTTATTTTTACTCTTCTTTTTGACCGACATAACTTAAGTGTGCCATGGAAGTTTAACTACAAGTTCAAGTGTGCCATGAGATAAAAAAGGTTGAAAAACACTGGGCTAAGGGTTTGTACACCGCTTGTCCTATCCTGCAGCAGGAGAATTTCAGGGAGGTGCAATGTCATAACCACTTGGCACCAAGGGCTTGAGGATAGAAGTTAATTTTAAAACTGTGCCTGTGTAGGAATGCCGTCTTGTTCAGGGCGTGTTCTCTACTGCAGGGCGTGTTCTCTACTGCAGCTTCCATGGAAGGCTGCTCAGACTGGCTTTTATGAGCCTGTGTTGGGCTCAGGGAATATGGTCTACTGGTCTTTGTACAAGCTGGTCAATGGGCCTGGGTGGGCCTAGGAAATTGGGTCCCTGTCCAGCCCTGGGGAACCTTCCATCAGTATGATTTTGTTTTAGGTTTAAAAGTGCCAGGAGAGAGACAGATGATTGATCTTCATTTAACACAAAAACAACAACTTCAAAAACTATCAGAGCCCTTGCCGAAATACAGCATTGATCCAATAGCTAGAAACACAGTTAGTAAAAAATAGGTAAATCATTACGGTGGGTGGGGCATCATCCTAGCAGTCAATCTTCTATAAATCCCCTGTGGGTGATTCAGTGCGTATAACATTATCCAGTGTTCTATTCCCTCCTGCTCTTATCCTTCCCCAGAACCAAGAAATATTTGAATTAAGTACAAGAATTCTTGCTATAGATTTATATCAAAATGTTTAATTAACAGAAAATTCTGCTTAGCATATCTGTCAAATAGATTGCTCTCCATAGAAGTCCTAGGAATTCTTGTGCAATGCCTGCCTGAAAATTCCATTCCCTTCAATCACAAACTCAGACACGCCGTCTGTCTTCCCGAGAAGCTTCAGCAGATCTTGGCTTGCAATCATTTTATATTCAACCTCCCAGGACTTCCTGGAACTCTCCATCATGTAATGAATCTTGATAGTAACCAAGAATTTTCTCCTAGCTCTTGGCCCATGGGGTCATCTTCCTTCCTGTCTAGAAGGCCTTCTCTCTTTCTCTGAGGGGTACTCACTGACGCATCACCTCCCGGGGAGCCAGTGAGCAAGAGAAACCTGGACGGTCATGAGAACTTGCTCTGCTGTTGCCAAGGAGGAGGAAGCCAAAACTCCGTGCTGGTGGTCACGTCTTATTTCTCTCAGTGACGATTTTCTTGTCTTGGGCAGAGTAATGTCCCTCCCCACTGGACCTTCCAGGGGTCTACTACCACTTTCTTTCTTCCAAAGTTCCTTTACGACGTGTCCCTGCAGGACAGTTCCATTGGAGGAGATGTTCTTAGGCGTGAACAAGTGGGGGGGAACCCAGCTCGGATAGTAACCACCTCACACGAGTGGAGAGGGTAATGTGACCCAGTGACCGGTTAGTATCGATGAGGCACAAAGGAATTGACCAAAACAAACTCTGTCCTCAGCTTTCCTGGAAAGATTCCTGCCTTGCTGTCTTCCCTGAATCCCCAAACTTGTTTTCCGTCCCTACCAGGAATGGTGTTCTGCTTCACTGCCAAGTACAGTTGCCCCTCCACGTCCGTGGGCTCCACATTGTTTGATACAACCAAACACAGACAGAAAGTCTTTGGGAAAAACAATAAAAGGGGCAATATAATAATGAAAGTAATACATATTTAAAAATAGAGTATAGCAACTATTTTCACAGCATTTATGTTGTATTAGGTACCATAAGTAATCTAGAGATGGTTTAATGTATACGGGGGGATGTTTGAGGGTTACGTGCAAACACTAAGCCACTTTCTATACGGGACTCAAGAGTCTATGGATTTCGGTCCTGGAACTAACAATACCCAGGGGTGACTGTATTGTTCTCTGTGGAATGGGACGCCATTCAACGATTTGGGGGCAAAACTTCCTTTCTTGTCATCCTGCTCCACAGCAAGACATTTTCACCAAGGGTACATTTACTTACTTTCTTCATGAGATTTAGCTTTATTTTTTGAGTTTATCCTATAAATCTCTGTGTGGCTTGTGTGTTTGTGCAGATATCTGCATGAGCATGTAGGTGTTTGTGGATTGGAGAATTCTGTGTTATTTCAGTGACTCAGGCACTCCACTGCTCACTGGCTGCACAACGCTAACGGTTAACTCCCCGGTGCCTCGTTTTCCTTACCTGTAAAACAGGCATAATGACGGTACCTCCCTCAGGATGGGTTGGGAAGATTCAATGAAACTTGTTAGAAAGTGCCCGATACATCAGAAGTCTTAAGCAAATTTTAGTTACTACAATTGCCTGAATTTCCTTCTTTCACAATTTTATGAGGGCACAACAACACAGTCACAGGTCCCCAAGGATCTTTGGGTCACAGCAATCCCCTCGATTCTGGGCAGCAATGCTGTTCCTGGCTGCTGCAGTGGGTACCCCCCTTCACGTGCCAACAGCCAGGGGTGTATTTTTCATTTTATCCTAACCCCATAAGAACACTTCTCTTGTGCCTTCTGACGGTCCCACACTGTCCCTGAGGGCAGGAAATGAAGAAAGATCAATATTTGGAAAAAATAAAGAAGAAGGTAAAGGTCTCTGCAATTTCCCAAAGTTGTTATTCAGTAAGTATTGATCCATGAGCCTAAAATAGATTTGCAAAGAATCAGAGACTTTATCCCTTTTCCGTGGTCTCTTGTAAAGTGCCCAGGGGCAGGAGAGACGGTGAGGGGCAGAGGGAGGCTAAAGCAGCTGCTGCAAAAGCTCCCTGGTTCTCAGAAAGCTGCACGTCCTCATTCCTTACCTGGCTGGTAACTGCTGCTTGAATAGAGATAGAACAAGCTCAGGTTAAATAAAAATGATGCACTCACCACACTATCAGCAGAGGAGATCAGAGCAACCAGGAAGAATGTGTGAACTTAAATAAATGTCCAAGCTCACCTTGCTTCTATCCAGCGTGGTGAGGTGTATGTAGCTGGGGCCAGCCATGCCCTGTACTTTCAGGCCTTTACAGGAGAATTCATATTAGAAACTATATTCCTTCCATCACCTTCTGATACCCTTCCTTTTCCGTATTAAAAGACTTCTGGAAAACCAGAAATATAAATGTTGTTTGTAAAAATTTTTCTTGCCCTAATATTAATGAAAATTAAATAGCTATGCCTGAGATGTCAATGTCTAACTTATCTTGATATAAAACCTTAGTCATACCGCAGTTTTAATTAAATTGATATCTATCTTCCTTTCATACTTACTTCATTCCAGAAAGATAAAAGTGTCAAAACTGGGTATTAAACAGTGAGAAGGCTTTTATTCTTAATATACTTAAACAACGTCCGGAACAGGGAGCTGACCCTGGAATTGACAAAATGTTTAATCCAGAAGTCGTTTAATTGGCAAGTTGTGGTGCCTGTTTTTCTGCCATTGAACTGTGCACTTAAGATGAGTAGGATGTTAATGTGTATTTTAGCACAATTAAAACAAAATCTCCTGTTCCTTCACCTTCCTACCACTCCAGTTATAGGAAATAAAGACGTTCTATTTCTTTGTGCATTTAATTATGAAACTAAAATTTAAATTCAAACACCCCCCACCCTGACAAACACATGCATTTTCCATTAAAATTTATAAAGCTTCCGGACCCAGGATCCTTTCCAAACTTCCCTTTCTTTCAAGGGTTCTCCTTTTCTCACACAGAATTCCTTCAGCGTTTTGGGTTTCAGGTGCGTTCCGGGACTGAAATATTTTTCTCCTCAGTCTCCAAAGATCTCATAATCATATTTACTCCTATCTCATTAATCGATATGAAAATGAAATTAGTCATAGACCTGTCCATTGGCTTATCATCCTACAATTTTAAAGTCTATAGTATTTGAGGGAACGAGAGCATCGGGGAAGTCATGTATCCTGGTCACAGTCCAAAGAGAACGTGGGGCAGGTGGTTCCACACTCTTCCAATACTCAGGTCACGATTCCCTGCTCAGGATTTCTGCACACAACCCTTGTGATAAAGAGCAGCCCCCTAAAAGACCCGGTTTGTCTCACCCTGTTTCAGCTTTAGTCCCCCGCATGTTCACCCCTATTAATTTCTTTTTTTTTAATTTTTTTTTTATTAAATCATAGCTGTGTACACTGATATGATCATGGGGCATCATTCACTCACTTCACAGACCGTTTGACACACTTTCATCCCACTGGTTAACATAGCCTTCCTGGCATTCTCTCAGTTACTTTGCCAAGACACTTACATTCCACATTTACCAAGTTTCACATATACCCTTGTAAGATGCACCGTTGGTTAATCCCACCAATCCCCTTCCCTCTACCCACCTTCCCCCTCCTTCCCCTCCCTTTCCCCTTCCCCCTATTCTTAGGTTGTAACTGGGTTATAGCTTTCATGTGAAAACCCTAAATTAGTTTCATAGTAGGGCTGAGTACATTGGGTACTTTTTCTTCCATTCTTGAGATACTTTACTAAGAAGAATATGTTCCAGCTCCATCCATGTAAACATGAAAGAGGTAAAGTCTCCATCTTTCTTTAAGGCGGCATAATATTCCATGGTGTACATATACCACTATTTATTAATCCATTCATGGATCGATGGGCACTTGGGCTTCTTCCATGACTTAGCAATTATGAATTGGGCTGCAATAAACATTCTGGTACAAATATCTTTGTTATGATGTGCTTTTTGGTCTTCTGGGTATATGCCCAGTAGAGGGATTACAGGATTGAATGGCAGACCTATTTTTAGATCTCTAAGTGTTCTCCATATCTCTTTCCAAAAGGAATGTATTACTTTGCATTTCCACCAGCAGTGTAGAAGTGTTCCCTTTTCTCCACATCTGTGCCAACATCTCTGGTCTTGGGATTTTGTCACCCCAGTTAATTTCAAAAGCAGGTTTCGGAAATAGAACAGGGAAGTTCTCCCAGTTCCCCCAACCCCCTAACAATGGCTAAACAATAGTGGAAAAATTACCTACACTAAGTTCCCAGGCTACTGTACCTCCCAAGCTGCCTCCGTGCCAACCGTCACGCTGTACGCCACGCGGTCGCCACGCTGTAGCCCCCTGACTGTAACCCCGCCTCTAGCTAACCACCAGATTCTGCTTTTGTTTCTGCTCGCTTGCATGGCAACAAAAATGGTATAAAAGTCCGCCTGCCCCTCACTTCGGGGCCGTTTGCTAGCCCAGCAGCGGGCCCCTGCACAGGTGTAATAAATCAGCATCTGATTTACACCTAGAGTGGGGTCCGAGTCTTTCCTCCAGGTGGCACATGAGTACAACACCCTCTCTGCCTCTCACGTATGCTGGGAGTCAGTTTTCCAAGCGCCTGCCTTCCTCAGAGGT
This sequence comes from Nycticebus coucang, assembly GCF_027406575.1. Taxonomy (NCBI): domain Eukaryota; kingdom Metazoa; phylum Chordata; class Mammalia; order Primates; family Lorisidae; genus Nycticebus; species Nycticebus coucang. The sequence goes on from NC_069788.1 coordinate 3,080,050, forward strand.
GCTCCTGTCCACGTCAGAACCTCTGCCCCTGGATTAGACAGAGTCCGTGAAATGGAACATGAAGCCAGCCTGGTCTGTACGTCCTGTGGGATCTGGGGAAGCTAGTTGAGCCCCCGGACCATCCCTGTCTGATCCTATGTCGGACCTGATCTGACATAACAACTCTTCTGCTCCGCTCTGATGTCAGAAGATGTCCAACACGGGTTTTCTCGGTGTGCCTGTTTGCCCATTCTTGGCTTCTGGCTGGTGGAAGTTGCCGTTGTGAGCAGCCGCATCCCTTACTCAGTAGGTAAGGAGAGTGGAGAGACAGTGCAGACACACCGTTCTCACGGGAGAAATCGCACTCAGCTGTGAGCAACGTGGGGAACAGAAATTCAAGGAAGAGGGGGGTCTCCATGGGAAGATGCATTCTTACTGCAAAATGAAAAGGACTCGGCAAAGGATTGCACGGTTTGCGACAGAAGAAATGAGAAAGATGGAAGGAGAGAACCCATTTTCCACTGCGAGACCTGCAAGAGGGAGCCTGGACTCCACCCTGGACATAGCTTCAAGAACTGTCACACTCAAAAGAGTGTGAACAAAAATAAAAACACTTCAATGATTGTATGTAACCTAAAATAGGTAATAACATCATTAGGCAAGTTCATATTTATGTTTTTCTCTTTTAAAACTGTGGGATAATTACGAGTAATCCACTAACCTCTTTCCTGCCCCCAATAAATAAGAGCTTGGGAGTATGTGGGTGGCAGAAAAATTGTACTGGAAAGGGTTACTTTCTCCTTTATAAAATGGGAAAACTGGGTATAATTCATACCATCTGAGGTTTGTTGTGATTAAATAAAATAACGCAGTGTGCTCACAATCTAAGTTGCTATTATGGGCATCTCTTCCTAAATTTAGTCCTCTCGTTTCTATATCTGTCTTACAGAACACTTCTGAATGAATTTCCCTGTGCTTCCAACATTTTCTTGTATTCCTTTATGGACTGGATACAATGCTCGCTTCTTTAACCTAAAAATGAATAAGATACAGATAGTTCAAGATGTCGGCAAAGTAGCAGAGAGGACAGAGGCTGTGAGTCTGGCCTGTCCGCCCGGAATGGGAAGCAGCTGGCTCTGTCCAGAGTGGGAGGAGGTGACAGGAGCCTGCTTAAAAGGGAAAACACTTGTGCTGCACAAGACAGGAGGGAGTGGGCTGCTCATGGCATGTCCCTGGGGCCTCCTGCTTAGGAAGAAGGTGCACAGTTACCCCCGAGCCTCTGGGCTGCGAGGGAAGCCCTGCTGTCCTCAGATGGCCCCAGGTTTCTGAAAACTCTGTAATAGGATTGAGACGCAGACCGGATAAGAGGGAAGGCTGTTGTTCCTCTCTACTCTTCTTCACACACACACTCCTCCACTCTTTATGCACTCAGCAAATATTTAGAGAGCACTGGTTAAGTACCAGGCACTGTGTGGGTGCTGGGGGAGAGAGAGAGATAAGAACACAGTCCAGGGAGAGAGAGCAAAGAAGGAAATCGAAGTTTCCACCATCACCGTGTTCACAGGCTGCTCAGGGAGGCGTGGGGAGCAGCGTTAGGCTGCACAGCCGTCCAGGTGTGCCTGGAAATGCCATATCCTGGGAACCTCTCAGCTCTGCACAAAACTGGGACAGTTGGCCAGCCCAGAGCAGGCTCCCGTCGCAGCCTGAGATGGGGGTGGGAGTATAATCTCATTAGAGAGATGGCCAGCCTAAACTTAATGCTCTTCTGATGAATGAGGGAATGGGGAACAGTCACTGCGGGAAGGAATTAGCACATGTGGACTAGATTACAGTGAAGGACTGGGAATATCCCAGTAGCATGCCCACGGTTCATGTTGAACATTTTCCCAGAGCTGCACGAAGGTTGATTTAAATATAGTAGAGCCTTCCGTAAGGTGACCACCCAAGGGACTGGAACACCCTGGTCTACATACGAGCTGGTCACCGGAGGAGCTGGGCCCACTGTGCTGACACGAACGTGCTGCATGTCCAGTCTGTGAACATTAGGTCACCTGAAAGAGGTGGTCAGGATGGGGAGATGGTCAGCTACGGAGGTCCTATGGTATAAATATTTGCACATCTGTTACATGAAGAGATAATTCTGACAAAGTTACTGCCTGCAAGAAGCTTATATTTCAATAAAGGACAAAGCTGTGTATATAAAGCATTAAGCTGTAGCATGTAAGCTGTAGAACAACCCAGAACACTCCAGAAAAGGGCCGTGGATCCAGAGGGGATGCTATTGCTCTGGCCTGGGGGCAGTGTCCAGGGTCTTGGAGCATTGAGGGACCACCTCACAGAATGTGGGAGGGAAGGATGAGTGAGAAGGCGCTGGGGTGGGGGCAGGAGCCGCCTCACAGACAAGCAGCAACCCACACAGGCACCACGGCCCCCGCAGAGGGGGCCAAGCAGGACTTGGTGGGACAGTATGACTCGTCCGGTCTTGACTTTTTCTCCCTCAAAATTTCACTCCCACAGAATGTTACCTAGGGACCCTGCCACAGTGTGCTCATTTGGAGATAGGTAGACTGTGGTTATACTTTTGAAATTTTTTTTCTTTGTAACTAGAATCAACATATCAATCTTTTGTTGCTGAAAGCTTTCTTCACTTTGCTAATAGGAGTTGAATGAGGCTGTGGACACTTGGGTAACCACCCCAGAGTGTTCACTCACCACAGAGTTTATTTTTCAAGCTTAAACTGAAGGTGATTGGCAGCCCTGGGGCTCAGAAGACAATACCCCAAAGTGTGGTGCCCGGAGGCACTGATCACTTAGAACTGAAGGGTGGGAGGCTCCAGGAGTGGCCTCGGAACTTCCCTCACCTGCCTTTTTTTGCCCTCCCGTCTCCTCCCCTGTTTCTTCTGTGAAGTGAGTCACAGAAGCAGAATTTCTTTCCTCCCAGGCGGATTATAAAAACTACAGCCCCTCTCCTCCAAAGCGAGCTGGACAACATAGAATGGACACTCTGCCCCTTCTTCCGTGAAGATGCTCACTTCAGAGGGACCTGCCTGGTATGAGAGGAGGTCGCACTCACAGAAAGGCCTAGAAGAGTCTGGACGGGCAGGCCTCGCTGGGCCTCCCAGCCTGTCACGTGGGGTCATGCCCTTTGTCCAGTCACACTTCTGCACAGCTGTCCCTTCTCCACAGAACCCAAGTACAAAGGCAGACATTTGTCCCTGTGTCCTTGGTCTTCATTTCTGAAGCTTCCTGTGTCACATAAAACTGTGATTAAAAAATTCTGCTCCGCTGTCCCTTGTTAACCTGCCTTTTGTTATAGGAGCGTGGCGTGCCAGCTGTGACCTTTGCAATGAGTGCCTTTCCACCCCTGCAGCGGCAGACTCCTGATTCCATGACTTCTTTCTCCGGTTGCTTGTGCCTCCTGGCTGCTCATTCAAAACTCTGGTGTGGGGAGGTGGGCGGAGGGAGGGTGATTGGTGGGATTACACCTGTGGTGCATCTTACAAGGGTACATGTGAAACTTAGTAAATGTAGAATGTGAATGTCTTAACACGATAACTAAGAAAATGCCAGGAAGGCTATGTTAACCAGTGTGACGAAAATGTGTCAAACAGTCTATAAAACCAGTGTATGGTGCCCCATGATCGCATTAAGGTACACAGCTATGATTTAATTAAAAAAAAAGAAAACAAAACTGTGGTGCGTTTGCCCACATCGTCCCTCATGCTCCACTCTCTGCTCCCCTCCTCCCTCCAGCTCTCACTACTGTAAAATGCAGTATTCACGGCTCATTTCTCTGCAAAATTATGAAGTGTGTTGAGTCAATACACATTAATAATATTTTAGCTAACGACACTTTGAAGAGTCTACAGATCATTTACCAAGGAAACTAAATTATTTCATATAGTTGCTTCAAAATAAATGAACCAAGGCTCGCCTGATGTAGTAGACTAGTGTCTTATTGTGGATGTAAACAGAACTCCCTAATCTCCAGAATTCAGCAATCCTTATTAGACTCTTTCTTCATTAGTGAGAGTGAAAAATGTTCCACTATAGATTTTTCCTTAACTTTTAGTGGTAGAGTAGGGCATTTCTTTCCTAAAATAATTCAAACCAATATGAAACTCTTCTGAAATATAACAGTATCGTTAGAGTGCCTTGGAATTATTGCAGACAATAAATAGAATTTATTAAGGGTATGAATCAAAGAGAAATGTTGTGTCACTAAAAAAAAATTAGAGATTAACACCCCCCCCCTTCTTGGCTTAGCAATAACTCCGTTCCTTCTCTCTCTCTTTCCTAATAGGTTCTCTATGGTTCTAAAGTATTCCCAGCTGCTGAGAGTCACAAATTCCATCTGAATAGCAGGGTGACCTTTTCAGAGAGGAGCTAATGTTTGTAAGCTAACATACAAAGGAAGGGGGAAAGTTTGCGGAGTATGTGTGGGAAGAAGAGGCAGCTGACTCAAAGCAGTCCTCTCCCGCTCATCCCCCCCAGTGTTCCAGCCCCCCCATTCCTGTAGTTTTCCCTTCATTCACTAGACTCTGTAGGACTGCCCACGGAGGGGACAGTGGGCCACTTGGGCTCTTAGAAGCCTTTCAAAGTCTTCTTCACAGCCTGCCCATCTCCTGGGGGGAGGAAGCCGCATGTGGGTCCTGGGCTGTCTGGAATGAGCCCAGCTCTCTCTGGGAAGGGGAATTAGGAAGCAGCCACCTGCCTTGGGGTGGTGGGCAACCTGGGCGCTACCTGGGTGCTACCAGGAGCTCAGATAACATTTTATTTGGATGTGCCCAGATGTCCTCAGTTCCCCAGGCTAGAACACACTTACCCTCTCTGTTCCAAACTGCTTTACATCCCTTACCCACCCCCTCATCCCCTCCATTCTTAGCTCTTAAAAAAAATAGAAACCCACAGATGCTGCAGTTATCATGTACCTTCCGACATTTTACCATAAAGCTTTGCATAACCCTTTCAAATATCCCCTTTCTTTCTTCCTCTTCTTTTCAACCTCCCAATTCTGCTTTTTGGAGACCAAAGATTTCTGTGTGCGACTTAAAAGAAATATTACAAGACAAACCCTCTGCTGGTACCAGAGCTACAGAATTATTTGCATATGTAATCTCCTCTGGTGCCTCTCGCGAGCTCGGCCTTTTTTCGTCTTCGGTCCCCGAGATGCAACAAAAGAATAAATTACGGTAGTTCTGATAGAACATTAGACCCACGATCTTCTGAGGCACCGACAGTTTTATGGAAACCAAAGAAAATTCAAGATTAAACGTTTTCTTTTCAATGCATTTCTTTTAACTTTCTCCCCTCTCCAATATTATCAATTTTCTTGCCTTCTCGTTATTCAGTTTAGCATCTGTGGAATGACAAATATGCAGCTGCCTGTGAGCCAGTCCCCTGTCCGTGGAGCTGCACCTGCTGGTGGGGGATTAAGACATTGGCAAATCGGTTACAAGGTGTTTAGGCTTTTAATTAAAGATTCACTTACATTAACAAACAGCAGCAGTTTCAAAAAGACTGAACGGATCACCTTACCCGGTATTTTTGCCTCCTTCCTGACCTTTGGGGAGATGCAGAAAGTGGAAAAGAAGGTGTTTCTATAGCGCCATCTAGTGACAGACACGTGACAAAGCGCCGTGTCAACTCGGGGTGGAAAACAAGGTCCTGCTTTGGGAAGTCCAGGTTTATTTAAGTTTGGTGTCGCTTCACCTTCTATGGAAAGAATCCATATGGTCTCTCTTTGGTGTCCTTGAGAGTTTTAAGGGTTTTTTTTTTTTTTCTATTTTGGAGACAGTGTCTCTCTCTGTCCCCCAGGATAGAATGCAGGGGCCTCATCACAGCTCACCACAGCCTCCAACTCCTGGGCTCCAAAATCCTCCTGCTTCAGCCTCCCGAGTCACTGGGACTACAGGTGCACGCCACCACACCCAGAAAAAAGAGTTTTAAGCTTTAATCTGCTTTATGGAGAGTTAAAAAGAAAAAAAGCTCTTCCTATATCCAGAGGAATTACTCCGTGATATTAGGCCGTTGGTTAGACATGGGGTGGGTGGAGGACATGGTCGGGCTCTTCAGGGCCTGTCTGGCCTGGGACAGGCTGACCTGGCTACTGGGGGACAGGCTAACCGCTAGCTGACACCTCACAGGTACAAGACCTTGCACGTGGGCTGTTCTGGGGAGTTGGTCCTCTGGGGGGACTGATTCATGTCCCAGGGACTTTCTGACTTGGACAGATAGATACCAGTTGTTATGGGAACAGAGCTGATCAAGGACCTGGGAAACGTCTAAGAAGCAGCTGACACCCCCAAAATTGTGTATAAACTCCAGCGCTGCACTTTCCAGGACTCCTGCAGTTGCTAGGATGGGGCAGCTTAAATCCAAGGTGATAAAATAAACTTTCCTTCCTTGCTAAAGCCTTACTTGCTCTTGCTGTCTTCAGCTATTTTGGCAACTACCTCCAGCCTTCACGGCACCACCCTAGTGTTTTGGCCAGCTGGCCGGAGCAGCTCTGGATTAAACTTCAGCCCTCTGCTTGATTGCCCCTCATGCCCTGCCCTCCACTCTGACGACTCAGTACCGGGAAGCAGCCTTCAGCGCTGGTGGGACCTGGCACCTGCTCCCACCCCTGACACTGCCTTGGTATTTTAACTTTGGACTTTCCCTTGCTACCCGACTTGCGCGTGACACACTGGCTCTGCTGAGATTAGGAAAATGTTAATAATGGAAGAAAACAGAAACGATCGTGTCACGTGAACTGTAACCCTGCGCTCCTTTTCCGGCTCTTCTTGCTTAAATCCCTGGTTCTTAAATTCTAAACATATGGATATGAGAAAAACCAAGGTATCTTCTACTGCATGGATTAAAGAAACAGACACTGAGGAGGATAATAGCCGTTTTGGAAGTTGGCCCACTGTTAGCTCATAAACATTTGCCTGCAAATTTCTTTTCTTTTCTTTTTACTTTTTTTGAGACAGAGTCTTGCTATGTTGCCCTCGGTAGAGTGCTGTGGCGTCACAGCTCACAGCAACCTCCAACTCTTGGGCTGAAGCGATTCCCTTCCCTCAGCCTCCCAAGTAGCTGGGACTACAGGCGCCCATCACAACACCTGGCCGTTTTTTGGTTGTAGTTGTCAATGACATACATGGAGGCCAGGTTCAAACCCTCCAGCCTCCAAGTATGTGGCCAGCGCCCTAACAACTGAGGTATGGCACCAAGCCTACCTACAAATTTCTAAAATTTTATCTTCTTCCCCTGTATGTATAGAAAGGAAACAAGATGAGGAGGTGCACAACAAAGACTGAGACAAAGCCTGAGACACGTGGATGGTGGGAGAGGGATGAGTTAGGAGCCCACCTCTGTCACCGGGTGAGAAGCAGAGGCCACCAGCCCATCAGTCCTGGGCCGGAGGAGAACTCAAGCAGGGGCAGACGTGTGCTGGAGGCGGAGAGCTGCTGAGTGGGGATGGGCAGGGACTTGTCATGATCCCATGGACAAACTCACAGGGACGAGAACAATTGGAGTGGAAAATGTGCTGGGCACAATTAATTATTTTTTTATTAGATCATAACGATGTACATTACAGCAGACAGGAGGTAAATAAATGAATGACTTTAAGACCCTGTGTAGCATCCCCTGACCTATCCCATATCTGCTGAGCCAACAGATCAAGTCTCCAGTTTCCCAGTACCATCCATCACCTGAAAAGGTTTCCTTCAGTGAATTGATCTTCCTCTCAGGGATCCGTGATGTTACGGGAGGTTTCCTTTGTCAGAATCTTTTCATCATTAAGGTATGAAAACAAACACGATTTTTCAGGATGGTAGATTTTAGGATACCATGCTTTTATGGTGTTAGTTAGAATGTGAATAACTGAACGAGATCTGTCTACCTAAGGAATTTCATTTAACAAGGACTCCACACCTCTGTTCTTAATTTTGGCTAATTTAGTGGAGAATTTTCCTTTGCTAAAAAGCATCTCCATGGTTTTGGAGCCCTCCCCTCACCCCAGCTTAAAGGCTTCTGTTTTACTGATGACATTAGTAGTGATTTCATAATTGGTAGTTGGAATTGATATGCAGTGAAGTTTAAGTGGTTGTTGGCATCTTTGTTGATTAATGATTTTTAAATTAAATACCACTTTAGTACTTGGTGTTGTTTGAAAGGGCCAATCTTCCCCAGCAGGGATTTCTGTGGAAGGCGCCAGGCGATGCTCTCTCCCAGTCTCACTCCCAGCCTCTCTCGTCACGCCAGCTTCATCATGGGTCAGCAACTGAACTGGATCTAGCAGGCCATATCTAAATTGTAATTATTTAATTTTCATATAATTTAATGAAGGCATATTAATTATTTTATAAATATCTAACCAGAATATTATAGGATGTAAAATTGTGACAAATGCGCTGTCTTATAACCATAGGTATCGCAAAAATTAATCAAATCATATACAGAGATTCAATTAAAGTAACATACACCTCGTTTTGACACCTGTCTCTTTTCTCTCTTTTGTGAGTTGGATTAACTCGGGGTTTTCTGGGGATATAGTTTTGTGTTTTTTTTTTAAAGACTTCCTTCTATGCTGTCTGGTTTCCTTTTGCTTCCCGAACTTTCTAGTAACTGATAAGAATCTATCCTGTCTGCTCTAAGTAGAGTAAGGAGACCCCTAGTTAGACAGGAGAGCAGCCACAGGGCAGAGGACCCTCCTTGTGGAAGCAGTCAGCTCACATGGAAGCGGTCAGCTCCCGTCCTGTGCTTTTGTCAGTCACGCACACAGAGCGGGCAGAGATGTCCAGTGCTCGGTTTCAAAACAATACCACAAAAAGGGTGCCTGTGATGGCCACATGCTCTCTATAGAATATTTAGACTTCTTACTGATATGCCAAGGGTTAAGCTCAAACTGTGAGAGCTCTAAGGTACCAATGGTCTCTTCTATTACGGTTCTTAGCTTCCCAGGAATGTTTGTGCTCCAGGTACCAAGGAGAAGGTAATAGAGGTAAGGGGTGAACATACATAGGCATTTGTATCTTCGGGTCTAGAAGCAACAGAAACATATTCAGAACCAGGGACAGAATGATGCCTATGTGCCAGGAAGAGGGTAAGAGGAAGGGGCCTGCACGGGAACTAGAAGGATGGACATCAGAGCTCCAGAAGGAGAGAGACCCGAGCCCACGTGGACGTCACCCCGAGAAGAGAAGAGAGAGCCCCATGTGGAAGTGCAGCTGACCAGCGGGCGTGAGGGCTGAGCGGCACCGGGGCTCTGCCTGGACTGTCTGGGCTGAGGGCAGGAGCAGGGGCCAGGCTGCTGGCAGACAGTCCTCTGGGGGGGCGGGGAGACAACATCAGGCTTGAGTTGGGATGGATCGGAAGATACCAAGAGCCCATCTAGTGTCAGTGGCAGAGCAGCCAAAGTCTGGTGCTGACTGGTCAGGTGGCATCGGAGAGCAAGGCCACGGTCATCACTGTAGACTAAAACATCAAAGATCTCTCTGCTCAGAAGGTGGTGACCCATAGCAGTGAGGGTTCTGAAATACCGTGGGTCTTCAAATGACAAATAAGATTCATACCCTAATGGGATGTTCATAAATAAATAGGTAGATAGGTAAATCTATCTATACATGTGTTTATGCCCTTTATATTTTATATGTAAAGATGTTAAGAAACATGTATAGTTTGTTACGGGAAATATAAAATACTTACACATCCTATATATAACATATGTATATATTTTTTCAAGTAAAGGCTTCATTTCCATATAGAAACCAAGGACTAGAGAACCATCTCTGGAGTCAGAACTTCTCTTTCAATCACCCTTGGTTTGTATACCAGGTAGAAAAGGTTCATCTTTAGAAGAAACGTTCTTACTTTCAACTTGAATTCCCATACCTACTGTATGACTTTAGAAGTGCATTAATAGCTCAAAGAAAGGGAAAGATGGAAAAGATATATCAGTAAATAGTTACTTGAGAATTACATGTAGATGAAATGTATTAGTCTCCCAGAATAATTTTTTTTTTTTTTTACGGGAAGGAGCCTCACTGTTGCCCAGACTGGAGTGCAGTGGTAATCACAGCTCATTGTAACCTAGAACTCCCGGGCTCAAGCCGTCTTCCCGCCTTCGCCTCTCAAAGTGCTGGGATTTCAGGCATGAGGCACTCTGCCTAGCCAAGAATAATTTTAAAAATAGGATATAATCATGATTCTCATACATATATAAATTAATCATGTTAAAGATTTTATATAAGTGGTAAGATGCTACAACTGATTCTTAGGAGAATTCAAAATACCACATATACAATAGCAGTGAAAAGTCACTTTATAAATAGATTTTTAAAAAACGTTTATTACAGGAATGGCGGTAGGGAAATCAGTTGTACTTACAACTGACAAAAGCTATTAATAACTCTCCTTCATGTCTCATGACCCCATAGAATCAATTACGGTAAATTGCCTAATTCTCCACTGAAGACATCAGTAATCTTTTTTCATCCATTTCCAAGTCTTTAATAATTTCTCTCTACATTGCAACTATGAACTCAGGTGCACCCAGGCATTCTCAGTTCCTTCACAGGTAGACATTTTCCCGGTCCTCTCAATGGGCTGGGGTCTTGAATTGGGGTCCCTCTCTACCATTCTGTCATCTCCCTTGTATGTCAGCATCTCACTTTGCTATCATCAGTGACAGGGAACTTGAGAACTGATGATAGCAAAGGCACTATCCTCCATCCTGTTCCCTGCCCTGGATTCTAATCCTCTGCAGTGGCTATCGGAGTGCCCACGTGTGTGATGTGCTCCATAGATAAGTTTAATTGAGTTGAATGTAATTCTTATATTCAGCTAGTCCTGACGAGCTTTGCTTATAGGTAACAATAGCAGCTTCCTGCAAAGTAAGATCTGAGGAGCTGATCTTTGTATGGAATCACCTTCCACAGCTTTAAAAAAAAAAAAATTGAAGACCTACAGGTGACGCTCGCTGGACATCAGTTCTCAAGTCTCTCCTGAACTCCTATGAGGCCTGGAAACATCTCCACCCCTGGATGTGCCAGTGAATTTAGCCCATCAAAGCAGCATGGCTAAAGGCTAACTCAGCACCTCGCCAGCCATTAGCCACCATGAACAGATCAGTATGAAGCAGTTTACCAATTTGGTGGGTCTCAAGAAGCAGAGAAGAAGAGGAAGCAGGCTTTTTTGTTTTCCTTCTTCTGAATAGGAAAGGAGGAACGGGAACCCTTGGAGTTGGGGATATGCTGGCTCTACCCTCATTAAAGATGAGCAGAAGTCCTTCCTGCCATCCTCACGAGAAGACTTTACCAGTATTTTCTCCGGTGAAATTAAAAGTTTAGAAAAATATTTTCATGAAAAATATGAATAAAAATTTTTAAACTTTTTAAAAGTGCTGTTTATTTTTTCAAATAGTTTAGATCAAGGGTGTCCGACCTGGGGCATGTGGGCCTCATGCTGATTTGGGGAGGACTTTTTTTGCATATCTGTGCCGTCGGACATCATGCTAAGTATGCACAGACCTTTTGTTTTTTTTCTGATCAGCTTTGTGTTTGTGTATTTACTGTTTGGCCCAAGACAACTCTTACATTTTTCCAATGTGGGGCAGAGAAAAAAAAGGTGGGATACGTCTGGGTTAGAACAAGATCATCAACTAATGTTTACAGTTGGTATGACCTTAAAATCTCTACATCACTGGGTGGCTGGGCAGGCTGAATAAAACACTGTCTGTAACGCTGGGACCGATTGTGGTGGGATGCAGGGCTGGCTGGCATCCTCGCATAAAAGAAACTCCTGGTCAATTCCTTAGGCACCAAAAGGGTCTAGAATTCCAGATTAAATTATCCACAGGTTTGACTCAATTAGCTTGTGATTTAGTGCCTATGTCTGTATGACCAACTTGTTCCAGGAAAAGTTGAGCCCCAGAAAAGTTTTACCTAGGGAAGGCTCCCTAAAGGGAGGCTGTGAGTCACTCTGTACGTACACCAGCAAATAAAACCACAGTGCCTGTCTGCACCCCGTGGAACTTAATTTGCAGCAAGACTAAACTAGATGGTTGGATATAAAATTCAAGTCAGAACTAGAAGGTCTCATTTGAAAAAGGTGAGGTAGATGTCAGACCCAATGGTCTGAGCAGCCTTATGGAAATGTTTCCTCTCCCACATCTAGGTAGCCTGATCCCCCTCCAGCCCAGGTATCTTCATGTGAATCTTTTCACTTTAATGGCTTCTTTCAATTCAGGTTGCACCTGTACTCACAGTCCCAGGGGAGGAAGGTAGAGCATATGTGGAGAATGTGACCAGGGCATTTCAGGTGTCAAATTTCCTATGTGCCTCCCCAAATGCGGTGCACAAGGTCCCGTCCCCTGTCACTGAGTCATTCATCTGTTCTTTCATTTTTACTTTCTCTCACTCATCCACTTAATTCTTGAACAAACTCCTATTGAGAACCTGTGTGTTTCACGGTGGATATGCTATTGACATTTTGGGTGAGATTATTCTTTTGTTTTTTATAGACAGGGCTTTGCTCTGTCAGGTTGAAGTACAGTGGCACAATCACAGCTCACCGCAGCCTTGAACTCCTGGGCTCAAGCGATGCTCCTGCCCCAGTCTCCTAAGTAGCTGCAACCGAAAGTGTGCATTACCATGCCCAGCTAATTTTTCTTAATTTTTTTTACAGATGGTATCACAGAGTCTCACTGTTGCCCAGGTTGGTCTCAAACTCCTGGCCTTGAGCAACCCTCTCGCCTCAGCCTCCCGAGTTTTTGAGATTATGGGAGCAAGGCAACCAGCCTGGCTTAATTATTTAAAATAATTCTTTTTGCAGGGCTGTCCAGTATATTGCAAGACATTAATTATCTCTAGACCTCCTGCACAAAGAAGTCTTCAGGCCCTGAGCATAGTAATCCCCCTTCCACTGTTAGACACAGCAGAAGAACTATCCGCCCCACAATTTCCATTTCCAAACATAGTGGGAGAAGAACCGTGGGTGATGTCCAGGGCCAGAGAATATCAGACCAGGTGTGGACCTCAAGAAGTCGGTAACCTCACAGGAGAAACAAGTATAAAAGCTCAGCACAGGGCGACCCACACTGTGGGGGAAACAAACACAAACCCATTACTTCAGGGATTTTTCAAAAAGGCTATTCAGAAATGCCTGAGCCAAGTCTTTAAGTGCAAGTAGAAGCTGGCTAGAGGAAGACTATTTCTAGACATCGGGAGAAGCTCAGAGGACATACCGGAGTTCAGAGAAACGCTCTGGCAGAGCTACAGGCAAGGCCATGAGGCCAGGTGCGCAGAGCCAGCATCTGGGAGGTGGGGAGCCTGGTGGGACGGGAGGCGCCGTCTGGGAACTCATTGGGGAGGGTGTCACAGGCCAGGCTAGTACAGCTGGACTCTATTCTCAGGAATCTGCAGGCAGGGAAACACACAATAAGATCTGAGTTTCAGAAAGATCACTCTGGAAAGGACTCTGAGATACTAACTGGGGGAAGTAAGACTGGGAACAGGGAAAACTTTTGGAGGATGTTGGAATAATTCGGAAGAGGGATGCATAGTACTTCAATAGACGACAAGGAACTCGTCAATGAATACAGTAACTCATTGCCAACACCTTCCAGCCAGAGACCACCAGGAACACACCTGTATTTGAACAAGTTGGTTTTATTACTGGTTGGAGGCAGAGAGAACAAGCTTTATGAGGAATGGAGGATCATTTCATCAAGAAGGTGTTTCAAACACTATTTGTAGGATTTGAACTTCTGTTGCATAATTTTGGGGAGAATTGAAGGAAATGGGTATTTACTCTCTAAAAGTGAGGGAAATTCTGCAACTAGGTATCTCAATAAATCTTATCTATAGGAAGGGCAGATGAGGGAAAATTGGTGAAGAAGTACCAGTCACTTAAATCAACTGGGAGGAGAGATGCCCCGTGTGTTGTGGGTGTGCAGTGACCTTGTTCTGGTCTTTGCGTGGTTTACAGTGACATGTAGACTTCAAGTGCTGTGCTGTGAGGGGAAGTAAATGGGTCCCAGTTGAGGTGGACACATGCAGCAGGAAGGTTGAAGGAATTAAGTGATGACAAGAGAATGGTTAAAATGATGTCAGTACTCTCACTAGGTTAGACAGCACCTGGCCTACCTCTGTTCTTTTTCTCTGTCTTACCTTCTTAGGGCCAAAGTGCAAACTTCCCATGCTGATTATCTTTCGTCTAATTAAATCCAAATTCAAAAGTATTTCTTTATGAGCATGATACTGTGCTAAATTTTGTAAGAATACAAACCAGGATTCTTGTTTTAATACTTGTACTTTATAAATAGGGGATTTTACGTGAGCATGCGTGCGCACACACACACATACCATTCACCCATTCAGGCACTAAATGCTTAAAAGCAAGACAAGGAAAAATATGAGGAAGAGCTCAAGTGAATTCTGCAGATGGCAAGTGCAATGGGATTTGAGGAAAGCAGAAGGCAATCTGCACTGTCAGCTAATGTGGGGTGATTAGAGAAACCCCGGGGTGCCTCTCCTCTCAGTTAACTGCTGTGTTGGTGAGGACTCAGGCTGATGCTGTTCCTGGGGTGGGAGACGGGGATCTTTTCACTGCTTGCGACCTTGAACAAGTCACTTAACCTCTTTAAGCTTCACCTTCCTTGTTTTAAATTTTTTGATGATCATCCCTACCTCTTTCTGAGATGTTACAGTCAATTAAGATCATAATGGGAAACAAAGGATGTTAAGTAGATGCCTCACTGCAAAGTGTGAAAGAAAGCAGGGATGATAAGTAATAGGACCCTTCACAGGCCCAGAGCTACCTCAATTTCCCCATTTCTTTCTTTCTTTTCTTTTTTGGGCAAGAATGTTAATATCCTGGCCAGGCCTGGTGGCTCATGCCTATAAACCTAGAATTCTGGGAGGTTGAGGCAGGAAGATTGCTTGAGGTTAGGAATACAAAACCAGCCTGAGTAAAGTGAGACCTTGTCCTTACTAAAATTAGAAAATGTTGGCCAGGTGTGGTGGTTGGTGCCTGTGGTCCCAGCTACTGGGGAGGCTGAGAAAGGAGGATGGTGTGAGCCCAGGAGTCTGAGGTTGCTATGAGCTAGGCACAACCATGGCATGCTAGCACCAGTGACAGAGTGAGAGTCTATCTCGAAAAAAAAAAAAAAAAAAATATATATATATATAAATAAATAAATATCCAAGACCAGGTGTGGTGACTCAAGCCTGTAATCTCAGCACTTTGGGAACCAAAGCCAGGATCACTAGAGCACAGGAGTTCAAGACCAGCCTGGGCAACACAGCGAGGCCTCATCTCTACAAAACATTAGCCAGGGTGGTGGTGCACACGTGTAGCCCCAGCTAGACGGGAGGCTAAGGCAGGAGGGTCACCTGAGCTCAGGAGCTGGCCGTTGCTGTGAGCTGCGACCCTGCCACTTCACTCCATTTTGGGGATCAGAGTGAGGCACCTGTCAAAAAATTAATATTCAGTGGTAGAAATTTTAGAAGATGGTCAAAGAACGATGACAAAATAAGAAGGAGAAACCCGAGCAAGTATAGCACACCTATGTTCCTTCACCAGTCCCACTTCCATTTCCATCATGGAGCAGCCCCACTGAGCAATTATGTAGTATTTTAGGAACTAGTTGGAAAGGTCTGACGATTAAGTTCAACAACTCATCCTAGAAAAAGTGCTAGATATCCTACTGCCAAATATCACTATGGTTACCTCCGAGGTACTCCCTTTGGGAAGCTATGCTCTGATGCCAGCACCTAGCCCACCCTTCCAAGCAATTTTGGAATTCTTTTACTGGAATGGCCGTCAGAGCTGTCATCATATTACCCTTGATGTCCTGAATGTCATCAACATGTCTTCATTCAATATTTCCTTTATCTTCAGTTAAAGAAAAAAATCACTGGGGCCCAGAGTAGGTGAGTAGGATGGTGTTCCAATAGTTACTTGTTTACTGGCTAAAGACTTTCTCACAGATGGGCCCAGGGCCATGTGAGCTGGTACATTGCACTGATGCAAGAGCCATGAGTTGGTAAAAAGTTCAGGTCATTTTTTTTTTGGTGCGACTTGACTCAAATAACATCTATTTAGTCCATTTGCATTGAACTGAGGGATGCCGGGAGGTCAACACCAACCAGCCCTCCCCACGGAGAGTTAATGGTGCAGCCCTTGCCAATGGTCTTCACTGGCTTTTATTGAAATCTCAGGCATGAGAAAATAAAGCCCAGTGGAAAACTCCAAAGAAAGAATCAAGGTTAAAAAACAAGGAGTTTTTCTTTAACTGCCTGGTTTAATTCTTGACATATCCTGTTTACTGCTCCTCTGTCTCCCTTTTTCTTATCACTGCTAAATATGACTTAGGGTGGAGACGGTGAGCTGTGTCCAGCAAGTGTTGTTTCCCGTTCTCAGGGCCAGCAGGGATGCTTGGCTTTTGTCCAGGTTACTATGTTCCTAGTGCCAAGCACTTTTGACCCTATGCTCTAGCCTACAGTTTTCATCCAACTTTTTCATGCAGCCTTTTCAGCATTTCCAAATAGTTGGTTAAGTGTCCAGTTGGTACAAATTCTTAACAAATATCCTTCTGATCTCATATTCTGATATCAGAAAAGGTTAACAATTGTTTTGACCCTTGATTTGACCTGATGGAACTTTTTTGGTTGTGGAGAATTGGCTGACTTCCCTCGTGCACTTTGACACTTGTTTCAGGGTTGTGTTGGCACACCCGTGTTTCGTCACCAGTGATAACGCGGCACAATACCTCATCTTGCTTCTCTAAAAGGTCTTGGCAAACTTGGACTCTGCTTTGCTTTTGTTCATCAGTGAGCTTCTTCAGGACCATTTTTGCACATACCTTTCTCATGCCGAGATTTTCAGTTAAGATATTCCTGTTTCTCCATCCATGTTTACTTGTTCTATTATGCTTCTCACAGTCAGCCAGTGATTTTGACACACAGCTCAACGAATTTTAACATTTTTTCCATCAGTTCTGCTCATTACTGACCCTCTTTATTAGTGATGATTTCTCTCCCCTCAGAAAAAAATGTTTAATCCATCTGTACACTGCTGTCTTCTTCATGGCATTTTCCCCGTAAACTTGGACTAACATGCCCCTGAGTTCGCTTCCACTCTTTCCAGGTTTGACAAGAAATTTAATGCTTGTTTGTTAGTTGCTCTAATTCGAGCTCTGGCATTCTTGTGATGGCACAAAAAAACATGAAACAATAATGAAGCCGCTCAGCTGGACACCACCACAGGTCATGGTGAGCATAGCAGTGCGACGGTGACACACCTGGGTCAGGAAGCCTTACTGAGCTGTTGGTACAGGGCTGACCATCTAATCACACAGGGGCAAGTTCACCAACTTAATTGTCAGACCCTAAATGGAGCTACATTTAATCACAAAGATAATATCAGGATCAAGGGAAACACATATATTTCTGTTGTGGACCCAGAGTAAAATTCTATTCAATTGTTGTTCGTGTGGCTCTTGTTTTTGTAAACTTTGTAAATTAATTTCTTTGCATTATAACCTGAATAAACTAGGGATGAAGTCCTAGTTCCAGCAGGGACTCTCTCCACAGACACCTTTAACACAGAGCCACAATAGGGCGATGAGGAATGTAGACTGTGATCACCGTAAAGATCCCGCCGTGGCTTCCACCTTTCTTGTTTTACTCAGGGCAAAATGACTTCTGTGAATCTCATTCCTTTCTCAGAAGGGCATGTCCCGTTCTTTTCTCTTGCGTTCACCCCTCTCCTCCGCCAGTCCACTTGTCCACTGCTGATCTTCTCGCATTATGGGTAGCTGTAAAGCTCTTCAACACCCCCTTTCAGAGCCCTTACTGAAACTGCATTGAGCAGGGCTTCTGAGCACAGCCCTCCTTCCACTTAGGAACAAGGACAGGCCGATATTGGAGGATTAAGGAGGGGCAGGGCTGTGATCACTGCATCAGTGAGTGATAGAAGAAAAATTCGTGTTCTGGACAGAATTCTGGTTTCCTAGGGATTTCAGAATAACAAAAACATCTGGAGAAGGTAGGCACCATCCATAATTATAGGGCAGTATAGACTGTGGTTCTCGCTGCCTGAGAGGTAACTGGGCGGCTACATCAGGCTTATAGCAAAGACAGTCTTGAGGCATGTGGAATATCTGTTTATTAAGTTCTAACTTGACACCAATGTCATCAGTGGCTTCAGGGCATAAAGAGACAATTTAGCTTTATTTATCATTCTCCCAAATCCCTTCAGTGACATACAGGCAATAGAAACTATTAGAATAAAAATCAGCCTTCACTCAAAGCTGCAAACAACAAGACCCACAATGTCTAGTTTAAGCAGGAAAGGAATTTATTAAGATGTTGTCATTGGGGTGGTGCCTGTGGCTCGAAGGGGTAGGGCGCCAGTCCCATATGCCAGAGGTGGTGGGTTCAAACCCAGCCCAGGCCAGAAACTGCAAAAAAAAAAAAAAAAAAAAAAAAAAGATGTTGTCATTGAATCTTTTTTTTTTTTTTTCCCAATTTTATGAAACTTTTTTTTTTTTATTGTTGGGGATTCATTGAGGGTACAATAAGCCAGGTTACACTGATTGCAATTGTTAGGTAAAGTCCCTCTTGCAATCATGTCTTGCCTCCATAAAGTGTGACACACACCAAGGCCCCACCCACCTCCCTCCTTCCCTCTTTCTGTTTCCCCCCCGTAACCATAATTGTCATTAATTGTCCTCATATCAAAATTGAGTACATAGGATTCATGCTTCTCCATTCTTGTGATGCTTTACTAAGAATAATGTCTTCCACATCCATCCAGGTTAATACGAAGGATGTAAAGTCTCCATTTTTTTTAATGGCTGAATAGTATTCCATGGTATACATATACTACAGCTTGTTAATCCATTCCTGGGTTGGTGGGCATTTAGGCTGTTTCCACATTTTGGCGATTGTAAATTGAGCTGCAATAAACAGTCTAGTACAAGTGTCCTTATGATAAAAGGATTTCTTTCCTTCTGGGTAGATGCCCAGTAATGGGATTGCAGGATCAAATGGGAGGTCTAGCTTCAGTGCTTTGAGGTTTCTCCATACTTCCTTCCAGAAAGGTTGTACTAGTTTGCAGTCCCACCAGCAGTGTAAAAGTGTTCCCTTCTCTCCACATCCACGCCAGCATCTGCAGTTTTGAGATTTTGTGATGTGGGCCATTCTCACTGGAGTTAGATGATATCTCAGGGTTGTTTTGATTTGCATTTCTCTAATATATAGAGATGATGAACATTTTTTCATGTGTTTGTTAGCCATTCGTCTGTCGTCTTTAGAGAAAGTTCTATTCATGTCTCTTGCCCATTGATATAAGGGATTGTTGGCTTTTTTCATGTGGATTAATTTGAGTTCTCTATAGAACCTAGTTATCAAGCTTTTGTCTGATTGAAAATATGCAAATATCCTTTCCCATTGTGTAGGTTGTCTCTTTGCTTTGGTTATTGTCTCCTTAGCTGTACAGAAGCTTTTCAGTTTAATGAAGTCCCATTTGTTTATTTTTGTTGTTGTTGCAATTGCCATGGCGGTCTTCTTCATGAAGTCTTTCCCCAGGCCAGTATCTTCCAGTGTTTTTCCTATGCTTTCTTGGAGGATTTTTATTGTTTCATGCCTTAAATTTAAGTCCTTTATCCATCTTGAATCAATTTTTGTGAGTGGGGAAAGGTGTGGGTCCAGTTTCAGACTTTTACATGTGTATGTCCAGTTCTCCCAACACCATTTATTGAATAGGGAGTCTTTCCCCCAAGGTATGTTCTTGTTTGGTTTATCAAAGATTAGGTGGTTGTAAAATGTTAGTTTCATTTCTTGGTTTTCAATTCGATTCCAAGTGTCTATGTCTCTGTTTTTGTGCCAGTACCATGCTGTCTTGAGCACTATGGCTTTGTAGTACAGACTAAAATCTGGTATGCTGATGCCCCCAGCTTTATTTTTGTTACAGAGAACTGCCTTAGCTATACGGGTTTTTTTCCGGTTCCATACAAAACGCAGAATCATTTTCGCCAATCTTGAAAGTACGATGTTGGTATTTTGATAGGAATGGCATTGAATAGGTAGATGCTTTGGGAAGTATAGACATTTTAACAATGTTGATTCTTCCCATCCATGAGCATGGTATGTTCTTCCATTTGTTAATATCCTCTGCTATTTCCTTTCTGAGGATTTCATAGTTTTCTTTATAGAGGTCCTTCACCTCCTTCGTTAGGTATATTCCTAGGTATTTCATTTTCTTTGAAACTATGGTGAAGGGAGTTGTGTCCTTAATTAGCTTCTCATCTTGACTGTTATTGGTGTACACAAAAGCTACTGACTTGTGGACATGGATTTTATATCCTGAAACATTACTGTATTTTTTGATGACTTCTAGGAGTCTTGTGGTTGAGTCTTTGGGGTTCTCTAAGTATAAGATCATGTTGTCAGCAAAGAGGGAGAGTTTGACCTCCTCTGCTCCCATTTGGATTCCCTTTATTTCTTTGTCTTGCCTAATTGTATTGGCTAGAACTTCCAGCACTATGTTGAATAGTAAAGGTGACAGAGGACAACCTTGTCTGGTTCCAGTTCTAAGAGGAAAAGCTTTGAGTTTTACTCCATTCAGTAAAATATTGGCTGTGGGTTTGTCATAGATAGCTTCAATCAGTTTTAGAAATGTGCCACCTATGCCTATACTCTTCAGTGTTCTAATTAGAAAAGGATGCTGGATTTTATCAAATGCTTTTTCTGCATCTATTGAGAGGATCATGTGATCTTTATTTTTGCCTCTGTTAATATGGTGGATAACGTTTATAGACTTGCGTATGTTAAACCAGACTTGCATCCCTGGGATGAAGCCTACTTGATCATGATGAATGACTTTTTTGATGATAAGCTGTAATCTATTGGCTAGGATTTTGTTGAGAATTTTTGCGTCTATGTTCATGAGTGAGATTGGTCTGAAATTCTCCTTTTTGTTTGGGTCTTTTCCTGGTTTTGGTATCAGGGTGATGTTTGCTTCATAGAATGTATTGGGGAAGATTCCTTCTTCCTCAATTTTTTGGAATAATTTCTGCAGTACAAGAATAAGTTCTTCCTTGAAAGTTTGATAGAATTCTGGAGTGAAGCCATCTGGACCAGGACGTTTTTTGGTTGGAAGATTTTTTTATTGTTTCTTTGATCTCAGTGCTTGAAATTGGTCTGTTCAGGAGCTCTATTTCTTCCTGGCTGAGTCTAGGGAGAGGGTATGATTCCAAATATTGATCCATTTCTTTCACATTGTCAAATTTCTGGGCATAGAGTTTCTGGTAGTATTCAGAGATGATCTCTTATATCTCTGTGGGATCAGTTGTTATTTCCCCTTTATCATTTCTGATTGAGGTTAGTAGAGATTTTACTTTTCTATTCCTCGTTAGTCTGGCCATGGTTTATCTATTTTATTTATTTTTTCAAAAAACCAACTCCTTGTTTCATTAATTTTCTGAATGATTCTTTTGTTTTCAATTTCATTGATCTCTGATTTGATTTTGGATATTTCTTTTCTTCTACTGAGTTTAGGCTTAGATTGTTCTTCTTTTTCCAATTCCATAAGTTCTCTTGTGAGATTATTGATGTGCTCTCTTTCTGTTTTTCGAATGTAGGCATCTAGAGCGATGAATTTTCCTCTCAAAACTGCTTTTGCAGTATCCCACAGGTTTTGGTAGCTTGTGTCTTCATTGTTGTTATGCTCAAGGAAGTTAATGATTTCCTGTTTTATTTCTTCCTTCACCCATCTGTTATTCAACAGAAGATTGTTTAGTTTCCATGCCTTTGGGTGGGGTCGAGCATTTTTGTTAGAGTTGAGTTCCACCTTTAGTGTCTTATGGTCTGAGAAGATACAAGGTAAAATGTCAATTCTTTTGATTCTGTTGATATTTGTTTTGTGTCCCAGGATATGATCAATTTTGGAGAATGTTCCATGGGGCGATGAGAAGAATGTATATTCTTTATCTTTGGGATGGAGTGTTCTATATGCGTCTATCAAGCACAGTTGTTCTAGGGTCTCATTTAAGTCTCTTATATCCTTGTTTAATTTCTGTTTAGAGGATCTGTCCAGCTCTGTAAGAGGAGTATTAAGGTCCCCTGTTATTATGGTATTGTCAGATATCATATTGCTCAGACTGAGTAAGGTCTGTTTCAAGAATCTGGGAGCATTTAAATTGGGTGCATAGATATTTAGAATTGAAATGTCTTCTTGTTGTATTTTTCCCTTGACCAATATAAAGTGACCATCTTTGTCTTTTTTGACTTTAGTTGCTTTAAATCCACATGTATCTGAAAATAAGATTGCAACTCCTCTTTTCTATTGAATTCCATTTGCCTGAAAAATTGACTTCCAACCCTTGACTCGGAGCTTTAATTTGTCTTTTGAAGCCAGGTGTGTTTCTTGCAGACAGCAAATGGATGGCTTGTGTTTTTTAATCCAGTCAACCAATCTATGTCTCTTCGGTGGGGAATTCAAGCCATTAACATTTATTGAGATAATTGATAAGTGTGGTAGTATTCTATTCGTCTTATTTTGTGAGAGTCCATTGCTTAGTTTTATCTTTTGCATCAGTGTGGAGGTTTGGTTCTGTCCTTTAATTTCTGAGTTCTTACTTTGCTGCTGATCCATTGTGGTGGTCAGTGTGCAGAACAGGTTGAAGTATTTCCTGTAGAGCTGGTCTTGTTGTGGCGAATTTCCTCAATATTTGTAAATCCGTAAATGATTTGATTTCTCCATCAATTTTGAAGCTTAGCTTAGCAGGGTACAGAATTCTGGGCTGGAAATTGTTCTGTTTAAGTAGATTAAAGGTAGATGAGCATTGTCTTCTTACTTGGAAAGTTTCATTAGAGAAGTCTGCGGTCACTCTGATGGATTTGCCCCTGTAGGTCAACTGGCGCTTACTCCTGGAAGCTTGCAGAATCTTTTCTTTTGTCTTGACTTTGGACAGGTTCATCACAATGTGTCTTGGAGAAGCTTGGTTAGAGTTGAGGTGACCTGGGATCCGATATCCCTCTGAAAGCAGTGTGTCAGAATCTTTGGTGATATTTGGGAAATTTTCTTTTATAATATTCTCTAGTATGGCTTCCATTCCTCTGGGGCATTCTTCTTCCCCTTCTGGAATTCCTATAACTTGTATGTTGGAACGCTTCATAAAGTCCCATAATTCTGACAGTGAACGTTCTGTTTTCCCTCTCTTCTTTTCTGCCTCTTTTACTATCTGAGTTATCTCAAAAACTTTGTCTTCTACCTCTGAAATTCTTTCTTCTGCATGGTCTAACCTGTTACTGATACTTTCCATTGCATCTTTAAGTTCCCTGATTGACTGTTTCATTTCCTTCAGCTCTGCTATATCCTTTTTATATTCTTCATATCGTTCATCTCTGATTTGATTCTGTTTTTGGATTTCCTTTTGGTTATTTTCCACTTTATTAGCAGTTTCCTTCATTGTTTCCATCATTTCTTTCATTGTTTTCAACATGTGTATTCTAAATTCCCTTTCTGTCATTCCTAACATTTCTGTATAGGTGGAATCCTCTGCAGTAGCTACGTCATGGTCCCTTGGCGGGGTTGTTCTGGACTGGTTCTTCATGTTGCCTGGAGTTTTCTGCTGATTCTTCCTCATGGGTGATTTCTTTTATCTGTTTCCTTGCCCTAATTTTCCTTTCACTTCCTCTTGCTCTTTTAAGTTCTCATGCCTGTGGACTAAGGGTTACAGGACCAGAAGGGTGAGAAGGTTTAAGAGCAAAAAAACGGGATGAAAGAAAGGAGGACCGAGTGATAAGGAAAAAAAAGAAAAATAGAGAAAGGAGAGGGGGTGGGTAAAAGGAATATTGACAAAAAGAAGAGAGGCACAGAAAGAGGGAGACAGAGCAATATAGGTGTATAGTAGGGTACTTTGATACAACCTTAAAAAAACCACCTTCTGGGCGTGCCCAGTTGGGTGGTTCCCTTTAGGTCAGCAGCTCTTTGCTAACCTGATCAGACACAGTACCCCACCTCCACCAAGTAGAGAGGAAAGACAAAAATGCTATAAATCAAACCAAAACAAGCAAGCAGAAAACTTTACGGGATAAAATTGGGTGGAAAAACCAAATAATAGCAGTAGAAACACTAACAAATATGTAGTTCTAATTATTGAAATAGGTAGCAATGGGAAATTATAATTAAACTAGAAAAATTGAGAAAGAAAAAGGATCTGTATCGAAAAGGTTGAACTTAAAAAACAAAACAACAATCCACAACATCAAAATAAACAAAAAAAACAACCAAACCAAAAAAAAAAAAAAAAAACACAACCAAAAACAAAGCAGTATGTATATGTTATTGAATATTGTCTGGGCAACACCTGTTCTTCTTGGGTATGAGATGTTAATCACAGTTCTGATAGGACTGGAGGCTGCTAGTTTCTCAAACCCCTGCAGGTAGACACCCTAAATCTCTCTTCAGCCCACTTAAAAGGCACTTTGAACTTGTTCACATACTGAGCAGAAGCTTTCTCAGGGAAGTGCTTGTCGCTGGAATCACTGCTGAAGTGGCTATCCACTTACCCTGTGTGTCAAAACTGGTCTCCCTCTGCCCCCGAGGGTTAGGGCTGCAAGGCGGCTCAGACCCCGCCCTTAGGCTACTTGGTCGCTGGGTTATCAGCTCTCGCCCAATTCCAGCTCTGCGACCCTGAGGGCGGAGCTTGCGGGGGCAGATCGCTCACAATGTCTGCCTGTGACCCAGAGCCAAACACTATTAGCTCTGTCTGGCTCAGCGGCTCAGACTGGGGCCCTAGACAAAGACCAAAGTTCTCCGCACTCGTGCTCAGGCTCTCCCCAAGGCAGTTCAGCTGAGTGCCAAGTCCAAAGACACCAAAACAGTTCACAGGTAAGGCGTTTCTGGTTTGCAGTCTCACTGCTACTGAACTTACAGTTGTGGGTGGGTTTAGACGGATTGAACACACGCGACTACTTGCCGGTTTTCCACTGTTTTAGTCCTCCTCTTGGGGTCCAGAAGTCTCTTGCTGACTCCCTGTATCCTCTCAGGGGTGATGATAGGCAGATCCCACCAGCCAGAGATGCCTGGAGTCCTATATCCCCAGACTCACGGTGCCCAGATGCAAGGAAGCTGTTACTCGGCTGCCATCTTGCTCCACCTCACTGTCATTGAATCTTACAAGAGGGCCTGTGGTCAGGTTTAGAGGGTTCACGGCCTGTAGTTATTAGGCTACTGGGCTTCAAGTGCAGACTGTTCTTTCTGCTCCTGCTTGAACAGAGGGAAGGAAGCTTGTATTCTGTCCTGTCGTCACTGGTTACGGGACTCAACTGAATCTAGATGCCATTTTTGAAAACTTTATTTCTATTTCTTTAATTTTCTTTTTCTTTTTTTTTGAGACAGAGTCTCACTATGTCACCCTGGATAGAATGCTATGGTGTCACAGCTCACAGCAACCTCAAACTCTTGCGTTTAAGTGATTCTCTTGTCTCAGCCTCCCAAGTAGCTGGGACTACAGACACTCACCACAACGCCCAGCTATTTTTTGGTTGTAGTTGTCATTGTAGTTTGTCATTGTAGTTGTCATCCAGGCCTGGGCTGGATTTGAACCCTCCAGTATGTGGCCGGCGCCCTCGCTGCTGAGCTACAGTCATCAAGCCTTATTTCTTTAATTTTTAAAAGCTTTTTTATTGTGAAATAATTATAGATTACAGAAAAAATTGCAAAAATATTTTAGAGAGGTTCCCTGTATCTTTCACCCAATTTCCATCCATAGTTACATCTTATGTATTGTTCAAATTCCAAAGACGGGTATTGACATTGGTACAATGTGTTGACGCCATCAGATTTCACCACCTTCATGTGCATTCAGTTTGTATGTGTGTGATGTGTGCGGGTGTGTATCTGTGTGGTGTGCACATTACGTGTCATCGCATAGATCCGTGTAACCACCGCCAGCGTGAAGACACTGCATGGGTCTGTCACTGCAATTGTCACCTTCATGTCACTTCTTCACAGTCACATCGATCTATCAACCACCAATCTATCTCCATCTCTGTGGTTTTCCCATTTCAAGAATGTTATATAAATGAGATCAAGAGGTTTCTTGAGACCAGATTTTTAACTTTGTATACTGCCCTGGAGGTTGTGTGTGACAATGGTCAATCCCTTCCCATTGCCGAGCGTCGTCTCCTAGGGCAGAGAGACCGCAGCTTAGCTAAGCATTCACCCCTTGGAGGACACTCTGGTTGTTTCCAGTTTGGCGCTGTTACAAATAAAGTAGTTATGAATATTCCTGTGCAAATTCCTTGGTCATTTTAGATATTTTAAACTACAATCTTCCTCAAGGGAGTCGGCTTGGCAAAGCCCAGGCAAGTGTGTGCCCAAGCCTCCTGCAGACCTCCTTTCGGGATGTGATCTCCTGCAGGTCATCAGCAACACAGCTTCTGCCTCACACCAAGTAGACAGAAGCGTACAATGAACAGTCGTGTCTACCCCTGGGCTTCCCCCATAATCATTGTGTCATTTTTTCCACCTATAACTCCAACCACTTTCCTTCCGACACTTAGAATTTGAAGCAAATTCCAGACAGTCTAATTTATCTGTAAATATTGTGGACACAATTAAGGATCTGTGCTTTTTGTAACATAACTAAAATGTCATTATCCCAATGTCACATCTTAGGTTCCTTTGGAAGCTGAAACTAAGACAAAGTTTGAGTGTAAATAGTCTGTTTCAGGGGTGGAAACACCAGTAAGGAAGTGGAGGAAGTAGGAGAGGTGAGACAGAACAGCTATGCGTTAGAGGTGCAGAGGGCCGCCCTGGCAAGTGATAACTCCTCAGCACGTCCAGAAAACCAAGCGAGCAGGTGACAAAGCCAAGGACGCCTCCAACCCAGGAAATGCGCGTGTGGCAGCGAAACCCTGAAGCGGTAAAGGCTGGGAACCACGGCCTGGGGACGGACAGCTTCTCCCACACGGGCCTGAAAACAATTAACAAGCACCAGGCTGTGTTCAGATTATGTTTTTTACAGTTTATGTGCCCAAAACATGATCCAAGTAAGGGAAACACATTGTAATAGATTTACAGTCACACACCATGTGACAATGCTTTGGTCCACAGTGGACCACACAGACAGTGATGGTCCCAGAGATGACAATCTTTATTTCTACCGTACCTTCTCTGTGTTTGTATGTTTTAGTTACACAAATACTTGCACAGCGTCACAATGGCCCGCAGTGTTCACTCCAGCCGCAGGCTCGTCTCCGAGGAGCGGCAGCGCCCTCGTGTGGCCGAGGCGTGCAGCGGCTGCACCGTTAGGTCGGGGTGATGACACTTCGTGATGTCCACGCAACTACAAAATTGCCTAAGGGCACATTTCGCGGAATATATCCCATCTGTTAAGTGATACCTGCCTGTATGTGTTCTTTTTTTTCTATTTTTCTTTCAAATTTTTATTTTGAAAATTTAAAAGATACCACAAAGAAAATGGCTATACTACCCAAAGTGATTTACAGATTTAATGCAATCCTCATTAAAATACCTATGCCGTAGTTTGTAGATCTAGAAAAAATAGTTGTAGTTCCCATGGAACCAGAAAAGACCCTGAAGAGCCAATGCAAGCTTATGTAATAAGAACAAAGTGGGAGGCACCACCTTACCAGATCTGGAGCTCTAGTACAAGGTTACAGTAATTGCAACAGTATGATACTGGCACAAAAACAGGGACACAGAACACAGAGAGGAAACCATCCTCACAGTCCCATCTGGCGTTTGACAAAGCAGATAGAAACATACACTAGGGGGAAAATCCCTATTTAACAAATGGTGCTGGGAAAACTGGATGGCCACATAAATGACTGAAACAGGATCCACACCTGTCACTACTGGTTAATTCGCGATGGATAAAAGACTTACGCTTAATGTTAGGTAGGGATTGGAGGAAGGGGAATGGATACTTTGTCTAGCAATGGCCACTGAGAGGCCAATGATGTCAGGAGATGCTTTGTCAGAGCAAACTGACCACAGGGGCTTCCAAACAAACAAACAACAACAAAACAAAAAAATGATGTGTCAAGGGGAAGTCCAGCAGAAGTTTGGTCTACCATAAAGGGGCTCCAAGGACTGACCAACCAAAAAGAGACAGAAACCCAAGTGGAGACATTACCAAGGTCTGCCAGGGTCGTGGAGCACGTGCTCAGTTGAGGTGACAGTGTCCCTAATGATCCACCTCACTAACATAGAAAAAAATCACACCCTCCGGCACTGGGAATTGCCTTCCAAGGGTAGAAAAGGGGAGAGTTCCCAATTTCAGGAATTCTCCACCTTTTTCCAAGAAAAACCATAAACACCCCACCTCCCACTTAATAAAAATTAGGGAATCAGCATAAAAGAAGAAATCTCAAGTTCAGGGCCTTCTCCACTCACAGGGCTGATCCATTCCTTCTCCAGAATGTACTTCGCTTTAATAGACTTTGTCACCCTGCCTGCTCGCACCTGCCTGCTCTGCTCATTTACTCCCTCGACTTGGGCCAGTAACCATTCCTTGATATAGGAACTAGGAACTGAGAACCTGGGAACACAGGGACGTGACCTCGGGTCTCCACACTTGGCACTAAGGTGTGAAACTATAAGAATTCTAGAAGAAAATGTTAGAAAAACTCTTATAGATATCAGTCTCAGGAAAGAATTATGAAGAAGACCACAAAAGCAGTAACAGTAACAACAAAAATAAACAAGAGGGACCCGATCAAATTAAAAGTTTCTGCATAGCTAAGGGCACAATTAATAAATAGAAAACCAACAGAATAGGAAAACATGTTTGCCTGCTACACATACAATAAAGGTTTGGTCACCAGAATCTACAGAGAACTCAAGCAAATCAGCAAGAAAAAAAAAATCAAACAACTCTGTTAACAAATGGGCAAAAGACATGAATAGAAACATTTCAAAGGAAGATAGGCAAATGGCCAAAAACACATCAAGAAATGTTTAACATCTCTAATCATCAGAGAAATGCGAATCAAAACTACAATGAGTTATCATCTAACTCCAGTGAGAACGGCTCTTATTTAAAAGTCTCAAAACAATAAGTGCTGGCGCGGGTGGGCGGGTGGGGAGAAAGGAACACTTACACACTGTTGGTGGGACTGCAAGCTAGTACAAACTGTGTGGGAAGTAGTACAGAGAGTCCTCAAGGAACTGAAAGTAGACCTACCATTGGATCCAGCAGTCCCACTACTAGGTATTTACCTAAAGGGAAAAAAGGACATTTTATCACAAAGACACTCACACTTGAATGTTTACAGCAGGACGATTCACAATTGCAAGGACATAGAAGCAAGCCCAATGCTCATAAATACATGAATGGATTAATATAACATGGTATTTGTATACTGTGGAATACTAGTCAGCCATTAAAATGGGGGTCTAGTATCCTTTGTAACAACCTCCACGGACCTGGAGACCATTTTTCTAAAGGAAGCATCTCAAGAATGGATAAACAAACACCACATGTTCCCAGTACTAAATTAGAACTAGGCGATCAACCTTACATGCACATTTGGGAGTAAAACTCAACGGGAACCAAGCAGGAAGGGGCGGAGGAGGGATTGGATTAATTCACACCTAACAGCTGTAACATACACATTCTGGGTGAAGGGAACACTTACAACTCTGACCTGAAGTGTACAAAACAAACTATGAAACCAAAACGTGTACACCCCTGTAATATTCTGAAATTAAAAAAATTAAAAATGCCCCACAAACTTGGTTTTTGCTCCTTAAACTGCTCGATGCATTCCATAGTAAATGGCAGGTGTCAATTTATCCCTAAACACATTTACACTTAAAACCTCTGTGTAAAAATCATTAATAAATTTACATTGTTTACCACTTTTTTAGGTAAAATTTATGCATAACGAAATGCACATTTTTTGGTACATTCCTAGAGTTATAACAAATGCCTACACCTATGCAACCTATACCCTCAACAAGATTTGGAACATTTTACAACCCCAGAATGTTTCCTCACACTTCTTCTTCTTTCCAGTCAATCCCAGCCCCACCTCCTCAAAAGCAACCACTGTGCTGATTTCTTAACCTAATGTTAATGGTCTCCCATTTGTGCTGTAGTGTCTGTAGGGTCTGTAATGATAACCACCCTTTCCTTCCTGATGTCTGTAATTGGTAACTGGGGCTCTTGCTGGGAAACCACCATGTTGTATGAAAGTTGTTTGGTGTGGTGCTGCAGAGATTAAGACCTGCAATGAAATTGTATGGCGAATAAGGAAGGCTGTAGCTCTCTCATGGCATGCAGCAACTTTATTTCTTCCACCAAAGCTTATATAGGCAATACTACACACAACTAATCAATAAACCTTAGCCCCAGGCCTCTCACTGCCTGGCACCTATGGGGATGCGGGGTGGGGGTTGTCCATGGATTAACTGATAACCACGCCACTAACATTATCTAAAGCTATTCCTATGCTAAGTAATCAAAAACAAAAGCACAAAGCAAGGTTCTGGGGGAATAAGCTGTTTGAATGGTTGACCTTTAATAGACCATCTGGAGGTAGTCATTCATCTTTAGGGAGTAGTCTGGAAATTTCTGAGATACACAGATACCTGCCTGCAGGCCTGCCCCCATGAAGCCAGGCCTTTAGCCACATACGGAGTTCTATCCAGGTTTTTTCCTTTCTAACTCACAAAAGACTTCAAACTTGCCTTCACAAAATGGAACCATTTAAAGGCTTATTTATAGGCTTTCCACCTATACCACCATCTGTGGGTGTCTTCAGATTCTGCACATCTCCCCAGCAGAGGCATGATGCCTTTGTTCTGGATGGTCTTCTCAAGATGCTGGTCTAGCAAATAGCCTTGGCAAATAGTGACATTTGGTCCCTCTACTGCAGAGGGTAGGTTTGTTCACTTTCTGTTATAATGCAGATAATTTCTACCTCAGGGGTAAAAGTCAGTCAGGTTTGCCTGCAGCCTGTTAGGAAAGGTTAGGTTTTCCCTCAGCTTGGGGTTCCAACCCACTATGTTTAGGCATGAGAGTCCTGCCCAGGCCACTCTGTGTCACTCTCAGGGGACGTGGTGGCAAAGGGACTGATACAGTCATGAAGCCAGTGCCGCCTGTTGTG
The DNA here is from genome assembly GCF_027406575.1 of Nycticebus coucang. NCBI lineage: Eukaryota > Metazoa > Chordata > Mammalia > Primates > Lorisidae > Nycticebus > Nycticebus coucang. The sequence continues at coordinate 3,111,168 of NC_069788.1, forward strand.
CCCTGAGTAATGAGTCCTTGTCTGTGACCCAGGACTGTCACTTGGTCTGCCATGACACTGTGGCAGGTGGACATGCAAGGTACGATGTCAGACTCTTGAAATTACTGACAGTTCTCAGTCTTTCCCTCCCCCTTCCTCTCCTCTCCTTTTCCCTCCCCTCCCCTTCCTTTCCCTCCCCTTTCCTTTCCTTTTTAATTAATAATTCTAGCAAGGAGTTTAACATTTTGATCTTTTCAGGGAACAACGTTCAGCTTTGCTCATTTTCTCTCTATTCAATTCACTTGATTTCCGCTGTCTTTTTTACTGTCCTGTCCTCTTTGGATTGGCTTTGCTTTACTTTGCTCTTTTCTTTTCTCCTTTTTAATTTAGAACCTTAGGTCACTGATTTTAGACTGCTTTCCTTTACTGACACAAGCATCATAACTACACATTTGTACACTGCTTTAGCTGCAAGTGTACAAATATATATATTTTGAGACAGAGTCTCACTATATCACCCTTGGTAGAGAGCTGTGGTGTCACAGCTCACAGCAACCTCCAACTCTTGGACTTAAGTCATTCTTTTGTCTGAGCCTCCCATGTAGCTAGGACTACAGGCACCTGCCACAATGCCTGGCTTTTTTTTGTAGTAGTAGTTATTGTTGTTCTAGCAGGCCTGGGCTGGGTTTAAACCTGCCAGCCCCAGTGTATGTGGTTGGTGCCCTAACCACTGAGCTACAGGCACCAAGCCTGCAGTGTACAAATATTGATATGTTGTTTTTTTTTTTCATTCAGTGTGAGATCCTATTTAACTTCTTTTGCCATTTACTCTTTGACCAATAGATTATTTTAAATGTCTTGTTTACTTACAAATACTTGGAGTTTTCCTGGATCTTATTTTTACTGTTCCATTTTGATCAGACAACATACTCTGTACGATTCCAATCTTTTACAATTTATTAAGACTTGTGTTAAGGTTCAGAGTATGTTCTATCTTGCTAATGCTCTTGAAAATAATAAGTGCCTGCAGTTTTTAGATGTGGTGATCTATAAACACCAGTGAGGTTGTATCACTCAGGGTTCACCAGAGAAGCAGATGTGCACCTCTGGAGAGGCTCATTATGAGGAACTGGTCCAGGTGATGATGAAAGTTGATAAGTCCAAGATCTTCAGTGAGCAAGGAAGGGACCCAGGACAGCCAGTATTGTAGTCCTGGTCTGAAGGCCTGCAGGGCAGGAGAACTGACGGTCAGCACAGTACAAAAGCCAGTATGCTCAAGACCCAGGAAGAGCCATATTTTAGTTTGAGCCTGAAGGCAGGAAAAAATCTGATGTCCCAGCAATAAGGCAGTCAACAGGAGTTCCTTCTTCCTCAGGTCCTCACCTGGTCGATGGGGCTACCACATTAGGGAAGGCAATCTGTTTTACTTGGCCTACCAATGCAAATATTAATTGCACCCAGAAACACCTTCACAGACACACTCAGAATAATGTTTGGCTGAATTTCTGGGCATCTCATGGTCCAGTCTAGTTGACACAGAACAGAGGTCAAGGTAGTTGATAGTATTGTTCAAACCACCTATGGGCTTTTCCCTGATTTTTGTCTAGTTTCTCTATTTATTGCTGAGAGAGGAGTGTTAAAATATCCAGTTATGATCATGAGATTCTCTATTTCTCCTTTTAGTTTAGTTGATTTTTTAAAAAAATATCATTAGCACACAAAAGATAGCTCAGCTGATTTTTACTTCATGTGTTTTGAAGTTCTGTTATCAGGAATATATATATTCATGATCAGGAACTTACATGTTTCTTCTTAGAAAACTGACCCTTTTATATCATCAAATGCCCTTTTATTTGTGGTGATACTTTTTGTCTCAAAGTTCATTTTTCTGCCATTATAATAGCCACTCCAGCTTTTTGCTTTTAATAGGTATTTCCCCATCTCTTTGCTTTCAATATGTCTGCTTCTTTAAATTTAAAGTGAGTCTCTTTTAGACAACATATACTTGAGTCATTTTCTTTAAAAATATTATCATCTCATACACTTAGGAACATTAGACAACGCTTCAGCATCAGTTTTGAAGGTCACTTTAAACAGTGAAATCACCAGCACAGCACACAGAGAGGCAGAGAACACGGCGCTTCCCAGACCATGAAAAGACTCTAGTCACTAACGTGAGAGCTGGAAGGAGTGGCTACAGCTGGCTTCGCTCATCCCATGCTGGGAGTGTGCATGGCCAAAGTTCTTGCTGCCCTGGAAGACTTCCCCTAGTGAGGGTGCCATGAGCATTAATCTGGGGTTATGAACATATCGTAGGGATGAGATGAATTCACACATACGGAATCTGAATAATGAAGCCCAAGCTGACTGCATTTCCTCGAACTTTTTCATTCTTCATGTCATTCCTTTCTTCTTGAGATTTTGAGTTTCCACCTGGAAGCAGTCCCTTCAGGATAGAGAACTCTCTTTAGCATTTTTTTTTTTTTAAGAACGCTTTATTTATTTATTTTTTGTAGTTTTTGGCGGGGGCTGGGTTTGAACCCACCACCTCCAATATATGGTGCTGACGCCCTACTCCTTGAGCCACAGGCGCCGCCCTCTTTAGCATTTCTTATGAGCAGTTTTGATGGTGATAAATTCTCTTAGTTTTTGTTTCTCCGGAAATACCGTCTGTTTGACAGTTTTTCCCTTCAGCTCTTTAAAGATACTGACCTACTATCATCTTGTCTTCAAAGTTTATGGCGTGAAGTCTGTGGAGATTTAAATCATTATTCCTGTTATGTAGCTTTCCACTTTCTCTGAATGCTTTCAGATTTCTATCTTTGCTTTTCAGCAATTTGACTATGATTTTTCAATGCATAGTAACCCTTGTGTAATATTTATTCTTCCCGAGGTTTGCTGAGCTTCTTGGATCTCTAAATTTATGTCTCTCAGGTTTTGGGTTTGCTCAAACATTTGGTAATTCCTGGTTTTGTGCTCATCTGTGAATTTGAGGTGCCTATTAAAATTTTTAATTGTTATGGAGAAGGCTGTGTCTGTTGCCTGCCTTCCCTGAGGAGGAGAGCAAGACATACTTCCAGTTGCTGAACACCTACGTGTCCTTCTTCAGGGGCAGGGGAAAGGCTGGGCCATGCGGCCAGGCAGGAGGAACTGGTACCAGGGTTTTGAGGCCAGGAGTTTCCTGGTTATTGCAGGTTTCATAGCCACACAGGCACTGTCCTTTCTATTAAATGCAAAGTCCTATATTCTGCAGAGAGAAGGATAAAGCTATCCCTGTTGCTAGTGTGGAATGGGGGATAAGGACGAGGAAAATTCAGGTGGTTCACCTGCTGTTGTGTGAGACTCCAGTGGAGGCTCAGTCTGGACCCCTTATCACCACTGGATAGAGAACACTCTCTGCAGGAGGCTCAGTCTGGACCCCTTATCACCACTGGATGGAGAACACTCTCTGCAGGAGGCTCGGTCTGGACCCCTTATCACCACTGGATGGAGAACACTCTCTGCAGGAGGCTCAGTCTGGACCCCTTATCATCACTGGATGGAGAACACTCTCTGCCAGGAGGCTCAGTTTGGATCCCTTATCATCACTGGATGGAGAACACTCTCTGCAGGAGGCTCAGTCTGGACCCCTTATCACCACTGGATGGAGAACACTCTCTGCAGGAGGCTCAGTCTGGACCCCTTATCATCACTGGATGGAGAACACTCTGCCAGGAGGCTCAGTTTGGACCCCTTAACACCACTGGATGGAGAACACTCTCTGCAGGAGGCTCAGTCTGGACCCCTTATCACCACTGGATGGAGAACACTCTCTGCAGGAGGCTCAGTCTGGACCCCTTATCACCACTGGATGGAGAACACTCTCTGCAGGAGGCTCAGTCTGGACCCCTTATCATCACTGGATGGAGAACACTCTCTGCCAGGAGGCTCAGTTTGGACCCCTTAACACCACTGGATGGAGAACACTCTCTGCAGGAGGCTCAGTCTGGACTCCTGAACACCACTGGATAGAAAACACTCTCTGCCAGGAGGCTCAGTCTGGACCCCTTATCACCACTGTGAGGAGAACACTCTCTGCCAGGAGGCTCAGTCTGGACCCCTTATCACCACTGTGCGGAGAACACTCTCTGCCTGGAGGCTTGGTCTGGACCCCTTATCACCACTGTAGGAGAACACTCTCTGCAGGAGGCTTGGTCTGGACCCCTTATCACCACTGGATGGAGAACACTCTCTGCAGGAGGCTCAGTCTGGATCCCTTATCACCACTGGATGGAGAACACTCTCTGCAGGAGGCTCAGTCTGGACCCCTTATCATCACTGGATGGAGAACACTCTCTGCAGGAGGCTCAGTCTGGATCCCTTATCATCACTGGATGGAGAACACTCTCTGCAGGAGGCTCAGTCTGGATCCCTTATCACCACTGGATGGAGAACACTCTCTGCCTGGAGGCTCGGTCTGGACCCCTATCACCACTGTGAGGAGAACACTCTCTGCCAGAAGGCTCAGTCTGGACCCCTTATCACTACTGGGGGGAGAACACTCTCTGCATGAGGCTCAGTCTGGACCCCTTAACACCACTGGATGGAGAACACTCTCTGCCTGGAGGCTCGGTCTGGACCCCTTATCACTACTGGATGGAAAACACTCTCCGCCAGGAGGCTCAGTCTGGACCCCTTAACACCACTGGATGGAGAACACTCTATGCCAGGAGGCTCAGTCTGGATCCCTTATCACTACTGGGGGGAGAAGACTCTCTGCAGGAGGCTCAGTCTGGACCCCTTATCACCACTGGATGGAGTACACTCCTGCCTGGAGGCGCTCAGTCTGGACCCCTTATCACCACTGGATGGAAAACACTCTCTGCCTGGAGGCGCTCAGTCTGGACCCCTTATCACCACTGGGGGGAGAACACTCTCTGCAGGAGGCTCAGTCTGGACCCCTTATCACCACTGGATGGAGAACACTCTCTGCCAGGAGGCTCAGTCTGGACCCCTTATCACCACTGGATGGAGAACACTCTCTGCCAGGAGGCTCAGTCTGGACTCCTTATCACCACTGGATGGAGAACACTCTCTGCCAGGAGGCTGGGTCTGGACCCCTTATCACCACTGGGGGGAGAACTCTCTGCCTGGAGGCTCAGTTGGACCCCTTATCACCACTTGGGGGAGAACACTCCCTGCCTGGAGGCACTCAGTCTGGACCCCTTAAGACCACTGAATGGAGAACGCTCTCTGCCAGGAGGCTCAGTCTGGACCCCTTAACACCACTGAATGGAGAACGCTCTCTGCTGCCTCCTCCTTTGTACAATCCTGACTTGGTGTTTGAAACTGTTACTCTTTCTTCCAATCCAGCGCCCATTTTTTATGAAATCCTCCTAGGTTCTAGATCATCAATGGCTAAGCTTCTTGTTTTCCAGTGAACTTATGAGTTTAATTATTTAAAGTATGTCTATTTTTTCCATCTGAGGCATGAAGAGAAGGCTTTAATGTGTATTGAACACACTTTGTCTTCCTCCCTCACCCACTTTCTTTCTTTCCCTTCCATCTTTCTTCTTTCTTTGTTTCTGATGATGATGACAGCTGGGTTTATATATTTAGCTAGGCAGAGAAGTAACACAAGCAATTCTAGTGGACTGAGAAAGGAAGGAGAGCCATTTTCAGTTACAGTAAAAGGGAGGGTCTGGGGAGTTCAGCCTCCCAGTTGCAACAGAATGCTCACCCTGCCAAGTTTCTAGGTTTGAGTCTCACAAAGTTTTGCTTATCTTATGTAGGCGTTGAATTTCCTCAATATTTAACTTGGGTTTTTAAAATTTATTGGTAGATATTACTCTTATGCTTATACAATCCTGAAGTTATATTCAAACACTGCCACCTCGTGGTTCCCTCCTGGTCTCCCCATCTCACCGCTCAAACTCTCAGAAATAGACTTGTTCAGAAAAGGTCAGGTTAGGTCAGCTAAATGGTAAGAGCTAGGCTTGCTGCCTGTAGCTAAGTGAGTAGGGCGCCAGCCACATACATTGAGGTTAGCAGGTTCGAGCCTGGCCTGGGCCTGCTAAACAATGATATCTGCAACCAAAAAATAGCCAGGTGTTGTGGCAGGCACTTGTAGTTCCAGCTACTCAGGAGGCTGAGGTAGGAGAATCACTTAAGCCCAAGAGTTTGAGGTTGCTGTGAGCCGAGACGCGACGGCACTCTACCTAGGGCAACACAGTGAGACTCTGTCTCTGAATAAATAAGTGCTAAGAGCTATACTAAAAGATTTATATATATATATATATATATATATATAAAATCTCATTTAAACTTATGGAGAGATTTATGGAAGAAGTGTTATCAACCCTACTTCGGAGATGAGAACTAGGCCTAGAAGTGTTATGTAATTTACCTGAAATCTCATGACTAGTAAGAAGAGGAGTAACATTTTATGTCTGGGAGCTTGCCTCCAGAACTCTTATAAAACTAGAAAATCTAAAGATAAAACAGTGGAATACATAATATGAATGAGTTATAGAAACAGTGTAAAGGGAGTAATTTTTAGGAGAGGCCATCAGGAAAGGCTTCAGATTTGTGAGGATGTGGCCCCTTCACGAATTTTGTTAGAATTTTAAGGATGGTCATTCTATAGGAAGAATGCAGCTGGGACCTTATCTCCTGGAGCCCCCAGTACAGAAAAATCCTGCAGGGCATATTGTGTCGGCCTCACACCTGCCTTCTCTGGGGAAACCACTCTTCACTCTTCAGTTATGACTCTAATAGAGGCTGGCAATCTCCACATCCTTGAGTCCTCACCCCCTAATAGAAGCTAGTATTGAGTCTCCTGGAACTTTTATGCTACAGACAGAGGGCTCAGTGCTGTCTTCCCTCATGTAAAGATGAGTGTGTTTCAGAAAGTTGTGGCTGGGCAGTGTTCTAGTGCTGAAGACCACGTGGACTATAAAAGTCCCCAGACTGAGGTTCCAGTCATTTCTAGCAACCTGCCCTTCTGACTTTCCTGGAATATTCATTCTTCCTGAGCCTAGTCAAGTTTGCAGTTTCTATCTAAGTCCTAATATTTCCTTCTCTGCCACTAGCGGAAGTAGGTGCAATACTGTCATTCCTTACACAATACAACTTGAAACCAAAATAGACATAATGATGAGTTAGCATTTTTAATTAGGAAGAATAGTGCTATTAATTTAGTTTGGAAAAAATGGCATTTAGAGGGCTTATTACACCTGCTGTGTGGCTTACAAACATTTCCTCCATTCTTATGCTGGTACTATTCTTTTTCTACTTTCCCTCCCCATTGCTACATTCTTCCAAAGCCATCTCTAGTTTTTTTTTCTTTAGGCATACTTTAGGAATTCTAGTCAATGATTTTTCCAAACTTTTATTTGATTTTTTAATCACTCAAATAACATTTAGTTATTGCAAAGAAAAGTACAAAATCCAAAATGATAGAAATTTATCACCCACAATCCTACGGAAATAGGAGTTTTACTATTTGAGTTTTACTATTTCAATCTATTCTTTCATTTGTAAACAATTCTTTTTTATAAAACAAATGTTAATTGGCTAATTTTGATTTCTTCCTCCCCAAACACATCTACATTTTTCATTTAATTGTTTTTCATTTGTACGACTTCCTATTTAATATTCTGCCTTGTAAATAACCAGTATGTTGAAGGCACCTGATATTTCAGGGAAAGGTGAGCAGTTCTTTATCCTTAGCTTGGAATGTTCTTTCTTCCCCGCTTCATCTCTGTATCTCCTACTCATTCTTCTGATTTTGGTTCAAGTGTCACTTCACTGAAAAGTTAGATTAAGTCTATCATAGTATTCTTTGTAATACTTGTAAAAGGTACAGTTTATTCTTGTTTGGAATTATCTGGATTACATGAATTATTTTTCTACATGTATTTTTGTTTAATATTGCATTCTCTGTGCTTACCACAGTGCTTGAGACCTGGTAATTTTTAAATGAATGAATAATGGCTTGAAATAATTCAGCTGCTAAGAAATGAGAAAACGCAGGGTTTGGAAAAGCTAATTAACCCGCTCACATACCGGTAAGAAGTGGATAAAAGATGTGAACTCAGGTCGATGCATTTATTTGCTATTATTGGTTTCTTTGTTCAAGAAAATGAAAGTCATCATGGGTAGATTATTTTCAAAATCACTCAATTCTTCCATTAGAAAGTGCTTGTTTTTGTAGAAAGTAAGGGCACTTAGAATAAAGAGCATAGAAACAGAAGGTTGTATTGGGAAGGGCAGCAGGGCAACTGGGTACTAGTCAGTCTCCTGCTTCTTCGCTAACTAACCTAGTGACTTTAGGCTAATAAACCTCCCTTCCCAAAAAGAAGGCTACAAAGACAGCAAAGCTGCGCAGGCCCGAAGAAGACATCAAGGGCAAATCTTTCACTTTACAGGCGAGAGAGGCGAATGGGCTTGTGAAATTCACGACGTGGCAGAGCCCCACGGCCAGCTCCTGACCTCATTGTCCCGAATCACCCCGCCCCTCCCTGAACAAACACCTGCCGAGCGCGCCCGGGCAGCACCCAGCGGACGTGCTCCTCGGTCGTGTGCCTCGTATTGATTACTGGCCCCCTTCCGCTCTCACATTTTTCACCCCACCACTCTTTAAATGGCCTTTAGATTCACAGTTGAAGTGGGGAAAGCTTGCTGCCAGGCACTGAGTGGCGAGAGCGGGTCGCAGCCGGCCCCGAGGTGGCAACCTAGGAGGGTAGCTGCCTGGGACCACGGGCGCGCCTCCCCATAATCCGATAATCCCGGTGCCGGGCGAGCCAGAGGGCGAGGCTGGGGCTTCCGGACGCGACGCCTTTGGCCTGCCGGTGACCCCACGGCTAGGGCTGCGGGAGGAAACTTTCTGTGCATTTGGATCCGAGGCGTGCTGGCCAGAGGTCCTCCACGATCTTCTCCACCCCGGTTCATCCTCCTTTCCAAGTCTCCCGTTGCCCGGAGAGAGACGTTTCTACCTGACAGACGGCTATCTCCGAAGGGGGTACTTCCACCGTTGCTGCTGGCCTAGAGTCCCCGGAGGCAGCCCTTCCCCGCCCCCGGCCTCACCCTGGCCTGAGCCGGTGGCCCCAAGGCCGGCGGGGTCAAGTTCCTCCCGGAGCCGGGGCGAAGCCCAGCCCCGGAGCTGCCACCCGACGCCGCTGGGCGGGCACCAGCCAATCGGCACGAAGCATACACGGGCCCCCGCCAATCAGCGCCCGCCTTATTCCTGCGTGCGGCCGGCCGGCGCGCTCCACGTCCCCCACCCGGCGCTAGTAGTCGCGGCTGTGGCTGCTGCGGCCGCCTGAGGCGACTCGGGCCTGGGCACTGGCCCCGCTGGCGCCGTCCGCTTTCTCCTGTCGTCTTCACTGAGGATGAGGCCCTGCGCGGCTGCATATCGACCCCGCGGAGACCACCGGCGCACCTTCAACTAGCGACTGGTGAGGCGGGCTCGGCGCTGCCCAGCCGCATCCCCTCGCCCGCGGGCGGTGGGAGCGGAGTCGCCCTCCGGAGGGTGCCGGGACCGTGGACGCCGGCGGCTCGGGGCGCCCTGGGTGCGCGCCGGGCGAGCCAAGTGGCCTCGCTCCCTGCCGCCGCCTCCCTCCCACCCCCCTCGGCTAATGAATGGCCGGTCCGGGCGGCAGGCTACGTTGCAGCCCCGCTGGACACGCCCTCTGACCGCGGCGCCTCCCCAGTGCCGCTAGTGGTCTGGTGTCCGTCCTTTTGGAGCCTCGGATTTGAAGCGGTCCCGATAGGCGCCCATGTCCCTTGTCCCCTGGGTGGAGTCCCAAGTTTGAGTTGGAGAGACTGACCCTGGGAAAGCCGGGTTAGAGTAGGAGAGACTGGCCCTGGCGGGGGCTGGGTTACAGGCGGTGAGGCTGACTTGGGGGGGCTGGGTTAGAATAGGGGAGACTTGACGGGGGGTCTGGGTTACGGTCGGTGAGGCTGACTTGGGGGGGCTGGGTTAGAATAGGGGAGACTTGACGGGGGGTCTGGGTTAGGGTCGGTGAGGCTGACTTGGGGGGTGCTGGGTTAGAGTAGGGGAGACTGGCCCTGGCGGGGGCTGGGTTAAAATAGAGGAGACTTGACTGGGGTGGGGAGGGTCCTGGGTTAGAGTAGGGGAGACTTGACGGGGGGTCTGGGTTACGGTCGGTGAGGCTGACTTTGGGGGGTCCTGGGTTAGAGTAGGGGAGACTGGCCCCGGCGGGGGCTGGGTTAAAATAGAGGAGACTTGACTGGGGTGGGGAGGGTCCTGGGTTAGAGTAGGGGAGACTTGACGGGGGGTCTGGGTTACGGTCGGTGAGGCTGACTTTGGGGGGTCCTGGGTTAGAGTAGGGGAGACTGGCCCCGGCGGGGGCTAGGTTAGAATAGAGGAGACTTGACTGGGGTGGGGAGGGTCCTGGGTTAGAGTAGGGGAGACTTAACTGGGGGTCTGGGTTACGGTTGGTGAGGCTGACTTTGGGGGGGGGGGCTGGGTTAGAGTCTGGGAGACTGACCCTGGCGGGGGCTGGGTTAAGGTCGGGGAGACACTCAGAGGGCAGCAGGAAGTTAAGTGGAAATTGATTCCCGTGTGGGAAGAGCTGGTGCTTTTTGGGGGGACAGAGAAAGAGAACCAGAGTTGTCAGAGTCCAAAAGTCTTAGTTCCGCTTTGAGTTAGGCAAACCCAGGCTACCACTGACTCCTGTTTTCTAACGTAATTGCTACCACTGACTCCTGATTTCTAACGTAATTCCTAAGACTTGTGGGTGTTTTAAGCAGAGATTGATGTAGCGCCTTTCACTCGCGCTTTGAAGTGGGGCATTTGAATTTGTCAGAAATACTGAAAGGGTGGGACTCGCAGGAGTGGCGGTGTTTCCTATACCCACTGCGGATTCAAAGGCTTCATAGCCCCGTCCTGATCATTTCTCTTCTTTTTCTATTTCGAGTCTTTGATTTTTGTTTTAGAAACTGAATTAGATGAAGATAGAATTTCCAGAAAGAATTTCTGGAAAGAATTATATTACAGATGTTTGCAGAAACTTTGGTCACACCAGAGTTTACTTCGACATTTTTATAAATGGCTGTGTTCCGTTTTTATTTTTTAAATTAACTTATATGAAAGACTTTTAGTATGCTAAATTCCAAGTAAAGCACTTACTACATTCTTAAACTCTTACAGTTCTTCTGAAACATAAAAAATCGATAGATCACTAGTGAATGTATGTGTTAAAGGAGCTCTGTATTACTTGGTTCCTTATAAACAATATAAAATTAGTTTACTATCATAGATAGGGCAGTAATTCTTTTCCACCTCTAAAGGTACACATACAGTTTTGATAATCTATTGCAAAACTGGGTATTTCACTGATAAAGTATTGAGCTAAAATTTCTGTATCTTGTACCCAGAGAATATTTGAGAAAACATTAGAATATTACATAGTATTGATGAAGCTAAATTATTAATTTTCTAAAGTAGTAAGTGCTGTGTTTTAAAACTGTTGTCAACTATTTTTAGGACTTAGGAAGTTTTAAAATTCTTTATGAGTCACTATATTTTGTCGGTTGTAACAGTGGTTTTAATTTAACACAGAAACAAGTTTATGCAGAAGTTATCTTGATTTTGGAGAGCACTTGACAAAAACCCTACTTATAAAGTTCATATTATCTTTTGTGAGAAATGTAAACAAGTATAGCATTTTCCCCTCTCACCTCCCTTACATGGCTTAAAATCTTTATGTGTAGGCAAGATATACACCTACAAGGCAAGTTATTATTGTCATTTTTGCAAATGAAAAAATTGAGGATTAGGGAGTTTAAGTTCCTTGTCCAGGGTTTTTTTTTTTTTTTTTAGACATTAGGGTAGGAATAAAATTCTTATGACTACAAATAAGGGTAATTTTTTCTACTACACTATACTACTTGTCATTGAAGATTTCCTCATTGCATTTTGAGACGGCAGTTTGGTAGAGTGGAATAGGTAGAATGTAGAATACTTTTCTATCAGTGTGATTTTGGATAGGCAGCTTAAATTTTCACATCAGTTTCCTCGTTGTAAAAGGAAGGTAATGATATTTACAGGGGCAATAATGAGGCCCGCGTGAATAAATTAGTTAACTTACATGGAGCATTATGCTAGTCTGTTCGTGGTGTGAATATTCCAAAGATGGTAGGAATTGTTTGTAAACCATGGTGTAGTGGCAGCCTTGTAAAAATTCGGCTGAAAAGCATTCCAACCAGAAAGGACTCTAGTACAGTTTTTTGTCCTGTTTACCAATGTGTCTCTTTCCCCTTTTTTTTCTTAACTTTTGTTGGGTGCTTACTGAATGAGTGAATTAGTCTCATTTAATTTTCAAAAGAAGTCAGGAGGTAAATAGTTGTTAATCCCTTTTTACAAATGAGGAAATTGAAACACTGAGAAATTAAGTGATCATGCCCTGGTGACTTAGAAAGTGGTGTACCTGGGTTACTAGTTCAGATATTCTGAATTAAGAATCTGAACTTTATATGCTGCATGAATCTGTAGGCCTATTTTCCTGTTCCTGAGGTCAAAAGGCTTTCTTAACATGTGAGACAGGGGTATTGGTTCATTTTGGTTTTCAGTATATTAGAAAATAGCATGGTCATATTTGTGTTCAAGGAAGATACTGTGCATTAACCAGGGATAAGAAGAAGGATGGTGAGTTCTTGTTCAGGGGTAACTTTGGCTAAACCCTTTGTGGTAGGCCAGTCTTCAGGGTTGAAAAATTGCCTGTAGCTACCTACATTCTTACAACTCCATTTCCTATAGGGAAAATAAATTCTCACTGTAATTTTGATTTCTTGTTATGTTTAGGTTTGTTTTGCTTTCTGCTTTCCAAGTGTTTTAGCCCTTACTCTTCTTCCTAGCTACACTAGCTGTCATCCAGGCCAGAAACCTGGGAGTTACTGCTGTGATTTGTCAATTTAAAATCCTAAATATGTGTTTGAATTGTTCACGTTTTTATCTCTAAGCAAAGGCATATAAGGAAGTTCAAAATCTGTACCATCCTTGTGTATATTTTAGGCCTCCTTTCTGTCTTGTGAATTATTTAGAATTTTCAGAATGGACAAACGGGATTCTAGAGCTTTTCTATTTACTATGTTCGCTGCAGTGAATGTTCAGCAAATTCCAGGCTGAGTCTGAGTTCATGCACTTCCCGTAGGACATCTTCCCTGTACCCCTCTTTTCCACTCCCCATGCCTGTGTGTCCTTTGTTTTATCTTGACTCTTCTACCAAATCGTGACCCTTTTATGACAGAAGCGGTGTACTAAATAATAAATTTTGTTCAGTCAGTACTTGTAAAAGTAGCTGTGCATCTGCTTAAATACATATCCATGAACCTGTATTTTATTTAAAATATTTAGGTTCCGGGTGGCGCCTGTGGCTTAAGGAGTAGGGCGCTGGTCCCATATGCTGGAGGTGATGGATTCCAACCCAGCCCCAGCCAAAAACTGCAAAAAAAAAAAATTTAGGTCCTATTTATTTTTGTATTCTTAATGCTTTTGACCTATGGTGGATGTGCTGGAGAAGGCAGTACAGTGCAGCAGAAATACCTTGGACTTTATCATTAAATAGATTCATGTTTGAATTCTAACTCCTTTTACTAGTGGTGTTATTTGGGTAGTTTACTTAGCCTGCTTGTGATATAAATTATCCAGTATGTATTAGATATTCAATAAATATTTATTCCTTTTGCTTTCATCCCCTTCAGTGAGCATAGAATGCATAGAAAGATTAAAGAGATTGGAACTATCCAGGGAGAATAAGTAGGAGGAAAAGAGGACTGGGCCAGAAAAGCCCAGCCTCTGAAGGTTGGGGAGAGGACAGTGCTCTAGGAGGAAGCAGAGAGAGCGCTCCCAAGCTCACAGGCCTCCTGAGTGAATTCCTGCCCTTTCAGGGTTCCTTTAGGGAATGTGGTGTTAAAGACATAAAAGCAGGGAAGACAAATAAGATAAAAATTGAGAATATACAAAAGTTTTTGGTAATTTGGAGATCACTAGGAACTTTAGTGAGGGAGAAGTATGCGATTAGCAGTGATATTGATGCTCAAACGTGAATTTGGAGATTAAAATTTACTACCTTTTTGTTAATAAAGAAGTAGTAGCAATGAAAACTATTAGAATAGAACAATAGAACCTCTGTAAGTTGACCACAGAAGGGGCTGCGACTGGTCAGCCATGGAGGTGGTCACTGTGAGGAACCCGGCCTCCTGTACTGGGGCGTACGTGTGGTGCCTGTCTGGGCCATTTAAGGGGGTGGTTGGTGTAGGGAGCTGGTCAACTTGGAGGCTCTCCTGTGTTTGTTGGATGCGTATTTGGTGTCAGGACCATGCGAGGCCGTCTCACTCATCTGTATAGTAACCCTGTAGGTTGGTGTCATCTCTTTTTCTAAATGAAGCAATAAGGACTTGGAGAAATTATGCAGTTTTATTCAGAGTTACATAACTGGTAACAGCCAGCATTGCTGTATTTAAATCCAAATATGTAGAACTCTAAGAAATCCTAGCTCTTAATCAGACCCATATTTGTGTTCATAGTATTCTGTGTCTCTCTTTGTCTGTGGCAGTATGGCTTTCATATTTGTTATTCTCGCCCCTTAAATGTTTAGATTGCATATACTGATTAAGGAGGTTTCTTCTATCTTCTTTCTTTCAGGTAAGGTTTGAATGGTTCATTAAACAAATGGTTCCTTCCAGGTATTATGCATACACTGAAAACACAAAGATGGTGGGACTTCAGAGCCTCTAAAACGAAACTAAGAACATGTGACCATTTTGCCGTATATAATAGTCCCCCTTTATCCTCCCATGACACTTTCTCCGACCCTCAGTGGGTGCCGGAACTGTCTGATGGTACCGACCCCGTATGTACTACGCTGTTTTCAGTTTGATAACCAGGACGGCTACTAGGTGACGGAGAGGCGGGTGGGTGCACAGTGTGGAGGCGCTGGACAAGTGAGTCGTTCACATCCCAGGGGGTACAGGATCGGATGAGATTTCTTCACACTACTCAGAATAGACACATTTAGCTCTTAGGAATTGTTTACTTGTGGAATTTTTCATTTAATATTTTCAGAATCTGGTTGACTGTGGGTAACTGAAACCATGGAAAGCAAAACTGGCTAATGGGGGACTATGGTCTGACGCTTTCCGTTTTTAACATTTTAAATTACTGGAGGCTTTGTTGCCTTTTTCTTTTTGCCATCAACTACCTCTTTTTTGTTCATTTCTTTTCTTTGCTTTTTGGTCAAATCATTAAAAATTTTTTGTACATTATAGTTATAGACAGGATTATAAACTCCAGTCCCTGGGCAGAGGCACTTGCCCCTCAGGTAGCACACTGCCTGTGCCTGTGGGTTGCCAGCCAGTCAGTGGCCTCAACTCCAGGTTCTGACATCAAATCAACATTTTAAGGGGGAATGATTTTTTTTTTTTTTTTTTTGGTTTGGAAACAGGTTTCTCTTTGTTGCTGAGGCTGGAATGCAGTGGTACGGTCAGCTCACTGCTCCTCCAGCTCCTGGGCTCAAGCAATCCTCCTGTCCCACCCTCCAGAGTAGCTAGGACTACAGACATATACCTCCATGCCTGGCTAGTTTTGTCTTTTTTCTTTTTGTAGAGATGGAGACTTACTATGTTGCCCAGACTGAGTTTGAATTCCTGCCTTAAGTAATCCTTCCATCTTGGCTTCCCACAGTGCTGGCATGATAGGTGTGAGCCCCTTGCCTGGCAGGGATGGTATTTATAAGGACTATCAAATTACAAAATGTATAGATGAGTAGAAACAGACCCCGAGCTAGAAGGGATTAGGGCTCTCTGAGTGTAATGCTCTCACTTCCAGATGGAGATAGCAGACTAGTCAACAACAGAAAACTTGTTAGAGCTGAGACTTATAACTCTCCATGTGGTTTTCATTGGGAGTGGGAAATTGGAGAATTTCGTATCTATGTGTTATGCATAGAAATGTTCCTTTCACATACAGTAAACTCATGTGTGTCCCTCTGAATAGTCGCTTTATAATGGCTTTTCTCTGCTCTCAAAGAATGTATATTAGGGAAAGTTTTTCTCTTTTTTTTGTCTTTAAAATTTTTTATGTAGTTTTTAAAGTATATTGAATTTCTTAATCTTTTGTTTTTTGACTTTTGAATCTCTGATCATACCTAGAAAGGCTGTTAGTACTGTATGATTATGAAAGAATCCCCTTTGTTTATATGCTTTATGGTTTATATGCTTTATGTTTAAGTGCTTTATGGTTTCAGTTGTGTTATTTGACTTTGAACCACCTAGAAATTATTTGGTATAAGGTATACAATAATGACTGTATATATCCAGTAAGTGACTAAATTTTTTTTTCAGGAAAACTCTCCAGTTGTTTTGATGCCTTTTAATTGTCCTCTCTTCCTACAGCAAAGCACCTTTAGATCGAGAGAATAAGAACACAGTGCCCCACACTGAGTAGAGACCCTGACAGCACAGTACCCCACACTGGGTAGAGATCCTGATGGCACAGTGTCCCACACTGGGTATAGACCCTGATGGCACAGTGCCCCATACTGGGTATAGACCCTGATGGCACAGTGCCCCACACTGGGTAGAGATCCTGAGGCACAGTGCCCCACACTGGGTAGAGATCCTGAGGCACAGTGCCCCACACTGGGTAGAGATCCTGAGGCACAGTGCCCCACACTGGGTATAGACCCTGATGGCACAGTGCCCCACACTGGGTATAGACCCTGATGGCACAGTGCCCCACACTGGGTAGAGATCCTGAGGCACAGTGCCCCACACTGGGTATAGACCCTGATGGCACAGTGCCCCACACTGGGTATAGACCCTGATGGCACAGTGCCCCACACTGGGTATAGACCCTGATGGCACAGTGCCTCACACTGGGTAGAGATCCTGAGGCACAGTGCCCCACACTGGGTAGAGATCCTGAGGCACAGTGCCCCACACTGGGTAGAGATCCTGAGGCACAGTGCCCCACACTGGGTATAGACCCTGATGGCACAGTGCCCCACACTGGGTAGAGATCCTGAGGCACAGTGCCCCACACTGGGTATAGACCCTGATGGCACAGTGCCCCACACTGGGTATAGACCCTGATGGCACAGTGCCCCACACTGGGTATAGACCCTGATGGCACAGTGCCCCACACTGGGTAGAGATCCTGAGGCACAGTGCCCCACACTGGGTAGAGACCCTGAGGCACAGCGCCCCACACTGGGTAGAGACCCTGATGGCACAGCGCCCCACACTCGGTAGAGACCCTGATGGCACAGCGCCCCACACTCAGTAGAGACCGTGATGGCACAGCGCCCCACACTCAGTAGAGACCCTGATGGCACAGCGCCCCACACTCAGTAGAGACCCTGACGGCACAGGGCCCCACACTCAGTAGAGACCATAACCCAGGACAGTATTGGTTGTTGCTTTCGTGGTGACGATGTTGGTGATATAGTTTTAGGTGGTAAAGGTTTGGGATGGGAATCTTACGAAAACGATAAGGTAAAGTGGTGTTTATAGCTTGTGGTGACATCGTAGTAGAGTGTGAAAATATCAGGAGAGAAGGAGTGAAGGTCCAGAAGGAAAGAGGTCCCCTGCAGGGTACAAGAAACAGGTTGACCTTCAATGTGCATGTGGGAAGAAGGTAAGGAAGGCTGATGCAATTTAAATACTGTGAACACGAAAAGTTGATAGGTTAAAAATAGAAATTAAGGGCAGTTGAATATGGAGGTAGTTGAATATGGTGTTGTACAGTACTTGGGGGAGTGAGAGGTGGATTTTGTGTTTTTATTCTCTCTTCCTCTCTCCCTTACAGGTCCCCCTCGCAATCATGGATATTTAGAAGAAACAGACCGTGTGGAGGGGGAGTTCCCCTCCTCACTCCCCCTTGGTGCTTGACTGCGGGAGTAATTTGAAAACTGGAATTTTTTTAAAATGAAGACCTTGTATTTGATAAGAACTTTATAGAGCTATTTGTAATTTTTTTGATTAACGTGCCAAAAATTATATAAAGATATATAGTTTTATACTGTTGTCACAAAGATTTAAATTATACACATTAATCCTGAAAAGGTCATTTATTCTCTGTAATTCTTCCTGAATAGCACTTTTGTGTCCTGGCTTTTCATTTCTAAGATTAGTCTTAACTGACAATTCTGAGGAAGTAAGCAGTAGAAAGAGAGTTAGGATGAATTCTCCCATCCCTGACTGCACCTCAAAGTGTCACTCCCTGAAACACGCGTTGGATGTCCTTTCTGTGGTGACAAAGGGGAGTGAGAAGCAGATCAAGGCCTTCCTCTGCAGCCACTGTTGCAATGCCGCCACCGTCAGGGATGCCTTGGGCAGGAACGCCCTGCACCTGGTCTGCTCCTGCGGGAAGAGGGGCGTGCTGGACTGGCTCATCGAGAGAGGGGCGGACCTGCTGGTCAAGGACAAGGAGTCGGGGTGGACGGCACTGCACAGAGGCGTTTTCTATGGCCACATCGATTGCGTTTGGTCTCTGTTAAAGGTAGGTGCCATGTAAAACTGTTACTTAGCCAGGCATATGGTTTTCTTAGTCATCTTCATACACCCACGCATTTTCCAGGAAAGATTTACATTTCTTCTTATCACTTGTTTGTAGTCTCTTACTGCTGTAATTCATCTTGGAATTAAAATACCATGTATTCTTTTTATTTAAATGTTTTATGATGTAAAATTTTAAACGTATGTCAAAGCTTACTATATACAGTGAACTATTGGCAAATTTGGTGTTATTTGTACATTTCATATTTAAAAGTAAATCCCAGACATTTTATCATTTAATCAGTCCTATATATTGTTAAAAGAAAAACTTTAGACAAAATAAATTTAATAGAATTTGTTTGAGCAAAGCATGCTTCACGAATGGACAGCACTGGGAGCCGGAAGTTGGAGAGCTGTGCCTGGACAGTCTGGGCAGGAGAAAGGGAGTGTTGCGTGTGGTGGTGGGAGTGGGGTCACCGCGTAGCTGGCACTGTCTGACTGGGCAGTCTGTCTTTTTGCTTTACAGTTTACCTTGCTTTACAGTTTACCTTGAGCAGACCTCTGTTTGCCTGTGTAGAAGCTTAAAGTGCTAGAGCTGCCCCAGTCTAATAGATCTCACTTAAAAATTGTTAGTAGTATCTTTTAGTATTTTTTTTTTAAAGTGGTATATTCTTAAATGACTATATCATTACTACCTTAAGGGAGGCTGGTTTTTGAACATCACTTAGAGACCGTATCTATGAGTAGTATGTTCATATCTTGTTTAGCTAAGGTAAAGTGTTTAGGTTCTAAAGAAGTTGATGATTAAAATGAGCTTAATTTCCATGAGGTGTCCCATCCAGGACATTAGATTCATTGTACTGAATATTGAAATGATGACGTGTTCTGTGGTACACCCTAATGTCCTTTCAGTGGTGAAGTGAAGTTTGTAATTCAGGACTATCAGTTTTAAATTTAACAATTTTCTTTTGTGTAGGCATTTTGTTATGTTGTGAAAGACTCAGAAAAGAACAGAACCATTTCTTTCTAGGAACTTGTAGTCAAATTAGGAAGTGTCTTCGTCTAATTTTGACTTAAAAATTACTTACATGGTGGCTTTTATGTAGTACCATTTACTACATAATGATTGAAATAATTTTCATTATACATATTTTCTTTTTTTTTTTTTTTTTCTCGTTTTCTTTTCTTTTCCTTTCTTCTCTTTCTGCTAAACTGTCTGGGTCTACTACTTACTGAGTCATCTTGGACCAACAACCGAATCTTGAATCTCAGTTTTATTTTTAAAAAGAGAATGATAATAGTACCTTCTCATTATTCTCCCCAGGGAGTATCAGTGAAGAAGTAGCTGTTAGGGAGGGTTTGCCCAAAAGCACCGTGCTATTAAAGCTTTAAAGAAGAGACTTGGAAGAAGGAGGGTGGAATATGTGCCTGTTCTACCCCACTGGAAATTATCATATAGTCTTAGGATATCCTCTTTCTTTTGATCCTGACCTTTTTGGCAGGATATGGGCATAGACTCATTCCACTTGGTTTATAACCAGTCTGAAAAAATGAGTAGACCAGGACTTTGCTGACCACGTCGTGCCGTCTTGGCTCACCTGTCACCCACCCTCGCTGTGGTTCCAGTGGGTATCGGCTTCTCGCAGCTCTTGTCACTGTGTCTGCCCCTGTCTCTGGCGTGAATTATGCGTCTCTTATTTTATGCCCCTGAGCTTTCCGTTCATGAAAGACCAGCTGAAAGTGTGAGCTCCTGTCCTCTGGGGAAAGCGAGCCTGCGGCAAATGCTTCTATCTTGTATTTCGTGGCTGGACAGTTAATTCTTCTGTGGTACCTTGTGTGGGTGTCCAGACCATCCTGGCAGGATCGCGCCCGAATCTCCTCAGTGGCTGCTTGATACACACCCAACATGGGTCTCTCCTCCTTCCTGGTTTGCTTCCCTGGTCTCTTCCCAAGGAAATTACCAACCTGTGTGTCCTTACCTTACCATCTGCTTTGGAGGAACACAGTCAAGACAAACAATGGCAGTTTTCTGTGTTTCTTGACAGCTGTCCCCAGCAGTGTCCGCAGCATTTTGTAGCGGGACAGCTGTGTGTGAAGTCCGCCTGCCCCTGACGGAGCGTGAGTACAGAACACTCTGAAGCGAATGAACTTACCTGCTATTTGGGGGAAATATAAGGAGTTGATCTTTAAATAAGTGGGGTAGACTATACAAATGGTCTTTGTACCTTAAGAGTTTAAGATAAACATTAGAAATTGTGAGAGTCCCTCGGGGAGGTCTAAAGACAAAAAACCAGCCCCTAGTTCTCTGCGCAGTCCGGGCTGCTTAGGGGAGTGCAGATGTATGTAGTTTTAATAGGGCCCAGTTGATAGATCAAAATTCAGGGCGAATGATAAAACTGGCAAAATAAATTCTCTAGGGATCTAAGTTTCTAGGTTTTAATTTGTCAGTTTTATATCTTGGAACACTCTACCCCAAGTTCTCTCACATGGATTTATTTTACCTAACTAGTTTTGAAAGTAGTAGGCAATGTAAAATTTTAAATTATTAAGATATTGATGATCACTTCTTTCTTTCTTTTTCTTTTTTTTTTTTTTTTTGAGACGTCTCTCTCTGTCGTCCCAGCTGAAGTGGTGTCTTCACTGTAACCTCAAACTCCTGGCTCAAGCCAGTCTGCTGCATGCCACTGTGTCTGGCTCGTTTTTAATGTTTTTGGTAGAGACTGGGTGTTGCTCTTGCTCAGGCTGGTTTTGAACTCCTGAGCTCAAGCGATCCTTCCATCCTGGCCTACCAGAGTGTTGGGACGACAGGAGTGAGCCAGCAAGCCAGCCCGATCACTTCTGATTGGTGTTTTACTTGTTAGCTCACTGACTTGACTATGTTTTGATAGCCTTTGTGAAATCAGATATTGTAACCATCTTGAGCACAGTTAAGATTGGTTTAGTTTATTAAGAATCCCGTGTGGCAAGAGTAACCCAGATAGAATATTCCAGCATGTCACCGTTAGAATTTAAAAACTCTGTCAGTCATTTCAGCCTATAACTAACCACCCAAGTAAACTGTGTATGTAGGTAGGAGGTAATGATTTGTACCAATTAAAATAGATAAAGTCGAAATAAATGTTGAAAATCTTATTAAACAGTTAGGAAACATTAAATTTATTCTTAATAAGAAATACATTTTATATTTCAACAACTATAATGAAATATCAATAATCTGAATTGAACATTGCTCCTCCCTGCTCCCCCCAGTTATGTTTAAAAAGACAGGAAAAAGAAAAATATGCTGATAGGGACGGGGTGGACTAACTTAGGTTTGGATTGTGGGTATAAAAAATTACAAATTGCTTTAAATTTCTACTTAAAACACAGTCATGTACACATACACTGAGAATTTTTTAAGATACAATCTACATGTGATTTGCAAGAGATCACAATTAAACAATGCTATCGAAACTTTACAAAGATAAGAAAATATGTATGACAGAAAGGGAAATAATAGAATGTAATTGTCTTAATTATCAGTAATAGAATTCAAGGCAAAAAGAGATGAGACACAGATGATCACATTATAAAGAGCAAATCATAATATAAACACGGTACTGCCGTTGCCTTGCAATCTTGAAAGCCGTTACCTGTAAAGACAGGGAGAGTTCGTGCCCCTGTGCGCGCCACAGACACAGGTGCAGGGGCGCGGTGGGCAGCTGGACCTGTCTCACTATGGAGAACTTTCACATCCACTTAATTTTTATTTAAAACGTTACTAACTTTATCTTTTCACGTTCTCTGGTCCTTCCGCATTCCACCAAGAGTTGGATGTTTGATTTTTCTTAGTTATTTTCCTCTGTGTGTGAGACAAAAATGTGGGAGAGCAGGAAAGATAATTTTTATTTATTTATTTATTTTTTATTGTTGGGGATTCATTGAGGGTACAATAAGCCAGGTTACACTGATTGCAATTGTTAGGTAAAGTCCCCCTTGCAATCATGTCTTGCCCCCATAAAGTGTGACACACACCAAGGCCCCACCCTCCCTCCCTCCGTCCCTCTTTCTGCTTTTCCTCCCCCCCATAACCTTAATTGTCATTAATTGTCCTCATATCAAAATTGAGTACATAGGATTCATGCTTCCATTCTTGTGATGCTTTACTAAGAATAATGTCTTCCATCCAGGTTAATACGAAGGATGTAAAGTCTCCATTTTTTTCAATGGCTGAATAGTATTCCATGGTATACATATACCATAGCTTGTTAATCCATTCCTGGGTTGGTGGGCATTTAGGCTGATTCCACATTTTGGCAATTGTAAATTGAGCTGCAATAAACAGTCTAGTACAAGTGTCCTTATGATAAAAGGATTTTTTTCCTTCTGTGTAGATGCCCAGTAATGGGATTGCAGAATCAAACGGGAGGTCTAGCTTGAGTGCTTTGAGGTTTCTCCATACTTCCTTCCAGAAAGGTTGTACTAGTTTTCAGTCCCACCAGTAGTGTAAAAGCGTTCCCTTCTCTCCACATCCACGCCAGCATCTGCAGTTTTGAGATTTTGTGATGTGGGCCATTCTCACTGGGGTTAGATGATATCTCAGGGTTGTTTTGATTTGCATTTCTCTAATATATAGAGATGAAGAACATTTTTTCATGTGTTTGTTAGCCATTTGTCTGTCATCTTTAGAGAAGGTTCTATTCATGTCTCTTGCCCATTGATATAAGGGATTGTTGGCTTTTTTCATGTGGATTAATTTGAGTTCTCTATACAGCCTAGTTATCAAGCTTTTGTCTGATTGAAAATATTTTCAACCTACCCATTGTGTAGGTTGTCTCTTTGCTTTGGTTATTGTCTCCTTAGCTGTACAGAAGCTTTTCAGTTTAATGAAGTCCCATTTGTTTATTTTTGTTGTTGTTGCAATTGCCATGGCAGTCTTCTTCATGAAGTCTTTCCCCAGGCCAATATCTTCCAGTGTTTTTCCTATGCTTTCTTGGAGGATTTTTATTGTTTCATGCCTTAAATTTAAGTCCTTTATCCATCTTGAATCAATTTTTGTGAGTGGGGAAAGGTGTGGGTCCAGTTTCAGTCTTTTACATGTAGACATCCAGTTCTCCCAACACCACTTATTGAATAGGGAGTCTTTTCCCCCAAGGTATGTTCTTGTTTGGTTTATCGAAGATTAGGTGGTTGTAAGACGTTAGTTTCATTTCTTGGTTTTCAATTCGATTCCAAGTGTCTATGTCTCTGTTTTTGTGCTAATACCATGCTGTCTTGAGCACTATGGCTTTGTAGTACAGACTAAAATCTGGTACGCTGATGCCCCCAGCTTTATTTTTATTACTAAGAACTGCCTTAGCTATACGGGGTTTTTTCCAGTTCCATACAGAACGCAGAATCATTTTTTCCAAATCTTGAAAGTATGATGTTGGTATCTTGATAGGAATGGCATTGAATAGATAGATTGCTTTGGGAAGTATAGACATTTTAACAATGTTGATTCTTCCCATCCATGAGCATGGTATGTTGTTCCATTTGTTAATATCCTCTGCTATTTCCTTTCTGAGGATTTCATAGTTTTCTTTATAGAGGTCCTTCACCTCCTTCGTTAGGTATATTCCTAGGTATTTCATTTTCTTTGAAACTATGGTGAAGGGAGTTGTGTCCTTAATTAGCTTCTCATCTTGACTGTTATTGGTGTACACAAAGGCTACTGACTTGTGGACGTTGATTTTATATCCTGAAACATTACTGTATTTTTTGATGACTTCTAGGAGTCTTGTGGTTAAGTCTTTGGGGTTCTCTAAGTATAAGATCATGTTGTCAGCAAAGAGGGAAAGTTTGACCTCCTCTGCTCCCATTTGGATTCCCTTTATTTCCTTGTCTTGCCTAATTGTATTGGCTAGAACTTCCAGCACTATGTTGAATAGTAAAGGTGACAGAGGACAACCTTGTCTGGTTCCAGTTTTAAGAGGAAAAGCTTTCAGTTTTACTCCATTCAGTAAAATATTAGCTGTGGGTTTGTCATAGATAGCTTCAATCAGTTTAAGAAATGTGCCACCTATGCCTATAACTCTTCAGTGTTCTAATTAGAAAAGGATGCTGGATTTTATCAAATGCTTTTTCTGCATCTATTGAGAGGATCATATTATCTTTATTTTTGCCTCTGTTAATATGGTGGATAACGTTTATGGACTTGCGTATGTTAAACCAGCCTTGCATCCTTGGGATGAAGCCTACTTGATCATGATGAATGACTTTTTTGATGATAAGCTGTAATCTGTTGTCTAGGATTTTGTTGAGAATTTTTGCATCTATATTCATGAGTGAGATTGGTCTGAAATTCTCCTTTTTGTTTGGGTCTTTTCCTGGTTTTTGTATCAGGGTGATGTTTGCTTCATAGAATGTGTTGGGGAAGATTCCTTCTTCCTCAATTTTTTGGAATAATTTCTGCACTACAGGGAATAAGCTCTTCCTTGAAGGTTTGATAGAATTCTGGTGTGAAGCCATGTGGACCAGGGCATTTTTTGGTTGAAAAATTTTTTCTTTGATCTCAGTGCTTGAAATTGGTCTGTTCAGGGGCTCTATTTCTTCATGGCTAAGTCTAGGGAGAGGTGTGATTCCAAGTATTGATCCATTTCCTTCACATTGTCAAATTTCTGGGCATAGAGTTTATGCTAGTATTCAGAGATGATCTCTTGTATCTCTGTGGGATCAGTTGTTATTTCCCCTTTATCATTTCTGATTGAGGTTACTAGAGATTTAACTTTTCTATTCCTCGTTAGTCTGGCCAATGGTTTATCTATTTTATTTATTTTTTCAAAAAACCAACTTGTTTCATAATTTTCTGAATGATTCTTTTGTTTTCAATTTCATTGATCTCTGATTTGATTTTGGATATTTCTTTTCTTCTACTGAGTTTAGGCTTAGATTGTTCTTCTTTTTCCAATTCCATAAGTTCTCTTCTGAGATTATTGATGTGCTCTCTTTCTGTTTTTCGAATGTAGGCATCTAGAGCGATGAATTTTCCTCTCAAAACTGCTTTTGCAGTATCCCACAGGTTTTGGTAGCTTGTGTCTTCATTGTTGTTATGCTCAAGGAAGTTAATGATTTCCTGTTTTATTTCTTCCTTCACCCATCTGTTATTCAACAGAAGATTGTTTAGTTTCCATGCCTTTGGGTGGGGTCAAGCATTTTTGTTAGAGTTGAGTTCCACCTTTAGTGCCTTATGGTCTGAGAAGATACAAGGTAAAATGTCAATTCTTTTGATTCTGTTGATATTTGTTTTGTGTCCCAGGATATGATCAATTTTGGAGAATGTTCCATGGGGTGATGAGAAGAATGTATATTCTTTATCATTGGGGTGGAGTGTTCTATATGCGTCTATCAAGCACAGTTGTTCTAGGGTCTCATTTAAATCTCTTATATCTTTGTTTAATTTCTGTTTAGAGGATCTGTCCAGCTCTGTAAGAGGAGTGTTAAAGTCCCCTGTTATTATGGTATTATCAGATAGCATATTGCTCAGACTGAGTAAGGTCTGTTTCAAGAATCTGGGAGCATTTAAATTGGGTGCATAAATATTTAGAATTGAAACATCTTCTTGTTGTATTTTTCCCTTGACCAATATAAAGTGACGATCTTTGTCTCTTTTGACTTTAGTTGCTTTAAATCCACATGTATCTGAAAATAAGATTGCAACTCATCTTTACTTGTGAATTCCATTTGCCTGATTTAGTTGCTTTAAATCCACATGCATCTGAAAATAAGATTGCAACTCCTCTTTACTTCTGAATTCCATTTGCCTGAAAAATTGTCTTCCACCTTGACTTGGAGCTTTAATTTGTCTTTTGAAGCCAGGTGTGTTTCTTGCAGAGAGCAAATGGATGGCTTTTGTTTTTTAATCCAGTCAGGCAATCTATGCCTCCTCAGTTGGGAATTCAAGCCATTAACATTTATCGAGATAATTGATAAGTGTGGTAGTATTCTATTCATCTTATTTTGTGAGAGTCCATTGCTTAGTTTTATCTTCCGCATCAGTGTGGAGGCTAGGTTCTGTCCTTTAATTTCTGAGTTCTTACTTTGCTGCTGATCTATTGTGGTGGTCAGTGTGCAGAACAGGTTGAAGTATTTCCTGTAGAGCTGGTCTTGTTGTGGCGAATTTCCTCAGTGTTTGTATATTGTAAATGATTTGATTTCTCTGTCAATTTTTAAGCTTAGCAGGGTACAGAATTCTGGGCTGGAAATTGTTCTGTTTAAGTAGATTAAAGGTAGTTGACTGTTGTCTTCTTGCTTGGAAAGTTTCATTAGAGAAGTCTGCGGTCACTCTGATGGATTTGCCCCTGTAGGTCAATTGGCGTTTACTCGTGGCAGCTTGCAGAATCTTTTCTTTTGTCTTGATTTTGGACAGGTTCATCACAATGTGTCTTGGAGAAGCTCAGTTAGAATTGAGGCGACCTAGGGTCCGATATCCCTCTGAAAGCAGTGTGTCAGAATCTTTGGTGATATTTGGGAAATTTTCTTTTATAATATTCTCTAGTATGGCTTCCATTCCTCTGGGGCATTCTTCTTCCCCTTCTGGGATTCCTATAACTCGTATGTTGTAACGCTTCATAAAGTCCCATAATTCTGACAGGGAACGTTCTGCTTTCTCTCTCTTCTTTTCTGCCTCTTTTACTATCTGAGTTATCTCAAGAACTTTGTCTTCTACCTCTGAAATTCTTTCTTCTGCATGGTCTAACCTGTTGCTGATACTTTCCATTGCATCTTTAAGTTCCCTAATTGACTGTTTCAGTTCCTTCAGCTCTGCTATATACTTTTTATATTCTTCATATCGTTCATCTCTTATTTGATTCTGTTTCTGGATTTCCTTTTGGTTATTTTCCACTTTATTAGCAGTTTCCTTCATTGTTTCCATCATTTCTTTCATTGTTTTCAGCATGTGTATTCTAAATTCCCTTTCTGTCATTCCTAACATTTCTTTATAGGTGGAATCCTCTGCAGTAGCTACCTCATGGTCCCTTGGCAGGGTTGCTCTGGACTGGTTCTTCATGTTGCCTGGAGTTTTCTGCTGATTCTTCCTCATGAGTGATTTCTTTTATCTGTTTCCTTGCCCTAATTTTCCTTTCACTTCCTCTTGCTCTTTAAGTTCTCGTGCCTGTGGACTAAGGGTTCTATGAGTTCTTTTGGTACAGGACCAGAAGGGTGAGAAGGTTGAAGAGCAAGAAAGGGATGAAAGAAAGGAGGACCGAGTGAAAAGAAAAAAAAAATAGAGAAAGGAGCGCGGATGGGTAAAAGGAATATTGACAAAAAGAAGAGAGGCACAGAAAGAGGGAGACAGAGCAATATAGGTGTACATAGGGTACTTTGACACAACCTTAAAAAAAAAAACCATCTTCTGGGGGTGTCCAGTTGGGTGGTTCCCTTGAGGTCAGCAGCTCTTTGCTAACCTGATCAGACATAGTACCCCATCTCCACCAAGACAAAAATGCTATAAATCAAACCAAAACAAGCAAACAGAAAACTTTTCAGGATGAAATTGGGTGAAAAACCAAATAATAGCGGTAGAAACAGTAGCAAAAATGAAGTTCTAGTTATTGAAAAAGGCAGCAATAGGAAATTATAATTAAACTAGAAAAATTGAGAAAGAAAAAAGATCTGTACGGAAAAGGTTGAAATTAAAAAACAACATCAATAACATCAAAATAAACCAAAAACCAACCAAACAAACAATGAAAAAAATACAACCAAAAACAAAGCAGTATGTATATGTTATTGAATATTGTCTGGGCAACACATGGTCTTCTGGGGTATGAGATGTTAATTACAGTTATTATACGACTGGAGGCTGCTGATTTCTCAACCCCCAGGAGGTATTCACCCTAAATCTCTCTTCAGCCCACTTAAAAGGCACTTTGAACTTGTAAGCTTGCTGAGCAGAAGCTTTCCCAGGAAAGTGCTTGTCACTGGAATCACTGCTGAAGTGGCTATCCACTTACCCAGTGTGCCAAAACCGGTCTCACTCTGCCCCTGAGGGTTAGGGCTGCAAGGCGGCTCAGACCCCACCCTTAGGCTACTCAGTCGCTGGGTTACCAGCTCCCACCCGATTTTAGCTCTGGGACCCTGAGGGCGGAGCTTGCCGGTGCAGATCACTCACAATGGCTCCCTGTGGCCCACGGCCAAACACTATTAGCTCTGTCTGGCTCAGCGGCTCAGACTGGGGCCGTAGACAACAGCCAAAGTTCTCCGCACTCCCGCTCAGGCTCTCCCCAAGGCAGTTCAACTGAGTGCCAAGTCCAAAGACGCCACAACAGTTCACAGGTAAGGCCTTTCTGGTTTGCAGTCTCGCTGCTACTGAACTCACAGTTGCGGGCGGGTTTAGACCAATTGAACACACACGACCACTTGTCATTTTTCCACTGTTTTAGTCCTCCTCTTGGGGTCCAGAAGTCTGTCGCTGACTCCCTGTATCCTCACAGGGGTGATGATAGGCAGATCCCGTCAGCCAGAGATGCCTAGAGTCCTTTCTCCCCAGACTCACTGTGCCCGATGCAAGGAAGCTGTTACTCGGCCATCTTGCTCTCTCCCTAAGTGTTTATTTTTTAATGCATTTATGAGCTTGATTACCTGACTTGTTGAGGTGTAAGAATAGGAAATTACTGATTGCAGATAAGTTGATTTTTTTTTTTCTTTTTTTAGCGTGGTGTTAGTCTGTATATTCAAGATAAAGAAGGCTTGTCGGCTTTGGATCTTATCATGAAGGATAGACCAACTCATGTGGTATTCAGGAGTACTGGTAAGAAAATTTCATAAATGTATTCTGTTAAGCTTAGAAAATTTTAATGAAACTTTGTTCTTATTAAAATAGCTTGGAAGATTTGTTTGTGGATATCAGCAAAGAACTTTTAGTTTGGTGTATGCTGGATGGTATCTTTGGTTTTATATTCTGGGCACTTTGTTTTTTTTTTTTTTGCATTTTAAAATTTCAGTCCATATTTATAGTTTTGAGAGTAAAAATGAAACTGAAATTTGAAGGTAGTTAGAATTGCAACTATTATAACGTAATTGATGTCCATCCAGAAAGTAACATCACCATTTGAGAAGGGGGAAGGAATGGAAATGGTTGTTCTGTCATCCATGCTTTCTAATTTCACTGGTTCCTTTAATTTGTTTGCTCTTTGAGCGTTTGAAGTGGTGATTGGCAGAAAAGGAGACGAGATTTCCCTGGCGCACTGTGTGGTGTGCTTTTAACTGGCAGTGAGCAGGCTGAGTTAGGGCCCAGTCTCCACGCTCGCTTCTGCCTTGTGCACTGCGTTGCAGGTAACAGAATTGTGGTTTCCCTCTAGGACTTCATCAGTCTTCTATTATAAAATAAAAATGAAGACGGATGTCAGGAGTTTCGCTGTGCTTACGATGTACCCCAGGTTAATGGGGCAGCACCCTAATAAACTGTTGGCAGTTCACATTCAGCAGTGGCAGTGGTATCACGCTTGCTCCCTTCAGAAGCTGATCAATAACATCTGACGTTTAAAATGACTGTATCTATGTATGTTACTGTCATGGAAACTAAGGCGATATGGCAGGTGGCATTTTTACTTATTTGGCAGTTAAAGAAAAAAAGGAACAAAAACATTGAGACAAGCCCATCTATGATTTCTCGGATTATCTCATATATTAATAGATTCATGATTTAAAAAGGGTTTTGGCATTGAAATATGGTAGTTAGTTCCTGTAAAGAGTCATTTTTTAGGAGAACTGATTAGTAGAATATATCTATAGTTGAATTAAACTGATAATTGTTTTAAGATATAAAAGAGTATAAAAATGAATTTTCATTTTAGATCCTACAGATGTCTACATGTGGGGTGATAATACAAATTTTACCCTGGGTCATGGAAGCCAGAATAGCAAACACCATCCAGAGTTGGTGGATCTTTTCTCCAGGAGTGGAGTTTATATCAAACAGGTATTTTGAAGCATAGTCTACCCATTTTTAGAGATTAAAAAGGACTTTATGTCAAGTAGGTATTTTGAAATATAATCTACCTACTTTTAGAGATTAAAAAGAACTTTTGTATTTGATAGTTCAGCTTTTCACATGGATTGTATTAACTTTGTTTAAGTTATAATAGCGTATTTAATGAGGTAATCAACCGAAATTTAGTAATTCTATTTTAGGTTTCATTGGCTTTAATCATATTTAGACTGTATAAAATATGCTTAAAATGTGAGATGTTTGTGCAAGCAGCGTTAGAAATTAGAAAATGCTATACAGATTTTAATTTTAATAAGGTAGAACCGCTGTTAGTTTTCTAGCTTTTGCTTCATTTAGCAGAAGTTAGAATTGTTTCTCAAGTGAATTTGTTGTTGTAGCTCAATGTGGTTTTTTGTTTTTTTTATTTTCTTTTTTTTCTTTCAATGTGGTTTTTGATTAGTGAACCTAAACCCGAGGGTTTTTTTTTTTTTTTGTGAGGGTGTAAAACAAATACAGTAATTTTAATTTAGAAAAACACACCCTTTTTGCATCTTTTTGTAATGTAATTGCACTTTTAGGTTCCAAGCTATTTTTTACTTCATGAAGAGCACGTGTTTGATTAGGTGTGATGTTGGCCACGCACAGTCTACTCAGGCTGTAGGATGTTTTCCTGAAGGGGGATACAGACTGCAGCCAGTCTGAATGTTTCTCATGGACAAGCAATAAATAATTAGAAGCTGACATCACAGTTCGGAGATTGGGTGGTGGAGAGCACTGAAGTCTCATCACCTCCAGAGACAGGCCGTTTTCTGGGGAGTAGGGCTCAGCAGTTCTCCTTCGACCCCAGGCCTGAGTGATGCTCTCTCATGAACCAGAGCTCTTCAGGAAGTGATTCTAGAACTTTGGTTGATGTAATTGTATCGCCTTGGCCTTTGGTGTGTGTCCTTATGCTGGGTGGTATCTTCTGCTCCCAGAGATTCTGCTGCTGTTGATGCTGGTTTTTATGACACTGTGCGTGGGTTCACACGTGTGCGTGCATGCGTGTGCGTGTGTGTGTGAGTGAGAGAGAGAGATATATCTCTAGCCATGGCCTTTCTCTTGAGCTTCCTTTCAGTTGTGCTCTGGACATTCTTTCAAGGTATATAAATTTGACATGTCTGAAGGGTTGTTTTTGCCATTCCTGCACTTTCTCTGCTTGATGTTTGTGCTGTAAATATTAGTTTTCCTCCAGCGTGTCTGCTGCATTCTCTGTCTCATGAACCATCTGCTGGGTCTTTTTCAAGCTTTTTCTTGGACAGGGACAACAGAGTGTCCCAACTTGTCTATGACATCTTTTGTTTTGAACCCCTGTTAATATTTTTCTTCAGAATTGTCTTAAAGAAGCAGATGTCTTTACGTGCTAATTCACCTTTGGATAAAACCCAAACTCTTGGTTTGGAGTGTAAGGCCCTTTTCAATCTTCTTGAATTATCACTTCAGCTTATGTTTCCCACAGCTTCCTGTCTGTGTTCTTCCCTTTCTGTGTTTTGAAGTTGATAAAGCTACTTTTAAGTTAGAATATGATCTTGGAGTATTTTACTACTACAATAGTGGCTCTTCTCAACTTTCACCAAATTTTCAGATATGACATGTTACATAAGAAACACTTAGCTCATGTTCTGAGGTTGAACTCAATTTTTAGGACTCCTTAGACTACAAAGCCTTGTTTGCCTAGGACAACTGTGGTTTATAATAACTTTCCTGGTGTAATTGTTAATATCCCTTTCATTCTCAGAAATATTTGGATTATAAATTATATGGCCATCGTATTTCAGGCTCCACAGAACACTGTTTTTAACCTGGAAGTCACAACCTAATGGATCATAACCAGCAATTTAAGAACAACTGAAATGGAACTGTTAAACTCCAGAGAATACTGAATTTGGGAGGTCAGGAACAGAAGCCCATGTGGAAATGAACAGTGACTAGAGAAATAGGGAGGAGTCCCAGCTACTTGGGAGGCTGAGACCTGAAACCTAGGATTCTGGTGGCCGTTTACATAGACCTGAAAGGAACTTGGGATGATGAGGACTCTGGAGGCTCGAGAATCAAAGGACTGGTGTGCATGTCCTTAGTGAGTGTGAGGGAGGAGAGCAAGATGGCAAGGCGACAGGGCAAGCAGATGTTCTTTGTCAGACAGTGTTAATCAAAAATTCCTTTTATGCTAAGCTCCAGCAATTCCGTAGAATTCTTCTTAAAATTGTAATCTACTCCTCGGCAGACAGTAATGATTGATTGGATCTGGGACGCAACATAGATGGCATGTTTTTCCTTTCCTAAACTAGTAGATGATAAGCCTAATTTCTTTTTTCTTTTCACCCTCTGTAGAATGCAGTGCCATCATAGCTCACAGCAATCTCAAACTCTGGGCTCAAGCAATTCTCTTGCCTCAGCCTCCCAAGTAGCTGATACTACGGGTGCCCGCCACAATGCCCGGCTATTTTTAGAGGCCGAGTCTCACCCTTGCTTAGGCTGGTCTCAAACCTGTGAGCTCAGGCAATCTGTCAACATTGGCCTCCCAAAGTGCTGGAATTACAGGCCTGAGTCATCGTGCCCAGCCTGTGATAATTTATGAGCTATTAAGGAGCACGGTTTTTTGGATAGAAGTAAAGGAATAGTGGCGACATTGGGGACCCCTAATGTCTTATCCCTAGATGCATGTGGTGTAGAAGCACCGAGCATGTTCCATGTGACAGGGTCATGGGTGGAACAGCACTCAAAAGGAAGGTGTGTTTCAGGTAGGCAAGGCAGTGCGAGTGTCTGCGGAGAGACTGATTATCTAAGGGATTTTATTTACTACAGAATGAAGGTGAAGTGAGCACTATGGATAGATCTGAGAGAAAGGAGAGCCGTGTCTGTATCAGTCAGGGAAGAGAAGCACGTGTGGGAATGTTACCTGAGCACTGACTATGAAGGGAGCCCTGCCAGCCGCCTAGAGCAGCTGGCTGCAGCGTAGTTCCAAGTGAATTAGCTACTCTGAGACAGAGATTCTTAATATTGGCATTGTACATTTCAGAGAGTTAAGGTGAAAAACCAAGCTCAGTTATCTCATTTAAAAATTCAGAGGCTTTAAAGTTGGAGGACTTGAACTGTCTGGTATTGTTGGTTCTTTAATACTAGAATTCAAGAAGGTGTAGAATGGCATTCCAATATTGAATGAAAAATGCAAAGGAATATATTATTTCTGACTTTATAAAATGATTTTTCTCCCTGACAGATTGTAACTTTCAAAAAAATGTTTGAGTTTTAACTTTAGACTTTGCTTTCAGGTGTTTTTGGTGCAGCTAACTGAGATAATGATCTTTGTATTGGTTTATTTGATAGGTACATCGTGTTTACAGAACTCAGTGGTCTAAGGATGTGTGTAAATATTAGAGCTTGTTGTTTAGTCATGATTTTCTTAACTTTCTAAAGGACCTTGACTTTCTAAAAATTATTAAGGGAATTCTTTATTTCTGCGTCATCTTTTTATATCCTAAGTTAGAAACATTTATAGATGACATAAGAAGTATAAATGCAAATAATTTTTAAGTAGTATGAAGGTACCATGAATACAATGCTGTGTCTGGATGGCGTGGAGAGTAGCAGAGAGCGGCCTGAGGGCCGCTGTGCAGCATTTACACCTCTGAGGCTGTTACTGCTGCTTCTGCAATGTGTGAATTCAAAAGTCTGCGTGTCAGGAGGCCTGGAATGAGGCAGATAAGGAGAAAGAAAGTAGGAAAGAGAGAACTTGAATCAATTGAAAATGATTTAAGACGATATAACAGTATTACCGATAAATTAGACAAAACCAGAGATATGGAAAAGAACATAATGCCCCAACCCCCATGTGCAAAAGGCATTATTGTTTTTTAAAAGTAATCTTAGTGTGTTTCTACCTTTCTTATTAATAACACACATCATTACTTGGTGATCTTTATGCTTCCTATTGTGCTGTGTGCAATTCTTGCTGTTTGGTATTTCATGAAATTGAAAAGTAGCTGGCTCAGTGGTGCCCATAGCTCAGTGGGGCGCCAGCCACGTACACCCAGGATGGCGGTTTGAACTCAACCTGGGCCTGCTAAACGACAATGATATCTGCAACAGAAAAATAGCCGGGTGTTGTGGTGAGTGCCTGTAGTTCTAGCTGCTTGGGAGGCTGAGACAAGAGAATTGCTTAAGCCCAACAGTTTGAGGTTGCTGTGAGCTGTGATGCTGTGGCTCTCTACTGAGGGTGACACAGTGAGACTCTGTCTCAAAAAAAAAAAAAAAAGAAAGAAAAGAAAAGTAACTGGCTGCTACTTTTTATTAGTATAATTAAAGACTTAAAATTTACATTTTTCTTTTTTTAATCCAGGGTGTTCAACCTTTTTTTTTCTCTGCTACACATTGGAAGTGTAAGAGTTGTCTTGGGCCACACATGAGATGTACAAACACTGACAAAATCTGATATGCAATAAAATGTCCAGGCAAACGTTTTGTGATATCTAACACCACAGACAAGCAAGAAAGTCCTCACAAAATCAGCATGTACCCCTGGGCTGTAAATTGGACAGCTCTGGTTCTGTTGATAACACATGCTTAATTCCTTTCTTGTCTTTTCTCATATGTCAGTGTTTTGTGGTGTAATTTAAAAATAAAACATAGATACCTTTTATTACAGAAAATATGTATAGAGAGAAAGAATTCTAAGGAATTCCTCTGTACCCAATATCTAGTTTAAATAATTAGTTTTATTTCTTTTTTATAAAATAAAGGTTATTTACTGAAATTTAATAATAATTTCTTGTTTTCCCTTAGGTGGTGCTTTGTAAATTTCACTCAGTGTTTCTGTCTCAGAAAGGGCAAGTTTATACGTGTGGTCACGGTCCCGGAGGTCGATTAGGTCATGGAGATGAGCAGACATGCTTGGTAAATGAAATGTCCTTATGCTGTTTAATTAACTACAGTGAAAGTTTGACAAACAGGAAGCTTCAGTTAACTACATTTCCACCCCCAACTGTGAGGAGAAAATAATACACCTATCGATAATAGATTAAACTATTACTTTCCTGGTATGTCATATGCAAATAAAGAATTTCAATGCAATGTAAAAGTTTTAGAGAAAAATAATATTTTGATTACAGCATGTACTGAGTTAGTTGAGTATACAAACAAGCTTTGAATTATGTCACCAGAGTTGAAATAATAACAGGGAGACTTTAAAGCTCTTTCCCTGAAATAGTCAAATTTCTAATTTGTTTTTAACTTCTAACTAAAATACCTGTAGTCCAAAAATTGAGCCAATGTTTTGATTGTTTAGTCTCAAAACTGATTTTTATGCTAATGAAATCTAGTGCCAATTGGAGGAAACTGAGTTTATTACCTGTCAGAAAATAGGCTCACTAGGTTCATTTTCAAATTTCTTTTGAAGGGACCTTTATTATCTATTAAGGGTTACTTTAAGACGGAGGGAAATCTCTAATAATAGCCTCTAGTTTTGAGGGTTTATTGTATTCTAGGCAGTTTATGCTTTTCATATATATCACTACTTTAACTGAAGCCTCACCACAGCCTTGCGAGGGGAAAGCATTATTGTCTTCATTTTATGTACAAGAATAATACTAGCAATGGCCATCATGCTGATAGCTTGCTTGGTTTTCAGATGAGGAGAACGAGCAGTTTGGTTGAGGTCACATAGCTAGACAGTAGCAGGAGGAGCACTGGGAGGACAGGTGACTTCGAGGGCGCAGTATTGTATGTTGGGCTGCTTGTTGAAGGGAATCCTTAGTCCCCCCCACTATATTCCAGTGAATACTTTGAGGAGCTCCCTTTATTTATACCAGATAAATTTGCACTTGGTATGTGGTAAGAGCTCAAAAAATTATTTGGTGGATT
Source organism: Nycticebus coucang (assembly GCF_027406575.1). Classification (NCBI taxonomy): domain Eukaryota; kingdom Metazoa; phylum Chordata; class Mammalia; order Primates; family Lorisidae; genus Nycticebus; species Nycticebus coucang. Next base: position 3,147,493 of record NC_069788.1, read on the forward strand.
ACTTCATTGAAATGTCTCACTGGGCTTACATAAACCAGTAGCCATATCCCTTTAAGCTCATCCCCCTTTACTGAAATGTAATGTCTCCCTGTGATAGATGGAGCCGTGTTGGCTGTGCCATTTTGGGTGTGGCATCTTCAGATTCTGTTTGCATTTCTGTATCGATAGTTATTATATGAAGTTTGCTTTGTAGATCCCCAGGCTGGTGGAAGGACTGAGTGGCCATAACTGTTCCCAAGTGGCAGCCGCCGAGGACCACACTGTGGTACTAACTGAAGATGGATGTGTTTACACATTTGGTCTGAACATTTTTCATCAATTGGGAATTATTCCTCCACCTTCCAGCTGTAATGTACCTAGACAGGTAAACTTCTCTTTTTAAATAATGAGACTATTTGCTATAAAACCTATTTGGACAAAAGGATGTAATATATTGGCAAAACTTATTTTATGTATGTTATTTAACTTTGTCTTTAACATATTTAACTTTATACATATTTTTTCTTGTTCAGGGTAGAAATTAAATATAGGGTATATTAGTTTCTTTCTTTTTTTTTTTTTCTTTTTGCAGTTTTTGGCCAGGGCTAGGTTTGAACCCGCCACCTCCGTCATATGGAGCCAGCTCCCTACTCCTTTGAGCCACAGAGGCAGCCCTCGGGTATATTAGTTTTTATTTGAGTAAGAAAGCAAGCACTTGGGAAAGAGCCACGAGGCAGATACCCACCAGACTGCCCTGGATTCAACTTTTGACTACTCAGAAGCATTGGGAGGTCCAGATATTTCTGGTTTGAAACTTAAGGAATTTTTAGGGTCCTTCTTAAAAAATATGAAATTTATCAATACAAAATGGGCTAATGCAGTTGAGGCACTCAAAAAAGTACGCTTTATTTGCGTCATTAAACCTGCCTCTGTGCAGACGTCCTCACCAGTTGATATGAAGTGACACAGCTCAGTTCTTCCTTCCACCTTCTTAGCTCCTCACAGGCAGCACCAGAGGCGCCTCCCCTGCTTTGGGGACCTGGCACACAGCGCTGGGGCAGGTGCCCTAAATTAATGTCACTCGAGTCCTCACCTACAGTGACGGAGTTTTTAAGTCATAAAATTTTGCCTTTCAGATATGAAATTCCTTCATTGGTTTAATCCTCCAGATTTAAAATTATTATTAGACCGAGATGGACAGGAGCTACCTCAGAATAATCAGGGATAGTCTCTAGTGTAGTGCGTTTTAGTGTGACCACCAGGGGGATTTGTGAATATTTAATCATGTGGTAGACTTTTTTAGGAATGGCAAATACATTTTACTTCAATTTTAATTTTCATTGTGTGGCTGCCCTTGGAGCTCTAGATGAACATGGACCTCTAGGTGTAATATACTCAGCCGGAGACAGTTTTGCGCCTCAAGAATCATTTCACAAGGTCTGAGACATGCCAGTTGTTAACACTGAAGGTGGTGGTGGTGCTGCTGATAGTCAGGTGGGGTGCAGAGAGACTGCTCGACACCCAGGGCATCCCGCTCAACCTTGAGTGAGGATGGGCTCCCAGTGTCAGCAGTGCCACTGTCCAGAGAGCCTGGAGATGACGGATTTTAGAGTGCTGTGTTTTAGAAGGCCTGTTTTGCACATTGTTAGAAAAAAATAGCCAAGGGATTGTAAATATTTGGTGTTTATACCTGTCAATTTTCTGTTTGTCAGAAGTACAGGAGGACAGTGGCTACATCTTGTGTCAGTGTGAGTGCTGAGATTAGCGTCTGAGGGCCTATGGACATACAAGTTTAACGGGTCTTTGAAAATTGCACTTGGGCTGGATGCGGTGGCTCACACCTGTAATCCCAGCACTCTGGGAGGCTGAGGCAGGTGGATTGCTGCCTTGAGCTCATGAGTTCGAGACCAGCCTGAGCAAAAGCAAGACTCCTGTCTCTACTAAAAATAGAAAAACTGAGGCAAGAAGATCGCTTGAGCCCAGGAGTTTGAGGTTGCTGTGAGCTATGACAACATGGCACTCTACCCAGGGCGACAGCTAGAGCTTCTGTCTCAAGAAAAAAAAAAAAAAAGATTGTACTCAGTCATAGATACGTAGTAAACTTAAGTCTTATTTGTCTTTTTGAATAGATGCAGGGAAAATACCTGAAAGGAAGAACAATCATTGGGGTTGCAGCAGGCAAGTTTCACACAGTTCTTTGGACTAGAGACGCTGTTTACACTCTGGGACTAAATGGTGGACAACTAGGTAAGAAATTTTTGATGAAAATGTCTGAAAAATAAATTAGACTCTTGAAACAGACATTTGTCATTTATTTGTGTAATTTTTTAGGCTACTTACTAGATCCTAATGGAGAGAAGTGCGTCACTGCCCCACGCCAAGTCTCCGCCCTTCATCACAAAGACGTCACTCTGTCCTTGGTCGCTGCCAGTGATGGCGCCACCGTCTGTGTCACCACGAGGGGTGATGTTTACTTGCTCGCAGACTATCAGTGCAAAAAGATGGCTTCTAAGTATGTGTGTGTGTTTCTGTGAAAGAAACACAACTCTAATAGTATTTTAACTCTTCTAGCAAAAATCTGAGCATCAACTTTGTGTTATACTTTATAAATGTCAAATAAGCAGAAATTAAAAGGGAGAAAAATAACAGAAAACTTTGTCTTTGATGTTTGTGTTTCGGTAAAGATTCAGTGAATATACGTAAAATTTCTTCGTAGTTTGTAAAACAGTATTTCTGAATGATGTTTGACATATGATTCAGTATGATCAGAAATTTGTTTTTTTAATTCTTCAGGTACACAGAACTAGATTAATCACAATCCTTGGTTGGTAACACCATCTTCCTTGCTTTATGTGTAGCCGTTTTATATCATAATTATTTATTTTTAAAAAATAATTCTTTTTTGTTTTAACCCTCTATCCAGGGTCACTGCAAATTAAACTGGTCTGTTTTTTATCTTTTTATAACCTCTTGTCTGAAAGCACATTATAGCAGAGGCTGGCTGGCTAAGCCTCTGGTCAGTGTGGAGGCTCAGAAAGTTTGAGTATGGATGGCTCTACCAATTGGAGTTCCTTATCTTTTTTTTTTTTTTTTAAAGAGACAGTTTCACTCTGTTGCCCAGGCTAGAGTGCTGTAGTATCCGCCTTGCTCACAGCAACCTCAAACTCCTAGGCGCAAGTAATCCTCCTGCATCAGCCTCCTGAGTAGCTGGGACTTCAGGCACTCACCACAATGCCCAGCTAGTTTTCCCTACTTTTAGTAGAGATGGAATCTCGCTCTTGCTTAGGATGGTCTTGAACTCCTGAGCTCAAGGGATCCTCCTGCTTTGGCCTCCCAGAGTGCTGGGATTTCAGGCGTGAGGCACCGCACCCAGCCATCTTTTTGTATAAGCCATTCTTGGAATGTGTTACCTGTGATTTCATTTTGAAAGGAGCAAGTGCTGAAAAATGATTACAACATACAGAATCCTTTATTTTTAATCCATTTCAGTCTTTTATAGCTGATTAATAATCTGTATCTGATTTGACAACATATTTTTATCATTCCAAAGTATTCAACTTTTTTAGATTTCTCAGACTGATACTGCATTAGTTTATACAATATTTCATATATTTATATTAATATAAGTACAGAAATAGGTCTTTGCACAACAAATTCTCAGAAAAGTATAGTTCAGCTAGTGCAAGTCATTATGTGCAGGAATTTTAGAGAATAGCTGTCTAACTTGTAAAGCAACTAGGGATTTCAATTTAAAGTTGCATAAAATAAAGTGTGCTTTTACTGATGTAAAAGATGGTAATTTCATAAATCGACACTATCCATGAGTTCATTCCTGAGGAAAGAATGTCAAACATCAGTTTGTCACAACTTAACTTCAGTGTGACAACTGAAAAGTTACTTTTGACTTTATTTTGTACTTATTTCAAATAGTTACAGAAACATGAAAATGTGAACATGTGTATTTCTTAGCACTGACTTAAATGGGTTTTTTCCTGAGCTTGAGGTAATTTGTGAGCCATTAGGTTGTATTTTTAGTTGACATTTATACAATTTCCCCTTATAACTTTAAATCACATAAATGATTTATATCCAAGTTTTCACTAAGATGATCCTGATTAAGTTACAGCGTAGTAATTTTGAAAAGAACATTTTTTCAATGCAGGCAGGACCAGTCTCTGCGGTGGCAGGCAGGTTCACGCTGGGCTGCACACTCAGGTGTGTGGAGATGACCACGTGGGTGGCCAGCGGGTGATTGGCCAAGTCATATACACTGAGTTGCACAGGCGGTGTACCTATTTAAGGTTGGCTGTATTTTAAATTAAGCCTTTCTATTTAATTTTGAGGTGTAAAATTCGTCCTTTCTGTTAAAATGAAATGCACTGAGGACCTTCTAGCCTCACCAGTTACTTAAAATGCAGAGTGAGTGTGCGCTGGCCGGTGAGGCTGTGGGTGTGTCACACGTGCATGTGGGTGAAGGCATTTCAGAGGAAAGGACTTTGGGTAGGAAGAAAAGAGCCACTTTGTAGGGAAAACTTATACGAAAACAGGAAGGACTAAGGAGGCCACAGGCCAGGTTGTTGTTCTTCACCCTTCCCAACGATTGCCTACGATTGTTGTTAGAATAGTCATTTCTTTAAAGTTTACCACATGTATTTTTGAGAACATACTAATTTTGGATTTTGTTTTTTCATGTAGACAATTGAACTTGAAAAAGGTTCTTGTGTCTGGTGGTTGTATGGAATACAGAGTTGATCCTGAACATTTGAAAGAAAATGGGGATCAAAAAATTTGCATTCTAGCAATGGATGGCGCTGGAAGGGTGAGTGTGTATTTGTGCACAAGTGTAGTTGTTGTCTTACTCCCCGTTTCTAGCTGTGGGGACCTGACAGTGTGGGAATGAGCTGCTGATTAGTGATGATTTCTGTTGAGTTTGTCACTTATTTTTCACATTCATTAGTAATTAGTATGGAGCTTCTATTTCAGAGCAAGTATGACAACATTAATCTATTGTAGTGTTTATTAAACTGTAATTTAAAATTTTATTATGCTTAGCATGAAAATAAGAGATTTTTGATGAGTTATTTGGTATGTTTACTGAGTACTGACAAATGGTATTAAATTGCATAGATAACATGTCATGTAACTATTCTTACAGTAAAGATTAAGCATCGTAAATTTGATGCATAATTGGAAATTTTTCCCAGATTTAGTTTTATACAAATACACACATATATTTCAAATACAGCTAAGAGAGAGTTTATTTCTAGATCCTGTGTATGTGAAGACCTTTCTGTTGAGCAGCATCTCAATTTTGGTTTCTTGTGCTGACATATCAGTATATTTCTCTAAAATGATTAATTTAAAATCTATTTTAAAATTATGTATTTAAATATATACTTAATATATTAACATAAAATATTTACATTTAAAATCTATATTACATTAATAACACTGAAAAGCTTACAACTGCAGCTGGAAAAACAGATAGCTTACTGATTTTGGTTAAGATTTTTGAGGTTTATAAAGTACTGTAAAACTGGATATCTTAGAAATTGAAAAATCAATCATAAAGTTCTATCTGCTGGTACATCATAGGCATAAATTACTGCAGCTGTTACCTTTAATAGAGGGACTTAGATTGAATAATTGGAGCTCTAATTTGTACTTGTGGAAGGAAGTAAAGGAATAGGATTGTATAAGGAGCTAAATGTGAAAATTTTATGTTTGACTTTGACATGTGCTTTTCCTTACATTAATATGCACGGATACAGTTTGTACTTTTGGGAATTCACTTCTTGCAAAACAGAGTCTTGTTTGGAAAAGCAAACTCTGAAGGACTTAGTCAGTCTTTGGTGTGTGGAAATAACCTTTGACCGACGTTGGCAGGTTCCATTTTGTACTTTAGTTTTCTTAACTTGATTATGAGGGAGTTGAACTTTTACAAATCTTGGAATACCAATATATGAAACGGATAAAAGAGTTACTGCTCTGGTTGGCGATGGGCTGGGAGCCACCGTCCACCTGGAGCACTCTGCTCCCAGCACCAGTCCGTAGGCCCCTCAGGAGCTCTGAGTCTGCAGGACATTTTAACTTTCTATCTCTTTTTGTCTTAATTATATAATTGAGTTATGCATACATCTATTTTTTTTCCTTGAGAGTTAAGTTGGGAATTTGTAGGGTCATTTTCATTTTTCTTTAAATATATGACACTACACAAGCCTGCCATCTAAAATGTAGCTTTATAATTTTGTTTTTCTTCAGCATTGTATTTTGTACTGCTGAAAATTATTTCTCCTTAAAAGGAGTGTCTTTGAAATAATTTTTAATTGTTCATATTTACTTATTGTACTGTTCCTTAGAATCGGCTTGACTTATCGTATATCCCTTTTTCTGCGGCAGAATGAACATTGAAACACGTCAGGCAGAGCTTTTATTTTCCTGCTTTGTCTCTTGAGTTCAGGTTCCGGTTCAGAGTTGCGTTGCTTGGTGTTTCATCATGATTTGCTCTTCTAGGTTTTTTGCTGGAGATCAGCCAGCAGTTCTCTGAAGCAGTGTCGATGGGCCTATCCACGCCAGGTCTTCATTTCTGATATTGCCTTAAATAGAAACGAGATTCTGTTTGTCACACAGGATGGAGAAGGATTTAGAGGGAAATGGTTTGAAGAAAAAAGGAGGAGTTCTGAAAAAAAAGGTCAGTTTATATATGTGGCTAGCACAAAAAAGTACCCTTTAGTTAACCTTTAATTTAAACAAGTGTTATGAGCTTTTACCTTTATGTATTTATGTATTAATCTTTGTGACTAATTTGTTTAATACTCATCTCCTATAATAATTTTTATTATCAGAAAATTCTAAGCATATTCTTCAAAATTGTAGAGTCACAAAGGAATGATTTGGGGATAATTTATCAATTTGTTATATGTCTTTTATTTCTTTATTGATTATTCCAGTCCATAAACATTTAGTATATATTTTCTGTGTGCCAGATGTAGGGCAGTGTTTTAATGATTCAAAAATACATGAGGTGGGCCTGTGTTGTTGAGGCCCTCCTGAACTTGCAGGGAGAATAGACAAATGTGTAAATACCGGTGCTTTCACTGAAACCAGCACTAACATGCACATAGAGCGTTTCTGGAGAGCATGGGAATGGGGGTAACTGAGTGTCAGGGGAAGGTTAGTGAGGCCTGGAGAGTGGTGCAGAGTGAATTTGAGACGGTAACCAGAATGGAGGTTTGACGAGTAAATGTCAGAGGTCCTTACAAGTACGTGTTAGTCACGTGTAGTGATCTGAAATTGAACTGTGTTCTTACGCTCCCACAACTGCTTTTCAATGTTTCCTCTTATAGTAAATAGTTGTCTTTGATTCCCTCACCCTGTACATCCAGTTACTCACCAAGTTTTGTTACTTCTGTCTCAAATATTTCTTAGATCTTTCCACTTTCTTCAGGATTCATTGATACAGCCTCCAACCACATCATCTTTTTTCTTTTCTCTGAACATAACTTCTTAAATCGCTTCTTTGTATCTGTTTTTTATTTACATTTTTCACACTATAGCCAGAATCATTTCTTTGTTTACAAATTTCTTGTCTATGTGGGAGCAATATAAACTTTGCCTTTACAGCCTTGATTAGACTTGTGATGATATGATCACTTAGTGTGTGTCTTTCCCTAGAATTGTGTCCTCTGAAGAGCAGGGATGTGCTTGTGTTGTTTACTCCTGGATTAGTTAGTGGACTGATGATGAGTGTCACAGTAATACAGTGTGGTTACTCAGGTATTTTCTGAATAAATGCAAGAAAAGAGGAAAAGAGGAAGCAAATAAATAAGATTATGAAGATGCTAAATTTGTGTACTTTTAATGCAAGTTAAGGGATTTAGTAAGACACTAGATTTGTTTTTTAGAAAGATAACTGGTTGTAGTATGGAGAATGTGTTTATCTGAAGTGATGAAATCATGGCTAACTGAAAGTGGGCTCACCTGAAATTTCCTGTATAATACAACAAATAAATTTGGTGCAGAGTGTTGTGTTGAAGAGAGAATGTAGTTCTACAAAAGTACTTAATATTCATAAAAGATATTTTCATATTTTCCTAATTTTTTTCTATTCTGTTTATTCCTAAATCATTTAATTGTTTCTATAAAGCCTTCATCAATGGTAGGTTTCTTCTCTTTAGCAGATATTTTCTCAAACCTTCATAATTCCTCAGCGGACACGTCTTGTATCTCTGATGTGAATAGTGTGTATGAAAGGGTCCGACTGGAGAAACTTGCTTTTGCCCATAGAGCCGTCAGCGTCAGCACAGACCCGAGTGGATGCAACTTTGCCATCCTGCAGTCAGATCCTAAAACAAGGTGCGCTTACATTCATATTAAATGCCATTGAATTCCATTCAGTGGTTTTTCTTTTGTTTTCAGTAGCTCCTATTACAAATGTAATTGAAGAGGTGTTGCCAAGTCCTGTAGAGATTCTTAGATATGTAATCATGTTACCAGGATAATCCAGAGGTAGAATTTGTTATAGTGAGAATGGTGAGCATGGCCTTTAATCTGTAAAATGATATTTATTGAAGATACTGAAGATATACATAGACAGACACACAGGGGAACCTGCACAGCTGAGCACCTTTCAGCTGGCCTGATTTTCACAGACCGGGCCTGCCCCAGGTGCACCCCTCGGCGCAGCAGCCTCCTCGCTCATGTGACCGGCTCCGCGTGTTGGCCGCTTTGTTACAGGCCCTTGGTGGTCAACCTGCACCCCACAAATGGTCTTCTATCCTGTATGCCACACTCCAGTTGCTGAGATTCTGAAGAACGTGTTATGAATATTTCTTAGAGTTTATAAAAATTTCTGACCTTTGAATATGATGAGATTTGACAAAGGAAGAGGAATGCGTAGGTCAGTATTAAGCCCCAATGCAGACCTCCTCTGTCACTTCCACACAGAGAGGAGGTTGAAAGGACAGTGTAAAGCCCAGTGCAGACCTCCTCCGTCACCTTCATACAGAGAGCAGGTTGAAAGGACAGTGTAAGCCCAGTGCAGACCTCCTCCGTCACTTCCACAGAGAGAGAGCAGGTTGAAAGGACAGTGTAAAGCCCAGTGCAGACCTCCTCCGTCACCTTCATAGAGAGAGCAGGTTGAAAGGACAGTGTAAAGCCCAGTGCAGACCTCCTCCGTCACCTTCATACAGAGAGCAGGTTGAAAGGACAGTGTAAGCCCAGTGCAGACCTCCTCCGTCACTTCCACAGAGAGAGAGCAGGTTGAAAGGACAGTGTAGGCCAGTGCAGACCTCCTTTGTCACCTTCATAGAGAGAGCAGGTTGAAAGGACAGTGTAAGCCCAGTGTAGACCTCCTCCGTCACCTTCATAGAGAGAGCAGGTTGAAAGGACAGTGTAAGCCCAGTGCAGACCTCCTCCGTCACCTTCCTAGAGAGAGAGCAGGTTGAAAGGACGGTGTAAGCCCAGTGCAGACCTCCTCCGTCACCTTCATAGAGAGAGAGCAGGTTGAAAGGACAGTGTAAGCCCAGTGCAGACCTCCTCCGTCACTTCCACAGAGAGAGAGCAGGTTGAAAGGACAGTGTAAGCCCAGTGCAGACCTTCTCCGTCACCTTCATAGAGAGAGAGCAGGTTGAAAGAACAGTGTAAGCCCAGTGCAGACCTCCTCCGTCACCTTCATAGAGAGAGCGCAGGTTGAAAGGAGAGTGTAAGCCCAGTGCAGACCTCCTCCGTCACCTTCATAGAGAGAGAGCAGGTTGAAAGGACAGTGTAAAGCCCAGTGCAGACCTCCTCCGTCACCTTCATAGAGAGAGAGCAGGTTGAAAGGACAGTGTAAGCCCAGTGCAGACCTCCTCCGTCACTTCCACAGAGAGAGAGCAGGTTGAAAGGACAGTGTAAGCCCAGTGCAGACCTCCTCCGTCACTTCCACAGAGAGAGAGCAGGTTGAAAGGACAGTGTAAGCCCAGTGCAGACCTCCTCTGTCACCTTCATAGAGAGAGAGCAGGTTGAAAGGACAGTGTAAGCCCAGTGCAGACCTCCTCTGTCACCTTCATAGAGAGAGAGCAGGTTGAAAGGACAGTGTAAGCCCAGTGCAGACCTCCTCCGTCACTTCCACAGAGAGAGAGCAGGTTGAAAGGACAGTGTAAGCCCAGTGCAGACCTCCTCCGTCACTTCCACAGAGAGAGAGCAGGTTGAAAGGACAGTGTAAGCCCAGTGCAGACCTCCTCTGTCACCTTCATAGAGAGAGAGCAGGTTGAAAGGACAGTGTAAAGCCCAGTGCAGACCTCCTCCGTCACCTTCATAGAGAGCAGGTTGAAAGGAGAGTGTAAGCCCAGTGCAGACCTCCTCCGTCACCTTCATAGAGAGAGAGCAGGTTGAAAGGACAGTGTAAAGCCCAGTGCAGACCTCCTCCGTCACCTTCATAGAGAGAGAGCAGGTTGAAAGGACAGTGTAAGCCCAGTGCAGACCTCCCCTGTCACCTTCATAGAGAGAGAGCAGGTTGAAAGGACAGTGTAAACCCAGTGCAGACCTCCTCCGTCACTTCCACAGAGAGAGAGCAGGTTGAAAGGACAGTGTAAGCCCAGTGCAGACCTCCTCCGTCACTTCCACAGAGAGAGAGCAGGTTGAAAGGACAGTGTAAGCCCAGTGCAGACCTCCTCTGTCACCTTCATAGAGAGAGAGCAGGTTGAAAGGACAGTGTAAAGCCCAGTGCAGACCTCCTCCGTCACCTTCATAGAGAGAGAGCAGGTTGAAAGGACAGTGTAAAGCCCAGTGCAGACCTCCTCCGTCACCTTCATAGAGAGAGAGCAGGTTGAAAGGACAGTGTAAGCCCAGTGCAGACCACCTCCGTCACCTTCATAGAGAGAGAGCAGGTTGAAAGGACAGTGTAAGCCCAGTGCAGACGTCCTCTGTCACCTTCATAGAGAGAGAGCAGGTTGAAAGGACAGTGTAAGCCCAGTGCAGACGTCCTCTGTCACCTTCATAGAGAGAGAGCAGGTTGAAAGGACAGTATAAGCCCAGTGCAGACTTCCCCTGTCACCTTCATAGAGAGAGAGCAGTTTGAAAGGACAGTGTAAAGCCCAGTGCAGACCTCCTCCGTCACCTTCATAGAGAGAGAGCAGGTTGAAAGGACAGTGTAAGCCCAGTGCAGACCTCCTCCGTCACCTTCATAGAGAGAGAGCAGGTTGAAAGGACAGTGTAAGCCCAGTGCAGACCTCCTCCGTCACCTTCATAGAGAGAGAGCAGGTTGAAAGGACAGTGTAAGCCCAGTGCAGACCTGCTCCGTCACCTTCATAGAGAGAGAGCAGGTTGAAAGGACAGTGTAAGCCCAGTGCAGACCTCCTCCGTCACTTCCACAGAGAGAGAGCAGGTTGAAAGGACAGTGTAAGCTCAGTGCAGACCTCCTCTGTCACCTTCATAGAGAGAGAGCAGGTTGAAAGGACAGTGTAAAGCCCAGTGCAGACCTCCTCCGTCACCTTCATAGAGAGAGAGCAGGTTGAAAGGACAGTGTAAAGCCCAGTGCAGACCTCCTCCGTCACTTCCACAGAGAGAGAGCAGGTTGAAAGGACAGTGTAAGCTCAGTGCAGACCTCCTCTGTCACCTTCATAGAGAGAGAGCAGGTTGAAAGGACAGTGTAAAGCCCAGTGCAGACCTCCTCCGTCACCTTCATAGAGAGAGAGCAGGTTGAAAGGACAGTGTAAAGCCCAGTGCAGACCTCCTCCGTCACCTTCATAGAGAGAGAGCAGGTTGAAAGGACAGTGTAAGCCCAGTGCAGACCTCCTCCGTCACCTTCATAGAGAGAGAGCAGGTTGAAAGGACAGTGTAAGCCCAGTGTAGACCTCCTCCGTCACCTTCATAGAGAGAGCAGGTTGAAAGGACAGTGTAAGCCCAGTGCAGACCTCCTCCGTCACCTTCCTAGAGAGAGAGCAGGTTGAAAGGACGGTGTAAGCCCAGTGCAGACCTCCTCCGTCACCTTCATAGAGAGAGAGCAGGTTGAAAGGACAGTGTAAGCCCAGTGCAGACCTCCTCCGTCACTTCCACAGAGAGAGAGCAGGTTGAAAGGACAGTGTAAGCCCAGTGCAGACCTTCTCCGTCACCTTCATAGAGAGAGAGCAGGTTGAAAGAACAGTGTAAGCCCAGTGCAGACCTCCTCCGTCACCTTCATAGAGAGAGAGCAGGTTGAAAGGACAGTGTAAAGCCCAGTGCAGACCTCCTCCGTCACCTTCATAGAGAGAGAGCAGGTTGAAAGGACAGTGTAAGCCCAGTGCAGACCTCCTCCGTCACCTTCATAGAGTGAGAGCAGGTTGAAAGGACAGTGTAAGCCCAGTGCAGACCTCCTCCGTCACTTCCACAGAGAGAGAGAGCAGGTTGAAAGGACAGTGTAAGCCCAGTGCAGACCTCCTCCGTCACTTCCACAGAGAGAGAGCAGGTTGAAAGGACAGTGTAAGCCCAGTGCAGACCTCCTCTGTCACCTTCATAGAGAGAGAGCAGGTTGAAAGGACAGTGTAAAGCCCAGTGCAGACCTCCTCCGTCACCTTCATAGAGAGAGCAGGTTGAAAGGACAGTGTAAGCCCAGTGCAGACCTCCTCCGTCACCTTCATAGAGAGAGATCAGGTTGAAAGGACAGTGTAAAGCCCAGTGCAGACCTCCTCCGTCACCTTCATAGAGAGAGCAGGTTGAAAGGACAGTGTAAAGCCCAGTGCAGACCTCCTCCGTCACCTTCATACAGAGAGCAGGTTGAAAGGACAGTGTAAGCCCAGTGCAGACCTCCTCCGTCACTTCCACAGAGAGAGAGCAGGTTGAAAGGACAGTGTAAGCCCAGTGCAGACCTCCTTTGTCACCTTCATAGAGAGAGCAGGTTGAAAGGACAGTGTAAGCCCAGTGTAGACCTCCTCCGTCACCTTCATAGAGAGAGCAGGTTGAAAGGACAGTGTAAGCCCAGTGCAGACCTCCTCCGTCACCTTCCTAGAGAGAGAGCAGGTTGAAAGGACGGTGTAAGCCCAGTGCAGACCTCCTCCGTCACCTTCATAGAGAGAGAGCAGGTTGAAAGGACAGTGTAAGCCCAGTGCAGACCTCCTCCGTCACTTCCACAGAGAGAGAGCAGGTTGAAAGGACAGTGTAAGCCCAGTGCAGACCTTCTCCGTCACCTTCATAGAGAGAGAGCAGGTTGAAAGAACAGTGTAAGCCCAGTGCAGACCTCCTCCGTCACCTTCATAGAGAGAGAGCAGGTTGAAAGGAGAGTGTAAGCCCAGTGCAGACCTCCTCCGTCACCTTCATAGAGAGAGAGCAGGTTGAAAGGACAGTGTAAAGCCCAGTGCAGACCTCCTCCGTCACCTTCATAGAGAGAGAGCAGGTTGAAAGGACAGTGTAAGCCCAGTGCAGACCTCCCCTGTCACCTTCATAGAGAGAGAGCAGGTTGAAAGGACAGTGTAAGCCCAGTGCAGACCTCCTCCGTCACTTCCACAGAGAGAGAGCAGGTTGAAAGGACAGTGTAAGCCCAGTGCAGACCTCCTCCGTCACTTCCACAGAGAGAGAGCAGGTTGAAAGGACAGTGTAAGCCCAGTGCAGACCTTCTCCGTCACCTTCATAGAGAGAGAGCAGGTTGAAAGAACAGTGTAAGCCCAGTGCAGACCTCCTCCGTCACCTTCATAGAGAGAGAGCAGGTTGAAAGGAGAGTGTAAGCCCAGTGCAGACCTCCTCCGTCACCTTCATAGAGAGAGAGCAGGTTGAAAGGACAGTGTAAAGCCCAGTGCAGACCTCCTCCGTCACCTTCATAGAGAGAGAGCAGGTTGAAAGGACAGTGTAAGCCCAGTGCAGACCTCCCCTGTCACCTTCATAGAGAGAGAGCAGGTTGAAAGGACAGTGTAAGCCCAGTGCAGACCTCCTCCGTCACTTCCACAGAGAGAGAGCAGGTTGAAAGGACAGTGTAAGCCCAGTGCAGACCTCCTCCGTCACTTCCACAGAGAGAGAGCAGGTTGAAAGGACAGTGTAAGCCCAGTGCAGACCTCCTCTGTCACCTTCATAGAGAGAGAGCAGGTTGAAAGGACAGTGTAAAGCCCAGTGCAGACCTCCTCCGTCACCTTCATAGAGAGAGAGCAGGTTGAAAGGACAGTGTAAGCCCAGTGCAGACCTCCTCCGTCACCTTCATAGAGAGAGAGCAGGTTGAAAGGAGAGTGTAAGCCCAGTGCAGACCTCCTCCGTCACCTTCATAGAGAGAGAGCAGGTTGAAAGGACAGTGTAAAGCCCAGTGCAGACCTCCTCCGTCACCTTCATAGAGAGAGAGCAGGTTGAAAGGACAGTGTAAGCCCAGTGCAGACCTCCCCTGTCACCTTCATAGAGAGAGAGCAGGTTGAAAGGACAGTGTAAGCCCAGTGCAGACCTCCTCCGTCACTTCCACAGAGAGAGAGCAGGTTGAAAGGACAGTGTAAGCCCAGTGCAGACCTCCTCCGTCACTTCCACAGAGAGAGAGCAGGTTGAAAGGACAGTGTAAGCCCAGTGCAGACCTCCTCTGTCACCTTCATAGAGAGAGAGCAGGTTGAAAGGACAGTGTAAAGCCCAGTGCAGACCTCCTCCGTCACCTTCATAGAGAGAGAGCAGGTTGAAAGGACAGTGTAAGCCCAGTGCAGACGTCCTCTGTCACCTTCATAGAGAGAGAGCAGGTTGAAAGGACAGTGTAAGCCCAGTGCAGACGTCCTCTGTCACCTTCATAGAGAGAGAGCAGGTTGAAAGGACAGTATAAGCCCAGTGCAGACTTCCCCTGTCACCTTCATAGAGAGAGAGCAGTTTGAAAGGACAGTGTAAAGCCCAGTGCAGACCTCCTCCGTCACCTTCATAGAGAGAGAGCAGGTTGAAAGGACAGTGTAAGCCCAGTGCAGACCTCCTCCGTCACCTTCATAGAGAGAGAGCAGGTTGAAAGGACAGTGTAAGCCCAGTGCAGACCTCCTCCGTCACCTTCATAGAGAGAGAGCAGGTTGAAAGGACAGTGTAAGCCCAGTGCAGACCTCCTCCGTCACTTCCACAGAGAGAGAGCAGGTTGAAAGGACAGTGTAAGCTCAGTGCAGACCTCCTCTGTCACCTTCATAGAGAGAGAGCAGGTTGAAAGGACAGTGTAAAGCCCAGTGCAGACCTCCTCCGTCACCTTCATAGAGAGAGAGCAGGTTGAAAGGACAGTGTAAAGCCCAGTGCAGACCTCCTCCGTCACCTTCATAGAGAGAGAGCAGGTTGAAAGGACAGTGTAAGCCCAGTGCAGACCTCCTCCGTCACTTCCACAGAGAGAGAGCAGGTTGAAAGGACAGTGTAAGCTCAGTGCAGACCTCCTCTGTCACCTTCATAGAGAGAGAGCAGGTTGAAAGGACAGTGTAAAGCCCAGTGCAGACCTCCTCCGTCACTTCCACAGAGAGAGAGCAGGTTGAAAGGACAGTGTAAGCTCAGTGCAGACCTCCTCTGTCACCTTCATAGAGAGAGAGCAGGTTGAAAGGACAGTGTAAAGCCCAGTGCAGACCTCCTCCGTCACTTCCACAGAGAGAGAGCAGGTTGAAAGGACAGTGTAAGCTCAGTGCAGACCTCCTCTGTCACCTTCATAGAGAGAGAGCAGGTTGAAAGGACAGTGTAAAGCCCAGTGCAGACCTCCTCCGTCACCTTCATAGAGAGAGAGCAGGTTGAAAGGTAGTGTAAAGCCCAGTGCAGACCTCCTCCGTCACCTTCATAGAGAGAGAGCAGGTTGAAAGGACAGTGTAAGCCCAGTGCAGACCTCCTCCGTCACTTCCACAGAGAGAGAGCAGGTTGAAAGGACAGTGTAAGCCCAGTGCAGAACTCCTCTGTCACTTCCACAGAGAGAGAGAGCAGGTTTGAATAAACATGCAGGGGACTGTCGGGGAGAGAGGTCCAGAAGTGGAGTGACTGTCCGTGCTGGTTGCCCTGTTCTGCCCAGTGCTACAAGGACAGTCTCATCTCGTAGGAAACCCCTCCCTCCGGGCAAACCAGGAGGGCTGGTCTCACTACCCAGAAGGCTGAGCTGTAGGCTGGGAAGGTCTGATTGCGTTTCTGTGGTACTGTGAGAGCTAGGGTTGTGGCCTGAGTTTCTGTATATCTTCTGTATATCTTTCTTCATTTGTGGAAGATATAAAAGGGGAAGAGGTTGAGAACTATAGTGTCTATTCTTATTTGAATGTTTTTCGTTATTTTAATTATTTAAAAAATTTCTGTGAAACAGCAATTTGAATTTATATTTTATAGCATTTCCTTATAGAAACTGAGAACCTCTCTTTTAAAGGAAAACTTAATTCTTTTTCTTTTAGTGTGTGAGTTATATTTATATTTAACATAAATATAAAAAGGGTGATATATATAGTATCTAAGACTGTACAAAATTCTGATATTTCAGGAAATACCAAATAAAGTTTTATAAGTAATAAAACACATTGCATGTTAAAAGGCGAATGACCTGTGGATGCTTTCTGTTATGTGTTTTTGAAAGTACAAATTGGTTTTGTTTTGTTTCTAGCCTGTATGAGATTCCCTCTGTGTCCTCATCATCCTTCTTTGAAGAGTTTGGCAAACTGTTGAGGGAAACCGATGAAACGGACAGTATCCACGATGTGACATTTCGAGTCGGGAATAGAATCTTCCCTGCACATAAATACATTTTGGCAGTGCGTTCTGACTTCTTTCAGAAGTTGTTTCTCTCAGATGATACTGGTTTAGAATTTACAGATGTTTACCGGAAAGATGAAGATTCTGCAGGATGCCATCTCTATGTGGTGGAGAAGGTTCATCCTGACTTGTTTGAATACCTTCTGCAGTTTATATACACAGATACTTGTGACTTTTTAACTCATGGCTTCAAACCAAGAATACCCTCAAACAAAAAACCAGAAGAATATCAAAGCACTCTGAATTCTCATTTGAATAAACTGAATTGCTGTGAGGATGATAATCAGAAGTCAACATTTGAAGTTTATAAGAGTAACCAAGCTCATACAATTAGCGAAAAGCAGAAAAGTAAACCTAAATCTTATAAAAAGGGAAAAAGTGTTGGGGAAGATGATCCTGTAAGAATGTTTCAAAATGTTGCAAGGAAGTTTGGCTTCAGTACTTTGAGCAGTAGGTAGGAGATTCCTTCTCCGTATCTGTTGGTGACCCCATTAGGGCCTTCCTGTAAATAATTCCCCCTTTTCTATCTTTGTTTTCTCCCCTTTCCCTTCCCCTCCTCCCTCCCTCTCCTTTTTGGGGGGTGGTACCCCGTTTCTGGGAGCTGTTTGTGTTGGATCCCATGGATTATAGTGTTGAGGGTAGGAAAGGTCTCCGTGGGTCTGGAGCGGGGGTGGTGTGTGCTGGAGAGGACTGAGGACCGTGCAGCCAGGCCTGTTTGTCTCTTAGCTGTGTCGTTGCTGGCTGGGACAAATCTGTTAGTTTCTTTGAATCTCAGTTTCTCAGTATGTGAAATCAGAGGGATGATACTTATCTCACATTATTGGTATGATGTTGTCCTAGGGCACGTGTCAAGTCCCTAGTACCGTCTGTCACAGTGTCAGTCAGAATCTGTGGCGTGCCCTCTTGTCACGGGACTCATGATGCTGCAGCAGCAGAACCTCACTGGGGTGCAGGAGCCGGGGAGGAGGACAGTAAAGCACTTTGGGCTTTGATGTGCTCTTTGTCAATAATGTTTATTATATTTTTGAATTCTAACTAAATTGAAGAAAAGGTATAGTATTTGTTTATCTCTGAGGGGTGTGTTGAGGTACTTTTCTAGGAGATACAATTATGTTTACATATAAGCTAATTTGTTGGACTTTTGTTACGTGCTTGTTTATTTTGGTAGGGAAATATATCCACTAATTAATTTTTATCTATTCTTGACAGGTTAGATGGAGTCAGGTTTGAAAATGAAAAGATTAATGTTATTGCCAAGAAAACTGGTAATAAACTGAAGCTAAATCGGAAAACATGGTAAGTTAGGAAGATGAACTTTTCTTTTTTTTTTTTTTTTTTGGCCGGGGCTGGGTTTGAACCCGCCACCTCCGGCATATGGGACTGGCACCCTACTCACTGAGCCACAAGCGCCACCCAGGAAGATGAACTTTTCATCTCTAGGTTTGGCACATACGTGGAGATAGAGCTCTTCTGCCCACGGCGTGCAGCGTGTGAGGGGCATCCTCTTCCCTTTCTCCCGGCTTCTTCATTTCTGGGAACGTTGGGAGCTGTTGAGGTGAATGGATAAAGTACTAACTCCCCAATCAGACACAGAAGGAGTACATTCTTTCATAGAAAGCGTTAATTTTTATTTTTCTTGCCTGTATTTTGTGTCTTGTGATAATTAGGAAATATTAATCCACAAACTAATTATGCATCTTCATCATTGCGATTATTTCCTTTAGTATAAGATGGTTTCAATAATAAATATACTATTCAGAATATGTTGTTAAAAGTTTTGTTTTTAGGTATTTGTACTTTCTTTGGTGGTGAAAAGTTTTAGAGAAAGAGAAACTGGAGATACGTAGATTGTACCTGACGCAGAACAGGTGCATAAGTGAATCAAAGAGCTTTAAATACGACGTCACTGTTATATGGTGGTAGCTTACCTAGAATAAAAAAAGGGAAATCAGAAAAAAGACTTTTTTGAATATTTCTCCATGCTGAGTTCCTTTTAAACTATTGTCTTTATCGTGAGCCCCTCAGTATCTTCCCTGGAAAAAGCTGAAACATTTTATTTGTGCATATTCCTCCAAGTTGCTTATTCTCTGCCACATTTAAGAGAAAATCTAAAGATGAGCCAACTCTTATAGCGAAGTTTCCCGTTTACTAAATATGTAAAGAAATTGCTCTTGTTTCAGTTGAACATTTTTCTTGTAGCTCATTTCTGTGTGATGTGACCATGAAGTCAGTGGATGGAAAGGAGTTCCCCTGTCACAAATGTGTTCTCTGCGCCAGACTCGGTCAGTGCTCGCCTTGTTAGCTAGCGACTTGTTTGTTTTAGTGTTGTTTCACTATTTTTATTGTTTCGAACTTTTTTCTTTTAGATTATTTTCATAGTATGCTGAGTAGCTCATGGATTGAGGTAAGATTCAAGTCAAAAGCACCTAAGCTGGTGACTGTACTTTATATTTCTTGGAAATTATAATATATATTAAAGAAAGTCAGAATTGGAAATTGATGATATTTTAGTTTTGTATTCTACTTTATTTATACCTAAGCCTGCTGGAAAATAGCAACATTTAGTATTTAAAATCGTTTCTAAAAAGCTACTTAAAATTTTTCTATTGTTACTTAGAAAACATAGTAGGAATACTAGAGTTTCTTGTTTTCTGGAATTTTCTTTATTTCTTTTTTATGTTTTAAAATTAATTAGATACCATTTTAGCTTTGTGTCTTATATATTTTACGTTCTTTTGCATGTGATGTGATTTGTTGTTCAGAGTGTTTTGTACTAGTAACTTGAATTAGAACCTAATAGTGTTTTATCGTTTAAAGTGAATTATTTTACTTCCTTTTGTCTTAGGCTTCCTGTTGTGCAGCTCTGGAAATGCCGATACATTCTGATATCCTGCAAGTGATTTTGGACTACCTCTACACTGACGAAGCTGTGGGGGTCAAAGGTAGTGATAAGAGTTAGGGCAGTTTAGATATTTCGGCTATAATGGAATAATGGTAAATAACATGTCTTAATTTCCACTTGAAATAAGTTGTCAGTAGACACATAAGTTAGAATAAGCATTAGGCGTGATCAGTAACAGTAAAGGAGCAGAGAAAGGAGGTTTGCATCTCATTAGGCGCGTGAAGATGCACTCTTTAAGAATTCTCTGTGGCGGTGGAGATGAGCTTTAGCAGTTCCGTCTCCAGCTGCTTCTGGGGGTGAGATCAGTGACTTGACAGCAGGAAGTATAGTCGTGACAGGTATTCTTGCCTAAGTTCTTTCTTACCTTTGTGATAATGTATCTGAAGTAAAAAAAACAGGCTAAGAATTGAGCTGGAATTTATGAAGGAAGTGCGTTCATACACCGTGTCAGGCAGGCTCCAGGGTGAGTTCCCTGTGCCTTTCAGGTGTCAGAGCGCTGCTGGGGTCTGGGCGGCCATTCAGCCATTTTCCACTTATAACTCCAGCTGCGTATTGTGGATAAAACGTGTGAATGGGCCTCACTCTCTCCTCATAAATTCACAGTCTAGTGGAGAGGACAGCCACACAGGGCATGGGAGGTTTTTTTAATCACAAAAGTGTAGGGATTTAGTCAGATGCTTTTGTGTCTCTTGAGACGAGGTGATGTGTTTTTTGTCCTTTATTTTTGTGTGTCACATTGATTGTAAATTGAATCATCCATTCCTTCTGGAGACACCCCACCGGGTCATCTGGTGTCATTCCTTTGATCTGCTGCTGGACTCAGTTGGTTAGCCTTTTGTTGAGGATTTTTGTATCTACAGTTTTAAGGGATATCTGTCTTTTTCT
The DNA here is from genome assembly GCF_027406575.1 of Nycticebus coucang. Lineage (NCBI taxonomy): Eukaryota > Metazoa > Chordata > Mammalia > Primates > Lorisidae > Nycticebus > Nycticebus coucang. The sequence continues at coordinate 3,167,906 of NC_069788.1, forward strand.
GTGAAGTCTGTCTGGCTTGAGTATCACGATATTTGCCTCATTATGTAAACTGAGTAGTGTTCTTCATCTTTCACTGTTTGTAGAGTTTGTGTGTTAATTCTTCTTTAAATGTTCAGTTGACTTTACCAATTAAGCCATCTGGCCCAGACTTTTCTTTGTGGAAAATTTTTTAGTCACTAATTCAGTCTCTTTACTTCCTATTTATTTTTTCCATAAATGCCTTGGGGAAAGACTCTTCTCACTGATCAAACTTTGAGTCAGGTCAGTTAAAGATAAGCCATTCCTGGCGGATCTCTGGGTGGGTCTCCAGGCGGTCTCCGGGTGGGTGTCCAGGCACTCTCAGACAGGTTAGAGGATGGTAGTTCTTCGATAATGTTTCAACTGTCTGTCTGCTACTGTGATTCACTGTGATGGCAGAACCAGGGAGAGAAGGATCTGACTAGCAAAGGCTATGATTTCTCTAATCTCACTGTTCTTAGCAAGATTCAGCCACTTTTAGTTCTCCTTTGAATTGCAAGTCTTTCGCTGATTTCCAGAATTCTGAAAAAGTTAATTGGGACAGTTTTTGACAGCCTTCTCATGTTCTATGGCAGAGAGGGTCTTGCAGAAGTTCCTAATCTGTCATTGTTAGTGACTCCATCATCTCCTCGTAGTTTAAAACTTCTTTCTACTTCAGATGTTTTTTTCTTTTGAACCTCTTATCCCCCTTTCTTCTCTTTCTGTGTTGTTGATTTTTTTCTTCCTATTTACGTTGTGATTTTGGCAGTGGCTTGGGGATGTTAAGTGCAGTGATGCTGAGATTGATTTTCCCTTCTATTACTTTGAGAGATGTTTCTCTAAGAACAGAGGAGATTATAAACACTCAGACATCCCAGTTGCCTTCTAGACTGAAATGATCAACTCGAGTTGCCCATTGTATGGTCTTAGTGTGAGCCAAGGCATTTTAAATATCTTTCTCAGCTTTGTACCTAATAAAGTATAAAAATATTTACTATTTATCATAGTTACCATTCCAGTATGTTTAAAAACTAATCATAATTTTTCTTTCCTAGTATCTTAATTACTTCAGTTTTTTTCTAGGTCTAATTGTTTATAAAATAATGAGTGATGCTTATTTTCTTCCTCTTTTTTTTTTCTTTTTTAGAATCTCAAAATGCAGATTTTATTTGTAGTGTTCTTGTGGTGGCTGATCAGCTTCTCATAACTCGATTGAAAGAGATTTGTGAAGTAGCATTAACTGAAAGATGTGAGTAATTTTGAATTAGAATAGTATGTGTTTTTTGGCGTGGTACCCATAGCATAGTGGTTTATGGTGCCAGCCACATACACCGAGGGTGGTGGGTTCGAACTCGGCCTGGGCCAGCTAAACAACTGCAACAACAACAACAAAAATAGCCGGGCCTTGTGGCAGGCACCTGTAGTCCCAGCTACTTGGGAGGCTGAGGCAAGAGAATCATTTAAGCCCAAGAGTTTGAGCTTGCTGTGAGCTGTGACACCACGGCACTCCACTGAGGGCAACATAGTGAGACTCTGTCTCAAAAAAAAAAAAAAAAAAGAATATTATGTGTTTTCAGGTTGATCTAGGGTTACTATATTTTATTGACTTTAAGAAAATACTGTTTATGGTAAAATACACCATTATTTTTTTGTACCATGAAAAATGGTAAAACATTTAAATTGTTACATGCCGTCATTTGTAAGCACTTCCGTATCTCAGAAATATGTGAGTATCATATTGATACTAATTTTTATGGAAATATTAAATAATAAAGATGGTGTCACATTTGTTTGGGAACTTTTCAAGGATGAGGATTTGAAAGCAGAATGTTTTTTAACTGTTGCCATGATCTTAGCTGTAGCTATTTTTAGCTGCCCATGTTCTGTTTGCTGAAATCTTTATGTAACTTTCTCCTTAATGTATCTGAACACAGCACATCTCTTTTTCTCTCAGGCTCTTATTTCTCTCTTCATTATTTCATTTAATTACACGGCCGTCCTATTGAACACTCAGCTTTGAAACTCAAAATTGATTTTTGTTACTTCGTCCCTTTTACCTAAATACTTTGAGCTGCCACAGCTGACCCATCTGAACTGTGTCGTCCTGTTCATCTGATGTGCCCGTGGAGGCCCCTGCTGTCTGTACCTCCTGTGTAGTGTCACAGCAGTCTTCTAGATGCCCTTTTCCCTTTACACGTCTCTTACTTTAATCTCTCTATAGAAAGTAACTATGTCTTTCCCCTGTTTAAATATTTTTAATTGTGGCCAGGCACGGTAGCTCACTCACACCTGTAATTCCAGTACTCTGGGAGCCTGAGGCAGGAGGATTGTCTGAGGTCAGGAGTTCGAGACTAGCTTAAGCTAGAGCAATGCCCTAGCTGTACTAAACAGAAAAATTGACTGCGCATGGTGGTAAGCACCTGTATTCCCTGCTACTTGTGGGGCTGAGGCAGGAGGAGCACTTGAGCCCGGGAGTTTGAGGTTGCTGTGAGCTAGGCTGAGGCCATGGCTCTCTAGCCTGGGTGACAGAGCTTTGTCTAAAAATAAAACAAAAAGTTTAATTGCTTACTGTAGAATAGAGGTTCAGTTTCCTTTAGCCTGATGTTAAAATTTTTTGGCTTTCTAATCTTAACATTTATTCTGTCTCATTGCTGCTTCAGGGGATGCGAAGGAAGCGCTGGCCGGTTTTCTGATGTGTACTTGGCTCTGTGCTCTAATTGGTCCTCAGCTTTGTGTCTTACTTCTCACTTTTCTTGAGCACTGTGAGGACTATCTTGTTATCCAAAAGATAATAGATCTGATCTCCTTTGAAATAGAAAAGAAAAATATGTGACAATAAAAGAAAAGCATACAATAGGTATAAAATATCCTTACGGGCGAATCTTCACTCAGCTTCCCCGGCGTCCTGGAATAGTCCTCCTTGGCCCTGGCTGTGTGTTCAGCCCTGTCTGTGAATTCTTTGATGTTACCAGACCTGGGAAGGGAGGCTTCCGGAAAGTGTGGTCCTGATTAGGGGCAGTGCCTGTGGGTGCTTGTTCCCAGCTGAACAACACTAAAGTTGTTTTTCTGTGATCTGGTTTTATCATTTTGGGGAGATGTAAGATTTTGTGCTCATCATTAGTTGAAACTTTAGTCAGGTGTGAGGCAGAGACCATTACTGAAAGAGAAAAGAAATGGAAGAAGCCAGTTATGTAAAACCACTGTCTGTCTTTCTCTATGAGCTGAGACTTAGAGGGAGTAAGAAAAAGTGGAGGTGTTCAGGAGGCTGAAGTTACCTGTTAAGCAGGTAGACCCTTCCGGGAGGGTCTCTAGCAAACCAGGAAACTTCATGTGTAAACTCACGAGGGTTGTAGCTAAATCCAGAGTCGTTTGGATGGCATGTCACGTTCTACACTGGCATGAATAGTCCGGTGCACGCATTCTCCAAACGTGTGTGTATATTGATACCCTGACATGTGAACATGTGCACATAAAATCTGATGGATTACTCAGCATTCATATATTTTATAGAATTACTGCATCAGGTTGTCTTAGTTTCAAGAATCTTTTTAGTTTTGTAGAAGAGGGAATAGCTACTCCTGTGTAAGTAAAGAAAGTTGGTCATCAATGAAAGTTAAAAATACTCAGAAAATGTTAGGTGGAAGATTGCCATTTCTTCTGTGTTTGCTTTTAGGGGACTATGAGGCCCCTTCTTTTGGTTTTGCGTAAAATATTTGTGTTTGGGAGCTTATTTTCCTTTATAACCAGTGTTTGACTTGGGTGTATTGGGATGAAGGAGTTCTAGACATGTATTTGCCCCAGTATGTTATTCTTGGCAAGTAAATACTTTCGTTTTTTTCTTGTTCTAGATGTTTTATTTAGATGTTTTAGAAGTTTATTGCAACTTTATAAACAACTGTATTTCATTTGCTGTGGTAACATGTCCTCTATCTAATTTTGCAAATCTTTTCTTCTTTTTAGTAACCCTTAAGAATGCTGCTATGCTCCTGGAATTTGCAGTTATGTATAATGCTGAACAATTGAAATTATCTTGTTTACAGTTCATTGGACTGAACATGGCAGCTGTACTTGAAGCAAGGTCGGTCAGGTGCCTGTGTTAACATGTAGCAGAAACACATGCTTGTGTGTGACAGCAGATATGTTAGTAATTTAAAAGTGAATAAAGTTTACTTGGCTAGAAAGAATTTGATAAATGCTAATGATTTAGTAGTCACAGACATTTTAGAATTAGAGGGATCTTAAAAGCTTTTGAAATGTTTTTAGCAATGATTTTTAAAAATGAAATAAATTCAGATATTTATTTTTTAATATAAGGTCAAAAAATTTCATTCATTCAGTATAAAGTCAGTGGTGAAAACAATGAGGCTGTTTTGATGAAAACAAATTTGAGACTAGAGTTCTTGGTGGCAGTTTTCAGTTTCATCATTCTAGTTTATTTTTGTATTTTATCTCTGTAGTAATATTTACAAGTAATATTTAGTGCTTTCTATGTTCACATAGATTAACTCAGTTAATTTTCATGGAAACCATATGAAATAGATTCTGTTAATATCCTTGTATTGCAGATGAGAAAACACAGGAAATTTTGTTTTGTTTTGTTTTGCAAAGAATTGAGAAAGTCTTGATCTATATAATTGTTATAAAAGTAAAAGTTTTTGATATCTTAACTTCCCAAGTCAGGACAATCTTTAAACTAATTCCAGAATGTGATTGAAATTGAAATAAAGTGTTCTACTTTTTGGAGGTGAATTACAAACAGATTCTTAATTCCAGTTAGGGTTCAATTTAAAGAAAATTTCTTTGTACTTTAAGATGTTTTTATTTTGTGAAAAATGCTTTTAGAGTAAAATTAATGTTACATGATATTAGACAGTGTCCTTTTAAAATGCCTTTGATATCTTAGTGTCAAAACCTGGCTAAATTTTTGGACTAAATTTAATTTCAATTCTGACATTCCATTAGTAATTCTTTTTTTTTTTTTTTGTAGAGACAGAGTCTCACTTTATTGCCCTTTGTAGAAATGCTGTGCCATCACAGCTCATAGCAACCTCCAGCTCCTGGGCTTAAGCGATTCTCTTGCCTCAGCCTCCCCAGTAGCTGGGACCACAGGCGCCTGCCACAATGCCCCGCTATTTTTTGTTGTAGTTTGGCTGGGGCCAGGTTTGAACCCACCACCCTCCGTATACAGGGTCGGCGCCCTACTCACTGAGCCACAGGTGCCGCCCCCATTAGTAATTCTATTTATAGCAGTTTTATGACTCTACATTGACAAATGAAGATTCTTAAATTCATCAGAAAAATAACAACCAAAAAGTAAAACAAGCACCAACTCTGTCTATAACGTGATATTGGAAAATGATCTGTCACACTACTATTGTTCAACTATTGTGCTGAGGCATTTAATTAAAGATAGCACGAGCTATAATGCTGTCTCCACCAGTGTAATTACATGTGAGTAGACATGCACACCAAAACGAGGATTTGTACAGACTTAGACTTGCAGTGTAAAGGAGTGTGCACAGGGAGGGGAAGGAGGGCAGCATTGCAGCTGACTCAGCATCGCGAGTTCATCCAGCACTCATTCCCAAAGTCCTGAGAACTGGGATGGCACAGATGTGAATATGCAAGTTATTTTGTTTTGATCATAGAAATAGTTTAAAGTATATTTCAGAATATAAACTTTGATTTAGAGTTTCACTGATGCTTTCAAATACCTCTGTGGAACCTGAGAAATGCTTGAAGCCCATCCTGAATCCACGTCATCCTGAGTCCAGCCAATTAGTGCACCTCACTCTACACACATTATCCTGAGTCCAGCTGATCAGTGACCTCACTTTACACACGTTATCCTGAGTCCAGCCGATCAGTGACCTTACTCTGCACATGTTGGTTCTCAGGCCCAGAGGGTCAGGGCAGTTGCTCAAGGTGGTTATGCTGGTAGTGTGGCGGTTACAGACAAAGTTCAGATACCCCAATACTTAGGCCATGTTCTATTAATAAATATATTATTCTTTCTGTACTTAAAGATTATAATTTGTGAGAAGTGAATACTTGCTATTTTTGTTAAGAAAAATTCATTGTACCCTTAACCATAAGTGTTCCCTGAGTTCTATTAAAAATATTTGTCTGTTTGCTGTTTATTTGAAATATAAGGTATACAATAACTATACCTCTTTCCAAAAATAATTTGTAGCATCTAGTGTGTGTGTGTGTGTGTGTGTGTGTGTATATATATATATATATATATATAAAATATATATAAAATGCTTAAAAAATAACTTTGTTATTTGGCAATATGAAATGTCTAGATATTTGATAATCTTGACAGGTATCACTGGAATCTTAAGATACAATTTTGTATCCTATATTTTAGGTCTCTTGATGTTTTAAGTGATGGTGTATTGAAGGATCTTTCTATGTTCTACCGAAAAATGGTAAGATTTATGTTTTCTCCGTGAAAGTTTCAGTGGCTTTAATATTACCTTCTTAAGCAGTATTTTAGATCAGATTTCCCAATGGAATAATTTTCTAATTAATTCTAATATAAGATCTTTTAAAATGAGAACAAGAGCTATCTTTATAGATTCCACAAAAAAGTATGATTTATACTTAATGAAACATTGTTATCTATTTTAATTCCTTTATAAATGAAAGTTACTGAAAGTTTCAGAGTCTTTCTATTTACCAAAAATCATGACAGTGCAAAAATGTGGATTCACATATCAATGTATACAGTTATGATTTAATAAAAAAAAATAAATAAATAAAAAAGAAATGGATTAATTGGTATTTAATAATAAAGTGGAGCTTTTCTCAAGTTTTTTTTTTTTTTTTTTACAGTTTTATGGAATACACTTTTTAATGACTCTAATCAGATTCTTTCCCCTCTTGTAAGTTTGGGAAATTATTGGGCAGACTTTTTCTAGTTAATGTTACCACATATTAAAACAAATGGGATGTTTTACATACTTAGTTATTTATTTATTTTTTTGAGACAGAGTCTCAATATGTTGCCCTTGGTAGAGTGCTGTGACGTCACAGCTCACAGCAACCTCAAACTCTTGGGCTTAAGTGATTCTCTTTCCTGAGCCTCCCGAGTAGCTGGAACTATAGGCGAGCACAACAACGCCTGGCTATTTTTTTTGTTGCAGTTGTCATTGTTGATTTTAGCTGGCCTGGGCCAGGTTCAAACCCTCTAGCCACAGTGTATGTAGCTGGTGCCCTACCTACTGAGCTACGGGCACTGCCCTACATTTTTAAAAAGATATTTACAGATATGTTATTTAAAAAATGACATCTTTAATTCTACAGATTCCAGCAATGGATAGAAGAGTCATTACACCTTATCAAGATGGACCAGATATTAGCTATTTGGAAATAGAAGATGGAGACATATTTTTAAAAGAAGAAATAAATATAGAACAAAATTATTTGTAAGCTCTGTTGTTGGGTGTTTTCTCCTTCTTTTCTTCTTTCTTTATCCCCTCCTTCCTCATCTTGGACACTTGATACTTTATATTCTTTTGTGTTGACATTGTTGAGAAATTCTGATATAAGTGACAGGTATTTACATTCATTCTTAGCCTTGGTATAATATGAAGGTACTATGTAATTATTATTTGGAGGTCTAACACATTTAAAGTATAAATATAAGAAGTATGTGGATTTCAGGTTAAGCATGTTGGGTTATCTCAGTACATTTATCTTAACTACCTTTCTGAACTCTCCCAAGATTGCAGATAAAAATAAAAAAGGTGTATTGCATTGGAGCAGAGAGAACAGGAAAGTCCCAATCACAGTCAGGAAACCTTAAAAGTTTTGAAAGTTAGAAAGTGGTAATGACTTAAAACAGAAAACACTAAAACTGAATTCTGGAAATGCTTAAGAATCAGTTGTACCAGCCTCATGAAGATGAGGGTGAGTGTGAGCCTTAAGAGGTGTTAGGGCTTTGATCTCTTCCTACCACATTTAATCAAGGTATTTCCTCTTCTCTGTCTTGGCAGAAGACAAGATTTGCCTTATGGAGAAGTTAGACAAGGAAGGCTCCAGAAAGGAGGATAGCTGGCACAGATGAAGTGCTGTTCCTCTTTAGAGAAGTGTTTCAATGCAAAATTCCCTAAGTTCTATCCCAGATTCTATATAACCCCCCTACAGTGGGCTACAAATCATTTGACAGTCACTGCATAGAATCTCTTAATCAGCAGTATACACTCACTTGCCAGCTGGTTATGGAATTATTTTCTTTCTACTTGTAAATGTCTTGTCAAAGTGAAATATTGGGTGCCCAGGTCATTTTCATTTACTATATACAACCAACTTTGCCTCACTAAAAGCTACTCTTGTGCTTCAGATGTGTTCTTTTTTTAGCCCCTTTTCTAATGTTTGGTAACATTTGTGACTCTTAAAGTTTTTAGATTTATGGCATGTTACTATATTAAAAATTGTAATGACATTATTAACATTGATATAAATAACTCATGATATTCATAGCTGGCCAGTATATGTGGACAAAAAATATAATGAGATCTTTAACTTTAGGTAAAACAAGATAGTTATGACCTCCGTAGATATCTTATTTTGCCTTTCTTGATTAGTAATACTTTACTGAGGGAATTAAGCATTCTCTGAAGTGCTTTAAAGAAATTAGCATCAAATATTTATAGTTGAAGATCATAGTTTGTAACAGCTGGTCTGTAAATGCTTTGCTGTACTTTACTTTTCACAGTATTTGCTTATGTTTCTGACTTCATCTTGTATTGAACTTCCACAGAAGTGTTAGGGTTAGAAAAAGGAATAGTGTCACGGCAGCGAAGTCTGAGTGATTGGCCCACATCTTAACAGAGATGTGACTCAAGTGTATCTTTCCGTATATGGTTTTTGTTTGGCCAAAATGGCTACATTCTGTGGAATAAAATGCGTAGTTATGTTGTTTCAACTCTAAATTTATTTTAAGAAATATCTTTTACGTTTTCTTTTTCCTAGGGAAACTGTGTTCAAAAAGGCAAAAACAAAAGCTAAAAAGAAGCCACGTAAACGTTCGGATAGTTCCGGAGGCTATAACCTTTCTGATGTTATTCAGAGTCCACCATCTTCAGGTTAGTGGAAAGTGTTTTTTGCATCTTCAGCTCCTCTCTCTGATGTCTCGGTTCAGTTTCTAATTCGTTTAACACACATCATGTACCATCATGCCATCCGCTGGGGCTGCTGAAGTAGAAAAGGACAGCGCATCGTGATCAGTACTGCTGGTGAGGGTGCGCTGGAGCGCGGAGCAGCGCCCAGCTAGTCTGAGAAGGTCAGAGGGATGCAGAGCCGGAGAGAGAAGAATAGGAGTAGACAGAGAGGGGCCGTGTCCCAGGCCTGGGGCAGAGGAGAGAGGCGCACAAGGAGAGGGGGCCTTGTCCCATCCCTGGGGTACAGGGGAGAGGCGCACAATGAGAGAGGGGCCATGTCCCAGGCCCGGAGCAGAGGGGCGAGGCGCACAAGGAGAGGGGGCCTTGTCCCATCCCTGGGGTACAGGGGAGAGGCGCACAATGAGAGAGGGGCCATGTCCCAGGCCCGGAGCAGAGGGGCGAGGCGCACAAGGAGAGGGGCGCCGTATCCCAGGCCCGGGACAGAGGGGGGAGGTGCTCAAGGAGAGGGCACACCGTGCCCGGCACCTGGCAGAGGGGAGAGGCACACATGTTCCTAGACTTCATCATGGCTATAGTTTAGTCAGATAGGGTGTGTGCAGATAGGAGAGAGGTTGAATAGGGTCTTATAAGCCAAAGTAAGGAGTTTGTATTTTATTCTAGCGGTTATGGGTTGCATTCATTAAATGTTATTAAATCTGAATAAATGGAAGCTTTAAGCTTTCTATTAGGTTCACTGAATGTAATGCATATGTGTTTAAATATATATTTTTTTAATTTCACATTTTAGGATTGTTAAAGTCTGGTAAGACCAATTCTGTGGACTCTCTTCCAGAGCTCTTGACATCAGACTCGGAAGGGAGCTGTGCAGGCCTGGGCAGTCCACGAGACCTGCAGTCCCCCGATTTCACAGCAGCGTTTCCTGCAGAGAAGATCCAGGTTTGTGTTTAACATGCTGCTTCCGTACTTTCCTGTTTTAGGACTATAGACAACTTATCTTTTTTCCTTATTTTTTCTCTTTATTATATAACACTGTTCTGTTTAACTGGCCAGGTGTTGGTGGCTCACACCTGTAATCCCAGCATTCTGGGAGGCCAAGGTGGGTGGGTTGCTTGAGCTCAGGAGTTCAAGACCAGCCTGAGCAAGAGCGAGACCCCATCTCTACTAGTAATAGAAAAGCTAGGCCAGCACTGTGGTGGGTGCCAGTAGTCCCAGCTACTCAGAAGGTTGAGGCAGGGGGATCACTTGAGCCTAACAGTTTGAGGTTGCTGTGAGCTGTGATACCACACCACTCTACCCAGGGTAACAGTGAAACTCTGTCTCAAAAAATAAAAAGCATAACTAATCACACAATGTATGTAGTAGGGTTTAGTTTGCTTACATTTCTGTAACATTTCTAGCTTTAGAGATTTTAATGGCAGTTTTGAGCCCTTTATGATGTTATTTCTAATATTCTTTCTGCAACCAAAATATATTGATGAAAATGTAATAACACTGTACAGACATTGAAAAATATATTTATGGTAGATTATTGAGATTTATTTTATGAATGTCAGTTAACACCAATTGAAAATTGTCAAGGAAAGTGATTTTGAAAATAAGTATGATTTCAAATTTTGTAGTCTCTTTCCTCCAGGCAGGGGTCCTCAAACTTTTTAAACAGGGGGCCAGTTCACTGTCCCTCAGACCATTGGAGGGCCGGACTACAGTTTAAGAAAAAAACTATGAACAAATTCCTGTGCACGCTGCACATATCTTATTTTGAAGTAAAAAAACAAAACAGGAACAAATACAATCACACCGCCTCATGTGGCCCGCGGGCCGTAGTTTGAGGACCCCTGCTCCAGGGTATTAACTAGAGCAGAGCAAACTGGAATGACGGGGTTCTCCTAGTCTAGCACAGTGAAGATGAAGCTGTAGGGTTTTTAGTGTGGTCAGTTCTGAAAAGGGCAGTTTTTAGATGTTGTTTAAAATTTTATTACATAGTTGTTTATTGGGAAGGAAATGCCTAACTCAAGAGAGTTGTTTTTCTCTAATCCCTACATATCCACAAAACATTGAAGTTTTTGGAATTCGTGAAACAATAGAAATTTGTCCTCCTTATAGTCCTCAGGGGTGGGGCGTGCCTGTGTAGGGTGAAGTTAAATGTAGGGTAGAAGTTTGGGCACAGTTCACACTCATACTGAGGCTAGTCTGGAAGACAGCTAAAGTTTAAAGGAAGGTGGAAGGCACATTGTGAACGTTTTGCAACAATAGAAGAATTTACCCTGCAAGTGGAAGTACCATTTTTATAACTTCTTTTGCCTATTAAAATAGCAATAGTTTTAGAATTCCTTTTGAAATGTTTATATTATTTAGTTTTATTTGAAGTACTTTAATTATATTCAGAGTGCATTATGTAGCATTTATACCAAACTTTCATTTCATTTTATACTGAAGTCATGGACATTAATTTAAAAATTACTGCTTCAGCCTTATTTGTATAATGTCTATTTATTAACATTTGGTTTACTATTTGTGTAAGTAGGGATTAGTATGGGGACTTGTTTCCCTAAGACTTGATCATCAAAGCTCACAATGATTGGATCATAGTCAGTGATGTGGTGTGAAAATTGGTCGAGGCAGGGAACTGTGGAAGAGATGGATTGAAAGTGCTCGACGACTGCCGGGAGAGTTTACGCTTCAGAGCATTGTACTTCATATTTATTGAGTACTAACTGTGTTTCATTTGGGGTACTAGATTCCTGCTATTATTAACATTTTCTAATGTCTTTTTTTTTCTCTCTCCAGGGGAGAGTTAAACCATTTGTTAATGGTACCCCTCCCACAGAATCTAAGGAAGATTTAAAACCCTGGGAAAAGTCACCAGTGTTTAAAATCTCTGCTCCACAGCCCATTCCCAGTAACAGAGTTGACACCACCAGCTCTACTAGTTGGGTTGCTGGCTCTTTCAGGTACGATTTTCATTTTGTTCTTTATCTCTTTTTCTGAGCGACAACATTGTCAAATGAAAACATTGAATAGAGCACATTTTAAAAATGTTAATATAGATTTCTCGTATGCAGAAGCTTACCTAACTGCGTATAAATTGCTAACCAGCTATTACAGGTTTTTTTTTTCTCCCAAGCAAACTCTGTTGCCTCTGTGTTATCATCAGTGATAGTAGAGACACTGGAATGGACGCACCGAGGGCTGTCCGGGAAGTACCCGCCATGCAGGTCTCTGTTTTTCATATTACATGACTGGACATTGTCCAGACGGCCCTCATATATAGACTTAATATCAGCAGTTTTTTTCTTTGATAATATATATTGGTTAGAAATCTTACCCACAAAGACCACGATGTCACTCACAGACTTGGCTTTATCTTCTGTAGCACATTCAGGGGTATTTAAAATCTCACAGAATGTGTTGTTATTTACAGTGAATTTTCAGAGGCAGTACATTTAATGTTCTTACATTATTCCTTTAATTTGCCCATATTTTGAGCATATTTTATTTAGAAAAGTGAAATTAAGGAGTGGATGCAGTTAGAGCACAGTGTTCTCTCAGTGAACTTGCTGGGCTGGTGCTTCTCTGTGCTGTCCTCTGTGGCTGCCGATGGGCTGAAATGCTTACTCGACTTACTGATTATATAATATTACACTATGGTTTGCACAGCTGCAACAAAGATCATGATGTTCTAGTCTAAATTGCTTCACGGTCTAGAAGTAGTTCAGGCCGGGCACAGTGGCTGATGTTTATAATCCCAGCACTCTGAGAGGCCAAGGAGGCAGATTGCTTAAGGCCAGGAGTTGGAGACTAGACTGAGCTATAAGACCCTGTCTCTATGAAAGTAGAAAAATCAACCTGGGGGTGGCACCTGTGGCTCAGTGAATAGGGTACCGGCCCCATATACCAAGGGTGGCGGGTTCGAACCCGGCCCCGGCCAAACTGCAATAAAAAATAGTCAGGTGTTGTGGTGGGTGCCTATAATCCCAGCTACTCGGGAGACTGAGGCAAGAGAATCACCTAAGCCCAGGAGTTTGAGGTTGCTGTGAGCTGTGATGTCACGGCACCCTACTGAGGGTGATAAAGTGAGATTCTGTCTCAAAAAAAAAGAAAAAAAAGAAAGCAAAGAAGAAAAAATCAGCCTGGCACAGTGGTGCGTGCCTGTAGCCCACTGTAGCCCAGTAACTCCAGAGACTGAGAATCACTTGTGCCCAGGAATTTGAAGGTGCACTGAGCTATGATGATGCGCACTCTAGCGGAGGTAACACAGTGAGACAGTCTCAAAAATAAAATAAACTTAGTTCAAAAATCAGTTTCAATATTTTTTGCCCCTCTAAGTAAACAAATTAGAGCATACTTAATTTATGAGAACATCTAGAAGCTTCTGATGGCTGATGTTGGAATATTTTATGAAACTTGATATAAAGTCAGCTGTGCAGGCTGACTCTGTGTTTCAGCACCTGCCATTGACTAAGTGCTTCCTTATGTAGTAGCGTTTTCAGTGTTAATACAGAGACAGACACTTCTGCATTCATTCTGAAGTGTTGCCTACTGGGAATAAGAAACAGAATTTCTTTTTAATGAAAGAAAATAAAGAAAATAGGTTACCCCGTTAATATGTAATGATCTGACTCATTTTTAGCAATACCACAGATTTCATTTAGATCAGAAATCATCTATTTCTAAAGATTATGGGATAGTTTTCTTATTGTGTACAACTCCCCTGTCTTTATTGAGCATTTCCAAGTTTTTCTAGTAAATGTCTATTTTGCTAATATTAAATAGTAATGAGGATTTTGTTAAAGAAAAGGAAGAATATTAATTTTTAAGCTTCATTTACCTTAAAGGGCTAGGATTTAATTAGAACTTTGGTGAGTTCTGTCTGGTTCAGATAACTTAAGACTCTGTCGTTTAACTTTTTTTCCTCTTTGACATGAGAATTTCAGGTACACCACTTAATTTTATGACTCTCGGTGCATTTTAGTTATGTATGTGTATGTAAAAATACTTTTATTCAAAATATCCCTTGTAAGGTTGGCTGTAATTGACAACATAAACCTAAATTGTACTCTCATTTTGATCTTACATATAATTTGCAGTTTGAATGAAGTTTGGAGGCTGGGCTTTATAAGTAAATAAAGGCTTTATACAGTGACTTTTTATGTCTTCCAGTCCTGTCAGCCCCCCCGTTGTGGATCTCAGAACCATCATGGAGCTAGAAGAAAGCAGAGAGAAGCAGGGAGCCGCACCAAAGCCAAACTCAGGGTGGGCTCTGACGGGCACCAGCGGGACACTGGCCTGACAATTAGAAAGACCTATTGGCTCTTTCCTATTATTTTTCTGTATTTGATGTTATAGTTAATTATAAGCTTTTTTCTAAATAACTTAGCCTCCATAATATTATTTCTTAAATATGTGCTAAAGATAAAATTGAGTTCATAGACCAGTTCTTGTAGAATACAGTATTATAGCCAAAAATTTTACACTGAAATGATCCTCGTGGACTATTTTTAAAGACAAGTGGTAGTCTCAAGGCTTGTGATACAAGTTCCCCTTAAAAAGTATGATATATGAGTTGGCTTATGTAACTGTTAACTCAGTCACTAGTGGTATAAACTGAAGACGTCACTGTTGAAACTTGTGAGAATTTTGATCCAGTAATAGTAAAGTCACATTAAATAAATAATAAACATTATTATACATAACCTTTATTGAGCAAAACTTAACACTAATTGGTTTAATTTAATTTCTAACAAAATGATTTTTCATGGAATTAAACTTTCTCAGAAGAAACCAAGGAAACTAATTGGTTTGATTTAATTTCTAGCAAAATGATTTTGCACGGAGTTAAACTTTCTCAGAAGCAACGAAAAATGATTGCATTGACTACCAAAGAAAATTCAGGAATGAATAGCATGGAAGCAGTTTTAACCACTCCTCCAAAAGCCCCCAGACCAGGGAACATATGGTATGCTTTGTTGTTGTTGTTAAGTTAGCGTAGACAATGTGCATTAGCTTTTAAGGTAGTTGTTTCTTTTGATCCCAGCTCCCTCCCCTTACCCCTTTTGCTTTTAAGTTTAATTAGAACTTGGGAAACAAAGACTTTTTTTGTTTGTTTGACTTGTTTTAATTTGGGATGTTTTGACATATACATCATCGTTTTCAAATGTGGAAATATTTTTCTTATGTGGATGTACTTCTTGAGATTCTAAATAAGCTTTTCTTGTTAAAGTGATTTGAAGGAATTTTGAAAAATCTTTTTATGTGCAATGAACAATAGATAAATTTGATAAAGGAAACTAATTTTTTTATGCTATCCTAATTTCTTGGTCTTTATAGATATCTATACATGATTATAATCATAGCTTTTTATTAGTATGTGTTTAAATAGTACTATTTACTTAATATTGTATCATAACAAGTTTTCTCCATTGGAATTTACCTGTAGTGGCAGCATTAATAGGAATAATTTCCAAAGAGGTCAAGTTAATAATTTTGAGATGTGTAATGTAGGTTGTACTTCCTGCTTCCCTTTCGTCCTTTCTTTTTCTTTGTAAGTTATGTATAATATCTGGGAACCAATTCTAGAGAAGTGTGTGGGTACTGGGAAGGGCAAAGGAGTGATCTCTGGAGCCCCCTGCCAAGACTGGGGAGGGTGTGGGCAGCTGCCCTGGGTCCAGGGGAATCCCTTCAGTCCTTCTAACGCCACATTGTTCTCTTTGTGAGAAGGAATATTTTCCTTAATTAAAATGTAAACTATTTTGAAGAAAGTGGTAACCAGTTTTATTCTGAGTGTTACCAGTAGAACTAAACCAACATTGGTCAGGGTGACAAGTAGATCCAAAGTATGGCCACTGAAAAAGAAGGTGAAACAGAGGTGGAAACACCTGAGGAAAAGGGAAAAGAGGGTAAAACTTGAGGGAACGAACTCAGTAGAATTTTTAAACTTACCGGTGTTCATAAAGCAACTTTCTGTTGTAAGGTGCTGTGCGAGGCTCTGATGGTAAGGCATGAACAGGACAGACCCCGCGTGGCTGTGGCCTCACGGGGTTCCTGACAGCGTGGAGCTGTCACCACGCTCAGCTGTGCTTTCTCTAAACAGAAGTGTGGAAGAACCAAGAGGGAAAAAGAATTTGGGACAGTTGTCAACATACTAACTGTGTTGCAATTTGAGAGACTTGACTAAGCAGTCTGAATAAACACAGTGTTAACCACGCCATCCGTCAGTTTCCTTAGATTCATGGACAGGAGGAGTCTCACGGGCTTTCCTGGAGGCCTCCTCCTTAGACCCCTGTGTTACTCTGTGGTCTGAACTGGGTCTTTTCTAGGCCTACTGAGTACCTGTCACCTTGGGGCTTTCCTTAACTGTCATCTCAGAAATTTTCTTCACTTCCCTCCATGGTTTGATCCCCAGATTTCCTAAACTCTTTTTTTTTTCTAGCTCTGGGTTTACTCCTTGTTTGGTCATAGCACAATTCCAGAGGTTTTCTGAGATGCACAGGACATGTATTTTTTTTTTTTTTTAATTAAATCATAGCTTTGTACATCGATGCATTTTGGGGTTCAGGGCACTGCTTCCAGATACAATGTGAAATGCTTACATTGAACTAAGTAATACATCCATCACAATTATACTCTTTTCTTAATAGCTTTGAAATGTACCACATTGCATCATGCACATTAGGTGAGGTTCCCCCAAATGCCTTCCCTCCTCCTATATCCCCCCTCCCCTCCCCTCTCTCTCCTCTTCCCTTCTACTTTCTGGACTACAGTTATGTTTTGCCATTCATATGAGTGTGTAGGTGATTATATATTGATTTTATAGTAGTATTGAGTACATTGGATACTTTTTTTCCCATTCTTGAGATACTTTACTAAGAAGAATATGTTCTAGCTCCATCCAGGTAAACATAAAAGATGTGAAGTCTCCACATTTTTTATGGATGTATAGTATTCCATGGTGTACATATACCACAATTTGTTAATCCATTCATGGGTCAGTGGGCACTTGGGCTGTTTCCATGTCTTGGCTATTATGAATTGGGCTGCAATAAACATTCTGGTGCAAATGTCTTTGTTGTAAAATAATTTTTGATTTCTGGGTATATCCCTAGTAGAGGAATGCAGGATCGAATGATAGGTCAACTTTTTAGTTCCTTGGGTATTCTCCAAACTTCTTTCCAAAAAGGCCATATTAACTTGCATTCCCACCAGCAGTGTAGAAGTGTTCCCTTCTCTCTGCATCCACGCCAACATCTGCAGTTTTGGGATTTTGTGATGTGCGCTAATCATACTGGAGTTAGATGATATCTCAAAGTGGTTTTGATATGCATTTCTCTGATGATTAAAGATGATGAGCATTTTTTCACGTGTCTGTAGCCGTGCACCTGTCATCTTCAGAGAAACTTCTGTTCACGTCTCTTGCCCACACAGAAATGAGGTTATTTGTTCTTATTGATTAATTTGAGTTCTCCATGGATTCTACTTATCAGACCTTTGTCAGAAACATAACCTGCAAAAATCTTCCTCCATTCTGAAGGTTGTCTGTTTGCTTTACTTACTGTGCTCTTGGCTGTGCAGAAGCTTTTTAGTTTGATCAGATCCCAGTAATGTATTTTTGGTGTTGCTTCAATTGTCTGGGGGTGGGGGTCCTCCTCATAAAATATTCTCCCAAGCTGATTTCTTCAAGTATTTTCCCTGCACTCTCTTCTTATATTTTTATAGTTTCATGTCTTAAGTTTAAATCTTTTATCCAGCAAGAATCAATTTTTGTTAATGGTGAAAAGTGGGGGTCCAGTTTCAGTCTTCTACAGGTCACCAGCCAGTTCACCCAGCACCATTTGTTAAATAGGGAGTCTTTCCCCCACTGAATATTTTTGATGGGCTTGTCAAAGATCCAATGACGATAAGCAGCTGGGTTCATCTCTTGGTTCTCTATTCTGTTCCATAAATCTACCACTGTTTTTGTGCCAGTACCACGCTGTTTTGATCACTATAGATTTATAGTATAGCCTGAAGTCGGGTAACGTGATACCTCCTGATTTGTTCTTATTTCTGAGTAATGTATTTTCTATTCAAGGTTTTTTTTTTATTCCATATAAAATGAAGTACTGTTTTTTTCAAGTTCTTTAAAGCATGCCATTGTTCCTTTAATAGGGATTGCATTAAATCTGTAGATTGCTTTGGGTAGTATGGACAGTTTAACAATGTTGATTCTTCCCAGCCATGAGCATGGTATGTTTTTCCATTTGTAAACATCTTTGGCTATTTCTTTTCTCAGAGTTTCATAGTTCTCTTTATAGAGATCATTCACATCCTTAGTTAGGTAGATTCCCAGATATTTCATCTTCTTTGGCACTACTGTAAAAGGAATAGAGTCCTTGACTATAGTTTCAGCTTGACTATTGTTGGCATATATAAAAGCTACTGACTTGTAAGTATTTATTTTGTATCCTGAGACGCTGCTGTATTCCTTGATCACTTTTATGAATTTTGAAGTTGAGTCCCTGGGATTTTTGACATGTATTTTTGGAGCTCTTACATGTGTGACAATGTTTTATTATCTCTTTATTCTCGACTGATAGTTAGAGTGGAACAGGATTCTAAGTTGGAAACCGTTTGGAGAATTTATTCTTTTTCTTATTGCTTGTAGAAAATTAAATGGTATTTATTAGTAATTCCCAATTCTTTTTATGTTACCTCCTGTTTTTTTTCCTCTACTCTTTTTCCCTCTGGAAGCTTTTATAGTGTTTTTTTTTATGCCTGGTTTTCTGAAATTCACAGTAATGTAAGTCTTTTTGATACATTGTTCTGGAAATCCAGCCTCTTTTAATTGGAAACAGAATAATGTCTTTAAGTTTTGAGAAAATCTCAAGTGCTATTACTTAAGTTCTTTTCTTTTTTCAGTTTTTGGCTGGGGACGGGTTTGAACCCACCACCTCTGGTACATGGGGCCGGTGCCCTACTCCTTTGAGCCACAGGGGCCGCCCAGGTTTCTTTCTTTTCCTCACTGTTTCCTCACTTCACTGCAGATGTGGGTCCTCCTGGACGTCTGTCATTTTCTTTCTGTCTTGTCTTGTCCACACACATATCTTCCTATTCTACTTTCTGGTCATTTCCTCAACTTTTTTAAACTATTAAAATCCTAATTATCAAGAATTTTTTCTTGTTTGTTGATGGTACCTTTTAAAATATTCCTATGTTGAAGATCTCTGTACTCCATAAATATTTTCACTCATTAGCATGTGCCCAGCAGAAACATACGCACATGTGTGCTGGGCAACTTGTGTAAGAACATTCACGTCATTGTTATTTATAACAGCCCACACTGGAGCAACCTGAAACTGGCAGGAAGTGGGTAAACTACAGCTTATTTTACCAATCCATCTATTTCTCACAGGCATGCAGAGCTTCCAGTTAGAGCTTAAAAGCAAAGCAACCCATTGTAAGTCAGTAAACCATACTGGTAGGGTACTACACCGTAGTAAAGAATAAATTATGACTAAATGCAGCCATGAGGATGAATCTCACCAGTATAATACTGAACAAAAGCCAACAAGCAAAAAAGAAATCATAATTATAGAAAGTTAAAAATAGGCATTGCTTTATATTCCTGTTTCTTTCACTTTCCTCTCTCTGTTTTAGTTGATTTTATCATGTTTTGGTTTACTGACTTAGGAGGGGTTGCTGTGTTCTAAGCTCTGACTGGAAGCCCTGGGGGCTTGTGTGAAGTGGTGGACTGACAAGTGAGACGTGGGGCAGCTGAGCTGTGTCCTTTGGAGGCCTCCACTGTGCAAGTTACAGGGTGGAGACCACACATCGGGGCTCCTTGGTCTCCTTAGTCGTCAGTTTCTCTAAAGAGCCATCTTCTAATTTTTTGCTGGTGACGTATTTATTTGCCATCCTTCTGGAAGCATATTGGGCTACGGAGGTTGGGACTGGGGTTGAGGTCACCATGTGGATTTTCACATACTTCGGCATTTAGTAGATAGACTTTGTACTTAACACTTCACCAGTGCTCCTGCCTTCTATTACCAGTGACTTTAACCGAAATTTTTCTTCTGCTAAAATAGAGAAAGTAGAATCATGTGACCACATAGGGAGGACATCTGGCCTTCTCAGCCAGCCCACACGTGAACTCTGAACAGTTGTTACATTTTCATTCTCACGTGTGGTTTGGGATTTGCTAGATGTCCAGTAGGTGAGCCTGTCCACAGCTCTGAGCTTCACACCCGACCCCCGCGTGCCACACCTGGAGCTGTGGGCTTCCTGCTGTCCACTCTGCTATGCCAGTCGTCCCTCTGGCTCTTGGCCGTCCTTCACAGATGCATTGCCCTATCTAGTCTGCTATTGTGTTTGTCCCTTTCAACCTTGTGGTTTATCCTTTTCTGATTACTTTCTTGCTTACTTCGTATGGGATTTCAGGGGAAAGTACTCAAGTAGGCATTTGTATGAAACGTTAGACTTTGATTTTTAAATTTTGGAAAAATTTTCCCCAGTAATTATTGGCAACAAGAGCTTAGAGTCCCATGTTGAAGGGACTATCTGTCTGAATTTTAAAAGGAATCTATTATGGCATATTAAGGAGAATTATAGAAACATGGGAAGAAAAAAATGCTGTTAAAATTTGGCCAAAACATAAGGTAATTTTCTTCAAAAGTAATTCGACAACTGTCTAATATAAGTGATATTTGTATATATTTATTTTATGAAAGCGTGATTGAAAAGTTTAAATACAAACGAATCAGTAATGAATTTTGTGTGTCTTAGGACACCAAGAAAATTTATCTAACTGACTAATTGTAGATAATTATATTCTGAATTATTTCAAGGTGAGAAGTATTTGAATTGTCTCAAGTTAATAACTTACTCCCTTCTATGGGTGTTTAAGACTAGACAGACATAACTTGGGGAGGCTGCGAGTCTGTTTCCAGACCACCTTAATAAAGCAAATATTGTAACAAAGCAAGTTGTGTAAGTTTTCAGTTTCCCAATGCCTATAAGAGTTATATTTACATTACACTGTGGTCTGTTAAATGGGCAATAGCATTATGTTTAATCAATGCACCTTAATTTAAAAATGCTTTATTGCTAAAACACACTAATGACCTTCTGCCCCTTCGGTAAGTCACAATTTTTGTTGGTGGAGGCTCTTGCGTTAATGTTGATGACTGCTTACAGGTCCGGGTGGTGCCTTCCTCACTGCGCCGAACCATTTCTACTTTTGATTTAAAGTGAGAGATGTATGAGTCTTTCACTTGAAGAGTGAGAGGCCATTGCAGAGTTAATAATTGGCTTAATTACAATATTGTTGTGTCTCAGGGAAAAGAGAGGCCCTAAGAAAGGAAGAGAGATGCGGGAATGGCCAGTCAGTGGAACATTCAGAGCACCTGCGTTTATCGGTTAAGTTTGCCATCTGTCCTGGACACGGCGGTGCACCTCAGCAGTGACAGCAGTGACAGCAGAGCTCGCTGTTCACATGTCACTATAACATAACAGTGGTGAAAACATTTAAAATGTTGAGACTTACCAAAATGTGGCACAGAGACAAAGTGAGCATGTGCTACTGGAAAAATGGTGCTGATAGATGTCCCTGATGCAGGATTGCTGCAGACCTTCCATTTGTAAAACACGCAGCATCTGCGAGCACAGTGAAGTGAGGTGTAGCTTACAGATCTTTAATGTCATTTCTGTGAACTTACTTGAATATGTGTACTGCTTTTATTTATACTCATGAGACAGTGAGCTTTGCAAAATATGTATCTGTAAATATGTCCATATACATAATTATGCATCTGTATTTAAAATATATATGTAAAATATATACATATAATTTTTTAGGTCATAGGAATTTTATCCTAAGCTAATGAAATGTGTCAGAAAACATTTGCTAGAATTTACAGAACACATTTACATAAAATAGGTAATTTTTGGTACTTACGAACTTTGTTGAATAACTTCGTTGAATAATTTTCTTTCTTGAATTCTTACAAGGCTACAAGTATTTAAAATTGAGCTCTAGATATGATATTAACTATCAAGTACAATGTGGTATATTGCTTTGTATAATTTTAAAATTATGAGATAAACTCATTATTCAATATATCACTTGATTTTTCATCAGATGTACATAGGATGTAAATACATACAATATGTGCTTAAAGTAAAAATGAAATGGTTTTCCTGAAAATATCCCTTGTACATATTGCTTTAGAAAAATCAGAATAATTTAAACTTTGCTCTGCCTTGAAAAAGTAGTAAATTAAACTGAAATTAACATTTTAATCAGATTTATAGAATGTTTATAACTATGGTGATTTATTTATAATTTTTTTAATACTTAAAGATATATCTTCATCTGGTGAATCATCTAATGAAATTTTATGTCTTTAGCAAATAGTTTTTTACCATGTTTATTTTTATTTTATTATCATTATTATTTTTTGCAATTTTTGGCTAGGGCTGGGTTTGAATCCACCACCTCCAGCATATGTGGCCGGCGCCCTACTCCTTTGAGCCACAGGCGCCGCCCTCTATGTTTATATTAATATTAAGGCTAATGTGCAGTTCATTAGCAAGTCACAAATTAGCGCTGTGGCTCTGCTTGTGTGTGTGATGGAATTTTTACTGGTGTATTCGCACAGCCGTTTTCCTGGTCTGTACAGCTCCCTGTATAAATTATACTCCGGCTGCCTGAAGATAGGTATGGCAATGGAAGGTATTAAAGATAACTGGTTTTTTCATTAGAATGAAGTTCTAACCAGTTGGATTTTAAATTTAATGTGAAAGCAGCAAGTGTATGTAGGATTTGGCCACTTTTCAGTATCTGATGTTTTAGTTGGAGACATAATAGAACATTTCTTCCCAGTCATCTTGAGTGGAGAATGCAGTCTTTGTGGCCTGGCTAAGGTTTGAATGTAGATTCTCCCAAATTCCATTTAGAGCTAACCTGTATAAAATAATTTCATTTATTTAAGTTTTTAGAGCTAGAGGTTTTATTCTTTAAAGCAAAATTTCAGGGCTGCTTTAGCTGAGGAACAAAATCCTATTTAATTTTTGTATAGATACTAATGTCTCCAGACACTTCTCCATAAACTTTCTGTAGCTGTTCACATGGAAAATAACTGAAGCCCATGAGTTAGGAAAGTAAAATTGTGGGAAATCAAACACTGTTTTAAATTATGGCACAGTCGGCGGAAAGAACAATAGAACATATTTAAAGAAATCGCCTGTCAGTCCTTAAGCCAGATCACATTGTCTGTCTTCATACTGTGTGGCTGTAGCAGTTCCCATCCCACAGCCTGGGTGATTTATAATGAGGAGAAGGTTGTTGGCTCACAGTTCTGGAGGTGGAGACGTCCAGTATCGGGGTGGCCTTCTTCCTGCATTATAATGTGGTAGGAGGCCTCACATGGCAGAAGGGTGGGAGAGGGCAGGTGGGGGCAAACCCACCCTACTGAAGGTGACATTAGCCATCTGTGAGGAGCCCTCAGGACCTGACACTGCTCGGGTCCCACTGATGTTGTCACATGGCAGTTATATTTCAATGTGAGTGTCGGAGGGACGGACATGCAGACCCAGGGCCTGTTGTCTTGATTACTGTGATGTGTTCTCTGCCAAATTTGTAATTTTTTTTTTTTCTTAAAGAATGCTTTGGCTAATCTAGGTTCTTTGTATTTCAGTATAAAGGTTGTCATTTTTCTTTTATTGGAAACCTTTTATCATCTTAATTTTTATAATTAAAAAAAACTGGTGAGGCAAGGTGTGGTGGTTCACACTTATAATCCCAGCACTCTGGGAGGCCAAGGCAGGAGAATTGCTTGAGCTCAGGAATTGGAGACCTGCCTGAGCAAGAGGGAGACCCTGTCTCTACTAAAAATAGAAAAACTAGCTGGGTGTTGTTGTGGGCACCCGTAGTCCCCGCTACTTGGGAGGCGAAGGCAGGAGGATCACTTGCGCCCAAGAGATTGAGGTTTCCGTGAGCTGTGGTAATGCCACAGCATTCTACCTAGGGTGACAGAGTGAGATTCTGGATGGATGGATGGATGGATAGATAGATGGATGGAAAGAAAAGTAAATACAACTGGTGAGATTAATCCAGTTTTTAAAAATAGGTATAGATGTATATAGATTTTCTGTTGTCTTTGGTAATTTGTTTTTTTAGGTATTTGTTCATTCCATGTAATTGTTGTTTATATTTCCTTCCCCTAGTTCCTCTGCGATCTTGTGTTATCTGTTGCTGCATATAACACATCCCTCCTGAGCAGCGATTTAAAACACCGGCACTTACTGCTTCACCGTTTCTGTGGCTCAGGCATGAGGCTCTCACAGTCATTTCAAGGCTTACCTTGGAGGGGCTCCTCTGCCGTGTTCACTCACGTGGACACACAATTCCAGATTCACGTTTTTCCCCCTTTCATCTCATTAACAATGTCTCCTGTCTCTGGGCCTTCTTGGTTGCTAGTAACAGGCTCTTGGTTTTTATATTGTGTTGTATTTGTATGGCTGCTTTCAGGGTTTTTAGGATATTTGATTTTTAACTATTTGTTTATGATGTGCCTAAATATAGTTTTCTTTGTATTTGTCCTCTTTGCAGTTGGCCAAAATTCTTATACTTAAATTTATCTCTTATACCAAATTTGGGGAATTTTTAGTCATTGTTTCTTTAAATATTTTTGTTTCCTATCTCTCTCTTCTCTGCTTCTGGAACTCCAATTATATTTATGTAGACCTTTCGATAGCCATGGCTGACTTAAGTTTCTTTTCAATCATTTCTTCTCTCTGTTCTTTATATTCAAAAATTGCTATTACTTACCTTCTAATTTATTGACTCTTCAGTTGCATCCATGAATTTTGTGTTTTAAATATTGTGATAAAAGGTCTCGAGTTCCTGTTTATATTTTCTTTTCTTTTGCTGAGCTTACTTATTTTTTAATTTATTCTGAGCCTTTTATTGTTATTAGAGGTATAGTTTGAATAGTGATCTTATTATCTTCGCTAATTTCAGCATATGGGTTACCTTGAGTTGATTTCCATTGATTGCATTGGTGGCACACTTTTGATAATTTCACAGTTGACAGCAGGAATCTGACATCACAGTTAGAACTGTAATCGTATAATATCACTGTAAACCGTTGCTATGTGCTCTCTGTCACTGCTGCCGTGGAACTGGAAGCCGCGTCCTTTAGAGAGGGGGTGTGTGACATGCCTCTGTGTTTGCTTTCTCTTACAGGTCACCGTCTCCACAGTCAGTGTCATCCAAGTCATTCCGGGATTTCCTACTAGAAGAAAAAAAGTCTGTCACTGGTCATAGTTCAGGTGATCATGTCAAAAAAGCTTGTTTTAAAGGAGTTGAAAATTCTCAGACTCCAAAAGTTGTAAGGTAATAAACTTAAAACTAATACATTTTCTACCTTAGCATAATCTATGGTGGTTTTCTATCTGAAATAATCCTACAAAACTTTGAATCACATTTTTACACATTCTTTTATATTTAAAATTAAAA
Source organism: Nycticebus coucang (assembly GCF_027406575.1). NCBI lineage: Eukaryota > Metazoa > Chordata > Mammalia > Primates > Lorisidae > Nycticebus > Nycticebus coucang. The sequence goes on from NC_069788.1 coordinate 3,193,526, forward strand.
TTAGTATGTCTGTTCCCGATTGCAGTTATTGAGGTATAATTGACTTAAAATAAACAGCGTCTATTTGAAGTATACATTCTGAAGTTTTGGTGTAGGGGTGTGCACCTGTGACGTCAGCACCTCCTTCTGGACAGCGAGCAGGTCGTGGTTCCAGGGAGTTTTCGTGGTGCTCTTGGTAATCTCTTCCTCCCTCAAAGCTCTTGTATCCCCCACACCCCAGGCAACTACCAATCTTCTGTTAGTATAGGGGGTATATATCAATGGAATCATACAGTATGTCCCCTTTTTAACGTTGTGTTTTACTCAGCAAATGATTTTGAGATTCATTTGTGTTGTGTGTGTTGGTATCCCGCTGTGTGGATACCCCACAGTCTGTTATCTGTGTGTCTGTTGATGGACCCTTTTGTGTTTCCAGTTGTTTCTCTAGCTCCTTTTGATACTGCTTTTCAAAGTTCAATGTGTTTCGAACACATGCTTCATATTTTTAATGCCTCTATGAAACATGAAAATCTAGTTAAAATTTAAAAGCAATATTAAAAAAAAAAATAGCTTCCCCAGCATGGTGTGTAAATTCTCTTAATTGCTGTTCAAATGGGAGCAATTGTGGGGTTTTAGATGGGTCAGTGTTAGAAGGAGAAAAATTTAACTTTTTTGACAAAATGGAGATTTTTTTTATGTCTACTAATATGATAGCTCCTAAAGATATTAATCCTTAGAGTGTTTTAGACAAAACAAAAACGTAACTAAAAATGTCAGTTGTGACCATGCAATGTTTTGTTTTATTTAATCATAAACCTTTATTTCACTGGTTGTCAAACCACTTTTTTCCCTGAACTCTTTTTAAAAATGAAATCGTATGTCCAGTTGCATTGTGTCAAACAGATAATACCAACTTCTCAGACTAAAACAAAGATAGGGGCCTGGGGCATATGCCAGTTTAACCTCACCTTACCTGCCCTGTAAGTAACTCTGAGGAACTGTCAGAGCCTTCTGACCATCATTTGGGAACTACTGGGTGAGCTGAAAGGTTTAGATATTTTCATTGTTGATATTGTGACTGGCTTCCCTATTGCTGCGATGTACATTTAGGGGCAAAGTTCTTGAGCCATTTTCTTACACGTGTAATATAGACAATCAGATGTTAAGAAATCCTCTCTGGTCCACTTCCTTACCCTTGCAAACACTTTTACTGGTGGAATGCTATTTTAAAGTAAAAATCTTAAAAGGAGCTCTAACATAAGAAACAGATTAAGCCTTTTTTCATACTGCTTTATACATTAAAATTTTAATGTTTATGATAGGCTAATAAATATAAAATTTGGTGTAAGACATCTGTAATCAGAAAATTGGCAAACAATATTTACTGATGTCTGCTTTATCTTATTGTAGTGGTGACTAAAATGAACAAAGCCCTATCTGTGTAGAATGTACAATCTAAAAGAGAAGAAAAACGTTAAATAACTAAATATATAGAAGTACCCTGTTTCCCCCAAAATAAGACATCCTCCAAAAATAAGACCTACTTACAGGAAAGATAAGACATCCCCTGAAAATAAGACCTAGCGCATCTTTGGGAGCACACCTTAAAATAAGACACAGTCTTATTTTCGGGGAAACAGGGTATATACAGCATTATGAAGAAAAAGTATATTAGAATCAATATTTAGCTTATTTCTACATTTTGTTTTAATTATCCAAAATTAAGAAATTCTGATTGAATTAAATAAGTAATTAAAAATATTTTTTTTGAATCAGCTTCTCTTGGCATTATTCAAGAGCACTCTTCATTTAAACAGAGATATTAGAAAGAGCTTTGTTCTTAAATTACTAAAATGAATAAACCTGATAATACAAGTTAATAGGCTAGTGATCTTCAATGTATTAAAAATACTTGAATATATGCTCTTTATTAGTTTCAAAAATGTATTTCAGGGGCAAAATGAAATACCAACAAATGTTTATTGACCATTTATGATAAACTAAAAACTACTGAACTGAATAATTTAAAACTGTCTAGTATTTGTAAGTTGTTTTGTTAAAATGATGTTGAGGTGAAGGCATTCATTTCCTTCCTGAATGAGAGATAATTTCTTAGAATTATGAAGTTTTCACAGTAAGCATGGTATTTATGCTTACACTTGAGTGCCACTTTTGCACATTATGTAGACTCTAATGTATATTTATATACCCCATTAAGACATAATACACAGAGTTATAATAAAATACTTTACAACACTCACTAGGCATAGTTCTCTCATTATTAGGGTTTCTATCCCAGGCAACTTTTTTTTTACTAAAATGAAAATTTTTTAATAAAATTTTTTTACATTTTTAAAAATTGAAAGAGAGTTTTTTTAAATCAAGTATTTGGTATCCTTTGTAATGACCCCAGTTTCATTTTTCTGCATATAATATAAAACTGAATGTAGTATATAGTCCTTTTGACATAAACACATAAGAACACTATTGGTTCAAAAAAAGAAAGAAGAAAAGAATACCACTGGTTCTCTTAGGTGGATGATAAGTATGCCTGTATGTAGATCATGTTTTGAGGTAGAAATACTTGCAACTTCTTTATTTTCCTTCTCTATTTATATCCGTCCTACCCTCCTTCCTCCTGTTGTGATGAAGTTCTCGCTCCTTCCTTAGGCCACGTCCGTGCTTTCACCTCAGCCTTCCCTGTTAGAAGCCTTCAGCTGTTCATTACTCCTTTCCTTTCTTGTGTGCGTTCAACTTTTCCCTTTTAAGTAAGTTCTTCCCATCTGCTTTTGAATGTGCTCAAGGTCTCTCCTGTGGTCTGGACGTTCTTTCTTCTAGCACTCGCCCTATTACCACCAATTCTTCGCTCCTTTCACAGATTTCTCCAAAGAGCTCACTTCTTAAGTCATTCTGGCTTCCAGCCACGTTACTGAGCTGAAGCAGTCCAGCTGAGTTCAGCAGTGACCTAGGTGGTACCAGTGCCCTGGTCTTGTCCTGTGACTTGTCATACTTGAAGTTCAGTTACAGGCTGTCTTCTCATTTCACTGTGTTCTTTCCACACTTCTCTTCTTATGAACGTAAGTGCGGTTATCAGATGTGTGCTGCAGACTCACACCGTCTGCCTCCTGCCCACATCGTCACCCCAGCTTCAGACACAGTTACTCAATGTCTTTCTGACCTTTCTGTCTATTGGGATGTTCAGAAACACTCCACTTTTATGTTCAAAGCCAAACTTAATGTTTTTCTTATACTAGTCTTTTGAAACCAAAATCAAACGAAAATATCAACAATACATAAACAGCCCACTCTTTCTGAATTTTCTTCCTCAGTACATCGCACTTGCCACTCGTTCAGACCTCCCTCTTCCTAACAGTCCATCACTAGAGCGTTCCGGTCTCATCTCTCAGGGATTTCTCAAGTCCACGTGCTCAGCTTTATCTCCAGTGTTGTCACCTGAGCCCTCCCGACTGCTGTCATCATAGCCTTTACTCCAAAGTGTAGAGCCAGTGTGTTCTTTTTAAAATACAGGGCTTACTGCTTTAGATAAAAGCTAGAATTGTTGCTATGGCCTCGAAGGCACACACAGTCAGACTCCTCCCAGCTCTCTCAGCTTTATTCTGTGACGTGATCTTTGTGTCCGCAGCCTTCTCTGTCTTCTCAGATGCCCTCTCCCGCCGTCCATCTCCTTGCCTTTTAGCTGACTGTGACTCTTCTTTCAGTTTCTATTCAGTCGCGCTCTTTGGAGAAGTCTGACTTCCCTCACTGGAGCCATTTCCTATTACTGGTTCTCAGAGTTCTTGTCCTTCCTCAGACTTTGCACAGTTAGGGTTGTTATAGCATGATTTCCTATGTTTGTCTGTACAAGTATTTTCATGTCTTTATATTTACGTGTTCAATGAGAACAAGGAATCTGGGCTCATTGTTTCACTGCTGTTCAGAATGGTTCCTAGCATGTAGTATATGCTCAGCAAACTGATGAATGAGTGTATGAATTCAAGCTGTAGCTCTGTTTCAGGGAACATTTGTTCCTAACGTAGTGAGCTACATTACATGCCATAACATAGATACATTCGAAGGTAAGAAAATTCATTCATCATTTTTGTAATATTTTTACATTTAAATATAAATGTCCCCTGGAAGTATAACATTTTCTTTGGATAATTAAGTATCATAAAACTCTTAAAATATTAAGGAGCTGTGGTTTCCTAGTCAATCACTAGAGTGTGCTATAACATCAGGGCTCTTACATAGCTGCGTTCTGAACAGCTGTAGCTATCACAGAGATTCGAGAAAAGAAGCATAACTTGGGTTTCAGTTTTTATTTAACCATAGAAGATATGAAATCTTTTTTTTTTAAGAAGGAAGTACATATATTATAAAAGAAAACATTAATTCAGCAAATCATGGGTCCCTGATACTGGCCTCTGCTGGATGTATACTACAAATAAAAGTAGGATATAATTTAATGTCTTTGAAATCCAGTTGGTAATAGATAAGCATATATGGAAATTAAATGACAGAACAAGAATGAAATTATAACACAGAATAACAGCATTGAAGAGGTCGCAGAGTAACATGATTAAATGCCTAATGCATTTAATAATGTGCAGAGAAGGAGACCTCGTCGAGGAAGAAAGGCTTGAGCTGTTTCAGTACATAAAGTTCTAACTAGTTTGTCATCATGTTTATGGCCAGGAGAGTAATAGTAGAAAAAAAATAGGTCATTAAATTATTGATCCTTTTCATCGTCACAAGTTTTGAACGTCGGATGGGCTTTTTTAAAGAAGTGAGAGAGGAGGCTGAGCAGTATCAGCAGAGGAGGTAGTGGGGGTGAAGGACACAGGAGCGCTGGGGCCCTTCAGGAGTCAGGGTGGCAGGAGTGCAGGGCTCATCTCAGGAAATTCCACACATTGCACATTCTTATTTTAACTGTACAAAAATGTGTTTTTTCCAAAGCTAGGGCAAGAATGCCCGGGTCATTTTAAGATATTAAGTGTAAAATAGGGATTTGTGCAACTTTTGTTTATTGTTACTACATAATCTTTTTTATTTAATGTGTTTCATTTTCCTTTTACTTAAATGTCCCCATGTGTAATTTTGGATGGAAAATGTGAGCTTGTATTTCTAATTAGTAAGAAAAACCACTTATGTAACACAAATCATTCTGTTATATGAGTTCTAATCTTACATAAAAATCTTTAAGCTATTGCAAATTTCTTTTTAAAAGGTCAACTATATGAGTAAAAATTTAGTTCACTTTGCATCTAAATTTGACAATATTAATGTTGTTCAGCGTGAATCAAAGCCTGTGGCTCAAGGAGTAGGATGCCGGCCTCATATACCAGATGTGGTAGGTTCAAACCCAGCTCTGGCCAAAAACTGCCAAAAAAAAAAAAGTGAAAAACAAAAGTCTTTAAAGAGGTTTTTAGTTAACATTTTCATGAAGGCAAAATTTTATCAGGATTCTCTGCGCTCTCTTTTCCTGTGTTGCTACTATCTAAACTTTAACAATGCTGTATTTGTTATTTAAAAACTTAGCATGTTTTTGTATATTTTTAATCATAAGTCTATTTTATTTAAGAAATTTGCTTTATTTTAAGATGAAATTTTGACTCCAGGTTGTTAGGATAAATTATAATTATAATAAATGAAATTGTTAGTAGAGAAGCCATTAGTGGAAAGAGTTTTGGAGTTACATTCTTACCAGACAGATGTATTCTGGTCTAACATCATAGCCCTTTCTGAGCCTGTCTGTGTTTCAGTTTCATCATAGGACAAATTAAATAGTCACACCTACACGTGGTGGACTGTGGACTTCTGTCACGTAGTGTGTGTGAAAGTGTTAATAAATTGTAAAACGTTAGATACGTAAGTTGTTATACTTTGCTTCGTTTTGATTTAATAAGATCTATGTAAGAAGCTTTCATCCCAATACTTGGTTTTATTAACCAGTGACATATTATTTCTGAACACTGGGTATTACAAGGATTAAATGAGATCGTATTCCTCTCACTCAGCAATTAAATAATTGGTTCCACACTATTTTTGCATTTCTTTGAAAGCGTGAGTCCCTTTTAGTTGGTTTTAGAACAAGAGGGTGATTTTAGAGCACCATTGAAGTCCCTGCCTGTGTTTGCCCTGCACTGTGTATTAATACGTAGAGGGCTTCTAATCTGCAGCCCTGGGCTGATGTTACAAACCGCCAGGAGACTTAACCAACACCTTTGTATTTGGCCTCTGTCTTAGGTATCTGTTCAGTCAGAATGTAGAATTTTTTCTCTTTATTCTCCTGCCATTCTGGTGTAATTTATCCCAACAGTTTTCTAGTTCATCTCCTTGACTTCCTTTTTCTCCTGGGTTGAGGTCATCTTGTACTTCAGTCTGGGGATTTCTCTTATTGTGAGTGTTGGGTCAGGTAAAGATTCAGCAGGTTTTGAGTCATAGAGTGCCATTAAACCTTAGAATCCAGCTGGGAATGGTAGCTCAGCCTGTAACCCTAGCACTCTGGGAGTCCGAGGCGGGCGGATCACTTGAGCTCAAGAGTTTGAGACCAGCCTGAGCAAGAGTGAGACCCCTGTCTCTACTAAATAGAAAAAAGTAACCAGGTGTTGTGGCAGGTACCTGTAGTCCCAGCTATTTGGGAGGCTGAGGCAGGAGGATCGCTTGAGTGCAAGCTTTGAGGTTGCTGTGAGCTATTATGACTCCATGCCACTCTAACCAGGGCGACAGAGTGAGACTCTCTAAAAAAAACCTTAGAACTCTATCCCTATACCTATTCTCACTTTATTTCATATTTTACTAAAATAGTAGCTGGATCTGGAAGAAGTTATCAGTAATTTAAAGAAATAAGGACTTAAAAAAAAAGCCAAAACTCAGCTTTTCTTTATCCCATATTAAAAATAACAAAAACCTTTGAATTTCTGTTTCAATCATTTATTCTCTAATTACTTTTTCATAAACAACTAAACTATATTCCAAGAATTCTGTTGGACATTGAGATGCAAAGATGAGTGAACTGGAGTCCTGTGTCCTGAGAGGCTCGTCTAATAGTTAAGACAGTTGTATAAACTATAATAACAGTGTGCGCTGTTTTATAATAGTGATTGAAGTTCTGTAGGAGGAGAGGGGTGATACTTGAGCCAGTTCCTAAAGTTGAAATGGCAGTTATTTCAGAGTGAAGGGGAATAGTGAAAATAAAAGCAGTTATTTAAAATGGAAAAACCCTCAGTACTCTGAGTCAGAAGACCTGGGTAGTTGTTACCTTTCTGCTATTATCTCATCTGAATCTGGCAGATTATATAATAATCTCTGAGTTTGTTTCCTTATCTGTATGATGGAAATAACACACGCTTTTTTCACAGGGTATTTCAGAGAGTAAATGTCATAATATAGATGAAGTTCCTAGGCCCTCAATAAGTGTGTTTGCACTCCTGTCAGGTCTAACATTGCCTCTCTCGGTGTTTTATAATCTGGCCCTACAGTTTCTTTGTAACTTAGCTGTCATTTTAAATCTGCACCTTAACCTGAATCTAGGCATTCTTTGCTTATTGACCAGCGCAGCTGCCTGTGTCAGGTCACCAGAGTCCATGCAGAGGAGCAGCCAACCCCGTCCCCTGCCTCTCCCTCCGGCGCTGATGCAGCTGCTAAGTGAAGCATCACCATGATTTCTGCTCGGAATCCATAGAACTTTGTACGTTAGTGTAGATGTTAATTACAGCACTCACATGTCCTATCATCACTTTTAAGCACTTTAAGAAATCTCTTGTTCCAGAATATTTTTGGCGGAGGATTGAGTTTCATTCATCCTGACTTTTAGCACCTGCCATAACCCAGGCGCAGGCCCAGGGAATGTGTGTGAACGAGTCTGGAGTCAGCAGTCAGCCGCCTGCTCGCTGTTCCTTTGACTTCCTGTTGTTAATTCCAGGTGGGCTTCAGTTTGCTCACTTTGGAACGAGGGCTTTGGAGTAGACTAATCTCTGGAGAGAGGTAAATAGACTGTGAAATCTAGCAATGGATTTATTTATTTATTTACTTTTTTTTTTTTGAGACAGAGTCTCACTCTATCACCCTCTCACGGCAACCTCTAACTCCTGGGCTTAGGCGATTCTCTTGCCTCAGCCTCCCGAGTAGCTGGGACTACAGGTGCCCGTCACGACACCTGGCTATTTTTTGTTGCAGTTTGGCCAGGGCCAGGTTTGAACCCGCCACCCCCAGTATATGGGGCCAGCGCCGTACCCACTGAGCCTCATGCACCACCCTAAATCTAGCAATTTAAATAGCTCTAAAGTCCCACAATCAGCACAGCCTGAAGTGTCTTCTTAAATCCCCCTTACTAGCACACCCCTCCCTCGTCAGACCCCCTCCTCGTCACCCTCCCTGTCTTCACCCCCATCCCTCTCGTCACACCCCCGTCCTCCTCACACACCCTTGTCTTCCTCTCCTGAGGGATCTCCACAAGGCCGCCTCACATGACCAAGCACTCAGACTTTTGTAGTCCTTAAGCTTAGTGTAACTTAGTTACTGTATTAAATTTGTTTGTGTTTTTTTTATGTCATTTTACATTGTTTCCTTATCTAGCTTGTTTTGTGTTTCTGTCTTATCTAAAATCCTCAACTTACCAATGTGTATTAGTTGCCTACAAAAGCTGACTACTAATTTTATGCATATTTGGTTTGTCTTGTATATTATACATTATTAGATAAACCATGTTTTGCAAGATCTCTCTATGGTGTTTTATATACAGACGGTGCAAATATCGATAGGTTGTTTAGTTCAGCTATAACTTTAAGGGTCAGTTTGACAGTGCTGATTGTTTCCTGAGTCTGGAGCTTGCGTCCCTCCTCTGCACCTGTGAACAAGCAGTTTTCTGACAGTAACAGGAGCTTTAATCTCCACCTTTGACGCTTACTTTGCAGATGCTCTGCCCATGGCAACCCAGGACCAGAAGGCAGCCACATTTCAGACTCACCACTTCTAGACAGTCCCAAGTAAGGTTACAGGATTAATTGTGAGCCTCCAATGCTAACTAGCTTTGTATTACCTGAGATTAGTCAGGTAATACAGCCTCCCCCGCATCACAGTCTTCTCTATTCTAGACGTGAGAATACAGTCTACCCCGCATCACAGTCTTCTCTGTCACAGAGAGAATAGGCTGTATTCTCACCTCTAGAATAGGGAATACTGTGATTTGGGGGAGGCTGTATTAACTGACTACTCTGTACCATAGTTTGTTACCCTTTTGTTCAGTTACCTTACTTCTGCTCTGACCCCATTTTCTGTCATTTTTCAAATTTTTCTGTTAACACTGTTCTAAATAAAATATTCTCCTTTTTGCTATATCTTACCTCCTCATTCTGTACTCTCTGCAAAAGCTGCTATAGGTCCCTTATATTGTAGGTCACTGGGGGGGAAAGGTGGCATTGTGAAAGAGTATTATTGTTAATACTCTTGTTAAAGAGTATTATTGTTAATACTATTATTAACAATAATAGTATTGTAACAATAGTATTATTGTTAATACTATTGTTAAAGAGTATTTCAGAGGAAATTTTGCATGCAGAAGTTTGCGGAGATGAGTGAAGCTCATTATTACTCTTTCAGTCCCTGGCTGTGTTCCTCAGTGACAGCCCCTTCCGTGGTAGCCCCAGTCACATTTGCCTCGATTGTGGAAGAGGAGTTACAGCAGGAGGCAGCTCTGATCAGAAGTCGGGAAAAGCCTCTGGCTCTGATTCAGGTAATTAGCACACCTTCTACAGTTTAATTCAGGGAAAACTACACTACGTTTCATCCTTAGATTTTAGGAAAATTATGTTATGTTTGCTTTGGATAGGAGACTGTATCACCAAATAAAAATGTAAATGGCATGTAAAAATAAACTGAGGAATCTAGCAATTTAAATGTTAATTGAAGGCATTCAGGATAATTAATTTATGACTAATATATTATGATAAAGCTTGTATTTTTAGCATTGGTGATGTTTGGACTATTTTAGATTTTAAAAGTGACTAGTAGAAAACTTGGCAACCTCTCACACTTTATGTAGTTTCTGCATTATCCAGAGTTCTGAGATTGTAAGCAACAGATGCCAACTCTGGCTACCAAAGGAAAAGAGAAGTTATTTGAGAGATGTTAAGTTCTATAGACTTAGCTAAAAGATGAGAGATCCAGGTCTGGAAACAGAGAGGACCCAGCGGTACTAGCTGGCTCGGCAGCAGGACTCAGAGCGCCTGAGCAACCAGGGAGTGTCCCGCAGAGCTAGCACCGCAGCGACACAGCCATCTTCAATCTCTTCTCCTTCTGCTCAAGATTCAAATTCAAGAGAGGATGGTTAGCTCATTATTCAAGCTCAGGCCTCAAGCTTTCTCCTGGCTAAGGAAATAGCAGGATACCTGATTTAATTCCACTGTATTATATCCATGGAATGTGGTAATTCCTCAAAAGGAAATTGGAAAACTAATATATTCCTGCTCAGTTTATAAGTAAAAGAGTAAAGTGTTCTTTTCTCCCTCTCTTTTTCAGACTGAGGAACGTGCAATACAAGATTTATTGGCTTTCTATGAAGCATTTGGCAACCCAGATGAGTTTGTCATTGTTGAAAGGACACCGCAGGGCCCACTGGCAGTGCCTATGTGGAATAAGCGTGGATGCTAGCTCACTGTGAGGCCGAGACGCATTCTCCACAGTTACCATTACTGCAGTGTAAAGAAATAGCTGTGGAAAGAGTTCTTACAGATTTGGTAACGGATCACCCTAGATAGAATAAGAAGGATTTGATTTCTTTAATGTAGTTTACACATATAATGCTTATATGATTAAAATTTTTAAAATTGTGATTTTAGTAACTTTTACATAAAAATGTGTGAGAGGAAAAACTTACTAAGCTGAGGTTAAATAGAATCGATTCTTCTGAATAATCTTAGAGGAAAATATGAGTGATTGCATTATAAAATTATGGGCAATGTATTAAAAATAACATTGAGAATTTAGAAGATTTTGCCAATATCTGTTGTCACTCTGCTTTTTAAATACAGTATTGATGAGTTTAAAGTAGGAGCATCAGTCATCACTTCTCATCTATCAATGGCCAGAGTTCTGTGTTTGCTGCAGTAGCTGTTTCTCCATTTTCGTTGCCTTTTTCATCAGGCTATGAATGTATTTGAGGTTTGCTTGAAGCTGGCCCTGCTCAAATACTGTATTTCAATTTAGATGGCAGGTTCTCCAGTTTGCACTAAGCAATAGAGGACAGTGGAGAGGGAATTAGAACACTGATTATTTGGACTAAAGAGTCCAAGATAATAGTTTCTTTTTAAGATTTGGAGTCCTTATGAATTGTTTTTAAGTGGGGAGGGAGAACCTTAGAAAAGCCTAATTGTACAAGAATCAATTTCTCAGTGTTAGATTTTCTAAAATAAAGGCTTAATTATACATAGGAGAACAGAACAGTTTGGAAGACGGTGGGTTATAATTACATTTGCAGTGTTGTATAATCCTAAATTATCTGAGCCTGGGTTATACATACAGCACGAAAATTGTTTTCTTTATATACAAAGTGTGATGTTTGGTTTGTTTTTGAGGATTTAAATTTTCAGAAAACAGATGTTATATACGTGCTCCACTACATAGACAAATTGGGAAGGTTAATGTTCTGCTTTCTGGAAGATAAACTAAGAGGAAAATATAGGCAGTTCACTGCTGTATGTCAGTGGATGGGGCAGTGACTGAAATTAACTCAGTATGTAAGGTTTAGCTCTACCCCAGAGTAGCAGACGTGTAAGCAAACATGCAATAAAAAATAACCTGGATCCATTTTACTGCTGAGGTGCTTGATGCCTGTACTGTGTTGACATCCATTATAGGAAGAATCCATGGACTGCGCTAATACATTTATGGTGACGCTGCCTTCATTCTATGACTGCTTATAAAAAGGAAGTTTTCCAGATTTGAATCTGTGAAAAGTTTTATATTATGTGTGTTTGAATAAATTGAGAAGAAATGAATTTTAAGATGTTTTATTGATGTTGCAGCAAAGAGGCTTTCTGAAGTAATTGGTTTATTTCATTTGGACCTTTGATTCTTCTGCTCATTCTGGCATGTGTAGTATTTGAAGATGGTGTGAAGTGATAATGTCCTGCCTGGAAGTGCCCGGAGGGGTCTTTGTTGCATGGGTGTGAGGAAGGGCTGCCCTGTTGGGCTTTGCTCCTCTACACCTGCAGCCAGAGCAGCTGTGCGTTATGGTCTGTTTTATGCACGTGTATTGAGGTGGTGTATAAAATTTCACTGGGAAACAAATGAGTTATTTTGCTGGTAAAGAGAAAGATAAGCCCTGCAGTACACTGTATTTCTTCATAAATTATTCTATGAAAATAGCAGTCTGATACATTTTACCAAAAACCCCAGGAAAGTAATGTTTTCTTTAAATTAGCAATGACATCATCCTACCTGCAGTCATTTATTCTTCTCCAAACTCGTAACTTCAAGAAAGATCCAGTTGAATTGCAGAAAAACTAAAAACAGCCAATTTTAAAGGTCACTGGTATAGGGAGGACTTTAAGGTGAACCAAAATAGTCATAGAACTCTTAAGCCTGGAAAGGTGATGGTTGGGTAGGGTATTGGGATGAGGCAGAATAGACTTAAAATTCACAAAATTTTGAAGAGTGCTAGGCAGGTAAAATCAATTTAGGACTTTTTCTTCAAATCCCAAAGAGCTTTTCTAAAATTAAGAAAAAGCCATGCTTTCCACAGGAACAATAGCATGCATCAATTGGAAAAGATACTGCAATTGGAAAGGATATCTGAGTTGGAGGCTTGAGTATCTATATTGGTTCATGATAAGAGCACTGATAGCTGTTTTGTAATATTTTATATCTGAAGAAGCCTTATCAATTACGTATATCCTCTTCATTTTATAAATTAAAGCGGATTTCAGAGAAAATGATTAATGAGAATGAAGTCTTACCATTTTTTAATGTGGTTTCCTTATAACCACACCAGATTGCCTCTCTGAAATTAGTAATTGTTGATAGCACTTTAGCTACACCTAAGAAAATATAAAAGGCCGCTGAATAAAAATATAAACCCCAAACTTCCAGAGTTGGCAGCGTAAGAGATTTTTTCAGAAGAAAGTACAGCCTTTGACCAAGCAATTGGTGACAAGTGATCCCAGACATTCACAATAATGCCTATGTACCGTTTTGCCCAAGATGATGCTCTGTTACATAAGATACCAACACACTTGGTCATTTGTGTACACTTAACTATAAAACTATATTTCAGGCTTTATGTATTTCATTTATTAGACGTCTCTTCTTGGTTGCCTGGCCAGCTTTTAATTTGTGTTGAAACCAGCTTCTTGCCACCCCCAAACTCTCTTTATCTTTTATTTACTTCTGTCTTAACCAGTCATTCTTGCAAGTTACCCTTGCTGAACTTCTGGATTTTTCTTTTTGCCTTTTTCCCCCACCCCCTCACCCATTTGTTGGTTATCCAACTTCTGTCAATTCTGTCTCGTTCTTAGCTTCCATTTCATTTTTTATTACCATTACTACTATGTCTTATTTATTTCTGGAAATTCTCAAATTTTGGGGTATAAGAATCCCTCTAAAAGTTTAAAAATTGCTAAAATATTATTGAGGACTCCAAAGAGCTTTAAATTATGTATGCATTATATCTATATATATTTAATACATTCAAAGTTAAACTTTTAAAATCCTAATTCATATTGATATAATGAAAAATACAATGAACCATCACATGCTGATATGAATAACTTTTATGAGAACTGCTTTACAAAACAAAATTAGTGCATGAGATGTGTAGGATTAAAATGTCTTTATTGTATTGTTTTCTTGACCAGTCTATAGTGTCCATCTTTTTATTTACTTTTGTTGGTTTGAAGCCTAAGGAATCTTCAAATAACATGGCAATTCCTGCTTTTTTCTGATTTCCATTTGCCTGAAATACAGTTTTCCAACCCTTCACCTTAAGTCTTATTTTTTCCTTGGAAGTTAGATGTGTTTCCTGAAAACAACATACTTGGTTTATGCCTTTTTATCCAGTCAGCCAGCCTGCAGCTCTTTCATGGGGAATTAAAGCCATTCACATTTATTGAGAGAACTGATTAGTGTGGTGGAGTATTATCTTTATAACCTCAATTAAAAAGGAATAAAGAGAAATAACAATAGATATCACAGAGATACAAAAGATCATCTCTGATTACTATAAATAACTCTATGCCCATAAATTCAAAAAGATGGAGGAAATGGACCAATACCTTGAATCTCATTATCTCTCTAAACTCAACCAGAAAGAATTAGAACTCTTGAACAGACCAATAACAAGCACTAAAATTGCAACAACAATAAAAAAATTTTCAACAAAGAGAAGTCCAGGACCAGATGGTTTTATACCAGAATTCTACTAAACTTTTGAAGAAGAGCTTGTACCTATATTGCAGAACCTACCTCTAATATTGAGAAGGAAGGAACTTTCCCCACCTCCTCCTACAAAGCAGACATCACCCTGATACCAAAACCAGGAAAGGATCCAACAAAAAGAGGGATCTACAGACTGATACCATTAATGAATATTGATGCAAAAATACTCAAAAAAATCCTAGCAGACAGAATATAGCTACATATTAAAAAGTTATACATCATGGTCAGGGGAGCTTTATCCCAGGGATGCAAGGCTGGACCAACATACATAATCCATACGAATCCATGTAATTCGTCATATAAATAGAAGCAAAAACAGAGACCATATGATTCTCTTGATAGACACAGGGAAAGCATTAGCAAAATTCAGCATCCTTTTGTGATAAGAAAGAATGTTTAAGAAAATAGGTATAGATGGGACATTTCATAAGCTGGTAGAAGTCATCTACGACAAACCTACAGCAAATATCATACCTAATGGAGTAAAATCGAAAGCATTTCCACTTAGAATGGAAACCAGATAAAGATATCCACTATTGCCACCACTGTTCAACATAGTTGTATGTCAGGGACCAGGACTGGCCAGTTCTTGGGCCCGGCTTAACTAGGTTCTGGACGTGGACCACTAAGTTACCTTGCTCAGGTCCTTTAGGTGCATGAGGGCTATCTACTTTAGCTGGAGAGAGAGAGTAAAGCAGTCCTCTTAGAAAGATAGATCTTAGTCTTTAGTAGAGCTTGGTAATCTTCAGCAGAGAGACGCTGTGCTGGCATTCTGCAGGCAGAAGAGGAGACAGAGTCAGAGTAAGCGAGTCCGTGATAGAATGCGCACGCTCCTGACTGCCTGCTCCAGCCTAAGATAAGGCTGATCACGTGCCTCTCCACACCACAGGTGTAGAGACTGCCAATTCACCACTGCTCTCATCTCACGAGCTCATGCTTGTTAGGAGAGCTAAATCCCTCTCCATGCTCTTTCTACCAAGGTGTTCTATTATTGAGCTATACAGGTATTTCTTATAACTCACTCCTAGCCGTAGGCTATACGGGCTGCTGCAGTTGTAGAAGTTCTGGCCAATGCAATCAGGCAGGAGAATGATATCAGGGGTATTCAAATGGGGACAGAGGAGGTAAAAGTCTTGCTCTTTGCTGGTGGTATGATCTTAGAAAACTGCAGGGACTCAACCACAAGACCATGAAATACAGTATCATCTTGGAATATAAAGTTAGTGCCCACAAATCAGTAGGCTTTGTGTTTACCAATAACAGTTAAGCTAAGTACCAAATCAAAAACACAATACCCTTTACAGGAGCTTCCAAGTAAATGAGATACCTGGGAATACACCTGACAAAGGAAGTGAAGGATCTCTACAGAGAAAACTACAGAAGCCCTGAGAAAAGAAGACATTAACAAATGAAAGAACATACAATGTTCATGGCTGGGAAGAGTTAAAACATCTTTAACTCTTCCCAAAGACTGTGTCAGGCGTTGTGCCTAGGGGACGCATGGAGCATACCTCCTACATTGTAGAGTTGCTGTTTAGGCACTCTGATTTGGCTTCTCCTTTGGCCAAGATACAGAGCAGAGTTTCCCAGTCTGGGAATGCTACTCCCATCTCTCCCCATTGTCTCTGGCCATCCTTAGGAATTTTTCTCTCTTCAGGCCCTCTCATTGCATCCCCTAGGTTGAGGCAGGGACAGGTCTTCTGCCAGGGAACCCAAGATGATAGAGAAGCCAGTTGTCCACCTTTATCTCACTTTTTCCGGTGTGGTAACCAGGAGGGAATATTTACATGGTCTGACAATTAAGCTTGTGAACTTGCCACCATGTACCTATGTTAGCAGCACTGTACAAACAAATCGGTAGGTTTCATAACTCTGTGCATCAGCGTCTCACAGCTGTGTTCCTGTTGATACTGTGGCTCTGTCTTGCTGAGGGGTGTTCATTATTGTTGTGTGTTTTTGTGTGCTGTTGTAAGAAAGAGCTTGCATTAGGGTACCATTAAATTTCTTATTGAACTTGACAAGAGTGGAAGTGAACTCAGGGACATGTTAGTCCAAGTTTACGGGGATAATGCCATGAAGAAAACAGCAGTGTACAAATGGGTGAAATAATTTTCTGAGGGAGAGAAAGTGTCCTGATGAAGAGAGGTCAGGGCAGCCAGTAATGAGCAGAATTACCGGAAACTGCAAAAATTCATCAAATTGTGCATCAAAATCAATAGGGAAACAGGAAAATCTTTTCTTTTCTTTTTTTGAAAACTATGTTTATTTCAGGTTAATGTGAGGGTACAACCAGGTCACAATATTTGATTTTGTTAGGTAGAGTCCCTCTTGTGGTTATGTTCCACACATAAAAGGTGAGCAAATACCCCTGTGCCTATTCAGTGAGAGCAACCTAACCCCCTCTTCCCCATCCTTCATTACCCCTCCCCCATCTTGGATTGAAATGAGCTTTTCTCCTATGTGGACATGCATCAAATCATCTACTGACTTTGTATTAGTATTGAGTACATTGGATAATTGCTTTTCCATTCTTGTGATACTTTACTAAGAAGAATGTGTTTCAACTCCATCCAGGATATTACAAAACATGTAAAGTCGCCATCACTTTTTATAGCTGAATAGTATTCCATGGTGTGCACGTACCACAATTTGTTAGTCCATTCCTAAGTTGATAGGTATTTAGGTTGTTTCCATGTTTTGGTGATTATAAATTGAACTGCAATCAACAATCTAGTGCAAATTTCCCTATAATAAAATGACTTTTTTTTCTTCTTGGTAGATGCCTAATAGTGGGATTGCAGGGCCAAATCAGGGATTAGTTTGCAATCCCACCAACAGTGTAAAAGTGTTCCCCTCTCTCCACATCCACATCAGCATCTGCAGCTTTGGGACTTTGTGATGTGAGCTAATCTTACTGGGGTTAGGTGATATCTCAGGGTGGTTTTATTTGCATTTCTCTGATGATTAGGGATGATGAACATTTTTTCAAATGTTTGTTAGACATTTGTTTGTCTTCCTTAGAGAAGGTTCTATTCTTGTCTCTTGCCCAGTGATATATGAGATTGCTAGTTTTTTTTTTGTTTGTTTGTTTTGATTAATTTGAGTTCTCTGTAGATCCTAGTTATCGAGCCTTTGTCCAATTCATAATATGAAAATATCTTTTCCTATTCTGAAGGTTGTCTATTTGCTTTGTCTAAAGCTATACAGAAGCTTTTCAGTATAATTAAGTATGATTTATTTCTTTTTGTTGTTACAATTACCACAGAAGTCTTCTTCATGAAATCTTTCCCCAGGCCGATATCTTCAAGTGCTCTTCACACATTTTCTTCGAGGATTTTTATTGTTTCATGACTTAGATTTATTGATTGATTGAGTGAGTGATTTTTGCTTGGCTAGCCCAGGCTGGGTTCAAACCCACCAGCCCCAGTGCACAGGCCAGTGCTATAATCTTTGAGCTACGAGCGCCAAGCCCATGCCTTAGATTTAGATCTTTTATCCATCTTGAATCATTTTTTGTGAGCGGTTAAAGGTGTGGGTCCAGCTTCTGTCTTTTACATGTGGATATGAAACCAGGAAAATCTTAACTGAAAATCTTGGCACAGGAAAGGTGTGTGCAAAAAATCCCAAAGGCACTCACTGGTGGACAAAAGCAAGGCAAAGGTGAAGTTTGCCAAGACTTTGTGGAGAGGCAAGGCAGTGTTTTGGACTTTGTTATCACTGGTGATGAAACGTTGGTGTCCCAGTACAACCTTGAAACAAAACATCAAATTTCACAATGGAAGTTCTATTAGTCTAAATAGAGTCAAAACAATATTGCTAACCTTTTTTGATATCAGGGTTGTTCACTATGAATTTATAACAACTGGATTGTTAACCAAGTTTATTATTTGAAAATGCTGAAAAGGATGCATGAAAAATTAGACAACAACAGCCTAAACTTTTCACCAACAACTTGTGGCTCTTGCATCATTACAGTGCACCAGCTCACACTGTACTATCTATGAGGGAGTTTTTAGCCAGTAAACAAATAACCGTATTAGAACACCCTCCTTGCTCACCTGCTCTGGCCCCCAAAGACTGTTTTCTCTACCTAAGTTAAGGGAAATATTGAAAGGAAGACACTTTGATGACATGAAGGACATCAAGGGTAAATATCATGACAGCTCTGATGGCCATTCCAGAGAGAGAGTTCTGAAACTGCTTCGAAGGGTGGACTAGGCCTGGTGTTGGTGCATAGCTTGTGAACTTAATTGTTAGACCTCATATGTTCAGTGAAAAAAAAAATCAATGTCAAAAGATCATATATACTATACAGTTACATTTATATAATGTCCTCAAAATAACAACAGTATAAAGTGAGAGAATAGATTAGTGATTGGCAAGGGACAGAGACTGGAGGCAGGGAGGGGCTGTTAGAGAAGGGAGTTAGAGAAGGGAGTCACACATACCAAGAAGTAGTACAAAAGAATCCCTGTACAATGATGAGACAGTTCTGTGTCTCAATGTGGTATTTACACTAATCTACACCTGGAATAAAATTGCATAGAACTATAGCACATACACAAATGAATCCTGGTTAAAAAATCACAATCGTAAGGACTGTATTCTAGTTAGCAGTAATATATAGATGTCGAAGTCTGGTTTTGTATATATTATAGTATATATTGTACTAAAATGATACTAAAATTGTGATATTGTACTATAGTTGTACCTTTAATATTACTATTTGGGGAAGTTGATTGAAGCTACATGTGACTTTGGTTTTATTTTTACAACTGTAAAACAATTTCAAAATAATTCTTTTTTTTTTTTTAATGTGCATGAGAAATGAATTATTGCCACTATCTTGGAGACAAGTTCCACAGCCCTCCAGCTAAATGAGCAGATAGTGGAGACTGAGAACTTTGGCTCCTAGAGGCAGGAAACTAGAATTGTCATCCCAGATGGGTTTGAGTACGGAGGACAGAGGCAACTCTAGATACAGGTGGCAAGAACCACTCGGGCTCTACCTCCATTCCTGTGGCACCTGTCTTTGAGGGTGAGGGTCGCTGACTGGCAGGAATTAAAGGGGAACCTAGGCAGAGACCTGACCCTAAGACCAAGGCCAAACTGGGGAAGGGAACAGTCTACCTGGGAAGGCAGAAGCAGGGGTTCTGGCAGCAGGTTATCTCCGAAGGGGGCGGGGAGAGGGTTTGAACCAGTAAGTCCTCTGTTGGTCGGTGTGACTTACACCAGTCATACAATGTGGGCCTCGGAGGCAGAAAGACGGCACAGACTCCAGCTCTCTGGAATGCTACAGACCCCAGGTCACAGAAGATGACTTCGGAATGGGCTGGTGAACCACACAGCGGAAATCAAGCAGAGGGCAAAGCACAAAGGGGAAATAGGCACTTTCTTTTCCCCAAAGAATCATAAGTTTTACCACCTTTTTTGTTTTAACCCTTGTATCTCTAACATACGTTTTTTTTTTTTTGTTTGTTTTGTTTTTTATTTATTTATTTTTTTTATTGTTGGGGATTCATTGAGGGTACAATAAGCCAGGTTACACTGATTGCAATTGTTAGGTAAAGTCCCTCTTGCAATCATGTCTTGCCCCCATAAAGTGTGACACACACCAAGGCCCCACCCACCTCCCTCCTTCCCTCTTTCTGTTTCCCCCCCCATAACCATAATTGTCATTAATTGTCCTCATATCAAAATTGAGTACATAGGATTCATGCTTCTCCATTCTTGTGATGCTTTACTAAGAATAATATCTTCCATGTCCATCCAGGTTAATACGAAGGATGTAAAGTCTCCATTTTTTTTAATGGCTGAATAGTATTCCATGGTATACATATACCACAGCTTGTTAATCCATTCCTGGGTTGGTGGGCATTTAGGCTGTTTCCACATTTTGGCGACTGTAAATTGAGCTGCAATAAACAGTCTAGTACAAGTGTCCTTATGATAAAAGGATTTCTTTCCTTCTGGGTAGATGCCCAGTAATGGGATTGCAGGATCAAATGGGAGGTCTAGCTTGAGTGCTTTGAGGATTCTCCATACTTCCTTCCAGAAAGGTTGTACTAGTTTGCAGTCCCACCAGCAGTGTAAAAGTGTTCCCTTCTCTCCACATCCACGCCAGCATCTGCAGTTTTGAGATTTTGTGATGTGGGCCATTCTCACTGGGGTTAGATGATATCTCAGGGTTGTTTTGATTTGCATTTCTCTAATATATAGAGATGATGAACATTTTTTCATGTGTTTGTTAGCCATTCGTCTATCGTCTTTAGAGAAAGTTCTATTCATGTCTCTTGCCCATTGATATAAGGGATTGTTGGCTTTTTTCATGTGGATTAATTTGAGTTCTCTATAGATCCTAGTTATCAAGCTTTTGTCTGATTGAAAATATGCAAATATCCTTTCCCATTGTGTAGGTTGTCTCTTTGCTTTGGTTATTGTCTCCTTAGCTGTACAGAAGCTTTTCAGTTTAATGAAGTCCCATTTGTTTATTTTTGTTGTTGTTGCAATTGCCATGGCAGTCTTCTTCATGAAGTCTTCCCCCAGGCCAATATCTTCCAGTGTTTTTCCTATGCTTTCTTGGAGGATTTTTATTGTTTCATGCCTTAAGTTTAAGTCCTTTATCCATCTTGAATCAATTTTTGTGAGTGGGGAAAGGTGTGGGTCCAGTTTCAGTCTTTTACATGTAGACATCCAGTTCTCCCAACACCATTTATTGAATAGGGAGTCTTTCCCCCAAGGTATGTTCTTGTTAGGTTTATCAAAGATTAGGTGGTTGTAAGATGTTAGTTTCATTTCTTGGTTTTCCATTCGATTCCAAGTGTCTATGTCTCTGTTTTTGTGCCAGTACCATGCTGTCTTGAGCACTATGGCTTTGTAGTATAGACTAAAATCTGGTATGCTGATGCCCCCAGCTTTATTTTTATTACAGAGAACTGCCTTAGCTATACGGGGTTTTTTCCAGTTCCATACAAAACGCAGAATCATTTTTTCCAAATCTTGAAAGTATGATGTTGGTATTTTGATAGGAATGGCATTGAATAGGTAGATTGCTTTGGGAAGTATGGACATTTTAACAATGTTGATTCTTCCCATCCATGAGCATGGTATGTTCTTCCATTTGTTAATATCCTCTGCTATTTCCTTTCTGAGGATTTCATAGTTTTCTTTATACAGGTCCTTCACCTCCTTCGTTAGGTATATTCCTAGGTATTTCATTTTCTTTGAGACTATGGTGAAGGGAGTTGTGTCCTTAATTAGCTTCTCATCTTGACTGTTATTGGTGTACACAAAGGCTACTGACTTGTGGACATTGATTTTATATCCTGAAACATTACTGTATTTTTTGATGACTTCTACGAGTCTTGTGGTTGAGTCTTTGGGGTTCTCTAAGTATAAGATCATGTCGTCAGCAAAGAGGGAGAGTTTGACCTCCTCTGCTCCCATTTGGATTCCCTTTATTTCCTTGTCTTGCCTAATTGTATTGGCTAGAACTTCCAGCACTATGTTGAATAGTAAAGGTGACAGAGGACAACCTTGTCTGGTTCCAGTTCTAAGAGGAAAAGCTTTCAGTTTTACTCCATTCAGTAAAATATTGGCTGTGGGTTTGTCATAGATAGCTTCAATCAGTTTTAGAAATGTGCCACCTATGCCTATACTCTTCAGAGTTCTAATTAGAAAAGGATGCTGGATTTTATCAAATGCTTTTTCTGCATCTATTGAGAGGATCATGTGATCTTTATTTTTGCCTCTGTTAATATGGTGAATAACGTTTATAGACTTGCGTATGTTAAACCAGCCTTGCATCCCTGGGATGAAGCCTACTTGATCATGATGAATGACTTTTTTGATGATAAGCTGTAATCTATTGGCTAGGATTTTGTTGAGAATTTTTGCGTCTATGTTCATGAGTGAGATTGGTCTGAAATTCTCCTTTTTGTTTGGGTCTTTTCCTGGTTTTGGTATCAGGGTGATGTTTGCTTCATAGAATGTGTTGGGGAAGATTCCTTCTTCCTCAATTTTTTGGAATAATTTCTGCAGTACAGGAATAAGCTCTTCCTTGAAGGTTTGATAGAATTCTGGAGTGAAGCCATCTGGACCAGGGCATTTTTTGGTTGGAAGCTTTTTTATTGTTTCTTTGATCTCAGTGCTTGAAATTGGTCTGTTCAGGAGCTCTATTTCTTCCTGGCTGAGTCTAGCGAGAGGGTGTGATTCCAAATATTGATCCATTTCCTTCACATTGTCAAATTTCTGGGCATAGAGTTTCTGGTAGTATTCAGAGATAATCTCTTGTATCTCTGTGGGATCAGTTGTTATTTCCCCTTTATCATTTCTGATTGAGGTTACTAGAGATTTTACTTTTCTATTCCTCGTTAGTCTGGCCAATGCTTTATCTATTTTATTTATTTTTTCAAAAAACCAACTCCTTGTTTCATGAATTTTCTGAATGATTCTTTTGTTTTCAATTTCATTGATCTCTGATTTGATTTTGGATATTTCTTTTCTTCTACTGAGTTTAGGCTTAGATTGTTCTTCTTTTTCCAATTCCATAAGATCTCTTGTGAGATTGTTGATGTGCTCTCTTTCAGTTTTTCGAATGTAGGCATCTAAAGCGATGAATTTTCCTCTCAAAACTGCTTTTGCAGTATCCCACAGGTTTTGGTAGCTTGTGTCTTCATTGTTGTTATGCTCAAGGAAGTTAATGATTTCCTGTTTTATTTCTTCCTTCACCCATCTGTTATTCAACAGAAGATTGTTTAGTTTCCATGCCTTTGGGTGGGGTCAAGCATTTTTGTTAGAGTTGAGTTCCACCTTTA
The DNA here is from genome assembly GCF_027406575.1 of Nycticebus coucang. NCBI lineage: Eukaryota > Metazoa > Chordata > Mammalia > Primates > Lorisidae > Nycticebus > Nycticebus coucang. The sequence continues at coordinate 3,216,754 of NC_069788.1, forward strand.
GTGCCTTATGGTCTGAGAAGATACAAGCTAAAATTTCAATTCTTTTGATTCCGTTGATATTTGTTTTGTGTCCCAGGATATGATCAATTTTGGAGAATGTTCCATGGGGTGATGAGAAGAATGTATATTCTTTATCTTTGGGATGGAGTGTTCTATATGCGTCTATCAAGCACAGTTGTTCTAGAGTCTCATTTAAGTCTCTTGTATCCTTGTTTAATTTCTGTTTAGAGGATCTGTCCAGCTCTGTAAGAGGAGTGTTAAAGTCCCCTGTTATGATGGTATTATCAGATATCATATTGCTCAGACTGAGTAAGGTCTGCTTCAAGAATCTGGGAGCATTTAAATTGGGTGCATAGATATTTAGAATTGAAATGTCTTCTTGTTGTATTTTTCCCTTGACCAATATAAAGTGACCATCTTTGTCTTTTTTGACTTTAGTTGCTTTAAATCCACATGTGTCTGAAAATAAGATTGCAACTCCTCTTTTCTTCTGAATTCCATTTGCCTGAAAAATTGTCTTCCAACCCTTGACTCGGAGCTTTAATTTGTCTTTTGAAGCCAGGTGTGTTTCTTGCAGACAGCAAATGGATGGCTTGTGTTTTTTAATCCAGTCAACCAATCTATGTCTCTTCAGTGGGGAATTCAAGCCATTAACATTTATTGAGATAATTGACAAGTGTGGTAGTGTTCTATTCATCTTATTTTGTGAGAGTCCATTGCTTAGTTTTATCTTTTGCATCAGTGTGGAGGTTAGGTTCTGTCCTTTAATTTCTGAGTTCTTACTTTGCTGCTGATCCATTGTGGTGGTCAGTGTGCAGAACAGGTTGAAGTATTTCCTGTAGAGCTGGTCTTGTTGTGGCGAATTTCCTCAATGTTTGTATATCCGTAAATGATTTGATTTCTCCGTCAATTTTGAAGCTTAGCTTAGCAGGGTACAGAATTCTGGGCTGAAAATTGTTCTGTTTAAGTAGATTAAAGGTAGATGACCATTGTCTTCTTGCTTGGAAAGTTTCATTAGAGAAGTCTGCGGTCAATCTGATGGATTTGCCCCTGTAGGTCAACTGGCGCTTACTCCTGGAAGCTTGCAGAATCTTTTCTTTGGTCTTGACTTTGGACAGGTTCATCACAATGTGTCTTGGAGAAGCTCGGTTAGAGTTGAGGCGACCTGGGTTCCGATATCCCTCTGAAAGCAGTGTGTCAGAATCTTTGGTGATATTTGGGAAATTTTCTTTTATAATATTCTCTAGTATGGCTTCCATTCCTCTGGGGCATTCTTCTTCCCCTTCTGGGATTCCTATAACTCGTATGTTGGAATGCTTCATAAAGTCCCATAATTCTGACAGTGAACGTTCTGCTTTCTCTCTCTTCTTTTCTGCCTCTTTTACTATCTGAGTTATCTCAAAAACTTTGTCTTCTACTTCTGAAATTCTTTCTTCTGCATGGTCTAACCTGTTGCTGATACTTTCCATTGCATCTTTGAGTTCCCTGATTGACTGTTTCATTTCCTTCAGCTCTGCTATATCCTTTTTATATTCTTCATATCGTTCATCTCTTATTTGATTCTGTTTTTGAATTTCCTTTTGGTTATTTTCCACTTTATTAACAGTTTCCTTCATTGTTTCCATCATTTCCTTCATTGTTTTCAACATGTGTATTCTAAATTCCCTTTCTGTCATTCCTAACATTTCTGTATAGGTGGAATCCTCTGCAGTAGCTACCTCATGGTCCCTTGGCGGGGTAGTTCTGGACTGGTTCTTCATGTTGCCTGGAGTTTTCTGCTGATTCTTCCTCATGGGTGATTTCTTTTATCTGTTTACTTGCCCTAATTTTCCTTTCAATTCCTCTTGCTCTTTAAGTTCTTGTGCCTGTGGACTAAGGGTTACAGGACCAGAAGGGTGAGAAGGTTTAAGAGCAAAAAAGCGATGAAAGAAATGAGGACCAAGTGATTAGAAAAAAAAAAAAAAATGAAAAAAAAGAAAAATAGAGAAAGGAGAGTGGTTGGGTGAAAGGAATATTGACAAAAAGAAGAGAGGCACAGAAAGAGGGAGACAGAGCAATATAGGTGTACAGTAGGGTACTTTGATACAACCTTAAAAAAAAAAAACACCTTCTGAGGGTGCCCAGTGGGGTGGTTCCCTTGAGGTCAGCAGCTCTTTGCTAACCTGATCAGACACAGTACCCCACCTCCACCAAGTAGAGAGGAAAGACAAAAATGCTATAAATCAAACCAAAACAAGCAAACAGAAAACTTTACGGGATAAAATTGGCTGGAAAAACCAAATAATAGTGGTAGAAACACTAACAAAAATGAAGTTCTGATTATTGAAATAGGCAGCAATGGGAAATTATAATTAAACTAGAAAAATTGAGAAAGAAAAAGGATGTGTATGGAAAAGGTTGAACTTAAAGAACAAAACAACAATCCAGAACGTCAAAATAAACAAAAAAAACAACCAAACCAAAAAAAAAACCAAACAAACAAAAAAAAACATACACGCAACCAAAAACAAAGCAGTATGTATATGGAATTGAATATTGTCTGGGCAACACGTGGTCTTCTGGGGTATAAGATGTTAATCACAGTTCTGATACGACTGGAGGCTGCTAGTTTCTCGAACCCCAGCAGGTAGACACCCTAAATCTCTCTTCAGCCCACTTAAAAGGCACTTTGAATTTGTTCACTTACTGAGCAGAAGCTTTCTCAGGGAAGTGCTTGTTGCTGGAATCACTGCTGAAGTGGCCATCCACTTACCCTGTGTGTCAAAACTGGTCTCCCTCTGCCCCCGAGGGTTAGGGCTGCAAGGCGGCTCAGACCCCGCCCTTAGGCTACTTGGTCGCTGGGTTACCAGCTCCCACCCAATTCCAGCTCTGCGACCCTGAGGGCAGAGCTTGCCAGGGCAGATCGCTCACAATGTCTGCCTGTGACCCAGAGCCAAACTCTATTAGCTCCGTCTGGCTCAGCGGCTCAGACTGGGGCCCTAGACAAAGGCCAAAGTTCTCCGCACTCCCGCTCAGGCTCTCCCCAAGGCAGTTCAGCTGAGTGCCAAGTCCAAAGACACCAAAACAGTTCACAGGTAAGGCCTTTCTGGTTTGCAGTCTCGCTGCTACTGAACTTACAGTTGCGGGCGGGTTTAGGCGGATTGAACACACGCGACCACTTGCCGGTTTTCCACTGTTTTAGTCCTCCTCTTGGGGTCCAGAAGTCTCTCGCTGACTCCCTGTATCCTCTCAGGGGTGATGATAGGCAGATCCCACCAGCCAGAGATGCCTGGAGTCCTATATCCCCAGACTCACGGTGCCCAGATGCAAGGAAGCTGTTACTCGGCTGCCATCTTGCTCCACCCTCAACATACGTTTTTAATTAAGAAATGACTACCAAGTACCACACAGACAGACTTAATGATCTGACTTACAATTTTTCAAGCTTCCTGGTGGTGTGAAAGCGATACACATTCGGTAGAAACTCTTCTTTGAATTTTGAATTTTAGTCTTTCCTGGGGTGAGAGATAAGCTGTATGGTACCGTGCAGTGGGCTGTGGCAGTAGGGAGCTGTGGCCAAGTGGGGCGGACATAGGATGTCTCCACCAGTGATCTTCAACATTTTCTCTCTCAGGGCACACTTGAACCTATCTTTACACTTCCATAGCACAATTATGTTGTCAAAAAAAGAGTAAAAGAAGAATATACTTGCTGTGCTTTGGACTTCTTTCCAAAGTAATTTGATTAATCATCTTTAAAAATTTTTGCGACACACCCGAGGTTCTCTCACTGCACACCCGAGGTTCTCTAGCAATACACCTGGCCCTCTCACTGCACACCAGGGTCCTCTGTGGCACCCCCAAGGTCCTCTCTCAGCACATCTGACCCTCTCGCTGCACACTCAAGGTCCTTATGACACACCAAGTCCTCTCACTGTAGCCAGGGTGCTTTCACAGGGTCCTCTTGTGGCGTGCAAGGTCCTCTCACTGCACACCAAGGTCCTCTGTGGCACACTGGGTCCTTTTACCGCACACCCAAGATCCTCCCACTGCACACCTGAGGTCCTCTCATGCATACCTGGTCCTCTCACTCACACCAAAATGCTCTTAAGGCACTGCCGAGGTCCTCTTTCAGCACCCTTGACCCTATCTTGGCACACCTGAGATCCTTGTGGTACACCAGGTCCTCTCACTGCACCCTGAAGTCCTCTCACCACACCACCGAGGTCTTCTCCCTGCACCCTGAGGTCCTCTCACTGCACCCTGAGGTCCTCTCACTGCACCTTAATATCCTCTCACCACACCCCTGAGGTCTTCTCACTGCACCCTGAGGTCTTCTCACTGCACAGCTGAGGTCCTCTCACCTCACCCCTGAGGTCCTCTCACCACACCCCCGAGGTCTTCTCACTGCACCCTGAGGTCCTCTCCACACCCTGAGGTCCTCTCACCTCACCCCTGAGGTCCTCTCACCACACCCCCGAGGTCTTCTCACTGCACCCTGAGGTCCTCTCACCACACCCTGAGGTCCTCTCACCTCACCCCTGAGGTCTTCTCACCGCACCCTGAGGTGCTCTCACCACACGTCTGAGTTCTTCTCAACACACCCCCAAAGTCCTCTCACTGCACCCTGAGGTCCTCTCACCACACACCTGAGGTCTTATCACTGCACCCTGAGGTCCTCTCACCACACACCTGAGGTCCTCTCACCTCACCCCTGAGGTCCTCTCACCGCACCCCTGAGGTCTTATCACTGCACCCTGAGGTCCTCTCACCACACCAGCGAGGTCTTCTCACTGCACTCTGAGGTCCTCTTACCTCACCCCTGAGGGCCTCTAACCACAGCCCTAAGGTCTTGTCACTGCACCCCGAGGTCCTCTCACCACACCCTGAGGTCCTCTCACCGCACCCTGAGGCCCTCTCACCACACCCTGAGGTCCTCACTGCACCCTGAGGTCCTCTCACCTCACCCCTGAGGTCCTCTCACCGCACCCCTGAGGCCCTCTCACCACACCCTGAGGTCCTCTCGCCGCACCCCGAGGTCCTCTCTCTGCACCCCGAGGTCCTCTCACCTCACCCCTGAGGTCCTCTCACCGCACCCCGAGGTCCTCTCACCGCACCCCGAGGTCTTCTCACCGCACCCCGAGGTCCTCTCACCTCACCCCGAGGTCCTCTCACCACACCCCGAGGTCCTCTCACCACACCCCTGAGGTCTTATCACTGCACCCCGAGGTCCTCTCACCTCACCCCGAGGTCCTCTCACCTCACCCCGAGGTCCTCTCACCACACCCCTGAGGTCTTATCACTGCACCCTGAGGTCCTCTCACCTCACCCCAAGGTCCTCTCACCACACCCCGAGGTCCTCTCACCACACCCCGAGGTCCTCTCACCTCACCCCGAGATCCTCTCACCGCACCCCGAGGTCCTCTCACTGCACCCCGAGGTCTTCTCACCGCACCCCAAAGTCCTCTCACCTCACCCTGAGGTCCTCTCATTGCACCCCGAGGTCCTCTCACCGCACCCCGAGGTCCTCTCACCGCACCCTGAGGTCCTCTCACCTCACCCCGAGGTCCTCTCACCTCACCCCGAGGTCCTCTCACTGCACCCCGAGGTCCTCTCACCTCACCCCGAGGTCTTCTCACTGCACCCCGAGGTCCTCTCACCGCACCCCGAAGTCCTCTCACCTCACCCTGAGGTCCTCTCACCTCACCCTGAGGTCCTTTCATCGCACCCTGAGGTCCTCTCACCTCACCCCGAGGTCCTCTCACCGCACCCCGAGTCCTCTCACCGCACCCTGAGGTCTTCTCACTGCACCCCGAGATCCTCTCACCTCACCCCGAGGTCCTCTCACCTCACCCCAAGGTCCTCTCACCTCACCCTGAGGTCCTCTCACCTCACCCCGAGGTCCTCTCACCGCACCCCGAGGTCTTCTCACCGCACCCTGAGGTCCTCTCACCTCACCCCGAGGTCCTCTCTCTGCACCCCGAGGTCCTCTCACCTCACCCTGAGGTCCTCTCACCTCACCCTGAGGTCCTTTCACCGCACCCTGAGGTCCTCTCTCCGCACCCTGAGGTCTTCTCACCTCACCCCTGAGGTCCTCTCACGGTACCCCGAGGTCCTCTCACCGAAGCCTGAGGTCCTCTCACCGCACCCCTGAGGTCCTTTCAAGGCACACTGATTGAAAGTTGTTGGTGCACAATGTGCATTGTGTTGTTAGCAGCTTTTGCTTGACTGTGGGCTGAGTGTTCTAAGCACCTTCAGGCAGGCTCAGCTGTGCATTTTCAGTGCATTTTCAACTTACAGTATTTATCAGGACATAACCCCATTGTGAGTCCAGGGTCATCTGTACTTCTTTTTATAGAACTAATATACTGATTTACTAAGAAATTCAAGGTTATACTTAGATGGAATCAAACCATATGCTGGCTGAAATTATTCTATTTCTTTGAGGAAAGGAGAGTGCATTTTGCAAGGGAACATGTCAAATCTATTAAGTGTAGAGTATAAATGTCTTAACACAAAAAGAAAGTGAGGTGAAGACTACTTCAACCAGTTTGAAGTAAGCATTCCAAATTGTATATAAAACCAGCACATTGTACCCCATAAATGCGTTAATGTATACAGCTATGCTTAAAAAAAAAAAAAAAAAAACACTGTTCTTGCTTTTTCTTTGAACAAAAAAGAAGAGTAATCCTCAATGTAATCCTCTCAGATATGCACAAATAAACAGATACACTGAAGTATTTGAGCTTAAATGTTTTCCTGACGGAGTGTCTGTGTCGCTCACTTCCAAGATCGTAAAATATGACTCCCTTTTGTTGGTCCCTCCCTGCACTCCCGGGTAGACTAAAGGCTTGACTTCTGTTTCCAGCAACTGGGAGTGACCGTGTGGATAAACGTCAGTGATCGTGTTCATGTTCCTTTCTTTCCATCCCTTCCTTGAGCAGAGTGTTTTGAGTTGAGCTACCTTCCGAGCCCCGTGCTTGCCCACGACCTGGTCTCTGTGCCCGCCCCACACGGCAGTCACTCAGACTCTCTTCCAGTCTGAGCTTTAAGTGCGTCAGACTCTTCGCACTGAACAGGTGTCAGTGAGACGTGTGTCTACAGAAGGAAACGTGCAAACACTGCCCTCTGTGTTCTCCTTACTTTATTCTATGAAGAGGAGGCAGGGGAAGGAGATAATTCAGAGCCAAGACCAGGGGCGGGATAGAAATACTCTTGTCTGTCACAGCTGGCAGGGTCCCCAGAGGGCTGAGCCAGCTCATTCTGCTCCCACAGCCTCCTCAATGTGGTCCTGTAATTCACAGGCTGTTCTTACTCATACTTGGAAATTAAATCTATAAGGTAAGCCCACCTCGTATAGACAAGAGTTGATCACATTATTCCTGTTACTGGAAAACTCTGCTCACTAAAAAACATCTCCTGGGACAGCATGTAAGCACGGCGAGCGGCACAGAAGCTTCCTGGCATCTAATGGTATTTCTAGAGAAAGAAATCAATTTGACAGTCAATTTTTCCACACAGATGGGAGACCTATTTTCACTGGCTACTGAATAAATACTGCTTCAAAATCTCGGATTAGTGTGTGAGATGGTGCAAGTGCATGCTCTTAGTTAAACGCTTGCAATAACAAAGCCTAAAGCATCTGTAATAGTTTTAGCAAAATAAGCATTTGTTTCAATTGAACTTAAGACTTCTAAATTTGACATTTATTTCATACTGGTATTTTCATTACCCCATAATTAAGGTACAAATATCACAGTGGCTGTACTTTAACAATGACAGCAGTGGCTATAAAGGCCAGGATTCCAACTAGCAGCTATTTTATACACCAATTTAGCAGGAAGATGGTTCTGAATTTAGTTTCATGTGTTAAATGAGTGTGTTGCATAAAAGCAGGAAGAGACGCTTCAACAGAAACCCAGGCCTTGGGCACGTGGACTGACTGTCCGGAGAAAGGTGTGTAAACCAGCTGTTCATTTTACTGAGCACACTTGAGCCACATCACCCCTGTCACAGGCTCCTTCCCTGAGTGGAGTGCAGTACTCTTGAGCCATGTCACCCCTGTCACAGGCTCCTTCCCTGAGTGGAGCTGCTTCATTCAAATATCAGTCTGTTCACACCTATTCCCTATCTCAGTGGATTGACATTGAAGTCAGTTTTCTAGAAAGTATAAAACTCTTTGAACTTCTCTGATACAAGTGGGAATTCCTTTTCATTTTCTATTTGAATACAGGCTATTTTTAGAAGAGGAGGACCTGGATGTGGCCCCAGGTCATGGCAAGTAACTAATAGTCCTCTCACCACTGTAGATGGATGGAGTGGTGAGGGGACTCTGACCCCTCTGAAGTGAGCATAGCTTGGGTTTGAATCCCTAGCACCAGAAACCCTCTGGGGGCACCTGGGATTATAAACTGTGCTCAGAAAAACCAAAACTGGTTTTTATGTTGCTAGAAGAATTCTGAAAACGTTTTTATTAGAAAAATTATTTAAGAGTTATCTCTGGTTTTACCTTTGACCCTGAGGTCCTGGTTTCATGACTCTTGCCTACAAACCATCTTTCGGTACCTACTAAAAAGGTCTGATTGATTGTGCATTTCCAGGCTCCACTAATCACTTCGTGTGTTAGAGGAATTACGGGTTCACTGGGCATTCTGAAGTCAACAGGGCATCAATCAAACTTTGCTCATTGAGTAAAGCTTTTAGTAAACAAGCAGAAAGTGAACTGCCCTTCATTAACCATGAATGCCCTGGGGGAACACTTACTTGGACTAAATCCTCCCAGAAGATATTTAAAAGCAGCTGTTCAATTTGTCAGATAGAGCCAGGGTAGGACATGTCGATGTGGCAGAACATTGATGTTTCCCTGTCAGTATAGACGTGGTTACGTTCTGTAGACGAGGTCCTGAGGTCCGAGGTCTTTCATTGTAAAGTCTCATGGCAAGTAACGTGAGGTGCTAATTTGTGTATGCCAGTGTGCACCAATACACACCATCTATCTTCTCAATAACTTTCTTTTGTTTTTTATTCGAGACGGAGTCTCACTTGGTCACCCTTGGCAGAGTTCTTTGGCGTCTCAGCTCACAGCGACCTCAATCTTTTGGTTCAAGCGATTATCTTGCCTCAGTCTTCCAATAGCTGGGACTACAGGTGCCGGCCACAACACCTGGCTATTTTTTTGCTCTTGCTCAGGTCTTGAACTCCTGAACTCTGGTGATCACCTGCCTGAGCCTCCTAGAGTGCTGGGATTACAAGGGTGAGCTACCATGCCTGGTCTTTTCTCAATAACTTCGACGTTTTAGAAAGCATCTTTCTGATGGCAAGTCCGCATTGAGAAGATTGACGAGGTTAGGTGTTTCAACAATAACTAATGTGGATAAAACCAGGGAAGGACCAAGGTGGAACCCAGGGAGACTGAAGCTCTTAGTGTGGGCATGAGAACTGCCTTTGGTTGTATTTGGGTTAATTAAGGCCAGAAGCTCTGGTGCTGTGGACTAAGTGGACACCCTTCTGACCCCTGGAGTGTCATATGATGTAGCTGACCCCTGGAGTGTCATGTGACGTAGGACTTCCCACGAAGAGCTGGCTTCATCTCCAGGGCTTCGTGCCGCCTCTGGGAACATCACATGGGAGCTTTGGGCCACAGGAGCTGCCTGAGCACTGTTCTCTCACGGGTGTGTGGTGGCCGCAGCAGTTTAGGCAAAAGGCCTCGATAGAAAACTCTGGAAATGGAGAGATCTGGGTTGGACTCTAAGGAAGCCCTCAGAGGGTTTGCAGCTGGGGGCAGAAAACAGCCAAAGAATCTCCCTACTTTTCTCTGCACCATCACTGGTAAGGGACCCCAAGGTCCTGCCTGTCTGCTCCCTGGAAACAAGGCTGGGGGCCGGCCTGGGCTGCTGCTCCGGTCTTGCCCGGGAGGCCCCTGCCGTGCAGACTGAACAGCCCTGCTCTCCCCTCCGCCTCCGGAGCACGGGCACAGATAGGGCCCCAGAACAGCACTCAGGTCTCTGGCCACCCCGTCCCAGGAGAGGGAAGGACAGCAGGGAGCTGTGGCGTCCTCAGGTGAGAAACAAAGAAAAAAGTAAAGATGTGTGTGTCCTTAGCTGAATTGTATTGGGAGGTCGAGATCTGGCAAGGGAAAAAATGTCACAGATTGTCACCTTCTGGGAATTAAAACCTGCATTCCTGCCTGAGGCTGGCAATCAAAGGGGCAAGAAAATGGTTTTGTTCTTTGTTTTCTAGTATCTTAAACCCTAGGACATGGCTCAGCAGAACTGTCCAGAGGCCATGAGGTCATCTTCACTGGAGGTAGGTTGACAAAATCTGCCAGCTACAGTTACACCACAGTAGCCGAAAGCCACAGCACCTGACCCTGGTTGCTCACACCTGCGCCCAGCCTCCCCTTTGAAATTCCTCGGCTTTCTGGTTACAGGTGGGACTCATCTCATTTGCTGGCAAACCAATCAACTCCTCTCTCCCTCTGCCAGACCGCTTGTTCTCATCTTTGCTCTCCCTAACTCAGCATCGCAGACAAGCTACCAAGCTTCTGGTAAAAAAGTTTGGCATCCATGGGTGGCCCCATCGCACCCCAGTAAATGGTGCCAGTGACTGCTGCTGTGGCTGGGCGAGGCGGGGGCAGCCCAGGACCCCCAGTGGGTCTCTGCCAGTGGGAGCAGCGTCCTTTCCTGGTGGAGTATGAGAGGCTGCCCGGCAGCTGCCAGGGCCCGGCCGGCTCCGGGGACTCCCCTCTCTCCCAACCTGAGTTAGACACACCCTCTCCAAACCCAAACCTCACCAGAGAAAAGAAAATGGATTTGGGAAGAGTCGGGACACCTTGGCCCTTTTGGTAAGTTCCCTGGTGTGGGCACCGAAACCCTTGAGTCTTCTGTTTGGGGAGGTTGTGAGCCTTCCAGCCCTGTAGGAGGACATTTGTGGCCCTGTGGGTGTGGAAGTCACAGTTGAGCAGAAAGGGAGAACCTGGGGATCCAACTCCTTCTGGGTTAGAAGAATTCGATTCTCTTTGGTAGGGTGCCCATTTGTTTAGAAGGCCTTGGTGTTGAGATTGAGATTTTTTGAATCGGGAATTCCTTATATTATCTACTTGTGAACTTGTATTTCTTATTGTGAATTTTGTTTTAACATGAGAGTTTCCATTTCTATACCAGCTGAAAGTCCCTTGGGGAGAATCTTCCTGCATGGTTAATTTAGGGGTGTAAGACTATTTCTAAGAAAAGAATGGGGCGGGGCATGGTGCCTCATAACCTGTAATCCTAGAAGCTTGGGAAGCTGAGGCAGGAGGCTCGCTTGAGCCAAGTGCTGTGAGCTGTGTCACAGGGTGACTGAGCTGAAGTCCATGGTGGAGGGTGAGGAGAGGTGGCCGCTGAATGGAACCCTAAATTATACTATCTTACAACTAGAATTATTTTGGCAAAGATCAGGTAATGGGACAAAGTTCCATATGTACAATCCTGCGTGCAGTTATACAAGAGGCTGGAAGCCTGGGACACAATTAACAGTGCAAAGGAAATGTTCCCACCAGTGTGTGAGGCTATCAGATCCCAGATCCTAAAACTGAGGAGGAATTTATCAGGTTGGATCTCATGAGCCCTCTCCATCCAAACCTGATGAGGCCCTGTTCCCCACCGCAGCTGCCCTCTGTCCGGCCCTGCTGGTGGACCGGCCCATGGTCAGGAAGGACTAACTGAAACTGGTCCTGCAGCCCCATGCCCCTGGGCTGTGACTAAGAGAGGGAATGGTCTTTCCTTCCAAGACTCAGCAGGGTGCTCCGTCTGGGCAGAGGGCACCCGTACCGGGGGCAATTTCCTTATGGCACTGATAGGAGGCTTGAACACAGAGGGCGTTGACAGGGTTTATTGCTCTTACACCCATTTTACACCTTTGACTTATTGAATTCTCAAGCCCAGCCTATAGAGAAGACCCTCAGAGAGTGACAGCATTGTCACAACCATCTCTGCACTGCCCCGCAGGGTGGAGGTGCTGCCCGGCCCTGCCGAGCATGTAACCGCAGATGAGTGATTTGGCGGTGGACAAGGCCAGGAGGAGGCGCTGCATCTGCAAGGTGAAGATGCTAACGGACCCAAGACCCCAAAGCTGCCATTCCAGTGGCAGAACAAAATTGGGATCCCTGTGTGGACGCAGATGGTGTGACTGGAAGTGCACTGTGCTGGGCCCAAGGGGCGGGGCTCCCAGAGGAGCGGGGCTGCCAGAGGGGGTGGGGCAGATGACTTGGTCAGAGAGTCTAAACAAGGTAAAAGAATCACAACACATCAGGCATATCAGAAACATACAGATGCAGATTCAGAGACCCCTGCAAATACGTGCCTGGTTCACATGACCTGTCCAGGGCAGAGCGCTCAGATCTAAGCAGGAAACCACAGCGTGTGAGAGGGCGACTGGCATGAGCCCCTCGCCCCTGGCTGGTGTTTCCTTGAACGTGCACGAGGCTAGAGAAGAACGGAACCCCCAACCAGGGGTCTTTGGAAACAGTCGAAAGGAAAGGGCAGGAAAGCTGAGCCTAGGATTAAGCACAATCAGGGTGCGTTTTATAAAGCAGAGGGCAATGGAAAGAACACCGCTCGGAATGCAAAGGGCTCCAGGCTCCTGGTTTCTGGAGACCAGGACTCAGATGATGAATGAGGGGCCCGGGCCCTCTGGCTGACTAGTGACTCCATGCCAGATCCCGATGTCCCCAGATGCGTGTGGGGTTCAGTGGACAGTGGGAACTCGAGCGGTGGACTTTTCAGTTGACATAGGAGCTACCTTACTGTTCTAAACCAAACTAACTTCTTTTATTGAGGATGTAGGGGACGTGGTTGGGGTAACCAGGTAGACCTGACCACGGCACATGCCCCAGCCTCTTTCCAACTGGGAAAACGAAGTTGGACACAGTTTCTTACACATTCTGGACCATCCAACACCTCCCCTCAGCCAGGATTTTATGCAAGATGAACACCCAAGTAACTGTTTCTCCAGAGAAGCAGCAACTCCACCTGCAGATTCCTCCCAGAAATACCCTCTGGTATCAATTTATACTCGCTGACGAAGAAGAAACAGATTCTGTTCCTCCTGAGGTCCACCAAAAAGTGAGTGGGTCTGTTTGGGCTGATGGGACCTTGAGATGTTCCATGATAGCCACACACATTACCATGCTGTTAAAAGAAGGGGCCTCACACCCCTGTAAAAATGATATCCCCTTACTAAGGAAGCATTGGAAGGAATTCAAACTATAGGGGACAGATTTCTAAAGCATAATGTGTCCCTGTTGGTCCCCTTATCATCTGCCAATTTCACCTGTCAAGAAGATGCACACCAGTGAGTGCAGATGTGTACAGGATCCACGTGCTATGAATGATGTTGTGCAACACACACTATGGTGCCAGACACACACACTCTGACTCTGAAGGGCGCTGGGTGCTGGAGTTAGAAGTTGCTTTCTTTTGCATCCTTTGGAAAAAGAAACTCAGCTCCTTTTTGTGTTTGAATGGAAGGATCCTGAGACCAGGATGACCTCACAGAGCTGCTGGACTGTGTCGTCTCCTCGGGGGCCACAAACCTGTCTGCTCCGTGTAGTGAGAGTTTAGCAGAACCTGAAATTGAAGCAAGGGATTCTGTTACATCGCATGGATGACTCACAGCCAATCCGGTTATGATCACTCCCTCGCAAATACAGTGATTACTCTTCACCACTTCTACGCTACACCATTTAGCTTCATGTGGCTTCAAATTATCACTGCAAAAGGTACAGATTTTCAAACAGCAGGTTACTTATTTTGGGATTCCAAGTTATCAAGAGAACCTGCAGCCTCATGACAGGCTGAAAGCAAATCATTTTGGATCTTAAGGTACCCCAAATAAAAGACAACTGCACAGGGCCCTGGGAGCAGCAGGGTTCTGTCCCATCTGGATCCCAAACTTTGCACTGACAGCAGAACCCTTGTATGAGGCCCTTAGCAGGACAGTGTGGAGCCCCTGCTCTGGACCACAGGCTGTGAAAATGCCTGTGCGTAACTAACGCAGAGTCTCGTGACTGACCAGCTTTGGGGTTGCTTGACTTGCAGAAAGAATTTAAATTATACATCCATGAAAATAAAAAGAATGAGACTTGGAGTCTTATTCCAGATGGTGGGAGACACCCACAGCCAGGGGCATACTTGTCAGAGCCACTGGACAGTCTGGAGAGGGTGGCCTCCTCGCCTGTAGGTAGCAGCTGCTACTTGTGACTTGTTAAAAGAGGCAAAAAATTCACCTTAGGACAACCTGTTGTGTTGTGTGCCTTCCACCGCTTCTGACCTTATTAGAACAGAAGGGAGGTTATGGGCTGACCACAGGAAGTCTGGGAAAATGCCATCCTATTGGATAATCCCAACATTAAAGGCTGTGTCCCCTCTGAATCGTGCCGCCCTGTCTCCAGCTGCATTTTGTGAAGTTCTGGAGGCTGTCGGTCGTAGCAGACGGGTCTGTGAGATCAGCTGATGCCAGCCAAGATGGGAGCATCTTTATGGACAAAGGACAACCAAGGGCAGGAGGTGTTGTGGCCACAGAGTGTCGATTACTGGAAGCATTGGCACTGCCACCTGGGACTGCAGCCCAGAAGGCTGAGCTGATTGCTTTAACCAGGACTCTTCAATTATCCAGAGGGAAAAGGCAAACATTTACACAGACTCTAAATATGATTTTGTGGCCATGCATGCTCACAGTGCCATCTGGAAGGAAAGGAAGTAAGAATATTAAGTATGTGAAATAATGGCCCCAACACAGGCCACGGCTGAGCCCCAATAGGTGGCCATCACGCCCTGCCCTGCAAAAAGGAGACACTTGAGTTGCAAAAAGAAATCAGGCTGCTGACAATGAAGGCCACTGAACATGACCTATGCCTTGGCCAGTTGCTGCCCCAGCTGGATTTAGATCAATATAGACCTTACTTCCATCATGAGGATGGAAAGAGAGGTCAGGGCTGGGGCTGACACCTGGGACCACCCAGCTAAGTGGAGATGGAGTTCCCACCGATTCTTTCTTCTACCTGAAGCCTTGGTCAGGCCCTCATGAGGCGCTTCCATGAGGGGACACACTGTGGGTGCAGTGCTTTCGTGGGTTTTGTGGGGGCTCATTCAGAGGACCCTGTTTGCAGCAAACTCTCCAACAGGTAATTCAGAGCTGCCCTTTCCATGCTCAGTCTCCTAACAGAAAAGTGGCAGCTGCACAGGGAACCCAGCACGGGGCAGGGCTGCCTTCCCAGTGATTGGCAAATTACCTGAAATGACTGGAAACTTCAAAAATTGGCTTGTTTTAGTAGAACCCTTTTCAGGCTGGGCAGAGGCTTCTCCTACTGGAACACAACAGAGAGAATGTCTGAAGTCACCTGAGTCCTTCTGAAGGAACTCATCCTGAGGTCTGGGCCCCTTTCCTCCATGCAGAGTGACGATGGCCCTTCTTTTATGTGAGTGGTAAGTCACCAAGTACGCAAAACTCCGCCTGTAGAATGGAAATCAACGCGCAGTCCTGGAGGCCTCAATCTACGGGAAAAAACAGAGATAATGAACCATACTTTAAGAAAAACTACAGAAAAATTGATGCAGGAAAGCCACTCGAAGTGGCATGAGGTGTTGCTGTCCCAAGATGTGACATAAAGGTGACAGTAAGGACCCGCAGACATACCACTGCCTCACATACCAAGCAGGGTAAAATCTCTCTCACCAGGTACCTTAATTTTGCCTTCTTAGTCCTCACAGCTATAGTTGTTGTTTAGCTCCCCTTTTGCCTGGTAATCTATGGCATCCTTTATTTTTTTGCAAATCTGTTGCCAAAGCTTTGCAAAGCAGAAAAAGCCATGAAATAAATAAGTCCAAACCTTCCATCCGAAACCTCGCTCCAGTTCAGCTGCAGCAGCTCAACCCAGTGTTTCCCCTTCTCCCGTGATATGAAGGACAAAACTGACAGTGGGGGGCATGTGACAGAGGCAAAGTTCTGAGAATAGGCTGATTGTTTTACAAGTTGTGTCTTTGAAACCCACCACCCTTTTCAGGAATTAAAACGGGCATTCTTGCTGAAGGCCACTAATCAAAGGGGCAGAAAAGTGTTCTTTGTTCTCTGTTTTCTAGTATCTTAAACCACAGGATGTGGATAAACAGAATTGTCCCAAGGTCATGAGGTCATTTTCACTGATTGACCAAAATCTTTAACCATAGTTAACAGTAGCCCAAGGCCACAACACTTGACTCTGGTCAGAGCACCAGAGCCCAACCTCTGAAAAATTCCCTTTAAAAAGCCGATATCTCTGCTCTCAGTGGGATGGCAGGTTTTTGGCTGCCCTCCTCATTTTGCCAGCAGATTAATCAACTTCTCCTTCCCTTTTCTCAGACTGCTGGTCCCCATTCCCATCCCTGTCGTCATCGACTCAGCCTCAGGGAGACGCACCGGCCTGGTGACACAGCCTGTGTGGGCAATGGCCCTGTTCACCAGCAGCAAAGAGCATTTGTCTTTGGTCTTCAAACTGGAACTTTGCCCGAGGCTCTACTTAAACTTGGCTTTTAATGTCTTGAAATAATTTTAGAATTGATTGTTGAGATGAGGATAGTAATATCACAATACTGATTTTGCTTTTAAATTGTATCAAGAGATCTTTAAGGTTTTACAAATTTCAAATTCACACGCAGAGCAGGATGCTGTCAGTGGGACTGTGTACGTGCCCCCTGGGTGCGGAAGCCTGTGCGTGGTGAAAGCTTTCTGTGGTTTTAGCTGCGTCGGCCCCCCTGCTTATTTCTACCCCAGCGTGTGAGCAGCAGGCTGAGCCAGTGGTTCCTAGGATCTCGGGAAGCTGAGGTTTTGTGGGAACATTTACAGCATCCGTTTTCTGTCTCTCTTCTCCTAAAGGGCAACTGAGAGGCTGGTGCCCCTGGGGCTTTTGCCCGAGTCGGTCTTAAAGTTGTAAAACCGGCACAATTTCTTGATACAATTTAAAAGCAAAATCAGTGCCTGCTGCCTGCCAGCTGCCGGCAGGGCTGCCCCTCCTGCCCTCCCCTGTCCTGGGCAGGGCACAGCTCTGTCACTTCCAGGCATTCCTGTCCTGCCTGAGTTTGTTTTCTTAACAGAGTAGAGTGTGTGTGCTTGTGTACATTTGTGCACTCTCGCGCGCGTGTGTACAGAGAGAGGGAGGTAGAGAAGCAGAGGGTTTATATGCTTTCAATTCCCTTTCATTTTGCAAGAGGGTCAAAGCAAAGTTATCCTATGAGAGGCAGATTTCATTAGAGTCTGATCAGACAGGAATGGTTTAAATTTAGCCCGGGGAGGGAACACTGCCTCTAGGTAACGTACAGCTAAAATGATTCCAAATGTTTTATCTGATGCTAGCTGGGCAGCCTTCTGGATTAGCCATGTCACATCATGCAGTTGAGAGCATTTGTGTCCCTCCTCCACAGACACTTCCCTGAGAACACGCAGCCCCCAGCCCTGCTGGCACCTCCTGCACTGTCGCCTCGTCCCACCAGCTCAGGGGCTGGATCCGCGTGTCACAGACAAATCAACCCTGTGTGCCGGGACTGGGCTTCCCGGGGCACCTTGGCTGCTCACTGCTGCTTATTTTCCTCTAGGCCTGCTGAATCATCTTTGGTACCATCTTTGCGTTCTGTGACTCATTTTGAGCTGTTTCCTGACCTGTCTCTGTGCCCACTGGCTTGTTTCTGGAGCCGGCCGGTCCTCGTCTGTGAAATGCTGTGGCTCCCGACATCATACTCCACGATTCGCCTGTTGCTCTCCAGGGATGACAGTGCAGGACTTTCTGATGTTGTTCCCTTTCCTTTAATCAGGAGACGTAATTGTATCAAATGCAGAACATGAACTCACCTCTGCTTAAAGCAGCTTTCCCAACAAACACAGCCAGTGGCTCCCCCCTCCCCGTTTCCTCACGGCCCCCCTTTTTCCTTCTCTTTTCCATTTATCTTTTTCCCATGTACATTTTGGAGCAAAATAAATTTTTATTTCTCTTTTATGCACTTTCTAATATATGACAAAATCATTTTTCCAGAAGACGCATTGCTAAATAAATCAGAAAAATGAGTTTGTCCCGTATATCTACCATCAGCAAACTTCATATTCTCTGGAGATGTGAGGACCTTTTTGTCCCTCTCTTAGGTATTAAAGAAGCCAACAGTGATCACTGCTTCTACCAAAGGCGCAGGGAAGATACAGCAATGTCAGGTGTGGGTGACAGGTGTGCAGGGGTGAGCGTGGTGGCTTCATACCTAGGCCTGATTCCTGATGGCCAGGCTGGCAGTGGCCTGGGGGAAAACAAAGGACATTTTTTCCCAGTTGTTTTCTTTAATCACATTTGTTTGGGGGGGTATAAATTTTAGGTTTATATAAGAGTAAGACTCAGCTTTTCCTGGATTAGAAAACAGATTGTAAAATATTTTACTGGGTCGGGACACAAAATTTACTCTGAAATGAGCTCAGGGTTTTGCTCATGACTCAAATGCCTCGAAAGTTTAGGTTGGGAAGAAGATGTGACAGGAAGCTTGCATGTCCAAGCTAGACAGTCACTAATGGTCAGAAGGGGTCCTGTGGAACCCACACAGCCGTCCTGATGCCTTTGATAGACAGCCATGTTCCCAGAGCCTGTCCAGGCCTGGACGTGTGGGGCCATCCCTGCTGCTGCCCCCGGACAGCATGGGGTATGCATGCTCTCCCTGTGTGTTTTAAATTAGCTTAGTCAAGCTATAAATATTTTTGGTAATTTCTAAAAAATGAAATGTTTCTAAGCCACAAGACTGGGTTGTGCAATACAAATTAACTTCTTATGGAGGTGAAGTCTGGAAAACAGAATGGGAGGGTATTTCTGATCCTGGCTGGTCCTCTAGGGTTAATTACAAGTGGTCACATTTACCCTGAGGATTTCTCAGTTTCCTTAGGCAGGAAATTTAAATTCCTGCCCGTGGACTCCATGGCCTGCCATGGGGTGTCCACACCAGCCCTGTGGAGGTGCCCTCATCTCCCCTCCTAAGTGGAGGCTTCTAATCTGATTGGCTTCACCTTGGCTTACGTTATGCCCTCTAACTGGAGGAATTTCTGTCTTCCTTTCTGCCAGGCCCTGTATCTCCGTTTCCCTTGTCAATACCAGATGGAGATTTGTATCCAAAGAGCCTTTTCTGATGAAATACAGTTTCTACTCTCCTTCTCTCTGTTATTCTGTAAAAGGTGTTGATTACATACACAGTAGACCTTTGGCATTCAGTGGAGATCCATTTTAATGGTCCTTGGAACAGGAAATGGCTCCAAATATCTTATTATATTAGAATGATGGTAAAGTTTGAGAGGGCAGAGATGAGAAGGTAAACACACACACAAGCACAGACACACGGAGGAACTTCCACAGCTGGCCACCTCCCTGCACTGGCCACCTCCCTGCACTGACCACCTCCCTGCACTGGCCACCTCCCTGCACCGACCACCTCCCTACACTGACCACCTCCCTGTACCGACCACCTCCCTAAGTTTGCCTAATTTTCATAGATTGGGCATGCACCACATGTACTAAGACCTGGTTCCTTACGTTGACCACCTCTGTGTGAAGACCTGTTTGTTATTATGCTGGCCACCCAAGGGACTGTAACAACTGGTCAATACGTGAAGGTGGTCAACATAAGGAGCTAGGTCTGTAATGGTTCATGCATGTGGTGTGAGTCTGGCCTATTCAAACTAGGTCAACTGAAGGGGGTGGTCAGTGCAGGGAGGTGGTCAGCTATGGAGGTTCTGCTGCGTGTGTATATATAATTTCTTTTTCTTTCTTCTTCTTTCCCTCTCTAATTTCTTATACCTCATTGCATGAAAGCGATAAGGAATGAGTAAGGAAATGCTGGGTAAAGCTGAAGTTCTGAACTGGATAAACTTGAGCTTCCCTGGGTGATGCTGATTTTTTGTTTTTAGTCTTTGGAACTAGTTTTGATGCTGAACCTCTGAGCAACCAGACTTCTTCTGGGCCTTTGGCAACATTACCTATTGTCACCCCCTCATTTCCCTGGTGACAAAAACTAAATGTCAGAGAAGCAGATACCACCTTATGATTATTGTAGTGTGCAGACCTTGGTATGGCACTGGGTGTGTGGGAAGATACAAAAAGGAAACTCTTAAAAGTTAAATTCTACTATACTTCAGACCATCCAATCTTTACCACCTTTTGGGTTGTGTCCTATGATGGGCACCACCCAGAAGCAGTCACTCTGGGTTCTAGTGATTGAAGAGGTACAGCGGAGTGGGACTGGGTCTGAAGAAGTTGGTTAGATATGAGAGTTTAGATGTTGTACAGTAGTAAGGTGAAGGGAACTTGAACTGAATGGAGATCGGCCAGCAGGGAGGGCAAGGCCTGGTCTGGGATTACAATTAGGCTTTTCCCTTGGGAGAAGAGGTGAATGGTGGTGTCCTTCCACTGAGACGAGGGAAACATCAGCCTAAGCCCAGCACTTGGACCTATGGGGTCTGCACTTAAGAGTCCACCAAGCTCCAGGACCTATGGGGTCCATACTTAGGAGGACGGCCCAGCTCTAGGACCTACAGGATCTGCACTTAGGAGGATGGCCCAGCTCCAGGACCTACGGGGTCTACACTTAGGAGGACGGCCCTGCACCGGGACCTATGGGGTCTACACTTAGGAGGACAGCCCAGCTCCAGGACCTACGGGGTCTATACTTAGGAGGACAACCCTACACCGTGACCTATGGGATCTGCTTAGGAGGATGGCCCTGCACCTACGGGGTCTGAACTTTTGAGGACAGCTAAAGATACTGCAGAGTTAACATGGTGGAGTCAAAGCTCTCTGTTCCTGTCCTTCACCCTCAACCTACCTCTTGACCTGTCTGTCTCAGTCAAAGGTGCCCACTACCAAAGCCTCGGGGTCACACTTGGTTCTTTTTTTTACTTGCTATTCCTTCAACCACAAGATACATCAACCTACTTCCAACGCATATCCCAAAGATGTCTCCTTCTGTCCCCACTGCCAACCTCTCGACTACCCATCATAGCAGGTTAAACCAATGAGTGTTGTAATGGCATCATCTTAATTGTCTCGTCTCCTCAGGCCTCAGGACTGAGGCACACCCAGTGCTCCCGGCTAACCCCATGTCCTGTGCAGTCACCCATAGGAAGAGTTTTATGTATGAGAGGTCTCGCCAGATGGACGGGAGAGAGAACAAGGCGATAGTTTGTGAGTTTAGTGCAGGACACCTTTTCCCCTGTGTGTCTCCCTCAGGTATGGGGCCATTCCTGTGTGCTCATGAGCTTTAGAGGAAAGGCTCCTTCTCCCTCCTCACCACTGTCCTTTCTCATCCCCTCTCAGCCTGGCTTTTTCCTGTGAGCCTCTCTCTTTTTTGCCCTTAACAGAACCTCAGAGCACAGGTTCTGAGGGGCCTCCATTTCCCATATTTATCTGGGGTACTTGTGTCAGAAAGGAGAGAACACTGAATAACTCTTTCTCAGACTTAGGGGATTCAGAGGAGAGACAAAGGATCAGAGCTATTTTTTTTTCTTATTTCTTTCTATAGAGTCAACAGCAAAAAAAATTTTTTTTTTTAAGATTTCATTTTTTTTTTAATTTTTTTTTTTTTTTTTATTGTTGGGGATTCATTGAGGGTACAATAAGCCAGTTACACTGATTGCAATTGTTAGGTAAAGTCCCTCTTGCAATCATGTCTTGCCCCCATGAAGTGTGACACACACTAAGGCCCCACCCCCCTCCCTCCATCCCTCTTTCTGCTTCCCCCCCATGACCTTAATTGTCATTAATCGTCCTCATATCAAGATTGAGTACACATTTATTTCAAAGTATCTGTACTTTTAAAAACTTTTGCAATAAGAACTCAAAACACATTTCATCTCTTTAATTTTAATTTCAGCTCTATTAGAAATGGAGACTGTTTTCTAAGGTGACCCCATCTCAGGTGAAGCTGGTCCTGCTATTAACTTTTCACCAAGTAGATTAGCAGTCGAGAAGTTGTAAATAGCACCAGTCAAGTTATCCTATTTCTGAGGAATACAAGATATTTCAAAAGATATTTCACCCCCTCATTTCCCTGGTGACAAAAACTAAATGTCACAGAAGCAGATACCACCTTACGATTATTGTAGTGTGCAGATCTTGGTGTGGCAAGATATTTAAAGAAAATATAAATAAATAAAGATATTTAAAGAAAAAAGTAAAAAGTAAGAATATACTGATGCAGCTTTAGATAATCAACCTAGTTTCCATGAAAATGCCCGGTATTCAATCCTGCTCTTTATTCAGTCCACCAGTGCAAACATACTTCCATTCTTCCTGAGTTCAAAATAATTTGAGCACAGTTTTTCCCCATTCAGTTAGGGATGAGTTAGATAACTATATGATTTTTGATGTATACTTCTTGAGAAAAAGTATTGCCTTATAGACAATCGTTTTTTGTGTCATTATGAATGTTTATCCACAAAAAGATTTTGCTCATAGTTAGAAAGCTTAGCCTGTAATTCCTTATAGGACAAAAGGAAAGAGAGAAAAATCTATGTGGTAAAAACACAAACTCCACAAAGCCCAGCCAGTTGTGAACTTTTTCAGTGACACCATTTACATCATTCAGTATAGATAAGTTACAAACTGGTAAATTTAAGCTCAAGACCTATATGCAATGGCCGTCTAGACCAGTCTTACTTAGCCTTGCCTCTCAAGCAAAATATACTAAATAGAATCAAGAATGTATCTTTCCAAACCTGCTCTCTGGTTGATACCTTGCTTGGAAAACCAAGGCACAATAATGGGGAATCTGCAGTTTCTCCAGGGTCACAATCCAAAAACCTAGAATGTGGAAATTTTGTTACATGGGTACAGAAAGGATTAAGAATGAGACCCATATTGTAACGTAATTGTCCTAAGTTCAAGCTATACGGAGGAGAGCAGGCAGGGGTCTTCAAACTGTCCCTCAGACAGGGGGCCAGTTCACTGTCCCTCAGACCGTTGGAGGGCCGGACTATTAAAAAAAAAAGTTAAAAAAAAAAAACTATGAACAAATTCCTATGCACACTGCACATATCTTATTTTGAAGTAAAAACAAAATGGGAAAAAATACAATATTTAAAATGAAGAACAAGTAAAGTTAAACCAACAAACTTACCAGTATTTCAATGGGAACTATGGGCCAGCTTTTGGCTAATGAGATGGTCAATGTCCAGTTCCATATTTGTCACTGCTAGTCGTACAAGTGATGCAAGTGTGCATCAGTTAGTCTAGATCTGGTTGGAGATTTCAGATGTTTCATTCTGGAAAAAGTCTGTTCGCAGACATAAGTGCTGCCAAAGATGGTTGCCATTTTGAGTGCATGGTTCCTGAGATTAGCATATGTCTCAGAGGGGAGAGATGCATAGAAATTAGGAAGGCTGCTTGACTTGAATGCGTCTTTCAGAGAGTCACAATTCTGCAGTTCAGCCAGTTCCATTTGGTAAATCGTATCCACATTTTCAATGTCAATAGAAAATGGGTTACAGAAAAGCTGTATGTCCCGTTCATGGAGATGAAACTTTTTAAATTTAAATTGGAACTCCTTTTACAACTTTTCCAGTGAATCCACATGTTTTGTTTGGGAATGCAACCAATGGATTTTCTGCTAACAGATTTTGAGTTGTGGAGAGATGGCAGAAATTTTCCTCCTTCACTTGTTTGACGAGGAGGCCTAATTTTACTTCAAATGCTTTCACATGTGATTGCATATCACAGATGAGCTTCCCCTTTCCTTAAAGTTGCACATTGAAACTGTTGATTAGCTCTGTTACATCTGTCTGAAAGGCAAGGTGCCATTTCCTTTCTGCATCATTGCGCTCTGGTACTTATTTGTTTTTTGAAAGCAGAAAAGCTGTAATCTGTGGAAGTAAGTCATAGAAATATTTCAAATCTCTCCTTCGACTCAGCCAACAGACTTGTGTGTGGTACAGAACATCTTCACAGGCAACATTTAGCTCAGACAGAAATTCCTGAAATTGTCTGTGGTTTAGTGCATTACCTCTAATGAAGTTAACACAAGATACCACCGTTTTCATAACGGAGTCCCACTTCAGTGATTTACTACACAGCGCTTGTTGGTGGATGAGGCAGTGCATGGCTATTGGATGAGAATGGTTATGTTTGTCCATCTCTTGGTTAATGCGAGCAATTACTCCTTTCTTAGACCCCACCATGCTAGGAGCACCATCAGTTGTCACACTGGCTAGTTTACCCCAGTCCAGCTCCAAACTATTCACAGTCTGGCAAACCTTTTCATAGATATCCTCTCCTGTAGTTGTTCCTTTGATGCTTTGCAGTGCAGCAAGCTCTTCTGTGACTTCGAAATAGTCATTTGTCCCATGAATGAAAATTAGAAGTTGTGCAGAATCACAAACATCATTACTTTCGTTGAGTGCCAAGGAAAAATGGGAAAGTTTTTTTGTGGAGTTTTGCAAATGCTGATGCAAATTGTCTCCCATTTCTTCAATCCGTCGTGTAATTGTAGGTCCTGAAAGACTCACTGTACTAAATAAATCGGCCTTCTCTGGACACATCTCTTTGGCAACAGAAAGAAGGCATTCTTTAACAAATTCTCCCTCCACGAATGGTCTGCCAGTGCACACTATTAGCTTGGCAACTTGAAAACTTGCTCGCAGTGATGAATATTTAGCTGCTTCTCTTCACAAAAGTATTTTGCTGAGTTGTCAATGTATATTTTAGTTTTAATATTTTATCTTTTCTCACTTCTCTGACCAAACAATCGTATTTATTTTTATGTTGAGTTTGATAAAGTTGACGCAAATTGTCTTCTTTGAACACAGACACTATATTTTGGCATATCAAACACACAGCTCTTTCCTTGTACTGCATGAAAAAGTAATCATAAGTTCACTGTTCTTTGAATATCCTACACTCTGAGTTAATTTTTCCTAGGGATTCCAAATTGCTATTAGTAAAATACCAATATATATATACAGCACTCCAAAAACAATATACCAGCAATAACTTTGCCCACACAGAGACATATAGACTGCACTGCCCATCAATGCAGTCTGATCAGTGCCCATCAATGCAGTCTGATCAGTGTCCATCAATGCAGCCTTGCCAGTCCACATCATTTCAGCCTCACCAGTGCCCATATGGTGGAACTCCACTTTTACCTCAGGCTCACACTGGTGTGGTGCAGGAACAGGCATGATTACAGAGCCAGTTCCTCCATCACCTTTCCAGTTCACACTACCCTGTGCAAACTGCCCTGCGATCTGTGAACTCACACAGGAATCTGATCGCATGGTGAGAAGACCCATTCAATCAGATTCTACTGCAGGAAAAAAGAAGGCACATATGCCTTTTTTCTTCCAAATCTAATGCAAGTTCAGCCACAAGCATATGGCTGAACTCTCACTACTCAGAGATAGCAATAGTGTGAACCAGGGCTTACACAGCACACAACATACAACATCATACACAACTGAATAGCAATCAGAATATAAATGCACTTACTGTCAGTTAAATTGGGTTTCCTACTCCTCGGCTGTCTGAAGAGCTGGATTAAGTTCCCATGGGGCCCTAGGCAGATTACCAGTTTGGGGCCCCCATGAGATAACACTGAGCACTGACTATTTGCATTAACACTGACCGCTGACCATTTGCAATAACACTGACTGCTGACAATTTGCATTAATACTGAGTGCTAACAATTTGCATTAACACTGAGCACTTACAATTATCATTACCACTGAGCACTGACAATTTGCATTAGCACTGAGCACTGACTATTGGCGTTATTACTGTTAGGCAATCCCCTTAGAAACCACCCCCAACCAACTAACCAACTTAAAAAAAAAAGGCTCTCCTAACTTCAAAAAAAGGCACTTCTAACTTCATAAAAAGGCACCCCCCATCTGCACAAAAAAGACCTCCTAACTTCAGAAAAAAAGGCCCCCCTTAACTGCAAAAAAAGGCCCTACTAACTGCAAAATAAAAAAATAATAGACCTCCTAACTTAAAAAAAAAAAAAAATATCCTAACTTGTTCTTACCTCGGTCCTTAGGCTGTAGCAGGCTCTGCACAGGCAACCTGGTGACTCCTCCAGTTACACCAGAGACTGAGAGGAGGAGTTGGAGAGTGTGGGGCACATTCCACACATGTGCACTGTGGGCTGGGACTAGTGGGCTGCTAAGCAGGAAGGCAAAAACACCCAGCGAGGAGAGACAGAGAGAAGGAGGGATGGGGAGAGACAGAGGGAAGGAGCGGAGTTGGAGAGTTGGCACACATTCCACACATGTGCACTGCGGCCTGAGACGATTGGGCTGCTAAGCAGCACAGGCAGGGCAGCAAAAACACCCGGAGGGCCAGATAAATGTCCTCGGCGGGCCGCACGTGGCCCGCAGGCCATAGTTTGAGGACCCCTGGAGGAGAGGAAATGACTTAATTAATTTCTAGAAGTCTTTGTCACATGCCATGTCTTTATTCTTCGAGCATCTGTTTTACATGTCCACTGTATTTGTACACACTGATGACCCTTTGTTGCTAGTTTACAGTAGTTTGGTTTTTGAGTACTAGAGCCATTTGTACCCATCTTTCCTTATTGTTGGAGGAATGTCGATGGTCTCTGGCTCTGAGGTGAGATCGGGTATTCTTGATCTGGGACTCTTTATAGCAACGCTTTGCCCAACCACTCTCTGTTGTCCTCAGAGTGGCATCCATTATTAGTCTGGAGATTCAGTGTTCCTACATTCATTCATTTGTTTATTCAGTAAGCATTTATTTGGCACTTACCATGTGCCAGGCACAAGTCTAGGTATAGGGTGTAGCAAGATGAAGCTGTTTCTGTCCTAAAGGAGTTTACAGACCAAGAATACTAATGCAGTGAGAAATGTCTCTTGGGAAGAGGTGTGTGGGCACAGTCAGAGTACCAAGCACCTATGTTCTCTGAGCTATTCAGAGAAGACTCTACAGTAGGCAAGGTGCTCACCAGGACTTTAAGGATAAGGCGTTTTCTTGTGACACCCCTGGCAGAGAGAGACAGAAGGCCTAGTGTGTGGAAGCACAAGAGAGAATAATGAGTTGTGCAGGAAGAACCACATGTGCTGACAGTGGAAGGGAGACGGGAGTTAGAGTCCAGGTGACGGAGTCCACATGGGAAGGGAGAAGGTTCGGCTTCACTCGTTGGGCAGGTATAGCCACTGAAGAATTTTGAACCAACTTGTATAAGAGAAAGGTCTCTCCACAAAAACTGGAGAGGATGTATGAAAGAGCAGGAGGGTTTAGGGACACAGGACATTCAGAGCTACTGAATGTTTGGGAAGAGGCAGTGATTCTTGAATAGGGACCCAGGAACTGGGCAAGGATTTGGGAGATATTTAGGAGGCAGATGCACAGTACGAAGTTTTCGCTGGAGAGGGGGTAGAGGCAAGGGGAGAATGTAATCCAGCTCCCAACAGTCTAGTCTGGATGTGTCTGTCACGGTCACCAATAGCACAGGGGCAGCCTGGGAGGAAGGATAATGGATTATAGTTGGGGGTGCTTGGGAGATATTAATGTTGTAAATGTGTACAAGACAATTGTACCATCTGTCTGTCTGTCTGTCCATCATTTACCTATCTGTCTATGTCTGGAACTAAAAGAGAAAGAACATTGTTTGTGTGGAGATAAATAATTGAGGGTTATTTGCATTTTCACGGAGAGAAGACTGCTCAACATTTCCCAGTGACGTTGCCTGGGAGCCAGTCCTGGCCATGGACCCTGAGCACCATCTGACCCTGGGCACCATCTTGCTCCCAGGAAAGGGTTTTCCTTCTAATAAGAGGATGAAAGAAAAGCCCCCACTGCCTGTGGACTGTGTTGGGGGATGAAGGCCAGCGTGGTGAGGACTGTAGGGGAAAAGTGGAAAGAGTCCTTAGTGGCATTGTCTCCTGCGTCGCCCTCAACTGCAGGCCTCCTGTGAGGTTCCACGTCTTTGCCGTCTAAACCACATTTAGTTTAGTACTCTGGTGCTTCACACACAGCTTATCCAAACTGAAAGACTTCTGCCCATGAGATTCTGTGGAAAGAATTGCAAATGGATGGACAGGCACCTTACTGTGTGTTTAAATAGGCACTGGACTGAGGGAGCTTTTACTTTTTCTCTGGTTTGAAAAGCTAGAAAGGAAAGATGACAGTGGGGAAGGAAGTGGGGGACCTGCCCACAGATAACAAGACAGTAAATAGTTTGTTGAGCATCGAGACCAAAGACCACGCCTGACAATGGCTCTGATCTGCACGGTTGTAAAATTTCTTCCAGGCTGGACAGCAGGGGTGCGGGTGGGGCAGCTGGCACACTGGAGATCAGAGGGCAGTCGAGGGCCTGGAGCACATAATGAGTAACTCATGTTAATGGTCATGACAGGGTACGGGGCCTACAGGAATTCAGCCATGAACCTGGCTGATCAAATGCAGGATGGGAAAAAGCAATGTATGTCTGGAACATAGAGAATGGGGGAAGTGGTATGAGATAATAATGGAGAGGTGGGCGAAAGCGGGTTTTATAGGACATCTGCGTAAAGAGTTGAGGCTTTTTATCTAAAGGAGCTGAGAAGCCAGGGAAAGGATGTAAGTAATCAGGGCAATGCTGTGACCTGGCGTTTTAAAGAGACCACTCTGGAGGCTGTGTGGGGAATGGATTGCAGGCGGCCAGAGAGGAGTCGGGAGGATGGTCGGGACTGCAGTGCCTCAGACAGGAGGTAATGATGGCTCAGCCCCAGGGTAACAGGGGGCAGACAGAGAAATGAGTGGTTTCCCGGGTAATTGGAGGGTGGAACCAATAACACTCGTTGATGGATTAGATTATGGGGTAAGGAGAAGCAAAAAGTCAGACACAATCTCTAAATTCCAGTCTTTAGCAAGGTAATAGATAGTGATACCATTACTGATAAGGGAATTTTGGAGGAGAAATCAGAGTTAGTGTGGGAGGACGGAGGGGTAAGAGAGAGTTCTACCTTGGTCACCTCACGTGGAAATGTCAAATACGGTCATGCGTCACCTAACAACAGGAACACAGTCTGAGAAATGCATCCTGAGGTGATTTTGTCATTGCGCCAGCATCGTAGATTACATGTCCCAAAGCTAGCTGGGACAGTGCCTGCACCCCGGCGGCAGGCACAGCCTACAGCTCTCAGGCTGCAGACTTGCCCATCACGCGACTGAGCTCTGTAGGCCGCTGGGAAGCAGTGTGAACGCGTGTGCACATACCCACATCCAGACTCAGAAAAGGTCCTGTAAAATCACGGAGTTGTAGCCTTACAGGATCACTGTCCTCTATACAGTCTGTTGCTGGCTTTATATGGTAAAACTGTGGACAGTTAGATGCTTAAGTTTAGAGCTCAGAGGACAGAAAAGGAATAACAGGCAATTTTGTAAATGGTATGAGTACAGTGGTTACACGCTAACCCGTCTTCCCCAGCACCACTGCGTGGCACCCGTGTTATCTGGAGAGAATGGACTCTTCCCCTGGAGTCTAGTGGGGACGTTGGTCACTTTCTCACAACCAGAACACTCCTTCTCCACATCCTAGACATTGATTCAGGCAGCTTAGATGGAGCTATTCTGCTCACATCTCCTCTCCTCTGGGTCATTCCATCAGCACTGCGCATGGTCACACACCATCAAGTTCACAAACTCATCCTAGAGGAATTGGGTCAGGAGGAGGTCTGTAAAAACCCAGGCAAAGGAGACATGCAGAGTCTAATTTTCTGGGAACTTCTAAAAAAGAATGTTTCCCTCCCTTCTGAGAACGCTGAACATGCTACCCTGACCTAGTCTCCCTCACTGCGGATGGCGAGGGTGATGTAGGGTGCAGGGGAATTTGCTTTCACTGCTGTTGCGAGTTGTTTTTTGAAAATGGATGCCACATACTGATACACACCCATGTACGAGGTCTGACAATTAGGTTCATAAACTCCTTTTGGAGAAAGTGCTACATGCCTCGCTGCTGAGTGTCACTAGGGTCACCCTCGAAGAACCCCCCTGGGGAAGCAGTGCACCAACACCAGCACTTTCAAGCGCTCCACCTTTCAAGCACTTTCTCTGATGCTCATTCCAGAAAAAGAGTTCCAATATTGCTTTGAACTTGGTACACAGCTTCCCAAGGGGAGCACTTCGAGGGTGACCATAGCGATATTCAGCTATGAGGAGCTATGTAGCCCTGTCTAGGATGAGTCTGTGAACTTAATTGTGTGTGTGAATGTGCACGGTGCTGATGGAATGACCCAGCAGAGAAGAACAGACAGAGGATGGAGGAAGGACGAACCCATCACCAGAGCGCTGTCCTTGTGACGGTCCCAGAGACTCAGAGGAGACGTGTCACAGGGACAGGGCCACTTCCCTTCTCAAAGGGCAGAACAAGGATGTGAACGTGGATGAGAGTACATGTGTAAGTTTGTGCCGGAAGTCTCCGATTTACTTTCTGGGCCGAGTATGAATCAGCACTGTCTGCCCAGATCTGTGGGAAAGGACACGATTCAGATGTGACTCCTATGAATCATTGCTCCCGTGCAAGGTGGCCATTTTCTTCATCAGGCTCTTGGAAAATGACCTTTCATGTTCTAGAACTTTCAAAACTTTTTATAGTAGATTTTTGGTTTATCAAATTCTAAATAAAAGTTTGCTTTATAATTTTTTGAAAGGTTTGCTATGCATAGAGAGGATTGGAAGGGTACAGAGGGTAGCTATGCTTTTTTTTTGCTGTCAGTTTAAGCTTTAGGCACCTAGATTCAGATTCTACTAAAGAGCAGTTTAGAATGTTCTGCCTGACACATTCAGAGGCCATCAACATTCATGCTGTTCTCAGTCCGTCGTGTAGTCCCCAAGTTAGCTCCGTCGGGGTCGCTGTGGACACAGCCCTCCATGCTCCTTCCCTCATGTTTCCTCCAGCTCTTTGGTTGGAAGAACTTTCTTCAAAGTGGAAAAAATGATTTGTAACTGAAGTATATATTCTTAATAGCCCAGACAAAAAATAAAATGTCAGCTGCATGTGGTGGCTCACCCCTGTTATCCCAGCATCTGGGAGGCCAAGGCAGGAGGATCCTTTGAGCTCAGGAGTTCAAGACCAGCCTGAGCAAGAACAAGACCCTGGTCTCTATTAAAAATAGAAAAAATAAGCTAGGCAGGGTAGCAGAGCAGGTAGTCCCAGCTATGTGGGACTAGATCACTTGAGCCCAGGAGTTTGAGGTTGCTGTGAGCTGTGATGACACCATGACACTCTAGCCCGAGTCACAGAGTGAGACTCTGTCTAGTTTTACAAGAAGCATCAAACAGAGAAACTGCATGAAGTTTCAAGATGATTAGCTATGACTTCTAGTTAGAAGTTAGTGGGACGGTCTCTCACAACTCAAAGATTTTGGCTAACAAAATAAATTATTTAGACTACTACGAAGACCATGTGGAAGAGAAAAGAGTGTGTTTTATGAATACTCTGATGGGTTTGAGCTTGTTTTAGCCCCTGAAAAATGCACAAAGCCACTTAACAGACTTGAAACATAACCTCTCCCGGTGCAGTCTCTGCAGCTGTGCCCGTCTGCAGAGCTGGCACAGCCCCCACCTCTACCTGCAGAATTGGTTTTAAATCCTGATGACACATGGCTGAGAGTAAGAACTAGTTTCATTCAGGTGAAGTCAAATCTGAGTCAATCCCATCGTTCATGAAACAAAGCAGCTTTGGGCAGAGATGAAAATGTAAGGCTTACTATTATGTTGTTTCTTTTTTTTTTTTTTTCTTTTTTTTTTTTTATTGTTGGGGATTCATTGAGGGTACAATAAGCCAGTTACACTGATTGCAATTGTTAGGTAAAGTCCCTCTTGCAATCATGTCTTGCCCCCATAAAATGTGACACACACTAAGGCCCCACCCTCCTCCCTCCATCCCTCTTTCTGCTCCCCCCCCCATAACCTTAATTGTCATTAATTGTCCTCATATCAAGATTGAGTACATAGGATTCATGCTTCTCCATTTTTGTGATGCTTTACTAAGAATAATGTCTTCCACTTCCATCCAGGTTAATACGAAGGATGTAAAGTCTCCATTTTTTTTAATGGCTGAATAGTATTCCATGGTATACATATACCACAGCTTGTTAATCCATTCCTGGTTTGGTGGGCATTTAGGCTGTTTCCACATTTTGGCAATGGTAAATTGAGCTGCAATAAACAGTCTAGTACAAGTGTCCTTATGATAAAAGGATTTTTTTCCTTCTGGGTAGATGCCCAGTAATGGGATTGCAGGATCGAATGGGAGGTCTAGGTTGAGTGCTTTGAGGTTTCTCCATACTTCCTTCCAGAAAGGTTGTACTAGTTTGCAGTCCCACCAGCAGTGTAAAAGTGTTCCCTTCTCTCCACATCCACGCCAGCATCTGCAGTTTTGAGATTTTGTGATGTGGGCCATTCTCACTGGGGTTAGATGATATCTCAGGGTTGTTTTGATTTGCATTTCTCTAATATATAGAGATGATGAACATTTTTTCATGTGTTTGTTAGCCATTCGTCTGTCGTCTTTAGAGAAAGTTCTATTCATGTCTCTTGCCCATTGATATAAGGGATTGTTGGCTTTTTTTATGTGGATTAATTTGAGTTCTCTATAGATCCTGGTTATCAAGCTTTTGTCTGATTGAAAATATGCAAATATCCTTTCCCATTGTGTAGGTTGTCTCTTTGCTTTGGTTATTGTCTCCTGAGCTGTACAGAAGCTTTTCAGTTTAATGAAGTCCCATTTGTTCATTTTTGTTGTTGTTGCCATTGTCATGGCAGTCTTCTTCATGAAGTCTTCCCCCATGCCAATATCTTCCAGTGTTTTACCTATGCTTTCTTTGAGGATTTTTATTGTTTCATGCCTTAAATTTAAGTCCTTTATCCATCTTGAATCAATTTTTGTGAGTGGGGAAAGGTGTGGGTCCAGTTTCAGTCTTTTACATGTAGACATCCAGTTCTCCCAACACCATTTATTGAATAGGGAGTCTTTCCCCCAAGGTAAGTTCTTGTTTGGTTTATCAAAGATTAGGTGGTTGTAAGATGTTAGTTTCATTTCTTGGTGTTCAATTCGATTCCAAGTGTCTATGTCTCTGTTTTTGTGCCAGTACCATGCTGTCTTGAGCACTATGGCTTTGTAGTACAGACTAAAATCTGGTATGCTGATGCCCCCAGCTTTATTTTTGTTACTAAGAACTGCCTTAGCTATACGGGGTTTTTTCCGGTTCCATACAAAACGCAGAATCATTTTTTCCAAATCTTGAAAGTACGATGTAGGTACTTTGATAGGAATGGCATTGAATAGGTAGATTGCTTTGGGAAGTATAGACATTTTAACAATGTTGATTCTTCCCATCCATGAGCATGGTATGTTCTTCCATTTGTTAATATCCTCTGCTATTTCCTTTCTGAGGATTTCATAGTTTTCCTTATAGAGGTCCTTCACCTCCTTCGTTAGGTATATTCCTAGGTATTTCATTTTCTTTGAAACTATGGTGAAGGGAGTTGTGTCCTTAATTAGCTTCTCATCTTGACTGTTATTGGTGTATACAAAGGCTACTGACTTGTGGACATTGATTTTATATCCTGAAACATTACTGTATTTTTTGATGACTTCTAGGAGTCTTGTGGTTGAGTCTTTGGGGTTCTCTAAGTATAAGATCATGTCGTCAGCAAAGAGGGAGAGTTTGACCTCCTCTGCTCCCATTTGGATTCCCTTTATTTCCTTGTCTTGCCTAATTGTATTGGCTAGAACTTCCAGCACTATGTTGAATAGTAAAGGTGACAGAGGACAACCTTGTCTGGTTCCAGTTCTAAGAGGAAAAGCTTTCAGTTTTACTCCATTCAGTAAAATATTGGCTGTGGGTTTGTCATAGATAGCTTCAATCAGTTTTAGAAATGTGCCACCTATGCCTATACTCTTCAGTGTTCTAATTAGAAAAGGATGCTGGATTTTATCAAATGCTTTTTCTGCATCTATTGAGAGGATCATGTGATCTTTATTTTTGCCTCTGTTAATATGGTGGATAACGTTTATGGACTTGCGTATGTTAAACCAGCCTTGCATCCCTGGGATGAAGCCTACTTGATCATGATGAATGACTTTTTTGATGATAAGCTGTAATCTATTGGCTAGGATTTTGTTGAGAATTTTTCCATCTATATTCATGAGTGAGATTGGTCTGAAATTCTCCTTTTTGCTTGGGTCTTTTCCTGGTTTTGGTATCAGGGTGATGTTTGCTTCATAGAATGTGTTGGGGAAGATTCCTTCTTCCTCAATTTTTTGGAATAATTTCTGCAGTACAGGAATAAGCTCTTCCTTGAAGGTTTGATAGAATTCTGGAGTGAAGCCATCTGGACCAGGGCATTTTTTAGTTGGAAGCTTTTGTATTGTTTCTTTGATCTCAGTGCTTGAAATTGGTCTGTTCAGGAGGTCTATTTCTTCCTGGCTAAGTCTAGGGAGAGGGTGTGATTCCAAATATTGATCCATTTCCTTCACATTGTCAAATTTCTGGGCATAGAGTTTCTGGTAGTATTCAGAGATGATCTCTTGTATCTCTGTGGGATCAGTTGTTATTTCCCCTTTATCGTTTCTGATTGAGGTTATTAGAGATTTTACTTTTCTATTTCTAGTTAGTCTGGCCAATGGTTTATCTATTTTATTTATTTTTTCTAAAAACCAACTCCTTGTTCCATTAATTTTCTGAATGATTCTTTTGTTTTCAATTTCATTGATCTCTGATTTGATTTTGGATATTTCTTTTCTTCTACTGGGTTTAGGCTTAGATTGTTCTTCTTTTTCCAATTCCATAAGATCTCTTGTGAGATTGTTGATGTGCTCTCTTTCTGTTTTTCGAATGTAGGCATCCAAAGCGATGAATTTTCCTCTCAAAACTGCTTTTGCAGTATCCCACAGGTTTTGGTAGCTTGTGTCTTCATTGTTGTTATGCTCAAGGAAGTTAATGATTTCCTGTTTTATTTCTTCCTTCACCCATCTGTTATTCAACAGAAGATTGTTTAATTTCCATGCCTTTGTGTGGGGTTGAGCATTTTTGTTAGAGTTGAGTTCCATCTTTAGTGCCTTATGGTCTGAAAAGATACAAGGTAAAATTTCAATTCTTTTGATTCTGTTGATATTTGTTTTGTGTCCCAGGATATGATCAATTTTGGAGAATGTTCCATGGGGTGATGAGAAGAATGTATATTCTTTATCTTTGGGGTGGAGTGTTCTATATACGTCTATCAAGCATAGTTGGTCTAGGGTCTCATTTAAATCTCTTACATCTTTGTTTAATTTCTGTTTAGAGGATCTGTCCAGCTCTGTAAGAGGTGTGTTAAAGTCCCCTGTTATGATGGTATTATCAGATATCATATTGCTCAGACTGAGTAAGGTCTGCTTCAAGAATCTGGGAGCATTTAAATTGGGTGCATAAATATTTAGAATTGAAATGTCTTCTTGTTGTAATTTTCCCTTGACCAATATAAAGTGACCATCTTTGTCTTTTTTTACTTTAGTTGCTTTAAATCCACATGTATCTGAAAATAAGATTGCAACTCCTCTTTTCTTCTGAATTCCATTTGCCTGAAAAATTGTCTTCCAACCCTTGACTCGGAGCTTTAATTTGTCTTTTGAAGCCAGGTGTGTTTCTTGCAGACAGCAAATGGATGGCTTGTGTTTTTTAATCCAGTCAGCCAATCTATGTCTCTTCAGTGGGGAATTCAAGCCATTAACATTTATTGAGATAATTGATAAGTGTGGTAGTATTCTATTCGTCTTATTTGGTGAGAGTCCATTGTTTAGTTTTATCTTTTGCATCAGTGTGGAGGTTAGGTTCTGTCCTTTGATTTCTGAGTTCTTACTTTGCTGCTGATCCATTGTGGTGGTCAGTGTGCAGAACCGGTTGAAGTATTTCCTGTAGAGCTGGTCTTGTTGTGGCGAATTTCCTCAATGTTTGTATATCCGTAAATGATTTGATTTCTCCGTCAATTTTGAAGCTTAGCTTAGCAGGGTACAGAATTCTGGGCTGAAAATTGTTCTGTTTAAGTAGATTAAAGGTAGATGACCATTGTCTTCTTGCTTGGAAAGTTTCATTAGAGAAGTCTGTGGTAACTCTGATGGATTTGCCCCTGTAGGTCAACTGGCGCTTACTCCTGGCAGCTTGCAGAATCTTTTCTTTTGTCTTGACTTTGGACAGGTTCATCACAATGTGTCTTGGAGAAGCTCGGTTAGAGTTGAGGTGACCCGGGGTCCGATATCCCTCTGAAAGCAGTATGTCAGAATCTTTGGTGATGTTTGGGAAATTTTCTTTTATAATATTCTCTAGTATGGCTTCCATTCCTCTGGGGCATTCTTCTTCCCCTTCTGGAATTCCTATAACTCGTATGTTGGAACGCTTCATAAAGTCCCATAATTCTGACAGTGAACGTTCTGCTTTCTCTCTCTTCTTTTCTGCCTCTTTTACTGTCTGAGTTATCTCAAGAACTTTGTCTTCTACCTCTGAAATTCTTTCTTCTGCATGGTCTAACCTGTTGCTGATACTTTCCATTGCATCTGTAAGTTCCCTAATTGACTGTTTCAGTTCCTTCAGGTCTGCTATATCCTTTTTATATTCTTCATATCGTTCATCTCTTATTTGATTCTGTTTTTGGATTTCCTTTTGGTTATTTTCCACTTTATTAGCAATTTCCTTCATTGTTTCCATCATTTCTTTCATTGTTTTCAACATGTGTATTCTAAATTCCCTTTCTGTCATTCCTAACATTTCTATACTGGTGGAATCATTTGCAGTAGCTACCTCATGGTCCCTTGGTGGGGTTGTTCTAGACTGGTTCTTCATGTTGCCTGGAGTTTTCTGCTGATTCTTCCTCATGAGTGATTTCTTTTATCTGTTTGCTTGCCCTAATTTTCCTTTCACTTCCTCTTGCTCTTTAAGTTCTTGTGCCTGTGGACTAAAGGTTACCGGACCAGAAGGGTGAGAAGGTTGAAGAGCAAAAAAAAAGGGGATGAAAGAAAGGAGGACCGAGTGATTAGAAAAAAAGAAAGATAGAGAAAGGAGAGGGGGTGGGTATAAGGAATATTGACAAAAAGAAGAGAGGCACAGAAAGAGGGAGACAGGGCAATATAGGTGTACAGTAGGGTACTTTGACACAACCTTAAAAAACCCCACCTTCTGGGGGTGCCCAGTTGCGTGGTTCCCTTGAGGTCAGCAGCTCTTTGCTAACCTGATCAGACACAGTACCCCACCTCCACCAAGTAGAGAGGAAAGACAAAAATGCTATAAATCAAACCAAAAGAAGCAAACAGAAAACTTTACAGGGATAAAATTGGGTGAAAAACCAAATTATATCGGTAGAAACACTAGCAAAAATGAAGTTGAAGTTATTAAAAAAGGCAGCAATGGGAAATTATAATTAAACTAGGAAAATTGAGAAAGAAAAAGGGATCTGTGTGGAAAAGATTGAAATTAAAAAAACAAAAGAATATCAGCAACGTCAAAATAAACAAACAAAAAAAACAACCAAGCAAAAAAAGAAAGAAAAAAATACACAACCAAAAACAAAGCAGTTTGTATATGTTATTGAATATTGTCTGGGCAACACGTGGTCTTCTGGGGTATGAGATGTTAGTCACAGTTCAGATACGACTGGAGGCTGCTGATTACTCAAACCCCAGCAGGTAGACACCCTGAATCTCTCTTCAGCCTACTTAAAAGGCACTTCGAACTTGTAAACTTGTTGAGCAGAAGCTTTCCCAGCTTTCTTGCTGGAATCGCTGCTGAAGTGGCTATCCACTTACTCAGTGTGCCAAAACTGGTCTCACTCTGCCCCTGAGGGTTAGGGCTGCAAGGCGGCTCAGACCCCACCCTTAGGCTACTTGGTTGCTGGGTTACCAGCTCCCACCCGTTTCTAGCTCTGCGACCCTGAGGGCAGAGCTTGCCAGGGCAGATCGCTGACAATGGATCCATGTGACCCACCGCCAAACACTATTAGCTCCGTCTGGCTCAGCGGCTCAGACTGGGGCCCTAGACAACGGCCAAAGTTCTCGCACTCCCGCTCAGGCCTTCCCCAAGGCAGTTCAACTCAGTGCCAAGTCCAAGGACATCAAAACAGTTCACAGGTAAGGCCTTTCTGGTTTGCAGTCTCGCTGCTACTGAACTTACAGTTGTGGGCAGGTTTAGACGGATTGAACACACGCGACCACTTGCCGGTTTTCCACGGATTTAGTCCTCCTCTTGGGGTCCAGAAGTCTCTCGCTGACTCCCTGTATCCTCATAGGAGTGATGATAGGCAGTTCCCACCAGCCAGAGACGCCTGGAGTCCTATCTCCCCAGAGTCACGGTGCCCAGATGCAAGGAAGCTGTTACTCGGCTGCCATCTTGCTCCGCCTCTCACTATTATGTTGTTTCAAACACATGGCCCAGGAGAGAGTAAAACCACACATTCCTAAAACACAGCCACTGGCCAGTTCCTGGATTTTTGAAAGAATACCAGTGTTCACTGCCTCCAAGATGTTTTACTCAAATAGATTTTAGTCATGGTTCCTCCAGCTATCAATGCGTAGCTGTTTGAAGTTAAAATTATATACATTAGTGTATATAAGGATTATATATTATATATATATATGTTATTATACATAATTTAAGATTTAAGTATATCTTAGCTTTAACTTATAAAATTGCATATGTTATATAAAGAGGATGCCAAAAGATGTACACATATTTTAAGAAAGGAAAAAACTGTATTAAAATTGAAATAATATGTACCAATAACTGAAGATGAAAACAAGTTACATGGTGACAAGAGTAGCAGATTTGGGGTGAAATCCGATTTGGATGTGGTGTAATTCTGCACTGCCCTGTGGTCCTGATTCCTTCCTCTGCTGTGGGGAACACGGGGTGCCCCAAACCCAGCGAGATTTCCATCTTCTGAGCCCATGTAGAGTTTTTCAAAGTGTTCTCCTAGAATCTGCTCCGTTGAACGCTCTCTGCGGGAGGGTTACAGCTCTTTACCATGTTTATATCTGAGAAGCTTTAGCCAATGAAATAGCACACAAAAGGCTGGTTGCCACTTCCAGCAAAACTTTGAGACCATTGCACCCCTCTGCCATTTTCCTTTCCTCCTTCATGAGACTGACAACGGCGAGGTGGGAATTGCTTCAGCAAGGTGAGAATTGCTTGTTTAGCCTTGATCCAGGAGTGAAGAAATGCTGAGTAGAGCCACAGCCAAGCGGCAGCTGCCCCAGAAAGAGAATAAGAAACAAAGTATTGTTGTTATAACCCACTGAGAACTTTGTGATTTCATTACTGCAGCATCACCTAACTCATCCTTACTGACAGACTCCCAGAGAAAGGGGTTCTTTGTGTCAGATACATTTTGGAAAGGTGGCACATGGTATCCCACTCAGAGAAGAGTGACAGTGGCATTTTAAAGCACGCAAAAGGATCCTGCAGAAAAGAACGGTTTATACTGTGAATCTAGCAAATCCCCAGTTATCTTGGTGAAATCAGTATCTTTTTACTGAACACATTTTTGTAAAGAGTTGCCCGAATGTCTATTTCTTTTTTAAAATCTATTTACCTGAAAGAGAGAGTGATTCAAGACTGTTGTGGCTTTTGTGATCTTATTCAAACTATTAATTACTAGTTTCATTCCTTTGTTACTTCACTTATTCCTTTATTCATTCACTCATTCATCCTCGTGATGATGAAAAAATACGCAGTGGCACTGGGGATGCTACAAGATATTTATGACAGATAAGGTCTCTCACTGCCGTCTTGTTGGGTGTGTAAGAAATATCACCGTCATTACTTTTTAGTGTATGACTCAGCTTCAGACTCATGTCTAAGTTTTGACCTAGTTCCAGGTTTTAAGAGCACGGTGCTGCTGGCTACTAGGCAGATGTCCACACTGGTCACTGTTCCAACGTCCAGACCACTGCCCGTTCCCGTGGCAGCTTCAGGACTGGAGCCGTGCTGCTGACATGCTAGTTTCATGCCAAACCTGGGGCATCTTTATGACTCCCTATGACCCCGTGTTCCAGTGCACATTG
Organism: Nycticebus coucang; assembly: GCF_027406575.1. NCBI lineage: Eukaryota > Metazoa > Chordata > Mammalia > Primates > Lorisidae > Nycticebus > Nycticebus coucang. Next base: position 3,256,784 of record NC_069788.1, read on the forward strand.
CCCTGCTATTCCTTCCTAGGTTGGATAGTGCTGCCGAGAGGCAGGGCTCTGCTCCGTGCTTTGGGACGTAGGAGGCACCATTCTACTTGTGATGGCCCCATGGTTTCTGGCCCCAGGGGTACACATGCTTACCCCCTACCCCCAGTTAGTCAATGAACCGTAATCTTCCCACTGCTGGGAAGGGATTTTGCAGATGTAACTGAAGTCCCAAGTCAGTAGACCTTGAAAGAGAGAGGTTATTCTGGTGAGCCTGACCTCACTGCAGAAGCCTTTGAAAGCAAAGCGTTTTCTCTGATGGTCGCAGAGCAGCAGGTCACAGGGAGAAAGCTCAAGAAGGACCCCACACACCACAGCGCAAAGCTGGAGCCACTCAGTGGGGACACTGCCTGACAGCCAGCGAGGGAGGGCGGACCTCTGCCAGCCTGGACGGGCTGAGACGCCCATCTCTCCCCAGGGAGCTGAGCACTGGGCCTGGCCCAGCCCTGGGATGGCATTGCTGGGCCATGGAACGTGCTGGATCTGCAGCACCAGCTGATACGTGGCACTGCAAGCAGCTGAGTCTGTGGGATGCATTTAGGAGCAACGGCAAACTAATTGCTGCCTGGGCTCCAGCATCTTTGCTCCCTCTCTCCTTCTCCTCTTCCTGCTGAGGGTCCTGTTTCTAGGTTAGAGGAGTGAGCGAGGCAGAGGGGAGCCTGTGTGTCGTTTACTTCTCCTAAGCTTCGCACCCTCTTCCTCACACCCCTTTCACTTCCCCTGTGTGTTTTCCTAAAATTTTAGACATTTCAAAAGCAAACTTAGACATCCATATGAACTCTCCCTCTCTCCATCCTGCACAGTACCCACCGGGGACCCCCACACGGTCAGGCCTAGAAAGGAGGGAAATACTCCACGGACTGGGACCCTCCTGTTTCCCCACCCCGGCAGCGCTATCCTGCCTCCAGGTGATTTAGATGTGGCAGAGCACAGCTTCCCAGCAGTGACATTGCCAGCCTGGGCCACGCAGCCCACACCTCACTGCATTTGTGACAGAGGGACACAGCAGGCAGCCATGCCCTAGGCCCCAGCCGGGGGCACCACCCTGAGGCGGCAGCATGTAGCAGCAATGGACTGATGGACTGAAATTCTAACAACTCTCAGTCAGAGAAGAAATCACCAGGTGAAACCTCCTGGGATCAGGTTCTTTGCTTGGTGGACCCTGTCCTGCCTGGGCAGTTCATGAACAGTTGTCTCTCTGGGGTCCGAGAAGGAGGCTAGACCTGGACGAGGGTCTGGAGTGACAGAGCTGCTAAGAGTCACAGCCAGGCAGTGCCCAGGCCAGGCAGTGTGCACATGTCCCCACATGTCCTATGGTTCAGCCCCATTGTGAACCTGCAAGGCTGGTGAATCCCTGTTCTAACCCTGGGAACCCTGAGTCACAGAGAGGTTAATAATCTGTCCAATTCACACACTTTCTAAGGGAGAAATCAGGTCAGTCAGAAAGGAAGTGTGAGCAGGGGGGTAGTCAGGGCACCACCTAGCAGGAATCCCCACCACTGCCCTGGTCTCCACAGGCTTCCTCCCAGCTGGGACCTCGAGAATGACGGAGGGAAAGCTGCGTGGTTCAGTGGCAGAGAGAGTGGCACCCAGGTGAACCTGAATTAGTTGGCAAAGAATCCAAATTGAATACGGAGTTGTGATTGAGATCTGAATGAATGCAGGACACACTGGACACACTTCCGTGGTGACCCCAAATGTGGTTATGTTTGTTTGCTCTGGGCTTCCCCAGAGGCTTCCAGTCAGCTCACCACTCCTTCTCTCCTCCATGTCCAGAAACATTTGATTCCATCTGCCCCGCTGATTATTTGTTGCCTTGTATTACAGTCTGCCCTCACCAAACAGTCCACCCCATCGTCGTTAGGATTTATGCCCCTTTCCCCCAGGAACGTGGTGAGTCCAGCACTCAGGGAGACCTTGACAACTGGGAGGAGAAACAGAAACCCAGATCTTCTGAACAGCCACTCTGGTCCTTGGGCCAAAGGGCAAACGCTGACACTGTGCCTGAGATAGGACTTCCCGGTCGAGGTGGGGGCTGGCGTCCCAGTAGGCGCTGGGGTCCCAGTTCCCTGAACCCAGCCGACCTGGTTCAATTACTCTGCTGACCTGGAAAGTTCTGCTGCAGCACAGCTGGAATTGGAAAGTGAAAGTGAAGCTGCAGTAGCACAGGTGGCCTGAACAGAGAGCAAAGTAAACTGGACAAGTCTCAAGGTAACAGAGACCTTTCACTCAAGAACAAAGAGAAGCTTAGAGGCCTCTGAGGAGAGCTGGGGGTGGGTCCCTCTAACGCTGGGGACAAGATGAGGGGGATGGAGGGAGGCACAGCGGCTGCAGGGTGTGAGGTCTTCCTCTCAGTTTGAAATTGGCTGTGAGTCTTCCTACGGCCTCTCTGTGCCTCCGGCAGTGCTGCCCTTCTCCACTGGCCATGGTCAGCATCCCTTTCTGCTGGTCCTTGCTTGCCTGGGTTACTTTGCAGCCACATCCTTTCCCTTTTTGGTGGGAACTGCAGAGTGGTGATTGGCCCTCTGCCCTGACCTCATGGTCCAGCAGGCTGGGCTTTCCTCCAGCCCTGGAAGGCTTCTTCTCTGCGTCCCTTCTTGGGGGGAACAGAGGTCATCAATCTTTTTTTTTTTTTTTTGTAGAGACAGAGTCTCACTTTATGGCCCTCGGTAGAGTGCTGTGACATCACACGGCTCACAGCAACCTCCAACTCCTGGGCTTAAGTGATTCTTTTGCCTCAGCCTCCCGAGTAGCTGGGACTACAGGCGCCCGCCACAACGCCCGGCTATTTTTTGGTTGCAGTTCAGCTGAGGCCGGGTTTGAACCCGCCACCCTCGGTATATGGGGCCGGCACCTTACCGACTGAGCCACAGGTGCCGCCCAGGTCTTCAATCTTTTTTTTTCCCCTCTGTGGCTCATTGGAAGAAGAGTTGTGTTGGGTCACACAGTAAATACAAAAACACTAATGACAGCACTGACAGAAAGGTCCTTCCTGTGATGTCCCACACACCCCCACAGATGAGCAAAGGTCCTCAAATAATCTGCATGTGGCCCACTGGCTGGAGTTTGGACACCCCAGGTATTGAGGTGTCAAGGTCCCTTTGAGCATGCCACTTATCAGGGCAAGGGACTGGTTTGTCTCCGGCCCCAGCCTATATAGCTGTGTTCCAGACACCAACTGTTATGCTGTTATCTGGCTCGGGAACAATTGCTCTTAGGTGCCTGAAGGTTATTTACTTTAGCAGAAGTGGGGGGAGAGAGTCTTTGAGAGAGTAAAGCAGTCTTCTTAGAAAGATAGATCTTAGCCTTTAGCAGAGCTTAGTGATCTTCAGCAGAGACACGCCGTGCTGTCGCTCTGCAGGCAGGAGAGGAGACAGAGTCAGAGTGAGCCGGTCCGTGATAGAATGCGCATGCTCCCGACTGCCTTCTCCTCCAGCCTAATATAAGGCTGATCTCGTGCCCCTCAACAGCCCAGGTGTAGAGATGGCCAATTCACCACTGCTCTCATCTCACAAGCTCTCATGCTTGTTAGGAGAGCTAAATCCCTCTCCATGCCCTTTTCACCAAGGGGTTCCATTATTGAGCTATACAGGTAATTCTTATAACTCTCACTCCTCCTAGCTGTAGGCTAGATGGGCTGCTACATCCCCCCCTCCTTTTTATATACAAACAAAATTTTTAATGTGGCAAGGGTAGTTCTTTCTGTTATCTAGCCCTTTTCTTTCTAGGCAAAAGAATATGGTAATTTAAATTTCAGCGGCCACTAAAGGAAAAATGGTGATTGTAATGTTAATTCCCTTAAGGGTCCTTTGACTTGAGAAAACAAACTGAGAAAAATCTTAGCTGAGAGAATTTACTATTTCTTTAACTGTATGAACTTTCCTTTGATATTTACTTAATGGACAAACAAAAGATAACGCTTTTCTTGCAATCTTTGCAAGCAAGGATTTTTCTCTCACTATTCCAAGGTTTTGCTACTCACGGTCCTAACAAATCCACCCTTCACAGATCTCAAAAGACTGTTCCTCTCCCATCCAAGTACTAACCAGGTCTGACCCTGCTTAGCTTTGGAGATCAGATGAGATGGGGCGCATTCAGGTTGGTATGGCCGTAGACAAGGCTGTTCCTCTCTAAGGCTCTGTTACTCATGGTCCTTCAGGGGTCCCACACTTCACAGTTCCTCAGAGTTTTTCCTGCTTTCAAGCTGCTTTTCCAGCGGAATTTTTGCTAATTGATTCCAGACCCTTCTTCTAATGGTGCTCCCCAGCACAAAGGTGGTTTAACTCTCAGTTACCCTCCCCTCCCTTTGTCCTCCCTCTCATAATCTTCTAAAGGAGTCACTTACCCCGAGTGTCCCTTTCCCCTTTGGGCTGTGTCCAGGCTCTTTAGCTGGACCTGGTTATAGTACACGGACGCTGATGAGAGGTGGGTTACTCCTTCACCATGTGGGATAACCAAATATTCCACTAACACATTTAATCTAATTCTTCTCCATCATCATCCATTGGTCTGGTTTCATTTCCTTGGTTTTATGCTGAGGCACCACAGGTCTAAACAAGCTGGCAGAGTGCTCCCATGACATAGAATTGAATTATACTGTTTTTCTGAGAATAGTTAGAAATGAAAATGTTAAACTATGTTGTTTTAACGTCTTCATTTACCAGTGGGTCCTGATTCTGGCCCAACTGATCATTTCCCTACAATAAAGGTGTTCCATCTTTATCAAATTGAGAACGGCATTTGTTTGCCCAATTAAAGCATTTTTTACACTTGGGACATACACCTGGAGGTTTACATGCTCTTTGTTCCTTTTCTTTAGCATTCAGCATTCTTTTCCCTTTTAAACACTCTTCTCTTATGGCCTAGCTTCCCACACTTACAGCATCTGATGTTAACTGGGGGATTTACCCTCTGATCTTCTAGCTGCCCAATTTGAGTTGTCATGTCCATACAGCATTTACTGGCTTCAACTATAAGATTATTCATCTGATCTCTCAACTGTTTAATATCAGCTGCCATGACCTTAATCTGATCTTTAAGCTGTTCCATCTGATATTCAAATGCTGTATCTCATTTGCCATAATTCTTCTGTATTCGTTTTTTCTTTTGGCCTTTTACTTTTTACAATCTTCCCTTTTCAACTCTTCTTAGAATCTTTGGCTGCTTTAAAGGGACAGGGAGCTCTCTTTAGCTGTTTCTTTTACTCTGGAGTCTTAACTTTTTTTACAAAACCTCACTTCCCCTGTTTCACCCACCCCCTTAATCTACCTCAATTCCTTTCTTTCAAACAGAACTCTTAACTGCCAGAAAGGGATTTGGGGCGACGGTCTTTCAAAAGCTACTTCCTTCTGGCAATGGGTGAAGATACAGGGGACAGCAGTTAGAAGTTCTCTTCCCTAACTTAATAAACTCCCACAACCTGTTCCCAAACTTTTCTCTTTGCTGTTTTACCTAAGGCTTTTCTTACCCCCGAGGCTACAAGGCTTTTGTTTACTAAAGGTTCTTCTTATCTCCTAGTTCTATCTTTTCTCTTTCCCGTCTACAGGCTTTTATCAGGGCTACAGCAGAGGCTCAGGGCTTGTTTTTTTCCCCACAGAAGAGGTAGTTAGAATTTGGAAAGAGAAAACGTAGGAAAGAAGGAAAGAAACCAGATGAAGAAGACCTGTTGCTGGCTGTCTTGTTGGCTTTTTCTCTTATATATTTCTTTTCCCTATTTTTCTCCTCTTTTTCTTTTGTTTATTCTTAGCTTATTCTCCCTTCAGCCCATGTCTAGCTGATCTCAGTGGCTTGTTCTCTATCAGGAAGGATACACCGTTTGTCAGTGGCGTTCACTATCCCACTTCTGACACCACTGTCAGGGGTCCCTTTCCGGACGTCACTTATCAGGACCTGGGACTGGTTATCTAGCTGTGTTCTGGAGGCAGACCCGCTATGCTGTTATCTCACTCAGGAACAATTGCTCTTATGTGCCTGAGGGCTATTTACTTTAGCAGAAGGGAGAGATAGAGAGAGAGCTAGTCTTTGAGAGAGTAAAGCAGTCTTCTTAGAAACATAGATCTTAGTCTTTAGCAGAGCTTAGTGATCTTCAACAGAGACACACCGTGCTGGCGTTCTGCAGGCAGGAGAGGAGACAGAGTCAGAGTAAGCGGATCCGTGATAGAATGCGCATGCTCCTGTCTGCCGTCTCCTCCAGCCTAATATAAGGCTGATCTTGTGCCTCTCAACACTACAGGTGTAGAGACTGCCAATTCATCAATGCTCTCATTTCACGAGCTCTCTCATGCTTGTTAGGAGAGCTAAATCCCTCTCCATGCCCTTTTCACTAAGGTGTTCCATTATTGAGCTGTACAGGTATTTCTTATAACTCTCACTCCTCCTAGCCATAGGCTGTACGGGCTGCTACTCTGGGACTCTAGGGTGTAGTCATGAGAACAGGGTGAGGCTGGGACTCTTGAGAGAGAAGAGAAACTTTAAGAGGAAGAAACCCCCCTTCCCCGTCAGGTTCTCCTCGCCTTTCCCACCCTGCTCCTCCCATCGCCCCCAGTGCCGTCTGGGCCCTCCTCCTGCCTCCACCAGGCCCCATGGGGAGAGCCCCTGCAGAGTCGGGTGCTGCTCCTGGCTGAGGGTCGGCTCTGGAATGCTTGTGTCTGGAGGCCTTGCACTTTCCTCCCCCTTTGCCAGAGCCTTCTAAGCTGAGCCACACCCTGAGGCTGCCCACCCAGCAGAGCCAAAGTCCCAGCCACCAGCCTGTCTGCTGCTGGGGGAGGAACCCGCCTGTGCCTTGGGCGCAGGTGCCCGTGTGCCGAGCAGGGACAAGCTGTTAGATGTGTTCTCAGAAGCAAGCGTGATGGGGTTTTAGAATATTGTTAGTGGAACGTTATTTTGACTCTGTGGTGAACACCATTGGTGTGGTGTCCTGACAGCATATTCTATGGGAAATCTACTCTGGGGGCTCAGGGAGTCTCAGAAATGATTGATTCCACAACTGTGTGGGAACAGCCTGCATCTCTAGTTTATCCCAGAAACTTACCTTTTTTCTGTGTCATAATTTAGAACCGATTCTGGTATCATGATTATTATAAATCAGAGTCAAATATCTGGGTCAGGTTCTTGGAAGCCAGGAGTGATGAAAAGAGGAAAGCTTTTCCTGAAAACACTTTTCCAGAAAGCAGCCCATAGGCTGGATTTCTCATTCTGAACAAAAACTCGGCACATTCTAACCTGGGATTTGATTGTTGTTTAGAAGATTCAGGAGGGAAGTAGGGTAGGGATTGAGGGCCAGCTGTGCACCTGAGCCCAAGGCTTCCCTGAGGTCACTTCCTCTGCCCTCTGCCATCTGCCCTCTTTTCCCAAGATATTAACATTATATCAATATACAATATTGATATTATAATAATGTATAATATTGATATAATACATTAATATATATCATTACCATTATATTAATATATAATAGTAATATTTCAATATTAATATAGTATATATTAAAATATATTCATAATTAATCAACATTATATAAATAATATCTTATTCTCAGGATATTATAATTAGAGTATGCATGTGTCATATGCTCTGAAAAATAATCTCTTTCTTGAAGCATTTTTTTCTTAACTCTTCCTGGTTGGATCTAAGCAATAAGGTGTTTTTTGAACGAAAGAGATGTGACAGTCAGATTTCTTAAATTGACCCGACTGTGGCAAACTTGGCTGAAGGTGTGAGGTGAGCTCTGAGGCATGGTCAGGCTCCGTTCATCTTTTCTTAATGCTTGGCGGGCTCCCTGAAATATCATGAAATAACCTTTCAGTTTTTTCTGGCTGTCTGGTTTCCTTTAGCTTAGTGACTTTGCAACTGGCCTGAGCAAGTCCCCTATCTGTGGCATCCAGAAGTTAAGTGGCTCCTTGCTTAGACTCTGAGCGCAGAGGGACCAGGCTTTGCACGTGTGAAGGGGCAGGAGCAGTGTCACAGTGTGGTGCTGTTAACAAGATGGTGCTGTTGCCTGAGCTTCTCACCACCTGGGAACGCTCACGGGCAGGGAGTACCTTGCTTCTTCTCACGTCTTGGTGCCTACTTAAGTCTTACCTTGGGATAGTGAATACAGACTGCAGAAAAAATAAAAGCAAGATAAATAAAAAAGCCTCCTATAGCAAAATGAAACCGTTCAGGTCTGCCTCCTGGCCATCTGCTAAGCTCTGCCCCTTGCACAGCTCCCTACCAGGGGCTGCAAGTGGGGCTGGAGAACAGCTAGTGGAGACCAGAAGGTGAAGTTCAAGGCTGCTGTGGAAAGGCAGGGCTGTCTCTGTATCAGTGCTTCCTCCAGAGACACCTCGCAGTGTCTCTTACCGAGAAAGTGACTTTGAATAAAAGCCAGTAATTACCACAATGGATATTTAATATTTATCACGTTAAGGTCTTAATAACCCTTAATTGTCGTTAATCATGTAAACTTATTAAAAATCTCAACAAATTCGTGAGGAGCCATTTCCTGGGGTGATTTATAAAACCACAGAAACCATGAAATTTCAACAAGTCATTCAGTGAAGTGAAAATAATTTAAAAATGACTATAAATCAAAACAAATATGGTGTCTGATTGTGACTTAAGGGGAATATTAATGAAAGTTATTTGATGCTATTTGTTAAATCATGAAAAACACTTTAGCTTTTTATTATGAACAATAAAGCAATTTTCCTCATTATTCCATATTCGTGATTCCGTAAAGCTTGTTTGCAAAGACTCCATGGATTTCTGGTCTGTAATATGAAAGTTGGATGATCATTGTCTGTGGACATGAAATTTTTGTTTTGCTTTTTGAGGCCACTACTCTAAGATAATGGCTGAATTTAAGGTAAAGGAGCAAATTCAAATGCAAGAATTGATGCAGCATGTATTAGGAACTTTGAATTCTAACGTTTTCCTATTTGTATGCTTTGATGACTTAAAAAACTCCCATCTTACCGTTCTCCTTTCCAGTTTGCAACGGTAGGGCCTGCTTCCCACTGCGTGCTGTCTGAGGACTTTTGTTTGTGGGAATGCCCATGATGGATATATATGTTTTTTTCTTAATAAGGGAAAAGTTGCTTTGCATCTTGGACTCCAGGGTACTATCAAACACTAGCTCTTCAGTTCCCCCATGAAGGACGACTCCAGGTCCTCACATCCGGTGTGTCCTGCCCACTGTCTAGGCAGACATCTCTTGTATATCTGGGTTTTGTTTGGATACAACTTATCTCAATTTTAGCCTAACTGACACAGATTATTTTTTAAAAATTCCATTTGTATTTTATTTGTGATTATAACAATTATGGCAAGGATAAGTTTAATGAAAGGAAAAGCCCGCAGAAATCACCTGGAGAGAGATGCTGCTAGCATTTGGTCTGTTTCATGTGTAATTCCTTTTTCCTTTTGAACATTTATTATCATAACTAATTCGTAAGTGATTGCCAAATAAAATAGAGGATGTCCAGTTAAATTTGACTATCTGATGCAAATATGAATAATTTTTTGATAGATGTATGTCCCTTACATTAAGAAGTATTCATTGTTTGATAGTCAGATTTTTCTGGGCATCCTCTATTTTTATTTACTAAGTCTGGCAAATCTAAACATATGCTCATTGCACAAATTTATATATTTATGTGCACAAAAAGAGAGATATCACCGGTATCCTTACTTGCTCATCACCTGCCTCCTCAGTGTAACCGGAGCTAACTCGGGTGTTAGCAAGCGAATTACTGTAAATGAAAAGGTTTTTAAAATGATTATTTTCCACAAGGAACATCAGCACCTCTACCTCCTTTGGTTTTTCCTTCTTCCCCTGGAGCTTTCTCTTTAAAATTAATATGGATAAAGCCCAGAGTATTGAAAGCCGGAAATCCTGATGGAGCTATAGATTCTCAGGCTGTAAAAATCTGCTAAAATATTGACAGGAGACCAGGATACAGGTAACTCACTATTTTCGTCTATGGAAGCCAGGAGTATGGCAAAGGCCACACTTGCTCACTGGGGGGGAGGGTGTTTGTTGTGTGTGTGTTGGTGTGTGCTGGGCGGGTGTGTGTTGGTGTGTGTGGTGGGCAGGTGTGTGTGTGATGTATGCTGGGTGTGTGTGTTGGTGTGTGTGTGATGTATGCTGGGTGTGTGTGTTGGTGTGTGTGCTGGGTGTGTGTGTTGGTGCGTGCTGGGTGTGTGTGTTGGTGTGTGTGCTGGGTGTGTGTGTGTTGGTGTGTGTGTGATGTATGCTGGGTGTGTGTGTTGGTGTGTGTGCTAGGCGTGTGTGTGTGTTGGTGTGTGTGCTGGGTGTGTGTGTGTTGGTGTGTGTGGTGGGCAGGTGCGTGTGTGCACATTGGTGTGTGTGTGATGTATGCTGGGTGTGTGTGTTGGTGTGTGTGCTGGGCGTGTGTGTATGTGTTGGTGTGTGCTGGGTGTGTGTCTGTTGGTGTGTGTGTGATGTATGCTGGGTGTGTGTGTTGGTGTGTGTGCTAGGCGTGTGTGTGTGTTGGTGTGTGCTTGGTGTGTGTGTTGGTGTGTGTGCTGGGTGTGTGTGTGTTGGTGTGTGCTGGGTGTGTGTTGGTGTGTGTGTGATGTATGCTGGGTGTGTGTGTTGGTGTGTGCTGGGTGTGTGTGTTGGTGTGTGTGCTGAGTGTGTGTGTGTTGGTGTGTGTGCTGAGTGTGTGTGTGTTGGTATGTGTGCTGGGCAGGTGCGTGTGTGCACGGTGTGTGTGTGATGTATGCTGGGTGTGTGTGTGTTGGTGTGTGTGTGATGTATGCTGGGCGTGTGTGTGTGTTGGTGTGTGCTGTGTGCATGTGCGTGTGTGTTGGTGTGAATCTCTATCCCTCTGTCTTCCTGGAACCTAACGAAGCAGAAAAAGCAGCCCACGGCACAGCCCCCAAATTGAGCCGATTTCCCTCCCTGCTTATTTCCTGGTGCATGGAAGCGAGCGGCTTGTTTGTGTTGCTAAGGTCCAGTGGGAGAATGGGCACCTTCTGGGGAATGTCTGTGCTGGCTCCGACGGCAGGACACTCACAGGAGAGTGGGTTGTGTGAGAATTTCAGAGGGCAGGCCGGGAACCACACGGGGCCGAGATGCCTTTTCAGACAGCGAGGGCCCATTTTCTGGGGTTTCTATGCAGCACCCAAGCACATCACAACACCAATGCTCTGTGAGTCCCTATTGTAATGAGGAACGTATTTGTGTTTGAGGAAGGAAAATGATGGTCAAGCAGGATTCCGTAATTTCGTAAGCAGAGAGTGGATTCACAGGGAAGAGTGCAGCTCTTCCTTGTCTTCCTCTGACTCTCCTCTCCCTCAGCCCAGGAGCACAGGTAGTGGGTTACCCCGAGGGTGGGAGCATTCTGTCACCTTGACCTGGGAGAACGCTTTTTTCCTCCTGACTGCAGGGTTTAAGGGTCTGTGCCCCACAGATTGTCTCTTTTTGGCCCTCAGACTCTCTTGGACTCTTCACTCCTGCTGGACAGGACCTGAGAACAGACTCTGCCATGGTTTCTCTGTTAAGTCCTTTAGCCTAATGAAAGGGACACTCCTTGGCTGGCCTTGGCTGCTCTTCAGACCTGAACGTGAGGATGACCAGACGGTCAGCTGTCCTTTACATGCCGTGAGTGTAAGAGAGGGCCCTAGGAGTGAACTGCTGAACTCTTTATCTACCTGCTGGCCAACATCAAGTTCATGCTTAGTGAGGCAGACCCTTCCCCTTTCTAGGCAGCCACCAAAAAAAGATTCCTTCTGCTGGGTCTCGTCAAGTCATCCGGTCAGGGTTGCAAGTAGCCCCTCCTTATGCGGCTCAGAATAGGTCACTGGAGAGAAAACAGTGAGTCTCAGAACTTGCCCACAAGGGGCTTGGCTGGTAAAGAAAATAGCAAAGAAACCACTGCAGGACAAGAAGTGCTCTGACCAAATGGCTGTGGAGATGGAGGCCTGTGTGTGCACGTGTGTGTGTGTGTGCATGTGGGTGTGCGTGCACACATACATGTGTCTTCATGGGTGAGCATGAACCTTGAATCCCTGTAAGAATAAGCTGAATAGAAATACTATTCCAGGAAAAGCGTTGACAGCACATAGGGGTGAGATGAGGAGATGGCACATTGGGGACCTCCAGGGCGGTATGTCTGGATTTGGGAGAGAGGAAGAGATGAGTGAACAAGACTCCGGCAAGGAGAGCAGAGACCATGAAGGGCTCCGTGGGCTTGGCCAGAGGCTGGGTGTGCACTGGGTCTGCGCAGACCAGTGGAGGGTCTCAGGAGAGCGTCATGGACTGGACTTGGCCTTCAGGAGCTGAGACTGGCAAGAGCAAGGGCAGGAGACAGAAGGAGGGGGACACGGAGTGGAGAAGAGCAGCTGGGAGCAGTTAGAGTCAAGGGGGGACAAACAGACACAGGAACACTTGTCAGCAGAAGGAGGAGTCAACTGGGGAGGGATGTCCAAGTTTCTAGCCTGTGGTGCTGGGAGGACGGTGATGTGATTCATTAAGAAAGAGAAAACAGGAGAAGGGACCGACGCAGAGGCAGGTTGGGCATTTGGAGTTGGAGTCCTGTGAAATATTCAGATATGGCTTTGCACTCAGGAGGGCAGGGAACAATGTGGATGTTCTGTTGGCCCAGCACTTGTGTGTGGGCTTGAGGAGTCTCTGGAATAGGCAGCAAAAGGCTTCAGTACATTATTTTAATATTGTGTTATGTATTGCTTTATGGACAGCTATAGCTTTTTACACATATTCAAATATTTTTATTTTTAATATCTCATAGCTGTCATAGCAGTTCTGAAGGATGGTAGACACTGCAGGGCTTGTGTGAAGGGCTCTGCTGGGTCACAGCTGGCAAAGTCAGGCTGGTCTTCTGACTGCGCTGTACACCCTGGGCTCTTTCATCACAGTGATGCCTGCGTGCACATCGGCCATGTCCTCCTTGCTCTAGCAGGCCCATGTGGGTCCCTTAAGGTAACATAAAAACGCCCATTCCATAGTTCACAACCAGTGAGTCTTAGTTTTTTCATCTGCTGCCTCTGGGATTAGACATCCCCAGAAGCAGGTTCTGCGACTTACTCCCCTGAGTCCCCACCTCCTCCGCAGTCGTTGTCAGTGGCTCTGGTGTCTACTTAGTATCCTGAGCAGAGCCCAGGGCCCATCTGCATCCAACAGAATTCCCAGGCTTATAATTTCACACGCAGCTCAAACCTAGACTACTGTGAGGTGTGATTGACACTCGGTAAATGCTCCAAACCCAACTCAGGGAAAATGCACATCCCACTGTCACACTCTTGTTTTTGTTTTTTGACTTTGCTGCCAGAAAGTTCAAGTTCTGTTTTGTACTCAGTGGCAACAGGCTTCCTTAGTTTAGGCTGTCTGGCGCTACCATCTCCTACCCATTGCGTTATTGAGTACTTAAAAAAAAATCTCCTGTGGCTCAGTGGGTAGGGCACTGGTTCCATATGCCGAGGGTGGTGGGTTCAAACCCAGCCCTGGCCAAATTGCAACAAAAAAATAGCCAGGCATTGTGGTGGGCACCCGTGGTCCCAGCTACTTGGAAGGCTGAGGCAAGAGAATCACCTAAGCCCAGGAGTTGGAGGTTGCTGTGAGCTGTCATGCTACAGCACTTTACTGAGGGCGATAAAGTGAGACTCTGCTTCTACTAAAAAAAAAAAACCCAAAAAAAAACCCCTCATTTTTATTTTGGTTTTAGGGTTTGCTTGCATCTCTCTTTTTCACTATATCAATTTAAAATAGCTGAACCTAGTAAACTGCACACGGACTTTACAGACACCCTGTTGTCATCTCACAAAACACTTTGAAACTATACAGAGCACTACAATGTTCAGAAAGTAAATACAGCCCTTCACATAACCTTGCTGCTGCCAAATGGGAGGAGACGGCGCCCCTCACGCTCTTGCTCGGTGTCCCCTTTGCTCAGAGGCCTGACATCCTCACCACGTGCACAGCCAAGTGTCAGCACCTGTTCTGTAGGACACTTCCCTGCATGAGGAACAGCAGAATTCCTGTGAAGGTCAAATGGGGACAGCTCTGTCACCCAGCATCGTGAAGTGAGTCATTTCAGGAATTTCTACCCGAAGTTCTGTCATCTCCCGCCTCGCGTGAGGAGCAGAGACAAGAGGCCAGAGGGACGTGAAAAAGAGCCAGCTCCTGGGAGGTGCATGGACTTGGGCCACAGCTCTGCAGTCACGTAGGCGGGCCCCAGCTCCTCATGACGTGCGTGTGGCTCCAGTGGTCAGGATGACACTGGCTGAGACACTCGGGGCTTTGTTCTTCCCATCAGCAATTGTGCATGTGTGTATGTGTGTATATGTGTATGTGTGCATATGTGTGCGTTGTGTGTGTGTGGGTCCGTCTGGACGTGCTGCCTCCCTAACAACAGGGAGTTCCTCTCAGTGAGGAGGAAAAGAAGGGCCCAGTGTGGCAGCTCTGGCCACAGTGATGGTGACATGCTTCCTGCCCAGAGTCCTCTCCCTTTTATTTTTTCAACCTCTGGGTTATTTTGGACCTCAATTTTTCCTGCATTTTGCCATTTCCTTTTATATTGTGACTTTATTAATTAGATGACCAGGTGATATCACCATTTCAAATCTCACCCCCTTCCACAAAGGATGGTGACTCGACTCACACGTGAAACTCTCTAGGGTGACAGAGCAGCTTCAAGTGCTACCCGGTGGTCTCACTATGTCACAAGACTTACTTTTCTTTTTGATGAAACACATCTATGGGAAGCAGTAAGGAAACAGCAAGCGTGAAGGAGGCCCAAGCCTGGCTGCATGTCCCTGGTCAGCAGAGGCTGGATGGAAACTTGCCAGGTGGCCCCAGTGTTTCCACACTGAGCCGGGAGGTGGAGGACACTGCCGTCTCCCAGCTCTGAGCTGTGGAGCTGCCACTGAGCTGTAGTGAAAAAGTGGCTTGGGCAGCGCCTGTGGCTCAAAGGAGTAGAGCACTGGCCCCATCTGCCGGAGGTGGTGGGTTCAAACCCAGCCCCAGCCAAAAACTGCAGGAAAAAAAAAAGAAAGAAAAAGAAAGAAAGAAAAAGCAGCTTGGGCTCCACAATGAGGAGGAAATCACGTCTAATGCTCAATTTTTTTTTCTTGAGACAGGGTCTCACTTTGTCATCCTGGGTAGAGTACGGTGGTGCCGTAGCTCACAGCAACCTCAAACTCTTCTGCTCAAGCCATCCTCCTGTCTCAGCCTCCCGGGTAGCCGGGACCACAGGCGCCTGCTGCAACACTGGGTTAATTTTTCTATTTTTAGTAGAGAGGGGGGTCTCCCTCTTGCTCCGGCTGGTCGGGAACTCCTGAGCTCCAGCAATCCTCCGTCCTCACCCTCCCCGAGTGCTGGGGCTACAGGCCTGAGTCACCTGGCCCAGCGCGAGTGACACTTGTCTCCGCCATCTTCATCCTGGCTCCTCTAAGGATTCCTCCTCCTGCCCTGGTGTCCATCTTTTGGTCTCAAGTGAAGATCAAGATGCTAGATCAACCTCCTCAGAAAAAAGTGAACCCAAGGGAGTCGTGGGCCCTGAGGGCACATGCCAGGGAAGAGAACACGCCTACGATCTCTGGCTGCACCTCGGGGGAGGCTGGGCAGAAACCAGGCTGGGGACTCTGCAGTGACCTCTGCCTGCAAGCCGGCAGCCAGGACCAGCTTGTGTCCAGCTATGGTCATCTGCCCCCTCCACATTGTCTTGTGTTATTTTAAGTCTAACTACAGACCTCATGGTGGTGGCTTCCCAGAGTTATTTCTGGCTTTAACTGGCAGTGTTTATGGTCAGAGCAATCAGACGCTCTCTCTCCTCACTGATTTCCCTCCGGGTATCATTTTAGGGTCAACAGTGTATTCCTCTGAGAAGATTCCACCTACGGAGAAGGGGAAAGGGAGCACGAACCACACCACATGTCCATCTGAGTCGTTTCCTCTGGGAAAATTTAATTCTAATTTAGAATGGGCCAGTCTGACTTCTGCTTCTGTGGTCTATGAATAAAAATCAGCTGTTTAATATGAAGCTAATTCGAATTTTAGACCTGAAAATAAAGTATGTTTTTGAACCAGGATGACTTTGACTCGGTTTTAATGTCACATAAGCCATTGAGAAATGTTCTCCCGGCCACGGTTTACACAGAAGCCTGAGCAGGAGGTGAACGGCAAGGTCACAGGGGAGGACAGTCCCAGCACCAGGCCGTGTCGCCTTCTGTCGCTCTGTGGTGTGATTTGGAGGCAGGTGATGTGCTTTTGCTCAGGATGACGTTGGCTATTCTGAGTCTTTTGTGGTTCCATGTAAATTTTAGGACCTTTTCGTTTCTGTAAAGAAGGCCTTTGGTGTTGGTGGATTGCAGTGAATCTGTAGATTACTTTGGGTACTATGGACATCTTAGCAACATCGACTCTTCCCGTCCATATGCGTACAATATTTTTTCAATGTTTTTGTGTCCTCTTCAGTTTCCCATGGAGCTGTGATGGGTCTTCAGAGTTTTCTTGATGGGTGCAGAGGAGGTGGGTCTCATGTCCCCACACTGATATCTGAATGTGAGCTGTCTTAGGAAGGAAGAACCATGTAACTCTGAGCAACAATTCAGCTAAGGCTATCCCCAAAGAGGACCACAGATTAAAGATCAATCCATTATCATTCTCAGCAGCTGGGCACAAGTAAGTCCTTCCCTCCTGAGGCGGCTCCAGACCAGCCTGCCGGCGTCCCTCTGAGTGGGTCCAGCTCACTTCTGGCCCCCTTTTACTAGCTTCCCCTGCAGCGCCTGGTCTCACAGCCTGGAGCCGTGCAGAAACCAACACAGACGCTCTCTAAGGAAGGGCCATCTCCGAGGAACATTAGTGGTGGCCATCTGTCTTTGAGACCTAGTGCTGCACTTGAGTTGCTCACCCCAGGCTTGTAAGGGTGGGGCCCTCCTGAGACAGATAAAGGAGCAAGAAGGAGACTCTGTCAGTCTCCAGAGTGGAAGAGTCAGAAAGGGAACGGCCCTCAGAGAGGGTCCTGCCGGGAGCTTCACGTCTGAGAAGGGCTCTGTTAATGTGCCACCCTTGAAACTGCTGGTAGCAAGGAAGGGGGAGTCTGGGGCTGTCCTTCACAGCCTGCCACCGTTTTCTCCCCTTTAATCTAGAGCCTCTTGACTAAGCCTGGGATTTCTACCCTAAATCTCTTCTGGCGGGACAGGGATCTCTTCTCATTTTTTGGTAACTTTTTCTTTCCAGCACAACTCACTTTGGGTTCACCTCATTCAGAAAGTGGTCAAAGTTATTCTCAACTTACTGCCGTACTGACTATCACTGTCTCCTACCCTCTTCGAGTTTGTACGTTTACAAAGAAAGAATGAACCCTAAGGTGGCCGTGGGTCTCACCTTCAGGGAGGGGGCTTGTGTGTCACAAGCAATTAGTCAATATTGACCCCGTACACAAACGTGACTCAGAAAGATGGATGACTCACAAAAATGGACTCACTGGGACCTTAGTGCCAAACATTTTCCAATCGTGGCTGGGTATCATTTGTTTTCTTTCATTCTTTTATCTAAGGTGTCTTAATTTAGTATCTTAATCAGAAAGTCTGTACAATGCTTATGCTTCCCTTTAGTCTTTAAAATCTAATCTTATAGTAATTTCTGGTAAAATATATTTTCTTTTTGTGTGTAAGTAATTATTATATCTGGATGGATAAGAAGATTAAGAAGAGTGTTGGGATGGAGGCCTTGATTTCTTTTTCTGCATTTGGGAGGTAATAAAGGCAATGTGGTTCAAGGGTAGAATGAAATAATATCACTAAGGGTTTTTTTTTTTTAAACTACGGAAAACTAAGCCAATGTTTTACCACTATAGACAAAAGCTTTTATTGGTATATAGTCTCTCAACAATATTTTAAAAATGTACTTCAATGTACTGTTCAGTTTCCAGGAAAGTACTTAACAGATACTGTGAATTCCAAGCAATTGTTTATTAATCTGAAATTGAGCAGGATGTGGGTATGTACCAAAGAACAATTTACTTTCCCATAATTTCCTCCTTTTTTGCTTTCCATTCCCACCAAGCCTTGGTTGAACTTTCCAGCTCAACCGAGTAATAGAACCAGGTCAACTGGGTTCGAGGAACTGGGACCCCAACCCCCAACATTTCCATTGGGTTTCTTCCACCTGACTAACAGTAAGCTTGTGTGGGATGAGGGGAGCCCCTGAGAGAATTTAATTAGGAGAATATAGACTAGAAGAGCTCATCCACTGTGCTTCTAACCACGTGGGGTTTATAATACAATGTAGGGGTGAAGTAAAAGGAAATCCGTTGGCATTCCCCTCAGCAACAACTGGCGGGACCCCCTCTGGGCCAAGAAGATCCCTAGAACGGAGTTGCTGGCCATGAGAAAGGAGATCCGACCTGCCTCATCATGCGGCCTCCCCTTCTTAGAGATGTCCTCTGTGACTCAGTAACCGGCTGAGACATACGTGCAGGTCCTCAACATACACAACCCCCACTTGGGTCTGTCCAGTGCTTGGTCTCTAACTAACAGACCCTTCGTCTCAAGCATCCCTTTCGCTGACTCCTGGTCTTTTAGACAAAGCCTCTTTCAACCAATTGTCAGCTAAAGAATCTTTAAACACACCTGTGACCTGTCATCCCCACTTGCAGTTGTCTCACGTTTTGAGGCCAAACGAGTATTTGTTTTCCACGTATCAATTTAGGGCCCCACTGGTAATACATCTCCCTAAAATGTATAAAACCAAGCTATAACCCCACCTCTGCGAGTTCCCCTTATTCAAGGCTTCTTGGGGGTGGCTCCTCAAATTCGGCTCAGAATAAACCTCTCTAAATTATTTTACAAGAGTATGGCTTCTTTTCCATTGACACAGGTTTTAATTATCATTAAGCCCTAAATTTATAATTATATATGTGAGCTAACTTCACATACTGCTTCCCCCCCTTGCTTTAGTCTTGCCAAGAGACCAGCAATCTCTTCCAGCACACGGCATTCCTCCCCGCCCCCCAAACTGATGCTTGAGGCAAAACTAACATTAGCAGTGTATTGATAGCAGTCAACGTGATCGTGGGCTGTGCTAAACGATCCACTTGTGGATCACCTACTTTAATCATAATTATTTTTATTTTACAAATAGGGCACGGGGCTTAGAAAGGCTAAGAGGAATGATTAAGAGCAGAAGGAAGAGGGACAAGGGGAGCAATAAACTCTTTTTTATCCCATAGGCACTTGCCATTAGTGGCATTGTTTGAACTCTTAGTGATTACAATTTCCAAATAAAAAATCAGGCCATTGAGCTTGACAAACGCTTCTTGTGTCCCTTGAGGGAGTACAGAGTAGCCCGTGCTGTGAGCAGGAGGAGCTGTGGATGGGGAGGGGAGTGCAGGCAGGAGGGCTGGGCCCCCCGAGTCCCACTGCCCGGCCCCTGCACACCTGGTGGTTCTGAGCGAAGCACTCATGCTGAGCTCTGGTTTTCCTCCTGCAGGAAGGTGAGGGAAGGTGGTGTCTTAGTTCCCTTAGGTTTCTGTAACAGAATACCTGAGAAGAGTAATTTATTGAGAAAAGAAGTTTATTTGGGTCACAACTCTGGAGGCTGGGGAGTCCAAGATGAGCAGCCCGCCCGGTGAGGGTCTCTGGCTGCTCCAAGTCACAGTGGGAAGGGGTAGGGGGCGAGTGCAAAGCGACCAAATGGGAGAACCAACCTGCCCTGGAGGAACTAGTTCATCTCTAGAGAACAGGGACTCACGCCCACTTGGAGAAGTTGATCTGCTGTGAGGGATCTGCCCCCGTGACCCAAACACCTCCTGACAGGCCCCACCTCTCAAAACAGCCACACTTGGAATCAAATTTCAACATGAGTTTCTTTGGGAGCGAGCCACATCCAAACCCGAGCAGTTGGCTTTGACAGTTAGGCACAATATCCAGTGCAAATCACTTGGTGTAATACACCAGTTATGTCATTTCAGTGTCAGAAAGTTCTGGGTTATTTTTGAGATAATAAATCACGTGTTGAGGATGACATGTGAGCTATGGAAAACTTGGACAATGTGGGACCCATGATTATTCTTTTTAGCTTATCTGGGTTTTTGTCTCATTACTAGCTCAGAATCTGAGGCTGTTGTAGTGCTTTTTCTTTTCTTTTCTCTCTTATTTTTCTCTCCTAAGGTCTTATTTTCCAGGCATCTATAGCTGCTCCTCTGACTACCTTGTTTCTTGGCCCAGCTGAGAACACTTCTTCAATCCCCTGAATTTCCATGACATGGCAGCCTCTGTACTAATTATCTGCTGGGGCTTCTCTCCTTAACTCCTTTCCCCTTTGCTTCTCAAGAAGGAAACTCAGGTTTTCTCCTCCTTACAAGTTCATCCTATTGATCAGTATGAATTCTGGAGCCGGAAGCAAAGATCTTAGATCCCCAGCTCATCTCCTCTCCTGCTGGGAGAGTGGGTCTTCCATGCAGAGGGCTGTAGGCTGCTATTTCCACTTCAGCAGAGTTTTGGACACTGCCTCTTTGTTCCCTGTTAGGGAGACCCCACCACCTGACCCGGAGGTTTTCAAAGGGGGTAGCTGAGCTTTAGCAAGTGAGTTCACTCAGCACACTTCTGGGGCGAGGCAGGTGCTCGGATGGCTTCCTGGCCCTGTGCTCAGAGGCTCCCTGTATGCAGCCACCCTCTTGACATTCTTGATGCTTTCATCCTTGAATCTGTGTTTTGTAATAGAATTGTGACGGGAGCACAGACACTGCCTCAGGCTTGCGGAGCCTACTTGATGCGGCTCCACCTGCTGCTGCTCCCTAGGAGCTGGCTCCCAGTGCCCGTCCCCTGCTTCCGCCCGGATCCCACTAGTCCCCTCTGCCCCGCCATGGGCTGGGTACAAGTGCAAGCAGAGCCAGGGAGGGGTGTGAACCCCGCAAGCCGACATGAGGAGACTGGAGAGGGCTCGGGCCAATGCTGAGGAAGGTCTGCGCTGGTCCAGTGCCTGTCTGTGTCCGGGGAAGCAGAATATCACATAGCAAAAGTAAGTGATAAATAGACAAAAGACACCATGGCAGTTTGAAAGAGAGACTTCCTAGGAAAACAAAACAAAACAAAAAACAAAAAAACCACCTTTTAGCTCTTTTCAGTTTTCACTGGGCCCTTGAAACGATGTAGCCAACCCCAGAGGTGCTCAAAGGGGGCTGGGCTTGTGGAGGTGTTTGTTCTGTAGCATCTTATGGCGTGTGTGATGACATTGTGAGTATATATGTCCTCAGAAGCAGAACTTGGGTTCCGTGTCACCCTTGGCTCTGGCAGTTCATCCGTGGGCTCCTGGGAGCCTGTGACCCTCCAGCACACGTGTCATGAAACTCTATCCTGAGGGTGACACCAGTGCCTACCCAGCCCTCATTCTAAATAGAGGGAAGACAAAAGCATGGCTTTATCTAGAAGAGGCAAATTCCAGATGGCCCCCAGCGTTCTGATACTGGAAGTGATGAAAGATTCAGTGAAGTTCTTACTGGCTTGTGTCTAGATAGAGTTCCTTCCTATTTCTTGTGGGTTCTTTATGTGATGACTCTACAGTCTGTAACATAGAACAACTGTGTTAAGACACGGCATTATGTTTACATGGATGGACCCAGAACATATTCTCCTAAGTAAAGTATCTCGAGAATGGAAGAAAAAGTATCCAATGTGCTCAGTACTTCTATGAAACCAAATTATATTTACTCACACTTTCTTATGAAAGATAGATCACAACTATAGCCCAGGATGAAGGAGAGAAATGGAGTGGGAAGGGAGGGGAGGGGGAGGTTTGACAGAGGGAGGGTAAAAGGCCGGACCACACCTATGGAGCATATTGCAAGGGTACAAGTCAAATCTATCAAATATAGAACATAAATGTCTTAACAGAATAATCAAGTAAATGAGGCAAAAGCTATATTAATTAGTTTGATGTAAGCACTCCAAATTGTATTAAAAATATCAACACATGGTACCCCACACATGCATAAGTGTATTCATGATCTATGTGTGTATGACTTAATAAAAAAAAGAAGCACGGCATTCGGCCTGGCTGGGTCCTTCTGGGGAGTGCCGGGCCCACAGCCAGAAGCAGGCCCCCTTTCAAAGCCATGCAGGTAAATATTTATGTTTGATCTGACGTAGGTTCTCCCCAGGGAAGTGAAGCCGGGCGTTCAGTTTGGTGTGGTCAGGATGGAGCTATCGTGAACTTTGGCTTGTTTCTCTTTCTTGAGAAAACAGTCGCCTTGGACAGCCCTTGTCAAAGCTGCTTCCACTCACAGCCTACGTGAAAAGTCCCATTATGCCCCATGTAGGAACTTCTAATCCTACATAATCTCTCTGAAAGAAATTAAAAGCAAACTGTTCTCCTTCTCATTTCACCAGATTGGCTCCAAACTGATTCAAAAGACATTACATAAGGGCTGCCAAACAACCGTAAGGGAGATTTTCAAAAAAGGCCTGTGCGGCACCTCAGGACCCAGGGTGGGTTCGGAAACCTGGGTTTGAAGCTCCTGTCCTGTTGCCGATGAGTTGTGGAAAGAAAAATGGATGAAGGGACTGGCAGAGTCTGGGACGGAGCAGGTATCTAACTTAATTGTTAAAGGGCACTTACAATAATTAAATTAACTCATAATCAATAATCAATAATAATTATTAATTATGAGTTAATAATTATCATCAATTAATCAGTTATTACTTAACTCATTATTAGTTATTAATTATTTGACTTATAATTAACAATTAATTAAACAATAATTTAACTTAATCATTAAAGGGCACTTACAATAATTAAATTGGTATTATTAATTTTTAAGCAAGCAAATAAAAATTGTGTATGTGGTGTACCACATGATGTTTTGAAATACGTATACATTGTGGAATAAGGAATCAGGCTAATTACCATACACTTACGCTAATTACTCACATATCTTTTTTTGGTGTGTTAAGTACATTTAAAATCTCTCTTAGCAATTTTTATCTATATAAGACATTTTGACTAATTAATGTCACCATTTTATATAATAGACCTCTTGAATTTATTGTGTTTAATTGAAATTTTTGTATCCTTTGACCCCGTGCCCCCACCTGGCCCTGGAACCACCATTCTCCTCTCCACTAACAGACTTCAGCTCAGCTCTTTTAGAATCCACATGAAAGTGATGGCAAGTGACGTTTGTCTTTCTGTGTCTGGCTAAAATGATTTATTTTGTGTGTATTAAAAATCTCACTGCAAGTCTTATTATCTACCAGATGGAAGAAGCATTTCTGTTATTTTATATTATGAGTCATGCCCTATTTAGGATAACACATTTTTTTTTTTTTTTGGACAGAGTATTATTTTGTCACCCTCAGTAGAGTGCTGTGGCATCACAGCTCACAGCAACCTCAAAATCTTGGGCTCAGGTGATCCTTCTGCCTCAGCCTCCTGAGGAGCTGGAACTATAGGCCCCTGCCACAACACCTGGCTATTTTTAGTAGAGACCCTGTCTTGCTCTGGCTCAGGCTAGTCTCTAACGCCTGAGCTCAAACAATCTACCCACCTTAGCCTCCAAGAGTGATAGGATTACAGATGTGAGCCCCAGTGCCTGGCCCATAGGATAACAATTTTTTAAGTGGCTCTAGTTGCGTGCATAGATGTGGAGTATTAGACTACCATTTTGCCATTCTCTGTACAAACGTCACAGGCAGCAGCAGCAGAGACTGGGATTTCCCATGGGTAGCTTCCAGTCTGCAGTGTCTCAGAGCGAGCTTTCACAAGCCACGTTCTGGTGGATTCTCTGTGGTCCCAGGCGGGGCAGCAGGAGAGCTCACAGGCCCACAGGCTTCCTGAGCAGCCTGCTTCTCCTGACAGGAGCAGTGGGGGCCACTGGAGCCCAGGGAGCAGAACACCCCCGGCCACCAGGCCCATCACAGAATTGATTCAAGGGACAATTGTGGCTACTTTTAGCAGAAAGTAAAGTGTTTCAAGACTTAAGGCTCCAGGAGAAATGTGTATCATTGAAGTCTCAAAGGAAAGAAAGCTTCCCATAGCAAATTAATTTTAATAGAAATATAAGACATTCTATGTTAAGTTGGAAATCTCTGTTAATTTATAGTAGTTTACAGTAAATAATTGCCAAGATTCAACTTGTTTCTGACCTAAAAAATAGCAGGTTTGTGTGATTCTAATGCTCACACATATTTGCCGTGTAACCATTTGTCTTGCTAATCCTGTGTGACAGTTGAGCCCTAACAGTGTGCCTTGTTTTCTGTATATTACAGTATTAATTCTATCTCTGGACCAACAGCAAGCCATTGAGTTTTGCTCCATACAGTGGAAGTTAGTGGCTTTATTGCCCAGGAAAGCATTTGAGTGATGCTAGCTATTGATTAACTGAAGTCCCCGTATGGAATATGTGGGAGTCACTATCATATCCAGAAAACTATTCATTATTTGACAGAGCTCTCATTCTTGGCATTGACAACTAAAGGCATTCCGTACGCTGTGAAGTTCTAAGTCTTTAATGTTTTGGAACTTTCCCAGAGTGCGCGTTCTGAGCCAAGGGCTGCCTGATTTGAAGATATATGTAAGAAAGCTATTTCCACTTAATTTTGCTTCTGATTAAAGAGCCAGGGCAAACAACACCTACCTCAAAGAATCATGGCAGCATTAGCCAGAAAAAGCACCTGCTGCTTTCAGAGTGTGGGCCGGTAAGGGTCTTTCATTGGTGCCAGAGGCTTGGGACCTAAAACCATCTTTGTGGGTGTTTTTTTTTTTTTTAATCTCTGACGTTTCCCTTTAGAGACAATAAAGCTTAATTTTCTATGCATAGGGCTGAAGACAAACTGAGATGATTTAGCTTCTCTGCTCCCCACACTCACCACTGGCTGTGGAAAAGTGAGCGGTGGTGATGTGCCTTGCGGGAACGTGAGTGGGAGTGTCATGATGATATTGACCTTGGGAGGTGCTCAGTGAAAGCTTCATTGTTTTATAGAGGAAATGGAAGTTCCTGTCTGCTGTCTCTAAAGGGAAGGGGGTCCTCCACTCTTTTCTCTGTAGCCTGGTTGTCACCAAATGTCTGACTGTGGCTCTTTGTACCTTAGCTGAAAAAATGAAGAAGTTATAGGAGGCTAAGGGGGCTTATGGAAAGCTGGTAAGAAGTGGAAAAAGGGACGGGTTCTTCCCACATCCCTGCGTCCTGTACTCTAGGCCCCAGTGTGCTTCCTGGGGACCCAGCATTTTATGTCAGAAAGCAATTATGTAATAAGAGGACGTTGCAATCAATGTGCCTTTTACTGTGCACAGGACAGTGGCGTACGGCTTTCCAGAGAAGGAGGTACACGCAGGGAAGATACCGTTCATTCTACCAGGCTGTACCGTTCACACGGACAGCAGAGCCGTTGGCCGCAGAGCGCAGCCTCACTTCTCACGCTTCTGTCCCTGTACTCCTAAGGTAGGGGTGCAGCAGTACCCACTTCAGTGGGGTTGTAAAGATTGAGCAATACATGTGAAGTGCTTGGAACAGGGATCAGGCTGTTTTCTACCACCCTTGAGCTAAGGATTTCTTTTTTGTTAATTGTTTTAAATGATTGCATTTGAAATGGTTATAGAAGCGCCGAACATCTTCAGTTTTGCCTCTTGGTGCATAAAGCCCCAAATGTTTACCATCTGACAGCCCAGGGGAATGTTTGCTGGCTCCTGGCACAGAGTAGCACGAACACGTGGCGAGTGCTTCTGAAGGACACACAGCTGTATTTGCTGCACACTGTGCCACACCAGAGTCTACTCTCCTGTGCTCTGACGGGCTGCTGAAGCCGGGGAGCCGCAGCCCTGCACATCTTCCTTCAGGCTTCTCCAGAGGCCCGGGAGCGCCCCATTCCCAACCTTTCCAGAGGTGCTTCAGTAAGACGGTTTAAGGGGGGATTCACATGAGGTTGGCGCCCAGGCCCTGAGATGCTGCTGTCCCCGGAGGTCCCTTATCTATTAATCATTAGCTCAGTGGTCTCTGGCCTCTGTGTCTCTTGTTCCTGACCGTCCACTAGGAAGCAGGGCTCACAGCTGTACCCAGCAGTATTTAGGTTTTGTTCCTCAGGATAAAAGGCCTCCTTGGTTCTTTTACCTGATTCATTTCAGGGTGAAGAATAGCTCTAAAATAATTTTAGTCAATTCACATTTGAAAGGTTCATCAAGAGAATCAGTGTCTAAAGTTCCGCATGCTGTTACATGAGGTATTAACAGGTCACTTGATAGTTAATAGAACAACTATAGAAATCCATTTCGGATGCCATGTATGAAAATCAGCAGTGTGTGAGCCGTAGATCAGGAATGATACAGAGGAAATCCCGGGCGGCCCCGCCGTGGACGGCAGCTTTTGTGAAGGGAACACTGGCGTGGCAGGCCGGACCGGCACCTGGGTCACGTCTCCTTTAGCTTGGTCACGTTGCATGTGCTGAAGTGTTTAAATTATAGACATCGAAAATTACCTATTTAGAACATATGTGCCCTGTATCTTTTGTGTATAAACGTGTTAGCTTCTGGATTTCTGCTAATTCTATGTTCAGTTGCTATATTTATTAATTCATAACATTTTCTTTTTACCTAAAAAAAAACAATCAGAAAGGTGAGTAGTCTTTAGGAAGGTTGACTAATGATTCTGTATTTAAAAATCAATAGCTATTAAAGTGCACTGCTCTAAACCGGGGACACAGTATTTTTTTAAGAAGGTGGTATGTTCTCCTCTGAAGGGAATCTGAGAATCTGTCAATATTTCCAAGTTCGCGTCATATACAGGAGTGTGTGTGTGTTGAAGGAAGAAAGACAACAGACAAATATATCCTCTAAAATGAAGACAAGTTCCTTTCTGGAGCCAGGGAGGAGTGCTCTGGGGAAGAAGGAGAGGAGGGGACTACCTGGTGTAAAACCGGCTAATATTTTTTAATGAATGGGGATGTGTTAGACAAGTTTTGTGCACGCGTTAGAGGTGGAGATATGAGGAACCGAGGCCAGGTTTTCATGTGTGTCTTCGCCAGGCTTCATCCTGATGATAGCCCAGAACCTTGCCTGGTGCTCTTTTTCCCTGCCTGGTCTCTGGAACACAGCCCAGCCATTCAAAGTGCATTGGAGAAGCTCAACAGTACAAATATCTATCAGCAGTAGAGTGATAGATTAATTAAGGCATATTCATACAACAATAAAAAAATGAGCTGCTGTTATACTCAACTGAATTGCGCAAATTGAGGTGTGAAATACACCCCGATTCCATTTTTATGAAGTTCAAGAGTAGGCAAGATTAATCTATGGCAACAAGTTGGAAGAACTGGCGAACTCTGGGGAGTATTGACTCAGGAGGGATACTCTTTCTGAGCTGTTAGAGATGCTCTCTGTTGTGATCTGGATGGTGGTTACGTTTATGTGTATTTGCACATACATGTAAATATATTTATTGATATAGTTAAGATGTGTGCACTTTACAAATTTTATATTTCAATAAGAAAAACTTAAAATATATTGTCTGTGTTGATCTAGGGGTGTGGGGGAAGAGCTACTGAGAATGATACATACAGAGAAAGGATATATTCCTGGTGAAATAGTGGGTGAGTTGCAAAGTTATGATGTTTCAAATCAAAGGAAGGTATTAGAAATGAATTCATTCCAAAATGACTGCTGGAGATGAACTGAGCATTGTCAACAGGCCAAGGACTTTCCTTTTAAAGGCAGGAGAAGGTAAGTTAATTATGAATAACTTCAGCAAGATCACAGCTTGATTTGTTGTTCCACAGATAAGCAATAATGTGAACATTGATTAAGTAGAATGTAAGCAAAAGTTCACCTACAACCTTAGGTATTATTGCTTAAGAGTCTAGGGTTGAATTAGGAGGCTGAGAATAAAATGTATTTTTTGGCAAACATAAGGCCAAATGATTTTATGTGTGGTGTTTAGAGGATTTGTTTTTATAAAGACACTCCCAGAGAATATTTAGAAGCTTATGGTGTACTGAATTGGAGGATATTTCAAATCTAAGTGTCAGCAAGAGTCGGCATGAAGGCCAAGAATCACAGTCTTAGCTGGTTTCCTCAATTAGCAGTTTGGTTAGAAGGAGAGACATTTAGAACATTCTCTTCCTTCTTTAGAGAATTGTTGGCATTCACTGGGGAGTGAGACACTTGTTGAAGTCAGTCACAAATAATCTAGGCAAGATTTTATTTTGTCTAACTTTTTTTCCAGAAATACCAATTGTTTAGACTCTTTAACATGAGAGGGGCCGTAGTTCGTGGGGTCTAGAACAAAATGAAAATGCAAAGCCTCTTGTTCAAATACTAACAATTTCAAGATGGAAACAACAGAGCATTAAAATAAGTGTGGGGCTCTTCTAAACACGGGCCTTTTGAAGGTGCATAGGTCACGTGCTCACGGAGTAACTGTCCCTTAACATTTGGGGGCCTCTGTGGCCACCAGGACCTGTCGCACTCTGCAGGCTCATCACCACCTCCTCCCGTGGCGCCAGCTGGCCCACGTGGCTCGCCATTCCCACAACGGTTCGTGTTGGTGCCTGCGTCCGTGGTTTTATGCATATAGTTCATGTTCTTCCCAGAATTTTCTTCATCATCTCATAGGTACGTTCTATTCATTTTGTCTGTTTGTCTGTCTTTTTGTCTGTTAATTCCCCTAAGAGTATTATCCATTCCTTTCTTGAACCATCTCTGATCTTGTGAAATCTCTATTAATATACTTCATATGTTTTGCACTTTTTGTTTACTTATTTGCTAAAATGCAATCTTATTACAGTAAGCAATTGTGTTTTATTTGTGTCATGGAATTGCACAAAGTGAATATTTAATAAATATTTTTTGTAAATGGACAAAATAAATTCTACAGAGCAAAATAGAGTAAGTTCAGCTACATTTACAATAAATACAATTGCTGTGTTCCCACCTAATGGGCACAGTGGCAGGGTGTGTGGCACGCCTCCTGGGTGCGGGCACAGCTACCGCAGGACCTCAGCTAACAAACAGGAGCCTGGAACCTAATCGTTTGTACTCTCATATTAATATGAAATAAAAAAAATGACTGTGGAAAAAATAAAGCAATTGTTTTCTATTGAAATAATGTGTGGCGTTCTTAAAAAATACGAAAAAATAAGAACAGTCTCAGTCTTTCTGGCTTTTCTTATTCCCCATTTAATTAAACTTTAAAAATTTTGATATTCTCATTGGTAAAATAAGTTGGCCTCATTCCTTTGCTGTGGTTTAATCTGATCCATTTTTACTTTCACAGTTTTGTCTTTCAGTGTGAAGATTAGTAAGTCCACTTCACATAAATATGACAACGAGGGAGGTTTGGGGGGTGAGTATGGGAGTAAACTTTTCCCAAAGAGATTATTATACCTTGAGTGAGTAAATGAACTGATGCCTGAACACTTCTGGTAGCTGGACTCGTCATAACAGCTTCACTTAATTTTTTATGTGCAGAATAGGTTTTTATTGTTATTTCCATATGCCACGCCAAATTCTTTCTGGTTCCTTCACAATAATTTCCACCAACTGCTGGAAAGTTAACAGGTATGAGCTGAAATATAAACTGCAGTTTCATGCCACCTTTTTACTCAGTGAGACATTACTTTCCAGCCCCATGGGTCAAGATCATGAATCATTTTATTTCCTTTTTTTTTTTTTTCTTCAGGAAAAGCAATTCATCTGAGAGGCTGACTTACTCTGGGTACTATAAAAAGCTCTGCTTAATAGCACCAAAGTGAAGAAAGGAGGAGACACCCTTAGCTGGGGAAAGGGTAGACTGAGGATATTTCTGGCCCTTGACCATAGTCTGGAAGAAAACAGAGGAACAGGAGCAAGTGGAAATATGGGAGGAATAAGCTTCATCCAGACGGCGGGGAGCTGGAGCGGGGACTGCGGGGAGCACAGTCCTCACAGACTGTCCTAGTTACCAGGCACCCACCCTCCCAGAAGACCTGCTGGAGCCTAGGTCCCAAGAAAATAAATGAACAGGGTGATTATCATATGATGTCTTTGCATGTTTATCTTATCCTTTATTCCAGGGCGGGCACACGGAGGGTGGTTATGGTAGGTGAAAAAAGGCTTTTGCTTTCAGCTTCAAGTCATTCTGTGAGAGAACTGAGGTGGTTATGGGAAGAAAAAAAAGGGAGGGGAAGGCGGGAAAGAGTTACACCCGGCACACTGCGTGATCTGCACAGAGTAAAGCAGGTGGGGGAAGCTGGGGGGTATTTTTTTAAAAACAGAGAATAATTTTTTTCTCATATAGCATTTTTCTTGTGATCAGTTCAAAGGTATCTGCCTTTCATATGTGATCAATATTTGAGAAGGAAAATGGAAGAGCAGAATGGAGGGAAACACATCCGTAGGATAACCTGGAAATAAAACGGAACAGCTAATATTCATTCGCCCATGTGATTGTCTAATGTTTGCTAGGCAAAAATGATAGATCCCACTCAGTTTTGTTCCCTATTTTTTGATGGAATGATGAGAAACTAGAGCTGTTCATAGCTCAGTTCTACATATGTATAATTATCTGTTTATTTCTCCTTTTCAACAATTTACAACTTTATTTTTTAGTCAATCCCACTAGGATCTATAGTCTAATAATAAAACATAAAACCACATATACATGTGTATATATATATATGATGCAGACAGTATAAAATGTATGATTATAATTTTAATACATGATCAAATATACAATTAAATTTATATGTGCATATTGGTTTTTTTTTGGCCAGGGCTGGGTTTGAACCCGCCACCTCTGGCATACGGGTCCAGCACCCTACCCACTTGACCACAGGTGCCGCCCTATATGTGCATATTGTTAAAGAAAAAGAAAAGTAAAATATCTTACTATTTTGTGATTATTTTCTGTGTCATGTATTTATCTGGATTATTGATTTCTCACAGAACTTA
Source organism: Nycticebus coucang (assembly GCF_027406575.1). Lineage (NCBI taxonomy): Eukaryota > Metazoa > Chordata > Mammalia > Primates > Lorisidae > Nycticebus > Nycticebus coucang. The sequence continues at coordinate 3,287,700 of NC_069788.1, forward strand.
TGAAAATCTATTATAAAATATAAAAGAGTCATACATATGTACTTATATATGTGTGTAAGGATGCGTAAGATATATGTATACTTATATCTAGAAGAAATACAACTATCACTGATATAGTAATGATAGCTGGTATATATATTATGCACTTACTGTATGCTAGGCACTATTCCAAATATCTTTAATATATTGATCAACTTAAACCATGCAACTTTATGAGGGAAGTACTGTTATTATTTCTGTTTTCTAGCTGAGGATAAAGGCTCGTAGTGTTTAAGTTACCTGCAGGGGTGATGTGGACAGACAGGAGCTTGAATTTAAATGTGCCTGGGGGAAGGGCCAGTCCCTCGGCTGCACACTGCAGTCCGCATGCAGGCGGGGGCTGGCGATCCCTTAGCAGATGTGTGGTGTGGCCAGGCCAGGCTGCTTTGTACCAATTCATCACTGACACTTCAGGCATGTAGATCTGTCTGTATATTATCATCAGAAAAGTGGAAAAGCACAAACTGTCCACACTGTTCTTGATCTTTCAACTCTAGTCATTCAGGAATTTTACCATCTCCTCCCCTGGCCTGTGGACCAGTGTTATTCTTTATACTTATAATTCAGATTCCCACAGGAACAGAGTGAGGAGGTTTTTCTTTGCCCTGGTAGACAGCCAGACAGCTGAGAAGAAATGCTAGGAGGAAGCTGGGGAATTCGAAGAGATACTTTCTGAAGTTACCATTATCTACCCTTCCCTTTGTACCGTTCACTTTTAGTAATTTCTGTCTCCCCTCTGTCTCCTCTCTGCTCCCTCCTCAACTTCAGAAGACGAGGAGAGACCCCACCTCTAATTCTACTCACCTTAGGTTATCCTGGGTATGTTTTCTTTCTATACTATTCTAAAGGAAACAGTATGTACTCTGATGTAAACATCATGGCAATTATTTCCTTTCTTTCAGACGTTAGATGAGTTTGGGAGCAAACAAAGGGCCCACAGGGTGTGTGTGCTGCCGGCAGGCCAAGGGCCAAGGCTGGTCCTGGCTGCAAAGCCCAGGACTCCCCTCGAAGTGGCACCACCGAGTGACCATGCAGCAGCCAGGGCAGGTGACCCCTGGAGGTGGCTGCTTCAGGATGTGCACGCTCACCCCTCCCCCAGGCACAGTCATCGGACCAAGCCGCGCTGTTCGCTGTGCTGAAATAATTTGCCTTTACTTCTCCTCTGGGCTGTGAGTTCCCTTTGGTATTTGCATCTGCACGGCAGCACCACCCACTCTGTACCGGGACCCCTCTCCGCATCTGCAAACCCAGCTCTGTCTGCAGGGTGGGAAGCGCTGTTCGGCTGTGGGTGAAGAGCAGCTCGAGGCTGGGGCTGCCCAGATACACCTGCCCTGCAGTGTGACCCCCAGTCAGACAGACTCCCCCTGGGTAGCTTGGGGCCCTCTAAACTCTTTTTTTTTTACCGTTGGTTTTTTTTTTTTTTTATTGTTGGAGATTCATTGAGGGTACAATAAGCCAGGTTACACTGATTGCAATTGTTAGGTAAAGTCCCTCTTGCAATCATGTCTTGCCCCCATAAAGTGTGACACACACCAAAGCCCCACCCCCCTCCCTCCGTCCCTCTTTCTGCTTTTCCTCCCCCCCCATAATCTTAATTGTCATTAATTGTCCTCATATCAAAATTGAGTACATAGGATTCATGCTTCTCCATTCTTGTGATGCTTTACTAAAAATAATGTCTTCCACTTCCATCCAGGTTAACATGAAGGATGTAAAGTCTCCATTTTTTTTTTTTAATAGTTGAATAGCATTCCATGGTATACATATACCACAGCTTGTTAATCCATTCCTGGGTTGGTGGGCATTTAGGCTATTTCCACATTTTGGCGATTGTAAATTGAGCTGCAATAAACAGTCTAGTACAAGTGTCCTTATGATAAAAGGATTTTTTTCCTTCTGGGTAGATGCCCAGTAACGGGATTGCAGGATCAAATGGGAGGTCTAGCTTGCGTGCTTTGAGGTTTCTCCATACTTCCTTCCAGAAAGGTTGTACTAGTTTGCAGTCCCACCAGCAGTGTAAAAGCGTTTCCTTCTCTCCACATCCACGCCAGCATCTGCAGTTTTGAGATATTGTGATGTGGGCCATTCTCACTGGGGTTAGATGATATCTCAGGGTTGTTTTGATTTGCATTTCTCTAATATATAGAGATGATGGACATTTTTTCATGTGTTTGTTAGCCATTCGTCTGTCATCTTTAGAGAAGGTTCTATTCATGTCTCTTGCCCATTGATATTTGGGATTATTGGCTTTTTTCATGTGGATTAATTTGAGTTCTCTATAGATCCTAGTTATCAAGCTTTTGTCTGATTGAAAATGTGCAAATATCCTTTCCCATTGTGTAGGTTGTCTCTTTGCTTTGGTTGTTGTCTCCTTAGCTGTACAGAAGCTTTTCAGTTTAATGAAGTCCCATTTGTTTATTTGTGTTGTTGTTACAATTGCCATGGCAGTCTTCTTCATGAAGTCTTTCCCCAGGCCAATATCTTCCAGTGTTTTTCCTATGCTTTCTTGGAGGATTTTTATTGTTTCATGCCTTAAATTTAAGTCTTTTATCCATTTTGAATCAATTTTTGTGAGTGGGTAAAGGTGTGGGTCCAGTTTCAGTCTTTTACATGTAGACATCCAGTTCTCCCAACACCATTTATTGAATAGGGAGTCTTTCCCCCAAGGTACGTTCTTGTTTGGTTTATCAAAGATTAGGTGGTTGTAAGATGTTAGTTTCATTTCTTGGTGTTCAATTCGATTCCAAGTGTCTATGTCTCTGTTTTTGTGCCAGTACCATGTTGTCTTGACCACTATGGCTTTGTAGTACAGCCTAAAATCTGGTATGCTGATGCCCCCAGCTTTATTTTTATTACTAAGTACTGCCTTAGCTATACGGGGTTTTTTCCTGTTCCATACAAAACGCAGAATCATTTTCGCCAAATCTTGAAAGTACAATGTTGGTATTTTGATAGGAATGGCATTGAATAGGTAGATTGCTTTGGGAAGTATAGACATTTTAACAATGTTGATTCTTCCCGTCCATGAGCATGGTATGTTCTTCCATTTGTTAAAATCCTCTGCTATTTCCTTTCTGAGGATTTCATAATTTTCTTTATAGAGGTCCTTCACCTCCTTTGTTAGGTATATTCCTAGGTATTTCATTTTCTTTGAAACTATGGTGAAGGGAGTTGTGTCCTTAATTAGCTTCTCATCTTGACTGTTATTGGTGTATACAAAGGCTACTGACTTGTGGACATTGATTTTATATCCTGAAACATTACTGTATTTTTTGATGACTTCTAGGAGTCTTGTGGTTGAGTCTTTGGGGTTCTCTAAGTATAAGATCATGTCATCAGCAAAGAGGGAGAGTTTGACCTCCTCTGCTCCCATTTGGATTCCCTTTATTTCCTTGTCTTGCTTAATTGTATTGGCTAGAACTTCCAGCACCATGTTGAATAGTAAAGGTGACAGAGGACAACCTTGTCTGGTTCCAGTTCTAAGAGGAAAAGCTTTCAGTTTTACTCCATTCAGTAAAATACTAGCTGTGGGTTTGTCATAGATAGCTTCAATCAGTTTTAGAAATGTGCCACCTATGTCTATACTCTTCAGTGTTCTAATTAGAAAAGGATGCTGGATTTTATCAAATGCTTTTTCTGCATCTATTGAGAGGATCATGTGATCTTTATTTTTGCCTCTGTTAATATGGTGGATAACGTTTATGGACTTGCGTATGTTAAACCAGCCTTGTATCCCTGGGATGAAGCCTACTTGATCATGATGAATGACTTTTTTGATGATAAGCTGTAATCTATTGGCTAGGATTTTGTTGAGAATTTTGCATCTATATTCATGAGTGAGATTGGTCTGAAATTCTCCTTTTTGTTTGGGTCTTTTCCTGGTTTTGGTATCAGGGTGATGTTTGCTTCATAGAATGCGTTGGGGAAGATTCCTTCTTCCTCAATTTTTTGGAATAATTTCTGCAGTACAGGAATAAGCTCTTCCTTGAAGGTTTGATAGAATTCTGGTGTGAAGCCATCTGGACCAGGGCATTTTTTGGTTGGAAGATTTTTTTATTGTTTCTTTGATCTCAGTGCTTGAAATTGGTCTGTTCAGGAGCTCTATTTCTTCCTGGCTAAGTCTAGGGAGAGGGTGTGATTCCAAATATTGATCCATTTCCTTCACATTATCTAATTTCTGGGCATAGAGTTTCTGGTGGTATTCAGAGATGATCTCTTGTATCTCTGTGGGATCAGTTGTTATTTCCCCTTTATCATTTCTGATTGAGGTTACTAGAGATTTTGCTTTTCTATTTCTCGTTAGTCTGGCCAATGGTTTATCTATTTTATTTAGTTTTTAAAAAAACCAACTCCTTGTTTCATTAATTTTCTGAATGATTCTTTTGTTTTCAATTTCATTGATCTCTGATTTGATTTTGGATATTTCTTTTCTTCTACTGAGTTTAGGCTTAGATTGTTCTTCTTTTTCCAATTCCATAAGATCGCTTGTCAGATTGTTGATGCGCTCTCTTTCTGTTTTTCGAATGTAGGCATCTAAAGCGATAAATTTTCCTCTCAAAACTGCTTTTGCAGTATCCCACAGGTTTTGGTAGCTTGTGTCTTCATTGTTGTTACGCTCAAGGAAGTTAATGATTTCCTGTTTTATTTCTTCCTGCACTCATCTGTTATTCAACCAAGATTGTTTAATTTCCATGCCTTTGGGTGGGGTCAAGTGTTTTTGTTAGAGTTGAGTTCCACCTTTAGTGCCTTATGGTCTGAGAAGATACAAGGTAAAATGTCAATTCTTTTGATTCTCTTGATATTTGTTTTGTGTCCCAGGATATGATCAATTTTGGAGAATGTTCCATGGGGTGATGAGAAGAATGTATATTCTTTATCTTTGAGATGGAGTGTTCTATATGCGTCTATCAAGCACAGTTGTTCTAGGGTCTCATTTAAATCTCTTATATCTTTGTTTAATTTCTGTTTAGAGGATCTGTCCAGCTCTGTAAGAGGAGTGTTAAAGTCACCTGTTATTATGCATATTATCAGATATCATATTGCTCAGACTGAGTAAGGTCTGTTTCAAGAATCTGGGAGCATTTAAATTGGGTGCATAAATATTTAGAATTAAAACATCTTCTTGTTGTATTTTTCCCTTGACCAATATAAAGTGACCATCTTTGTCTTTTTTGACTTTAGTTGCTTTAAATCCACATGAATCTGAAAATAAGATTGCAACTCCTCTTTTCTTCTGAATGCCATTTGCCTGAAAAATTGTCTTCCAACCCTTGATCGGAGCTTAATTTGTCTTTTGAAGCCAGGTGTGTTTCTTGCAGACAGCAAATGGATGGCTTGTGTTTTTTAATCCAGTCAGCCAATCTATGTCTCTTCAGTGGGGAATTCAAGCCATTAACATTTATTGAGATAATTGATCAGTGTGGTAGTATTTTATTCATCTTATTTGGTGAGAGTCCATTGCTTAGTTTTATCTTTTGCATCAGTGTGGAGGTTAGGTTCTGTCCTTTAATTTCTGAGTTCTTACTTTGCTGCTGAGCCATTGTGGTGGTCAGTGTGCAGAACAGGTTGAAGTATTTCCTGTAGAGCTGGTCTTGTTGTGGCGAATTTCCTCAATGTTTGTATATCTGTAGATGATTTGATTTCTCCATCAATTTTGAAGCTTAGCTTAGCAGGGTACAGAATTCTGGGCTGAAAATTGTTCTGTTTAAGTAGATTAAAGGTAGATGACCATTGTCTTCTTGCTTGGAAAGTTTCATTAGAGAAGTCTGCGGTCACTCTGATGGATTTGCCCCTGTAGGTCAACTGGCGCTTACTCCTGGCAGCTTGTAGAATCTTTTCTTTTGTCTTGACTTTGGACAGTTTCATCACAATGTGTCTTGGAGAAGCTCGGTTAGAGTTGAGGCGACCTGGGGTCCGATAGCCCTCTGAAAGCAGTGTGTCAGAATCTTTGGTGATATTTGGGAAATTTTCTTTTATAATATTCTCTAGTATGGCTTCCATTCCTCTGGGGCATTCTTCTTCCCCTTCTGGGATTCCTATAACTCGTATGTTGGAACGCTTCATAAAGTCCCATAATTCTGACAGTGAACGTTCTGCTTTCTCTCTCTTCTTTTCTGCCTCTTTTACTATCTGAGTTATCTCAAGAACTTTGTCTTCTACCTCTGAAATTCTTTCTTCTGCATGGTCTAACCTGTTGCTGATACTTTCCATTGCATCTTTAAGTTCCCTAATTGACTGTTTCAGTTCCTTCAGCTCTGCTATTTCCTTTTTATATTCTTCATATCGTTCATCTCTTATTTGATTCTGTTTTTGGATTTCCTTTTGGTTATTTTCCACTTTATTAGCAGTTTCCTTCATTGTTTCCATCATTTCTTTCATTGTTTTCATCATGTGTATTCTAAATTCCCTTTCTGTCATTCCTAACATTTCTTTATAGGTGGAATCCTCTGCAGTAGCTACCTCATGGTTCCTTGGTGGGGTTGTTCTGGACTGGTTCTTCATGTTGCCTGGAGTTTTCTGCTGATTCTTCCTCATGAGTGATTTCTTTTATCTGTTTCCTTGCCCTAATTTTCCCTTCACTTCCTCTTGCTCTGTAAGTTCTCATGCCTGTGGACTAAGGGTTAGATGAGTCCTTTTGGTACAGGACCAGAAGGGTGAGAAGGTTGAAGAGCAAGAAAGGGATGAAAGAAAGGAGGACTGATTGAAAAGAAAAAAAAATAGAGAAAGGAGAGGGGGTGGGTCAAAGGAATATTGACAAAAAGAAGAGAGGCACAGAAAGAGGGAGACAGAGCAATATAGGTGTACATAGGGTACTTTGACACAACCTTAAAAAAACCCCACCTTCTGGGGGTGCCCAGTTGATTGGTTCCCTTGAGGTCAGCAGCTCTTTGCTAACCTGATCAGATACAGTACCCCACCTCCACCAAGTAGAGAGGGAAGACAAAAATGCTATAATCAAACCAAAACAAGCAAACAGAAGACTTTACGGGATAAAATTGGGTGAAAAACCAAATAATAGCGGTAGAAACAGTAGCAAAAATGAAGTTCTAGTTATTAAAAAAGGCAGCAATGGGAAATTATAATTAAACTAGAAAAATTGAGAAAGAAAAAAGATCTGTACGGAAAAGGTTGAAATTAAAAAACAAAACAACATCAACAACATCAAAATAAACAAAAAAGCAAAGAAAAAAAAAAAGCAAAACACAACCAAAAACAAAGCAGTATGTATATGTTGTTGAATATTGTCTGGGCACCACGTGGTCTTCTGGGGTATGAGATGTTAATCACAGTTCTGATATGCCTGGAGGCTGCTGATTTCTCAAACCGCAGCAGGTAGACACCCTAAATCTCTCTTAAGCCCACTTAAAAGGCACTTTGAACTTGGAAACGTGCTGAGCAGAAGCCTTCCCAGGAAAGTGCTTGTCGCTGGAATCACTGCTGAAGTGGCTATCCACTTACCCAGTGTACCAAAACTGGTCTCACTCTGCCCCTGAGGGTTAGGGCTGCGAGGCGGCTCAGACCCCACCCTTAGGCTACTCGGTGCTGGGTTACCAGCTCCCACCCGTTTCTAGCTCTGCTACCCTGAGGGCGGAGCTTGGGGCAGATCACTCACAATGGCTCCCTGTGGCCCACAGCCAAACACTATTAGCTCCATCTGGCTCAGCGGCTCAGATTGGGGCCCTAGACAATGGCCAAAGTTCTCTGCATTCCCACTCAGGCCTTCCCCAAGGCAGCTCAACTGAGTGCCAAGTCCAAAGACACCAAAACAGTTCACAGGTAAGGCCTTTCTGGTTTGCAGTCTCGCTGCTACTGAACTTACTGTTGCGGGCGGGTTTAGACGGATTGAACACACGCGACCACTTGCCGGTTTTCCACTGTTTTAGTCCTCCTCTTGGGGTCCAGAAGTCTCTCGCTGACTCTCTGTATCCTCACAGGGGTGATGATAGGCAGATCCCACCAGCCAGAGATGCCTGGAGTCCTATCTCCCGGGACTCACGGTCCCCAGATGCAAGGAAGCTATTACTCAGCCGCCGTCTTGCTCTCCTCCAGGGCCCTGTAAATTCTAACATAGAGAGCTGGATTCAGTTGTTAATCCTTTTGGGGATAAAGGGCTGGATGCCAGACAATTTCTAAACTCATAGATAATACTTTTGATGTTATCAAAGCATCAAAAACTTTTCCAGTGAACGGGGTTTATTTCCGAAGTGGTATAACAGGAGCAGTGTTTTCTGCCACTTCTCCTTGAAGTCACTTGCATTGTTTTTTTCATAAATTTTATAGATACTGTAGGGTTAGGTCTGGCAAGGAAGTGGCTAGGCTGGAGAGCAGGAGCCAGATGTGACTAGGAACTGTCCCCCAGTGGGAACACAACAAGCAGGAGCTCCTGGTGACCTTTAACTGGACTGTGGCTCATTGCCATCTAATTGCCATAGCTTGGGGGGTGTTTTATGGAGGATGGAGGGGAGGGAGACACTTGCGTAGAAAGGGGAACTGTTATGTAACCTAAGCTGTTGTATAACCTGCCAGGTAATCTGTTATATAACCCCAACCTGTCAGTCACCCCAAAGGCAGGAAATGGCAACCAATCCTGCCAAGAGAAAGGCGGGACAAACTACTGAGCCTGGGAAAGACCACTGTGCTCAGACTGGGAGTCTTTCTCCACCTGCAGAAAAGGACCAGTCTCTCCCTCTGAGATGTCTTTGGCTTTGCAGCAAATGTTGCCTGTGGGATTGCTCTGTACCTGTGCTCACTCCATCACTGGCTGGACTCAGTGCCCGTCCTCATTCCTGGCTCTGGGAACAGGGGAGCAGGGGGCACTCAGACCTGACACTAGGCTGTGTGACTTCTGGTGGAGCTGTAAACTCTGTGTGCGTGTCTGTGTCTGTGTAAACCTGTATGTGTGTGTATGTAAACCCACTGTGTGTGTGTGCAAACCCACTGTGTGTAAACCCACTGTACGTGTAAACCTTCTGTATGTGTCTGTGCAAACCCACTGTATGTGTGTGTGTGTGTGTAAACCCACTGTGTATGTGTCTGTGTGCAAACCCACTGTGTGTGTGTGTGTGTGTGTTTAGCGAGTCCTGTGGAGGCCACTGTGGGCTTCCAGTGCCTGCGCTGGCCTCAGAGCCTGCCTGCTGCCTGTTTCAAAGCCTCTGTGAGGAGTCATTGCTGAGGAATGATCTCATTTATGATGTGGATGGGAAATGGAAATTCCAGTTCTGTTTTTACTTCAGAATATTTCTGCTTTTTTGTTTCCATTTAAATACTAAAACATTTAAATGCAAAATAAGACCAGACTTTTTTCCCCAGTGTACCTTATTTCATGTTTAACCATTTTACCACTAAATTACCTTAATTAGGTAATGACATTACTGGGTGAGGTGCAGCTTAATGAACTTGGATCACGTTGTATTACCTAATGATCCTTTTATCCTGGTCAGGTCAGTAGTTTGAAATTTAGCAGTCAGAATACAATTTTGCTTATTTCACTTATTTATAATAGGTTTTATAAAAGAATTTTAAGTGGTGGATATTGACTGTCAGCGAACTTATACCAATGTTCTTCATTTCTTTCCCACAGGACTCTGAATGTGCTGGCAGAGCTATATTTAGGAAGGTCTTCCCGCAGCCTCTGGGTAGCTGTGTGGCAGCTGGGTAACAGCACACAGGAATTTGACTCAAAGCTCAGAGCACTAAATTGAGAAAGAGACTGGAGTCTATCTAGCTCCAAAGTCAGGGGGAAGCCATGTGGGAGGTAATTACCCAATTTAGGAGATCGCTTGGTTAAAAGAGTAACTGTGTTAATAAAAACACAAGGAGCCTAGTCCCTGGGGCTGCTGTTTATTTTTGCATATCTCCCCTGGGCTCAGTGAGACCCTTGGCACTGACTCAGCTACGAGGTGCGCGTCTGCTTTCTGACCACACTAAACCCAGTAGAGACAATGGCAGGAAAGTCAACACCCTGTAAGAGCAGCAAGGCACTGGTGGCACCTGTGGCTCAGTTGGACCAAGGTTGGCGAGTTCAAACCCTGCCCCGGCTGAGCTGCAACCAAAAAATAGCGGGGGCGTTGTGGCGGGCGCCTGTAGTCCCAGCTACTCCGGAAGCTGAGGCAAGAGAATCGCTTAAGCCCAGGAGTTGGAGGTTGCTGTGAGCTGTGTGAGGCCACGGCACTCTACCGAGGGCCATAAAGTGAGACAGAGCAGCAAGGCAATGCTCTGGCTGTTCTTGGCAGTGGAGAGGCTCTGAGGCTGTATTTTATTCCAGTGCAATCACCTTGTAAGCCTCCTTGACTCCTTCCTTTCTCTCATACCCTTGGTCCAATCCATCAAGGAATTTTGTTCTCTCCACCTTAAAAATACAGAAGATGCCCCAAACCATGCATATACATTTTAAAGAAGGAAAGATTGTATTGATACTCAAGTGGCATTTGACTTCTGCAGTTACAAGAGGGTTCTCTAAGTGACTGTATTCATCTTTTGTTTTCGGCAGATAGTATTACAATTTTTTAAATAGCATTTTAATGTAAAATGAAAGTTTTAAATTGATATAATTTTTAAATAGTGTTAAGTATACATTAAAAATTGTAAATATAATGTTAAGTATATATCCTTATAACTCCAACTTAGGTTAAGATGAGTCAGAATTATCGACTCCCCCTATCGTATTATCTTTTCTTAGACGTGTATACACTTTTTTGCACCCTCTGTGTATCCAGAATCTAACCACTTCCCATCCCCGCACTGTCAAGCTGGCCTGGGAGGTCATTTCCTTTTGTTTGTGTTCGTCTCCCCGTCGGCCCCCGCCTCTCCCAGAGCGGATCATTTACTTTCAGCTCAGCAGTCGGCCGCCTTTTAAAGATGAGTGTTAGGGCATCCCGCTTCTCTTTTCCGACCCTGCAGTGGCTTTCATTCCCCCCCCCCCCCCCCAATTAACAGACAAAGTTCTGACAGTGTTTTAGCCCACCCTAGCTTCCCCGGCTGCCATAACAGACGGCCATGACCTTGGTGACATGTAACAACAGACATTGGTCCTTTCACAGTTCTGGAGGCCGGAAGTACAGACTCACGGGTCCTCCCTCCCCTGAGGGCTCCAGGGGAGGATCCTTGTCTGTCTTTCCGTGTCCTGTGGCCATGGCCACACCTGGCACCCGCTGCCACGCTGACCCGCCGCCCACTCGCGCTCAGCAGGACACTCGGTACTGGGGAATCCAGGTGGTCTCATTTTGGTATCACTAAATTTTCTGTGTCTGCAAAGATGACGCACACAAGGTCACACTTCCAGGCTCGGGGGTAGGGTGTGAGCACCCCCTTCTGAGGCCATTCCCACTCCAGAGTCCCACCTGTCATGAGCCCCGGCCCCTCGGGCTCTTTTTTTGCTGCCCTTCTCCTTGAGCACCTGCTCACCAGCGAGCTGGATTCTCGGCTTTTCTCCAATGTGCAGCAGGGATTGGGCCTCCGTGGAGACGCTGTTCCCCTGGGCGCCATCGGCTCAGCCCTCAGGTCACGCCCTGCTGGGGTCCCCGGCTGCTCCATTTACGGCGGCAGCCTTCGTGTTGTTCTTTCCTTGTCCCTCCCCTGCCTCCGTTTTGGCTGAACAGGACAACCCTCGGGCTTTGCGTGCTGTTGTCCGGGGTGCCCGGGTGGCTCCAAGGTCGAGACGGCCTGGACGTGCAGGTGGCTTGATTCTGGCTGCCCGACGGCCGGGCGCTCAGGGGGAGCTGCTGGCCGGGGCCACCGTCCTCCGCGCGGCCTTGGCTTTGCGTCCCGGGTTCCCCGCTGGCTGGTGCCTGAGTGCCAAGGAGAAGCTCTGGAAGGGGGAGAAGCAAAACCTGCCCGTGTTCCTGGGACTGGCTCAGCCGTGCCACAGCGTGACGTGTGCCCGGTTCTTCTGCACAAATAATCGCAAGACCAGCTTAGCTGCGGGGAAGGAAAAATAAACTCCGCTTCTCAGTCGGGGAAAGGCAGGAACAGGGTTACAATATTGGGCCAGGCTGCCAGGAGGGCCTTCCCGGGTCCCTGGAGACGGTGCCCCGGCGTGCCCGCCCCAAACCAGCCTTCCTCACCTGCCTGTTCCTTTTCTTTTCATCGTACCACTATGTTATCGGAGAGCCCTGATCTTTAAAAACAGCAAATAAATAAGCAACGTTCTAGACGCACAGCTAAATCACTTTATTAAGCGTTCTCAATGCTTCCTGCATGAAACTTACGAAAATTACTGTGTGTGTGTGTGGTGGGGGGAGGGAAATCCCTTCTTAAGCATCGAGGACTGGCTCCAGCTTTGTATAGTTTGCCTAAGTTCCACATTTGAAGAATTTACTCCTTGCTATTATGGCTATTATTTGATTTATGAGGCAATCATGACTATAAATGATATTTTGAAGGTCTCAGACCATTCCAATGATAGTGGGTTTTAGAAGACTCCAGTGTATTTGGCTAAGATTTTCTGCTCTAGGAGGGTAAACATCAGGGATTAAATAAGAGCATATCTGATGTAATCTGAAGTTCACTGATTTCCGGAAGGTGTTGTGCCACCCCCATCACGCAACTCTATTTCCTTACATTGAAAATAGGACAATGGATCCCTTCTGCTTATGTTAACTTTTCTGATTATTTTAATCTTCTCAAACTGCCCAGTGAAATGTCATAGACCAGGTAGTTTAAACAATAAAAATTTATTTCCTCACAGTTCTGGAAGCAGAAGTCTGGGTTGAGGGTGCAGCAGGGCCGGCCTCCTGGCTTCCTTCTCACTGTGTCCTCACATGGCTATCCAAAGTTCTTTCTTCTTATCTGGTGTCTCTTCTTAGAAAGAGACTAATCTCATCATGACAGCCTCCCTCTCATGATTTCACTTAAACGGAATCATCTCAAAAGGCCCCGTCTCTAATTGCCATCGTGTGGGGGGGTGGGGGTTAAGGCTGCAGTGTGTGAGTATCAGTCTGTCTTTCTTTTTTAAATTTCAGATTAATATGAGGGTACAGATGATTAGGTTACAGTGTTTGGATTTGTTAGGTGAGGTGTGTGGTGGTAGGTGTGCTCCACGTACCCTTATATGGTGCCCATTAGGTGGGTGGTCCCCAATCCCCCTTCCTTCTCCCGTGTCTTCCCTCCTCCCTTGCCTTCCCCCCAACTTGAATTGATTTGAGTTTTTCTCTTGTGTGGGCGTGTATTAGATCATTTACTGGCTTCGTGTTAGTATTGTGTATATTGGATACTTGCTTCTCCATTCTTGTGATATTTTTTTTAAGAGAATATTCTCCAACACTATCCAGGTTAATACAAAGAGGTAAAGTTGCCATCTTTTTATGGCTGAATGGTATTCCACGGTATACATAGGCCACAGTTTGCTCATCCATTCCTGGGTTGATGGGAACTTAGGTTATTTCCACATCTTGGCGATTGTAAATTGAGCTGTGATAAACAATTTTTGTTCTTCTGGGTCGATACCTAGTAATGGGATTGCAGGATCAAATGGGAGGTCTAATTTGAGTTCTTTGAGGATTCTCCATTCTTTCTTCTAAAGAGGTTGTATTAGTTTGCAATCCCACCAGCAGCGTAAAAGTGATCCCTTCTGTCCACATCCATACCAGCATCTGCAGCTTTGAGACTTAGTGATGTGGGCTGTTCTCATTGGGGTTAAGTGATATCTCGGGGTGGTTTTGATTTGCATTTCTCTGATGATCCCCAGAAGGGTACATTGCTGCCAGCACCCTGACTGGAATTCTGCCCTTCTGGCCTCTAAGAGAATGAATTTTAATGGTTTTAAACAGCCAAGTTTGTGATAATTTTTATGGAAGCAATAGAAAACTAATACATTTGGTTATGAATTAAAGACCTCAGTGCTTAAATTCTAAATGTCACTGAAGCTTGGCAGAATTCTTTACTTCTAACCAACACGAATAGATGACCTTTATTTTAGCAACTGTACTAGAACCATCAGAAACATTTTGAGTCATTCTAGCTCTGTTCACTGAAAGCCATTACCAATGGCTGCTGACTCACTGTGTATTACAGAGTGAGACACACACTCAGTAGAACCTGTGCTCCGAGCACCCACACAGCCCCTCTGTGTTTCAGTAGCATATCCAATAAATACCGCAAGATGTTCAACACTTTATTATAATAAAGGCTTTGTGTTAGATGGTGTTGCCCAACATAGACTAACCAAGTGTTCCGAGCTCCATTCAGGTGGGTGGGGCTCAGGTGTGTTAAGGGCATGTTTGCCTCTCAGGTCTATGGAGATACAGCCCCATTGTAAGTCAACGTGCACCTGTGTATCACATTGGTGAGCTATGGCTGTTTGTGTCTATCAGTATGAGCAAGGAGATCCACATAGAATGTGAGATAAAATTGCTGGATTACAATAGATGAGTCATGTTCAACAACAGGAGGTCAAAGTTATTGGGGACATTCCGGAAAACTCGGATTTTATACAGAGATTCAATCCAATAATTCTTCTGCTAAAATATTCTCTATTAAAGAAAGTGGTGCTGTGGACTTTGAGCATAACTCTGAAACCAAGACTCAGGGTGAACTCACTTCTATCACGTACCTCCAGGAGGCAGGCGCTGGGCACAAGGTCAGCGGTGGTCCAGGCCCAGCAGCATCCTTTAACTGCCTGGGAGCTGAGCTCTGCCACCTTCCGTGGCTGACTTGTAACTCACCGAGGAGCTTCAGGTAGGTTTTCCAGACTAAAAACAAAGAAACCTTGGCATCAAGTATAAAAATATTCAAATAAGAAAAAAAATGTCAATTAATATTTTAGGCTGTGATTTAGCTTTTGGTAAATGGAAGAGGAATGAAAGTAGAATCCTGAGAGGGATTGTTCCACTTCTGGCAAATTATCAGGAGTACAGAAAAAATCAAAATAAAACCACACGGTGAGTTAATTTTCTATGAGGAAGGTTTGAATCTAGACAATCATTTCTTTATGATTCTGGATACACTTGAGTCTTGAACTTCACTTACCTTACCCACAAAATGGGAAGAATAACAATATACTTGTTCTAATTAATGTATGTGGCTAAGGGGTGAGATGCCATGTGTGAAAATAGTAAAGTATTTTGGCAAAGTAGCAGGCACACAAATGCATTATCATTGGCACAAAGGATTTAAAAAATATATTTGTTTAAGTTAGTGAAAGGAATTATTGTACCTCGTCAAGAAAAAAAGGGTATTGTTTCAATGTTTGGTACTTATTGTTGCTTTTTTTATGGCAGGAGATAGTGTTTCATACAATATACTTTCTCAATTTCAAAGAAATTTGTAAAAAAAAAAAGTATAAATTTCATTTATTAAATGTATAGTGATCTCTCTGTGACTGAAAGTATTTTTATAAAAATGCAAGTTGAGGGCGGCACCTGTGGCTCAAAGGAGTAGGGCACCAGCCCCATATGCCAGAGGTGGCAGGTTCAAACCCGGCCCCAGCCAAAAACTGCAAAAAATAAAAAATGAAAAAAAAAAAATGCAAGTTGAACAACAATAGCCAAACTGAAAATATAGTTAAGGACTCAATTCCTTTGATGGTAATACCAAAGAAGATGAAATATCTGGGAATTTACCTAACAAAGGATATGAAAGATCTCTATAAGGAAAATTCTGAAACTCTGAGAAAAGAAATAGCTGACGATGTTAACAAATGGAAAAACATATCATGCTCATGGCTGGGAAGAATCAATATTATTAAAATGTCTATACTACCCAAAGAAATCTACAGATTTAATACAATCCCTATTAAAGCACCATTGTCATACTTTAAAGAGCTTGAAAAAAATAGTGCTTCATTTTGTATGGAATCAGAAAAAACCTCAAATAGTCAATACATTACTCAAAAATGAAAACAAATCAGGAGGCATCACGTTACCAGACTTCAGGCTAGACTATAAATGTATAGTGATCAAAACAGCAAGGTACTGGCAGAGAAACAGAATAGAGAACCAAGAGATGAACCCAGCTGCTTGATCTTTGACAAGCCCATCAAAAATATTCAGTGGGGAAAGACTCCCTATTCAACAAATGGTGCTGGGTGAACTGGCTGGTGACCTGTAGAAGACTGAAACTGCACCCCCACCTTTCACCATTAACAAACATTGATTCTTGCTGGATAAAAGATTTAAACTTAAGACATTAAACTATGAAAATACTAGAAGAGAGTGCAGGGAAAATACTTGAAGAAGTCAGCCTGGGAGAATATTTTATGAGGAGGACCCCCCCCCCCAGACAATTGAAGCAACACCAAAAATACATTACTGGGATCTGATCAAACTAAGAAGATTTTGAACAGCCAAGAGCACAGTAAGTAAAGCAAACAGACAACCTTCAGAATGGGAGAAGATTTTTGCAGGTTATGTTTCTGACAGAGGTCTGATAAGTAGAATCCACAGAGAACTCAAATTAATCAATAAGAACAAATAACCTCATTTCTGTGTGGGCAAGAGATGTGAACAGAAGTTTCTCTGAAGATGACAGGTGCACGGCTACAGACACGTGAAAAAATGCTCATCATCTTTAATCATCAGAGAAATGCATATCAAAACCACTTTGAGATATGATCTAACTCCAGTAAGATTAGCCCACAAAACAAAATCCCCAAACTGCAGATGTTGGCGTGGATGAAGAGAGAAGGGAACACTTCTACACGCTGGTGGGAATGCAAGTTAATATGGCCTTTTGGGAAAGAAGTTTGGAGATTACCCAAGGAACTAAAAAGTTGACCTATCATTCGATCCTGCATTTCTCCACTAGGTATATACCCAGAAATCAAAAATTATTTTACAACAAAGACATTTGCACCAGAATGTTTACTGCAGCCCAATTTATAATTGCCAAGACATGGAAACAGCCTAAGTGCTCATTGACCCATGAATGGATTAACAAATTGCAACCATAAAAAAGACGGAGACTTCACATTTTTTGTTTACCTGGATGGAGCTGGAACATATTCTTCTTAGTAAAGTATCTCAAGAATGGAAAAAAGGTATCCAGTGTACTCAATACTACTATGAAATCAGTATATAATCACCTATACATTCATACAAATAATAAAACATAATTATAGTCCAGAAAGTAGAAGGGAAGAGGAGAGAGAGGGAAGGGGATGGGGAGGTGGGAGGAGGGAGAGTATTTGAGGGGATCTCACTTAATGTGCATCATGTAATGGTACATTTCAAAACTATTAAGAAAAGAGTATAATCATCACAACAAATAAGAAAGTGAGGTGATGGATGGGTTAATCAGTTCGATGTAAGCATTTCACATTGTATATCAAATCAGTACACTGAACCCCATGAATGCATCAATGTACACAGTTATGATTTAATAAAGAAAGCAAGTTCGTCATGTTCAATTTATTTATTCATTAGTGACTGCATTGAAGAATAGTATAAATATAGAAAAATGTTCTCAGTGTGAGGCCTGATGTTTTCACCTACAAACTCAATACCCCCTGGTATTTCTGCCCAGAGCAGAAACCAGGTATCACGACGCTCAGCAGCCCTTGTGAGTGCCAGCTTCCTCGGTTTGGCCAACATTCTGCCTGATGGGGCTGGAGTCGTAAATACTCTTTGATGTCTGGCTTGTTCCATTCAGCATTATGTTTGTATTTTTAGACGCAGTTATAGGGTGATTATTCTCATTGTTATATAGTATTTTGTTGTGTGAATATATCTACTCTTCTTAAAAATTTTTTTTCTCTTAACAATTTTTTTACTAAATCATCACTGTGCACATTAATGCATTTATGGGGTACAGTGTGCTGATTTTACATACGATAGCCATTTGGGTGGTTTCCAGTTTGGGGCTGTTAGCGACAGGACCTGTGACCATTCTAGTGCGGTCTTGTTAACCTTCAGGTCGGCGAGCCTTCCAGACGGTCACTCTTCCAAGTGCCTCTCCCACCACCAGCGCGTGTGAGCGCCTGTGACTCCACCTTGTCACCACACTTGTCCTTGACCTTCTCTGTCACTTTGTCATTTAGGTTTATGTCAGTTACCTCACTGTAGTTTTATTTTGCATTTCACTGAAGAAGCACGGGGTGGGTCACTTTGTCACTCATCTGAGTTGTTTGTTCAGCTGTTCTGCTTGGTGCAGTGTCCATTCGAGTGTGTTGTAACCATTCTTGTATTGAGATGTCTTCTTCTTCTTAAAGATTTGGAGAAATTCCTCATGAAACTGTAATATCTTTTTCC
Source organism: Nycticebus coucang (assembly GCF_027406575.1). Lineage (NCBI taxonomy): Eukaryota > Metazoa > Chordata > Mammalia > Primates > Lorisidae > Nycticebus > Nycticebus coucang. The sequence goes on from NC_069788.1 coordinate 3,305,921, forward strand.
ACTTGGTGTTTTTCTGTTCATTCTGTTTACTATTAAGCTTTCTGATCAACACAAAAATCTTAATTTGATATGTTGAAATTTACGACTTTCTCTTTTCTAGTTGGTAGGTTTTTCTCTAATGAACAATGGTCTAGTCACAGTTATGAAGATCTGCTCCTACCCGTGGGGTGGGTTAGTCATTGGGAGTCAGGATGGACAACAAAGCGCTGGGAAAGAGAAACATTCAACTGGCTAATCACGTGCAGTTAAGCAAACGACTTGCTAAGCAGTGACACAGTGAGAAGAGTCTTTAGAATCAGTCATTTCGACCAGTCATGGCAGTTTTTTAGGATGAAATAACAGGCTTGGTGTGTTTTTTTTTCTACCCTTTCTTATTTATCTGACTGCAGTAGTGTCAGGAGACCTCCTGTGGTGACAGGCTTCCAACTTTCTCACCTCTCGCCAGAAGGATGCAGCCTTTCCCCAGCTCTGAAGGACAGACTTGCAATGGGACGGTTTGAGGGATGTCAAGGTCGGAATTCAGAGACTGAGAGTGAATGCGGATTACGAGTTGTGACCTTTGCTTTCTGTAGACTTTCAGATATTTGGCAAAGTTAGAGTAACTTACTGCTTCCTTTTCATCTGTTGACAATTTTGGTGAATTCTGAAGTGAGGTCAGTTGCCTTTTAGCGTGTAGGCTTTCGTGACTTCTTTATGAATATCTTCATGGTTCCTTTTGAAAACTAGGCTGAATGATTCCCCATCAGTACCGCCTGGCCCAATAAAGCTAATGTTTTGTCATAAGAAGAGACGTAGAAGATTTGAAAAATTTTATAGTTTTCTCCTCCTGTGAGCCAATAAAAGCAAGCAGGCCCCTGAAGTTGATTCAGAATATTTGTGACAAATAAAAAATATATTTGAGCAGGGACTGGAGGAGTAATGGGGGTGGTGGTGATAGACGGTTTCTTTGAATAAGGATTTAGAGTAAGAGAAAACATTTCCATGATTTACACCAGAGCTCTCAGAAGCTAAAACATGCTTTCTGAGTTTACGGGTCTGTGAGGGAAAGAGTTGGGTACAAAATGTCTGAATCTTTATAGGAAGAATAGAGGAAGACCTTCCTAACATTTTCAGATGAAACACTTGAACTACCCTGAGTGACCAGCACAGAATCCTCCTCCTGCTTAGTTGGTCTGTAGAATTCCCAGGGGCTCAGACAAGTGGACCAATGTCGTGAGGGTGGGTCCAGCCTCTCCAGGACTCGGCACCTGTGTTGGGGGTGGGGGGCACTGTTTATCTGGATGTCTATGGCAGGGCTATCATTTTTGCTGCCCGTTCTTTATCTATGGATAATGGTCCCAAAGGTTTGAGAGATTCAGTTTATGTTGGGAATTAATCTGAATTGATTTTTGTAAAAGAGACTTTTTCCTCCCACTAAGTCTTCAGGTCAAGAAGGCAAAAGTTAATCGACCCTTACAGAGTCTAAGGAAACGAAGGGTTGGAGCGGATGGCGAGGGCTGTAAGTTTTCATATTTATCTTCAGTCCTGAGTGAGAAAGCTCCTGGGGGCCTCCCTGCAATGGCCTTTTAGAGATCTGAGTCACAGAACTCTTACCTTACAGCCGCTTCTCCAATCACTTCCTAATCAGGGCATCTCCAAGCACCTGTGGGATTAAAGCAGGTCACTGATTTTGTCCTCTTTATTGTTATATATAAAGGGTGACAGACCTTAGAACTTGCACCCACCAAGTAGCATGAGAACTGTACATTAAAAGAAGCCTTCCATGGCAGCTCTAAGTAGTTTCCATGCTGCTTTGCTCAGCGCTCTATGCGTGGAAGTTGAGAACACTGGCACTGGACCGGGCTTCTGTGAGCCACGCAGCGCCACTTGACAACTGTGTGACCCTGGCCAAGTCACTGGATTTCCCTGTGTCTGGGCTTCCTTATCTAGAAAATGGGGATAAATACCACCTACCTCATGGACTGTCGTGAGCATTAATTGAGCATTAATGAGCGTAGTAGGAGGTGGCAGGTGTTGTTTTTAAAAATTTATTACTAGCACTTCACAGAATGTTCTTTCATAAAGCAACTCATTTGATTCTCATAAGAATCCTGTAAAATGTGAGGGACACATATCTGTATCTCATTTTGCAATTGGAAGGACTACATCTCACAACCAGCCAGGGGCCGGGTTAGTGGCAGCGCACACATAAATCTAGTCTCTAGAACGAGTGGTCTTGTCACCACATTGTCCTGACCATCACACACTCTCTGTGACCCTAGAGGGAATTAAAAAGTATGTGAATATTAAACTACATTGTTATGAGAGGGAATCACAGAAATATTAGCCCCTTGGCCTCTAAGACCACACGGCAACTCACGCTGACACAACCCTTGCCATGGGCACATGTCTCCGACGGGCGGGGGGTGGGAGCTGGTGAGAATCACATGGAGGCAGCCGGCCAGTGTGGACAGACAGACATGGCTGCTGTTCCCAGGGGCATGGGTGGGTGGGGAAATGGGCTGGGAGGTCGCCTTCCTCCCTGAGTCCTGCGATTTCTCAGGGATTATAAACGTCCAGCTGGTCCTTAACAGAATCTCATTCCTGGAGCAGAGAACAGGCCACCATCTCTATAGAGACGTTGATGTCCCCACGTTGTGTTAGCCAGGTCTCTCACCGCCCCTCCCGGCCTCCTTTCTGTACCTGATGCTGACTCAGGCTTTGCAGATGGCGGGGGCTCAGTAAATACCTGTAACAGCTGAACGAACGAGCCAGCCAACTTCTGCTCACATGATTGCCTACCAGCATGTATAAGAGCACCAACACTAAAAAAGAATTGTGGAATCTGAAGTCACGGTAGCTATTGTAGTAGCTTCCAGACTAAAATTAGACTAATATTAGCGATTAGTCTACTTGGCTTTTTTTGGAGACAGCATCTCACCCTGGAGTGCTAGAGTTACACAGCTCACAGCAACCTCAAACTCTTGGGCTTAAGCAATCTCCTTGCCTCAGCCTCTAGCTGGAATTACAGGCACCTGCTACCATTGGCTAGTTTGTTTGTGTGTATATATATGTGTGTGTGTGTGCTTTAGCAGACATGGGGTCTTGCTCTTGTTCAGGCTGGTCTCAAACTCCAGAGCTCAAGGAATCAACCTGCCTTGGCCTCCCAGAGTGCTGGGATTACAGGCGTGAGCCACCATGCCCAGCTATGAGCCACTGCATCAGGCCTACTTAGCTTTTTGAAATGAAGAAATTCTCCCTAGTCCTATCACAAGCTGTGCCTGTTCCAGTAACTCCACTCCCCTTTGCCCTAATTTGCTTTTCTTCTTTAAGGACTTACTCCCTTCTACCACAAAGTATAATTTACCTATTTATTATATTCATTGCTGATTGTCTGACTACCCACTGTGGGAACTTCACTCCCTTGAGGACTGAGAGCTTTGTCTGCAGTGCTCAGTAATGATCTCAGGATTCCACATCAGTTCTAAATTACTTAACCCCAGTGAGCATAGCCCACCTCACTAAGTCCCAAAGTTGCAGATGCTGGTGCAAATGTGGAGAGAGAGACACTTCTGCCCTGTTGGTGGGACTGCAAACTAATACAGCCTCTTTGGAAAGAGATATGGAGACTCCTCAAAGAACTCAAATTAGATGTCCCATTTGACTTCACAACCCCTTTACTAGACCTCTACCAAGAAGAAAAAGTCATTTATCATAAATACATTTGCACTAGCTTGTTTATCACAGCTCAATTTAGAATCACCAAGATATATAAACAACCAAAGTGTCCATCAACCCATGAATGGATTAATAAATGGTGGTATATGAACACCATGGAATACTATTCTGCCATAAAAAGGATGGTGACTTTGTATCTTTTGTATTAACCTGGATGGAACTGAAACACATTCTCTTTAGTAAAGTATCACAAGAATTGAGAAGCAAGTATCCAATGTACTAAATTCTAATATGAAGCCAATAGACCATCTAATTCATACCCACATAGGAGAAAAAGTCTCATTTTAATTCAAATTTGGAGGAGGGGAAATGAAGGAGGGGCAGAGAGGGAGAAGGGGAGTTTTGGGGTGCTCCCACTTAACCAGCACAATGTAGGGGTGTATGGTACACCTTTTGGGTGCAGGACATAACTACATGAGGGACTCTACCTAAGAAACTCAAACATCGTGACCTGGTTGTTTGTACCCTCACATTAACCTGAAGTTAACAAAAAAGAAGAAGAACAAAGAAAAATAAACTGAATAGTTAGTGGCTCCCTTCTCCATATAAGTCAATATACATGGGGATAGATAATGAAAGGCCATTTCAATAAATACATATTCATTGATACAAATAAATGCCTTGTGTATTTTTATATGTAAATGTATACTAAATATTTAAATACTAAATGGTCAAAGTTAATTTACGTATTTATGTATACATATATATATATGCTACATATATAAACTTAAATAAAGGGATATGCCCAACTTGATCACAGTTTTGACCTGATCAGAGAGTGCCCTTGCTTTCCTGTGTCCTGCACCTTGTAGATGGCCTGCTCTGGAGGGAGGAGGTCACTCTGCGGGGCCTCGTCCAGCCTGCTGTGTGCCCTCCCCAGCCCTCTTTCTCATGCTCTAGAAGGCAGCTCACACACTGGGAGTCTGAAGGTCCCATCTGGCCTGCACATGCTGGACTTGCTTGGGGGTTGGAATTCTTTAAGCCAATTGCCAACATGTGAAAGTCTGGAGACTCCTAATAAACATCCAAATTTCCTTCCACCTTCTCTTGGAAAGCCTGAGAGTGTCTGTCAACACCCGGCCCCATTTCCCATGGCCTGGGCAGGCTGGGGCTGGGTGGCAGCTGGTCCATCAGACAAGCAGGTGACGCAGGTGTCTGCCCTCCTGGCTACCACTGTTGCCACTGGGCTCAGCTCACCACCTGCTTGCCTGCCTTTACCCATGTCTCCCGTGGGAACCTGGTACTCTGCTGGGAAGAGGTGAGTAGATAGTAACGTCCAGTTCACACCAGCTGGTAGCCTCTGTCTGTCATGGGAACCTGGTACTCTGCTGGGAAGAGTTGAGTAGATAGTAATGCCCAGTTCACACCAGCTGGTAGCCTCTGTCTGTCATGGGAACCTGGTACTCTGCTGGGAAGAGGTGAGTAGATAGTAATGCCCAGTTCACACCAGCTGGTAGCCACATGTCCTCTCTTTTCATCTAGGGATCAGCCCTTGTGTGAATACATGGCTTGCTTCTGGTGGTGCCCACAGCTGGGACTGAGACAGGTTAGCAGTGCCTCACTGCCCTTCAGCTCAGTGTGCTCATTAGCTAAACAATTTCAGAAGCAGTGTTCTTTCTCCTTGAGGAAAAAAAATGTGGCTTTACAGAATAATGGCTCAGCTAGCCACGAAATACCTTACTAAAGATTTTCTTTCTTTGAAAGACAAACCTGCCGCTTGAACTTGGCCCAGCTTGTCTGTTAGGCAAGTGTCTTTTTTTATTTAAAATAATCCCTCATGTTTGTCACTTTGGGTAAAATAGCATCAAAGGCTTTCCCACTCTATTATCACAGGGAGAGATGGTGCCTGGTGTTTGAAGGCAATAGGATGCTGCTGGCATCCAAACAGAAACATCCCAGGACAGCAGACACCTGCCGTCGGCCGTGGAGAATGCTCTGCCCTGTCCTCCCTGAGAGGGGAAAGCGTGACGTGGCTGTCCCCTCGGCTCCATCTCCACTCTTCCCTGTTTCCTTCCTGCTGCTCCTGCTGCTCCTGCTGACAGGGACGAGAGGGCTACGATGCGAGAGCCGTTTACAGGAAAGTGGGGGCGTAAATGTCAGTTTTCATTGCTTGGGAACAATAGTGTAGGGTAGCCAGTTCTAAGTTAAAAAAGGGGGAAACAAATGGCTCAAAACGTTTGGCAGAAAGTAAAGATCACATGACTATATTGAGAGTCAGATGCTGGGGTGTCCATGGTGGGCTGGGGAGAAAGGACCCGGTGCACCAAAGTTAGGGAAAACCACACTGGTCCTATATTTGGTTACTAATGAAAATGACCCAACCTAGTGCCAAAGACACCTGGTTATTTCGGCACCCAGGGACTCAGATCTGGTTGGTGGGTCAATGCAGGTGAGCTCTCCAGGGAACGCTCAGACACAAGGGGCCCAGCAGCCACGGGGCCAGGCTTTAGTGGCCAGGGAATAAGGGGGATGCTGGAAAGAGCTGGACTGGGTGCTGGGCCCAGCCAAAGGGTTTGGGAAGAGCAGAGTGGCAGGATGTGGATGGAGAGCCCAGTCAAATCAGGGTCACCTGGCCTGTGAAGGCTGGAGTTCCAGAGACGCACAGGTGCCCAAGGCTCCTCTTGGCCACCGCAGAACCACAGGAGCAAGACGAGTCCAGACCCTGCCAGCTGGTGGGAGCTTTTGTCTTGTGAAGTTGTCAGTGCTGACCCCCGAGGAGTCAGGGTAGGAAGCCAGGGCCTTACAGGCACCAACACTAGCAAGGCCATCTGGAAATACACACTCACGGGAACACACACTCGCACACACATGCACACACTTGCACACACACAGGAGCGCACATGCTCTGGTAGGAATACCCCAAAATGCCAACAGTGATTCCCATTAGGTGGTGGAATTATGAATGGGCTCTTTGTTGCTTTTTAAAACCTTATTTTTATATCTCCTTAATTTCTCACCACAAAAATAAAACAACTAGAAAACTTTCTGTAATAAGATGAAAAAGTTCTTTTTTTGCACAGCCAAGAACACAGTAAGTAAAGCAAGCAAACAGTCCTCAGAATGGGAGAAGATATTTGCAGGTTATGTCTCCGACAAAGGTTTAATAACCAGAATCCACAGAGAACTCAAACGCATTAGCAAGAATAGAACAAGGGATCCCATCGCAGGCTGGGCAAGGGATTTGAAGAGAAACGTCTCTGAAGAAGACAAGCGCACGGCCTTCAGACATATGAAAAAATGCTCATCATCTTTAATCATCAGAGAAATGCAAATCAAAACTACTTTGAGATATCATCTAATTCCAGTGAGACTAGCCTATATCACAAAATCCCAAGACCAGAAATATTGGCGCAGATGTGGAGAAAAGGGAACACTTTTGCACTGCTGGTGGGAATGCAAATTAATACATTCCTTTTGGAAAGAGATGTGGAGGACACTTAGAGATCTAAAAATAGATCTGCCATTCAATCCTGTAATCCCTCTACTGGGCATATACCCAGAAGACCAAAAATCACATCATAACAAAGATATTTGTATTAGAATGTTTATTGCAGCCCAATTCATAATTGCTAAGTCATGGAAGAAGCCCAAGTGCCCATCGATCCACAAATGGATTAATAAATTGTGGTATATGTACACCATGGAATATTATGCAGCCTTAAAGAAAGATGGAGACTTTACCTCTTTCGTGTTTACATGGACGGAGCTGGAACATATTCTTCTTAGTAAAGTATCTCAAGAATGGAAGAAAAAGTACCCAATGTACTCAGCCCTACTATGAAACTAATTTAGGGTTTTCACATGAAAGCTATAACCCAGTTACAACCTAAGAATAGGGGGAAGGAGGAAAGGGAGGGGAGGGAGGGGGGAGGTGGGTAGAGAGAAGGGGATTGGTGGGATTACACCAGCGGTGCATCTTACAAGGGTATGTGTGAAACTTGGTAAACGGTCTGTAAAGCTAGTGAATGATGCCCCATGATCATACCAATGTACACAGCTATGATTTAATAAAAAAAAGATGAAAAAGTTCTTAAATTATATAAAAACACGTTTTACTTTAATTGAACTTGTACTTGGAGCAGGTTTGAAGGTGTTCCTGTTGGAAACAAAAGCTAAAACAGGAACAGTGAAGGTTTCTGCCACAAATAACCCTTCTCATGATCTAACCTAATCATGCCGCCACTCTCCCGTCCTCTCTTTCCGTCCTTGCAGGGTGGAGTGGGAAGGATGGGGGTTGAAGAAGAGGGCTAAAGAACGAAAAGTCGTGATTTAATAATGTATATAAGAAAAAAGAATGAAAAGTCTTTTTTGAGGGTTGCTCTGGAGTAGCCAGTGTGGAATGAACTGAAAGCTGCCAGAGTGTTTCTACTTGGATTAAGAGAAAATCTTACCCATTAATGTTCCAGTCTCTATTCTGAAGAACACGCATCATGTTATTTACTTTATTCTTATATTAAGCTGCCCCCAAATATGCCACCTTGGTATCTGAAAGGCAGCAGCAGGAGAAAGGTCACTCTCATCTTTTCCCTTCCCTCAAAGTAACTCACACACCCGCATCTGAGAGGTGTCCTTGCTATACTGAAGGGAGGGACACCCTTATCTCTGAGGACACAGGGGTGCAGAGAAAAATCTGAACAAAAATGCCCTCCTGAGTCCCTCAGTTCATTACTGTTAGACCACGCCTGCTGTGTGCCCCATACATCTCCACGGGGAGCCACCTCCCTGTCAAACCCAAACATACACATACACAAGTTTACCTTTTCTTTGCCTTTTTATTTCCTTTTGAAGCTTCCTGTATCATATAAAGCCTATTAGATGGCTGTGTACGCTTTTCTCTTGTTAATGTGTCATTTCTTTGGGGGCCTTAACCACTACCACAGTCATGGATGAGGAGAAGAACCTTTCTTCCCTGCAGTAGGTATACATAATTTAATACTGCTAACTTATACAAAGAATGACAGAGATGTCTTGGACAGGGGATGGGAAGCCAAGACAGGTGGATTGCCTGAGCTCAGGGGTTTGAGACGAACCTGAGTCAGAGCAAGACCTCGTTCAAAAAAAAAAAAAAAAAAATAGCCAGGCATTGTGGCGGGCGCCTATAGTCCTAGCTACTTGGGAGGCTGACGCAAGAGAATTGCTTGAGCCTGAGAGTTTGAGGTTGCTGTGAGTTATGATTCCATGGCACTCTAATGAGGGTAACAAAGTGAGACTGTGTCTCAAAAAAAAAAAAAAAGTGCAAAGTGGTATCTATAGGATGCTACTTTGGGTTAAAAGAAGATGACACGAATGGTGGTAACATGTATTTGCTTTTGCAAAAAGGGACCAAGGAAATATAAACCAGAAACAAATGAGATTGCATAACTGCAAGAGGTGGAGTTTGGGAGAAGGGAGCAGAAGGGGTACTGGGGGGAGAGAAACTTCTGGGCAATGAGACCCCAGCTGCAGTGAACAGAGCTGGGTCTCTAATATCATTCTCTACCAAAAGGAGCCTTGGCTATGTGAGGAGATAGCTGAGTCCATGGCAGGGGCTGGGAGTGTACAAGGGGAGTCCAGAGGGTCTTGTACCTGGAGGTAAGAAAGTACTCAGAATAGAAGGATGGAGATTCAGGAGCCAGCCTGAGCCAAATGGGGGGCCATTTGAGCATTGGCGGTTGCAGCTCATTTAAGTAAAGTGAGAATCCGTGAGTCTACACTGACAACAAATTCATCAGTGAAGCAGGGAGAAGGGAAAGCTGTGAGAAGACAATGACAACTAGCCAAGTAAGATCCAGAAAGAATGGTAGTGTAGTCTTGTGTGCTCAAGAACTGTGACTGGGTGCAAATGGGTCTCCACTTTCACCGGGGACTGTCACAACCTCAGACTTCCGCTCACCACCCATTTGCTTCAACCTCTGCTCCAAGCACACATACGAACGCTTTGATTTCTGGTCTCTAACCCAGCCCAAGTGGTGCTCATTGAAATGAGCACCTCTGATTATGTTGGTCATTAAGATGATTAGACCTTGGAATCACCTGCAGAGTCCCACGCTGTTATAGTGCCTGGTATCCGCACTTTTAAAAAGCTTCCCAGATGATTATTTTATATAGCAGGTGGAGAACTATAGGAATTAAAGAGTGGAGATTTCAGGATAGGAAGAAAAGCACAAGGATTGATTACTTTTCAGGTCCCTGCCTCACTACCTGTAACATCCCGCGTGCTCAGTTCCAGCCGGTTTCCTGTGTGACCACATCTGCTACAGGAAGAGGTTTGAACTCTGCCCTGGGGAATCACGTGAGCTTTAGTTTGGGGAGGACTAAGTGCTTTTAGGATGAGGAGCTCCTTTAAGATGACGATGCTTCCCGGTTGGTTTCAGTGAGGTCAGTAACTGGGATTTCCACAGGGCAACTTCATCAGCAACAGAAGGATGCTCTTCAAAGGCAGGCGCTATGAGTCAGGGCGGAGAGGGTGGAGGTGCGGGAGGGGCAGAGAGAGGTGACGAGGTCACACTGTCGTCCTGACCGCTGTCTGCACACAGGCCGTCTCCTGAGAGTCCCACAGGTGGCCTGTCTTACAAACAGCCACTGGGTTGAGGGTCTACTTTGTATTCTGGACGTTACTTTTTCAGCCTGCAGACTATCTTGCGAGCGCCTCTACCTCTTCCCAATTTGCATAACTTTCATTTTTTCTCTCCACCTGGGGAAATTTTTCAGTCCCGGCTGTTCACTTCCTATGTTTTCTCTGAACTCTTCCCAGACCAATTTAGCCACCATGCTCCTGTGTCTCCTCAAGCTTTTGCATCATGCCCGCCAACATTTAGAACAAACTGTATTAGTGCGTGTATCTCCTCTTTCTTACACAATCTTAAGCTTTGTTAAACTCTAAACTGCTTCAGGAAAGGACTGTCTTATAGCTCTGAATCTGCCCCAGCATCTAGCATAGCACTGAGCATGGTCTAGGTCAGGCGTCCTCAAACTTTTTAAACAGGGGGCCAATTTACTGTCCCTCAGATTGTTGGAGGCCCAGACTATAGTTAAAAAAAAAAAAACCAACTATGACCAAATTCCTATGCACACAGCACATATTTTATTTTGAAATAAAAAAACACAAAATGGGAACAAATACAATCACACCGCCTCATGTGGCCCGTGGGTCTAGGTGAAGACTTTAACAACCGATTAACCTTGGGCTGCAGAGATTTTGCATAATAAATTGAATTTGCTGTTAGGACCCTGACCAATGCAGAATGGTATCATATAATTTAAGTAGGGGTATAAAGAGCTGGAGCCATTTTGAAAATGCTGTGACCTTTTCTTTTGCAAAGCTAAGAAGCCTTTTGTAAAGTGGAGAATCACTTTTTTTATTTTTGAGAATCACTTTCTGATTTATCATTTGTATAACATCTATAATTTTTTGAGTTTTTTTAACTATAAAATTTCTTGTAGAACTAAGGAAAAATAAAAAAATAACAGAAGCTTGGGGAAGGATGAAGTTCTACAGATAGTATTATTTTTCCTAAACGCGGGTCTGGTGTGCCTGGGGTTGGCAGTGACATTCTGTGTGGTTCAGGACTCTGTTTATTCCCCTCCCTCCCTCCCACCTCACCACTTCTCCCTGCTTCCCGTGGCCCCATCCTCTGCCCAGGACAGGTTGTGATTTGCACTGAGTGGACATGAGCGCTGTCGGGCACTGCGCCCCCTTTTGGTCGGTGTGAGTCATTACTGTTTCCACTCTCAGGGAATTGAAGCCCCCGCTGGTCTAGTCACTTTGGGTTCTGTGGCCTTGCATGGCACTGCCCGGCAGGACTCTTGGGTCAAAGTCTTTCTCTGAAATTTCTTCCCTGGGTCTTTCCTTCATCTATTTAAAACCTCAGAAGGGATTTGCTCTGTAATGCTGAGTGACCACATCTGCTTAACTAAGTATACCCTTTAAAATAAGAGCAAAAGAAAAACCAGCACCATATGCAATTCAGAGGGTCCCGAAAATGGCAAATTACAAACTATGCCCATGGTCGTCAGTATGGGATGGTCGCCGTGACAGGCTCGCCCAGCAGCTAGAGTCGTATCATGGCTCCGATCTGCAGCTGCACCGGCACCGTGGTGGCCCAGGGGGGACCGAGCCAGCTTCAGTGCTGCGCACACCTGCCTTGTGGCCTCCCGAGACCTCTGTACACACGGGGCTGCTCATTCATCACTTTCTGTGCCTTGAAGACATCTTACTAATCCACTAATTTATGAAGAGCAAAAAATAAACTGTCACCAAAGGGACAAAGCAGTCCCACCTGCCATGGCAGCTGGGACTAACGGGCAAATATCCAGCCAGACCCTGGCTCACCTTCCCTTGGCGGAGGTGGAGGGGGCGAGGGACAGACGCAGGCGTCATTTCTTCCACCCTGAGCGTTTGCAGTAGAATCTTGTGATGTTTTCAAACACTGAAGTGGTCTGAGGCAAGGATGCTGGGACGGCGTCTGGTGGTGACAGAAATATCTGACGTCCAAGGCAGGACAGATTTCTGCAGGCAGGGCAGTCCACTACCATCTTTGCACGGCTCTAGCAAGTGGTAAATCTTTATGTCTGGCATTTTAAAAATTGTATCCAGGCTTTTCTTTGGTTTGCCTGCAAGTTTTGACCCGTTTATTTGTGAAACTTTGAAGATTTTCTGTTCTGTATTTTATGTAACTGCATCTAAATTTAGCCACTAAACCCCCCCAAAGTAATGGGAAAATGAATTCATAGATAAGATTTGACAGCTCAAGAAAGTAGAAGGATTATGTATTTTATTGATGGTCATAAGTGATGTATTTTACTATGTAACAAACTTTATTTATGCACCACCTCTATTTGTGAATAATTTTTATAGTGCACAGTTTATATCACAAGTAGGCAAAGTGAAATGATAAAAATACGAATAGAATCCTAGTACTCTGGGAGGCCAAGGCAGGTGGATTGCTTGAGCTCAGGAGTTGGAGACCAGCCTGAGCCAGAGGGAGACCCCATCTCTAAAAATAGCTAGGCACTGTGGCAGGGCCTGTATTCCCAGCTACTTGGGAGGCTGAGGCAAGAGATTAATTTGAGCCCAAGAGTTGGAGGTTTCTATGAGCTAGGATGCCACTGCACTCTATTAAGGGTGACAAAGTGAGACTCTGTCTCAAAAAAAAAAAAAAACTACGTATGGAAAACCAGGATCAAGGGAAAGGGAAGTACAAGGTACAAGTATGCCGCCCGCGTAAGGTAAAATACAGGCTAGGGCTGGACTTCAAGTTTGACTGTTGCTCAAAAAGGCAAACATACCCAATCAACAGTTGGGTTAATTAGAGAGGAGAGAAAACCATCCTTCAGCAGAAGCAGTTTTATGTAGCACTGATATTAAAAGAGATTCGCTCAAGAACCCTGTGTAGTGAGGTAACAGTGTTTTCAGCAGCAGTTTCACAGTGAAGGAGAAAATATTTCTATGATTGTTTCTCAAGCCACCTGGGGTGAAAGCAAGCTCAGCCACGTGAGCACTTTGGGTGAGGTCAATTCTAGAAGGAGCTAGATCTGCCCAGTGCTTCATTACTGAATCTTTTGGGGTTACAGCTTGACTCAAAGATAGTATTTATGACCTCTTAAATTATTCATTCTTTTTTAACATTTTGAAAATAATACATGTATACATATGCGTGGACAAATCAAATGGTACTGAAATGTATAAAATTCGAAGTAAAGATCTCTGTTTTAACAGAAGTGGTCCTGCCACCCCTTACCTCTTCTGGAACTGACCGGCATACTTCTAAATTCTTGATTTATTTATTTTAGACTATGTCTACTAACCCAGTTGTGATTTATTATGAGAACTTTAACCAACTCCTATTTTTCTTTCTTAGTTTCCTAAATGTGTTATTTATATTATTCAGTATTTTTATGGTAGTTGCCTTTAGGACTGTATTTTGATTTATACATTCTACACAGTATCTATAAACTCTGCACAAAGACGAGGGTGTTAGTACACTTTCATTTCTTTCTCACTTCCCTTGCTCTAATTTTATGTATTATATTGTTTTTACATTGTCGAGATTTATAATATTTCTATCACTTTTTTTTTTCGACACAGAGTATTACCTTATTACCCTTCGTAGAGTGCTCATAGCAACCTTAAACTCTTGGGCTCAAGCAATTCTCTTGCCTCAGCCTCCTGAGTAGTTGGGATTACAGGTGCCTGCCACAATGCCCGGCTATTTTTTTGTTGCAGTTGTCATTGTTGTTGAGCAGGCTGGGGCTGGGTTTGAACCCACAGTCTTGGTGTATGTGCCCGGTGCCCTAACCACTGAGCTACAGGCGCTGAGCCTGTATCCCATTCTTTAATCATATTTTTATATATGGCTTCTAAATATTACAACTAGTGAATAACATTTTATATATTAAACTATTAAGTTATATATATCACATTACTATATACTGTATATTATATACCATATATGTTATACATATTATACATTATACATGTATAACATATATGGTATATAATATACATTATACGTAAGTTATATATAATATAATAAGTTATATGTAATTTATATATAACTATATAATTATATACATTATATATAAAATTCTCAGTATGGAAGCAAGAAGTAGGATTAAACCCATAGAGAAAGAAGAGTTTTTAAGCAAATGATACCCTCTTCAGTTCATTAGGGCAGATTTTTTAAAGCCTTGTGGTGGAATTGATATTTATTCTTCCTTTGGTCTTTTCTGAGTCACACCTGGATGCCCCTCTTTCCTCTTTGCCTCCACCCTGATGCACAAGTTGATGGTGCTAAGAAAACAGCGGAGACCCCACCGGCTCTCAGCTCCGCATCTGCTCACACTGCGCCCCTCAAGCAGCCTCTGCTCCTGTTAGCCCATCTCCCTGCCAAGTTCACCGCTCCGGGCCTGTCCCACTCGGCTTCCTAAGGACCCTGCTTCAGCAACTAACCCTTTGCATTCCTGTCATCAGTTTAATTCTCACTGTCGACTGGACCTTTCCTTTAACCTTCAAAGATGCTATTAATTTTCATAGATTACAATCTCTTCCTTGACCCTACTTTCCTCTCCAGCTCCCTTCTCATTTTTCTTTCCTTTTCTCCCACTTATTAGTGAGAACCTGGTATCTGGTTTCCCACTCAAGATATTTCACTTAGGATAATGGTCTTCAGTTCCTTCCAAGTCGCTGCAAACGCCCTTATTTCATTCCTTTATGTGGCTGAAGCAGAACTCCAGGGTGTGTGCACGTGTGACACACATTTTCTTTTCCATTCATGAACTGAAGGGCCCTTGGGTTGGTTCCCCGTCTTTGCAATTGTGAACTGTCCTGCAATAAACATTTGAGTACAGGGATCTTTTTCATAAAATGACTTCTTTTCCTTTGGGTAGATGTTCACTAGTAGGATTGTCGGATTGAATGGTAGGTCCACATTTATTTCTCTGAGGAATCCTCACACTGTTTTCCATAGCAGCTGAACTAGTTTGCAGTCCCACTACTGGTATGTAAGTGCTCCTTTCTCTCTGCATTAACACCAGCATTTATTGTTTGTTGACTTTTTAGTAATGGCCTTACCTTTACTGGTAATCTTTTGTGGTCCATTCATTTTTGGTGCAGGTGGCTGGCAAGCATTTCTTCTGAAATTCAGTTGATTAGGGTTACTAGCATAACAGTTATTGATCATGCCTGGATATAAATTAATAACCACTGTGCGAAGCATATAAAACACTGCACACCACCTGGAGATCATCACTGCCGACACGTGGTGTGTTCTCCTACTCACAACGCCTTCCTCTCACGGTTTTAAGGCA
The DNA here is from genome assembly GCF_027406575.1 of Nycticebus coucang. NCBI lineage: Eukaryota > Metazoa > Chordata > Mammalia > Primates > Lorisidae > Nycticebus > Nycticebus coucang. Next base: position 3,321,425 of record NC_069788.1, read on the forward strand.
CATTAGCATATACTGGAAAAGACAAGGTCTCTGCTGGTATGAAGATTATGGTCTAGTAGTGGGAAAAGAATAGGACTAAAATAGTCACATAGATTAGAGCTTCCCTGCAAATTGCTGTAAGTGCCATGGAGAAAAAGACACTGTTCTTGGTTTCATATACAAAGAACAAATGAAAGCTGCACTGGGGTGACGGGATGTGTTCCCCAGGAATCGAGATTATGTCCTAAGATTTAGCTAGGTAAAGACAGAGAGAGAGAGAGAGAGAAACTTCAGACGACAGAAACATATAAAAAGGCCCCACAGCAGTTAACTTCATAGAACTAGAAAGAAGCCAGAAGGCTGGAGTGTGAGAATTAAGGTGAGAAGGGACTGGAGGGGCCAGGAGGTCGTTAGACGTAAGGCAGACAAAGGCCTTCTCAGTATCAGACTTTCTCCAATTGAAATTGGCTGCGAGTCTCTCATTGGCCTCTCTGCACCTCCAGGCAGTATTGCCCCTTCCTATTGGTCGTTGATGGTCTCTTTCTATTGGTCATTGGTAACCTAGATTACTTCTTATCCATATTCTTACTGGCCCTCCAGACCTCCTAGTTCAGCAGGCCGGGTTTTCCTCCACTTTGCTTCAAGCCCCTTTCTTAAGGTCCCTTCTCAATCCCTCACAGGGATGGTCCTCCAGAAATATGGTTCTGGTTTACAAAGCTCTGATAGCACAGAGCACCTGCCTCTCCATGCCCTTGATCCTACGGTTGACCCTTGAACAACATAGGGGTTAGGGGCATCACCAAAAACCAGCCTGTAACTTTTAAGTCACCCTAAACTTAACTACTTACTAATAGCCTACTGTTGAGGCCTTAGTAGTAATGTAAACAGTCAATTAATGCGTATTTTGTTTGTTACATGTGTTTCTTACAATAGAGTAGGCCTGAGAAAAGAAAATATTAAGAAAATTATAAGAGAGAAAATATATTTACCGTTCATTAAGTGGAAAGAGATGTTTATAAAGGTCTCCACCCTCCTGTCTTCGTGTTGCCTGGGCTGGGGGCAGGGGCAGAGGCAGCGGGACGTCCACCATGGGTGCACCCGGGCGCAGCTGGTGTTCAGGGCTCAACTGTCCTCTGCATTAGTAAGTTTTTTGATCTTTTCCAAATCGACAGATAAAAAAGAGTGTATCTCTTCTCCCATACGAAGTGAAGATTGAGCTTCTCTTCTTACGTTTATCCTGCACTAGCAGTTTTTCTGTGACTCTGTATAAGGTGCAAGTTCATTTTTGTGTAGTGAACGTGCATAGATTGATCAGATCTCAATCCCAAAATGGTTCAGAACCTCTCATTTGGAGTTGCATTGAGCAAAGGAAGTTTAATCTTCCATATGTCAGCCCTTCAAATATTTAATGGCTGCTGTCATTTCCCCATGAGAAGTCTCGTCCACAGATCCTTAGTTTGAGAAACCTTGCAATTTTTGTCTTCTTGAGCTGAGCCTCCTAAGCGTGGTGGACGCCACGTTGGTGCTGGGTTCACGAGCGCAGATGGGACAGATCTAGCACATTCCTCTCTTCTCCTTTTTATGGTCCCAGACTCTTCCAACTCTGGAAAGTCTCCTAACACTTTCTTCCTCGCAAAACGGGAGGATCTGGTGACATCTTCATTAGGCTATGACTGACATGCATATCGTCCAATGTAATCGCGTCGACAAGTATTTCTTGCTAATCACAGAGAGCGGAGGGGTAAGTGCACCAGGTGGGAGGGCGGATCAGCGCGCACCTTGCTAGGACCTCCGGGGCTGAGCGTCTCCAAGGCTACCTCTCTCTCCGCTCTTGGGGAGGTATGCGTCAGGGGTGTCCAACCTGCAGGCCCGTGGGCCACATGATGATTTTGTGAGGGCTTTTTCTGCAGTGTCAGATACCATGAAAAGCATGCAGGGACCTTTGTTTGTGTTGCAAATCAGCTTTCCTTAGTGTTTGTGTATTTAATGTAAGGACCAAGACAACTCTTAACTCTTCCAATGAAAAAAAGCTGGGGTGGGTGGGTGGGGAGACACCCTTGCTTAAGTCAGTCACAGTCGTTTCTAGGGCTGCCACTAGGGGGAGTGTGAGACAAATTTTTCACTTAGAAAATGCCAGAAAAGGAAGTTGAAATGCTGGGACATAGAAACCTCTGAAAACTTAGAAGGAAATTTGGATCCTGCCTCTTACACTGTGTGTGGCTCTGGACCTGCTGGAGGCCTGACCCTCAGAGGACTGTACACCTGCAGCCAGAAGTCTACCCCAGGCCGACAGGCCAGGCCAGGAGGGGGAGGGAGGAGCGACACTCCCGTCCTCCCAGGGACAGCGAGGGTGCAGGGTCTGAGGAATTCCCGCACAGCTCCCTGGAGCAGGTGCAGGCCGCTCTGATCTCGCTTTACGTACACACACTGTCTGCATATGTGAAGTGAGAGGCCCCCCGAACAAGAACTCAGGCACCAGATTTCAGAAGGCAACTAACATTCAGGAAGCCCTGCTGTGTATAGACTATTCTAAGGACAGCAGAGGCCACATAAAAAAGAAAAGAAAAAACCCAGAAAGTTAGAACGTTTGGATGTGTTTTCAATCTCGTTTGGAAATGGGCAGTGCCCTCGCCCCATTCCATCAATATGTTCTTCTTTGTCCCTTATCCTTCATGTTCTTGTCTTTCTGTGTGTTTAGAAACAAATTCAAGCTGTTTCTCAGTCTAAAAGAGTCTTCCTTTAAATAATGTTTTTAAAGTAACTTCACTTACTTACTTTTTGTGTAAGACATTTACGATTTACTCTTAGTTGTTTTGAAATGTCCCCTGGCCTTGTGCACATTAGGGGAGATGCCACCAAATGCCCCCCCTCCGCCCACCAATTGTCCTTCCTCTCCCCTCAGCCTTGCTAGCCTATATTTGTATTTTATCTTCTGTGTGAATGTGTAAGTGTTTATATATTGGTTTCATAATGGTATTGAGTACACTGGATACTTTTTTTTTCTATTCTTGAGATACTTTACTGAGAGTCTTAGTCTGCCCTTCCTCCCTCACCCCACCCCAGGTGCACTGTGAGCCTCTCCACAGCCATGCTGCAAGTGGCCTCACGCCCATCACTGCCAAGTCAATCCAGTTCTTCAACCCACTAGGTTTTGGCTTTGCTTATATCACTCGCTGGAGCACTTTGGGCATAGATTACAAAAGATGGTGTCCATTGGAAGAGCTCCCCAGATCCCCTTCTCCTAGCTACCCAGTTGCCTTCCACACAGACAATGGTGGTGAAGATTTTGTGTGTGTGTTATTCCCAAAATATTTTACACATATACATTAAATATAGTAACCTGCCTTCTCTTTTTACATAAAGAGACCAAGCTCCATACGGCACACACAGTTTTATCTTTACTTTTTCATACACAACACATCTTGGTGACCTTTCAGTACAAGGAAGTGATTTTTTTTTCTAAAGGGCACGTGCGGCATATTGAACTGACAGAAGGCGTGGGCTGGTCCACTTTCAATGGACATTTGTTCCTGATGTCCTGCCGTTGCAAACAGTGCCACAGTGACTACGGGGGCATATGTCATTCTACACGTGTGTGAGTAGGACTGAGGGGGAGGAGCCAAGAACTGGATTGTTGGGGCACAGGTGCACAGGTTTCTCATTCTGACATGTTGTCACTCTGCCAGAAGTGCTGGAAAATGCCTATTGTATCTCCATCCCACTCAAATTTTTTTTTGCTTTTTGCCAATCTGATAGATGGAAAACAGTACCTCTAACTTTTAACTAAGCATCTCATTTGCTTATGCTATTTAAGAGCCAGTTAAGATTGATTATTTTAAAAATACAAATCAGATCATATTATACTTTTTTGATATTTCTGATGTTCCCACTACCCTGGGCACAGCTCCAGTTCTTTCTCTCCAGCCTCCTTCGTCACTGTCCCTTTCCCATGCTCAGCACTCCGGGTGCCACGAGCTTCTTTCTGTCCTGGGGATACTGTGCCCTCCTGAGATCAGCACCTGTAGTCCCGCGAGACTGAGCTCTGCAGAAAGCCTGCTTGTCACGCACCGCTGCCTCCTGGGCTCAGGTCCACTAAAGCTCCTGTGATTTTTTATCTCTAGCATGATTCCCGGCAGGATGTGGGCCATCAGTGTATCTTTACTGAATGAACAAACAACTGACTCTCACTACCACTAACTGTCCTTTGTAATTAAAAATAACTCTGTTCTCTAGTGTCCAAGCAGTAGTTCAGCAGTCAAGTGAAAATTTCCAGACAAATTTATTCTTTTTCTAGTGTTATCTACATTTCCTTTTCCTATTTTTTTCTTCAGAATTAAAAAGAAATTATAGAAATAAAACCCTCTGAGAGTCCATGCAATTCAAAGTCATTTTGCTAGGAATGTGAGGGTTCAAGAGAAATATGTTTTTGGCTGTGGATTTTATTAAAAAGATGACTTTTTTGTCGAATTAATATGAGGGTGCAGATTTTTAGGTTATATTGTTTTTGGTTCTAAGGTAAAGTTCAAGTTGTAGTTGAGCCCTTCACCCAGGGGGCGCACTGAACACCCTCACATCGTGCATATCAGATTGAGATCTGCCAGTCGCCCTCCCTCTTCCTTTCTCCCCTCCCCCCCTCTTTTTTCTCCCCCTCACTGGACTATACTTGTTTTCTTCTGTGTGGGCATGTAATGGTTTATATATTGTTTTCATATTAGTATTGAGTACATTAGATAATTTTTTTCTCATTTTTTTATCTTAAAGTTGAAAATATTTATTGGAAAAATATAAACAAAAGTCCCAACGAAAAGAACATGACAATACATTGTAACTAAAGTGTCATTTTTCCTAATTGGCATAATTATTAAGTGGTCAGTTGCTGTGCTGTATATTCATACTAAGCAGAAGAGTCTTTTCTCTGATCATGAGCACAGGGCATTCCCACAGGTATGATGCTGATGAGCACAGGGCATTCCCACAGGTATGGTGCAGGTATGACACTGGGCTCACAGCTTATGCCCTTGCCCAGGACGATCTGGAGGATGGGAGATTCCTGGATTCCTCACAAGACACTCAGGGAGCTTGAAGGACATTCCCCCACCTCTACTCTGCTGGGAACTCCCACAGTGAACCTTCCTAGGCCATCATAAATGAGATTGTCCACATCCAAGGTCATATCCACTTGGGACTTCCTTGTTCTGGGGTTAATCTCCAGCACATCTCTCAGATGGTTTTCTAGTGTCTTGACCTTGGACTTCAGCTCCCCCAGCCGGGCAGTGGGCCTAATGTTACTCTTCTGAGAGACCTTAGGGCAGAGGGCCACAGCTCTGCCCTTTGGTGCTCCTTCTGAGGTGAGTACACAAATCGGAGGACGTGGCGGTATCCACAGTTCAGGTGCTCAGGATTATCAACATAGTCCAGGCAGACAGCACATCTCCCTGTTTCTTTCAAGTGTTCAGCCATGACCCTGTTTTTCCTTCACTAGGCTCCATTCTGGCTTCCAGCTGAATCCAGGGACAGCTCAGAGCTCTTTTTTCCATTCTTGAGATACTTTACTAGGAAGAATGTGTTTCAACTCCATCAGGTAAACATAAAAAGTCTCCATCTTTTCTTATGACTGAATAGTATTCCATGGTATACATAGACCAGTTTGTTAATCTCTTCGTGGGTTGATGGGCATTTGGGTTGCTTCTACGACTAGGTCATTGTGAATTGATCTTGAAATACCTACAGTTATTTTAATGGGAATGGAGAATAGCTGACTTATTTATTAGCAGGAGCATTAATGCTGTTGGGCTCCACTTAGCCCTCAGGTCTCAGAGCCCAATTCTATTTGATGTAGATGTTTCTCAATACTCCGGTTTGGCTCCACCTGCCCCCCACCCACATCCCTCTAGGGATGGTCCTGGCATCAGCAGCCTTGTTACTGAGATAACGCCATCCACAACGAGTATGGGATTGGGTGTTCTCTTGTGGGTAAAGCAAGGACTTATTAAGCTCCTCATTAGTTCTGAGATTCTCCAACTTGAAATATTTCTCTTCTAGAATTTGCTAAAATATTTAATATCTTCTAGGAGGAATACCCTAATTCTAGGAATTCAGATTTATTTATTTATTTATTTTTTAGAAAAATTTTTTTAATTTTATTTTTTAATTTTATTTTTCTTATTGTTAAATCATAGCTGTGTAAATTAGTGCAATCAAGGGGTACAATGTGCTGGTTTCATATACAATCTGAAATATTCTCATCAAACTGTTCAACGTAGCCTTCATGGCATTTTCTTAGTTATCGTATGTAGACATTTGTATTCTGCCTTTAGTAAGTTTTGCCTGTACCCATTCTAAGATGCACTGTAGGTGTGGCCACACCCATTACCCTCCCTCAACCCAAACCTCCCCCCTCCCTTCCCCTTCCTTGGCCCTTTCCTTATAGTCTTGTGCTATACTTAAGTTATAACCTTCATGTGAAAGCTATAATTTAGCTTCATAGTAGGGCTGAGTACATTGGATACTTTTTCTTCCATTCCTGAGCTACTTTGCTAAGAAGAATATGTTCCAGCTATCCATGTAAACATGAAAGAGGTAGAGTCTCCATCTTTCTTTAAGGCTGCATAATATTCCATGGTATACATTTACTAAAATTTGCTAGTCCATTCGTGGGTCAATGGACACTTGGGCTTCTTCCATGACTTAAAAATTATGAATTGGGCTGCAATAAACATTCTGGTACAGATGTCTTTGTTATATTGTGATTTTTGGTCTTCTGGGTATAAACCTAGTAAAGGAATTATAGGATCGAATGGCAGGTCTATTTTTAGGTCTCTAAGTATTCTCCAAACATCCTTCCGGAAGGAACATATTAGTGTGCATTCCCACCAGCAGTATAGAAGTGTGCCCTTTTCTCCACATCCATGCAAAGATCTCTGGTTTTGGGATTTTGTTATGTGGGCTGCTCTTACTGGGGTTAGGTGATATCTCAAAGTAGTTTTGATTTGCATTTCTCTGATGATTAAGGATGATGAGCTTTTTTTCATGTGTTTGTAGATCGTGCGTCTGTCTTCTTTAGAGAAGTTTGTCTTCAAGTCCTTTGCCCATCCTGAGATGGGATCACTTGTTCTTTTCTTGATAATACATTTGAGTTCTCTGTGGATTCTGGTTATTAGACCTTTATCGGAGGTATAACCTGCAAGTATTTTCTCCCATTCTGAGGGCTGTCTGTTTGCTTTACTTACTATGTTCTTGGCTGTGCAGAAGCATTTTAGTTTGATCAGGTCCCAGTAGTGTATATTTGATACTGCTTCAATTGCCTGCGGAGTCCTCCTCATAAAATATTCACCCAGGGTGATTCCTTCAAGAGTTTTCCCTGTACTTTCTTCAAGTATTTTTATAGTTTCATGTCTTAAGTTTAAATCTTTTATCCAGTGAGAGTCTATCTTAGTTAATGGTGAAAGATGTGGGTCCAGTTTCAATCTTCTACAGGTTGCCAACCAGTTCACCTGGCACCATTTGTTAAATAGGGAATCTTTTCCCCACTGAATGTTTTTAATTGGCTTGTCAAAGATCAAATAACAGTAAGCTGCTGGATTCATCTCTTGGTTCTCTATTCTGTTCCAGACATCTACTTCTCTGTTTTTGTACCAATACCATGCTGTTTTGATCACTATTGATTTATAGTACAGTCTCAGGTCTGGTAGCGTAATTCCTCCTGCTTTGTTTTTATTGCTGAGTAATGTTTTGGCTATTCGAGGTTTTTTTCTGATTCCATATAAAACAAAGTATGATTTTTTCAAGATCTTTAAAATATGACAATGGAGCTTTAATAGGAATTGCATTAAAATTGTATATTGCTTTGGGTAGTATGGACATTTTAACAATGTTGATTCTTCCCAGCCATGAGAATGGTATGTTTTTCCATCTGTTAACATCTTCAGCTATTTCTTTTCTTAAAGTTTCATAGTTCTCTTTGTAGAGATGTTTCACATCCTTTGTTAGGTATACTCCCAAATATTTCATCTTTTTTGGCACTACTGAAAGGAATAGAGTCCTTGACTGTTTTTTCGGCTTGGTTATTGTTGGTATATATAAAGGCTACAGATTTATGGGTGTTGATTTTGTAGCCTGAGACATTGCTATATTCCTTGATCACTTCTAGGAGTTTTGTAGTAGAATCCCTAGTGTTTTCCAGATATATGATCATATCATCTGCGAAGAGTGAAAGTTTGATCTCTTCTGACCCTATGTGGATACCCTTGATCGCCTTTTCTTCCCTAATTGCAATGGCTAAAACTTCCATAACAATGTTAAAAAGCAATGGAGACAATGGGGAACCTTGCCTGGTTCCTGATCTAAGTGAAAATTATTTCAATTTAACTCCATTTAATATGATATTGGCTGTGGGTTTGCTGTAGATGGCCTCTATTAGTTTAAGAAATGTCCCTTCTATACCAATTTTCTTAAGTGCTCTGATCATGAAGGGATGCTGGATATTATCAAAAGCTTTTTCTGCATCAATTGATAGAATCATATGGTTTTTATTTTTAAGTTTGTTTATGTGTTGAATTACATTTATAGATTTACGTATATTGAACCAGCCTTGAGACCCTGGGATAAATCCCACTTGGTCGTGGTGTATAATTTTTTTGATGTGTTGTTGGATTCTGTTTGTTAGGATCTTATTGAGTATTTTAGCATCAATATTCATTAGTGATATTGGTCTATAATTTTCTTTTCTTGTTGGGTCTTTCCCTGGTTTGGGGATCAAGGTGACGTTTGCTTCGTAGAATGTGTTGGGTAATATTCCTTCTTTTTCTATATTTTGGAAGAGATTTAGTAATATAGGTACTAGTTCTTCTTTAAAGGTTTGGTAGAATTCTGACGTGAAGCCATCTGGTCCTGGGCTTTTCTTTTTAGGGAGATTTTGTATAGTTGATGCTCTTTCAGAACTTTATATAGACCCGTTCAACATTTCCACTTCATTCTGGCTGAGTCTTGGTAGGTGGCGTACTTCCAGGTATTGGTCGATTTCTTTCAGACTTTCATATTTGTGAGAGTAGAGTTTCCTGTAGTATTCGTTAAGGATTTTTTGAATTTCTGACGGGTCTGTTGTTATTTCATTGTTACCATTTCTCATTGATGAAATTAAAGATTTTATTCTTTTTTTCCTGGTTAGGTTGGCCAAGGGTTTATCTGTTTTATTGATCTTTTCAAAAAACCAACTTTAGGATTTATTGATCTGTTGTATAATTCTTTTGTTTTCAATTTCATTTAATTCTGCTCTGATTTTGGTTATTTCTTTTCTTCTGCTGGGTTTTTGGTTGGAGTGTTCTTCCTTCTCCAGTTGCTTGAGATGTCCCATTAAGTTATTAACTTCCTCTTTCTTTTTTCTTGAGGAAGGCTTGCAGTGCTATAAATTTCCCTCTTAAGACTGCCTTTGCAGTATGCCAGAGGTTCTGGTAATTCGTGTCTTAATTGTTGTTTTGTTCCAAAAATTTGGTTATTTCCTTCTTAATCTCATCTATAACCCATCTATCCTTCAACATAAGGTTGTTTAGCTTCCATGTTTTTATATGGGTATGCAGGTTCCTGTTGTTATTGAGTTCAACTTTTATTCCATGATGGTCTGAGAAGATGCAAGGAATAATTTCTAGTTTTTTTTTTAATTTTCTGAGGTTAGATTTGTGGCCTAGCTTGTGATCGATTTTGGAGTATGTTCCGTGGGCTGATGAGAAGAATGTGTATTCAGTTTTTTTGGGATGAAATGTTCTGTAGATGTCTGTTAAGTCCAGAAGTTGAATGGTTGAATTTAAATCTAAAATTTCTTTGCTTAGCTTCTTTTTGGAGCATCTATCCAACACTGCTAAAGGGGTGTTAAAATCTCCAACTACTATGGAACTGGAGGAAATCAAGTTGCTCATGTCCGTTAGAGTTTCTCTTATAAACTGAGGTGCATTCTGGTTGGGTGCATAAATATTAATAATTGAAATCTCATATTGTGTATTATCTTTAACAAATATGAAGAGTCCATCCTTATCCTTCCTTATTTTGGTTGGTTTAAAGCCTATTGCATCTGTGAATAGGATTGCAATGCCTGCTTTTTTCTGCTTTCCATTTGCCTGGAGTATAGATGACCATCCCTTCACCTTGAGCCTATATTTGTCTTTTAATATAAGATGCGATACTTGTATGCAGCAGAGATCTGGCCTGAGTTTTTGTATCCAGTCAGCCAACCTGTGCCTCTTTAGAGGACAATTTAAATGATTCACGTTAATTGAGAATATTGATAAGCCTTTTGAGGGTCTGGTGGACATTTTTAATCCTTTTGCGACTGTGGAAGTTGGAATTTGATCAAAATTTTCTGGGTGGGTTTACTTTTGTGGTGGAGGATTACGCTGGTTTTTATGGAGGATAGGTCTGAGAATATCCTGGAGAGCTGGTTTAGTTATGGCAAATTTCTTTAACATGTGAATGTCATTGAGGTATTTAATTTCTCCGTCATAAATGAAACTCAGTTTAGCTGAGTACAGGATCCTGGGTTGAAAGTTATTTAGTTTTAGGAGAATAAAAGTCGATGACCATCCTCTTCTAGCTTGAAAGGTTTCAGCAGAGAGATCTGCAGTTATTCTAATATTCTTGCCCTTGTAGGTGATGGTTTTCTTTCATCTGGCTGCTTTCAGAATTTTCTCCTTCATATTAACTTTGGTGAAATTTCTTATGATGTTTCTGGGGGATGTCTTATTTGGGTTGAGTCATGCTGGAGTTCTGAAACTGTCTGCTATCTGAATTTCAGCGTCTCTTGGCATGTCTAGAAAGTTCTCCTTCATAATCTCATGGAGAAGAGACTCTGTGCCTTGTGAAGCCACTTCATTGCTTTCAGGGATCCCTATAAGACGAATATTGATTTTCTTCAAATTATCCCAGAGCCCTCTGAGAGAGTGATCTGTTTTTGCCCTCCATTTCTCTTCCTCTTTGAGAGTTTTGGAGCATTCAAAAGCTTTGTCTTCAATGTCAGGAATCCTTTCTTCTGCTTGCTCTATTCTGTTACTGAGGGATTCGACTGTGTTTCTCATATCTTTGAGGGCTGCAACTTTGTGTCTCAATGTGTCAAAATCTTTGGTCGTTTGGTCTTTGAATTCAATGAATTCTTGAGATATCTTTTGGGTTACTGCTTGGAATTCTAATTCAATCTTATTTGCTATCCAGATTCTAAATTCGATTTCTGACATCTCAGCTATTTGTTTGTGCATGGGATCTTATGCTGTGTCTGCCTCATTGATCCTTGGGGAAGTTGATCTACTCTGATTATTCATATTGCCAGAGTTTTTCCATTGATTTCACCTCTTGATTGTTTTTCACCATTGCCTCTGGCCATCCTCAGAGTCAGGGAGGTGTCTCTCCAAGATTAGACCCCAGCGGGATCACTCTATTATTGCTGGACCTTTGTAGGGAGTGACCCTGTGTAGTTCTTCTGGGGCTGCCCCAGCCAGGGCATTCTGGTTGTGGAAGCAACTCCGTAGTGTGACATACCCACATCCATCCACAGGGCAAAAGGTGGTGTGCACGGTTCTGGGAGTGCCTGGTGCCCAGTGACTTTGGCACAGAGAGCTCAAGGCTCCAGCAGTCTCTGGCCAGGAGAAGGGCTCTATGCAGAGACAGAGAGGGCTCTAGAGGGCACGTGGCTACCAGAGTCCCTGGCCAGATGAGCGGGCCAGTGTGGAGGCACGGAAGGTACAGGAGGGAGGACACATTGTTGCATGGCTCCCGCAGTTCCTGGTCAGGGCATGCGGAGACCCGGTGTGCACAGATAGCAGGTTGCAGCACAGCTCTTATGGAGGTCCGGGCGACGCCAAGCCTAGGAGTTTGAGGTTGCTATGAGCTGTGATGCCACGGCACTCTCCCAAAGGCAAGAGTCTGAGGGTCCAGTGTGCCAAAACCAGTCTCACTCTGCCCCTGAGGGTTAAGGCTGTAAGGCAGCTTAGTCCCTCCCTTCAGGCTGCTCAGTCACTAGGTTACTAGCTCCCGCCAGATCCTTGCTCTGCGACCTCGAGGGTGGAGCTTGCCGGGGTAGTTCTCTCACAATGGCTCCCTGCGGCCCACAGCCGAATACTATTAGCTCCGTCTGGCTCAGCGGCTCAGTCTGGGGCCCTAGACAATGCCCAAAGTTGTTCGCACTCCTGCTCAAGCTCTCCCCAAGGCAGTTCAACAGAGTGCCAAGTCCAAAAACACCGTAACAGTTCACAGATAAGACCTTTCCAGTTTGTAGTCTCACTGCTGCTTGTACTTACAGCTGCCGGCAGGATTAGGTCGGTTGAACACATGCAACCACTTGCCAGTTTTCCACTGTTTTTGTCCTCCTTTAGGGATCCAGAAGTTTCTCCCTGACTCCCTGTATCCTCAAAGGGATGATTATAGGCAGATCCCACCAGCAAGAGATGCCTGGAGTCTTTTCTCCCCAGACTCACTGTGCTCAGTTGCAGGGAAGCTGTTACTTGGCCACCATCTTGGGTTGTTGTAGGAATTCAGATTTAGAATGCATGAGTATTTATTGATCCATATTCCAAATGGTTCTATACCTCCCCTGGGGAAAAATAATTCCACATTAAGGAGCCAAAACTAATTCACCAGCTAATGATAGCCATTTTTTCCATGTAGACACTCCATTCCCTCACAGATCCATCCATATATTTCTAGGACATGCTGACGGGTGTCTTCCCTGAATCCGCAGTCTGTGTGGACCAATCAGTTCCCTGTGCCATTCTAGAAACGCAGCGAGCCTGAGATTCTCCAGCCTCCCTGCCTTGTCCTTGACAAGCTGGAATCCTTTTCCACCAGTGCCTGTGTAATCAGGACACTGCTGCTACACTGACAGCTGACGTGACACAGTGGCCCTGTGGCTCCTTGTTCCTGGCTAATTTTTCCAGTCACCAATGTCCTTTATTTCTCTTTCTAATGTTGAGGTGTAAAGGATGCTCTAAGATAAAATTAGATGCTCCATTAAAACAAACCAAGGGCTTATTTGGCACAGAATTAATTAATTAATTCATTGAATAACCACCATGACACAGGCTCTGTTCCATGCACTAGAAGTAAGGCATGTATTCCAGCAGTGGACGTTGTTTGAACATCTCTCCCCTCGACCAGGACCCCAGAGCTTCTACACCCCTACACTGGTTAATGATTGCAGAATAGAGATGGGAAAGTTTGCTCTGGGAGTTGGGGCAGGTTCATTGAGTGTCATCTGCCAGCTGTACCAAATTTCAATTCTGGTCAGCCAGGACCCTTACTATAAATTTATTCAACACATGTTTTAAATGTATTTTTGTAGAAATGTCTATTTGTGTCAGGCATTGTTTTAAAGCATAATACGGTAAATTATAAGTATAGAAAATATGGCTATGGCTCTGAACAACTTATCCTCACATAATATATAAGTAATCATAATGAAAGATAAAATGATAAATGTTGACAAGAATATTTAAAAAATTAGCATCTGTTTGGGGAAATACCATTTTCAGAGACAGACTAAAGTGGGAATTCAGAGGAGCCCTCCCAGGGCAGCTGCTCAGGAAAGATGGGACAAGCTCAGGCAGGTGGGAATGAGGCGAAGAAGAGCCAGAGTCCAGCCCACAGGGGCCTGAGTAGGGGTGTCAGGTACCAGGGGTGAGGGATGTGAGGGGACCAGAGGATGGGCCGTTCTGCTGGAACTAGGGGAAGGGGTGGGCTAAAGATTCAATGTTCATAGAACCAGATGTGTTCCCAACTGACAATGAAGTTTACAAACTTGCCACTATGTGCTTATGTCAGCAGCAACGTACAAACAGCTCCATGAGGTTTCATAGCCTTGGTGTATCAGCGTCTCACAGCTGTGTTTGTGTTGTGTGTGGCTGTTCTTGCTGAGTGTCATTCATTACTGTTGTGTGTTTTTGTGTGCCGTCGCCAGAGTGTCAGAGCTTGAATTAGAGCAAGGAACAAACATTTGTAAATTTCTTGTTAAACTTGGCAAGAGCGGAAGTGAAATCAGGGACATGTTAGTCCAAGTTTATGGGGATAATGCCATGAAGAAAATGGCAGTGTATAAATGTATTAAATGTTTTTCTAAGGGGAGAGAAAGTGCCATCGATGAAGAGAGGTCAGGGCAGCGAATAATAATTAACAGAATCGATGAAAACATGGCAAAAATTAGTCAAATTGTTCATCAAATGGTTGACTGAGAAGCACAGCAGAACAAGTAAACAGACTGTGGTGGTCTGGGAGACACAGAGAAACAGGAAAATCTTAACTGAAAATCTTGGCCAACAACTCATGGCTCCTACATCACAACAATGCACCAGCTCACACAGCACTGTCTATGAGGGAGATTTAATGCAGGAACAATTAACACCCTGCCTATTCACCTGATCTGGCCTCCAGTGACTTTTCTTCACATAAAGATAAAAAAAGTATTGAAAGGAAGACATTTTGATGACATTCAGGACATCCAGGGTAATATAGTGACAGGTTTAATGGCCATTCCAGAAGAAGAGTTTTAAAATCACTTTGAAGGATGGACTAGGCCCTGGCATCAGTGCACAGATTCCCCAGGGGAGAGCTTCAAAGGTGACCATAGTGATATTCAGCAACAGGGTGTGTAGCATTTTTTTAGGATGAGTTCACAAACTTCATAGTCAGACCTCATAATCAATATTAGAGAATGATGATACCAATTTTTTATCAAAAGATTAATCTGAAATAAAAAAATAAAAACAGTAAAGCTATGTTTAAGGATCGAGAAAACAGAAAAGAGTTTAATAGTTTCAGTTCTTTGTCATCTAATTAATTGTATTTAAAAGCATTTTGATACTTATTTTTTGCTTTTCTAGAACATTCATACAGATGGAACACCTAAAAAAAATACTGCCCATACATTGCGATTTACTGCTTTACTATTTTTGAATCATGCTGTTTTTTTCTGCCTTTCCCCCAAATTGACATGTATGGCACTGAACATCCCTTGGGACTCTAAACGAGTGAGTGCTCTAAGTGGGCAGTGGTGTCCTGACCCATGCTGTGGGCAGAGGCCAGGGGTGCCAGCATGACTGCGGTGGTCTGGGAGACGCAGGCTGTCTCTTGTGGGAGGCCGTGGCTATCACTTAGATGTGGCATCTCTCCAGATGTGCCCCGACGTCACAGCCCAGAGCCTCACATTCTTCCAAGTGCATTCAGGAGCCTCAAGCTTCACTCGAACCTGTGTTTGGTTGGGGTTTGCGTTCCTTTGGGTTTTCTGTAGTTGTGGATGCTCCCCTCTGCGGTGGGTTCTTCGGGATTATGCGCTTGTAAGGATGGTCATCAAAGACTTTCCCACCAGTCACTAGTCCATTGAGCAGTTACATGGAAAGGATCTTCCAATTACATGAGAATAACACACTCATCAGTTATGTCTTATCTTTGAATAGTTAAGAAGTTAAAATCATTACATCATTGTGTATGTGTGTGTGTGTAGAGAGAGAGAGATACGAGGTGTTCATATATAAAATCAAACTCAAGAGGACAGACTATTTCATTCTGTAATTGGAAACTTGGCCTCTGACATGAATCTCCTTATGACTTAACAAATGTGATATGAGAATATTTTATATTTTGGTGGGAAGTTGACCAGAACTCCAAGAAGATTTTCCTGGCGCCTGCCTTACTTAAGGGCAATAAATAGGTCACCAACCTATGAGACCCTGCAAAAGAAAGACGAGCTCTGTTCCCAACCCCCCCAAACTGCCCAGTAGCCCAGAGTGATTCCAAACCCATGGAAGCTGTGACTGTCTGTCCAAAGAAGTATGTAGATGTTATTTCAGGGGGGTTCAATTCCAAGAATGTGGTTTCTTTTAACTGTGCAAGCGTACTGCTCAAGTTTGGTAGAAGAGAAAATAAAGATGGATACATGTAATTAAAATAAAACCAGGGGCATAGGAGACTGTTTATAGAACAGTAATAGGTTTTTACAGAAAAAGAAAAAAATCTGAAAATCTCAGCTCCCAAAGGAGAAGCCACTTATTTTTCTTCTGTGTAGTTTATATGGACAGATGCTGAGGCTGCCTTGGCCCCGTGACGTCCCCTCAGCAGCAGAGGCTGGCTGTTCATTAGTGCCTTGTCCCTAGCCAGTCTCCTGCCAACTTCACCTGCCAGGGACAGCTTTAATTTTCTCTGTGCACTTTGGTGAAGAGACTCATTCTCAGCTAGGGCCACCGACAGGTTAACTAGCATGGCAGGACCTCTGACTACTGAGTGGTGTGGTGCAGACTCTACTAGCTGGAGGTGGGGGTCGCATTCAACAAACCAGACAGAGGATAGCTGCCGCCATCCGCACCCCCCAGCCCACCCACCCATACATTGATCGACTTCATCTGGAGGTGCTAAAAAGGAGCTAGACAGAATCTGAAAGATGAAAATCATGAATTGCAGCAAATCTTAGATAGCGACATTTTATCACTGAGGCACTGGAGAATCAATTTTGTTTCCCCAAATGCTTTTCATCGTAGAGCCCGAGCCAACATAAGCCTGTTATTCTGGACAGCGTTTGTTTCCATCATTAGCTAGTTCAGTGAGGGTTATTTTCACAGGGACTTAGGAGGGCCACCCATGCTTGTTTGGTATTTTCTAGTCATTTCCTAAAGTGTCCAAATAACCTTTTCTTCCTCTTCTCATTCCTGACTCCCCACCCTATATGGCCCAGAACTTTTTCCTCTGCTTCCTTTTCAAGAGCAAATTATCACTTCCTGCCAATGACAGGATTTCTGACCTCAGGGAGCATTGGTGGGTCCTGGGAAGCATTGGTGGGTCTCTGAGCTTCCAGCCGCCCCATGACACACCTGTTCGCACTCTCTCTAGGACGGAGTCGGGGCCATCAGATGAGCGCTTTAGCAAAGTCACTGGAAGCTCTAACAGGGGGCATTTAGACATACTCAAAAAGTTTTGTTGCAACCCCCACACTCATCCCTCCCAAGACTGCTTTCCCTTAAACTTTGGGAGATGAGTCAGAGATAGTGATAGTGAGAGATGGAAAATTGAGTCTCCCAGGAGGCCTGGCAGTGAAAGTCACCTATAAAGCAAAGTTCTTCCTGGAAAAGTTCTTTCCCAAGACTACCAAATCTATCAATTATGCAAGGCAACTCTGGATTGGCTATTTCCACCCAAATGTGTTAGCGCCTGTCGGCAGGCCAATGGCCAACGTGCGACTTTTGGAAATGCCGTTTGCAGTCTGTTTTTCTCATCGTGCTTGGTGACATCCACGCAGACACTCGGTGGCCTTCTCAGCTACGTGATGTCAACTATCAGCAGGACTTAGCTTTACCTCCTGACCACATTCCTGTGAGTCTGGCCCTGCGTTGCCACAGGGGAACACAGACTTGGCCCCTATCTCCTGTCTTTTACAGATGCCGTCACCCTTGGATGCTTCTGTCCAACCAAGTGACACCATGACGCAGAGCAGGGCGACTGACTTGGCATCCAGCAAGCTCCCTGCATGTGTGTTGTTTTAGGTGGGGCGCGCAAGGGCACAGCCTCAGTCCCGGAGAGTCTCTGGAATCCTGGAGGATAAAGTGGTGCTTACTCAACTCTGATGTCCCAGGGGCAGCGTGTTCAGGTATTTTCTATAGACACAGCACTGATTAAGTGCCCTCTGATTGAACGATACCTGTTATAGCGTTTAGGGCAGGTATCATTTGAAGAAACCATAATTCCTTAGAGCATTTGGCTGTGCTTGATTTAACCTTGGGGCGAAAACATCGTTCCATTTTATTTTCTTAAAGAAAGATTTAATTAGCAAAAATACCTAGAGGGAAGGTTTTTTATGGTTTCTAAAAATAGGCTTTTCAAATGTGCAGGGGTTAGAGAGGAAGGAGGTTCTACAGAGGTAGGTCTGCACATTTTCTGGAAGTTGGTGATGGTCTGAACTGGGCCCCCAAACCCACTTTCCCCCTGGGACCCTCCCTGGGACTGACTCTACAGCAGGTCTGAAATGTCTTGTTGGTTTCCAAACTCCCACCATTTCCACTTCTAAACCTCTCCTGAAGTGACGGCTCTGCTCAGCCATGGCCAGGTCAGGTCCTTGCCCTGCCTAGGCCTCATGTCCAGCTCACACCCTCCCTCCTGCACCTCACCTCCAGCTCACACCCTCCCTACTGGTCTCACCTCCAGCTCACACCCTCCCTAATGGTCTCACTTCTAGCTCACACCCTCCCTACTGGTCTAACATCCAGCTCACACCCTCCCTACTGGTCTCACCTCCAGATCACACCCTCCTTAATGGTCTCACCTCCAGCTCACACTCTCCCTAATGGTCTCACTTCTAGCTCACACCCTCCTTACTGGTCTAACATCCAGCTGACACCCTCCCTACTGGTCTCACCTCCAGCTCACACCTTCCCTACTAGTCTCACCTCCAGCTCACACCCTCCCTAATGGTCTCACCTCCAGCTCACACCCTCCCTAATGGTCTCACCTCCACCTCACACCCTCCCTAATGGTCTCACCTCCAGCTCACACTCTCCCTAATGGTCTCACTTCTAGCTCACACCCTCCCTACTGGTCTAACATCCAGCTCACACCCTCCCTACTGGTCTCATGTCCAGCTCACACCCTCCCTAATG
The DNA here is from genome assembly GCF_027406575.1 of Nycticebus coucang. Taxonomy (NCBI): domain Eukaryota; kingdom Metazoa; phylum Chordata; class Mammalia; order Primates; family Lorisidae; genus Nycticebus; species Nycticebus coucang. The sequence continues at coordinate 3,340,015 of NC_069788.1, forward strand.
GTCTCACCTCCAGCTCACACTCTCCCTAATGGTCTCACTTCTAGCTCACACCCTCCCTACTGGTCTCACCTCCAGCTCACACCCTCCCTAATGGTCTCACCTCCAGCTCACACTCTCCCTAATGGTCTCACTTCTAGCTCACACCCTCCCTACTGGTCTCACCTCCAGCTCACACCCTCCCTAATGGTCTCACCTCCAGCTCACACCCTCCCTAATGGTCTCACCTCCAGCTCACACTCTCCCTAATGGTCTCACCTCCAGCTCACACCCTCCCTCCTGGTCTCACCTCCAGCTCACACTCTCCCTAATGGTCTCACCTCCAGCTCACACCCTCCCTAATGGTCTCACCTCCAGCTTACACCCTCCCTAATGGTCTCACCTCCAGCTCACACTCTCCCTAATGGTCTCACTTCTAGCTCACATCCTCCCTACTGGTCTAACATCCAGCTCACACCCTCCCTACTGGTCTCACCTCCAGCTCACACCCTCCCTAATGGTCTCACCTCCAGCTCACACTCTCCCTAATGGTCTCACTTCTAGCTCACACCCTCCTTACTGGTCTAACATCCAGCTGACACCCTCCCTACTGGTCTCACCTCCAGCTCACACCTTCCCTACTGGTCTCACCTCCAGCTCACACCCTCCCTATTGGTCTCACCTCCAGCTCACACTCTCCCTAATGGTCTCACCTCCAGCTCACACCCTCCCTAATGGTCTCACCTCCAGCTCACACCCTCCTTAATGGTCTCACCTCCAGCTCACACCCTCCCTAATGGTCTCACCTCCAGCTCACACCCTCCTTAATGGTCTCACCTCCAGCTCACACCCTCCCTCCTGGTCTCACCTCCAGCTCACACTCTCCCTCCTGGTCTCACCTCCAGCTCACACCCTCCCTCCTGCACCTCACCTCCAGCTCATACCTTCTCTCCATGGGCAGCCGGAACCGTCTCCCTGAAATGCCAAGCTGGGCCCATCACTTCAATGCTCCGAATCCTTCAGTGGCTTTGTGTTGTCCGTAAGAGAAAGCCTTTGTCACCAGAATAACCCGGAGAGCCCTTTGTGAACTGATGGTCTCCTTCTGCTTCACCTCTCGCTGTTTTCTGCTTCTAGCACTTTGTTTCATATGTAGGCATTATAAATAAATGCTAATCAATTAATTATGTTTTTCTTTAGATTTAAAAATCACTTGGTGAGGTCTACAGCACTCATTAAATGTGTGTTGAGATGAATATGGTAGAAAATTTTTATGAAATTTCTTTTGCAGATCCAATACTTCCTGTTGCCTAGAAGGAGATGCTATTTGGACTTGGAAGCCCAATGTGATGTCTCAGGCTTAGGGATATCTCAAATCATACCAAGCAATATAATGGGCATGAATGGGAGAAATGTTTGTAAATGGCTGCTTCCAGGGTGCTTGTGATTTGATTGGTCATGCAAGGCTAATGTTTCATGGGTAATAATGGAGAGGCTCACTGATTAGTAACTTGTATTTTCCATGAAATTCACACCATCTCTGTCTGTAGTCTTTTTGCTCACTGGCACGTTCCCCTCTGTGGTAACTATTATTATTTTCAACCAGCTGTTTTTGGGTCTAGTTTTTACCCAGTTACATTGGCTGTTTCTTGCTGGTTGCCTTTAAAGGTGAACATTCTTGTGCCTTTATGGTGTTGAAGTATTTCCACATTCTCTATCTGTGGATAGTCATCAAAGTCACAATTTTACAGCTGAATAAAATTGTTAAAATATCATCTTATTGAAAAAAAAAAGCAGCAAACTGAGAAGCAGAGAAATGTTTGTGAAAGTTCGTGCAGCTGGTGGGTGGCTGGGCCAAGCCGGCTGGTCTCCCGACTTGCCCCAAAGCTGCCACCCTTTCCTGTGCCTGTGACCTGCTTCTCCCGGCCCATCCTGGTTCTTCCTGCCTCTAAACCTCCAACAGAGAAATCAGCTCACTTCACAGGATTAGAATCTGCCCCTCCTCTTCCTCTATGCTCCTGCTCACTGGGGTGGGGAGATGTTGATTCTCTCTGACATGTCCATTTTCTATTCTCAACTTCATTTCTCATATTTCTTCTATAAAAATTGAAATGCTGCTTTTCTGTTAAAATTCCTGTGAGTTGGATAAGGTTTTCACTTTCCTTTATTTGATTTTGTGGTTTTCCTATATTCTTACTGAGTATATTTTATGTTCATTTAGACCGTCTATTTTTTATTTGTGGAGTTAAAATATGTGATTCTGTTCATTCCTCTTTTCTCCACATTTTCTTTAATAGAAAACAATTCTAAATTTTGGTGAGCACATTCTATTTCCTTATAAGACATTATGGGCTACTTTGGCATAAATATTCCTTACTTAAAGGAAGAACTTCTTTCATAGAATTCTTGAATACCAGGGTCAGAGGCTCATGATCTGAGCTGACTTCCAAGGCTTTCATTCCTCCTGCTGTGTTAAGCCTTTGCCTCAAGACATCCAAAGAGAGAGAATTCTGTATTTCCCCTGAAATCCAGCTGGCTGTGGACACACTACCTTTTGGAATCTTGTTTTCATCCTGTTGAGTCCGTCTCTCTCTGTAATACAATTCTGACCTCAGAGCCATAAAAAGCCAGCTGGCCGCTTTCTGCCAGCTGATCGTGTGTCTGAAGGCAGCTTTCATTTCCCCCGGTGCCTCTGCTTCTCCAGGCTAAGCATCCCCATTTCCTCCAAAGCAGGCCGCAGTCATTCCGTTTTCAGTTCTCCCCTCAGACTGATTGCTTTCCCGGGATGCGTCTGGAGAGGCTGGCAGCCGACACAGCCCTGGGGCTCTGTGTCCGGCGAGGCAGACACTTCCCTCTCTCCTCATCTGTGCAGTCACGTTTTTCCTGGTGGACAGATTCCTGTTAGTTACAGGCTGAACTGTGTTCTTCCAAAAGGTGCGCTGCCACCCTAATCTCTAGTACCTCAGGTGACCTTACCTGGAAACAGTGTCTTTGCAGAGGTAACCGAGGAAAATGAGGCTGTCTGTGGAAGCCCTGGTTCTGTGTGACTGGGGCACCTATGTGAAGGGGAAATCAGATGCAGAAACACACACGGGGAGGGTGGTGTGACCTATGGGGAGGGTGGTGTGACCTGTGGGGAGGGTGGTGTGGACCTGCAGGGAGGTGGTGTGACCTGCAGGGAGGGTGGCATGACCTGTGGAGAGGGTGGCGTGATCTTTAGGGAGGGTGGCGTGACCTGCAGGGAGAGTGGTGTGACCTGCAGGGAGGGTGGTGTGACCTGCAGGGAGGGTGGTGTGACCTGCGGGGAGAGTGGCGTGACCTGCGGGGAGGGTGGCGTGACCTGCGGGGAGGGCGGCGTGACCTGCTGGAATGGTGGCGTGACCTGCGGGGAGGGTGGCGTGACCTGTGGGGAGGGTGGTGTGACCTGCAGGGAGGGTGGCATGGACCTGCAGGGAGGGTGGTTTGACCTGCGGGGAGGGTGGCGTGACCTTTGGGGAGGGTGGTGTGACCTGCAGGGAGGGTGGCATGGACCTGCAGGGAGGGCGGCGTGACCTGTGGGGAGGGTGGTGTGACCTGCGGGGAGGGTGGTGTGACCTGCAGGGAGGGCGGCGTGACCTGCGGGGAGGGTGGTGTGACCTGCGGGGAGGGTGGCGTGACCTGCGGGGAGGGTGGCATGACCTGCGGGGAGGGCGGCGTGACCTGCTGGGATGGTGGCGTGGCCTGTGGGGAGGGTGGCGTGACCTGTGGGGAGGGTGGTGTGACCTGCAGGGAGGGTGGCATGGACCTGCAGGGAGGGTGGTTTGACCTGCGGGGAGGGTGGCGTGACCTTTGGGGAGGGTGGTGTGACCTGCAGGGAGGGTGGCATGGACCTGCAGGGAGGGCGGCGTGACCTGTGGGGAGGGTGGTGTGACCTGTGGGGAGGGTAGTGTGACCTGCGGGGAGGGCGGCGTGACCTGTGGGGAGGGTGGTGTGACCTGTGGGGAGGGTAGTGTGACCTGCGGGGAGGGCGGCGTGACCTGTGGGGAGGGTGGTGTGACCTGTGGGGAGGGTGGCGTGACCTGCGGGGAGGGCGGCGTGACCTGCAGGGAGGGCGGCGTGACCTGTGGGGAGGGTGGTGTGACCTGCGGGGAGGGTGGCGTGACCTTTGGGGAGGGTGGTGTGACCTGCAGGGAGGGTGGCATGGACCTGCAGGGAGGGCGGCGTGACCTGTGGGGAGGGTGGTGTGACCCGTGGGGAGGGTGGTGTGACCTGCAGGAAGGGTGGTTTGACCTGCGAGGAGGGTGGCGTGACCTTTGGGGAGGGTGGTGTGACCTGTGGGGAGGGTGGCATGGACCCATGTGAGTGACCTGCGCAGGAGACCTGCCCTGCTCCTAGAGCGATGTTCCTACAAGCCAACAAGCTGGTGGCTGTCCAGGGTTGCTGGTGACCTTCAGAGGAAAGATGGGCAGGGAAGCTTCTTCCCAGAGTGGTCTAAGAGCTCAGCCAGGATTTTGGACGTCTGCCCTCCAAGACATTGAGACAATAAAATTCCTGTTTTTTAAACATAACTATAGTCCAGAAAGAAGGAGGGAACATGGAAGAGAGGGAAGGGGCGGGAAGAGGGAGGAAATTTGGTGGGACCGTACCTAATGTGTATAATGCACGTTCTAAGCTATTAAGAATAGAGTATAAATATCTTAGCACAGCAATTAAGTAAGGGAGGAGATGGTTATGGTAACCAGTTTGGTGTAAGCATTCCACATTGTATATCAAATCAGCACACCGCACCTCATAAATGCACTAATGTAAACAGTTACGATTTAATAAGGAAAAAATTAAAATAAAAAAATAGACTGCTAGGCTTGGGGTATTTTGCCATGGTGGCCCTAGGCAGCCAGCACATTGTCCCTCACAGCGCCCCTGTTCTTTAATCTCCCCTCTCATCACGATGCCTGGGTTCTTCCAACCTATGTGAAAGGCCCCATGTATTTCCCCATGAGGTGGCTCATGACTTAAGCCAACTGAGATCTTTTACAACCTGTTTCCATCACAGGAGCATTTGCCATCTGTCTGGGCTGGGCACTGTCAGAGCTGATGAAAATTCTTCTTCAATTCCCAGGTAAAAGTGCTGAATGGGACAGGATGGGGCTCTTGGAAACCCCTGGAGGCTGACACTGATGTTGTCTATACACTCGTTCAGCCCATTGGTAAACCCCACAAACGCCTGATCCAATTTATAATTCTCTAACTTGGATACAAAACAAAATGTTATGAAAGATTTTCCCTCATCTTGCTGCAAGCATCATACACTGTGTTTATATCACTCTTCCTTTTCAATTTAGTAAATCTACCAGCAATTAGTTTAATCTGGGATGATTTATTCCTTATTATCCCTACTTTCTTTTCATGTATTCTAAACCACATTTTTAATAATTCAGTTGAGACTCTTGCCCAAAATACATATCAGATCTTCTGGTTTGTGATTTGAGTAATCTGGGTCTCCTCTCTGGAAATGTAGGCCCCCAGAGACCCATCTTCTGTTTTCTGTGGCCACTCAAAGATTCCCTCCAGAGAATCTCTCCTCCCCCTGAGAATCTCTCCTCCCGCTGAGACGCGCTGACGTGCTGTGTCCAGACCACGAGGCCCGAGTTCTCTGAGAGTCCCTTTGACTGTCTTTACACTTATCTAGCATTTTGATTCCATCTTATCATTTTGTTTGACCTTTACAGTCTGAAGATTATTCTTCTTGACAGAGAAGATGAAAGCACAAGTTTAAAGTCTGATGAATATAGAACCATCTGATAAGAAGTGTAGCTTAAAGTGTTTACATTGTGTAATAATAAAAGCATTCCTGATGTGGACTCTGTTCTGTAGATGGATAGCTACCTTTATCACGTTTTCTTCAATTTTTACTTGACACGGGGTCCATCAAGGAATACAGTAGGACTTCTGTAAGTTGACCACCCAAGGGACTGTACCCACCTGGTCAACACACAGAGGTGGTCAACGTAAGGAGCTGAGCCTCCTATACTGATGTGTACATGTGGTGCACATCTGGTCTCTGGGAATTAGGCCAGGTTGTTAAGGAGGTTGGTCAGTGTAGGGAGGTAGTCAACTCTGGAGGTTCTACTGTATTTCTGTAAGTATCCTCTTTTTGAGGTTGGCTATAATTTCACTTGCTAGGAAATAAGAGTTTGTGTCCACTTGATAACATTTCAGAATGTCCTGGAACAGCCTGTTATATTTTGATTAGATAATTTTAGAAGATGGTTGAACATAAGCCAATATCAGACAGGTTATGCGCACGGTTGTATGTGTTGTTTATGAAACCGTGAACCCCAGTGGAGAGGATAAGCTCCGCAGATGATCATGCCCCAGGCGGGGCTTAGCTGCTTAAGGAGAACCACATACAATTTGAGTTGACCTAGGAAATCAAGTCCAAATAGTTGCCTTGTCAATGGTAAGTCACTGGATCCAGCAGCGCCCTTGCCAGAAAAGCCTGCCGGTAACCTGAAGAAGAACACGGCAGTGGACGGATCAAGACCTGACACTACACTGGACACAATGTTACTGGCCGCGGAGGAACAGGACGGCAGATGGGTGCCGAGGGGCCGTCCTCAGACACTCTTCAGGAAGGTGATGGAAGAATTTCAGAATGTCCTAGAACAGCCTATTACAGGAACCCGGGGAAGGTCACACTTTGGTTCAATTCAACAAATGTCTATTGGTAGCTGCTCTGTGCCAGGCAGTGGGGCTAGGTGCTGGCAGCCTTGCCAGGCAATCCTCTGGGTGGGGCTTAGATCAGATCTTCAATCTCTTTTAGGCTTTCTTGGAAAGCTTATAGGCAGGCCATGGCTGCCTTTATCTGGGAAGCTAGGGGCCCCGGCAGGTATCAGCGTTAGTATTATTATCAACAGTCATAATTATTCAAATCATAATATTGTTATTTTCTAAGAGAGACTGTGGAATGGGGAGTTTGGGGAAGAAAATGTTATCAAAGCATCTGTTAGGCATAGTTAGCTGTGGCTTAAACTGCACAGTGAGTACTCAGCAGTCAGCCTTTGTTTCCCTAAGTCACTGTGGACAGCTGTGCTGTTTCCCTTGGGCCGGCCACCACCAACTGGTGGCCTTGCTGGTAGAAAGCCACCCATGGAGCTGAGTGTTCTGTGTGTCTCCCCAGGGGGTCCCGGGAATAGGGGATGGATCAGAAGAAATAACACTGACCCTCAGGAAATTCTGGAAGATGTCAACCTTGGGAAATGCAGCCACTCAATGAAACTGCAGATTGTCCCCGTCATGTCCCTGATCTTATGGTCACCGTCACTCCTAGACCTCTTTCCTACTAACCAGGACCCCTTCTGGCCTGGGTAAGGCGTTCAACATTAATGTAACTTTTGATTATTATAAACATTTCCCTCTTACTGCCACAAATTTGGCTAAAGGACTTTTTTTTAAAAATCAGAATTTATACAAACTGAACTGTCCCTTGCAGAATGGTCCATTCATCATTTGAATAACTAATGCCATTTTCCTCTGAAGAATTATTTGAGAACATATTTTATAGGCAGAAATACATTTTATCTAGGACTTGAAATTGCTGTAGCTGGTATCACACAGAGATCTGGAGAGATGAGTTTATTTTTGAATACATCCTTGGTAATGATAATAAGTGGTCTTCACTTTTCTTACCAGTTTCACTAACAGACTTCTCAATTAATCTGATGTTGCTGTGAGAAGCAGACTTCACTTTTTCTTAACCGTGAAAACTTCATGGGCACTTATATTGACTACTTTTGATGATTTTTGTTCAATGATTTTGTCCTTGTTTGTACAGAGGTAACATAAATTTAACATTCTCTTATAAGTAAAAGAGAGATTGGAAACCCGTCCACAGCACGCTATAAATGGGTAGTACACACCGTACACGTCCAGTGTACAACACAGGCATCGGTTCTGAACAAAAGCCCTGGAGCAGTACCGTCCTTAGTCTTTCCCTCCCTTCTTCCCTTGCCCTCTTTGATACATTGACAACATTTATCGAGGACCAAATACGTGACGGGGTCGGCACTGTGCTCTGACCTCTCAGGGCTTACACTCAAGTGGGAGACCCCGCCACTAAGCATGAAAATTCATTTATGAAAAATGCTGGCTCTGGCTTATCGCTGATGGGATTTCCCTCCTTTGTGCTCCGAAGCCCTTTGCCTGGTGACTTCTGTCTAACAAACCCTGAGATACTGGCTGGAGGAAGTCACAGACCCAAATGGCCTCGCCTCTTACAATTCGGAAAGCCTTTTGCCACCCCCAGCACTCTTGGGCTGATAACTCTGTCCTCTGTCTTTTGAATGTATTTCCAAGACAGCTCTTCCTACCCTCTTCCAGTCTTCGTAATCACAAAACCTCAACTTGGCTCCATCTTTCATTCTCTTCTTTTATGAGGGGCAGTATCAATAGATCCTCTCCTTTTTTGTCCCGGCGAGGATCTACTGATTCTTACAGAATAGCAAGTCTCCTTCCTGCCTCTCAGAGTGAGAAGTGTCACCGCCTCTGTGAGGCCTTGCTCGTCCATCCCAGGCCCTCTGACCTCCTTATGGCTGTTTGTTTGTCCATAAACCATGTCTATCTTCCCCCTTCCCTCATCTCTATCATCCTTTACTTCTTTCTTCACAACCTATAAAGGGCTCACGTCTCCTTTACTTAGAAATAAATGTCTCAATCAAAGGACAGCAACGTCAACCCCACTGATACGGAAACGCTCAGTTTCCCCCCTGCTAACTTCTCGCCTTATCCCTCCTTCCCTTCAAAACATTTCCGCCTGCATTGATTGCCTCCAATTCCTTACCATGCACTTTCTCCCCACCTCCTTCACTTTGTAATTAACAATATTTTCTTTCGAAGGTGACATTGAGTGACTACCTACCTGTTAATTCATTCACTTGTGTAAGAAACAATTATTTGGTTACTTTCATACATCGGGCACTGTGATGGGTTTGGAGTTAGACCCAATCCATGCCTTTGGGGAATATTTGCCCCACAGTATAACCGTCAGAGCAGATGTGATAGGTATAATTGTAGATACGGTGATTGCCGAGGGCCACGGTCTTTTTATTCATTTCTGTAGAAACAGGTGGTTTTGAAGACTTTGCTCCTCTTGACACGGTGCCTGATAGACACCATCTCGCTGCTCTGCTGAGGCTGGTCTCACCTCTTGGAGCTTCCTCCCTGCCCTGTCACTGGCTGTCAGACCTCGCCCTACCGTGTCACTGGCTGTCAGACCTCGCCACTGGCCCTGCCGTGTCACTGGCTGTCAGACCTCGCCACTGGCCCTGCCGTGTCACTGGCTGTCAGACTTCGCCACTGGCCCTGCCATGTCAATGGCTGTCACTAGTTCTTGTCCTTTCCTGTAAACCCGTGGTTCTCAACCTTCCTAATGCCTCCTAATACCTTGACCCTTTAATACAGTTCTTTGTGTTGTGGTGACCCCCAACCATAAAAGTATTTTCGTTGCTACTTCATAACTATAATTTTGCTACGTTATGAATCATAATGTAAACATCTGATATGCAGGATGTATTTTCATTGTTACAAAGGGGTCACCACCCACAGATTGAGAACCACTGTGTAAAGATTGCCTTCCTTTCTGTCTGTGGTCCTTTTCATACGTTTTCAGCGATGGCCCTGTTAACTGCACCAGAAAGACAGATGTTGGGAAGGACTGGGAGCTGCCTTCTCACTGACCACCAGGCTCAGGGGGACAGAACTGGCAGTAAATCATGGGGAAAGTCACACCAGGCAGGCACAGCCTGGTGCACAGAGTGAGGGCCTCCGAGAGGCCACGCATGCGGGTCTGCTGATCCTGAGAAGATGGACGCTTGTTAGTCTCCTGCGCCTTCTGAGGACCCTCCCTCCTCACCTGCACCTTCATTCCCTATTCTAACTCCAGATTCATCTCCGTGGAGCAGAGCTCTAATCATGCCACTGTCTTTCTAAAACACCCTCAATAATGCCTAGTGTTCAACCCCCCCAGGACTCGATGTTTTACACCTCATCTCCGCATTTTCTGCATGGGTATCCTGTGTTTCAACCACACTATCCTTCCTGCTCGTCCCTGAGGTCCTCCCTGGGTCTGTCCTCCTTTCCAAGGGCTCTTCTCTCTGGGACCACTCCAACCCTTCATCTCTACCTACAGTCATTCTAGCCTTTAAAAATTAGCCAAATGTTGGCAGCACCTGTGGCTCAGTGGGTAGGGCACTGGTCCCAGATACTGAGCGTGGTGGGTTCGAATGCGGCCAAACTGCAACAAAAAATAGCTGAGCGTTGTGGCAGGCACCTGTAGTCCCAGCTACTCGGGAGACTGAGGCAAGAGAATCGCCTAAGCCCAGGAGTTGGAGGTTGCTGGGACCTGTGACGCTGTGGCACTCTACTGAAGGTGACAAAGTGAGACTCTGTCTCAAACAAACAAAAAAATTAGCCAAATGCCAATTCCTCTAAGATGTTCCTCATCTTATCACCCCGAAGGAATTGTATTTTTATCCAAATTCTTAATGCTAATTTTTCATATTTTCTTTACTATTTGCTATAATAAAAAAAAATCACACTAAATATCTGTGTGTTCCTCGTCCTTGTTAGACTGTAGACTTCCTGAAGGAGGAAGCCACATCATCAATATCTCTGCATATTTTTTCTGTTCTCAGGATAGTGCATTGAACAATCCTCTGATGTGTGCTTGGAAGGACAGTCGTCATTATTAGTGTGTTCTTGGATTTATATAACTGACTCTTCCTCACTAAAAATAAGTCATCTAAAATCTGTGTTTTGAACTTCTGTTAAGCGTATAATCTAGAGGATGACAAGCTTCTCAGAGAAACATCAAACTGAAACTGCTATGCTCCGTCCTTTCCATCAAATGTGAATTTCCTATGTAAAAGAAAAATTATGTTTTTGGAAGGTTGAGAAGGATGGCACTTCTAAAAGCTATTTAACTGCATAAATTTAGATTAATTTGAGGAGATTCTCCTGACTCTGAGCACATGTCTTTTTTATGTTGTCAATTGGAAAGAACATTTTCATTTATTTTAAGTTTTCTTTCCCCAGTCCTGGGATCTGTAGAAACTAAATTGAAAGGAGAGAATCGGCCAGATCCAAGCTAAGATGGGCAGTGAGGCTGAAGGCCGTGTAGGTAGATTGTAGCCATATTCTCAGCAGAATAGTAACTAGTTGACAATCACCGGGGGGGAAAAAAGATTTCTAAATTCAAGAATATTCAGCTGACTATCAATGCTAAATTATCATTACTGGGCTGTTCAAATATATCAACATTTATCCAGGTGTTATTTATTTATCAGGTATATTCCATTATTATTATTATTTTGGGTGGGGGGGGTTGCAGTTTTTGGCTGAGGCCGGGTTTGAACCCACCACCTCTGGTATATGGGGCTGACACCCTACTCCTTGAGCCACAGGTGCCACCCTCCATTATTATTTTTTTATTCCTGTTTGGAGGAGCTGGATGCAGTGTGAACCCAAGGCAAATCATTCATGACCAATAATTTACCAAACATGAGTGTTCATCATGCTTCTTTCTTTAATCAGCATTAAAAAAACACATGAGATCAAGAGTCGTTGAAGTCACTGCAAATATTTCTACAGCCTCATGGGAGTTTAACATGCATTAACAGCCATCTGCCGCTGGGACAGCCCGTCCACCGAGCCCCTCCCCTAAAGTTAGCTTTAGAGACCACACAACCCCACGTTGGGGGCTGCTCCCTGTGGTGTGTTTCTGCTCCAGGATCAGCAGTACCCCGGCCCCGCGACCTTGCCGTAGCTTTGGGCCGAGTCACTCCCTTTTTGTCTCTTGCATCGGAAACTTCAGCCAGAGAGGCCGAGTTCCCCTTTGAGAAACACACAACGTGGAATTCAATGGGCTCCTCATTGTGAATTCACATCACTGTGTTCCCAGGTTTCTCAGCCTTGCGGTGCTCCTAATCAGAAGCCCCAGTCAGCTGTTTCGAACCTGCATTTCTACAGGCTTACAAACCATGTGTAAAAAGATAATCTGCAAATTCACAAATGCCATTTTTTTATTCAGGAATTATTTATGAATATTTGAATATTATTTCAACTGACAAAAATTTTATCTATTACGTACAACATTATATTTTATGATACGTATAGATTGTGGGATGGCTCAATCCAGCTGTTCATATTTAACGTCAGTGTTACCTCATGTATCTATTTCTGGTGGTGGAAACCGCTTCGCGTTCACTCTCTCAGCAGTTTTCAGGAGTACAGCACACAGCTGCCCACGATGGTCACCACCGTCATTATTTCTCCCTTGCCTTTGTGATCATTTGCAGCTGTTCCTAATAGCCTCAGTTCAGGAGGTGTGTTTTGTATTCTAGAATATCAGTTTTTCAGTCTGCACTCAAGTCCTGTTTCTCTCACTGGCACAGATGCCCAGACCCTCTGACAGCCGTGGCCCGGGTGGCACTCAGCACACTTCACGCGCTCTCACTTCCCTGTCATCACACCAACCACAGCTTCTGGGCCCCAAATCCAGATATGATTTGTCAAATGATGGTCATTTCCAGTGTAGGAGACACATTTTAGATCTGACCCGGAGGAATCTCTGTTCTTTCAAAGGGAGCGTGGTGTCTGCAGCTCCGCTGAGTCTGGAGGATGAGACTCAGGCGACAGCTGTGGGCACAGACCTTCCTCCTGGCCGTACTTCTGGGACTTGGTCCTTAATCAGATTCTCTTTTATGATACCCTACGGCTAAAAATTTGATCACTGTGGGGGCAGGATTCATAGTTTATATTCGTTTTGTCTCTTTTTTTTCCTTAGAAAATTAGGTCCATGACACAACACAGGATACGTCTCTGCTGTCAAATAAATCCACAGGAAATCAGTGTATGAGATACAACAAGAAGCTTGTTGTTTGGGGGCGTCTGCACCAGACGGTAAATGAATCTCTTCTCATGCATCACCCTTCGAGCCTCTATATTAGTGTTCTGTTGCTCTGTGACACGTTTTCACAGCTTAGAGGTTTAAAATGCCACCACTGTGTTAGCTGACAGTTCTGTGGACCAGATCCCACCTGGGCCTCGTGGAACTTAGTCAGGGTATCAGCAGAACTGCATTCGTCTTTGGTGGCTGGAAGGAAGACACTTTTTACTTGTCTTTTGCAGCATCTAGGCGTCCCCCATAATCAGTGGCTCGTGACTTCCTTCCTCCATCTTTAAGCCAGCGGCATGGAATCCCTCTGACCTCACTCTGGAGCCCCCTTGGCCTCTAACCGACCATGGCTGAGGAAAGTTTCTCTACTTCACAGGCTCATGTGATTAGATCAGGCTCCCTGGATCCTCCTGACCTCAAGGTCCAGCTGCTGGGCTGAATCGCCTGCAAATTGCGTCAGCTTCAAATTATTCACAGGGCAAATTTCTTTTTGCCATCTATGGTAACATAGTCACAGGTTTCAGAAATTAGGGCAGGGGCATGTTTGGGGAGCTGTTGTTTTGTCTACAACAGCATCCTTGCATCTATCAAACCCTTAGTCATTGCATGAAAACCAATACTGATTTCTAATAACTTCTTTTTTACTGCTAAATTTTTTAATGACGTTATCTTACAACTCTTTGCATATGTAAACTTTGATAAGAATCTGTTTAAGCAGCATATTATCCCTTTAAGACTGAATCTGTAAGTTGCAAGCTATCTTAGAGATCTAGTTCATGAAATGCAAATTGGCAGCCCCAGGGCAGAATTTAGCTCTCAGATGTGTTTTAGTTGATCTTCAAATAAAAATTTATAAATGCACAATGTGCAATAAGGATGTATAAATTCAAACACCTTCAGGCAGGGATGTTTTCTCACCATCCGTCAGTGTCTTAAACTCAGCCTTCTTCATTCACGCAGATCAGCTATGCCCTGGTCCCTGAAGACACTTCAGTAGACAGCTGCTAATCTGGTGGGTGTGCTAGCAGGGAGGGCATCACTTCCACAGTCCCCTGAAGTGTTTTCTTTTTTTGTTTGTTTGTCTTTAAATTATTTTATTTTTTATTGTGGATAAAATGTATGCTCTTAACCATTTTAAGTGTATATTCAGTGGTATTAAGTACATTCACATCTTTGAGCTACCATCGCCACCATCCATCTTCAGAACTTTATCATCACTCATATTGAAATTGTAGACCCGTGAAACAACAACTCCCCGTTATCCCCACCCCGACCTCTTGATAGCCTCTATTATACTTTCCATCTCTAAAAATTTGTCCCCTGAAGTGTGTTAATGTCACTTTGAGTATTTCCAGTAAGAGGTCTTATTACGTTACCAAAGATTATTTCACTTATGACTTACTCTTTGAAGATGAGTTTTCTACCTCTTCATCTTAGTTGTACCTGCAGTTACACAGAATAAGTCTGGCTTTCTGTCTTCCCTGGGTCTTTTGAATAATTGTAATGAGCAAACCTTGTATTTTTTCTCTTTCCCATTATAAACAACCACGGGTCAGCTGACTTTTTCATTTGATATACTTTCCAAACATTTCAAGTTTTTCGATGTCCTTTTAATGAGGCGGTTAGAGTTACTGGGGAAACTATAAGGTGACCCGGCCAGGGTCAGCTGCCCTAGACCTGCCCCTCTCTCTGTGTGAACCACACTTTATCAGCACAGCAGGGTCACACCCCTTCTTGACAGCATAGACAACATTTTTCCCCCCAGCTCTAGTTGTACCTGCTTCCACTAAAACTTCAGTATCTTTTTTTGCTTAGATTCTTTTGTTATGTAAGTGTCTTACTCTAGTTTCCCCCAAAGTCTGTAGTTTTGGGTCACTTGTGTGGTTGAGCATTTATGCAGCACTGGTGCGGGCTCGATGTCATACTTGGTGCTGGAGGACAAGGACATGTGACACAGAGGAGGGGATCACAGTGTCACAAGGCGAGAGAGAGGCTCATGCGCATTCTTCTCCCAGATGAGAAGTGCAGCTGGAAAAACACCCATCTGGTAGACTTCTACCCAATGAAGGAGGAGCAGGTGGACCAATGCGTTAAGGCCTTTTTATTTTTTATTTATTTTTTTAAGACAAAAGTCTCACTTTGTTGCTCTGGGTAAAGTGCCATGGCATCACAGCTCACAGCAATTTCAAACTCCTGGGAGTGATTCTCTTGCCTCAGCCTCCCAAGTAGCTGGGACTACAGGTGCCTGCCAGCCACAATGCCCAGATATATTTTTTTTTCCTAAGAGATGGAGTCTCACTCTTGCTCAGGCTGGTCTCTAACTCCTGAGCTCAGGTCATCCACCCACCTCAGCCTCCCAGAGTGCTGAGATTACAGGATTGAGCCACTGTGCCTGGCCTGCATTAAGGACTTTAAGTAGAGATGACCAGTCCCTGAATATACAGGTTTGGAGCTGAAGGGAGGTCGGGAGCCTGGCAGCCTCATCACTCCCCATCTGTGTATTCACAGCTCCTTTCACCCCCGGGGAGTGAACACTACTCTGGGCTCCAGCCAGGGTTGGGTTCCCAGCCAACACTGCGCTTCCTTCTTCCCACCCCAGGGGCAGGCAGGTGGCAGATGATATGATGTTCACTTCCTAGAATTTCAGTCTGATCAAGGAGCTGGTGTGGTTTTCAGCCGACTCATTCAAGTGGTGGAGTCCTGATGAGGCTGCCCCCGCCTCTGCAGGCCAGGAGCTGCCTTCTACGTAGGTCTCTGTCTGTAAGAGTAATCCTCGAGCTTCCCCTTCAGTTACATCCATGACCTCATACCCTCACCACCAATTCCCTCTCAGTGTGAATCGTCAAAGGCAGTTAGATCTCTTGTAAGCCTATAATTCAGTCACCCAGCTTGCAGATACAGGATTCTAGTAGCTTAACTCAGTAGCCAATGTTGTCAAACTAGACAGGCTGGTCTCCAGAGCACAAGCCTCTAAAATCAGTTTTTGGTGTTTAGCTAGTTGTATCATGAATGCCTTTAATCAATTGAAGCAGAATATTTCTTTGAGCCTCAGTTTTCATACCTTTCGAGTGACATTTCTACTAGCTCACCTGTCTCATGTCCAGGTTCAAGTATAGAGGAAGAGAATGCACGTAAAGCACTTAGTGCAGTGTTGACAAATGTTAGCACGGGGAGAGAGAAAACATTGAGGGATTCTGTTACTTCTCATGAAGGAGACGTGCAAGAAGGGAGGCCCTCGGACACCAGGACGCCTGGGCTCTAGATCCACTTCTAGTGCTAACCAGCTACCCGGCTTTGAATAGTCTGCTTGGGCCTCTGGGCCTCAGTTTCCTGCAACTGGATCCGTGGTATGAGAGGCTCCACGGGCTCCAACATCCCAGAGCTCCTGGTCTGGTGAGTGCTCTGACTGCCCAGTAACTCTCACAGGCCTCTGGCACAGGACACCCTTTTAGGTCGACTTTTTCTTCACAACTAGAATCAAGTTTCTTTTCCAAAGTATTTTGTCCCTTACGTGCTGTCAAAGGAGCTCATTCGAGAGTCAGCTGACAGTGAGGGGCCATCCGAGTCCAGGTGTTCAGACACGACCCCACTGGGCTCACGGGTGTTCTGTGCCTGTCTCCTGAGTCACCTGCAGAGATCTCAGCAGAGATCTCAGCTGCTTTTTCGGGCCCCGTCCTCTATCCCTGCTCTCTTTCCTTTTGTGTCTTTTCATTTTACTCTTTGGCAACAGTCTAGTCTTTGGCATTTTGAATAAATCAGAAGATGTTTATCCCCTGAGGTACCCTGCTCCTTCCTAGAACGTGGGGTTCAGTCTGGCTGTGTGACAGCTGCTTCTCCCTGTGAAACTTCTGCTCTGGTTTGAGAGATAAGACCCAGGCACGTGAAATCTTAATGAATAACACAAGACAATGTATAATTATGTGCCAACTTGGGGATTAAAGACAAATATTTGATTTCAGGAGTGACAGATTGTCAGAGCTCTGTGAGGCAAGCAGGATTTGAACAAGGCCTTGGGAATTGGATCAGATTTGGGGAGAAGGCTCTTGACTAACATGGGCGGCCTCTGACTTGGCAGTGGACGGAACTGGCTTTGGCTTTAGCATCATTTTCTGCTTTGCTCTTTGTGTTGTTGTTTTTTTGCTAAACTTCAGTTCACTGGCTTTTCCCTGCTCAGTTCTACATCTCCATTTTCCTCCCTAGATCCGCAGCTCCTCAGGCCTGACAGACATCTGGCTGCCTGTTTCTGTTTAAAAATGACCTGCAGGCCCTCTGCAGGCTCAGAGGGAAGGGCGCTGCAGGGGCTGCTCAGACTGCCGAGCCACCTGCATGCCGGCTCTGCCAGACACTCTCAGAGATTTGCCACCTGTGCTAGAAACGGCCCCAGGAGATCTGTGCTGCCCACCTGGGCAGTGTCAATAAGCAGCATCTGGAAACAGCCTTTCCTGTGCCCAAACCTTTCGCATGTGGCATATGAAATAATATTTCAGCAAGATAAAATTATATAGCCTAAAATGAATGGTGGTGCCATCCCATTGATGGCAACGCAAAATTGGGTTGCAGGTGGGATTATACTTCACGTAAGGGGCAAAATCCTCAGTAGGAAGTGGCTGTAGATGAGTGAAGAAGATGTGAGGCGCAGGCAGGCTGGGCCCTAGAGGGGAATTCTCAGGGTAGATTAGATCCACCTTGCTCTGAGGAGGCCAGCTGCAGGGCTCAGAGCTGCAATGGGCTTGGGTGGCCGTTACTCAGGTGCTTACATCCTCCCTGGTTCACCATTTCCTTAAAATGTGGACTGTCTTGGGTGGAGAGTGAAGCTTCTTCACAGCTGTCTTTGAGATCCAGTGTCAGAACAGAAAAGAATTTGAGACAGTTTCCATTTTTATGACATTGATGATACACACATGTGAAAATGGCTTGACGAGCAGACAAGTGAGCCCGCAAACCGGAGGAATGTGACTACAGTGATACACAGGCTGTATGCTCAGCACCCCCTGTGCCCGGCACTGTGCACTGTTACGAGAGCCGAGGGAGGTGTAGGGTTAACAGAGGAAAGCGAGCTGTGACCCTTCACGGCGCTGTGCTGAAGGTCTTTCCATCTCCACACTGCCCTTTGGGTGTTCGTCCATCAGATCAAAGAGCTCTTGCTCTCTCAGAAAGCATGTCCTTAACATCTAGGACATCACTGTCCTACACAGATGCTACTTGCTGGCTATTTTAACTTAGATTAATTAAATACAGTGAAAAGTTTAATTCCTTACCTGAATAGCCACATTTCAGGTACTCAGTAGCCGGTATGGCTAGTGGGCATCGTATGGGCCAGCACAGATACAGAACATTTCACAGATGTAGAAATCTCTATTGGGGCATTGGCTAGACTACAGATCTCTATGAAACACGGCTGCTTTTATATAGCTAATGCTCCTGAATGCTGCCCTGTCTTCCCCCTGGATTGCACGTTCCATAGAAGAGGGACTTTTCTATCTTGCTGACCATGGTGTGCCCATCCCCCCACAGTGTCTAGCACGTACAATAATATTGTTGCCCATCATCAATGCATAGGAAGAAATATGTAAGTATCTGGATGAGTCAGAAGGATATTTACTAGAAGTGATAACGTTTGGATTGGATTTTGGAGGACAAATATGAACCTGCCAGATTGAACAGGCATTTAGGAAAACAGGATGACATGTTTAGAGACAAAGTCATTACAGGTTACATGTACAGAAAAGATCAAGAAAGAAGTTGATGGTGATTGCAGCAGAGTTTATATGCGTGTGGGGGGTATTGGGGTACAGGGAGAGGTCTGGGAGGGAAGTATAGTTGGAGACAAGTAGTGAAGGATGTTTTTGTTACTTAGTAATTTTAGAATTTTTTTTTCTCAAGGCAACTGGTAGCAGAAAAGGTTATAGGGAAGGGGATCGATATGATCAGAGGCACCTGTTTATTCATTCACTTATTTTAGGAGCTTAATTATGGGATCAAAATGAACTCCACGTGAAAGAAAAGGGAAGCGGGGAAGAAGCTGTTTTTCATTTGCAATAACCGCAGCTCTCGGGTGGTGGGAGGCTACAGGCAGGGAATCGTCCAGGATCCCGTGGCTCATGGGTGAGGTGGATGGTGACAAAATGAAGAGAAATTAGGAATATGGGAGGAGGAATGTGTTGGAAAAGAGAAAAATAAATTATTTCCTAAAGGAAATTCAGTGTAGTAGGAGACTGGCAATGTTAGATGTAGGACCCAGGAGAAAGATCAGGGCTAGAGACACCGACTCAAAAGCCAGGGAGCCTCACGAGAGGCTCAGACTGTGAGGAACAGCGAGGATGGAAATCGGACGTGAGAACGTACTAGAAGGGTCTCAGCAGGAGAAAAGCCACGGAGCCTGGCTGAGCAGGAGCAGTCTCAGGTGAAAATACAGAAGCCCGGATGACGACATGCGGCTCTCAGCGTCTAGGGACGTGCAGGTAAGAAATGGCGCCTCTTTCCTCGTTCTTTAGTGCTGTCTACATTGAGACACTATCAATGAAGTTTGTGTTCACACAAATGCTTTCTAGCACCGGTGGAATGACCTTTGTATTTTTCTTTGGTCAGAAACTACCCTCCTGTTCCTCTCCTGGCAAAAGGAAAGGGCTGTCCCTTCACTGCCAGAATGACACCTTTGGCCAACAGAAACATCACCCAGTGTCTCTCCCCAGGCCATTCATAATGACGACTGCCTCCCAGACATGGGCACATGAAGCTGCAGATTTGGCTTTCAATTCGAGTTGCAATCCAAAGCTGTGGAGAGCCATGGGCTTCTGCCACCCTGGGCTCCTGAGCTGGGAAGGGCAGTTGACCTTGGGTAGAGCTGGAGAAGAATTAGCAGCGCAGTGACGCAGCTGTAAGCTGTGTCACAGTGGGGAGGACAGTCTGAGGGGCTGGGGTCCTAGACATGAGAAGATAGCTGAGGAGCATGTGACAAATTGTGAGGAGGAAAGAACCGAACTTCCCCGGCAACACTTTAAAAGAGAGAACCAAGCTGGGTGCTGAGACTAGGCCAACTGTTGTTCTCAACGCTGAACTGTCACTTTCCTGAGAGTAGGGTGTCTCATCGTTTCTCTGGCTCTAATACCGGGCACTGCCTGACATGTAGAAAGCTTTGATATTTATATGTTTCACTAGTTAAATGAACTATTCAAAGAGTTAACTTGTCTGTCCCATAAGCTCACGAGTTGTCTTACTGTCTTAGCAGCAGAGCGGTGCCCCTATCAGAGGGCGTTAGCCTCTATTCCTGGGGAGGCCTGGGACGGGAGGGACCTTGGTGACTCCCTCCTCATGTGCAATGAGGCTTGTGATGGCTGCAAATGTGATGGCTTGTGATGGCTTCAAACAGGGTCTGTCTGAGGGTGTAAAGGGATAAAGGAAGGATTTATTAAGAAGACGATGGTTTCAGAGTTCTGGTGTTCAGATTTTCCTGACCTGTCACTTAGCTTCCAACAGACAAACTTGCCGTGACAGACCTGAGGGTAAGCCAGTAGCCCGCACCTGGTGGATGCACCAGGTGCCTGAACCTGACCTCCTTCCTGGAATGCAGTTTTGTTCTGTGTCCCAAACGAGATCAGGGAAGTTGGGCAGGAGCACGTCCCAGACCTCCAATGTGGAGGAAAATGACATGGTTGATTCAAAAACTAGAGGCTGTGTCTTGAGTGTTCATTTCAAAAACCTAACTGTATCCACACCTAAGGGAGAGTCTAATGGTTTGCTGTCGTATTTCAGCAGAGTTGAAATCAGCTATGAGGAATCTGGAAGTGTGATGCCTTTGGCAGGCAATGCATTCTCAGGATGGCGTCAGGGACTTACCTGCCATGGTGCTGACGACTCTGGAATTCCATCTTCAGCTCCCTTTCCAAGTTGTTAGTGAAGAGAAGGCAGACAAGGGCACAAAATGAACCTCGTTCCTGCTGCTGACATCCAGGAAATTACAGGCATCCTAAAAACCCAAGTTCTCTTGACACTGTGGTCATAGCAGATAGGAGTGAAGGGTTGGTTGGAAGTGTGGATTCTTTTTACCAAGGTTTGACTGGGGCCAGCTTTGAGATTTTTGGCAAGTTGCATACTCCCTGTCTCCAAACTTTAACTTTTTTATCTACAAAATGGGACTGCTCATACTTACACCACAGGGTTGCCTGGGAGAGAGAAATTAGTTGTTAATTCTATACGAAGGGATTAATTTATAACTTGGCTCTTCAAAACAGAGATTTTTCAGGGCTTTTAATATGGCAATTTCCATGAGGATTGGGTAGACTAGTCACACATGGAATGGGTAAAAAAATAATTTGCCACACTCACAGGGGAGGTTGAGAAATCGCAAATCAAATCTGAAAAGTTAATGACGACATGAGATTCCCGCCTGCTCTGTGCCCCTGCCTGCTGCTTGTTGAAACCACTGGGAGAGCTATTAGCAAACAAGGCCCAAAGTCCCCGAGACTGATGAGTCAGAGTCGGCAGAGAGCAGGCAGGGATCTGCTAAGCCCCTGGGACCCTGAGCCCTGCCTGCTCCAGGCCGCGGCTGACTCTTGCCTGGCTCTGTGTGACCCTGAGCCCTGCCTGCTCCAGGTTGGGGCTGACTCTTGCCCGGCTCTGTGTGACCCTGACCCCTGTCTGCTCCAGGCCGCGGCTGACTCTTGCCCGGTTCTGCATTATTTCACCATGGAGACAACTGTCCTCAGGAGGGAAGCGGGATTTACTGGGCTTGTTTATTGCTGCAATAACATCTGTCAGGTGTCACATAGCTGCCTCCACTCCAGCTGCTCCCTCGCCTCCTGCACCTTTGCTGGTCACTCCATCCCTGTTCCTTCTGTGGAGAGGGGTGCTACCGCCCGCACGGCCCTTGGTTTCCAGCCGTGATGACACCCACATCTCCAGTGAGACGCCACCGGGCTGTGTTCATGACCTGAGCCGCGGTGTCAGACTCAACCAGGGTTCCCGTCTCAGCTCCAGGCTCACCGCATGTCGTCGTCTCCCTTCCAGTTTCTCATTCATGAACCAGGACAATACTAGTTCTTGTTTGTGGAAACTAGAGGATACGGTAGATTTGCACTCACCATTTCTCATTAGTTTCTAAGATCTCTATTATTAAAAATGTTTCCTGAAGCTTTAAATGTGTCTTTGGAACAGCTCATTCTGGATTCCAAATAGTCCTGGGAGGAGTGAGAACTCTGAGAACTACTGGCTTGGGTTCATGGCTACCTGCAGATTTAGTTGTGTGCCTCTCTCAGTGGGCACAGTGCCCCGCTGACTGTTGTTGAGCAGCCCTTACCAATTGTCCTGTGCTGTGCTCACGAGCCTGTGGGCTGACGAGGTCCTGCTCAGTTTTGGCTAAGTTCTGTGATGCTGTTGCGTTGGTCGGGGACAGGCTGGTATGGGATGACTTCACTCCCAGCCCTGACTGTCAGTTTGGGTGATGTAGAAGGCGCGGCCGTGAGCCCAGGCTCATCTCCTGCTAGGAGTGGGGTTCTAGAGAGGTGAAGCACGCGTGGCCTCTTGACTGTCAGGCCATCACGTCAGATCCTATGGGCCAAAGCAATTCACAAAGCCAGTCCAGGTTTAAGAGGTGAGAAAATGGGCCTCACTTGGTGAAGGAAAGGTCTGCAAAGGCTTATCACTAAGGACATGGACACAGAGCTGTGAGTACGTGGGGCCGCCCCTCTGCCACACACTCACCGGGAATCAGTTGTTTGCTTTAACATTCCGGGCTTGTAACGGTTACACAAAGCTGAGCTACTAATTTACCCTACTCCACTCCAGGCGCTGAAATCATCGGCTTCTCACAGTATTTCAGCAACCACTTTCCTGGCACCAGTGGGAGGGAAGATAAACAGGGTGTTCTGGGCAGGTCAGAGTCCAGAACGTTCCCTTTTTTTTTTTTTTTTTTTTTTGCTTTTCCTTTGAGCCCACTCTCCTGTCTCTGCTGGGTATTCTTTGAACGGGGAGATCTTTTTTATTCTGAAGAGTGTAGACCAAGTGTAGAAATAGGTAGAGAGAAGTATAGGAGTAAAATTCAAACTCGTAGAAGTCCTGTGTCCTAGAGTCAATCTTGGAATCAGCCCAACACTTGAATAAATGGACAGTGGACACTTGATATTCAGTTTTGAGAAACGAGTCTCTCTTCTTCCTCCCACCTCGTGCCTATTGCCAATACTTATTTTTAACCACGGGGTGGTTGCTGCAAGACCTTTTCCACACTGAGGACTGTTTCAGCCTTTCTGTAGCATGTGGACCCAACATGCTGATGCCCCAGGGCTCACTGCTCTGTAAGTGTCGCCCCATGGGGGGTGCTCAGTTCTCTGGGGTAGTGGAGGAAGGAGGAAGGGAGCAGGGAAAGGCTGTGGCTGCTGGTCGTGCAGAGTGGCCTTCAAGGACCAGCGAGTTGAAGCCGAGAACATACCCAGTGCTTCCCTGGTGGTTGACGCCATGAACAAGTATAAATCTCAGGGAACTGGGGTTGTCACAGCATGAAAAGCCCTAAGTGTGATTCCTGCACCCAAAGAATTTTATACTCCAGTAGTTAAGGTGGACCTTGATGTAACAGCAGATAGTGACACCAGAAAAGAGATTCTCAGGGCACAGCTGGAAAGGGTGGCCGGGGAAGGCTGACACACTCTGGTAAGTTGAAAATATAGGTTATTTTCTGGACTGACTCAGACTGGCTGGGTCTGAAACTGGGAAGAATGGAGTCACGTGACTGTCCCTTCATTATTTTTATGGCTTGGTGATGTGGAGACTGGTCGAGCTTCAGGGTTGGGGTAGACCTTAGCTGTCATCTAGAAAAACTGCGTTCTTGAGCGCCAGTGTTTGAAAATGTTGAAAGCCTTATTGCATAGACCTTTTCCTTAGCCCGTGCTCCAAGCCGTGCTACAGGGGACGCCCTGCCCCAGGCAGAGCTTGAGGCCCCTCGGAAGGAGCGAGTGCATTTCCTGAGTCAGCACGGACCCACCTCGGCTGGCAACCTCTCATTTCACGTCTGAATCAAAGGATGGTCTAAACATGGAACACGGACCTTCCCTTCCTTTTTTCCCCCTGTCAAAGTGAAAAATGGCCGGGTAGGAGCTCTAATTATGCGGCAGATGCTGGACACTCTTTTTATGTCCAAGAAAATTGGAGTAACCACTGTCCTTAGAGCAAATGGAGTGATGCTGTGAGGACCAGAGAGATGGGCTAGTGTGTTCAACAGTGGAGCAAAACCTAGTATTTGCATGGTGTTTTGTAATTTCCAGGAATTATGGTCCAATTCAGTACCCTACACTCAGTAACTGTTATTACCATACTTTCTCATTCCTCACATGAACAAACCAAGGTTGAGAGGCTGGGTAACTGCACTGTAAAAAGCGAGTGATCAAGATATAGAATCTGGATTTTTCCCTCAACCTTGCAGTTCAGAGTTATTTTTACTATAATGTGATAACTTTTCCTTAATAGTTCAACCCATGATTTATTTGCTTGCCTTGTGTAAAAAGGCCACCCCAGATAAAACATCAATGGTCTTTTTTTTTTTTTTATAAGAAAACTTTTTTTTTTTAATAAGAAATATTCCAAAGATTTATCCCACAAAGTCACTCAGGACCGTGCCTCTGTGAGAACTCTCGTGTCCTTTCTGTGGACCGTGATCTATTTAGGAGTTTTAAGGTGGAGGTGAAACATCCATCTCTGGGAGGGAAAAACAATCTTTTAATACTTAAGCAATCTTCCTCCTATCTACTCTAACAATATGGGTCTATTGCTTGCTAACGCTGACAGTGTCCCAGTGGGGTAAGGAGGTCGGGAACATCACCGCCGTCCTGTTTTTAGGAGTGGGTACGCGAAGGGGAGACAGCTTGCCCAGGGATGTGGTGACTCAGCCGGCAGAGGAGCCAGGAGGAAAACAGCTCTCACTTTTTTGACAGCTCTCGTACACACCAAGACCCTGGTCCAGATGGGTTACAGGATTATGGCCGTTCACAAACAAGTGCGTATTAGTCAGACGTGGAAATAATTATGTCCCTTTCACAGTTTGGATGGAAATTGAACTCTCAAAGATTTGGCAAAGGGGAAGCCAAAAATTCTCCAAGACTGTTTTCTTCCCTCCTTTTTAAGTCACAGATGGCTAGTCTGGAAATGGGGGGGAGGGCTTTTTTGTCTTTTCTCTCAGGCCTGGCCTCACATAACACCCCACTCCACACCCCTGTGGGAAGAAGGATTACACTTTCCACTATTCTTTGGAGGAGATTTTGTTCTTTTAAAATAAACAAATACTTGAAAACTTTTTTCTTCTAACATTAGTTTTGGTCTTGAACCAGAATTGATTTGGCATTGAATGACTAAAAGGGATGAGTAGTATTCTCCATGGGCTTGAGATGCTCTTTTGACAGAGCCTTCTAAAAATCCCCATTCTGTATGACGCAGCTGGCATGGACCAGTCTGGACCGAGAGGTGTGATGGGGCGAGATAAGCTCTCATCACTGCTTTATGGAGTCGCCTAATCATACCAGAGGGGGCAGCTGCCTGCACTTCTATCTTCCCCTGACCAGACTGGCCATCAGCCCTGGGTCTGGATGTGCAGTAACAATTTCACTTTCTGTTTTTAACTTGGGGAATGGGTGCTTTTCTCAGTTCAGGCACAGACTCTGCACAGCGCGGCACAGAGGCCCTGACCCAGTTCTTCCTGCTGCCTCTATTCTCCAGCTCCTAACTAAGTCTATTTTCTCCTGCGTTGCTGTGAAGTTGGATCAAATGGCTAGTTAGTTACTTGCTGAAATGACTCTTTCACGTTCTTTCTCTAACATCTGTCTTTTTTTCTTAAAAAAAATGGTTCTATATGATTATTAGAAAATTATAAAAAGTGAGAGTATATTTGTGGGATAAACGTTGAGAACTAGCGTGATGATGGGATCCTCATTATCTAATGATCCAGGAAATACAATTGTCGGGTGAGAATCTGAAGGCGTGAATGGAGGTGTATTTTAGTTGGCTGACGCTGTTCTAATAAAATGCCACGGCAATAGTGGTGGGTGGTATCAGCAACAGAAATTTTATTTGGAGACTGGGGAAGTCCAGGATGGAGTGTTGGCCAGGTAGATGTCATCCTAAGCCGCTTCCCTCGCCTCATAGGTAGTGGCCACCTGGCTGTGTGCTGACACAGCCCCTTTGTGAGTGTGTGGAGAGCGAGAGAACCCTCTGGTGTCTCTTATAAGGACTTAATGGCCCCTCACTTAGGATCTCATTCAACCTCAATCACTTCTGTAGAGGCTTTAAGTTGGTCTGAGAAACTGCTTGAAAACATGATGTGATGTTAGAAGTGAATGTAACGTCCTGTGGAACATCCAAAAAAATAAGAGTAAATGTTCTACCTCGCATGTGAAGACAAGAAAGCTTGCACAATTCTGAGTGGTAAGCCTCCTCTTGTAAAACATTATCAAAAGCCCGTTTTAAATGTTTTTCTGTACCATGTTGGTCTATAGCCTATCAACGTCAAAGGTTTCTCGCCTCCCTTCTCAAAAACGTGTGGTAATTTCATCCGGCAGAGATTGCATATTTTCTATTTCATTTCTTTTTATAAAAACACCTTATTGAGTTATGCGTAGATAGCTGTGCTCATTTGATGTGTACGTGTGTTGGGGATAATTATACACCCATAATAGCCATGACAATATCCGTCACTTCCCAAAGTTTCCTCTGGTTCTTTTCACACTTACTGTTTTTTCCATAAGAACATTTCACATGCAATCTACTCTCACAGGAATTTTAGGCATATCGTATAGTATTGTGAGCTACAGGTACTGCGGTGTCTGGTAGCTCTCCCAAACGCATCTTGCATAATTGAAACTTTCTACTTCTCAAGTGTCCTTTGGCCATTTCCTCCTCCACCTGTCCCCTGGCAGCCACCATTCTGTTCTCTTCTATTGTGAGTCTTGCTATTTCTTCTACATATGGGTGAAATTACGCAATACAGTAGAACCTCCATAGTCGGCCACCTCCCTACACTGACCACGCCCTTAAGTTGGTCTAATTTTCACAGACCAGACACGCACCACATGCACTCCGCGGCAGTTCCTGGCGTTGCCCACCTTGTGGTGGCCAGTTTGGTACAGCCCCTCGAGTGGTCAGTGTCATTCTGTGTCTGGCTTAATTCACTTACCATGACATCCTCCATGTCCATCCATGTTGTCACAAGTGACCGAATTCCCTTTCCTTTTTCTCTTTTAATGCCTTTATTTACAATTAGAGTACAAGCTATACCGACTATGACCTTAGATATACTTGTCAGATAGTTCTTAACACATTTCAGAGAAAAATAAAGATTCTCTGCAAATGTTTTTCTTAATGTATTCACATTCTGTCATGCCATTCATGGTCAAATAGTGGCTTGTGATTCATCTTTATGTACAGTGGCTATTTTTTCTTTAACTTACTTTAGGAATTACTGTTCTGGCAAAAAGAAAGAAAAAGAAAAGAAAAGAAAGAACAGACGTCCCTTCTTTTTGAGGCTGAACACTATTCCACTGTGTGTGTGTTTGTATAAACCCACACCCCACAATTTCTTTGTGCATCCAATTCTCACAACGACATTTAGGGTGTCCCCGTATCTTGGCTAAAGTGAACAGCACAGCAGCGGACGTGGGCGTGCAGGCGTCTCAACATCCTGATTTCCGTCCTGTAGACAGATACCCAGAAGTGGGGTAGCTGGCTCTGGTGTGTGTTCTATTTTCAATCTTCTGAGGAATTTCCATACTCTTCCATAGTAGCTTGACCAACCTGCATTCCCATCCACAGTGCGCGAGGAGTCCCTTTTCTCCGTATCTTCGCCGGTCCTTCCCTTTTGCTTTGCTTCTGGTTTCTCTTGATAGTGGCATTGTCGTGAGTGTGAGGTGACTCTAGAGCAGGCGTCCTCAAACTTTTTAAACAGGGGGCCAGTTCACTGTTCCTCAGACCGTTGAAGGGCTGGACTATAGTTTAAAAAAAAAACTATGAACAAATTCCTATGCACACGGCACATATCTTATTTTGAAGTAAAAAAAACAGAACGGGAACAAATACAATCACACCGCCACCTGGGGCCCGCGGGCTGTAGTTTGAGGACCCCTGCTTAGAGGGTTGATCTGCATTTCCCCGACAAGGAGCGACGCTGAGCACCTTTTCATGTGCCCATCGGCTACTTGTGTGTCTTCTTTTGAAAATAACTTTTCAGGTCCTTTATTCATTTTTTAATTGTTATTTTTATGCCATTTGGCTGCATGAAGTCCTTATTATTTGGATATTAGCTGCTCATCAAACACAGTAGAACTTGCAGAGTTGACGTCCTCCACACACTGTCCACCTGGTAAGTTGAGCTCACTTTAGTGACTGGACAAGACGTATCACTGCAACTGCCTGGGGCTCCGGTATGCTGAGCCCCTGTGTGCCAGTCAGCTCGTTACAGTCCCCTGGGTGGCCGCCTTATGGAGTTCTGCTGTGTATGGTTTACAAATGTTCTCTCGCACTCCACAGGCTGACTTTCACTTTGCCGATTGTTTCCTTGGCTGGGCAGAAGCCTCTCAGTGTGATGTCACCCAACTTGCTTATTTGTACTTTTTCTTGTCTGTGTCTTTGGTGTTATATCTAAACAATCACTGGCAAAATCAAGGTTAAGGGGCTTTTCCTCTTAAATCTTCTCGGAGGGTTATTTATTTATTTATTTTTGAGACAGAGTCTCACTTTATCATCCACCTTGGTAGAGTGCCGTGAGTCACAGCTCACAGCAACTTCAAACTCTCAGGCTCAAGCCATTCTCTTGCCTCAGCCTCCTGAGTAGCTGGGACTACAGGCGCCCGCCACAACGCCCAGCTGTTTTTAGAGATGGGGTCTTGAACTGGTGAGCTCAGGCAGTCCACCCGCCTTGGCCTCTCATAGTGCTGGGATTACCAGCTGAGCCACCACTCCCGGCCTCCTTCTTGGAGTTTTATGTTTAAGTCTTAGTTCATTCTGAGTAGATTTTGGTGCAGGGTGTGAGACAGGAGTCCAGCTTTATTGTTTTGCATGTGGATGTCCAGATTTCTCATCAACAGTTATTCAAAAGGTTATCCTTTCCCCATGGGGGACTCTTGGTGCCTGGGTCAAAAATTATTGAAAATGAGTGGGTTGATTTCTGGGCTTTACATTCTGTTCCATTGGTCTCTGTTTCTGTTTTGATAACTAAAGCTTTGCAATAAAATTTGAAATCAAGAAGTGTGATATCTTCAGTTCTGTTCTTCTTGCTGAAAATTACTTTGCTTATTAGGGGTCTTTTGTGGTCTCATATGAGTTATAGCATTATTTTATCTACTTCTGTAAAAATGCCACCAGGATTTTGATGGAGATTGCATTTAATTTGCAGTTCAGCAGTGGCAGAACGGATGTTATAACAATATTAATTAGTCCATTCAGTGAACATGGGCATTATTCCATTTATTTGCATCTACTTTAATTGATTTTATCAATGTATTATAGTTTTAGATTATTGATCCTTTGCCTCCTTGGTTAAATTTATTCCTAAGTATTTTATCTTTTTTGATGCTACTTAATAAATGGGATTGCTTTCTTAATTTTTTTCACACAGTTTGCTATTAGTATATAGAAACACAATTGATTTTCATATGTTCATTTTTTGTTTTTCTTGCAGCTCAGAAGTTTATTAACGAAGGGGGTTGGGTCAGCTGGTGTTTACATGCTGACCCCTGCAGCCCTGTATCCCGGCTGTAGTGAGGAAGATGGCTGGCTTCTCTGCTGGCCACAGGTGATATCATCTCAGGAACATGCTGAGCCCTCTCTCCTGGGTCCCTGTTGCCATGGCCGGAGTCCAGCACTATCAGATAGGTTCCACTTCTGTTTCTTGTGCTTGAACTAGAGTATCGACATTTTTTAGGATCCCAGCATAGTATGGGCCAAATGCCTGCTGATTATGATGCATCAGCTTGACAAACTTCCGGCCTAGTTCTGTCAACTCTCCTTTGATGTGATTAAGGCCTTCAGGGAAGTGTAGCAGAGACTCCTGCATGCCACGAACCAAACGGCATTGAGAAACAAAAGGAGGCGCTGATCAATGATACTATGAACACAGTTTTCTTTCTTGGTGATGCTCTGGAGTTGTCCTATAAGACATACTGTGTTTTCACTGCTTAGGGCAGTAAAGCCCAGGTCCTTGAGGCCACAGTGAATTTCCTGAGACACCTGTTCACTCACATTCAACATAGCTTCTTCAGGCTTGGAGTTAAATTCCTCAGTCACAGCCTTGGTTATGCATTTCAGTTTATCCACAAATCCAGGTGAGTTGAATAAAATTGAACCAGAGAAACTTCTAGTCACTGGTAAGACTGAGGCCAATATAGTCAAGTGGCGCAAATGGGACCCCATTTCCTGGACCCGGATTCTGTCCATCAGCAGAGTCTCAGGGAATTCTTCATTTTCAGGATCCCAGAGGAGGAGATTCAGGTAGCCCTGGTATAGCACCATTATGGGATTGGGAGGATCTGAATTCTTAGCTGCCTTGTCTGGAGGTGAACAGGCCATGCTGGAGGAGCTGGGGATGTCAGGAGCATTCAGACATGGTGTAATGAGGTCTGTGGCTGCTTTGGTTAGCCATTTCTTGGTGTAATCAAGGAGATTGGGTTGTTTGTCAAGGAGTTCCTGGAATTTAGCTCTTTCATACTGGATGGAATATTCCTGCAGGTAGGGTCGAATGCTCTGGATGGTATAGTTCGCCATGTCCATTTTCATTAGGCCCAGAACATGGCAGCTGCCCCTCAGTAACTGTGCTGGATCTGTTATGCTCTGTAGTTTCTTTACTGCTTCATCTCGGACTGGTGCACATAGCAGGGTCATCAAACTAAGAATGTAGCTAGAGAGACGAGAGACGTCTAGGGCTCCAGGTTCTGCTTCTTGAGGAGATCCACGTCCAGAGCTTCTTTAATCTCATTTTTTAGGCGGATGTGGCGTGGTAATAGCAGTGATAGCAAAACCTCCTTAACTTCTGTCATAAGTTCAAGAGCACAAGTGAATTTGGGAGGATTACTCAAGAGTTGTTCTCTTAAATGGTCCCAAAAAACATTGTACAATGTCTCCATGAACCTGTCTTCCAGACTGTTTGGAGATAAACATTCTCTTCCATGTAGAAATCTTGGTTTACCATGATTTCAGGAGCAATGCTCATCCTGGAAACTTCGTTAATTGTTTCTATTAGACGAGGAGAGTCGTTATTTAAACAGAAGTCTTCCTCTTCTTGGTTCTTCTCTGATGTTTCAGAATTATGGGCTCCACACTTTGCTTCATTGGGATCATTTTGGAGTACAGTTTCCTCACTCTTGGGCATCTTGATGTTATCTCTTCCTCTGTTCTGGACCGGCTGCCCCGTGGCTCCATATGTTCATTTTGTATCTTAAAACGTTTACTTAGTTCATTTATAAGTTCTAACAATTTTTTTCTTTTTTAAATGGAGACTCTGAGGGTTTCTAGCTATTGGGTCATGTCATGAACTAAGAGACAGTTTTACTTCCTCCTTTCTGATGTGGACAGTTTATATTTGTTGTTGCTGTCCAGTTGCTGTGGCCAGGACATCCAGGATTATGCTGCAAGGAAGTGGTGAAAGTGGGCGTTCATTTCTGATTCCTGAAC
This sequence comes from Nycticebus coucang, assembly GCF_027406575.1. Classification (NCBI taxonomy): domain Eukaryota; kingdom Metazoa; phylum Chordata; class Mammalia; order Primates; family Lorisidae; genus Nycticebus; species Nycticebus coucang. The sequence goes on from NC_069788.1 coordinate 3,371,555, forward strand.
TAAGCTTTCTGCCAGGAGTGTGATTCTGTGACCATTCCTCATACACTGTGTGGTCTTTATCATGTTGAGATTCATTCCTCTGTGCCTAATTCCCTGAGAGTTCTTTTCCCTTTTGCTTTGCTTTTTTTCCCTTTGCCTAATTCCCTGAGAGTTTTTTTAAAATCATAAAATGATGTTGAATTTACCAAACGCCTTTTTTGCATGTATTGACATAAACATATAATTTTATCCTTCTTAATGTTGAGTTTGTATTTTTCGATTTGTGTATGTTAAATTATTCTTGCATCCCAGAGATAAATCCTACTTGATCAACACATATGATTCTTTTAATGTGCTTTTTAAAAATCAGTGTACTTCTATTGAAGATTTTTGCATCTATGTTCTTCAGGGATATTGGCACATAATTTTCTTTCCTTGGAATATCCTTATCTGGCTTTGGTATTAGGGTAATGTAAACCTTGTAGAAAGTTTAAAAGTTGTCTCCCTTCTAATTTTCTGGAAAAGTTTCAACATTGGTATTAAGTCTTTATGTTCATAGAATTTACTAGTTAAGCCTTCTGGGCCTGTGGGTTTTTTTTTTTGTTGGGGAACATTGATGACTGATTTTGTCGCCTTAGTCATCGCTGGGTTGATCAGATTTTCTATTTCTTCATGATTCATTCTTGGTGGGTTGTCTGTTTCTGCTAATTTGCCCATTTCTTCTTAGGTGATCCAATTTGCTGGAGAGTAATTGTTTATAGTACTTTTTTCTGGCTCTTTTTTTTTTCCTATGGCGTCAGCTGCAATGTTTTTCCTTTCCTTTATATTTTTGTTTGAGTGTTTGCTCTCTTTTTTCTTAGTTTAGCTAAAAGTTTGCCAATGTCACTTAATTTTTCAAAAAACAATTCTGAGTTTTGAGATTTTAGATTTTGTCTTACTATGTACTTAATTTATTGCTCCTGTAACATTTATTATTTCACTCCTGCTATTAACTTTGTGCTTAATTTCTTCTTGTTTTTTCCTAGTTCTTTGAGAATTAAAGTTGTTCATTTGGGATCTTTCTCTTTTCTTAATTTAGACATTGATAACACTAAACTTCACTCTTAGAGCTGCTTTTGTAGCACCCTGTAAATTTTAGGGTGTCCTGCTTCTACTTTTGTCTGTCTCAAGATTCGTTTGTTTGTTGATAGAGACAGGATTTTCCTCTGTTGCCCAGGCCACAGTGCAGTGGTGTAAACACAGCTCACTTGAGGCTTGGACCCCCAGGCTCAGGTGACCCTCCTGCCTCAGCCTCCCGAGTAGCTGGGACTACAGGCATGTAGTAGAGACAAGGTCTTGCTATGTTTCCCAGGCTAGTCGTGAACTCCTAGTCTCAAGCAATCCTCCTGCCTTGGCCTCCCAAAGTGCTGGGATTACAGGCATGAGCCACTGTGCCTGGCCTCAAGATATTTAAAAAACATTTCTTTTTAGACCCATTGATTATTTAAAGGCATGTTTCTTAATTCCTACTTTCACACCTTGGTGGTTAGAATATACACTTGGTCTAATTTCAGTCGTCTTAAATTTGTTAAGTTTGTTTTGTGTCTTAACAGGATATGTCCTGGAGAATGTTCCATGTGGTCTTGGTAAGAATATGTATCGTGATGGTGTTGGCTAGAATGTTCTGTATGTGTCTGTTAGGCCCTTTGTTCCATGATATTGTTCATTCCACTGTTTCCTTGTTGATTTTCTATCTGGATGATCTATCCATTGTGGACAGTGAATGTTACAATCCCCTGCTATGATCACCTTGTTCTTTATTTCTACCTTCATTCTGTTAATATTTGCTTTATATATTTAGGGTTCTCTATTGTTGAGCACATACACAGTCATCCCTCACTGTCCTTGGGGACAGATTCCAGGACCCCATCCTCAGAGCCTCAAATCTCTTATGTAAAATGAAATAGTATTTGCACCTGTATACTCTAAATCACCTCTGGATTACTTAGAAGACCTAACACAAAGGAAAACTCTTCTACTTAGTTGTTAGACTGTATTGTTTAATGGAATAATCACAAGAAAAAAAAGTCTGTACACATTCAATACAGATGCGACCATTGTAGGCCTAACTACATTTTTGATTCATGGTTGGGTGAGTCTGTGGATGCCAAACCCATGGATATGGAGGGCCCACTGTGTTTATAATAGTTGTATCCTCTTGTGGAATTGATTCCTTTATCATTCTAGAATGATGTTCTTGTCTCAGAACAGTGTTTAACTTAAAGTGTATTTTGTCTGATATAAGTAGAGCTGCCCTTGGTTTCTTTTGGTTACCATTAACATGGAATAACTTTTCTCACATCGTCGTTTTCAGCCAACGTATATCCTTAAAGCTGAAGTGTGTCTTGTAGATTGCAGGTGGATGGATGGACCGTGTGTATGTTTGTGTGTGTTTAATCCATTCAGCCAGTCTGTTTTTTCATTGGAGAATGTAATCCATTTACATTAAAAGTAATAATTTACAGGTCAAGACTTACTATTGCCATTTTGTTCACTGTGTTCTTGCTATATGGTGGTTCCCTTCTTTCTTTCTTTCTTCTTCTTTTGTGATTTTCCTTTGCTATTTGATTTTGTGTAGTAGTCTCTGATTTCTTTACCTTTTGTGTATCTATTATAGGTTTTTTTTCTCTGTGATTACAATAAGGCTTATCTAAAACATCAGAATAGTTATAACAGTGTATTTTAAAGTTATCACGACTTAATTTCAATTATATACAAAGACTGTACACTTTTGCTCCCTCCTGGTTTATGTTACTGATTTTACAATCTGTATCTTTTTATTGTGTGTATCTATTAAGAAATTATTGTAGCTATAGTTATTTTAATACTTTCATCTTTTATACTAGAGTTGAAAGTTGTTTGTGTGCCAACATTACAGTACTACTAGAGTCTTTTGAATTTTATTCTTTCTTTATTAACACCTTTGCTAGTGATTTTTATACCTCCCTATGTTCTCGTGTTGCTGGTCAGTGCCTTATCAATTTGAAGACCTATGTTTAGCATTTCTTGTAAGGTAGGTCTGGTTATAAACTCCATCAGCTTTTGTTTGTCTGGGATAATGTTCATCCCTCCTTCGTTTTGAAGGTCACGTCTATAAGTCCTGATACTTACTTTACTGTGACTGAATAATTCATTCTCTGACTGAATAATTTTAAATGATTTATCTTTGAGTTAACTGACTTTTTCCTTCTACTTAATCAATTTTTCCTATTGAAGCTTTCTGTTGAATTATTTATTTTGGACATTGTATTCTTCAGCTCATTTGGTTCTTTTTATGTGGTTTCTATCTCTGTTGAACTTCTGATGTTGTTCATGTGTTCTTTTCCTGGTTTTGTTTAGTTTTCCGTATTCTCTTGATGTTCACTGAGTTTCTTGAAGATGATGATTTTGAATTATTTGTCAGGTGATTTTTAGATCTCCATTTCTTTGGGGTCAGTCCACTAAAGCTTCAAGGATCTATTTTGTTACTGGGGTGATGTCATACTTGCTTGATTCTTTGTATTTCTTGAAGAGTGTGTTGCAGACTTTGTATTTGATGAAGCAGTCACCTCCTCTCGTCTTTACTGACTGACTTCAGGAGGGAAAAACCTTTGCCAGCAAGCCCAGCAAGAGATTCTGAAGGTCTCTCAGACCTTTGCTATGGGTGTACCAACTCTACTCCTCTTGTGTGCTCTGCAGAGGATAGTCTCAGGGATTGTGTGCCTTCTCTTGATCCTTCAAAGCCAGGCCTGGTGCTGGTTGCCTCTATTTGTTTTCCCTAAGTCTGTCCTGAAATGCTCGTGGTTGAGTGCCTTCTGTCAAAGCAGTGAAGTTGATCCACACAGCAGGTGGATCTATGTGCTGTCAAGGAGCTCATGTGAGCTGTGCATGTGAATACACAGAGCAGTGCTCACTGTAAGATCCACCTGCCGTGTGGATCTATGTGCTGTCACGGGAGCTGTTGTGAGCTGTGCACGTGGATACACAGGGCAGTGCTCACTGCGTATGTGGGGAAGCATGACAGGGGCTTGACATGTTTGTCAGCTGCTGCGATTGCACGATCTTCAGGGAGGTCATTCAGAGGGCTCATGTGTCAGTCTCTTGGTGGCACCTGAGAAGTGGTTAGCAAGATCTATGGCTGGTCTCTTCAATAAATCCACTCTTGCTTTTATTTTTATTGGGGTGCTAAAACCTCAGACTCTGGGGTTCCCTCCCCGAAATATCCTCCATGAATGATTATAAAATTTTTAATTCTTTGGCGCATGAGAAAAGAAACCTCCCAATCCATTGTCTTATCAATATCATTCCCTGCTTTTTTTTTTTTCCCATTGGGTCCAATTATTTATTGACAAAAAGTCATTTGGCCTTCAATTGCTTACCATTTATAATATGGTGAAATGGTTTTTATTAGTTAATAGCCAATTTTTAAAATTAAATCATAGCTGTGTATATTAATGCGATCATGGGGTACATTGTGTTGCTTTTGTATACAATTTGAAATATTTTCTTCAAACTGGTTAACACTGAAGTCTCAACTCTCTGTACCTGTGAGTGTGACCTTGTTCAGAAGTGGGGCCCTTATAGAAGATGGACTGAAGATGAGGACTGGGTCCTCATGAAAAGCAGAAGCCTGGACATAGAGGCACAGTCACATGGAAAGAACAGCAGGTGCAGATGAGGAGCCACGAGCCCAGGACCTGGGAGCCAGGAGCGAGGCCTGGGGCCCATCTTTATAGAGCAGCCGGGGCATCACCCTGCTGACACTTAGGCCTCAGACTTCTGGCCTCCAAAACTCTGAGATGACAGATTTCTGTATTTTAAAGCACTCAATCCTTGGTACCTTGTTAAAGCTACTCTAGACAACTAACATGGAACTATATTATTTAGGAATCCATACTTTGCACAGTTGGCCCATGTGAGCACTCCATGTTGAAAGTTCTAGTTAGAGGATTTTAAAAAGGAGTTTGAGGGGAGACAAACTGTCAAGGTCACATTCCTAGAGGAGTTTATTCCAGAAAGAGAAATGAAAGAGTTGTTTGGGCTGACACCTGCATTTGCTGTGTCTGGCCCGTGACAGTTACCTGTAACTGATGTACAACCCTGGTGGGCTTGGGCATGACTGGGAAGTGTCCACTACTCATTCATTTCTGTTCATTGAATCTCAGCATATTTAATATGCCAAGATGCAGAGTAATAAAGATAGAGCTATGAGTAAAAGTCTGCTGGGAAATCAGTAATGAAAATCATTTTGTGGGTGACAGCAATTTCACCCACTCACATCCACTGGGAAGCTCTCTTCATGGAGACCAGATAACCCCCAGGCGGTGGTGGTTGACACGTCCGTCTCTCCCCTTCCGTCGTGGTTGCTGTGCTGGCCGGAGCGTGGGCAGTGGCTTTTCTGCTTTGTCTTCCCCTGGGAGCAAATTATCTTAAGAAAGATGACAGAGAGCAACGTCGTCTCCTTTAGTGGAGAAATGCCATAGTGAATAAAGAAACAAAGAAAAATTCTCCTGCTTCCAGTGTGATCTGTGGTTGCAATCCCACAACCCAGCTAGACACAGCTTGATTAATTTTACATCAGGGTTAAAATGCCCCTGGACATTGAGTGCAGCTGAGAAGGAATTTTTGTGCCTGAATTAAAGCAAATATGAAAAGTGAAGAGGCCTGACTAAACCCTCTCTCACCATGCCGTTAAAATCAGTGTGAGTCACAAAGTAAAAAAAAAACAAATAGTCTCAAGAATATGTGCTTCGTAATCATCCATGCCAATTCCCTTTAATGGGAAAAAATAGCTGACATACGTTACAGACTTGTAAATGGGGTACGAAGTCAGATGGTGGTGTGCACCTGCTGGGTATAAGGACTTTGTCAAGTCAGATGGTGGTGTGCACCTGCTGGGTATAAGGACTTTGTCAGGCCCCGAGAGAAAGGCAAAGAAGGGCAAGGCAGGTTTCTGCTCCCATGAACCTGAGTGTTTCAGAAGTCAGGACACATACAGTTAAAATGCTAGCAAAAGACTGGATAATAGATAAGCTGAGCCACAGGTGTGATGTAGCAGACAGTAAATGCTATGGGCATTCAAAAGAAGTAAATGTGTCAATTCAATCATTTTTCATTCATTCTTTTGGTCAGTGAGAAAATACTACTGTTATATGCCTGAGCAAGAGGAACAGCTCACCCACACAGGACCTACTATGTGTGCCGCATGCAGTCAGCATCACAGATCACGGCCTCCTCTGTGATCTTACCTTCTTATTTGAGCTTTACTTTAACCCTATTTTACAGGTGAGGAAATCAAAACTCAATACGCAAATGACCAAACCAACTACTTCCAGTGAGGATTAGAGTTAGACCTAATGGTGTAGTCTGAGTTTTTAAGAAATGACTCAGAGGTGTGAGGTCTGGGTGCTTGAGAGGCTCCAACCTGCGATAGTCAGATGGTGGGTGTGGGTTTATGGGAGATGGGGGATTTTATTTTAAGTATATTAAGTTTAAAGCAATGGAGAGGTGTCTGTGTGACCCATCCACTGTGGCTTTGGAGACTTTCATCTTTGACAGCTAAAGATTTGGGAGTCATCCTTGCAAAAATGATCTTTAAAGCATTAATGAATTTTCCAGAAGAGGAAGTATAAATATGCAGGAGAGGGAACAAATGTTCCAACTCTGTGAAAAGCTTGGAAAAGATTGACAAGTTGGGTGAGTTACCAAAGATGCAAGCAAAGAGGAGAAAGTCAGAGAATGCTGCTCATCCCAGAGGCCGATGGAATTACTTCAAGATGAAACATACCGAAGGCTGCAGAGAACAGGAGAAAGATGGCCCAGCTGAGGGCCTCTGAGGACAGCAACCAAAAGCTGATTTGTGGTTCCTGGAAGGGTCCGTGCCGGAGGGAGGGGGAGCCAAACCAGATCATAGTAAGAGATAGGAGCACAGCAAGGCATGAGGGCCATGGACATAAACTGCTCAGCTGGGGAAATGCAAGACGTTTAGGTGTAAAAAAATCTTTAAAGCAAAAAGAGAATTATCCCGTGTTGTGTCTGCACTTAGTCCAAAGAATTTAATAAGATTACTATTACCCTGCTAATGAAAGGGAAGCGGTGCGCTCCTCTCCTGGTTCTATAATTGCTCTCAGGCAAGGTTGGCAGACTGCTTTGGGGAATTATCTGGAATCTGATTCCCATTAGGTTCAGAATGTAGTCATCATCATGGAGCAAAGACCGAGCCGTGGAAGAACAACATGACCAAGGTCGTGCGTGCCCCGGAGGTGCTCTTCTGTGGCAGGCTCAGAGTCTCTGTGAACGGTCTGTGTTCATTCCCACCGCCCAGCAGGCCTCAGCGCATGTGACCGCTTAACAACACTGACTGAATGAAGCAGGAATGTGTTCATCGTGAAGATAGGATTTTGTTGTACATACTTTTTTAGGAGTCTTTAAGGCCCACTTACCTGATGGGTCCCAGCAGTGGTTGAACCAGAAGGTTGACGTTAACCGGCTGACTACAGAAGTGACCGTGTAGTTAACGGTTTTCTGCCATTCTCCAATTTGCCACCTATGTGCAGGCTTTGAGAGCTGAGATGAAAAAATATTTCAGGTGGGCAGAGTTTAGACCAAAAGCAGATAAGACATTATCTGTTATTCCTCTCAGAATGACCAAGTCGTATGTAATTTATAATTTATATTCTGCCACTTCCAGAATGGGCTTGATGTGCCATAGAAAATTATATTATTGTGAAAGTTATAATTAGGATCAGAAAAAAAGAGCAGAGCAGCAAGTCTACAGGACCAGGAGGAAGACAAGCTTTCTGACTGCCAACACGGACCCTTCTCCACAGCTGGACACTGAGCCCGCTTCTGCACTGGGTCTCCACGTAGCTCCAGCAAAGCTAAGAATTTGGATATAATATTTATTATTGGTTAAAGGAAATCACTCACATTTCCCTAAAGTCAAGTCTCTCCCTGGAACCAAACTTTGGGAGGAATCACCATATAGGCTCTTCTACAGTAGTAATTTAATAAGATTAATATTACCCTGCTAATGAAAGGGAAGCAGCACTCTGAAAGTGAAGTCTTCTGTGTCATTAAAGAGCAGAATGTCATGGAAGAGAAACGTCACTGCAAACCTAGGTACACCATGCAACAAAGCCCCTTCTGTGTTGCCCTCTGTAAAGGCAGAACATTAGCTTCAGGGAAGTTTGATTGCACCTGGGAGAGGCTGGTTGCCAGATAGCTAATTGCTTTCTTTGGAAATGTTTATGTACTTTCGAATTATGAAAGTAATTCATTTATACAAATTTAAAAACAAAGTTATAAAATAAAACTCATTTGTAATTTTATTCATATTTGTTATATTACCTGCAATGAATAAATTCATGTGTCTATACACGTGAATATAAATTTATGTATGATATACAGATAAATATGTGTAGGATATAAATACACAGTATATATAAACTGTTAGAATTGAGACATAGCTTTCTGTATATGCCTATAGAGATCTATAGTTGCATATTTCTCTTCCACTAATAGTAAATCATGACCATTTCCCCAGGAAAACTATTTTAGTGGCTAATAATTCTTTATATGAATAGTCATAATTCATTCAACTGTTTCTTGGCGGGAAATTTACTTTCTTAAAGACATTATCACTTTGTGATATTTTGTTGCAAACATTTTTATAGTTTATGATTTGCCTTTTAATCTAAACTTTTGGTGTTGGAAACTTGTTATTGAATCAGTCTTTTGCGTTCTCATTTTGCTCCCTGATTTTTATCTATGAAGTCTTTCCCCTCAGATTTAGTTATTTATTCAGCTTTGGAAAGCTGAAATTTAGTGAGAGGGGTGCTTATCCCCACTAAAGCCTAGACTTAAGCAAGTTATTTTTAATAAGAAAAATATAATAATCTCAGTCAGAAGGATGTAACTTTAAACAGTGAAGAGGAAAAAATATGGCCCAAAGGCTGAAGTCCCAGGGCTTAAGAGATAGGCTTTCTTTTGCGTTTTCTTCTTTGCTAATATACTTAGAAATTGCTTCCCGACTCCAAAACTCCATTAATGTGTCTCTAAATTCTCTTCTCATTCTTTCAGAGTTTCACCTCTTACACTCAAATTTTATTCATTTGGTTCATTTAACTTGATGTATGCTGAGATCTACATTATTTTGTTTCAAAATAAACCGCTCGATGCCATTTATTAAAAATAGGCTCTTTTCCTATGGACATGAAGTGGTATTTGCTTATATTCTGTTATACACCATTTGTTAGGATCCCACCAACCCCCTGCCCAGTATTTATTGCCAAAATTGTGTATAGCTTTTCCTCTACATCTTTGTCACTTACATTTTGTCAAAATTTTGACATTGGGAATGCATTGGTTTCATTCAATGTTTTTAAAATAGCATTTTGCATTTTTTGGTATTCTAGAGCATGAGAAATACCTGTTATTTGATGGTTGTAAGATCCTACTTATAAAAAACCATTGGATTCTAGAATCTTCTTTGAAGGCAATTCTTCAAATTAAAAAATAATGTCCATAGTTATGGGCCTATTAAGGTATTTCATTTCCGTTGAGTCCATTTTGATTATATTTTCTCACAAAAATTATGCTGCACACACAATATTTAGAATTCTATATAATTTAAGACATTTGTTTTTTTTTTCAGGATATTTGTGTCAGTATTCTTTCATAATTTAAATTTAAACATCCTCATATTTCTTGATTATAAGTGCTTTCTCATTACTAATGCTTGTGTTTTTTCTTTTCTGCTACGTTTCTCAAAGAATACTTTTTTTTTTTTTTTTTTTTTACAAAGAACTAACCTTTTTTGTCTGGCTGGGGCCAGGTTTGAACCCGCCACCTTCAGTATATGGGGCCGATGCCCTAATCCTTTGAGCCACAGGCACTTCCCCGAAGAACTAACTTTTAAAATTTTTAAATCAGTTTCCATTGTGTTCAATTTATTCTATTATTTCAATTAGCATAATTCCCCCCCCCAAAAAAAAATCCTTAGGTTTTGTTTTCCTGACATTTTGGGTTTGAATAAAACTTTGAAGAGTGATTTTATAAATAAACTTGGCCATATATCTGAAGTTTCTATTTTTGTTTTCATCCTCATTTTCTTTCTTTCTTTTTTTTTTTTTTTTTTTTTTTTGTGGCTTTTGGCCGGGGCTATGTTTGAACCCACCACCTCCGGCATATGGGACCGGCGCCCTGCTCCTTGAACCACAGGCGCCACCCTTCATCCTCATTTTCTAAATCAATGTTTCTCAAGTAATAAGTCTCGGCACTGTAAAAAATGTTGACATTAAACCATATCCATTGACGACTCATAAAATCAACTTGCAAAATCATAAGAGTGTTAAAGAAATAATTATACATGTGAAATACACATGTATATAAACTTAAAATATTTCATGAATTATTATCTACTTTTACTATGAAGAAAGCAATCTGGTATTTTCTATTTATAGACAGGTTTCTGAATGGGAAGACTTTTGCATGTTATGATTCTGACAAAGGTCTGATAACTAGAATCTACAGAGAACTCAAATTAATCAATAAGAAAAGATCAAACAACTCCATTTCTCTGTGGGCAGGAGACTTGAATAAAACTTCTCTGAAAGTGACCAGCGAGTGGCCAACAAACACATAAAAAAATACTCATTGTCTTTAATCATCAGAGAAATGCAAATCAAAACCACTTTGAGATATTACCTAACTCCAATAAGATTAGAGATTAAGAGAAAATTAAGAGACAACCCACATCATGAAGTCCCCAAACTGCAGATGTTGGTGTGGTTGAGAAGAGACGGGAACATTTCTACACTGCTGGTGGGACTGCAAACTAATACAGCCTTTTTGGAAAGAAGTATGGAGAATCCTCAAGGATCTAAAAGTTGACCTTCCATTTGATCCTGCAATTCCATTACTAGGTATCTACCCAAAGGACAAAAATCATTTTATAACAAAGACATTGGTGCCAGAATGTTTATTGCAGCCCAGTTCATAATTGCCAATTCATGGAAGCAGCCCAAGTGCCCATAGACCCATGAATGGATCAACAAAGTGTGTATGTGTACACCACGGAGTATCAGTGATAAAAGGAGATGGGGACTTCACACCATTTATGATTACCTGGACGGAGTTGAAAGACATCCTTCTTAGGAAAGTATCTCAAGAATGTAAAAAAGTACCTAGTGTGCTCAATATGAAACCAGCATAAAAACACAGTCTCTTATGAGTTATAAAACACAAATATAGTCTAACAAGGGGGATGGAGGGGGGAAGGGAGAAGGTGTTTGGTGGGAGGAGGAAGGGCATTTGATAGGATCTCAACTAATGTGCACAATGCAAGGGTATATTTGTCAACAACTAAGAATAAACTGTAAATGTCTTACCACAAAAAATAAGTAAGTGAGGTGATGGTTATGTTAATCAGTTTGATTTAAGCATTCCATATTGTATATCGAACTATCACATTGTACCCCATAAATGTATACAGTTATGATTTAATAAAAAAATTTAAAAAATACTATTATGGTCTAGCAAAGTGATTTGTATATATGTTCATATGGGTAAACTCTGGGCTATGATGTGAAAAGGCTTTTTTTTATATGGCAGGTTGTAGTACAGAGAAAATTGTTGATGTCTCTGACCTACAGCAACCCGGCTGTCCCAGCATCTAGCCCAGTGGTTCTCAACCTGCGGGTCGCAACCCACTTTGTTCCATTTGTAACAACGAAGCAATTAGGAAGGTTGAGAACCACTAGCCCCTGGCTCCCTGGCAGTTGTCCTCTTGTGTGTGTCCCTCTCCACTGGTCCTACTGGGCTTCTGTCCCTACCATGCTTCTTGGCCATGCTGCATTCACCTTTACGACCAGGCTTTACAGATGCTGTTCTGTCTGGGACTCCCCAGGTCCCTGGTTCATTCCCATTGCCTCTCTGTCTCCATCTCCCAGGAATGAGTATTCTTTTCGTTTCAGGTCAGTCCCAAAAGGGGAGTGTCATGATTTTACTCATTGTCTCTTAAACCTCATAGGAAACAACTTCCTTAGGGAAACCTTCTCCTACCTCCTGGTCAGGTCCAGCTCCCCGCACATGCCAGCAGAGCACCATGGACGCTCTCTTTAGTCCTGTGACTATTTGTCTTCCGCCCACAGTGCAAGGCTGTAGTAGATGCCTCGATTTGTTTCCTTTATCTTCAGCGTGTTTTGTATAATGGGACCCAAGTGATTATTTACGCATGCGTGTGATAAATGAATGTCTATTCACAGGTTATTTTGTCTTTGTCTTTGTTTGGGAGGGTTGTTTTTGTGTTTTTGGTTAATTCTGTGTCTGACTTCTTGTTTCTTTTTGCTCTTGCATCCATGACAGATTTTTTACAGCAGGCACAGTTCTTAGACGGTCACTCAGTATTTTAAAATTTGCTCTTTACTTCTACCTTCTGAAATAGCTTCTCAGCTAGATCATTCTTTTTAATTAATGGATTTAAGCTGTAAAATTCTACGTGTATTTTTTATTTAGTGCTACCAGACTTCAAACTATACTATAAATCTATAGTGACCAAAACAGCATGGTATTGGCACAAAAATAGAGAGGTAGATATATAGAACAGAATTGAGAACCAAGAGATGAACCCAGGCACTTACTGTCATTTGATCTTTGATAAGCCCATCAAAAATATAAATTGGGGGAAAGATTTCCTATTTAACAAATGGTGTTGGGAAAATTGGCGACTTGTAGAAGACTGAAACTGGACCCACACCTTTCACCATTAACAAAAATTGACTCTCACTGGATAAAAGATTTAAACTTAAGACATGACACTATAAAGATTCTTGCAAAGAGTGTAGGAGAAACACCTTAAGAAATTGGCCTGGGAGAATACTTTACGAGGAGGACCCTCCCCTCTTGCCCCCATGCAATTGAAGCAACACCAAAAATACATTACTGGGATCTGATCAAACTAAAAAGCTTCTACACAGCCAAGAACATAGTAAGTAAAGCAAGCAGACAGCCCTCAGAATGGGAGAGGATATTTTCAGGTTATGCTTCTGACAAGTGTTTGATAACCAGAATCCACAGAGAACTCAAACTTATTAATAAGAAAAGAACTCGTAATCCCATTTCATTGTGGGCAAGGGACTTGAACATAAGCTTCTCTGAAGAAGATAGGCACATGGCCTACAGACAAACTTGCTATATTTTTAATTTCACTGTGTTATCTTGTCATTCCTTGTTACTTTCTTATTTATTTATTTTTGGAGACAGAGTCTTACTCTGTCACCCTGGAGAGTGCCATGGCATCATAGCTCACAGCAACCTCAAACTCAAATGATCATCCTGCCGCAGCCTCCTGTGTAGCTGGAACTACAGGTGCCCACCACCACACCTAGCTAGTTTTTCTGTTTTTAGTAGAGACCAGGTCTTTCTCTTGCTCAGGCTGGTCTTGAACTCCTGAGCTCAATGGCTCCTCCTACCTTGCACTCCCAGAGTTCTGAGATTACAGGGACCTCCTTTCATGTTATTGAGGAATCCCAGCAGTTTTATAAAAATTGCTTCCTTTTTTAATCATAACTTGGTTTCTAAAATGTATGTATTCTTGCAGGGCTCAGGAGAATGATACTGCCTTCATCTGAGCTTGAAGCTTTCCTCCCCACCTGTCTCCTTTTTCTTTAATGTGTGTGCTACTTAAGGCCCCCCCTGGGAGCTGTAGGCTTTCAGAGCTGCAGCTAGAGCCATGGTTTTCCACCAGCGTGCCCTGGCATACTAGTGTGCTGTGGGAAGATCTTAGGTGTGCTGCGAAGATCTTTAAAGATGATCAATTAAATTATTTTTGAAAGAAGTTCGAAGCACAGTAAGTATATCTGTTTTCTTACTCTTGTTTTTTTGATAAACATAAGTTAGTGTGCTGTGGAAGCTTCACTGTAGGGTCAAATGTGCTGTGAGATGAGAAAGGTTGAAAACAGCGGGCTAGAGGGTGACATAAGATGCAAAATACAGCCACCTACCAAGGCTCTGCTGGCATGAGACAGAACGTCTTCCATTTCATGGTCCAGTTCTATGACACCCATGATAATTTCCCAGTATTTGTATAGAACTATTGGATGCAAGTGTGGAGATGGAATTTGTGTTTTGGCAGGTTCGGGTATCTGGTGGATACTGGCAGGGCAGCTCTGCTCACTGCTCCGTTTATGAGAATGTGCCTTTCTGACTCTGGGGGGATGGGTGGGGTGTCTTGAAGTTCCTTTCTGATTTATTCTCTTCCTGGGTCCCTGGCGGCAGGTTCAGCCAGTTGTTTAATGAAGTAAAATGTGGACACATGAGTGCTTTTTCTCACATCAGCATCAACGTCTTTGCAGTTGGTCAACATTTTTCACATGTGAAGGCGACCAGTTAACCCGCTAACTTGGGTCTTACTCATGTGTTCTTGACTTGATATATTTTAATGAATATTGGGCAATGAAATTAGAATCACAACGTTGCATTTCAAAGCAAAGTTCACAGATTGTTTTTAATTGTGAGAGGCTGAAGGAGCTCGCATTTTGACATCAGGCAGGACGTGAGGCTCTTTGTGGATGTGCTGTTTGAAGTGGGCGCAGAGTTGTGCTCAGCCTGGGCAGGTGCTGAGAAGCCTGGAGTGAGGCTCCTTTCTGGGGGATACTTTCATGTCATGAAATCAATCAGGTGTTGTAGCTGTAGCTTTCCCTTCCAACAGAGGAGCCTTTTAGAACCTACAAAATCTGAAGAGCTTGTCCCATACTATGCCTCAGTCAAAATGCCAACAAGACCCTTAGCATCTTTATTTACCTGAATTCCCCTAAGTGGTTAAATTTGTGTGATTAAAATTGCCAAGTTGGCATATTTTCCTGGTAGCCTTTGGGATATCTGAAATAATGGAAGGTCTCTACTGTTGTATATTCATTTATACATAAGTTCTGAAGCTTTCTCCTTTAGCAGATGATGCCTGGGCACGCAGGGAGTTTCCCATCTGAGTTTTCTTGCAGCTTCTTCTGCTTGTCAGCCTGGCACTCGGACTGTGATATCCCAGGGTTGTCTAGTTTTTAATAGATATTTATGCACTTGTCATTTGTTTCTTACAAATTTTACCATGGGCAACAACTTCCAAAAATAGTTCTATTCACTTTTGTCACTTGTCACTGAACCTTCCTTTCAGAGCACTCCGTTCAAAGTGGGTGTGAACCTTGTGAGTCACTGAGCGATTTAAGTGAATGTGACATGGGGACATGGCTCGAGGGGAAAGAGAAGACTGTGCTTTTGCCTATAGGTATTGTTAAACTAAGACATAGGATAGACAACTTCATTTTCCCAGAATAGATGTAGTCCAGACTGGTTTCAGCCTGTTTCCTATCCGATATATGTATTTAAAAGAAACTTTCTTTTCCACTGAAAATTTTGAATAGAGAGCTGTCAGTTCTTCATTATTAATCTCCAGTGGGAGAGGTAAAAATTGTCATTCCACCCTCCCCAGCTCGGGCCTATTAACATAACTCCCTCTGTAGGTGTGTGGTGACAGTGTCAGCTGTGCCAATCAAGTTCACACTAAGTTCTAGGAAAAAAAACAAAAACACACTTTCACAGTTTAGCAGTTTCCAGTGAAGATAACCCAATGAAATGAGTTCGCACATTTAATACTACTGACCCTTTAGAAGCGTGTGTCACATTACATTTAGATTTATCTTGGAGATTGCGTTTCACATTATGAAGCTGTAATGATGAATGAGCTTAAGAAACTATGTTCCTTTATTTTTTATTAATGCACTCTCATAGTAAGGCCTGGAGAGGATGTGTGCAGGATGATCTAATAGGCTTAGATTTCCTATAGATCAAAACTTGAACCAGAGACTGACATAGTTCACGTTATCTGCCAGCCTTGTGCTGTGGTCCTTATGTGGCCTCCAGTAACAGAATTCAAGGTGCTGTGTGTGCCTCATTTCAGATCTCACTAAGTCAGGACCACTGTTCACTTTCCTCTTCTAAGATCAGATTGAGGAGCCATCCTCTGTGGGTCCTCCTCAGCCACGGCCTCCTGCCCACTCCCTCCAGATTGAAGGAGGATGTTTGGCAATGTGAAAAGAAGATCTGGATCACGAGGGACAGACGAGACTTGATATCTGGGCCAAAAGTGGGCAGATGTGCTCAGACAACTTGAGAGATTAATAAGTAATCTCTCAAAGGGCAGAAACAGTAACTTTTTTCAATAAGTAGAATACTGCTGTGCAGTGTATGAGCTAGACAGCCTGTGGGAAGGAGGGTATAGGGGACTTCCTTTATCCTTATCCAAAACATATCTCAACTCGGAAACACAGTCCAGAGGCTTCCATCTGACCTGACGGAACTCAGACAACTTGCCAGGAACAGGTGCAGCTGTCATTACCTCGTCTCTTGCAAATTTCCATTTCCCTGCTCCTCACATGAGTTTGAGAATTAGCCCCTCTGAATCTAGTGATGTTCCCCTGGGGGCTATGAATACTACAGATTTATATGCTGACTTTGTCAATATGTCAAATTCTATCAAATTCACTTCAACTGAGGCTCAAATGCCTTTGGCCGGTGGTACAACTGGCTTTGTTTGTTCCTCCTTGGTAGGGAAAGTCCTATCTGCTCTCCATCCAGCTGCATTCTGCAACTCATCTCTTCTGGCTGATGAGCATGACTGAGGCATTGCAGCCAGTGACTGTCACCTTGATGAGTTTCAGCAAACATCAAATGAAAAATGCAAAACTCAATGGCACAGCTGGGGGTTGGGCTCACATTTGCAATGAAAAGACGAAATGGTTTCTGATGTCAGTTTCTTGCAGTTTTGCTTTTAATATAGCATTTATGGACAATGAAATGCACAAACCTTAAGTAGATACTCATGAGGTTTAACAAATCTATATACTATGTAACCCCAAAAAGTCTTGGAATGCCCTCTCCCCATCCATCCTCTACCCGTCCCTCAGAGGTAACCATGGCTCTGATCGTTTTTCACCATTGGAGAGTTTTGCCTGTTACAGAATTTCATATGACTGAAACCGCTCAGTGACCAGGCCTTTGTGTAAGCTTTTGCTGGTAGTTGGCTAAGGTCACCGTAACAGACCCACATGGGGAGCGATTTGAACAACACACATGTGTTTCCTGCCTGTTCTGGAGCTGGAAGTCCAGGACCAGAGTGTCAGTGGGTCTGGTTTATCCGCGGTCTTCTCTCAGGGTTCGCAGATGGCTGCCTGCTCACTCTGACCTCAGGGGTCACACCTTGATCTTTATGTTGTCTGTGTCTTAATCTTTTCTTCTAAAGACACCAGCATGTTAGATTAGGCCTACCTATGAGACTTGGCTTTACCAGTAACCTCTCCAAAGGCCCCATCTTCAAATATGCTCACATTCTGAGGTCCTGTGGGTTGGGACTTCAAATTACGAACTTTGGGAGGGGGCACAATTCAGCCCACAGCAGATTCTTTCAAGCATTAAGATGTTTTTGAGATTAATCTATGTTGTTTTTATGAGTAGTTTGTTCTTTTAATCATTGAATAGTGTTCTGTTATATGACTGCATCACAGTTCATTTGTTCTATGAACAGACACTTGGGCTATTTCCAGTTTTGGGTTGTTATGAAAGAAGCGACTTAAACATTATTATACAAATATTTTTGCCTATATATATATATACACACATACACTTTTTTTTTTTCCATTTTGACCAAATACCTGGAAGTAGAATTGCTAGTCATAGGAGTGAATATTTATTTCATTAGAAGCGTCTCCAAAGTTTTCCAGGGTGCTTTTACTACTTTATGTTCCCACCATTATGACAGTTGGTGACAATTCTCACCAACTTAGTCCTTCTAAGTTTATTGGGTGGTGTGCGGTGTGATCTCCTGGTGGCTTCAGTTTGCATTTCCCCCCAGTGAATAACAAGGTGGGACACTTTTCCATGTGCTTATCGGCCATTTGTGTGTTAGACCATCTTGAGTCGCATTCAACAGAGCACCTAGAAACGCACAGGAGATATTTATGTGAAGCCCAAGTTCTCAGGGTATCCATCGCCTAAACCATCTAAAGACTCAGCTCTCCGGGGTACGTCTTGCACTGGTCTTTGTGGCCTGAGTGTCCCATGAGTGGCTTGAATAACTGCAGGTGCAAGCTGTCTACGAGCATGGCCTTGACCTGGAAAAGAGAGAAGGACGGGTATGTTGAGAGTCCACGTCTCTCTGTTTATCCATTTACTGTTGCTTCAAATCACAAACATGTGAGAAGAGAGAACTAGAATTAAAATTGGCTCAGATGACAACTGGACAGGCAGATGGAAAGCCGGGATAGCAGATCTCTATCTCACAGCACTTGCCAATATAAATTCCAGATGGATAAATTTAATCTATTTTAATTATTTTTAATCAAACACATATTCATTTTTATAAAGTCAAACATTTCTTTAACATTCGTAATGAAAATATTAGTGCTTCATCCACCTCTCTCACCCTCCTCTGATCCTGCTGCCCACAGACGTCCACCTCCAACAACTTCTACTATGCTCAGTTTTTGTTCCTAGATAAAATATGGCTATTCGGCTATTTGGTTTGATCAATCGTAGGCGTTATCTGTTGACTTCCTGCCATAATAGATGAAAGCTTATTCTTTTGAAACAGTTCCACTCCCCTCAGTTCCTTCTCCCCTAGGAATATTGAGGTTTTGGTTAGATCAAGTCAATGTTTAAATTATTATAACACGCTAATAGGGTTTGCCGCTCTGCCAACAGGTGTGCTGTAATAATACAACAGTTGCATTTATCATTCAGCGAGTTCATTGCTCAGTTCCCTTTTTGAATTTCAGTTAGGCTATCATCTAAAACTACTAGTTACTAGGGCAGGGACAGTAGTGGGTGAATGCCAAGGAATGGAATAGGGAAAGAATGAGGGGAGGGCTGGGGCGTGCTGTTTAGGGCAGGGCTCAGCCGACTGGCAGATTCTTGCTAGCCATGTAACCTTGAGAAAATTTTTTAACTTTCTAACTTGTCTCAGTTTCTTCATTTGAGAAATAAGAATGACAGCAAATATAACTTATGGACCACCTATCATGCACCAGGCATAACAGACGCATGATTTCACACTTGGATCAAAATTATTTTATATGTGTTTTTCAGATGAAGAAATTGAAGCTCAGATTGTTCAGCTGAACAGGTCAATGCTTCATAACTAAAGAAGCTGAGATAACGGACATGTAAACGAGATGGTGCATGCAAAGTGTGTTGCACAGCCATGGGCACGGGGAAGGTGGTTAATGCTACCTGTTATCAGCTTTGATCTGCACAGCAATTGGCATACAGTAGCCATTCCACTGGTGACGACAGTTATTATTTATTTTATGCAACAGTTTTCCTCTTGTCAGTGAGATAAGCATAACTTGAATTTTTAACTCACTTTCTCATCCAATTTATTTTCATTTGTTTATCAAACAATACAATGACATTACAGACATTGCAGCCATATAGACTTATAAGGAATACATGCAAGCAAACTGTCAATCAGAATTAATGTGTGAGGCAGACGTAGGTGCTATAAGGGTACTTGGTGGCCCCAACATGATCCTGTAAAAATTAGGAAAGACTTCAGGAAGAGAAAAGTGTGTGGCTGAAGGGATGGGGGTGGGAAAAGGGGAGATGCTCCAGGCTTAGGGTTCATGAAGAGAGAACAAGAAGTACCTAGAAAAAAGGGGTGGCTCACGTCTATAATCCCAGCTGACGGGAGACCGAGGCAGGTTGGTTCCTTGCTCAGGAGTTTGAGACCAGCCTGGGAAAGAGCAAGACCCCATTGTGATACGTACCTATAATCCCGGCTGCTCAGGAGGCTGAGGCAGGAGGATTGCTTGGGCCCAGGAATTGGAGGTTGCTGTGAGCTACAATGACAGCACTGTACTCCAGCCTGGGTGACAGAGTAAGACTCTGTCTCAAAAAACAAACAGAAAAAAACAGCCAAAACCACTTTTAATATAGCTAGGTGTGTGTGTTTTTGGTTTAGTTCTCTGTTGTATAACCAACAACCCAGAATGTCATGGCTTAATTTTTAAGACTTAAACAGGAATACTATTTATTTTCCTTGGGAATTAGCACTCTCAGTGGGGCTTGGTTAGAATGTTTGGTGTCTTGGCTGAGAAGACTCAAATTGCTGAGACTGCTGGGTTTGGAAAAGCCAGGGAATCCTGGGCATCTCTCTGTCTCTGTGTGATTTCTACATGTTCAGCTTTCTAGCTGAACTTCTATGGTTACTAAGGGCAGTGAAGGCACAATCCTGAGTGGCTGGTGGAGGGAGAGAGGGCGACCGAGGGACAGAGATGGAGAGAGCAGTGTGCACACACCAGGCTGGAGGTGGCGGGATGTTGTGACTGGCACTGGAAGCTGCGAAGCATCCTGTCTGCTGCAGTCCATCCACTGGAGGGGAGTTGTGACGGCAGGACCACGTTCACAGGGAGGGAAATTAGACTTCGCCTCTTAAGGGGGGTCTTCCGGAACAGCTTGTGGACCATTTTTGGAAGCTACTGTGTTTCTGTTTCTGTGTATTTCACAGGGAAAGGTGAGGAGAGGGAAGTCTGGAGAAGGAGTCCTCAGGGGGAGTATGGTCACCTAGGTCGTTCTGACAGAGGTGGACTGTACCATGAAGGCAATGGGGCATTTGAAGGAGAGCAACATCATTAAAGGTTTATCAAAATTCTGTGCCCTGGGGAGGACAAGAGGCAAAAATGGAAGCAGGAATTCCAGTTATAAGGCTGTGATGCTGCCATTAGGTATATAATTTGGAGAAGGATGGACAACTGTTTTGAGATATTTTCGAGGTAAAATCATTAGTACTTGGAAACTGGAGTTGGAGGGATAACACGCTTTCTGTCCCTGGTGACCATGACTAGGCAGGTGGGGAGGGTGACGTGGCACCATTTACCGAAGGCGGGGACACAGGAGGAGGAACGGGTGTGGGTGGGTGGAGATTAGAAGAGAATTCAGGTTTGGGCATGTTAAGTGGGGTAGGGTCATTAATAAAAGATATGGAGCCCAACAATAAGATAGAGGCAGGTGGTCTCATTAAAGGGGTAGCAGAGTGGTTGAGGCCACTCAGAGTTTGTGAGGAGTAAAAGATAAGCATTGTAGTACAGGATCCCGAGACACGTTACAGTGTAAGGAACATGACGGCTGCCTGAATTCAAAACTCCACATACGACGTCCTCCTAAAACTATATGGATAAGGAGAGAGAGTGCAACCACACAGACACACATCCACAGGGAATCAGGAGACAAAGAACCCCACGATTTTACATGAGAGAAGGGGAATAAACATTTAAACCAGCAAAGACGATTCTTGAGCTCACACTGGATGGAAAGTCAGATGGAATCCTCGGGAAAAGGAGCCGGTGTGCTGGTGTGCTGGGCGGAGGTGTGTAAGGAGATGTGTAAGGAGCTGTGTAAGGTCAGTCTCCTCCCAGGCATCCGGCGCTGGCTCCCGAGGTCCAGGGAAGTGGCCTGAGAGTGCAGGGGACTAAGGCGGACAGCTTGGCAGGGACTCACTTGTGGGGAATGAAGGGACTTGGCGGTGAAGACAATAAGGGAAAAGCTGGTGTTTTTTGAGGAACGTGAGGAAATTGTCCATAAGAACCTGTGTCCAAAGGAGGATGAAATGTGATAGGGCTGGAACCTGGACACAGGGACTTTGCAAGATGAATGGTGGTGACAAGGACTAGTTTGAAGGGTCAGAAGGAAGTGAGAGATCTGCTTCCTTATTCTGAGATTCAGGAGTGCACTGAGGGCCATCAAGCAGCCTCCTTGGACTGAGTGAGGCTTTAAGGCAAGAAGGTGGAGTGTGCTCAGGGGAGGGGCCAGGGACTGAGGGCTCCTGGGGGGCGGGGTCAGGGACTGAGGGCTCCTGGGGGGCGGGGTCAGGGACTGAGGGCTCTGGGGGGCGGGGCCAGGGACTGAGGGCTCCTGGGGGGCGGGGTCAGGGACTGAGGGCTCCTGGGGGCGGGGCCAGGGACTGAGGGCTCCTGGGGGCGGGGTCAGGGACTGAGGTCTCTAGGGGTGGGGTCAGGGACTGAGCGCTCTGGGGGCGGGGCCAGGGACTGAGGGCTCCTGGGGGCGGGGCCAGGGACTGAGGGCTCCTGGGGGCGGGGTCAGGGACTGAGGTCTCTGGGGGGCGGGGTCAGGGACTGAGGGCTCTGGGGGGCGGGGCCAGGGACTGAGGGCTCCTGGGGGCGGGGTCAGGGACTGAGGGCTCTAGGGGTGGGGTCAGGGACTGAGGGCTCCTGGGGGCGGGGCCAGGGACTGAGGGCTCCTGGGGGCGGGGTCAGGGACTGAGGTCTCTAGGGGTGGGGTCAGGGACTGAGGGCTCTGGGGGGCGGGGCCAGGGACTGAGGGCTCCTGGGGGTGGGGTCAGGGACTGAGGGCTCTAGGGGTGGGGTCAGGGACTGAGGGCTCTAGGGGTGGGGTCAGGGACTGAGGGCTCTGGGGGGCGGGGTCAGGGACTGAGGGCTCCTGGGGGTGGGGGTCAGGGACTGAGGGCTCCTGGGGGCGGGGTCAGGGACTGAGGGGTCTGGGGGCGGGGTCAGGGACTGAGGGCTCCTGGGGGGCGGGGCCAGGGACTGAGGGCTCCTGGGGGCGGGGTCAGGGACTGAGGGGTCTGGGGGCGGGGTCAGGGACTGAGGGCTCTGGGGGGCGGGGTCAGGGACTGAGGGCTGGGGGTACTGGGGCTGGGCCAGGGAGTGAGGGCTCCAGGATACACAATGAAAACATGGAGACCCGAGGATGGTCAGTAGCTGGGGTCAGGAGAAGAAAGCCACAGAGCAGTGTCGCAACATTTGCCTCTTTCAGTGAAGGGGAATCGTGACAGGCCACTCACGTTCTCCAGCCCCATATAGTTAGTTAATAACTATTGTAGAAGCAAAGATAACTTAGCCCCCGACGTTTATACCAGCAATGTTCAGTCATCCCATATTGACAGCCATCCTTTTATGGTAAGTTTACTACAAAACAAAGTTCTATTTTCAACAATAAAAATCCATTTAAAGGAAGTCAATGCTATAAAACCGTATTTGAATGTTAAAATGCAATTCAATGTAAAAACCAAGCCAATAATAATTTCTAAAGTACCATCTATGTGAGTTCATTTCAAAATTATCCTGGCCAGGGAAATGAAATGGACACCGGCTTGGGAAAATTGATTTCTGGAAAATGAGTCATAAATGTGGAACTCAATCTTATAGTAACAAAATGTGCCAGGACGACTAGCAATCTATAAAACTACAACTGGGAAACACAAAAATAAGTCTCTTAGGAAATGTTGCTGTACAGCTCAAAAAATTAGATATAGTAATGAAGCCACTGAGAAAAATCACTGAGGCAAAATAAAGCTTCAAATGACTTGTACTGTGAAGGTCAGATTAGAAAATAGGAGAGCACGTTTTGTGATATATGCATTCTGCAACATATATAAATACACACACGTACCCACATATGTACATATGTATTCATGTCTATATCATATGTACATCCTACATGTAAAATACACATATATACAAAACTTCCCAGTGGCAGCCAAGACCCCTCTCGAAATTAATTAGTAAAGAGATAGTATTTTGGCAGCCGTGCTTGCTCATGCCTATAATCTTAATAGTCTGGGAGGCCAAGACAGATGGACTCCTTGAACTTAGGAGTTCAAGACCAGCGTGAGCAACAGCAAGACCCCAATTCTACTAAAAATAGAAAAATTAGCCAGGTGTTATGATGGGTAGCTGAAGTCCCAGCTACTCAGGGACTGAGACAGGAGGATCGTTTGAGCCCAGAAGTTTGGGGTTGCTGTGAGCTGTGATGCCACAGCACTCTACCCTGGGCAACTGAGTGAGACTCTGTATCAAAACAGAGAGAGAGAGCCGGTAATTAGCCTTTGACTGAAGGATTTATTTAAAAGCTTTGATGAAATTTACATTTCCGCATTATAGAAATATGAAATAATTAGCATTTTTGAACCCAAAGGCTTTTTTTAAAAAATACATTAGGACTGGGCGGCGTCTGTGGCTCAAGGAGTAGGGCGCTGGTCCCATATGCCGGAGGTGGCGGGTTCAAACCCAGCCTGGCCAAAAAAACCACAAAAAAAAAAAAAAAAATACATTAGGACTATGTGGACACTTCTGTTTTTTTCTTTTTCTTTTTTTTTTTTTTATTGTTGGGGATTCATTGAGGGTACAATAAGCCAGTTACACTGATTGCAATTGTTAGGTAAAGTCCCTCTTGCAATCATGTCTTGCCCCCATAAAGTGTGACACACACTAAGGCCCCACCCTCCTCCCTCCATCCCTCTTTCTGCTTCCCCCCCCATAAACTTAATTGTCATTAATTGTCCTCATATCAAGATTGAGTACATAGGATTCATGCTTCTCCATTTTTGTGATGCTTTACTAAGAATAATGTCTTCCACTTCCATCCAGGTCAATACGAAGGATGTAAAGTCTCCATTTTTTTTTAATAGCTGAATAGTATTCCATGGTATACATATACCACAGCTTGTTAATCCATTCCTGGGTTGGTGGGCATTTAGGCTGTTTCCACATTTTGGCAATGGTAAATTGAGCTGCAATAAACAGTCTAGTACAAGTGTACTTCTGTTTTTTTTTAAAAAGTCATTTTCTTGGAGACATAAAACAGTATCACTATACTTTATGAACCCTATAAAATAGTTAAGATTTTCATATACATATGTAAAGATACAATAGTTTCTTTAATTCTGAACATTTTTTGCTGTTTAGCATGAACAGCGTCTCCGATCAACCATGTTATTAGCATATGTCTTCTTTTCCCACTTCATTTATTCAACAAATCGTTGTTGGGTAGCTGCTCTGTCTGTGAAGGAGGTGGGGATGCTGATGAGAGTACAGGCAGGTGACCCAAGACTTCTGTGGATGACCCCTCTTCCAAGTTCCACATCCACATGCACCTGTCCTCACAGACAGACATGGCCACGTGGTGGATTCCTGGGCTCTTCAAACTGTCTAAAAATAAACTCAGCGTCCATTTCACCTGGGAAGCCCCTTTCTCTTTGTGTCTCTTCCCCACCTGTTAAAAAGCTTTCCTAAATGCAAACCCAACCACGATGTACCCTGTTGAAGTTCTCCGTGGCTCTCAGGCCAAAAGCAATATTTCAAATATATACATAAATATATTATATATTTATATTTATATATATTTATATTTATATATTATATATCATATATATTTATATAAATATATAAATATATATTTCAGTGCTAAAGAAAGAGATGAAGGTGTCTGCAGGAAAAGAAAGCAAGGCTAAAATGGTGACCACAACCATGGCATTCTTTGGAAATCTCACAATTATCTTTCATAATTCATAAAAATTATTCACATTATTCTATAGTATATCTCTATTTCTTTTTCCTATAAAATGTCTCAGAATTCTTACCTTTTAACATTTTCACACCTGAGAGGGAGTTTTGAATTTCCCCTCTCAGGTCTTTGAGTGTCATTGATTTGCTGGGCACATGGCCACATGGATCCTCTGGGCTTGCGATCTCTGACACAGGAGCTGTACTGAGGGTGGATAGACCTGGAGGGTGAAGCTCAGACCCCATTCACAGTACTCCCAGTGGCAGTGCAGCCAGCTGGTCGAGAGCCTGGCTCTGAAACGTAATAGCATATTTGTATCCTGACTCTAACCAGTTGACAGTTGTGTGATCTCGGGCATGTTACTTACCTTTTCTGAGCTCATGAAATAAAAATTATAATAACACCTACCTTAGGATTTTTCTAGAACTATGATAGGACATGTGTGGAGGACATGGCCTGGCGACTGGGCCCACAGTGAGTGTTCCTTATAGCAGGGTATAGTCATCTCCTGTTAGAGCCCCAAGAAACAGAAGGCAACTTCTCACACATGCCTGGATGTTTTATGTAGATCTGCCTTTGGTCCGGAATGTCCTCCTCCCAAACCATTGTGTCATCAGTGAAACGGGAGTGAAAACATGTTTCTCTAACTTCTCTATAGGGGACAGAAGCAGACACGCAAAAAGGCCAAAATCCCTGTGTCTGTTGGAAGCATGGCAGGTTTAATGCACATAAAACTCGCCAAGGACAGTGGGAGGCATTTTTTTCTTTAATGCAATAGTGCAAAAGCCACCTATTCTCCATCAGAATAGGAAACAAAATGGACCCTGATCTCCTGGGAGGGGCTGACTGGCTGTCCCAGGGCCTGAGTATTCAGTGAAGGTGTAGATACAACTGTCTCCCCTCCACTCCCCTGCTCTTCCCAACATCCTCCAACTTCCTTCAGCTATTGAATTTCTGCTGTTTTTTCCTTCCCATCCCTCTCTAGTCTTTCTCTGGTGAATAAACACCTTGTACTTTTTTTTTTATTTATTTAAAACACAGCTCAACCATTCACATCTTCCCTGGAACCTCCACTAACATCACAAAATCCTGCTAAATGGAAATAAATGATGAACAGGACCCTGCAGCATGAGAAGAGTTCTGCGTAGCTAAGTAATGTTAGCATTTCCAGGCAGAGAACCTCAGGGTAACCATTACACACGTCGTCACTCTAGGCCCTCCTTCCAAAGGCACGCTCTAATCCTGGAGCCCCAGGTGACTCTGTAGAGTCACCCGCAAAGAGGTACAGTCGGCAGGCAAAAGCCACGACATGGTGCATCGTAACCTCACTTCATCTCAGCAGAACAAGGGGGATTCCACTCTTACCACACATCGGGGCTGTTTTCTCTCCTTTGCTCTCTTGGACTCCCCACTGTGCAAACTTTTCCATTGCAGAGTCACTTACATAGCAGCCTCCACATCACTGTCTTCAGCTTCAGTTCACAGTGACTTTCTTTTCGTCCCACTACTTCCCTCTGTCCAGGTCGTCTGATTTGGCCTCTCCATCCTTTCATCCCTTCTTACTTTTCCTGTTTCCTTTTTGTCCATGTTTTTCCCATTTTGGATGTTAAAACCTTAAACAGTCAAGTTAGCAAATCCCCGCTTTTAGTTGTGAAGAAAGTAGATGTGATTAGAGCGATTGTGAGTTGAATGGAGATTAAGGACCTGGCCCCCATGAGAGAGTTTATCTAATCACTTGCCCCCTCCCTGTTCTGGGGGTGACTTGGGAACATGTCACACTCCTTTTGTGTCTGCAGAACCCAGTGTAGGACCTGGCACAGAATGGTGCCCCATAACTTTTGAGTAAAGATAAAAATTGTTACTTTCTATAAAGGACTTCCTAAATAGAAATTCATGGAAAAATGACGGTTTCATCTGTAACACAGCCAGGAATGTAAATAAACTTTAAGAAGCCCATTGGATCCCCAAAGTCTCCTTATTCATAAGGGTCTTTGTTGTGACATTCATTACTCGGACTGGTTTTCCCACTCAGCCAGACTGTTTGTTTCTGCTTCTCGGTCTAGATACCCCTCATCTAAGGTGTGTCTGCTTAAGGGTCACTGTATAAAGACACGAAAGAAGCACTTGAGTGGATGTCTCACACAGACTTCCTGAAAAGCTTGAATTGTGAGTTCATCTTGAGCCCCTTTTAGATGCCGAGTTGGGTTTAATCCATAAAGTTAAAAAACAGTATAGTTTTTAACAGTATAGTATACAGTAGGACCAGCCAGGGCTGATGTGGCTATAGACATTGATGCAAAACAGCATGGACAAGTCCAGCCAGCCACTCTAACCTGTGCTCTCCCTCACCTTCACACAGCCTAGGTAAGCCCTCCCTTCCCTTTCTCTGCCGTCTTTGAAGCCATTGGAACTCTCAAGAGAAAACAAAAACATAATGTTGCATTTAAGGGCATCATGGAAACACTTGATCATTTACCTAGGCAAAGGCCCTCAGCGTCTTCCAGATGGAAGTATTATCTAGTGCTTATCTAGAGATTTAGTTTAATTCAACAAAGAACATTTACAGTGCATGGGATAGGGAAAAGAAATTACAGTGGGCTCCTTGAAAAGACAGACTATTTATTTCTCTTTGTATTAACAACCACTAGTCCAGTGATTGTCCCACAACTGCTACTCAGTAGACATTTGCTGAATGAACAAGTAAATTAAATTTAACCTTATTCACGTGGAACATACAATAGTCAACATGCCAGGATTGGTATAGGCAGAAACAGGAGAGGTCACAGTGTGATGGAAGCACAGGGGAGGAAGAGATGAATGGTTGGTACAAAGAATGTCCTAGAACTTCCCGTATCAAAGGCCCAAGTTCAACAGCAGTACTTGTAAAACGAAAAGCCCTGTAATATATTTATATGCCAGCATTTTGATTGCAGGTTGCTGTTCACAGAGGAAAACTAAATTTAGAAAGAAGCTGCATGGGTTTTGATACGAAGGAAGAATATAGTTTTTAACAACATACTTATGGGAAAAACCAAACCCAAAAGGCAGAAGCAACCTCCGTTCTCCTAAGACACTGGGCAGAGGATGTTTAACTAAAGGCGGTTCTCATGTAGATTATAATGGAACAGAGAAAAAAAAGAACAGAGCACTGAGCGAAAGCACAAAGGAAAACGATGAAACTGACCACTCTGCTGCCCAGAAAACATGTCTGAACTTCTCACTCCAAGGCCTGCAGATAACCCGCTCAGAAGGCATTTAACTCTTATTTGGTGTAGTTAACAAAGGAGGCTCTACAGTCTTAAACTCTTTTCTCTTTTTTAGAGACATTAATCCCTTCAGGGGTCCTCAAACTTTTAAAACGGGCCAATTCACTGTCCCTCAGACCATTGCAGGGCCAGACTATAGTTTAAAAAGAAAAAAAAAACTATGAACAAATTCTTATGCACACTGCACATATCTTATTTTGAAGTAAAAAAACAAAAAAAACAAAACGGGAACAAATACAATCACACCGCCTCATGTGGCCCGCGGGCCGCAGTTTGAGGACGCCTGCATGCTTCATGTCCTTCCTTCAGAAGCTCTGATGCATGAAACCTCACCTTGTTCCTCATTCGTGCACAGCAGGGCCTTCCGAGCTCAGGGCAGGGCTGGGGATGTGTGGACCATCCCATTTCACTCAGGTGGATTGAGGCAGGTTTTTCTAGTCCTAGTGACACAGTAATTTTTTGTATTAGAAGCATTGTTTCACACTTACGGTGCTGACGTGACTCTTGCTGAATCTGAGTATTAGCATATCATGATTCTTTTTTTTTTTTTTTTTTTTTGTAGAGACAGAGTCTCACTGTACCGCCCTCGGGTAAAGTGCCGTGGCGTCACACAGCTCACAGCAACCTCTAACTCCTGGGCTTAAGCGATTCTCTTGCCTCAGCCTCCCGAGTAGCTGGGACCACAGGCGCCCGCCACAACGCCCGGCTATTTTTTTGTTGCAATTTGGCCGGGGCTGGGTTTGAACCCGCCACCCTCGGCATATGGGGCCGGTACCCTACTCACTGAGCCACAGGCGCCGCCCCGTGATTCTTAATTCAACTCTTTATGGTCCATAACATGTGAGATTTGTTGTCTGTTTCGTAACAGGCCTGCACAATTAATCATGCATATAAAGAGTTAAACTTAGGCTTAAAAACAACATTTTTTTTTAATTATAGAGATAAAAGTGTAATGAGATTTTTAATAATTCCTGAAAGCATCTTAAGCTGAGAATTAAGAGTCCTCCCCAGGCTTAGGCTGGGCATGTTTGCGCTGGAATGTGCTGGCATCAGCTCCAGCTTTGGATGTTGAAATCTGAATTCAGATGTGATACAAAAGGTTCATCTCTTTTGCCTACTGTGTTTGAACGTGGTTCTCTGGTTCTTGGTCAAAAGGCTCACCTTCAAGTTCACTGTTACATTGAATACACTGTCTCAAATTTGGAGGGTCAGAACAACCAGACACAACTATGTGGGGCATCAAGTTTCAAGTTAGTAAAAAGTAAGGTAACATTTCTTTGGTTCACAGCTGTCAGGATCTTTTGGCACTTACAGCTCAGGTTTATCTGTGTGACCAACCCTCACCAAGCAGCCGTCCCTTGAGACCCCTCAGTGTCCCGGTCCCGGAAGTCTGCTCTTCTTTTTGTCCTGAAATTCTTTTTCCTTTCTTTCTGTTCAGATGTTGCTTTTCCTTGAGACCCTTAGTCCCTCGAGAGAATCTTTTACAAACTACTTGCTTTTTTTATACTCCCATAACATTTGTTTGGTATTTTTTTCTATTGTGGTAAAATACACTTTGCATAAAGCTTTGCACTTTAACTGTTTTTTGAGCATACTATCGAACGGCACCACGCACACCCGGGCCGCTGTGCAGTGACCCCCACTGGCCGTCTCTGCCACTTTCTTCACCTTCCCAAGTGGAAGTTCCACACCCATTAGACAGTAACTCCTCGTGATCCTCCTCTTAGTCCCGGGAAACCACCACCCTGACTCCTGTCTCTGAATTTGACTACTCCATGTACTTCGAAGATATTAGTGGGATACTTTGGCATTTGTCCCTCTGTGGCTGGCTTGCTTTACTTAGCTCAATGTCTTTATACAAGCTGCAGCATGAGTCAGAATGTTCTTCATTTTTAAGGCTGAGGAAAGTTCCATGTTTTGTTCATCCATCATCCACTGGTGTGTGCTTCCACCTTCCCCATACTGAGCATATTGAATGAACATTGGCGTACACAGATCTGCTCAAGTCTCTGCTTTCAGTCCTTTTAGGTATAAACCCAGAGCTGGAATTGTCAGCTCATACTCTATTTTTAATTTTTGGAGGAAACACCGTCCTGTTTTATATAGCAAATGTACAATTTTACATTCCCACTGGGCTAGAGGCTTGAATTATTTTATGTTGTATTTCCAGTGCCTGGCATGTAATAAATACCCAAGTATCACTTCTCAAATTCCTATTTGACAAACATTTTTGTGCCCCTTTTATGTGTCAGGTGGCCGTGCTGGGTGCTGGGTACACAGTGATGGGGAAGACTCACGCCTAGATCCCACCTCCATGTCTTACAATCAGGAGAGCAGAACCGATTGAGAAGTCAACCAGGAAATAACTAAGAATTACCCAATGTAGATTAAAAGAAGTAAACTGCACCTATCCTTACTATTGCTGGCTTTACCTCCCCCAGGTCCTGCTGAAAAAATGTCAGACTCAAATCATTGTAGCAGCCAGAAGAATTTCTCTGAAGAGGAAATAGATGATGAGGAAAGTGTGATTTTGACATTGGTTCCAGTTAAAGACAATTCAGATAATGAATAAATGGAACCAACTGTTTCTTCAACTTCTGATGTCAAACTGAACAATCCCCAGAAACACAATGAAGATATGAGAACAGGGACTGCCTCAGTGAGCCAGCCCTACAACTCTGAGTTCAGGAAAATTCATCTACCTCCAACAAATAAACAATCAAAAGCCTTCCGAAAAGCTAGATGTAAAAACCCTGATCTTCCCTTGCCAACCGTTTTGCCTCCCATTAATGATGTGTGTCGAGACACTTTGAGGAACTGGGGCCAGCAACTCAAGCTGAGTACCGACGGCAAGAAAACAGCAGTTTTTCTGAGGCTCCAGGAGCATGCCTTTCCTGAACAGAAATGGGAAATTCCTGAAACACCAAAGGAGGCCAAAGTACATTCATGTTCAAGGAAACTCAAGGCAGAGACCGAGAGAGCAAAACCTCAGAAAAGGTCCAAGATGAGTATGAAAACAGAAGAGATCAATAGAGTGGAAGTGATAACATCAGCTCAGGAATCTACATTGGCGTCCTGGGCAAGGATTGCTGCAAAAGCTGGTCAGCCTAAGACTCTGAATTCACGACCCCTTCCTGTTTCTGCTGAGGTCTTTTTAACAACAGCTTCTGGTCTTAGGTGGTGTGTGATCCGTGGCGAGCTTCTCCCTGCAGGCACAGAGGGTTGGGTATGCCTACAGTTTCATGCAGGTCAGGCCTGGGTGCCCGCCACTCCCCGGAGGATGATTTCCCTCTTCCTGTTACCAGCCTGCATTTTCCCATCTCCAGGCCTAGAAGATAATTTGTTGTGCCTTGAATGTGCTAAGAGAAATAAGAAGATAATGAAAAGATTAATGATAGAGAAGAAGAAGAAGCGAACTACTTCAAACACAAAGTAGGAGACCAGAATGCGCCACCTCAAAGTATGAGAGAGTGATGGATATACTTTCAGAATGTGTAAGCTGATTTGAGGAAATGAAAGAAGAGATCATCGGAAGGAACCTCTGTGATCTACAAAACAGAATCAAGTAATTAGGACTCCACTGTGAAGATGGTTGACTGGGTGCCAGCCCTGGCTAAGGAGACCCTTTGGGAGGCTTGGAAAGCCACTAAAATAAAGTCATTGCAGTCAAAAAAAAAAAAAAAAAAAAAAAAAAAAGAATTACCCAATGTGAGTGAAATAAACAATTCAGGACAGGTGAAAATGATTGTGTGACGCTTTGGGGAGGAACCTTCCAGCCAAGGGAGCAGCAGGTGCAGAGGCCTTAAGGCAAATGACTGCAACCTTTGAAGGAAGCTTAGATGAGTCCCATGTGGCAGGTTTAGAGGGAGAATGAGGGAGTGGCCCCCTGTGAGGTGGAGGAGGTTTCTGGGGACCAGATTACACATGACTTTAAAGTACACTTTTGGGTATTGGAGTTTTATTCAAAAGCAACATGAAAGCATGTCTGCTGTTTCCATGAAGCAGCAGACAGGACTGGATGTGTAAGATGGATTTTGTTCTTGGGTGTAGATGGAGTTGATGAGGCAAGGGTAAGAAGCTTTTGGAGTGCTGCAGGTCACATAGAGGAGGCCAGATCTGTGGCTTCATTTTGAAGGTAAGATAGAGAAATGACAGATGACAGATTAGATGTCAAAGTTTAGGGGGGCAAAGTGTGTGTCAGTCAAGAGCTTTGGGGGAAGAAATTAAGAAAAGTTCATAGATCATTCTTTTACAGAAGCTGTGTGCCAGCCAGCCCTGAGCTAGGTGCTTAGAGTTGTTGTAAAGGAGGCCAATAACACGGTCTTCATGTATAAGCCTTCACTCTGGAGTGGCCCCAAGCTTTGCAAATTGTCATGAGCAGACTATGTAAAAGCATAACCTCTGATGCTGGGTTTGAGGTCAGGAGGATGAGTGTGAAAAGAGTTCTCAGGGGAAAGATCCCAGTGGGTTGACTAGGGATGAGGGTTCCTGGGGTGTTGAATTCACTGAAGAAAGCACAGACTCAGATGGGCAGATGGGAAGAGCTGGGTGCGTCCCGCGTGGGAACTGGTGAAGACCACAGCCCAGAGCCAGGTGGGAGGCAGGCACAGGCAGTGGTTGGCGGCTGATAGGAACTAGCCTTAGTATCATCAGCACTTTAGGACCTCAGGGTGCAATTCACAAAGTGCCGTCCCTTGATTTATTTCATTCAGACCTTACCATAAAATAGGTAAGGCACCAGAATTATTCCCTTATTTTATAGTCTGAAGATGGATCATTGCAATGATAAGGGGTTTCACCCAAGCATACAGTTCCTGGGATTGAATCAGAATAGAACCTAAATCTCATTCTCCTAACTCTTCTTTTTCACTGCAAAACGTATTTTGCTGTAGTGAAGTGGGTGTGTGTTTTATTGATTGATTGATTGTGAGGAGGGGTGATGGAGAAGAGCATGGATGATTTTTAAAAACAAAGAACTAGAATGGTTTCATGTAAAATTGAAAGTCATGACAAGGCTGGGTTTGAGGGAACTGGTTCTGCTTGCTTTCAAGGCCATGTAGAATATGTCAGTTGTTTTTTTTTTCTTTTTGATGGCAATTCTTGGATACCAAGAGCCAGTGGCTAGAGTTTCTAAGAGTTTTAACACTTATACTTACCCCTTCCTGACTCAGTGTTCTAAGTTATTTATGAAACCACTGCTGGGGAAACAAAACAAATCTTGTCATAAAGATTACTGCTGTATGAACCGCTTGATTTGATAAAGTGCGAAGCCACCGGCTACTACGTTCTGCTTCAGTAGACTTCAGGAGAATGACTAAATAGCTAAATTGTGAATTTTATGTGACTCCCTGATTATTCCGTTGTTCTCGGTAGGTCATTTTGTCCACATAGAGGTTTTCATACAGATTCTGGAAGCATTTTGCAGATATGAGTCTTCTCAAGAAAAGGTGGCTGTAAAACAGCTTTAGAGTCACGTTAGTCATGTTAGATAACAGACTCTGTTTGTTATCTGTGGAGTCCTAGTGTATGTGCATTAAAAGATGTTTAATTCTGCATTTCTTAACTGGATACGATCCTCTTTTTTAAAATAGTTGTGTGTAGTTTATATCAGTGAGTACGTAGGCATGTGTGTGCGTTGACGTGTATCTCTATCCACCCGCAAGAATCATGCTTGTTTCTTTAAAATCTGACCCATATTTATTAAAAGTTCATTAGGAGAAAACCTTATATTTTGTATAGTATAGTAAGCAGGAGAGAGAGAGAGAGAGCTGGAATCCCCGTGGTTGGGAGGATCAGGGAACGTGAGGGACATCTGAGCAGCATCTGGGAGGATGTGCTGATGCTGTCAAGGGCATTGAAGGCAGAGCATGTCCATCAGGGAACAGTGGGGACAAAGGTTCAGAGGGGAAAAAAGGGGGAAGGTTCTCAGAGAGTTAGGAACAGCAAGAGGTTATAGATTCCTCAGATACAGGTTGGGAGAAAGAAGGTGATGCTGTAAAAAATATTTAGGTCAGAATAAGAAATGGAGACTTACTTCAGCAGGCGATGGGGAACCATCAAAATATATATGGGCTGCATTGTTTCCAATTCTAAGGTAAAGGGTGGCACCTGTGGCTCAAAGGAGTAGGGCATCAGCCCCATATGCTGGAGGTGGCAGGTTCAAACCCAGCTCCAGCCAAAAACTGCAAAACAATTCTAAGGTAATTCAAGTTACAATTGAGCCCTTCACCCAAGGGCGTGCTGAACACCCTCAGATTTGCACATCAGGTGAGATCTGCCAATCATCTTCCATCCTCTCCCCTCCCTTGCTAGAACATATTTGGGTTTTATCTTTCCTGTGGGTATGTATTTGTTTACATATTGGTTTCACATTAGTATTGAGTACACAGGACCCTTTTTTTGTTTTGTTTTTGCAGTTTTTGGCCAGGGCTGGGTTTGAACCCACCACCTCTGGCATATGGGGCTGGTGCCCTACTCCTTTGAGCCACAGGAGCTGCCCTTTTTTTCTTTTCTTGAGGTACTTTACTAAGAAGAATGTTTCAACTCATCCAGGTAAACACAAAAGATGTAAAGTCTCTGTTTCTTCTGAATAGTGCTCCATGGGATACATGTACCATAATTTCTTAATCATTCATGGGTTGATGGATAACCTAAACATTTGTACCCTCACATTAATTTGAAATAAAAAAACTTTTTAACCAAAAACAAAACAAAAAAGATAAACTTGTTTTAAAAAAGAAATATATATGGGGCAGATAGATGAGAAAAATCACAATGACTTTGATACATAGGTGGGATCAGAGCAGGGAGGATCAGTTGCCCTGGGATTGACTAATAGAGAACTTTAAGAATCCGGCTGAGTGATAACAAGGTCTGATCAAGGGTAAGGGCAGCTGAGAGGGGAAAGGGAATCGTGGGACAGATTATTTTTAGTGGCAGTGATGCCTGGCTGAGTCATGGCCAGCTATGACTGTCTGCCCTGAGTGCGCTGATGAGGCATTCTTTACCTTTCATCAGTACAGTGTGTTTTCCCCTTAAGCATATTTTTTTCTAATCTGGTTGCCCTCTTGGATGAGCTCAGAATTGTGAGAAGCAGAGGCAGAGAAGCTTCCACATTCCCCCTGCTCACTGGGGTAGTTTGGCTGGGGGTGGTTTCCTCCTTAGCTTCTGTGGACCTTCTAAAGTTGGAGGAAAGAAAGTTGGAGGAAAGGACAGCCTTAACCTGTGAAGAGTCATCCTTTCATTAAGATTATATAAATAAAAGAATTAATTTATATAGAAGCAAAGCCCTGAGGCCAGGGCAGGAAATTCTGATAGACATTATGGGATTAGAGAAAGGTCTAGAAGTCAGTACCAAGCCTTTATTTTTTCTCTCTCCTTTGCAAATCTGTTGTTGGGAAACCTGCACAAGATTCAGCAGACCCTTTTCAGGGTCTTCATGAGCTGTGTAGACCAATATCAGGTCAACAGTCATAGTATTGACCCACTCTCAGGTTGATAAGTCACCTTGGTCTTTTTTTCAAGGCCCTGTGCTAGTACCTTTCTGGTATCATGCCATTTCCTTGGCTTTTCTCTGAATACCTGACTCTGAATATGTGTCAGGGTGAGTAAATTATTCTCAAGATGTCATGAGGGTAGCACCTGGCTTGATGTTACTACATGTTGAAGGTGGGGCCTCAGGAAGTGGTAGATCATGAGGGCTATGTCTCTGTGTATGGAATTATTCTTTTATCAAAGAGACCCCAGCAGCTTGTTGGTCTCTGCCAACATGTAGGGACCCAACTGGAAGGCAGCACCTGTGAATCAGAAAGTGGGTCCTTGCCAGGCAGTGGATGTGCCAGTGGCTCCGCCTTGGACTTCCCAGCTTCCAGAACTGAGAACACTGCATTTCTGTTGGGAAAGCTCCCTAGTTTGTGATATTTGTTAAAGCAGAACAGACATATATATATATATATATATATATATATATATACACACACACACACACACATAGTCTCCCTTTTTTATGGCTGCATAGTATTCCATGGTATACATATACCACAATTTGTTTATCCATTCATGGGTAGATGGACATTTAGGCTGCTTCCACGACTTGGCTATTGTAAATTGGGCTGCAATAAACATCCTGGTGCAAATGTCTTTGTTGCAAAATGATTTTTGTTCATCTGGGTAGATACCTAGTAATGATAGTGCGGGATCGAATGGTATATTATAAATGTCTTACCACAAAAATAAGTGAGGTGATGGTTATGTTAAGTAGTTTTGATGTAAGCATTCCACATTGTATATCAAATCATCACATTATACCCCATAAATGTATACAGTTGTGATTTAATAAAAATTAAGTAAAAAAAAAAGAGCAGATGAACTAAGAAACACCCACCCTGCTTTTCTTTTTTCTTTTTTTTTTTTTTGAGAGGGAGTCTCACTTTATTGCCCTAGTAGAGTGTGTGGTGTCACAGCTCACAGCAACCTCCTACTTCTACTTATGTTAGGTGATTCTCCAGCCTCAGCCTCCTAAGTAGCTGGGACTGTTACAGGTGCCCCCCAAAACACCCTGCTACATTTTTGTTGCAGTTTGGCCGGGTCCGGGCTTGAACCCACCTCCCTGGGTACATGGGGCCGGTGCCCTACCCACTGAACCACAGGCGCCGCTCCACCCTCCCTGCTTTTCCTGAAACCTTTTCTTGGCTTCCTGCTTACCATGCCTGGCGGTCCCCCTGCACCTGCTCCTCCTCATTGTGAAGGGAGAGCCCACAGCCTCGCAGCCCCATGGGTGGAGCCTGCGGCAGCAGCGCCTCTGTCATTTCAGCCACAGAGGGTGGTTTCCCTCACACCTGAACCACTTCAAGGACGGGCTAGGCTGGCTGATGGCTGAATTTGGATGGAGAATAGAAAGTTCCCCCAAATCAGGCTCAAATGAGGTGCTATGGAGATGAGGGATGGTCTTACACATGACAAGGGAAATGTAAAAGTCAATTTTGTCAGCTGTAATTTGTTTATTTTTTAACATTGGGAATTCCACCTTCCATCACTTCTCTAGGTGAGAACTGGGTGCCAAGTAGTTTTTGTTGTTTCTTTTTATTAATTGAAAACAAAACAGGGGTGTATTTTTAAACCATGTAACTTATAGCACAATATTCAATCTAGCCAATAGATTTACTTGACCTGGGAGTGTGGAAAGGAGGGTCTTTCAGTTGCCCTGGGACTGGGGAAAGGAGGGTCTTTCAGTTGCCTTGGGACTGGGGAAAGGAGGGTCTTTCACCGCAGCCGCGTTGCAGGGGGTGGGAGGGTGGGGAAGGTGCCATGTGCATCAGCGTGACGTCATTACCAGGCAACCACGCCTTCTCCACCTGATTCTCCTTGATTATAGGGGTAGGCGAGATTATAGGGGTTTGATCATTTATATTGTTTCCATGATATATGGAAGGGGTGACTCTGGATGATGTATGAGTGTAGATTAGTGTTATTTTTAAAGAAAAACAGTTAACTACTTGGAGTAGACTCATCATACCCTTTGATGGTGGCCGTCCTCTTCCCTCCAAAGAGGGGACAGTTGTGCCAGACCATCTCCCAAACACCCCTCTGGTTGGGTGTTTTGATTTTTCCAGCAGCTATGTAGGTAAGGGTGTGTACAGATGTTTTCTTTCTTTAGTTTTTTCTTTGAGAAATACATGTAGAAACCCAACTGTGTTTCTCTTATAGGGGTGCATGGGGGGCATAACATATTTCAGGGAGAGGAAGCCCTGCTGAAACTCAGCCATGCAAATCTAAAAACACTGGGGAATATTTATTCAGGATAATACTTGAGAAGAAAAAATTTATTGATCTCTACTAGACAAAGTTACTAATATTGATGTAGTAATGATAGCTATAAAAAGAATAGTAAAATTTCCCCTGTGTTTTATGATTTTAAAAGAAATCTGGAAAGGGTTAACATTTTTATTGGAGATATTAATGTGAGCAGTCACATTAACCGCTTTGTTAGGGTCGATGGATTATACCTTAAATTCTACTCATTATTTCAAATTTTTTCTATGTATTTAAACTGTGTCAGAAACAATGGTTGTGCTTGGATATGAGGGTGGACAGGGAAAGTTCTCTGCTTTCATGAATTTCCTTGCAATAACATCAACCACTCAGGTACTTGCATTCATTAATCTTGACAAACTAGTAGTATAGGCCCTTAATTTGCTCATTTGGTGAGTAAGTGATTGTTGATAACCTGCTATGCAGAAGT
The DNA here is from genome assembly GCF_027406575.1 of Nycticebus coucang. Classification (NCBI taxonomy): domain Eukaryota; kingdom Metazoa; phylum Chordata; class Mammalia; order Primates; family Lorisidae; genus Nycticebus; species Nycticebus coucang. The sequence continues at coordinate 3,410,426 of NC_069788.1, forward strand.
ATGCTGAGGGCTGAGCATGACCAGCATGAACACGAAGCTGCCTGCCTATGAGGAGGCAGAAACAAGGAAATAGGCTCCTAACAGACTTCAGCTGTTACATGAGGGACCTACCTGTGGTGTGGAGGACATACTAGGGGCACCAGACCATGGCTCTGGGGACCAGCAGAGGATGGAGAAAGCCCAAACTTGTATGAGAGATGTTAATGTGAGCAACCACCATCAACAGCTATCTAGGAATTAGTGAGAGCTTTGGGTACAGAACAGCTTGTGTAAAAGCCTGGAAAACAAAAAAAAAAAAAAAAAAAAAAGAAAGAATTGCAATATTAGTAGCACAGAGAACATTCTGAAAAGGGATCAGGGATGTCCCATGAGGCAGGAGAAGTGGGGTCTTTAAGAGCTTTGCACGCCACACAGAGGCATTGGGCCTGATCCTGCAGTGTAACAGGGAACAACTCAAGTGCTGAAAACATGGAAGAGACACCGTTAGGAACTGCTTTATGTAAAGAATATACTTAATGTTACCACTCCATCTTTGAAGGCTTCACAACCCCAAAGGATGGTTTTTATGTATGTTTTAATTTGGCTATGGGATTCAGGCTCAGATGTTTCAACTTATCTGAAGTCAAATGTCAATTTAAAATTACTGTTTACATAGTAAACTGCCTTTTTAGTTTGGATGTTTTTCTTTACTGCTTCGCCCTAGTAAGCACCATAATCTTGGGTCTCTATTTAGCTGTCCCGTAGTGGACACGCTCCCCATTTAGAATGTGAGCAGATGGGTTCTAGGGATCCCACAGAAGGCCAATGCTTGGAATGTTTTTTCCTGTCACAAAATGTATGCCAGAGATGCACAATTTCTGTCTAAAAGTATTCTTTAGTGTCTTCTGCAACATCTGGATGAGACCCTCATCTAAACACTAACATATCTTTAACACCTGCTAGTCTTGATTTTAACAGAGAAGGTAGGCCTGAGAGCCAGTGTGTCTGCAGGAAGCTGCTCCTGAGTGTGGGGAGCCTGGCAGGGAGCATGGGAGCATTCCAGGACTGAAATCCTGGGAAGCTATACAAATTAGAAAATCCTGCAATTAACTTTAGTTCCTTGAAGAAGAGAACCGCATGTGTGTCCCATTTGTAAGCTGGGACTCAGCTTGCCGTTGGAACTCTCGGATGAAGTGATTCATTACTTCACCTCTATGGTAAGAGAAAGTTTCTGGTTTTGGTGAAATAGGAGAGGAACTTCTGTGTTTATATACCGTAAAGTCTTGTCCTAGTATATGTAATGGATTATTAGACTCTGAGAATGCGATTTTGATGTGTCATGGTGTTGTTTGATAGTGTTTTATGTCTGTCTCCAGAAGAAAGCTTTGCATGGAAAAAAAATCTATCATGTGCAAATTAAGATTTTACTAATGTGCCTCCCTTGTCTCTTTCCCTCTCTGAAGTAACCAAAATAGTGCTTCCCCTGGATAAAGTGTGGTGAGGCTCACTGCTGACTCCAGGGCCTAAATTGGAGGTACTTTACCAAAAAATAGCAATCAAACTCATGGTTTTAAAAACAAAATATAAACTTCTCAAGGATTAGAATGCTGACCAAGTACAAACAATGGCATCTTTTAAAAGCAGAAGTTTGAATTACAGAGCAAATGACAAAAAGATGCATATAAAAAAATAGCTGCTGTAATCTCTGCCTATTAAAAAATAGCTGTTATAATCGCTGCCCCCACCTCCCAGGCTAACAATATACATGTGCTTTGTTACTTGTTTATTTTGTGGAATACATTCTCTTTCCTCACATCTTCAGTGAACCAATAGACAGATCGATTGTTTTCCACGAGTCAGTACTAGGAGCCCAGCACAGTCATTAACACAGCCCTTGATTGGCACTTGTCTTTAATCTAGCAAATGTTTTGAAGAGCTCACAGTTTAGAAAGGGAACAAGTTATACATACACAAAATACCTGGAAAACAACTACCAAGGCCATAGTTTTATTATAAAATACACGGACTGTCTACCAAATATCCATATCATTTTCCAAGGAAATGAATGTTTAAATGGTAACTGTAGAATCTCTCCACCAATAAAATGAATATGTTATTTCTATGTGCACAGAACACCTTCTGATTCTGGTAGAGAAGCATAGATTATCTTCAGTTTTCTCAATGTTTATTTTTATTTTTTTTAAACATTACACAATTTTTTATTATGAAATGAGAAAAATCTCATTTGTTACATTGTCACATTGCTAGTCAGAGAAATGCTGCCGTGATGAAGAAAGTCAGTGCTGGATCTTGCAAAGTCCTCATTTCTACAACATTCATTTACAGAGAAATAATGTTCAACACAGCCCAACACAACATTCTTGGTTTTCTTTATATTGAAGTCCCCTCCAAACGTCTTCTAATGGGGTATTTCACTACATAAGTTACAGTTCTTCATTTTTACAATTCACCCCCAACTGTATGAAAGATGTATCACACTACAGTTTCTAAAGCTGTTAGGAAATCCTTCACACATCGTCGTCATCCGCTGTGTCACTGCGACTTGTCTCTGTGGCATCATTCTCAACTGTGGGCTTGAAAGTGCTGTTTTTCCAAGGTTCGAGCTTGAAGTCACAGATCAGGCCATTTTTCAAAATACCATTTTTTCTCAGACCATTCTTCTGTAACTGTTCACTGATAACTTGGAATTCTCTCATTTCATCCTCAGTTAAAGGAGCACATGTTTCATGATTTTCACTGTCTTCCCGCCAGCCCATCTCCTTCAACAACCTGTGTTCTGCCTCAAGTGAACTTGAAAGAACATCAGTGTGTGGGAAGGTTGAAGAACGAATGATCTGTTGGGAAATCACGGAGGCATTGCCATTCTCTTGTGGAATTTCATTTTCATCGAAGTTCCGGTTTCTATCCCTTTCTTGGTGAGTGCTATTGCTGTTATGTAAATAAAACAAGTCGTCATCCTTCTCTGAGCCAGCATGGCTTTCATCTTCATGTTCCTCTTCTACTCTGTCCCTTTTCAAGGCTTTCAAAAATTCGCTCTTCTTATCAGTGCGCATTCGTGTCAGTTTGGTGAGACGAGGCTGCTGATTAAGTTTATCAACAGGTGAAGAGGAATTTGAGCGATTACACTCTTTCACTGAATTTGCTGATGGACTAAAATTCTTGGCAGTTGATTGAAAAGCATTAAAGTTGCCAACACCATATGTAGACTCCTGGGGGAAAGAAGTCCCAACTTTATTTTCTTTAGTTTGGCTTTTCCATTGTGTGGGTTTTGTAAGGTGGAGCAGCAGGTTTACAGACTAAACCTTTATAAACACTGGGACCAGTTCCGTTCTTAACTGGCTGTGACTGAAGATTTCCTACTACTGGGAATCCAGATAGCTGTAAGTCTTTTGTATTACCTTTCTTAATGACCAGCATCCTTGGAGCTCTAGATTTAGGATTTGGCGGATATTCTAAGAGAGGAGCTTGGGAGATTTTTTTGGTTGGGTATGTGTGTGTCTGGGCGTGTAGGCCCCATACACCTGCAGCTAAAGATTTATTCTGATTTGGTTCTCTCTCATATTCAGGATTTAAAGATGGAAAATCCTCAGCCTCACACTGTTTGCGTTCTCTCTCATCTTCTTTCCTCCCAGTTTCATTGTCAGGTATATTGTTTTCATGTAGTCCTTGGCTTTTTCCAGAATGGAAAATACTGCTACAGTATTTCCACCATGGTATCCCCCTCGATGATTTATGTTTTCACTACCATTTCTTCCATGAGTACACCTTCCATTTTTTTCTTTCCTTCCAAAGTTACCTCCCTTAGGACGTCCAACACCAGAATCGAAGCCATCTGAAGAGTTGTGTCATTGACGATTCACATCATATCAGTTTTCTGTCCATGAAAAGTTTTCAGAATGCTTCTCAAAATTCAATGATGACTTTGTTGATGATGGTGGAGTAGGAACATAAAGCCAGCCTGGAGCAAAGTCACGCTGCGCCTTTTACTTTTAGGTCCAGTCTCTCCAACTCAGTGAAACAAGGCTTCAACCCCTCATGGCAAGTCCAAATTCCCAGAGGACTGCACAGGAAGGTGTTGGCTTTTTCTCTGTCATCTTTATGTTTTCCAGTTTGTTTTTATTTTATATCCTCTGAAATAAAATGCAAGTTCTTTGAAGATACTTAACCTATGACTATTTGACATAGAGTTACTTCAAGTCAGCTACCCATACTTCTGTTTTAAAGTTTTCATATGGCTGTCTCCAGAATTAGCCAAGTTCTTCGGATTTAAGATCAAGAAGTCTTCTGTGTTATTCCATGTACTTGCCACGGTTGTACTTATCCACTCCAGATGAAATATCTAATTTATGAGCCAAAAAGCAAAAACAAAAAGAAAATTTCACATCTGAAGAGCATTCCTAAATATCAGGACATACAGAGACACACATAGCTATCTCAATACTGCCATGCTGCTGGGAAACAGCAACATCTTAAACTTCCATGTAAGTACAAGATAAAAGGAAAAAAATTCTGTATTCTTTCAATGTATTCATTTAGAAAAGCTGTCCCATTGTGACATGAAAAGGACTGAGGTCAAAAATTCCTAAAATTTCTAATAAGGGTAAAAATAAAACTGCCATGAAACTTCAGCAATATTTAAACAGTCATTTGAAACTGGTGAAACTATTCAGTATACAACTCAAACATATCTTACAGTTTTGGCTGAAGAACACCAACAACAGGGAAGGGGGGGGTGCAAAAAAATACCACCAGCTGAAATACTTTAACCAGTTATATAATCCGCTTGAATCAAAAATACTGAAGAAACGCCTGGGTCTCCCTTTAAGTAGTTTGTTCAATTGTTCACTTCTATCAATTCACTTCAAAGACGACTCTTGCCACTTTTAATAAACTTCTGGGGCAAAATTATCCCAAAACATTGTAACTCCAAAATGGCCACTTGAAATTATCTGGGCCTTTTACACAAAACCTAGAAGATGATCTTCATATCCGAGTAATTCAATCACCTTCTGCCCCACCAGAGGTGCCCCTGGCCTGGGAGTGCCGCTGCGCTCCATTCCGGGAGGAGGTTTTTCAATGTGTATTTAAATCTAGATGTATCCTTAGATAATTCCAAATCTATCTTTGTGGTGTACTGGTAAACCAGCTTTCCAAAATGAGAAAATAAAAAAAGTCCTAGATTGTAGTGTTTGCCAGTTGCTACGGAATAAATACAGCATGGCCAAGTTACCAACAGACATCACTGCATGCCTAGTTGGGGAAAAGATTACACAATTGATCCCTGAAACACACACAGCGGGTGATGTGGCTCCGGGGCACCACTGGCTGGGACCTTTCTCACGTTTTCCATGTCCAGCTGTGCGACTCAGTGCTATAGGCCTGGGTTCTGAAAAATAAATTTCAAAGAGTACTAAAATATTATTTATTTTGTTAAAATAAAATGAGATAATTTTAGATAATCTTTCTCAGTTACAGGCTTAATCAAATCATCTCTCTATAATACATACAAGAACAGGACATTTTGCTAGGTATTATGGATATAGAGAAAGATACATGAAATAATGCTTGCTCTTAAAGAGTTTACTGTCAGATGTTTACTGGACATAAACCCCAAAACATTGATAGAAGTTATAACAGGTAGAGAATTCTTTTATTTCAGAGTGTTACAGGGGTCCATGTGTTTGGTTACATGGACTGCTTTTGTACAGTTTGAATCACAGCTGTAAGTGAGCCCCTCACCCAGATCCTGTGCATTTTGCCCCTTAGATGTCAATTTACTCCCCCCACCCCGCTGCCCCTCGCACCTGCTTGCTTTCCATTGAGTTTTTCTACCAAATGTGTACGTGGGTGTTGAGCGACTAGTTTCAGTTTAATAGTGAGTGCGTGCTTGTGAAACTTTAAAGACTTGTCTCCATTTCCACTCCGGTTGTTACAAAAGGTATTCATTCACCATTTTCTTTTCTTTTTTTTTGTAGCAGAATAGATCTCCATGGTTTACGTATACCATGTTTTATTAATCTGCTCCTGTGCTGGTGGGCACTTAGGTTTTTCACACATCTTTGCAGTTGTCAATTGTGCTGCAATAAACATTGGAGTGCGCTTCCCCTTTGGGTAAATACCCAGCAGTGGCATTGCTGGGTGAAAGGCTAGGTCTATTTTTAGTTTTTTGAGCTATCTCTGTACAACTTTTCATAGAGTTTATATGAGTTTGCAGTCCTACCAACAGTGTGTAAGTTGAGAATTAACTGTCGAATGGTATGTGTGGTCAGTGCTTATCTGATGAGCAAGGCATTTGGAAAGTTCCAAGCAAAGGCTTTCCGTGGGGAGCACAGGAGACTTCAGGTGCCGAGTGCCAGAGCACCGGGCCCAGGAGGAGGCCTGGGGTGGGACAGACACATTTTAGCAAGTAAGGAGCAAACAGCCAGGCAGGAGCGGAGCTCTGCTGTCGGGTTTGTTTCAGAGGGAATTAAATACAACTGTACACGTTTCATACATGAGCCATTCACCGAGAGGCCAGGTCACTTGGTTGATAGGTGGTGTGGTTGAGGGCTTGGATTTGGCTGTGTCTGGTCCCCAAACCCAGGACCTTATGCACATTGCTAACCTGGAAAGCAAAGCTAGGCATGTAAGGTTTAGAACAAAACCATCACAACTTTGTTATCAAGAAGAAACATTCAGATATTATCATACAGGGCCTAAATAAAAAATCAATAATACAACCCTGGAAAATTACATAAAAAAAGGAAACGTCCCAATGCCCTTTCCTCCCCTCCTGGGGTCTTTTCTCTCTTCCCTTGACAGTTATTTATGGCTGACAGGGACGTAATGTGAGCAAGTGCTACAAAAGTCTGAGCGATCATCTTCCGAGGCAGGCAAGTTTGTAGTCAACTTCCTGTGTGATGAGACTTGCTCGGAAGACACATAAAGATAAAACTTCAATACCAGGAGTCTGTAACTTTTCAAAACATATCTCGAATTGTGTTTATATGAAGTTAATAAAACAGGTTAAAAAATGTCAAAGCAACCACACTGTCATTGGTGTAATGCATATTGACAGAGACTGAGCACCTATTTCTAATTGTGTTGACAAATTCTTTGCCATTGTACATAGAACTTTGGATTTTATGACAGGTTTCTGAAATTTTTCTTTTTGTGTTTCATACTCAGGAAGCTTTTGATGCATAGGAGTCTGGAGAAGAAGAAATACACATTCTTTTTTTTTTTTTTTTTTTGATAAGCAGAAATATTCTGGTCTTTGATCATTTCTCCCAGACCATATAAAGATGAGTAGCTATCTGACTTTTGATAAGATTTCTGTGGAAGTGAAAAATTCCTTAAAGTCCACACAGTTTAAAGATAGCTCTTTAGTAACCAAGTAATTAAATATATTGCCAATAACCTTTTATAAGGCACTTCTATTGCTTTTGACTACCTTGAAAATGCAAGGGGAGAAAGTTTTTCTTTCTCTGAAAATGAACAGAATAAAACAGTTTTGCAGATGATAAAATATGGCAGTGTAATTATATGCATTTTTTTAAAAATACATCTCCTGAGGTTCCAGTTTATGCTCTTTTATCAGTTATAAAATGGTCTTTATTTCATTAGGCACTGGTTTCCTTCTTTTCTGTTCAGAAAAGGCATCTGCATTACACAATGATTGCGTAGTCCAAATATTACAAAAGCTGGAGATAATGCCTTATTACTTGAATAAGTATAACCACTCAAAGTCAAAAAAACCACCAAAAAGAAAGCACAGCTTTTATTCCCTCCTGAGTAAACTTGAATTATGTAAGACATATTCTTTGGGTCAGTAGCTTTAAAACTTTCATATAAAATGCTATGGACCATTTCACAACCCAGTGGGAGACGTTTTCACAAAGATGCACAATTTTTCACTTTTCACACTATTTTAAAGGATATGCCGACTGCCTGAGGTCCCTCTACGGCTCTTCCGGGGTCCAATCAGAATAGATTTACTCAGCACACTGTCTTATATCTATGTGATGTCTCAGATCTGATAGCTAATGTCCATTTATATTTCATTCCTCATTTATTGAAAAATAATTCAACCAGCCTTTACATTTAATACCTTGCTTGTTCTTCTCATTTAAGATCTTAAAAAAAATCACTGCAAAATGTTTATAAGAATGTAATTTATTCACTGCCATTACTCCATATTTTTTGTTAACTGATTCTAGGGTGATTTAAGCTCATAGCATATTAACATTTACACTAGTCTCTAGCTCCTAAGAAAAGAAAGAACGACTTTATTTCAGTGTTTCTGGTCGTATAGTTTTACAATCTTTCTGGTTAGCTCTGCACTGTTTCAGGGAGAGCTGTGGGGCTGACGTTTCCCAGAGTCGTGGACAAAAGGGAGCAAAGAAAGCCTGGAAAGTGGCATCCGGGGATTAAGGTTTTAAAGAGCATGATAATTAAGGGATTTTCTCCAAATTGATGTCTTAATCGTAAAAGCCAACAGCTACAAACTCTAGGGCTTAAAACAAGCAAAGAAAGAGCTGTTTTGATCATAGCTGGCAGCTGGATTAGCTGCAGTAAGACAATGTTACAATCGCAGGTCATTTGAATTTGCTTTTATTTATGTTTTTTAGGGCCTAGAACAGCCTGCCTTGCTGCCCACCTTCACTGGAGGCTGCCGGTTGGAAGCCTCACGGGCTCTGTTACCTCATGTGTGGGCTTCATCAGTAACCCGGCTAATTCATGAGAGAGAGTGAATGTGTGTGTGTGTGTAAGAGGGAGAGTCACGGCCACATGGACCAAGTCTAGGAAACTACCCTGGGGGTAAAGCAATCTAGCGGCCCCCTCCCAGCTCTTCCATCTATCCCTCCTCCCTCCCCACTCCTCGTGTGCTGGGGTGTGGGGGGAGGGCAGAGAGTCCAACACAGCCTTCATCAGACCAGTCTCCCCAGTGCTCCTCTGGCCTTTTTGCCTCGGGGTCACCACGAAGCCCTGCTCTTAGTGGGGGACAGATAATAGATTACAGTCTTGCTGGTCTGCCACTTCCTCCAAGCTGGGGACGACGGGGCCCATAAAAAAGAAGACAGTTACTTGGGCAATTTGGTGGTCAGGTGTCGCTAGCAATCTTGGCCTTTCATGAGGTGAGCTTGTGAAAGGGGAGAGAGACTGTTGGTCCTCCCACATCTGGGCACATCAGCTCTGGGCTTTTGATAGCAGGGCAGAGCCCGTGAGCTCTAGGTGACCGTCCAGTTTCAGGGAGCTGGATTTTTCCAGTGTGTGTGTCGGAGTTGGCTCTTGCTCTTCTGATTCCTGTTCTGCGCGGTTCTCCTGCGTGAGCTCGGTATGTTTAACAGGAATAGCAAGAACAGTCTGACATCTGAGATTGATGTTGTCTGCTATACCATAGAGATTAGTTTTATTGGTAGAAAAATGCACCCCCACAAAAAGCTGCCTTTACAGGGATCCAGGCGCCAATGCACTTCTAATCTGCATTTTTAGTGCCTAGAACAGCCTGCCTTGCTGCCCACCTTCACTGCAGGCTGCCGGGTGGAAGCCTCACGGGCTTCTCAATGCATCTCTAATCTGCTCGAGGGCCCTGGGCAAGACGCTTCATTTTTCTGCTTCTGTTTTCTTCTCAGTGAAAAAAGTAAATTAGGAAGACACCAGCAAGTGAAAGGAATGTTACAGAAGGTCCTAAGACACTGCAGAATGTATATGTATTCTGAGACAGGATCCCACTCTGCACCCCGGGTAGGTAGCGTGCTGTGGTGTCATCACAGCTCACAAATTCCTGGGCTCAAGGATCCCCTTGCCTCAGCTTCCCCAGTATCTGGGACTACAGGTGCACTTGACCATGCTGAGCTAATTTTTAACATTTTTGTAGAGATGGGGTATCAGTGTGTTGCCCAAGTTCATCTCTAACTCCTGGTCTCAAGTGCTCCTCCCGCTTTAGCCTCTCTAAGTGCTAGAATTACAATCACGAGCCACTGCAGTGGGCAACACTTCGGGATATTAGCCTTTCCTGTCCTATGTTGGACGTCGCCTCATATAGTGATTTCCTGTTCTGCTTGATGTCAGAAGACGTCCAACGTGGTTTTTTGTGCCTCTCTTTCCATGACAAGAAGTCAGTGACAATGCTGGAGATGTTCTTTGGCTTCAAACACGTTGATCACTGGCTATGGAGGAAACGGCTATATTGAAACAGTTTTTCAATTTGAAAAACTGAAAGTTACTTTAGAATATGTGGAAGAGTGAACAGCTGGTCACTACTGTGGATGTTACGATTTACAAAGAGGTCCTACAAATGGTGGAAAAAATTATTCTTCAGGCTGATGGAAGTTGCAGTTGGGAAGCTCCATCCTTTACTCATTAGATAAGAAGGAAACTGGAGAGAAAGTACAGACACCCCTCTCGTACCGGAGAAATCTCCTCGCTCAGCTTGTGAGCAATGTGAGGAACAGGAAAGATGGGAAGACCGTCATCTCCTGACTCTGAGGCCAGGCTACATGGGAAGATGCCTTATATGCTGCAAAAGGGGAAAAAAATCAACAAAGGATGACAAAGTTTGCAGCAGAGAAAGGAGAAGGGTGGAAGGGGAGAAACACAGGAGGACGCCTGGACCCCACCCTGGAGATGGCTCCAAGGAAGGTCACACCTAGAAGATTATAAATAAAAATAAAGACACTTTATCTTATGTAACCTAATATAGATAATACAATCAGCAGTTCACATTTATGTTTTTCTCTTTTAAAACTGTAGGGTAAGTACAAGTAACCCACCAACTTCTTTCCCGCCCCAAATAAAGTGTGAGGGTGGCAAAAAAAACCCAAAAAGGATTGGAAAGGGTTTTAGAAGAAGTAGCACTGAACATTGATGATGTTCTTAGTTCCCTGGAATGCTTATGGCACATTCCCAGGCAATCTCAACTGCTCACCATCTGGATCATTCAAAGACAGCTCAGAATTTTTTTGAAAAATGAAATGATGGGCTGGGCGCCCTTGGCTCAGTGGTTAGGGCACTGGCCACATGCTCCAGGGCTAATGGGTTTGAACCTGACCCAGGCCCACTAAACAACAACAACAACAAAAATAGCTGGGTGTTGTGATAGGCACCTGTATTCCCCGCTACTAGGGAGGCGGAGGCAAGAGAATCGCTTGAGCCCAAGAGTTTGAGGTTGCTGTGAGCTATGATGCTATAGCACTCTACAGAGGACAATATAGTAAGACTCTGTCTCAATTAAAAAAAAAAAAAGAAAAATGAAATGATGGTTGAGTACTTAGGATATGGTAGAAAAGGTATAACTGTATACAGGTTAAATTAACCTCACAAAGGGGTTAAGGAAAAAACCCTGCCAAATTATTTTTAAAATACAGTATAAATAAAAGGCAGATTTAAAAAAATGTATTTACAGAAGATGGCACCTAATTTATTAAAATCTTGTTGTTCATAGGAATGTGTGCTGCCAATGAGAAGGTAATGGTTTGAACATATGATCTTGTACAAATAAATATGTGCTATGGGGTTATTAACTGTAGGAGCATTGGTATTCACACCAACAATTAACAGAAATACTATTAAAACATGCCTTGGAATTTGCCATTTCATTCTTTAAATTGCACTTTAAATGTTTTAATACTCAAGCATATAAAGCTGTCAGTGCTGAAATTTTCATAGCAATACCTCCTTCGTTTTCATATTTCTCCTTGGTAAGGAAACTGGGGCAAAACATTTTTAATTTACAAAGTAGGATTCTGTTAGATTAAGGTAGCGTTAATTCCGGCCATCTTGGCTCTTGAAGGGAGGGTGATGTTTCTGGGTGTCTGAAGTGTAAATCTAGGAAACCTGAAAGCTGATTTTTTTTGTAGAGACAGAGTCTCACTGTACCGCCCTCGGGTAGAGTGCCGTGGCGTCACACAGCTCACAGCAACCTCTAACTCTTGGGCTTACGCGATTCTCTTGCCTCAGCCTCCCAAGCAGCCGGGACTACAGGCACCCGCCACAATGCCCGGCTATTTTTTTGTTGCAGTTTGGCCGGGGCTGGGTTTGAACCCGCCACCCTCAGCATATGGGGCCGGCGCCCTACTCACTGAGCCACAGGTGCCGCCCCTGAAAGCTGATTTCTAAGTTAACCAGCATCCAAACACAGGAAGTTTATAAATCAGAATTAACACCTCAAATTGCTCCTGGAAGCCAAATGGAAGTTCTCAAAACTTCTGGAGCCCAGTGATGTCACCCTGTTACCAGTTTCTTGGACAAATGTAGCTCCAGCCTTGGTACCAGTGAAAGCTTCCCTCTGTAGCCTGGTTTTGTCATTGACAACAGTTGTATACGGAGCACCTCACTGTTGTCCAACTGAAAAGTTAGACTGCCAGGGGTCACAGTGGCCATGGTGAAGCCAATTTATTTTCTCTCCAACCAAAATAGGCTATAAGTTAGGGCTTCATCTAGCCCACATATCTCTAGCCTCTTTCTGGAAAAGGGCAAGAATCCATACACTTTATTGCACACTCAAGCTCACATCCAGTTAGCCCCACCCTGAGTCAGTTTGGCAGCCTTGACAAGGCCACCCTTCAGACTCTAGGGTCAAGGTCAGAAGTGGCAGAGGATGGCGGGGGCGGGAGGGGAGGGGGTCTTGGGTGGGGGAGTTGTAGGCTGGGTTGTTTATTTTGGAATTCCTGAGGTTTTTAATCTCAATACCTTTCAAGGGTAGGAAAATGATCACTAAGCACAGGAGATAAATTTTGTTTTGGACAAAAGTGGTTTGAATATTCAGTGGTTTTTTTTACCCCAAATAAGTCAGTATTCCATTATTGGGGGCAGTTTGCCAATGAGAAGATAATGGTTTAAATATGCGTTCTCATGCAAATAAATATGTAGTGTGGGGATATAAACAGAGATACTATTAAAAATACACTGAAATTTGCTGATATACTTGTGTGCGCGCACGCGCCTGTGTGTGTGTGTCTAAATGTGAGAATATAGTGCTCTAAGTAGCAAAATGGGTAAGCAGGTGGTGCATTTATCTTTGTCTCTTACATGAGAAAATTGCAGAGTAACACAAAAGAAGGAGGTTTTAAGGAAGCCAGTTTGGCAGGGCCACATTGTTATTTAAGAGTTGATTAACACAGTATCCTGCTTTAAGTTTAGTCTGCAGTAACTTGGAAAACTTTCAGAATGATTGAGTGATATAAAATACTTAGCCGAATTCTCTTGGCCTCAAATTTCAAATGTTGTGATAGGACAGCAGGAAGAGCTTCATCCTTTCTTAATGAATTTCTCAGTTTTATCTTGAATCCCGAATTTAAAGAAATCATCGTTATCACCTAAATTGTAGGGTAGCTGTCACTTGCCAAGTGTGATCAGTGAGTTTATTAGCTGAACCACAGACACTCCGTTAACCATGCTCCGAAGACTGAAATAGTGGGAGAAGAGAAGACACTTCACGGGAGAGCTTTTGTCATTTTCCTCTGAAGTGTGGTCCAAAAGGGCACGTTTCTAAGAAGGGGGGAAAAAAAAACAAACTTGGGAACTTAAACTTTTTGGCAGCACTTAGTCTTTTCCGGAATTTCTTCGTTAGAGAAATTCTGTGGCAGGGCACAGGCACGTTCTGCAACAGTTACGGGTTTTAAGGCATTTGCTCTCGTGCTCAGCTCTCCCAGAGCTCTGCTCCATGACCAGGCAGTTTGGAACAGGCCGACAGAAAGGGGAATAATTATGAAGAAAACCAAGTTCTCAAAATTGCTGAGATAATTTAACTTCTTTTTTTTTTTTGGCCGGGGCTGGGTTTGAACCGACCACCTCCGGCATATGGGACTGGCGCCCTGCTCCTTGAGCCACAGGCGCCACCTGAGATAATTTAACTTCTTACATGACCCATTGTCTGCTGCCTGGTCATGGATTTTCCATAGTCATTACGTTTAGTTATAAACATTCTCTGGACTGCGATGTCCCCACCTGTGAAATAAGTCACATGGATAATGATAACATGAAGCTCTTTCTAAAGGACTTTGACCTTGTGGGTGAAGTGTGAAATGCACATGCCCTGCTTTTTGTTTCAGTGACGAGGTGTTTTATGACAAGGCTAGGTGGACGCACAGCCATCCCTGAAATGTGTCCAGAACCCCTCTTCTGTTACGTGCACAGTAAACATTTAAGGTAGATGAAACTTCGTGATGAGTTAGTGATGAGTTCTTTTTATCACCTTCACAAAATTCTCTGTGTCATGTTAGTTTTGTGATTCTGTCATTTTCTGGTGGGTTATTGATAAGTAATTCTTGTGCCAAGACTACACTTTTTAACCTGAAAATTTCACGCTGGCATTTGTAATCATCCTTACCCTGATGGGTAATTCTTAAAAGAGGACCCTCTTCCTCTTTTAATATTGCTTTATAATTTATTGATTGAGCACATCAGTTATTTTTTTCTCCCCACTGGAATATAATCACAGACTTCTATTTTGTTCACTGATATGTCCTCAGGGTAGAACATCTCCCTATAGCGTCACATGTGCATTAGTTGAATGGTTCCATTGAATAAATGCAGCCCCTGCCTGGATTCCAGCTATCACTCAGTATTCACATCTTAGACCTGACATCTGACTGAGGCTTTTGGAATAATCCAGCCCTAGATCCATCCACCAGCCCCCATTTGCCACCCTCCTTCCCTCGGTCTGTGCTCAGCTTGCAGCCTGTCGGGGCTTTGCTCTTTCCATTGCCACTTGAACTTGGTTTTGACACTTTCTTCTGGCTACTAGTGTGACCCTCTGACTAAATGCCACCATAATGTGGTGAATCATTTATCTGAAGAATTAGGAAGGTGCCATTAATACAAACAAAGTGGCTGACAGTGTTCCCCGTGAAGAACATTTGTATGTGGAGATGATGGACTTGATAATTCCTGGGACAGTGTGTTACAGAGGGACCTTCTGGAGTCTGATCATCTTTCAGAGAGAAAAGCATGCATACCAATTGATGTTGTGATGTGGCCTTTTAAACTTTCAGTTCATTTGGGATGTGGCTTAAATGAATGTGTCATCCAGAGTCTGTCGGCCTGGTTGGATGACTCACTCATTGATCTTGCAAACAAGCAGGTGGTGGATAGAGGAGAAGGCAGGAGAAAGAGAGGGGAAGGGGGATAATTCCAGCATTAAGATGTCCATGTTGTGATTTTATCTCTTAAAGCCTCTTGTTTCCCTGTGTGAAAATTCAAACTAGGAAAACCATGTTTTAACTAAACTATCTGTAGTTTTGTTTTTCTGCTTTTTTTTTTTGATGATTATTTTCATTTCAATGAAGATGATATTTTTCAAGGCAAGAAAGGTTCGGACATGAGTAATACAATGCAGCGGGTGGCTGCCTGGTTAAAAAATATTGAACATTTGGGGTAAAAGAGGATCTCCTTTACTTTGTACTTACAAGAGTCAGGCCATAAAATTTATTGCATGTTGTGTAAAAAGCCAAAAATAGTGTGTGCTTTTCGTCAAGGCAGTTCTTGTGATTCATAAACAAACATGACGAGTACTTTCCAAGTGTAAGGCACCATGCCGAGAGCTTCCGCAGGACAGGAGACAGATGATGAGCATAACCATTTCACTGGCAAGACTGAGTGTCTGTTTCTTTCACAAAGTGTTTTTAAGCCTCACAAAACTCTTTTACACGGAGACTATGTTCACTGTCCAAGCCCCCAAAACTAAAAGTCAAAAACGTTAAGTTATTATTCCGAAGTTGCTGAGTACTAGAGACACACTTCAAGTAACAGAAAAATGCTGAGTACTAGAGACTCATGCTGAGTACCAGACAAATGCTGAGTACTAGAGACACACGCCGAGTATCAGACAAATGCTGAGAACTAGACACTCATGCTGAGTACCAGACAAATGCTGAGTAGTACTAGAGACACACACCAAGTACCAGATGAATGCTGAGTACTAGAGACACGCGCTGAGTACCAGACGAATGCTGAGTACTAGAGACACAAAACAAGTACCAGTAGAATGCTGAGTACTAGAGACACAAAACAAGTACCAGACAAACGCTGAGTACTAGAGACACAAAACAAGTACCAGACGAATGCTGAGTACTAGAGACACACGCCGAGTACTAGACGAATGCTGAGTACTAGAGACGCACGCTGAGTACCAGACAAATGTTGAGTACTAGAGACACACGCCGAGTACCAGACAAATGCTGAGTACTAGAGACGCACGCTGAGTACCAGACGAATGCTGAGTACTAGAGACACACTCCAAGTAGCAGAAAAATGCTGAGTACTAGAGACACACTCCAAGTAGCAGAAAAATGCTGAGTACTAGAGACGCATGCCAAGTACCAGACGAATGCTGAGTAGTACTAGAGACACACGCTGAGTACCAGATGAATGCTGAGTACTAGAGACGCAGGCCGAGTACCAGACAAATGCTGAGTACAGAGACACACATGTGCCTAAGACCTACTGTTAGGCCAAGTCTTGTTTTTGTGTAAGACGGTGGCATGTCAAAAACATTGCTGCGGTTTTGACCAAATATCCAGTTCTTTAGAAAATGTACCAGGGAGAAAACCAGCAGAATGAAGTAGGTCTGGTTACGGCTAAAATGCTCTAGACCTGCACAGGAAATGGGGCTCCAGCTGGCCCACCAGGCTCACCTGAGAAGAAGCAAGTGTATTCCGTGCTCTCTCCCTGCTTTTACCTTTCAAAACATTCCTTTAAGACTCCGTTTCCCTCATAAGGTTCAGATTCTGCATCCTTTGGGAAAAAAATATTTTTTCAGAGATTACAGATGAAAGTTAAATGACAGGGTTATGGAAAACAGTTATTTAAAGCTTCTCCATGATCTTGGAGAAGACATACGCGTGGGTCCAGTAATCACGCCAGCCGGTTGCACTGCGGCCACTCCACCCCACCTGCCAAGCTGCGGGTCTGGGTGTTCCAGAGCAGGATCTAGTTGAAGGGATGTGGAATTGCTATTCACCTCCAGGAATAATCACACTTCACTGGAAAGGATGTCAACTTAAAATTCCTTCTGATTTTAGAGAAATGTAAAAACATGTACATCTTAGAATTGATAAAGGTGGGGTGTGTTTCTACCTGATTCTCCAGCAGAATAGAACAAGTAGACGTGGTGTGTCTAGAGAACAAGTGATTGCAAGGAACTCTCCAGCTGTTATGGGGGCTCCAAGCTCAGATCTGCAGGGTGGGTCTGCAGGCTGGGACTTGGGAGGCTGCCCCCATGTCCCCTCCTTGCAGAGGTCAGGACACTTCTCTCAAGGCCTTTAGGGGACTGGATGAGGCCCACCCACATCATGGAGACATAACACACAAGTACTAGAGACACACTGGGTCCTGGAGACACATGAGTACTAGGGACAGAGGGAGCGGGGTGGTGGAGGAGTGGAGGGGGTTGGTGGAGCAGCCGAGCGGCTCAGCCGAGGCTGCCTTCTCCCCCTGGCCTGGCAGAGCACGCTCCTGCCTATAGGGCCTCCGTCTCCACTGAGCCCCTGCGCACACTCTCTCTGATCCATGGCCCTCTGGCTGATGCTCCTGAGATCTGTCTCTGTACCAACAATTCCCTGTTAAAAATTACCCCGTTCAGTATCTTCCCTCTACCCTATTGCACAACCCGTGTCCTGCAGACTTGCTCTTGCTTTACCGTGAGTGTATTTAGTTTGGTTGAAGTCTTGGACTTTGGAGTCCTGGAGCCCCTGCTTCACCACCTGTGTGTCTCTGGCCTCAGTTCTCTCATCTGTAATGCTGGAGTGGTGACAGCTCTTACACAGTAGGTCAGCTGGGAATAGTACTTAAAATTACAGGGGGAAACTTCAGGGCCACGGCTGGAAGGATGGGCACCCTCAGTGGTTGGGCATCCCGACAGGCATCCCATGTGATTGCCCCATGACATCATAATGCCTGGGGTAGTCACCTTTCCCCAAGCTAAGCAGCTGGCCCTTCCTGTGTCAGCCCCTGGGACAGCCAGAGGGACACCAGGGCCACCTCGGTTAGTTTTCATCCACGTTAACTGTGGAAGAAGGTCAACCCAGCCATTGTCTATGTTCTGAGGGTTAGAACAGCCAGGATAGAGTACAGATCCTCAGACTGGCTCCCTGTGGCCAACGGAGGCTTTGGTTTTTGTGCTGTTTTCAGTGAAGTGGCCTTTAGCCTGGGCCTGAGCTCTCCCCACCACTCCTATCATCTTACGACCACGGCACACTTACCTGCCTGCCCACCCTCCATCTTTGAAGCTGTGTCCCCTGTTATGTGTGATAAGCAGTAGTGAAAGTCTCAGAGCCACGAATGTTAATAGCTCCTCATTCATAAAAACATAACAAATAGCCGAGTAAAAAGAGAAACTTGCTTGGGGATGAAGTAAGAAGCGAAAACCTGATCGTCTGATCCTCCTAAAAAAAATGTTAAAGTTTGCGCAAATGCACCTTCTTTTAAGGGGCTATATGTTTCCAGAGTCCGTGGAAATCTCTGGAAAAGTCACAGGAGCCTTTGGGCAGCCTAAGTCAGAATTCCATCTCGTGCCCACTAAGGGTTTCCCCAAAGGTTTTCCTGCGTCTCCAGCAGTGTCTCATGGACACAGGTGGGATCCTCCAAGAAGTAGTAGACGTGGGCCGTACTCTGCTCTCCCACCCAGGCCCTTAGTGGAGGCCACAGCCAGCAGAGCTGCGTGGAATTGCCCCCCACCCCGCCTCCATCAGCTGGCACCTGCCACTCTCCTGGGCATCAGTGTCTGCACCTGTGCAGAAGTTAACACCACTTCTGCTCACACCTCCCATGCTGCCACACCGCACAGGTCGCTGCAGCCTGTGTGCTGGGCCTCGGGGCTCATGTCATCTGGCAAAAAACACTTTACCATATTCCTTAAAACTGGAGAAATGACCTCCTCCGCTCTTGTGTCCCATGCCGGCCTGTGTGTGTCACCAGGGCTTTGCCTCTGTGTCAGGGCTGGGCAGAGCTTTCAGTGAAGGGAGCCCTCCCAGTTTTCCTTAAAATACTTCTGCTGCCCAGGGCTCAGCTAGGAGGCCAGGCCTGAGAGGCAGATGCCACACAGTATCCAAAACTGCCATGTTCTCTGACTCCTGAGGTTTAGCTGCTGGGTCAAGTTCATTTGCCTGGTCCCCTACCCCAGGGTGAGTTCTTCCTTCAGACGGTTACTCTTTGATTCAATTAGAATTCTCCTGGGCCCCTCCTACCAGTGGCCACACATAAGTGCCTACGTAAATAAAGATTTCTCAGAAGTAGTCAGATTTAAATTCTCCTACAGGCTGGGATGTTACTTAAAATAGGGTCTGCTTTCTGGTGCTTCAGGGAAGAGCTGCCCACTCTCCTTCGGGTGGGTCCCTCGGCCTGGGAATTGCTACTCAAAGGGCATCTTCTGGTTCCTGTGGATGCAGAGTGAGCCGCAGCCCAGGTCTGGGAGAGGCTGTAACAGGACTTCTGCAGGCAGAGGAAGTCTCCGGGCCACTCCAGGAAACTCAGTGACCGTGGAGGTTACAGGATACACATTCTGGAGAAGTGCTGTTACACGGGATGGAACCCTTCAAGTTCCGGTTCTTCCACTTTGTGGTTCAAAGTTTTAAAATGCACTCAAGGGACAAGTGGTCACTCTCACTGAGCTGGGACAGCGGGAAAGCCTAAGGGGCTCCTTGGAAATTGAAGTCACCAAGAGATGACCCAGGGAAGCTGGAGCAAGTGGATTTGCACTGGCTTTGTAGATTGTCCGGAGCGTGTGGGTTGTGGGAGGGGACACTGGTTCTGGGATGTCCTGACTGGTGCTGGGCTTTCGTTGGACCCACCTGTGGAGTTTCATCATGTACAGTGGGGGAAGTGGCTATGTATGAGTGACAGGAAATGGCTGACCCTCAGCCCTGGACACCTGGCAGGTGGACCAACATGGAGTGGAGGGTGTGTCCTTCCCACTGAGGAGCCTGTGTCTGTGAGGCAGAGGAGATCTTGGAGTGGGTGTCTTGGTGCTGGCAGTGATCCTGAACCCTGGCAGTAACAGAGAGACACAGGGCACGTTTCCCCCAAGAGTTCACACCTGTGGGTGGTGTTCCAGGACAGGTGTGTAAATGCTTAGCTTCACAGCTAGGCAAGGGCAGCTTCCAGCAGCTCTACGCCCAGCAGCATAACTCACGTGGCCCACCAGTGGAAATGATCCGAATGTCCATCAACAGAGGAGTGGATAAATACAACGTGGGGTGCATACCATGGGGTATATTCAGTCTTAAAAAAATGAAATTCTGAGATACGCGACTGTATGAATGAATCCATACAGTGTTCTTGCTAGAGAACAGTGTGCTAGGTGGGCCGGTCGGAGAGGGACAACTCCTGCCTGATTCCACTTACACGGTCACAGAATGGTCAGATCACAGGGACAGCAGGCCACTCACCCAGGACTGAGGACGGTGGATGGGGAATCACTGTTTAATGGGTACAGAGTTTCTGTCTGTGCTGATGAAAAATTTCTTGGAATAATGATTGGAAACAGTGTGAATATGCTTAATGCCTTTGAACTGTACATGAAAAATGGTTAAAATGGTGAACTTTTTCTTATCTGTATTTTTCTTTAGAGTAACCACAAATAGGACTTAGGAAATAAAATTCAAAAAAAATGTAAGGTATTAGAGGTTGAGTTAGTAGATAACTGTATTTATAGCTACTCTAATCTATGGGAACTATAAATCTATGTATTTTGAATGTTAAAGCAAATCTGACCTTAGTTTTACTTGCAAGCTATTGGTATCAGAAAAAGTCTGATACATAAAAATGCAAACAGAAATGGGATCCTTTAATTCAAGAGATTTCTTCAAGCCATTAAATTATTTAATTTAGATAGCTTCCCTCTGTTTACCTTACTCAACTATCCTCAGACCAGGAAGATTCAAAATCCACTTATAACACCATGGAGAGAAGGGAGCGGGTCCTCTGGGACTGTTGGGGCAGCGCTGCTGTCTGGACTATGAGGCTGCTTATTCGATCCTCAGCTCACCTTCCACACCCACCCCGTGGCCTAGTCCTCACACTGTTCTGGGCACATGCATTGTCTGGGGATTTTGTTAAAATGCAGCTTCTGAT
The DNA here is from genome assembly GCF_027406575.1 of Nycticebus coucang. Taxonomy (NCBI): domain Eukaryota; kingdom Metazoa; phylum Chordata; class Mammalia; order Primates; family Lorisidae; genus Nycticebus; species Nycticebus coucang. The sequence goes on from NC_069788.1 coordinate 3,431,477, forward strand.
TCACCAGGATGGGGTGGGGCCAGGGACTCTGCATTTCTAACAAGCTCCCAGATGAGAACTCAGAGCTGAGCGCCTGTCTGAGGCCCCAGCCATGCTCCCTGCTGTGAGTCTGCTCTTCTCTCTCCCTGGAACGTGAGCTGCCCTGAGGATGGAAATCAGGACCCTCAACCCTGTGTCTTTTCCAGCTTCTAGCAGAGGCTTTATGCAGGGGCCCCAAAACACTAGCACTGATGATTAAATTCAAATTACAGAAAGCAAACAGCAAATACAGAAGGAAAGGAAGGGGGAAGAAAACAGGAACTGGAAAATAAAAATGGAAAAACTGAATGGTCTGTGATCTCCCAAGTGAATGAAGGGACTTCGCTAAATAAAATGAATTTTTACTGTACTTCAGTGGTCAGAGGAGTCTGAGAAAGTGTCTAACTAGCACTCGGGGAGCAGGCAGGGAAGAGGTGAGGTGAGGCCCTGATTAGGATGACAAGAGATGTCTTTTAAAGAAACTTTGTCTTTCAAATTTCAAAGAGGCGTATGGCGCTGGTCACATGGAAATGGAACTAATTCTTGTCCGGCTGAATTCATTTCTAAGCGCTCTGTGTGTGCAGGAGCCACCTGGTAATTTCACGTTGTTTAGCAGCCATGCTCTTAACCAGCTAGGAATGCTTCCCTGCCACTGTTGTTTTTCTTTAGAATAACCACAAATAGGACTCAGGAAATAAAATCTCATCTTAGAGTATAAGAAAATCAGTTACTACCATGAAAACCGGTCATGGGTAGAGCTGGTCCTTGATGTGTAACATATGTTTTTATGCCAGATGGTGACAAGGTTGCCCAGGAGAAGTGAGGTGCTGAAGCAGGTTGTGAACTGTACCTTTGTACAAGTATGCAAATTCTTCTGAAGTCACAACTTTTTTCTTTCATTATTCAGTGGGCAGAATTATTTCGCAACATGTGCTAATCTACGTTGGAGGTACTTAAACCTTCCTCTGCACCATTTTCCATTTTCTGCAGCTCGTAAAGTGCAGCGTAACATTTATTTTCCTACGTCAGACGGCTCTTTCTGACATAGCAGCTCTCTCCACGGTCCCCCCCCCCCCCCGCCCCAGCAGAGCAGATGCTCTCATCCATGTCTGTGTCTGTGGGGGCCTGCAGAGAATGTGCCGTCCGACCCAGAACTGATGCCCGGACAGCCTCCCTCCCTGAGAGGCCATGATGCCTTGATCTCTGCAAATGGGAGCAGCATTACAGCCTCTGAACTGAATGTATAATTTAATTTATAAATTCATGTTCTCCATTTTAAGGATTGTCATAAACCATGTGTGTGCTGATTTTCTAATATGAATCCTTTTTTCATTAGTTTGAGAATTGATGTGGCTGGAGCCTCTAATACTCGAGAATTCTTAAACACTGCTTTCTTTCATCTGCCAGTTTTCATCTCTCTCCCTCACGACTTTTGTTTTTTGAAAGGCTTTAAAGTTTCTTATCCCAAATGACATGAAACATGGATTAATCCCACGTATTTATTTAAGTGCTTTTGTTATTAGATATTTTAGTGAGACTTGTAGAGGCAGAAGAGCAGAAATTCTGTAATTAATCAGGATTGACCAGCTCTCTTGCTAGTTTCAGTGAATTGGCTCCCAGCGGGGGAGTGAATAGAAAAACATTCAATTTCAAAATGGCCTGGATGCATCAAAGGGATTAAACTGTAATGCTTTTAATCCCCCTAACTCAAACAAAGAGAACATTTTCCTATGCAATGGGCTGCATAATGCATTTGAGGGCGTCAAATTGTAACTGTGGGACGTGGGCTGAACAGCCCTTCCACGGGGCACAGCCTGGGTGACAGCCCAGGGGACTCAGTGGCTTTTAAACTCCTGAGTTTGGGTGAATCTAAAATAGATGCTATTTTGGAAAGTTCTAGTCTCTGAAACTCCCAATCTATCAGAGATTTTCCTGACAGACAAACCTTTACGTTAAACCCCCAGTGAGGAATGGCAAATATGACCCTCAGAGGTTGCAGCTCCCCCAACCCTAAGGCCCATGGCAGGCACAGTCTCCCACTAAGGATCCTTTTCTGTGGAGACTGTCAGAGTTTAATATATTTGCCAGCCCTGTTCCAGCTCTTTTTTTTAACTTAATGTATTTAATCTGCATGATCAAATTTCAAATTTCTCAGTTTCCAAATTTCTGGTAGAAGATATAAAATAGTATATAGGTACAACTCAAAATGTTTGTATTTTTAATAACCTGTATTTATTTCATTTTGACAACTTCTGAGTATTATTTTTTAATTAAATTCTTTGCTTGAAAAAAATGGTAGATTCCTATGTAACAGAAAGAAATAATAGAGGTATTCTGAGAGGTCCTTCCCCAGTGACCCCCAGGGTGACGTCTTGCAGACAGCGGTGGAGAGCCTGGGCTTGCACAGTCAGGATGCAGAACGTTTCCACCACTGCCTGGGTAGCTCATCACCTGTTACAGCCACACCATTTCTAACCTGCTGCCCTGGCAACCGTTCATCCCCTCTACCTTTCCACAATTTTGTCATTTAAAAAATACCATATAGATGGAATCATATAGTGAGAACTTTTTGGACTCTTATTTTTTTTTTTTACTTAGCCTAAATCTCAGGAAGTTCATCCAGATTGTTCTGTGTAGCAATGGTTTTCCGTTTTTATCCCTGCACTGTGTTCTGGGGTAAGGATGCCCTGCTCTTTGTTCACCTGTTGAAGGGCTTCTGGGTTTTTTTTTTTAGTTTTAGGCCATTACAAATCAAGCTGCTGTGAAAGTTTCTGTACAGGGTTTCATGTGAACATAACTCACTCTGTTTCTCTGGGGGAAACATGTGCCCAAGAGGACAATTGGTGAGTCACAGTGTTTAATGAAACTGCCAGACCATTTTGCAGAATGGGTGAAGCATTTTGCACCCCCAGCAGCAGGCGGGATTCACCGGTTTCTTGGTGCAGCTCTCTGCGTTGTCTGCTCTCACTGCTTTTTATTTAAGCCACTCTGGTAGGTGTGCAGTGATCTCTCACTACTTAGTTTTAATTTGTAGTGGTTTTGATTTGTATTTCACTCATAACTCTTGGACTTTTTTCCAGGTATTTATTTGCCAGCTGTGTATCTCTCCGAATAAAATGTCCCTTCATGTTTTTGTTCATTTTCTAATTAGAGTGTGTTGTTGCTGCTGGATTTTTAGAGTTTTTTTTAAAATGTAAATTATAGTGCTAGTTCCGATATGCACGTCATAGTCCGTATCCGAGGTACTGGGTCTGAGGTGCGGCCTCCTCTCCCCTCTCCTCCTTCCCTTTCCCTGTGTCACAGTTGCCCAATTCACCGACACCATTTGTTGGAAAGGACATCTTTCTTCTATTGAATTGTTTCCGCGCCTTTGTCAAAACTCAGTTGGATTCGTATAGGTCTGTTTCTAGGTTCTGTTCTAATGAACATGTCTATGTAGTAAATCTTGAAATCAGGTAGACTGATTCCTCCCACTTTATTCTTATTTTTTAAAATAATTTTAGCTAACCTGGTTCCTTTGCCTTTCCTTTCCTCATAAGCTTTAAAATTCTTCTTTTTTTTTTTTTTTTTGAGACAGAGCCTCAAGCTGTTGCCCTGGGTAGAGTGCTGTGGCATCACAGCTCACAGCAACCTCCAACTCCTGGGCTCAAGTGAGTCTCTTGTCTCAGCCTCCCAAGTAGCTGGGACCACAGGCACCTACCATAATGCCTGGCTATTTTTTGGTTGTAGTTGTCATTGTTCTTTGGCAGGCCCAGGCTGGATTCAAACCCGCCAGCTCTGGTGTATGTGGCTGGCACCTTAGCCGCTTGAGCTATAGGCACCGAGCCAAATTCTTTTGTCCTTTTTCTATAAGAAAAGTTACTAGAAGTTTGAAAGGAACGATATTAAACTTCTACATCAATTTGAGAGAGAAGTGGAACTTTGACTGTGTTCGGTTTTCTGATCTATGAACATGGTCCGTGTGGCTTCGTTTATTTAAATCTTCGATTCTTTCATCGGTGCTGTGTAATTTTCAGCCTATAAGTCCTGTACGTGCTCTGTTAGATTTATGTCAGAGTATTTCCTTTACATGGAGCAATTGTACATGGTATTTTAGTTTTTTTAGTTAGATACCTACATATTCTTTGCTGGTATATAGAAATATAATTGGTTTTTGTACATGTATATCAATCCTATGATTGTATTGTTATTTATATCCTTTTTGTGGTTTCCTTAGGATTTTCTATGCAGATTGTCATGTTATCTTCAAATAGGGACAGTTTCATGCCTTCCATCCAGCATGTTTGACTTTTATTTCCTTTAATTATCTTATCGCGTTGACCAAAGCTTCCCACATTGTTAGTTAAGAGTAGTGGGACTCTTCTATTTTTTTATTTTCTGATTTTAGAGGGGAAGAGTCAGTCTTTCACTATGATGTGTAATATTAGGATCCTGTAAATGCTTTTGATCAGGTTGAAGAAGTGACCCTGTGAGGAAACTCCCCTCTAATTCCAACTTTTCTGAGAGGTTTTTTTTTTTTTTATCATGGATGAGTGTTGAATTTTATCAAATGCTTTTTCCATATCAACTGTTACGATTATATAATTTTTATTCTTAGCCTGTGAATATGGTAAAGTGATTGATTTTTGAATATTGAGCTAGATTTTCATCCCTAGGATAAATCCCACTTGGACACAGTACTTAATTATTTTCATATATTGCTGAATTTCTTAATATTCTGCAAGATATTTTTGCATTGACATTCACAAGCAAATATTTACTTGTAGTTTTCTCTTTTTTGGTATTGTCTTTGCATGGTTTCTGGTACCAAGGTAACACTACCTTATAAAATGATTTTGGAAGTGATTTTTAAATCTTCTATTTTCTAGAAGAGATTGTACAGAATTGTTTTTAATGCTTGTATTTATGTTTGATAGAATTCTCCAGTAAAAACATACATGGGCCTAGAGATTGGGGAAGGAAATTTTTAAGTTATGAATTAAGTTTCTCTTGTCTTTTTAACTGATACTTGTACATTTATATTTAATATAATTATTGCTATCTTACAAGCTAAGCATGGATATTATTTTTGTGTCTGTTTATTCTGTTTTTCATTTATCTATTTTCTTTTTTCCTATGAATTACTTGAATTTATTAGAATCCCACTTTTATACATATCTAGTGCTTTTGAATGTATCTCTGTGTGTAACTAAACAAGATCTCTTCCTATAAGTCTAGCTATTTTATTGTATGCTCATAATTTATCAGTCTGTTGACATATCACTACTTTACCAGTTTGTGTGAAGTATAGAGACCTTGTTTTCCTTTATATCTCTGTCCTCCTGCATTTATAATTATCTTACATATTTCCTGTATACTCATTTAGAAATAGTTACTCATTAGAAAAAGTTGTAACAGTGTTACAACTTTTGCTTCAACCACCAAACTAACTTAGATAACTCAAATAGAGAAAGAAAGCTTATTTTCCCCATAATTTTGCGTATTGTGTTCTTTCTTCCTTCCTGATGTTCCAAGATTCTTTCTTTTATTGTTTCCTTTCTCTTTAGCCAACTATTTGTACTTTGAGAGCAGGTTTGCTGCTAACAAACGCTCACTTTCCCTCATCTGAAGACATCTTGATCTGCCCTTCCTTCCTGGAGGACGTCTTTGCTGGTGATGAGGTTCAGACCAACCATTCTTCTCTTTTGGCACTTTTTATGTTTCACCCTTTCTTTCTGGCCTCAGTAGTTTCTGATAAAAAATCCGCTGTCTTTGAATTGTTTTCCCTGTAGATAAGGTATTGTTTTTTCTCTAGCCATTTTCAAGATTTTTTCTTTATCTTTTGTTTTCAGAAGTTTAATTGTGTGTTTTGGAGTGGATTCCTTTGGCTTTATTCTGTTTCTGGTTTGCTAAGCTTCTTAAACCTTAAGTTTATGTCTCTCATCAAAGTTGAGAACTTTTCAATCCTTATTGAAAAGGATTGTTTTTCAGCCCTACCCTTTTGGCTATCTTGTTCGTCTCCCAGGCCCCTCAGGCTTTGTTCATTTTTTCTTAGTGTATTTTTTCTTGGTATTTCATGTTGGGCAATTTCTATCGTTGGATCCTCCCGCTCACCGGCTCACCAGCTCTGTCTCCTCTGTTTTGCTTTTTAAGCTTACATACTAAGTTTTTTATTTCATTTATGCATTTTAGTCTTAATTTCCTTATCTCTTATTTCTTTGCTGAGCCTTTCCCATTTTTATGAGTTTGAAATCTCTTAGTGATTATTTATTGGCGCATTTCTACATCAGTTGTTTTAAAATCTTGGTCAGAAAATTCTAACGTCTCTGTCTTCTTGATAGTGGGATCTATTGATTGACTTTTTAAATTTGAGATCTTCTTGGTTATTGGTATGAACGTGATTTTTGTCTGAAACTTGGGCATTTTCAGAATGAAGTTATATGCCTCTATTAGGGGTATCCAGCCCATAGCCTGTGGGCCACGTGTGGATTGTATGGGGATTGTTTTGCTTATTTGTGGTCATGGATATCAAGAAAATTATGCATGGATCCTGTTTATTTCTCTTTTGCTCATCAGCCTTTGTTAGTGTCTGTGTATTTAATGTGTGACCCAAGACATCTAACTCTTCTTCTTTCAATGTGATGCAGAGAAGCCAAAGGTTGGACACCCCTGCTTCTAACTGTTAAATAAATCTTCTGTTTTAGTTGATTTCTCTGACACTTGCTGCTCCCTCAGTGAAATCCCGCTTCCTGACTGCCAGATGGAGACACAAGTACCAGCCTCCCTCTCTTCCTATCTGGATCCTGGGAGTCCTCACTGCTGCTGGGTGGAGATAGGGGTTGTCACTCTCAATGAGGTGTCTAGTGACACCACTGTGTAGGTGGCCTTGTTAGCACGAGGCAGTGGTGCAGGACCTGAGTCTCCACCCTGCTGCCTCTAACAACACCCAGCAGGGAGGGCCTACTCCATCACTGCTAGTAGAGGTGCAGGCTGGCACTCTGCGGTCTCCATGGGGACTGTGTGGGCTTGGGGGCTCTATCTCACCCTCTCTGACACCATCTTGATGGGGGCACAGGGATGCCTTGTCATAGTGTCAGGAGCATGGAGGGCTGTGTCCCCTCTTAGCTTTGGTGGCATGGGTAGGGTGGGACTGCAGTTTTTTTCTCTTATATTTGGCCAGAGTAGAAAAGACTTTGTGTAAAAGTTTGCTTTCTTTCTAGGCTGCCTTTCCTAATCCTCCGGCTGGAGAGACCAACATGGGTTCTTGTTTTTCTTTTATGCACCCACTGGCATTTTTGGTTGTTGACATTTCATCTTCCAATCTGGGATCTTATGAAGCAAAAAGAAATTCCGGGGATCCCACGGCTGTGCTCCCCCTTGGTCCTGGCTCCCTGGGTAGTCTGCCTTCTTCTCTCCACCTCTCAGAGCCTTCACGATTTTCTGTGTAACATCCACGGTCTGGCTTGTGGCTTTGGAAGATGAATGGAGTGAATGACATCTACTCCACGCCCTCAGAAACAGCAGTCCAGGTCTATCTTTTTATTCGCTAAAAAGCTTAAAAAATGTCCCAGAGTGTTTTATTACAAAGTAATCATTAGGTGTAGAATCCGAGGAAGTTGCCTTCACCAGTGACCAGAGACCACAAATAACATTTGGAAGTAACTTAGGCATCAAATCACTGCTGTGTTAGAAAACAGAGACCTCTAGCTCTCTGCTAAAACAAGAGATGCACCCCGATCCCTTGGCGAGGCCATTCGTGTGTGTTGAGACAGATCCTCCCAGAAGCTTACCAGATGTTTTTGTTGTTCTGTTCTTTGCAGAGGCCCATTGTGTGTTCAAGAACCCTGGCTCATGGGAACTATGGGTTATAACAAAACTCTTCACGCAAAGTTGTTCATGACTTGGTGTGTTCTACTTTTAGTGATATTTGCATTTTAGCAAAAGGGCCACCACAAAAAGAGCAAGGTTTAGCCAAAGAATGGACCTCACACACCATGTTTTCCACCCTCAACGTGTGATTTTTTTCAAGAAGGGAGAAAAGATTTACTAGAATTCTAAAATTTGCAAAAATTGGTAATCCCTTTCAAAGTCATATTTAAGCCTTGGAGGTGGTGTACAATTTTTTTGAAAGATGTGGCTGTGAGTTCATATCATTACTTTCTGTGTATTTTTCGTAAAGACTTTTCTATGTGAGAAATTTATGTGTGGGGAGGAGTATTACCTTCTGCATGACTGAAAAACATCAGCCTGGAACAAAAGAAGAGGGATTGGTTGTTCAGGGGATCCCCATGGTCAGGGCTGTTGTAACTTGAAGCCTCCCTCCTGTGCACGGAGGCCTGGACTGCTGCAAACTTTTACAGCAAGTAAGAGAGTGGCTCTCGGCTCCCAGAAGCCTGGTCGGGTCCCTGGTCTGGTTTTTGCTTGTAATATTGCTTCAGTGACTTCCTAACCCTCATTTTCTTATCTGTAAGGCGGATGGTATAATATTACCCATCTCATGGGAGATAATTCACATACACTGCACGGCACAGACTCAGTAAATGTTAGGTATCAAGAGTTAAAAGTCGTTAATTACTGAGATGTTTTTCTCACTCGCGCAGTGTGTGGTTTGGGGATACGGCATCAGCGCTGTGTTGCCTTTCTGGAGAAGTACTCTGTGAGAACGAAGAGCTACAAGTCTTTGAGGACGTGAGGGAGGCTTGTGGTCTTCTTTGCCTGAGGACCCCGTCCACCTGCTGTGCCTTCTCTGACGGCTGAGTCAGAGCACAGACATCCTTTACGGCTGTGAAAATGTTGGACTGCTATAGAGGGCGTGTACATCTTGCTTCTCTCTCTTCTGACCAATAATCGCAACATGGCTGCTTCGGTGCAAAGAGACATGTGCCAGGAAGCACAGATCAAAGTACCTTGGGAAGAAGTGTCTAAGCCACCAGTGGAGGGGAGCATGGCAAGAATTGTTCTTGAGCTGATAATTTTGTCACCAGGAGCTAATTTTTCAAAACACTAGTTGTTTTTAAATTATTTGGAAATAAAGTGGGTTTATTGCTTTCTCCACGCCCTGTGCCTGCATTCCAGAGTGTCTGTGTTGCCAAAGCCTTGATATCAGATAAATGGAGACCCAGCTTCAGCAAACTGGGTTAATAGGAGCTCCAAAGGCAGCAGCTTTGTGTTTCATAAAAATCTGGAACTGTGAGAAAGCCAGAGAAAGCATCTGGAGCCTGCCCAGGACCCTGGGGTGCCTTGGAGTGGCGCTGACTCCCCTCCTCCCGCCTCAGGATAGGGGAGGTCGCAGAGAGCAGCCCCAGCCCTCCGGGATGGGCAGGTCTTTCCAAGGTATTAGGTGTCTTGAATCCATAGGTGTGCCTTTGGTAACCTCAGTTCGCTGAGCTCAGCAAACCACACAGTGTCAGGAGACAATAAATGTTTGCTTAGGTGGATTTAATGCAGTTGAGTTCAGAGCGAGAGAAACTCAGCTCCTTTCCTTCCAGGGAAGGAGAAAGGGAGGACATTCTCGTTTTCTGAGGACTGTTCACGCACCAAGGGGAAGAGGGTGGCATGTGGTTGGCACGGCAAAGAACAATGACGCATCAGGAGCCTGTGCTTGTCACACCCCCAAGCCTGGGCCCTGTCCAGGGAGAACTACCACCAGGACTCCCCAACTGGGATTCTTTTACCCTGTTTGGGAGAGAGGCAGAGCTGCCCAGTGGCCAGCTCCAGGCTGGGCAGTTCAGACATGGGCACTGGGTTTCCACAGCTGCGAAGTGCAGTGGCGCCTGAGCCCCGGCGCAGAGGCTGTCAGCGTCCCCTAGAGTGATGTTGTCTTCCCAAATGATTTCCCTGTGAATAATAACCAAGGGCGGGTAAAGGTGTGAGCCCACAAATCTCACTTGGCGATGTCTTTCTTTCTTCTCTTCTCTTCTCTCTCTCTCATCTATTTATATTTATCTATTTCTATCTAGCTATCTATCTATGAGAAAGAGAGAGAGAGGACAGAGTGAGGACCCTGAGGGTGGGAGTGTCCTCACTATTTGAGGTTTCCACATTGTTGATTTTGCCATCTTACCCTGAGGATAATATTTGACAGGAAAACATTACGTAATGGAAAACGACTCGGGTAAAGTACGCTAACGTCCGGTCGCCTGTGTCACACTCAGCCTTATCTCTCTTTCCCACTCCGCTTACTATTTTCCTTTTCTATTCTAAACACCTAGTTAATTTTAGGGGTGATGCTGGGCCCTCCTCCTGCCACACCCCGGGGAGATGCCCACTTGGGCTTTTCTCCCCTTTGCCCTCGTGCAGAGCTGTTGGCAGGATGGTAGCAGCCACTTTGATGAGTCTGTCCTGTATGAGCACCTGCGGGTCATAGTCACGGCAGAATGTTACAGTTTCAACCTGTTTGAGGCCATTAGCATTTAATTGCCTGAGTTGGCTGTTTATAAGTTGATACTGCTGAGGTTTAGGACACCTCAATGATGATTCCAGATACTAAAACTTACCACTTTGAAAATGCCCTCCTGGGCCTGGGGAGCTGTGCTGGGGCAGGGCTGCGGCCCCTCACACTGCCCGTGCAGTGGCCACAGGGGCCGGGTGGGCAGACGGCCTGGTTCTGGTTCTGAGGTCTGCTATTTCTTTCCTCTGCCCCTTCTCCCAAAATTACTTCTGCAAGCCCTGCCAGTTTGGGGAGTGGGGGGTCCACTTCTGCTGGCTTCCTCCCTGTCCCCCTTTCCGTACTGTCTCTGACTCCTCCAGAAGATGAGCGCTTGTTGCCAGAGCATGTTTTAACCTGCTTGGTCTCTCCAGCCCCTAGAACAGGCCTGACCCAAGTAGGTGCTCCATAAAATGAAGGAATGAAGGCAGCAACAGCATGGATTTTTAAAAATGGGTAACAAGCAGTCTCTGCTGAGACCCTCACTAGCTCCACAAGGCAGCTCTTTCATTGCAGAGTCGATGATGCGCCTCGTTAGGAGGTAAACTTGGCTACCCCACAGCTGGCACCATTTTCCTCCTTGTTGCCTTTTTGAAACAACGGAGCCATGGACGCCTCTCGTGTGCTTATAGGCAGGAATACCCCGACCAATATCCACTTTTCCTCCGAGGAAGACCTGTCATTGTTCCCTGTCCCCTTCTCCGATGCACCACATCCTTTACTTAGAATGTACCACCCGGCCCTGGACACAGGTCTCCAGCATGGCCTGACCGGGGGCCAGGCACTGTCATGGTCCACACGTGCTGGCCACCCTGCCACCCACAGTCCTACCCAGGTACCCACAGAGTGCATCTCCAGGTCGTCTCAGCCAGACCAACCTGCCTCTGTGATCACACTTCTATCCCGAGTCCCTTCCTGAATTTTCTACCACAATAAATGAGCTGGAAGAGAACTGAGCTCCCCCTTTTCCTGTCACTCCTGAAGAACAGGTGCAAGCATGTTCCCCAAGCAGCCAGCCCCTCCTCGCTCGCGTCCCCAGGTCTTCATCTGAGGGCCCCGTCCTCTTGCCTGACATCACCTGTGCCTCCTAAAAAGAAATTCTCCACACCATCCCTTTAGGAAATACAAGTGAGGGAGGAGGAGGAGGGAAGCGTTGACCAGGTGCACCAGCAAGGTGCCCCCAAGCCTTGCCCCATCCCACTGTGACTCGCGCTGTCCCACTCTGAACGTGGAGCAGGAGAAAGCTGTGAGCCCTCTTTACTTCCCCCAATCTTTTCCTCATTTCTCGTTCTTATTTCCTCATTCCCCCTTCCTGGCCCCCTGTGAAGTCTCCTGTTGCAGAGGTGGAACACCTGTTTAAAAGAGGAATGGAGCCGGACAGCACAGAGGGTAGAATGGAGGCGCCCCATCCTCAACTTGGGCAGCGTCTGATGCGTATTAGCAAAGTCCAGAGCAAGCTGGATGCTGAGATCCCACTGGGTTCCCAGATCCTGCTGGTGGCTAAGATCGCGCTGGGTTTTACACCAACTTTTTGTGGCACAGGTTTTTACTGAACTTGTGTCCCTGATAGGTCTTTTGTGTGTGCTTGGGCAAATTGCCATTTGAGGCACAAATTCAGCGTTAGAAATCTGTCATTTTGCTTAATATAACTTAACAATTGAAGCATTTAAAGCCTTGGATTTGATTCTGGCAACAATTTGGATTTAATATGTAAACAAAGTTTTCATTTGTTATGGGATATGAGTTGATGAAAGTGTTTATAGCCAGCCCTCCTTTCTGTGGGTTCTGCAGCCTTGGATTTGATCAACGGTAGATTGAAGATATTCACAAACTGCCCCTGTACTGAATATGTCCCGGCTTTTTTCTTGTCATTATTCCCTAAGCAGTATAGCCTAGCATAACTAGAACTATTTACATAATATATTGGATTCTGTATTATAAGAAATGCAGAGATGATTTAAAGTATCCTGGAACATGTGTGTGGGACCTATGCAAATACTACTCCATTTTTTGCCAGGGACATAACCATCGGGGATTTTGGTATTGAAAAGGGAGCCACCCTGGGGCCAGCACCTGTCGACCCTGAGGGGTGACTGTCCTTAAAGAACTCCTTTCACTCTATGTGTTTATACTTTGTTAATAATTTCCAGGGTGACTGCTTTGTGATCAGACTATGTGCAGTGTAATGACTTTTATAAAGGTTACAATTTCTTTGTGAGTGGGATGCTATGTGTTATAATTTTAAAATAAATGCTTGAAAAATAATTCACTTTTTTGGCGATGGAGTTTGAAATAGACCTACTCACTGGTGCTCACTATTGAACTCATTCAGACCCACATCCTTGGTTTCCTTTTTGTTCATTTGAACTGCCCAAGACTGGTAAATTCTGTTATTCAAGTAACATTGTTTGTTTGTTTCTCTTTAAGTTACTAGTAGTTTTTCATTTGTGTATTTTGGTCTTGACTCTCCAACTTGCAGCTTTTTGACCTTATTTCTGACAGATTGCCCCTCGTTGGTGCGAAGTGTGATTGTCTTCTTACTGTTTTCCTTTTTATGCTCTGAATTCTGTTTTTACACTAATATTACAAATGCCATTTGCTTATTATTTTCCTTTAACTAATACATTTTTTACTATCCTTTTATTTATATACATAGTATATAATATCCAGTATTTTTGAGGGATGTTTCCTATAAAATGGATTCAGATTTTTTTGACTCACTTTGAGATTATTATTCCTAGAGGGAAGCTTAAACAACTTACATTTTTTAGGTCAAAACTGAAGTACATTTGTTTTATTTCTGCCACCTTTTTAGGTTATCTGTTTTATATTAGTCTTGTTATTTCTTTTCTTTTGAAAACATTGATAGATTTGCCTAACTGAAAAATGTCTTCATATATATGTCAAAAAAGCAAAGCACTTTAAGAAAAAATTAAAAAAAAGTGATCAATGGGAAAAAATATTTGCAATGTATACATATACTGGCAAAAGATTCATGCTCTTAATCATTCAGGAGCTCTTCCAAATCACCTAAAATTAGGGATAAAGGTCAACTGAATTGTGGGAAAAGTTTATGAGCAGACACATCTTTAAAATGGAAAAACAAATGTTCAATAAATATATAAAATCACTCAAACTCACAAATCAGAAGGGAAGCATAATTCAAAGTAATGATGTATTAGCATTTTTAACCTATCAAACCGGTTGACCTTTTATGATAAAATGTGAAGTTTGTGTGGATTTGAGTAAAGTGAGAACTCTCACAAACAAATTGAAACATTGAGGGGTAATGTTGAAATATATATCAAAAGCCAGAAATATTTACTCTCTGATTTTTCTATGAAATTCACAAACTTATCATAGAAAACAAAATTATTTTTGAAAATAATGCAAAGTATGTTCAAAAGTTTGTGCATGATGATGTTAATATTTGATATTTAAAACAATAACATATTAAAGAAAAAATTAAAATTTGGTTACGTAAAACATGATAAATTCATAAGCTGTAACATGAGGCCTCCATTAAAACCATGTTTCAGAGAAACGTTTAATAGTCACAAAATATTTTGTATGAGTGTTGCATTTGAAAAAGCTCACGAATAGTGCAGAGCTAGTTTGTGCTTGTGTATACATTGGTTTACACCTCTGTACACACAGGCTTTGAGATTAAAAAAGAGGCTGGAAAGACACAACCCCTGTTAACACCGAGGTGACTTTCAATATTGCCTTATAATTTCTAAGGGTTTTCAAATTCTCAAGAACAAACGTATTATTTATAGTCATAAGAGAAAGACAGCTCTAAAAATCGAGTGGGTCCATTTCTAAGCCCTGGGGACTGACCGCTGGCTTACACATGATGACCTTCAGTCTGGGGCTAACAAACCAGCCATATTGTCCCAAGTGTGCAAAGTCCTGTTGTCATCATGCCCGAGGGATAGTCATGGAGATACGGCAAGATTCCTCATAAAACCCAACTTTATTTTGGTTACCAGAAAGTAACAGAGGCTCATTTAGTATGAATTCCCTTAGTGGTCTTGGGATTAGTTGTCAGTATTCATAAGCTTCTTTTTAAATGACAACCTCTCTTAATATAAGGAGGTTTCCAATGAAATAACAGGCATGGTTCACTGAACCTCAGCTGCCTGCTTTATATACTTTATCTCCTATAATTCTCACAGCCATTGCCACAATCCTAGAACTGAGAAAATTAATGTGCAGTGTGAATAGGAAGGGAACCGTGGTCACATGGAGTTAAAGACAGGCGCAGAGCCTGCCTCTGCCTCTCAGTCTTACCCTCCTTCTAATATATCCACTTAATTAACCACAAGATCGATGTGAATTTTTATACTAAGGCTGCTCCTCTCACGTAGAATCGAAATATCTTGAGGGGGCATGAAGTCGATTTCTCACCAAATGGGATCTTCACCGACGTCGTCGCTGCAGACCCACAGGCCTTGTCCACACGGCTGCTGCAGTCTGAGAACCAGCCTTGCGGTCCCCATGGCTGGTTCTGTGACAAGGGAAGGGGCATTCCTGCTGGGACACAGGTGGGATCCCAGCCAAGACACTGGAGAAACCGCGCCCCAAGTGGGTTTTACACCTTCTCTATCCCGAGCTTTGTCTCTGCAGTCACACGTTAAGAAGGTTGGCAGCTCTGGTCCTGTGCAAGGCCTGCCTCGTGCGGGGTCTGTCTCCAGCTCCCAGCCACCGCCCAGGCAGCATCTCTGAGGACCGGGGTGCAGGCGCGGTGAGAACGGCTGCCAGACCCAGACCCAGGCCTCTCTCTGCCGTTTACGCTCTGTCTGGTCTTGGCAAAACACACAACTTCTGGGGTCTAATCCTGTTTCCTTCAATGAAACTGGAGCAGTCCCTACCTCAAAGGTTGTCCTGGAGATTACGAGAGTTGGTTCTCCCTCCCGTTTTGCCTACAGTTTCCTGCCCTTGTTAACCTGAGTGTCCTAGTGTGGGTGTCACTATGGGGCCCTGCCTGGTGGCTCCCTGCTGGGTCTCTAATCTGTGCAAAAGCAGCCAGAGGATGTGCTCCAAAAAGCTGGTAGTCTGCATGCACACACGTGCACAAACATACACACATACACAACCTTATACACGTGCACACACATACACCTACACCCCAACACGCAGGCCCTGAGGTGGTGAAGCCGACAGTCACTTCGAGTCGCGTGAACAGGACTATTATTGCTCGTCAGAGATGAGAGAACTGTGGGCTGGAAAGAAGGGCCTCGAATATTCTGATGAGGGAGGGAAGGGAGGCCAGCGGCTGGCCCACCTGTTTATCTTACAAACACTCTGGGCACCGCCTTTGAGCTGAGTGCAGCAGGGAGAGGGGGACGAGGCCTGTGTCCCACAGGACTCACAGTCTGGTGGCAGGGAGGGTACAGGCGCGGGGACTGGGGCGCTGTGTGGAGTGTACAGGAGGCGGGCGGAGGGCCCAGCCCTGCCGGGGGAAGCAGGTGCAGTGGCCGTGGGTGTCTGTGTTGCTCATACCTGCAAATCTGAGTCTCGGGTATGAACAGAAACTTGCTCAGCTCTGCAGCAGCCTCCATTGCCTGCATGGCCATCTGTGTCTCCTGGAGGGTCTCAGATACACTGTGATCTTAAAACACAGATGAGGCACTGCTACTCGGCCCCAGGCCTGGACAGCTCCTCAACCCTGCCCTGCCCTCAGATCTCAGGCAAATCAGTTTATTTTTCTGAGGTTTAGTCGCCTCCCATTTTGCGTGGGATCGTAAATATGTTAAAGCTTGTTGGGAGGATTAAATGAGACACCTTCCTAGCTCATCTCAAACCTCTCACTATGCTGGTTTCCTTCCCCTTCAGCTTGGGAGGAAAGTTCCTCGCTGCCCCGCGGCTCAGGGCAGAGCCTGCATCCCGGTCCCTTCGGCTGGTGATGGAGAGATTGCAGCGTCCAGGGCGGGTCGGCTGCGGGGCCAGTGCAGGCCACAGATAGACCTTCGCCAACAAGCTGCTGGCCTGATGGTTTAGAATTTCTGAAATTCAGTGGAGTTATCTTTGACAGGCAAATAGAATCTGAGTTATTTCAAATTGTACTCCCTTTTGTTTAAAATCATATACCAATACCGCTTAGTTATAATTTATTTTTTTCCTGAAAATTCTCCAACCAATTTAACTTTGTTCTATTTGCTGAATGATAGTCAAAGCATTTTTAATATCTAAAATATTATATTTTAATCTTAAAAGGGATAAACAGAGACATTTACTTAGGAGAGAAAAACAGGGCATTTTCCAATCCGACAGCTCATTCTTTGTTTTAATAGAAAGTGGCTCTTCCTCATCCTTGGTCAGAGTGAGTTACAGAGAGGAGAAATCAGTGCATCTGCTTTCTAGAAATTATTTTTTTTGGTTATGCTGTTTAGTTACACATTTATGAGAAGTATAACAATTAGTGTGATGTTTCATCTGTGAGTTACAGTGTTTTATTACTTTCCAAGGTTCTTTTTCTTTGCAAATTATGGTGGATGGAAGGAGATGAAATTTGGTTTTCAATCATTGTACTCACGATTCTTTTTTACTTCGTAACTTTGCCTCTTGGAATTTGGGAATTCCTGAATAAGCTCAGGTATAAGGTGGCTGCTACAGCTCTATCTGCTAGATTTAAAAGTTTCCTGAGCATTGAGTAGGGAGCCTTGTTGGGATTGAGTGAAGTAATCACATCATCATTTTGGTGACCTTTCTTTCCTGGGAAGATACTAATTTCCCTCTCCATGGGTAAGAATGCTCTGCTGGGCGTTCCTGGCTTAACACAGGAACTGGGAAAAAATACCCTGTGACCACTGGTGTTAGTATGTCGTAGTCAAAAAAGTGAAGTTGGGACATTCAGCTGACACATTGGCCACTGGAGCGAGCCTTTGTTTTATCTAGTGGGGCTGCTAGACAGTACAGATCTTGGGGCATCCTAGTCATTTCCTTCTGCTTAGGGTCGAAGTGTAGAGCTGGTGCAAATGCCCTGCTGGGTGAAGGTGGTTTGGGCTTCTGTTCGCAAAGAGCAGCAGGCTGAAGAGTGCTGGCCATCCTAAAGATGCTTCACTCGGAAATGTGTGGGCTTTAGTGTATATAGTCTGAAATGTAAAATAGTCTGAGCTTAGAGTGAGAAATTTTAGTATTTTAGTCTATAAAGTCAAAACACGTCTTTGAGCAAGCTGAAAGCATAATGGTTAGCTTAGTAAATAGCTGTCGGCTGGCTGGTGCTGGTCGCCAGTTGGTGGAATTTCTAGTAAGATGTGAGGACATCGGGCAGGGCACGTGCATAGTCAGAAAACACCTCCCTCCTTTAAGACCAGAGCGCCCCCCGTTCGGCCTGTGTCCACCCACTGTGTTCCCCACTCTCCCTCTTTCAACAGCCTGCCCAGCTGTGAGCCAGCCCCCGGGGTAAGGCTCACATTCCTCAGCTTTCCCTGGGCTCCGTGCTGGGGCCATTCCCACCCCCTCATGCGGGGCATGAGATTTTTAGCTGCTGCGGGAAATGTTGGAAATGGAGCAGTAACAGCATGGATTTCAGAAGCCTGTGGAGTCAGGTTCTGAGTGAGTGTGGGACGTCAGACTTTCCCAGTTCTCTTTCCATTTCTATTCTTTTAATTTCCCTGGTTGAGAGGCTGGTGATGTTCAGAGATTTGATACCCACCAGCTGGTTTCTGCTCCTGTACTCCAGGGAGTTTGGGGAACGTGGATGGGATATGGTACCTTCTATTTTCATCGGAAGACTTTAGAGAACTGTGTTTTGACTGCCAAAAATATGTTAAACAGCACATGCTGGTATTCACTGAGTTCTGACTGTGTGTGAGGCAGCCATTATTTCTGCCGTCCCAGGGCTTCCGTTCAGCATCCTCGAGTAGGTGTGAGCACCGGCCTCCTTAGCCTCACCACTAAGCTTAGCAGTGGACGTGGGAGCTCTGGGTGCTGACAGCAGGGCTAAATCATCAGAATGAAAAATACTAGGAGGATGAGAGTGATAGGGACAGAGAGGAAAGGAAGATACAAAGAAATGTGAGCTTTGTGAGGACGGGGAGGTGTCAGCACCCCTCGTGAAGTGAGCTGCTTGGTCGCCAGACCACCTGCCTCCACGGCACCCGCTGCTCATGGTTGGTTATGATACACCAGGAAAGTCAAAGGCCAGATCCCGTCCCCACCTCACCCACCCAGGCTGGTATCATCGGTATTGGCCAGTAACCTGGAGTCAGACTCAGTCAAGTGGCCAGAGAAAGCAGGATTTCTGATCACCACTCCAGACTATCCTTTCCTCTTTTACGGTTCCTTATAAAGCCATTTGTGCTGACCTGTGCATTGGTAAGTGCCAACTGGAGTCAACTCATTTGAGAGGAAAATGATTTATGATTACAATTTGGCTGGAAGGCTTCTTTATTGCTGCTACCCTGAATCAAGAATAAGAATTACCAGGACCAAAGGTTGCAATTTCTCACCTGTGTGGGAAAGATATTTAGAGGTTTTGCTGTATCCCAGTAGGTGGTATCTCAGGACACATCCGAATAGCCATTGCTTGGACTTTCCCTGATCCCACACTGGCTTTGTACATAACTCATCCTCCCATTAAACACATTTCTCCACAGATTTTCCCTTTTCTTCAGAAAATCTCTTCTGGTCTGTCTGGGTTATGTGTTGCCCTATTTATTTTGTGTGTGGGTGGTTTTTGCGACTCTTCCTGGCTCAAAACTTGACCAGCTGAGTCCAAATTTTCAGGCCTGAGCAAAATGGAAATGCTTACCCATTGGCGCATGCACCTGTCTCCCATCCAGAGTCTCTGTGAATGTGCCTATCTGTGGCTGTGTAGCTCAGGAGACCGGCTGGGGCTGACAAGGCCTCGGCGGTGGTTTTGATACGTGGATACCAGGCCACACACGCGTCCTGCAGGTCTGACTGCACCCACCACATGCTGCGATACAGCATGGCCCCGGTCCTGGAGGGCCTCATGAGCGCACCAGGGTGACTCTGAATAGATCTGTCATCATAAAGAAACTCAGTCATAAGCCTCCTTGACAAGGACTCTCGTCTTGGTCATAGCAGCTTCTTAGCATATCAAAACGGGTGCCTAAGTATGTGGTAGCTGCGTCTGCAAGTTTTTAAAGTGAGAAATTGACAGGTCTTGGCTAGTCCCAGAAAGTAGACTAAGCAAAACCACCGTGGTGCCAGCACACGGGTGGAGTTTCCATAAGAGTTCGGCTACTGCTGCCTGTTTCCTGCCTCTGCAGCCATGGAAAAAAACAGAGTCTGCAGTTTTCTTCATAGACCATTGTAGAAATGACCTTGCATGCTCAGGATGGGAAAACCCAAAGAACCTTGCTGAGGAGCCGCCTCTGGTCTTGGAGAAACCAGTCGTTCTGCCAACATCATGGGCTGAGCATGTGTCTCATAGCCCACTGCCCTGTGGGATGGAAGGGAACAAACAAAGGAAAGACATCAAAACATGTCAAGAAGAAGACACACAAACGTAAGCAGATCTACTTACCTAAACAGGCTTGGACCCCAGGAGCCGAGTGGCCCCACAAGGGACACCTTCCTGTGTGAAGTGATTCTTGAGCAGAGTTTTGGGGGAGCACAAGACCTACTGTGCATTAAATAGCAGGAAGAATATTTCAGCAGGGGAGTCAGAGGGGAGAGGGGTTTGCAGGTGGGTTGCACAGCGAGAGTGCAAAGTGCAAGTCGTGAAATGTGGTCACAGATTAGTATCCTGCCAGTGCCGGTGTCTGTCCCACCCTGAAACCAACAAACAGAAACCTCTTCTCAAACTCACAAGCCTTTGTAGCTGGTGCCCTCGGCCAATCGTGAGGACTGTGCACTTGCGCCTCGTTCTACGCTTTCTGCACGTGATAACATCGTCTGTCTGAGCCTTGTGGCCCTGATCTGCCTTGGACAGTGAAATAAGAGTGAAGTGGCCGTCTGGCTCCAGGGAAAGAACTTCACTGCAGACCCGAAGCGTGGCCATGCTCTCACTCTCTCTTTTTTCTTTTTTGTTGCAGAGATTACAAACACATGTGTGAGGTAGAGCCTTCCTGGTCCTGGGCCCTGTGTGGCTCTGATAAACAAAGACCCCTGCTGACCTGCATTGAACACGTAGCACATTAGAAAAAAATGTGGGGGGGCCTGTGTTGTGGGAGCCACTAACTTTGAGAGTGCTTGTTTCTGCAGCGTGTAAGCCCGTCCTAGGCTACCAGTGCTGGGCTCACATTTTCTCCACACATGGCTTTTATTTCACTCTTCGACTCCCTCCACTCTGATTTCTGCCCCAACCCTGTCATGAAACTTTCACAGCGGCCACCGAGCTGCTGTAGGCAATGATGCTGTCACACTGTTGGCCATGGCTGTCCTGAGAAGCTTTTCTCCCTGGGCTTCTGTGACATCTATCAGTCTTGGGAGTCACCTTCTAGATCACCGATTATGTGTTTTAGGTATAAAACCCCCCAATTGCTTTTACTTTCCCAGGTTTTTGCTTGCTTGTTTGGAGACAGTCTCACTCTCACCTGTGTAGAGTGCTATGGGGTTGTCACAGCTCACAGCAACCTCAAACTCCTGGGCTCAATTGATCCTCTTGCCTCAGCCTCCTGAGTAGCTGGGACTACAGGCTCCTGCCGTGATGCCCAGTTAGTTTTCTTTTCTTAGGAGATATGGGGTCTCACCCTTGCTCAGACTGATCTCCAACTCCTGAGTTCAAGTGATCCACCTGCCTGGGCCTCCCAGAGTGCTGGGATTACAGTGTGAGCCACCATGCCCAGCCTGGTCCCCCAGTTTTTGACAGATCTGTATGTAACCAACATGCCGATGACTTGATGTGCACTGCTACTCAGCACACAGATGTGTGAAGAGAAAGGCCTCTGAAAGCAGCGCGTCCACAGTTGAGTTTGTCTCTCTTCCCAGGCCTCGTTATTCTTCGAGTCACAGAAACACTAATGGGAAGTGTATTCCGCCCCACCCTCGGAATAGCCCTGCAATCCGGTTTGTGACCAGGTGGTTTGATAATTGTTCTGAATCTCATCTTCCCTTATCTTTCTTCCCACATTCCTCTCCATGCAACCCACGGTCGTATCTAAGTGCTCATCACCTCTCTTCCAGGTCCCACCAACAACTGCTGGATTAGTCTTCCTATATTAATCCATTCTCATGGCACTGCTGGAGAAATCTTTCTAAAATATAAAAACTTTCATATTTCTTTCCTCTTACTTAAAATTTTTGATGTAACCTCATTACATTAGAGTTAAACTCTCTGCAGGGTTCTTAACCAGCTATCCTGGACCTAACAGTCCCGTCCTGTCACCAAGCTGTTCTGACGTCAGTTCCCTGAACCCTGCATGATCTTCCTCAGCCCGTGCCTTGACATCTGCCCTCTTCTGCATGTAGACTTTCTTTGGTGAATGTCCACTTTTTATTTAAAATAATCATCTCCTCTCCCAGAAAGTCTTCCAAACTCTGCAAAGCTGGTTGTTAGGACTCTGGTCTCCCTGGCCCCACGGCACCCCCGGCGCTGACAGGTGAAGGCCATTTACGACTCAGGTTCTCCTCCAGAGTTGTGTCGCTCACACCACAGGTCCATCTTTCCTTGCTATGCCCCTCAGCTGGCAAATGTTCAATTTGTGTCAGGCATGCAGTGACTGATGGATGAACTACCCTGTTTCCCCGAAAATAAGACAGTGCCTTATTTTAAGGTGTGCTCCCCAAAATGCGCTAGATCTTATTTTCAGGGGACATCTTATCTTTCCTGTAAGTAGGTCTTATTTTTGGAGGATGTCTTATTTTCGGGGACACAGGGTAGCTGCTGATGGTCTAGAAGCCGTGATTATGCGCTTTACTTTGAACTGAAGAATGTTGGGGCTGATTACTGACATTTAAGAAGGTGGTGATGTCCAAGCCGTACTTGGAGAGGGGGATGTGAGTGGAAGGGAGATGGTGTCTGAAATTTCTTGGAGATGGTGTGAAATCTCTTGCTGATGGTGGAAATAGGGAGAAAATGAATAGTGGCTTTTGATTCCCCAGAATTCTACTTTTTACGATTCTTATTGTAACTTAACACCTACTGTGTTGAAAATTGTTCTGAAGTGTTGAAGGCAGAGTTATTAAATATTTTATAAATTCAACAGAAGAGAAGCCAATGTATTTTAAGAGGTAAACATTTAAACCCCTCATTTTAATCTTAAAGTCTTCTACAGTTTTTTACATTAATGTGGCACTCACTTTGACATTCATGTGATCTAAGATGGTTAGCCTTTATCTAAAAAGGGTTTGCTTTGCTTTGTCTCTCTCCTGGGAGGTCTACCCCCTTCTCTCCTTCTTTCAACTAACCTCAGCTCTTTTATTTTGCTTCTCAGTTTTCTTTTTCTTCTTTTCTTTTTTGCTTCATTGGAATGTCCAGAGGCCCTTGAAATGGAATGGAGAACAGGTAATTAGAGCAATCAGCTCTACGCAGGGCCGGGTAGGTGAGGAGCAAGCCTCAGAAGCTCCTGGGGCTCTCGACCCCGCATCACTCACTTCCTCCAGGGCTGGCAGCTTACTTGTCTTAGCAAAAGCTGGGCACAGTTTCAAATGTCACATTGCAGAGAAATCCCTCTCCTTGTCACCAGGAAGTAGAATGAGGGAGAGGAGAGGGGAGACGCCTCCTGTGTCTGGAGTCTGGCTTGTCAGCCCTTCGGAACTCGCCTCCCAGTCCCTGTCTGGCCTCAGATTGCTGGAGGCAGGGTTGCCGTGCAGCTCAAGGAGGTGCAGAGACAAACATGGGCATAGCACCAAGCACTTGACTGTGAGAAGCTTCTGACCACTGTAACAGTGAAATCCTGCTTCCAGCTGGCACTTCACGCCAGGGCGAAGTGGAGCTCAGGGGCCACAGAAACTGCGTGAGAAAGAGGATTGCCCCCTCAAGTGTCCATGCAGATTGTGGGTGATGCCTGGTCCCTTAGGAGCCCTTCGTCGACCCTTCCAGTCACGCGTCTGCACACACACTGTCTCTGTGTGCGTATCTGAGACAGGCTGCCACCGCCGGGGTGGACAGCCAAGCCTTGCATTCTTTCCTTTCTGTGGCCAACACCACCTGCCCGCTGGTCGCCCTGCCTTTTTCGGACATGTCGCCCCTGGTGGAGGCTCCTTCTTAGCCTTGTGGTCTGCATAAAACACTGTTGCTGGAATGGTGTCATCACCCTGTGATCAGGGTGTAGCACTGTGGTAGGCACGTGCTGAGTGCACAGTGAGACTCGTGGGCAGACAGCTTGTTCAGACACGTGTGTCCTCACTGTCACTCCTCCGCCACTGATATCCACAGGGCACAGCTTCCAGGTCATACCTCACCAGCTCATTGTCCGTAGCTGGCGAGATAACTCCACACGATAGCTCACACGTGGACACAACCTTTCAGCCCTGGAGGTCTTTCCCTTGCTCAGTTCTGCCACATTTCAAGGCTGATAGCAGCTCAGACGCATGTGGCAGGGACACGGAGTGGATACCGCCGCAGTCCGCACGCTCCCCTCCCCCGCGACATCCAGCTTTGATTTTAACCGTGGCAATTGCTGCCTGAAACTCACACAGATGTTCTACTGGCTTTCAGATGAGTGGGGTAGAGAGGATGTATTTTCAAACATTGGTGAAGTCTCCCTCCTGATATCTAGTGTTCCTGGAATAAGATCACGTCTGAAATCCAGTATCTCCCAGACCGACTTCCTTTATTAGACTGTGATTATTCCTGACTGCAGGGACTCTTGAAGCACGGCCCTCACTGAGTACCACGCTCGGAGGAAGATTTCCACGTGTGGACCTGGGAGCCGTGCACGGGGGATCATAGGCTAATCTGATCGTAAACCACGGAGCCCTCCTAAAACTTTGCACACACTGGCAGAGGTATTTCTCAAAGTTCACGCCAGAGGAAGGCAACATTTTTGCAAAGTTTGTGAACCTTCATTCAAGTTCAAAGCCTTCATTCAGCCTTAGGAATTCGCACTGAGCAATGTGTCTCATTCCACTCCAGTAGACACTCAGAGTCATGTTCTGCAAAATTAAATATTTTTGCTAATGGTGCTGTTCCTTAGCTATTTGCAAGTATTTTCCAATAAAGGAAAATGTCAAGGCACATCACGAATAATGAGTTCTGTCGTTTGGCTGTTAAAATCCGAAGCTGCAGCGTGAAACTCACAACCTTTTTCACCATAACTTTCATCATTCCGGGTTAATCAATCACGGTGTACAAGGGCTCAGAGCTAAACATGTCCTTTTTTCTATAGATAAAAATGTAGCAGGTGTTAATTTTAAGACTTTTCACCTTTCATTTTAAAATTTGCCTTGTATTCAGTTTATTTTTAAAAATCTTCAAGGAAGAAACTGTAAAAAGACAGTGTGATGTCAGAACACCGTCAGAAGAAACATGAGTAGATTTTTATCACAGAAAAGTCTTGTAAACAACTTCACACTTGTGAGTATACATGTTCTCAGTGAAGAGCTGGGATTGTGACAAGAGAGACCTGTGCGGGTAATTTTACCATTTCTGGTTTATAGTTGCAAGATCTGAGGCCCAGAGAAATGTAGGCAGCGGAGAGTAACAGGCGACCGTGTGGGGCGAGGGGAGCAGGGTTTAGCTGGAGAACGTAGAATTCCCGCATTACGGTATTTTTGAATGGCTTTATTATAAAGTACGTGTGAAAAAATACTAGCAGTTTCTATCCATCTGGATATTCTTCCTTTCTATTATTAATTATTTTGGCTGCAAAATTTGTTGAAATAATGCAAAAATTCTCAAACTGTGTTGGATGAACGCCTGGGAGTTCCTGAGATAGTTTTAGGATGTCTTTACGATTAGAACTGTTTTCATAACAATACTAAGACATTATTTGCATGTTGTCTGTGTGACATTTGCAGTGAAAGCTGCTGTGAGTTAAACTGCCTTTGTCTTTGTACAAATGCAGGTGATGAGAAGGCCGGCGCGGTGGCTCACACCTGTAATCCCAGCACTCAGAGAGGCCTCAGTGGGGGGATTGCTTGAGCTCAGGCGTTCAGCTGAGCAAGAGTGAGAACCCGTCTCTAAAAACTGCTAGGTGTTGTTACAAGCACCTATAGTCCTAGCTACTTGGGAGGCCGAGGCTAGAGAAGCACTTGAGCCCAAGAGTTTGAGGTTGCTGTGAGCTGTGATGACACCATGGTGTCATCACAGTGAGACTTTGTCTTAAAAAAAAAAGAAAAAGTCCAGCTGATGGCTCCAAGTTGTCATTGTAGTTTTTGCCACTGAACACTCACAGGAAATTAAATTGCCAAGAAATTTAAAAGCAACATGACTTAATGTTCTTGCCTATGTAGTATAAACTACTAAGTTGATGTTTTGAGTCTCGAGTACACGTCTTTTCAATATTCTGTGGGAAACGTGTAAGTCCCTTCTGCTCCAAACCAAAGGACGGTGGTTATGACCCAGGAGAGCATTTGGGCAGTTATTTTCTTGTGAGCTGAATTAGCCACTTTTTTCCTGGATCATTGTTTTTATCTGAATGAGTACCTGACAGATGAACTGTGGCTATTTATACTTGGGCACATATTTTCTCGAAAGTAAACCAAGTAAGTCTGTCTCTCCAAAAAAAAAAGTAAATAAATAAATAACTGACAGTGTTAGTTTTCAATGGTGAAATGCGAGTTTTAGAGCCAAATTTACAGTTTTGTAAAGCATGCATTCTTGTCCCATGAGCCTGAAAGCTTCCTAATACTTTAAGATTTTTTTTTGTGAGACGGTGATCTTATAATTCAATGTGATTTTTGGATATTATATAGTGAGTGTAAATGACCTTATAAAAATGATCTTATAAAAATCATTCATGAGCAAAAGACTCATTCAAAATACAAGATAGACCTATTTAGTGCAACACAGCACAAAAACTTTAATGATATTGTTTCAGATTCCCCATTGCAACTGGTCTTTAAGAAATGACTTCTTAAGTTTGGGCAGAATGGTAAAAAAAATCCATAATTCTCTGAAAAGGCTGTTAGAACACTTTTTCCTTTTCTTTCTGCTCACATCCTTGTGAAGCTGAATGTTCTTTATATATTTTACTTAAAATAACACTTGCCAACAGATTAAATGGGGATATAGATACCGGAATCCAGCTGTCTTTTGTTAATCCAGACATTAAAGAGATTTGCAAATATGTAAAGCAAAGCCATCCATTTTGTTACATTTTGTTTAGTTTTAAAACATAGTTGTTTTTATAAAAATATGCTTAATTTTCAATGTAGTAACTATCAATAGACAAAACACACAGAACACAAGGTCTTTATGGCTCAGTAATTTCTGAGAGTGTAAAGGGCCCAGAACCCAAATGTCTGGAAACTTTTGCTATTGGAGAAGTGAAGTCCCACCATGGAGAGAGAGGCGTTTCTCTGCTCCGAGCCTGTTGGAGAGAGGACATCGTGTGGGATGTCTGTGGATGAGGGTAATGACACGGCCCGCAGGGTGGGTCAGGGCCAGCCAGCAGAGCAGCTTACACTGTCTACATTTTACTTTACTTTAGTAAGGAAACTTTTCCTAAAGTGATTTTTAAAGCAATAGTACTAGCTTGTTCTCTCTCTAAAGACATTTTGTTTTTATAAAATTACAGCCTGGAAAACACACTATGTGTTTAGTCTGAGTAGGTAGCTGGAGCTGTTTGTTAAATACCAGATCTCAGATTTGTGGCTGTTCCTCAAAAATAACTACATGACACCATCAATTAAATTTATGTATCACTTTGATTATTTATACTCTAGCGAATCAAAGGAGGTAAATAATGGTTGCAGCAGAGTGCTCCCGTCAGCATTCCATCCACAGGCCACTCCGTCCCCGTTAGGGAGCTGGACATAGCCGTCATCTCCCCCTGAGCAGTCTGGCGAGGGCCGTTGTCCATGCCTCCTTCCCTGCAGCTCCCCGGTTCCAGGGCTGGGCGTTGCTGCAGTGCAGAGCTGCCCTTTGAACCTCAGGCAGGCGTGTTTAGTCTCAACTGTTCTCACATGTCTCCTTCCTTGCCTTTGGATGCTGCTGCCCCGTCAGCACTGAGGCCGCTTAGTGCTGTAGTAGTGGCCGGCGGCCTCCCTCTGGGGAAGACTTAGGAACAGGTGGTTCTCTTTCCTTCCTGAGTGCTGCTGCACCTGCCGCCTCCTCTCCCCTCCCCGTGACATCCCCGGCAGCTTTGCTTCAGGCTCACGGAATGAAGGTGCCGGGGGACGTCTGGTTGCCTCAGAAGATGGATGTCAGGGGCAGGGAACTGATCACTGGATGGGACAGTGGACCAGCTCAACTCTCAGGTCCCCCTTCAGTTAACATTTGGGGGAATCTCAGACTTACTCTGTCCCTGAAATGAAAAATAACCTTTTACAGCACCAGGGTGGGAGTGGGGCCACTGTAACTACTGGAGATGATCTAATGAGGCTTGGAAGTTGCAAATAAAACCAAGAAATAGTTTAGATTTATGGAAAGAGTTGGACTATAAACTTTAAAAAAATGGTGGTATTTTTATTATATCTACAGAACTTTGTCATCAATGATGATAAAATCCCCCTTGATTTATTGGAAACTGTTCCTTTAGTGTAAATGTGATTATATTTATGCATCTGTTGAATCTCACTGAACATTTTGTTCAATCCGGAGTGACCAGCTGTCTTGGGCTCTGTGTTGAGAAGGGTTCTGAGGCGCGGTCCAGAGCTGAGGGCAAGGATGTCATGGCTGACTGATGATCTGATTTAACTCGCCCAATGATTGTGCTGAGTATCTTTCTTTCTTTCTTTTTTTTTTTTTTTTTTTTTATGAGCTGGCCAAGTGCAGAGAGGTTCAGTGACTGGCCAGAAATACGTGGTGGAGTGGGACTCGAACGCCGAGCCCCTCTGAGGACAGTGAGCCGCTGCTTCTCACCACCTTGTCCTCTTCTTTCTTCAAAGCTTCTGTCTGCAGGATTTCTCAGCCCTCTTTTAGCTTCAATGTGCTTTTGTCTCTGACAGCTCCAACTAAACACCTCCCATCCTGCCCCTTGCCCTCCTCCCTTTCCCTGGAATATTTATCATCTCTTGACCAGCGGGTGTTACTGTGGAGCCGCAAAGCTTGCCGGCCTTCCTGTTGTTGCTGTTACTTAGATCCTGTTTCTGCAGATACACGGGACGTGCTTTAAAAGGAAGATGCTTCTGTGTTCCCTGTGGGGACTAGCAAAGAACCTTGCCCGTGCTGGATGTTCAATAAACATTGATTGGCTGTTTGCTGTGGCCCGGCCTGCAAGCTGTGCTACCCTGGAATAGGCTGACCCTGGTCTTTGCCGTAGAGGAGAGGGCAGCAGAGGCTGGTGCTGAGTCAGTTCTGCTCCAGGGATGCCTGACTCCGTGATCTGGAAGTGCGCACGCCCTCCAGCCCTCAGCCAGTGCCCCTGACCATCCCACCGTTGAGAAAGCCCGTTTTCCTTCTCACCTTCATCAAGAGCAGCTGTTTACTTACAGCCCGACTTAAGGCATTCCCTGTATATGCTCAATGAAGGCTTTCTTTCACTATTATTTTTCCTGCAGAGGGTAAAATGCTGTCTTGTTTTTCCAGTTCTCCTCCTGAGTGTGAGGATGTAGCTGTTTCTGCTGTTAACTGGCAGTGTTTCCATATCCTTCTAGCACCGGTGCCCCAGACTTCTCCACAGAAGCCACTGATGAGCTGCTCGCCTTTCAGGCCTGGTTCATTAATAACACAGAATTTCAGAAACGCCTGAAGTTCTGACCTATCTTTTCTCTCTCCGTCCCTTTGAAAACAAACAAATAAGCCAAGAAAATATATTATTTGCTGTGACCACTGACTCAATCCAATAAACAGAAGATTTATGTAAGTCTCATTTTCAGCTTTTAAACCAGCAGAAAGCTTTCAGATTCCACCCCAGCTTTCAGAATGAGTACACCTTCTCAAGTTGGGTGTATTTTTTTTTCTGCTTCTTTTTTTGGGTGACACCCACATTTCTGAGTGTGCTTCTTCCTTCATCGTAAGTAACATTGACCGAGGTCCCGAGCGTGTGTGTGGATGGAACTCAGAGATGAAAATGTTCCTGCCCCATCCCTTCTGACTTCTGGCTGTAAATGATGCCATTCATTCTCCCCCCCTGCTGGCCCCATACGCAGCTTTCTGTCATTCAGACCGTGCCAGGAGAGCATCAATGCCCTTTTGTCCAGTGTCGCCCAGAGCCTTGCGACAGAGCTGTCAGCAGCACACACACGGCCCTGCCAACCTGCTCTGCCCATGTCCTCCGATGAACCAGCAGGCTGTGTGGCTGTGTCTTCCCAGAGTGGACTTCTGAACACACGGCCTGCTCCGGTCCCCTCCCCGCCCACCCCTCTGTGCTTGTTACAGTGACTTAGACAGACAGCACTGCCGGCTTCTTCCCCTTGGTAGGAACTCAGCCTCGGGGCCCTTCACCTTCAGATGCTCACACCGTACACCTCTGAGCAGAACGTGGGGTCATATCGTTTTCCTTCAGATGTCACATTTTGTTTCTGCTTCTGTGGTGGGACTCCCAAATTCCTGTACCTCAAAAGTTCAGAGAGATAACTGCAAAGAAAAATAAATATATTCCTGTCTCCTCCCAACATGCCTAAGTCATCATTCCTGTGTTCATAAACACATGTTGAGTCAGCCTCAGTGTTCCTGCCCAGACATGGCTGGGGTTAAACTTTCCCTCCTGTGAGAAGTTTCTAGTTTCCTCTCTCCTGAAATCATCTTGGGCCATTCTTCAGACTCAAGCCCAGCGTGTGAGAAGCCGTACAGGTTGGGCAGGGCTGATCCTGGGGTGTGTGAGGTGACAGGGAGCCTCTCCCAGCCCCGTGGAGGGCTCCCGTCACACCGGCTCTGGGAGGGGGACAGGCAGCCCTCCCTGTCATCACATTGATTGTGCTGTGTGGGGCGTCAGCAGACGCAGCCTTCCTTTGCAAAGACGGAGAACTAGAAATTACAATTCTCTCATGTCTGCGAGGTACTCATCACTGCTCTGCTTATAACTGGTTTTTGTTCTAAACATTTCATTCTCGAATTTTGAAAATTTGGAGGTTTGAAAACTTGGGTGACCAGAATTCACTAATGGGGATGAGTGCTTCTCTGAGACTTCAGAAGGTGAACTCGCCCTTTTCTAAGCACTGAGGCACAGTGGGGGATGGTTTCCTTGCCTGTAATTTTCTCATCAGTTACAGAAAGTTCTTTCCAGTATGCTGAATATAATTGTTTTCAAACTTTCCCAGCAGGAACATGCACTTTACTCCCTCTTTGGTCTCATCTGATACACGGTGAGGCCTGGGCACTTCCCCAGGGTCCTGCTCCACCGTCTGGTGTGAATTCAGCCCCAGGGTCCTGCCAGCCCCAGCCCCACCTCTACTCTGCCTCCGGCTGCAACCCCAACTCCTTCTCCAGGATCTGCTGGGCACTTAGCACCCATCAGACCTATGCCAGGGGCACGAAGAGAACTAAGAAATGACTTCCTGAGCTAAACTCAAGTTTGGGGGACATGGGGGTAATGGGGGAAGTGGCAGGTGCACTTAGTCATACAATAACGTGATTAAACCTTCAAGAGGAGGGCGGCGCCTGTGGCTCAGTCGGTAAGGCGCCGCCCCCATATACCGAGGGTGGCGGGTTCAAACCCAGCCCCGGCCAAACTGCAACCAAAAAAATAGCCGGGCGTTGTGGCGGGCGCCTGTAGTCCCAGCTACTTGGGAGGCTGAGGCAAGAGAATCGCTTAAGCCCAGGAGTTGGAGGTTGTTGTGAGTTATGTGAGGCCACGGCACTCTACCGAGGGCCAGAAAGTGATACTCTGTCTCTACAAAAAAAAAAAACAAAACCTTCAAAAGGAAAGAACTCCACTTAGTGGGATCCCCTCACACTGCCCCCACGATATGCTCCGCTTAGGGGAGTCTGTTGAAAAAAGCTTCATAAAGGATGCTTGAGTTGGTTTGAAGGCTGAGTAGCAGTGGGGCAGACCCCAGAGGAGGAAGCCAGACAGAGCCATGACAGAGCTGTCAGGCCCTCTGTGGACGTGGACAGTTCAGTTTGGTTTGAAGAAAGTGAGGAATTTGCTGCCACTGGAGTGTTAGATGCAGGACTGGGGCACTGGGAGTATTTGACGAGCTTCTTCCTGGCGTTTAGATGTTCACAGTCCTTTACGAGTGTGAAAGCACAGCTTGAAGACTGGTAAGAACCGATACAATGTCCTTGTCACTCTTCACACTCTGGAAATAACTAAGGAGGTCAGTTAACCGATGTTCCACTTCTCCAGCACTGCGGCCCTGCCCAATCTCAAGTTCTCCAGTCTGGTGTAGGCAGTGCTGGGCCCTCCTCTTCCGTCCTACTCAGACGGCGCAGTCACTGGCCTCGCACTGCCCCGGTGTTGCCATGTTGACATCGGCGCCCTGTCTCGCCATCGGGATCCACTCCCCAGAGTCTCCAGGCAGAGCTGGTTGTACATCCATGTGGAATATCTGTATTTTGCTTCTGGAAAGAAAAGGCAATTTCAGCAAAAACTGTTGGTCCTACCGTATCGTGTCCCCCCCTTTGTTCTTGAAGGCTCCCACTTTTACAAGGTCGTCTAATCGGTAATGGAAGGAAAACTTGGGGCCTGGACAGAAGCCTCCCAGGGCTTTTGAGGGGCTGAGCCCCCACGCGCTCCCCGCCTGCTCGGCTCTCGGGTGCACCTGGGGTCTGGCTGGGGAGCAGGACCCTGACAAGTACCCTACAGATTCCGGTCCTCTGCTCTGGCAGCTGGGAAACTGGATTTGGTTTGTGTATTGTGTTCTGTGTCTATTTCCTGCCTGGTATTTCAGTAGGCGAGGAAGAATTCCTGGGGTACGTACTGTATTGGAGGAATTTCGATCTGAAAAGAAGGAGGAAGAGGAAGGCTCGTGGAAGAGAAGAGTGCAGGGTGGAGTGAGGACAGCGCTGGGGCCGGGCATGATGGTGCGACATGAACCATCAGCGCTCAGGAGAAGACGGCGCTGCAGGCCAAGGACCAGGACGTGGCCGGGTCAGACCCTGCCTGCCTAGAGCAGTGGGCCGGGGTGTCTGTACGCGTCTCCCGGGGACTGCAGCCTTCTCTCTCATGAACATCTCACTCACTCCTGTTATTTCCAGTTCCGACCATCTCATCACAGACGAGTGTTATTTCTAGCTCTCTGGGCACTAATTTGAGGGGCTGAAGCAGCAGCCCCTCTGCAGCTCCTGGCACAGCAGCTGCTGCCCCCCTGGAATGTGGGCTGTGCCAGCCCCGGCACTCCTGCCCAGGAAACAGAAGGTGCCATTTAAGTAGCACTTACCACTCTGCTAACCAATCCTAAAGACCCGGAACTGGGCCAGTTCTAAATTAAGCTTTCCTGGGTAAATGAAAAAGGGCCCAAGAAACCTCAGAGTGGAAAAAGAAAAAAGAAAAAAGATATGAAAATTCATGCCGCTAAACATATTTCTCCTAACTCCAGTCTGATAGATATTAACATGATTCGAACTGTGATAGAAATAAGTGATTTCTGTCACTTATGTTTATGCTTTAGATATTTCCATTATTCAAGTTGTAAAATATATCTCAATAAAATCTCCATACTCTTTCAAATAACCAAATGACATTATAGGATTGGAAGAGATCTTTTTTCCCTTTTTTCCTTCAGGCATTTTTAAGGAAACTGAGGCTCAGGGAAAAGCAAGTGGTTTAAGCGAAGTCCCCTGAAAGCAAAGGTGGGCAAACCCCAGATCTCATCGTAGAGGGTAAAATGCGCTTCCTTTCATAAACTCACGTCAAATTCATTTTCTAGGCTATGTAACAGAAGGATAGAGCAATGGTTTATTTTTGTTTCACAATATTTTTAAATTACTTCATCGCGATTCTGGAGTGGCTACTCAGTGTTTTATGTTGTTTATCTAAAGGGCGAATTTCTTGGTGTCTCCCAATGATCTCACTTGGAAGCCATGCTGAGAAAGAGAGCTGTAGAAGCTGAGGGCTACAATGCTTTTTTTTTTTTTGAGACAGTCTCACTTTGTGCCTTGGGTAGAGTGCTATGGCTTTACAGCTCACAGCAACCTCAAACTCTTGGGTTCAAGAGATTCTCTTGCCTCAGCCTCCTAAGTAGCTGAAACTACAGGTGCTCGCCACAACACCCCTGGGGTCTTGCTTTTGCTCAGGCTCCTTTTGAACTCCTGAGCTCAGGCAATCCACCCACCTCAGCCTCCCAGAGTGCTGGGATTATAGGCATGAGTTGCCGAGCCCAGACATAGGACGAACCCAGAGCTAAACCCTTCTGTGAACGAAATGCACGGTAAGGGATGCCAGTGTCCACTGTCCTGGGAGAGGCCAAGGTTTGCCCTCGGATGCACACTCACACCTCCACGACTCACTCAGAGACTCTGTATCAGCGGGGCACTGGGCTGACGCTCTACACTGAAGCCAAGCAGGGCTGAAACCTCCAGACTGAGCTCTCAGGCACATGAGCCGCAGCCCTGCTCTCCCCTGGCTCGGCGGTGGCTGTGCTATGCAGGGTACTGGAATGGGGTGGGCACACCACATGCTAGTCCCAGCTCTGCCTCTGGTCAGGTGGCCCAGAGCAAACCCTGAAGGCTCCGAGAGCTCCAGGTGCTCGTTTGTAAAGAGGGTCTGTCTAGCCTATGTACAGAGAGCTGTTCCAACCCAGCCAGCGGCATTGAAGAATGTTTGTGAATGTGATGGGTTACATAAATTTAGATTATTATTGTGATAATTCCTGCTATCCACATAGTGTTGGAACATTAAGGCTCTGTTGGCTGGCATGTGGTCAGAGGTCCCCTCCCAGGCCCCATGTGCTGACATGCAGAGCCAGGAGGGACGCCCACGTCTGCACCGGTACACACCATGCTGCAGAGGACGAGATTCTAGTTTGTTCTGAGACTTTCAGATTAAATACACTCAGCACTACATTGACAAACCAGCCCAGAGAAGAGCTGGCAGTGGGCCGTGGGCTGTGGGGAGCGCTGCTCAGTTCTGTGTGCTACTGTCTCCAAGTGTGTTTCTCTTGCGGCCCACTTCCTGTAGTAGCTCTTCCTTGCTAAGCAAGTTCCATAATGCCACTTTTCAAAACGAATGCCAAACAAAAATTTCTTCCTCTAGGTCTTTTTCATTTTTCAGTAATTTTCCTCCTTAATCTGGGTATGTCCATCAATTGTTACGGTCAAGTCAATCATTTTTTCAATAAATACTTACTAAAACCTGCCAGTCACCACCACAGCTCTAGAGACAGATCTGTGAACAACACAGACAGCAGCCGGCTGGCATCGTGGAATTATGTGTGTGGCACTCTGGAAAGTCAACAAGCATGGTGGGCCTTCCATGCACTCAAGACTAACGGTCCAACCTCTGACCCTCACGTTCTGTCCTAAATGTCTACCTCCATTTTCTTCCTGGGTCTCTGGACTTTCCAGCTCTTCTCTGCTCCTCTCCTCACCTGAAATCAGCTTTTGACCTTCACTTTCATCTTTGGATGAAGGAAGTCCAGGATGCACAACTCCAATGTAATTATTTATTTAAGAGGGTTCACAACTGTCAGCTCTGAGGCCATGCTAATCCCCACCTGGGGCGTGCTCTAAGTCTAATCTTCCTAGGTCACTTAGCATTGCTGGATAAAGTCAGACAGCATTTGTTAACTTAGTCTATTGCATGTTCGAGTTATATAACATTGGTTCGGCCTGTACAGACCAGAGAAAACCCATGTTTATCTTTGTTGACAG
Organism: Nycticebus coucang; assembly: GCF_027406575.1. Classification (NCBI taxonomy): domain Eukaryota; kingdom Metazoa; phylum Chordata; class Mammalia; order Primates; family Lorisidae; genus Nycticebus; species Nycticebus coucang. The sequence goes on from NC_069788.1 coordinate 3,466,615, forward strand.
CAAACCAGCTTCTCTACCGTCACTGCTTGGAACCTGCAGTTGCTAGGACGTGTCCCCCTATTCTCAGCCCAGGCTCGGTGTTTGCCTCCAGCCAGCGGCCTTCCCTTCTGACCTCTCATCCTGTCTCTTATCTTACTCCAAGGTGCTGCTGGGGCAATCTTCTCTCTCAACAGCTTCTCATGAATGGATAAAGAGTTAAAAAGCCTTCACTCAGCAACCAGTGCCCCCCACAAGCTGACCCTGTGAATGTCCTGTCTCTGCAGTCTGTGATCCAATCACGTCCTTTGCTGCCCAAGGGCCTTTGCACACATGAGGGCCATGTGGAAAATGTCCAGTTGTGCAATCTGAAAAGTGGCACTAATGACAGCGGGACACTGTCCAGACAGCCCTCATATTTCCCTCTTCCTCAAAGGCTTTTTTCCCTCATTCATCAACACTTTCCTCAAATAACTCTAATTTATCTCTTGGGCATTGCTTTCTTTAGAAAACACCATGAGACACAACACCCATCGGCTTCGCAGCTCCTGGCCATTCCATGGCCTCCCCTGGCTTAGCCCCCACCTAGACCGTCGTGTTCTCATCTGGTTTCTTGTTTACTGAAAACTGTGAAACTTAATGTCATTGCTCAGCGCTATCATGGGAAGAAGTAAATTCATATTTGAATTTCCTGCCTGACATATCCGTGCCATGTCCTAAACATGCTCGCTGGGATCTGTGTCACGAAGGTTGCCGATTCTTTTCATTTGTCTCTGACTCCTCTTTTTAAGTCTCTTTTCCTGCTCTCACTCCACACTGGCCTCTCAAGATGCCCTTTTCACATATGACATCTATCTAGGCTTTGCTCTCCATGTGTTCTCCCCGAGTGGTCTCGGATTAGCCCAGGTTTCTGGTGCCATCTGTTTGCTAACAAATCTTAATGTTCTGTCTATTCATCTTTCCTGAGCTCCAGACACGAATACTCACTAGCCTCCTGGATGCATTTAGTGGGGTAGTCAAGTCTCCTCAAACCCAAGGTGACCACTAACATTTATCTTCCTTAATTCCAAGCCTGCCTCCCTCTGTGCCTTACCTCACGTGGGACCGTGACCCACTGCAGCCTCCAGGATTTGAGCCCTTCCCCTTCATCTCTTCGTCACCCTCCCATCTGGTAGGTCACCAGCCCCGAGTTTAAAGGCACCGTGTTCATCACGCCAGGCGCGGCCTCGCTGCAGTCAGCGGTCCTCACTTCTCAGATGGATTTGCATAACTGTGCCCTCAGTAACGTTTTCCCACTGCTTCTAGGGCAATCCTTATTACATTTAAAGTGTCTTGTCAACTTCAGCTCAAACGTCTTCCTGGACTCCCCTACCTTTCAGAGTAATTTTTAAAGTCCTTCCTGGAGTGTCCCTGCCCACCTTTTGACCTCATCTTGTCCTACTCTTTGGCATTAAGCCTGGACTCACCAGCAGTTTTCCAGACACGTCGTGTGGCTTGACTCCTGTTCCTGCACATTCCAGGCCCTCTGCTCAGACGCCCCTCCACCGCTTCCCTTGGCTGAAACCTTCTTGTCCTTCAAGACTTTAATTACATTTTACCATCATCAACTCAGAAGCCTCCGTGGCCCTGCTCCCTGCCCCCAGCCTGGTTCCTTTCCCAGCCTGCTGCAGGAGCCCTCTCTGTACCGTGCAAACATCCCGAGTTCTTCTCCCCCCAGCGTCCTTGCAGACCCTACACTGTTCCCCCTTCAAGCCCTTCAGGACCCTTTAGTCACTGGATGGCTCTGTGAACAGGTGGCCTCAGGACAGTGCCGGTGCCCCGAGGGCTTTGTTTTCCATTTAATCAGGCAGCCTTGCAGCTCACAATCTCTGGTACTTATATTTGCTTTGTCTTTGTCTTTACCTCCTTTCTTTTTGACCAGAATAGGAGCTCTGTGAGGGTCTGCATTTTGTCTGTTTCTTCCCTGACATGACTCCAGCACCAGCCATAATGCCTGGGGTCTAGTTGGCACCCAATACATAGTTGTTACAATTAACTAAAAGAGATATTTTAATGTCAACCATTGTATTGCTAATGCTGAAGTTCTCAGTAACTAGCCTGACAATTTTTAAATTACTTAGAAAGTAACTCATTGGATAAAAAGAAATTCATCACGGCACTACTGATATCTTTGGTTTCAATTACTCTCTAATATAAAAACAACAACATGGAACAAGTATGCTTGAGCAGATTTGATGACTTGGTCATTTTATTCAAAGTATGTAAATGTAAGTAGGTACCTTCATATGAATAAAAATCATTGAAAAAGAAATAAGAAACTGGGGCCGTGCCTGTGGCTCAAAGGAGTAGGGCACTGGCCCATATACTGCAGGTGTTGGGTTCAAACCCAGCCCCAGCCAAAAACTGCCAAAAAAAAAAAAAAAAAGAAATAAGAAACTATTTTATTAATACATAATTACATAGAAGTTACATAGAAACAAAGTGGTGAAGACATATAACAAATAGGCTGCTAAAGGAATAACACAATTAAAAATGGGAAGTTAGGAGGATTGTGTAATTTCTTTGGAAATGAAAAAGGAAAGGACAAAAAGCCCATTATGATGGAAACTGAAAAAAATTAAGGAAATGAACGTAGATCAGGACTGAGGTTATAAAAAGACTTGATTTCACCAGCCTATAAGCCCACCTAACTATGATTTCAGTATATGTCGGGACTAAGAATGCTTTAGTAGTGTTGGGGGTAAAAAGAGATCTAGTTAAATCTGTAAAGTGAAAAACATCTGGGCAACTGAAAAACAAAAAGAGAAATGAACAAAAATACAGTAGTGTATAAACATCAGATTGGACATTATTTTAAAAGATAAATAATATAGCAGAAGAGATTTGAAGACATTTTTAAAAGTGAAATAAGAGAATGGGCAACTGTAAAAAAGAATAGGAAATAAAAAATACATAAAGGTGGAAAAGGAAATCTGATAAGAACTCACATAAAACTAGAACTGCCTGGGAAACTAGAAACAGCGGTGTGTTAAAAAGGACGCAGCAGCAAATCACGTTCCGTCATAGGACTGGCTGGTAGCGAAGATTCTCTCCCAGAGACTTTATGGTAGGTGTCGGCCCTCCATCGTTTTAAAATGCTTTTTTTCTTTACCCAAATTGAACATCATCAGGTAAACCTAGAAAAGATAAAATGAATCAGTCTCTCTTTTTGTTCACGAAAGGTCTTTGGCTTTGTTTAAAATAGTTTACCTCTCCCTCTATGATTAGAATTTGAAACTATAGATAACAAGCCCAGACGGAGGGTAGTAATAGAAAGCTGAAAATTGTTTCAGGCAATCAACCAACACACGTTTGCTCTGAGGCCTTTTTGGGATGACAGAGATAACAAGTGTGGAGCTCTTTCGTTTATGATCTAGTGGAGGTGTTCAGGAACAATCACATGACTCAGTTCACAGAAAGCCACGTTATGTCCACATTCCGTGCATGGCTGTTCTTCCACTGTACCGCGTTTACTAGGAGGCGCTGAGATCCATCGTGCTCCCCATATTTGAACCACTTGTAGGAGTTCAGGGCTTATTATATTTCAAATCTATTTCTTCCTAGCTGAGGATTTATTAATATGCTTCAGTTTTTTTTATCTTAACGCATATAAATGGAGATACTGACTCTGTAGAAAACACCTCAATGCTTGAGTCACTCTGGCCACGGGGCTATGAGCATAAGTGACATTCGTCACTTTGGGAGCTGCTGGGCCATCTTTTGTGTTCCACTTTGGAGTGACAAAGGAAATCTGAGGATGACCACCCTGGAAATTTACCTGACCCATGCTGGGTCAGAATAAACATTTGTAGGCCAGAAATAAACTTTCGTGTTGTTGATCATGTTGAGATTTCTGGGTTTATTTCTCGTGGATTTGTGGAGCCACTGCTGACCGATGCTCGGATTATACGAGAGGATCACAGGATGATGTGTGTAGACTTCTTAGCATAGTGCTTTACACAGAGTAAGCAATTAATACAGGAAAGTCGTCATTTATATACAGACCTTCCTAGGAAAAATGGGAAAGGAAACTCCAAAATGTGTTGGCAGAATACTTCCAAAGCTACTTCAGTGCCTTTAGCTCCTCCAACTCTTTTTTTTCTGAGTACACTTGATCTTGTGTGATAGAGACGGCTACTTACTGAACTTGTACTTTCTGTAAACAAAGTATATGTCTTTGGTCAGAGGCCTCGCAGGCTTTTATTTATGGATAATTCATTGCCCTAAACCAATAATGAAAGCTAGTGATCTTTCAAACATGGAAACACCCTATAATTTTCTGCTGGCATTGCAACAACTTTGATGCTCATCTTTCTCTCTTCTGGCTGAACCTATGTGCACTTAAGTACAGGATCACATGAAGAAAGTGCTCAGACCACATGTAAACAACCTGTGGCTAGACAATTCCTGAGCCCTGGGCACGGTTCTGCTCTCCGAGGATGTGAGCTTCTGGGCTGTTTTCTCTACCATGTATTTTTCCACAAAAGTCATACTTACTACTTTATCATGAGCTGACATATTCGGGATAAGTCTAGACATGCTGTGATTTTAAAGAAGGAGCTCTGCTCCCGCCTAGTTGACACTTCTCCCTCTGCAGGATTTGGGCTTCTCTTGTGCCCTGGGAATCAGCTCTCTGGATACATCAGAGAACACATCGCAACTAAAAAGACATGGGGAAAAGCTTCAGAAGGATGTGCTGAAGGATTAGAATAAATCTGAATTATCTGCAGATGAAAATAAGATGACCAATAATGAAAAGAAGGGCAAAGGGAAGAGAATTAGACTCAGCCAATTGATGACCAGCCTTATTCTCTGATAAGTTACCACTTTAAAGGAAAGAAGTCTTTCTCTCTCTCTCTTTTTTTTTGTGAGTTTATTTGGTAAAGCAGATAACCCCCGTAACATTCAAGTATCAGTCAGAAGAAACACAATTGTCATTCAGTCAGTGCCTTTTATAAGATACAACAGGAACCCACCCCCCTCAGTGTTTCTTCCCATCCCCTTTCCTTCAGTAGTGAGGACATGACTAATCAGGATTGATTACATGGTGGCATAAACCACCCAGAGAAGGCACTGTGGTCCGCGAGAGGTGGAGGGGAGCAGCACTCATGTAAATAAGGCACCAACATCCCCACCTATGGTTTCTAGGAAGGAGATTTCTCCTGAGCATGATTTCTCTGAGGCAGGCAACTCGGATTCCACAGCAGTCAGGACTGAGAGACACGGTGGAAGCTGTTAGGATGGGCAGGGGGCAGTTCTGGGCCAGGCAGGGTGAACTGGACGGGCTCCAGCCCAAGCACAGGAACTGTGGCAGAGAGGATGCCAGGCGAGGGGTAAAGGGAGTGAGCACAAAGCCAGGAGGGGCTAATGCAGCTGACGAGGGTGTCACCCAACAGGCTGGCTGGGCAGCCGGATGAACAGGAGGAGGCTTAACGAGGCTAAATGGAAAAGATGTGGGATGGGGGGAGGAGAGAAAGAGAGAAAGCAATAAAATAAAATTCTGATTATAAGTTATCGTTAAAATGTTCACACTCTCCAGCTCTCTGCTAACTTCTAAGAAATGGATTGAAAGAATTTCAAAATAAAAGAATATAAATGTTTGGGGCAAATTCCCACCTGTCGGGTATAGTGTACACCATCTGGGTGAAGGGCACCCTTACGTGATAACATTGACCCAATCGGTACAAAAACAAAGAATGTAAACAAAACAGGTGTACCCCCTAATATTCTGAAATTAAAAAAAGAATACAAATGTATATGAAAGTCTATGAAATGAAGTTAAACTTGACTCCTATTTAAGATCATGAGAGCTGAAGTAAGAACACAGTGCTGTTTTTCACTTGTCAGTTGGGCAAAGATAAATGACGTTTGCTAGTGGGTGTCGGCTTTGGGACGGGCAGACAAGACATTCTCAAATCCACTTGCTACGTTTCAAGCTTTTGGTAGAGCAATTTGGGAATTGTCACCAAAATTTAAAACACATATTATCTCTAACCAAGCAATGTCTAGCTATATTTTCAGGTGTTCAAAGACATACATATCTAAACACACACAAACCCACAGTCTCTGTTTTTTTTTTTTTTTTTTTTTATGTGTGTGATTATACAGTAGACACACAATCAGCGTCGTTCAGTAAGCGGCTTGTTCAATAGATCCTGCCATATGATCCAGTGGAAAACTTTGTAGTACATTAAAAATATGTCTATGTAAACTCACACAGAGTGATAGAATATGAGATGTCCAAAACAGGTTGTTAAATGGCAAGAGGAGTTTGTAATAGTTATATGTGGTTTTCTATATGTAAGGAAAGATAAACGATGAGGGGTAAAGGATACAGAGTCTTTGGGGGTACAGAAGAAGGCATGTTGAACAAGGAAGGAGAAAAGAAATGGCGTTCTAAGCGTCTAGAATGAAGTGTGCAGTTAACACAGGTGTGCATTAGCACGGCTGTCCAGGGAATAGTGATTAGTCCACTCAGGACATGTTGCAAAGCACCTAGTTGCTGATTTCATGTTATTATTTCCTCCCTTGAATTCTGGCGTGTGTGGCAGGGTAAACACGCAGGATATCCTGGTTACCTAGAGTAACTACTAACATGGTGAAACTAATTCAAACAAACACACTGGCAGGGCCCAAGCCCACAGAGAACACCCTTGCTTTCAGAGATAGAGTCCACCCACTCCTCCCAAGAGCAGAGATAGGAGTCTTTTGGTTTGAGAATGAAGTCAGCTGTAACCGTCTCCCGTAGTAACAAAGGAAGCAATCCCAGCCGTGGAAGTGAACAGGGGCCTGTGCTGTGTAAGCACCTACGCCAACTGGCAGAGAGGCACCACTCATCCACCGTGCTGGGAAACATGGCAATTTCAGGTTCCCAGGTGGAATTTTGAGTCAATTCAGGGGATGTTATTTGCGCACATGTGTGCATGCGTATACCCTTTAGCTTTATGCTATATTACTATATTTATCCTAATTTATAGATCCAATTTCCATAGTGGATTTGCTTGGATAAAATCTATTTGGGGATCATAGTCCCAACATTGTAAGTATTGCTGTTAAGCTCAGTACAGCACCCCGATTAGTGCTTGGTGTCCCACCATGGCCAGAGCATACAGTCAGCAAAGTCCTTCTCTGCCCTCCCAGTCTTCTCATAACGCATCCTATCTAAATCCTGTCTTCAACCCATCTTCATCCTATCTGCATCCTGTCTTCATCCTATATGCATCCCATCTTCATCCCATCTGCATCCCATCTGCATCCCATCTGCATCCCATCTTCATCCCATCTTCATCCCATCTGCATCCCATCTTCATCCCATCTTCATCCCATCTGCATCCCATCTGCATCCCGTCTTCATGCCATCTGCATCCCGTCTTCATCCCATCTGCATCCCATCTGCATCCCGTCTTCATCCCATCTGCATCCCATCTTCATCCCATCTTCATCCTATCTACATCCCATCTTCATCCCATCTTCATCCCATCTGCATCCCATCTGCATCCCATCTTCATCCCATCTTCATCCCATCTGCATCCCATCTTCATCCCATCTTCATCCCATCTGCATCCCATCTGCATCCCATCTTCATCCTATCTTCATCCTACTTCATCCCATCTACATCCCATCTTCATCCCATCTGCATCCCATCTTCATCCCATCTGCATCCCATCTTCATCCCATCTTAATCCCATTTTCATCCCATCTACATCCCATCTTCATCCCATCTGCATCCCATCTGCATCCCATCTTAATCCCATCTTCATCCCATCTACATCCCATCTTCATCCCATCTGCATCCCATCTTCATCCCATCTGTATCCCATCTTCATCCCATCTTCATCCCATCTTCATCCCATCTACATCTCATCTTCATCCCATCTGCATCCCATCTGCATCCCATCTTCATCCTATCTTCATCCTACTTCATCCCATCTACATCCCATCTTCATCCCATCTGCATCCCATCTTCATTCCATCTGCATCCCATCTTCATCCCATCTGCATCCCATCTTAATCCCATCTTCATCCTATCTACATCCCATCTTCATCCCATCTGCATCCCATCTGCATCCCATCTTCATCCCATCTGCATCCCATCTGCATCCCATCTTCATCCTATCTTCATCCTACTTCATCCTATTTACATCCCATCTTCATCCCATCTGCATCCCATCTTCATCCCATCTGCATCCCATCTTAATCCCATCTTCGTCCTATCTACATCCCATCTTCATCCCATCTTCATCCCATCTGCATCCCATCTTAATCCCATCTTCATCCTATCTACATCCCATCTTCATCCCATCTGCATCCCATCTGCATCCCATCTTCATCCCATCTGCATCCCATCTGCATCCCATCTTCATCCTATCTTCATCCTACTTCATCCTATTTACATCCCATCTTCATCCCATCTGCATCCCATCTTCATCCCATCTGCATCCCATCTTAATCCCATCTTCGTCCTATCTACATCCCATCTTCATCCCATCTTCATCCCATCTGCATCCCATCTTCATCCCATCTGCATCCCATCTGCATCCCATCTTCATCCCATCTTCATCCTACTTCATCCTATCTGCATCCCATCTGCATCCATCTGCATCCCATCTGCATCCCATCTTCATCCTATCTTCATCCTACTTCATCCTATCTGCATCCCATCTGCATCCCATCTGCATCCCATCTTCATCCCATCTTCAGCCTACTTCATCCTATCTACATCCCATCTGCATCCCATCTTCATCCCATCTGCATCCCATCTTCATCCCATCTGCATCCCATCTTCATCCCATCTGCATCCCATCTTCATCCCATCTTCATCCCATCTACATCCTATCTGCATCCCATCTTCATCCCATCTGCATCCCATCTGCATCCCATCTTCATCCCATCTTCATCCCATCTTCATCCTATCTACATCCCATCTGCATCCCATCTGCATCCCATCTTCATCCCATCTGCATCCCATCTTCATCCCATCTTCATCCCATCTGCATCCCATCTTCATCCCATCTTCATCCCATCTGCATCCCATCTTCATCCTATCTTCATCCTACTTCATCCTATCTACATCCCATCTGCATCCCATCTGCATCCCATCTGCATCCTATCTGCATCCTATCTTTATCCTATCTTCATCCTGTTAGCATCCTGTCTTCATCCTATCAACTTCTCACTGATGTTTATCCAGTCATCTTTTCATAGATTCTAGTTGCATCTGACCCCTTGGAAGTTATCATGGGGACCAGACATACTTTGTCAAAATCATTCTTTAATAGAACATAAGATGTCCTGGTCGAAAAGGAGTTTTTATATTTTTTAGTATATATTTTATTTTTTCTTTATTTTAAATGTGTGATTATCATAAATACAAAATTTTGTGGAGATTTATGGGCTACACGAGATGTTCTGATGCAGGGGCACCGTCATTACCGATCCGGGTAACAAGGATGTCCCTTAACTCAACCATTCATCATTTCTTTGTGTTAGAAACATCCCACTTCCTACTTGTCTTAAAGGGTACAATAAATTGTTATCTATGATTCACCGTATGCTGCCAAATCCTAGATCTTGTTCATTCTCACTGTATTTTAAGATCCTTGTAACACAAATAAAAGGAACATGATAACGAGTCTCATTTCTGTTTTTTTGCAAAGATCCTTGACCCTTGACCGTCTGCCTCTGCAAAGCATCTCGAGGCTCTTTTCCACTGACCATTGGCTGCTCACTGGTGACTTTATTGTTCTGGCTTGGAGCAGAATTCCAAAGGGTTTCTGGTAGCATTACATGTGATTATTTAAATAGAAAGTTTTGTTTTGTTTTTTTGCAGTTGACTTTGTGGTCTTGTATCCTCCCTCAGTTGTGAAATAAAAATATCTCTAGGTTTTCTCCAATGTACCACCGGGCTTCAAAACTCTATAAGCCTGTAATTCTTGTTTCTCTAAGTCAGCTGATGATATTTTTGGTGATGTGAAGGTGGTCTGTGCAATCAGACTCCCTTGCCTGTTTGGCATCAGACCCTGTTCACCCTGTGCTCTGTGGACCTCCTTCTCACGCAGGAATCTCTTTGATCTCAAAGACAGCTCCACAAAGTGCAAAGCAAAACAAATACCACGCTGTTTCCCTCTGTGGTACTCGCGACAATATGAGACAGGACAGAATAAGAGAGCTTGAAAACAACGATGACACTATCCTTAAAGCACCTTTCTCCAGTGCCAAAGTACTCTCTGTCAAACAAGTTACTTTAAAAAAAAAAAAGTGCAAATATAAATGGAATAGAGTGATTGACATTTCAACATGGTTTTGATTATCCATTTCCTAAGCATAAAAGCACCCTGGGGTGGGCAGCATCTGCTTTTACCACTAACCTAATTCTCCAGAGAATGATTTTTTTTAGCAGTTCTTTCTTTATTAAGCAGTCAAATTATATTGCAACACACATGAAATTTACCAATGAACTGACCTGCTTTGAAATATGCTTTTCTTAAAAATAAGAAATGAATCATGTACGGGTACACATAAATTAACTTAATTTGATAGTGAACATGCAGAAGCATGTTTAATAAAATATGACCCTGGTGCCTTCCAAGTAAAAAGTAAAGACATTTAATACTGAAGCCTAGAAAATTATTGGATATGCATTCAGTTTAAAATCTGGGATGACCAAGAATTTTAAGACCTAAGTTAAGACATGTTGCTTTTCACATAAGGTACTTCTATAATAAGAACAAGTCATAATAAAATAATGAAGAATGTTAAGCCAGAGCCCTGTGCATGGTTTATATTTAAGGGAAGTGACTTTACAATTGCTCAGTACTTTATTTATATACAGTATCAACGGGGCATACATAGGCCTAGTGCCTGAAACCATGGGTGGCACCAGACCCCACACCCGCAGTAACTGTTTTTTGTTTTTTTTTTTTTAATCTGTTAACTGAGATGGCTACTAAGTAACAGCAGGGAACATATACCTTGTGGATATGCTAGAAAAGGAGACGATTCGTGCCCTGGGAAGGACAAAGCAAGATACCAGGAGATTTCATCACACTGCCCAGAGTGGGGTGCAATCTGAGATTTAGGAATTATATATTTCTGGAATTTTCCATTTAATATTTCTAGACCATGCTTGACCACAGGTGACTAAAACTTTGGAAAGGAAAACTGTCAGGGGTGACTACTGTATGTTTTTGATACTTCACTTGAATGTGATATATGAGAATGACGGATCTCAGCCACTTTGTAACACACACACACACACCCAGCAGACCCTATGCCCTAAAGGACGACTTTCCCCCAACAGCCAGGAAAAATATTTGAGTGTTTCTATCTTTCACTTCTGTAGAGATTAAAAACACTAACTTTGGTCTTAAATGTTTTGAAATGCTTTCTGGATGACCTTCGGAAAATTACTTGAGAAAATGTTGTAACCTCCTTTCTTCATTTATAGACTACAAATAATACCGATTTATAGAATTGTTGGAATTAGATAAAATTATGTATGTATTTTAAAATATGTGAGGCTCCAGCACATGGTAAAATGTTTTTACTCATTTTTCTGGCCTTCTGGGTCTTATGCAGCTGATGGACATGTCTGGGCATCCAGTCCTGAATGTTCGATGGATGTTTTTGAGGTCAGGAAATGAATGAAGCGATTCTGCAGTGTCCTGATAAGTGTGAGAAGTGGGCTTTCAATCTGAGCTTGCTGAACTTTGAGGTTTAATTTAGCATTTTGGGTGAGAAATGGGCAAATGGTAAGAAAGGAGATAAAAGTTTTCAAAAAGAGGATAGAGATATTAAATACTCAGCACCCTCAAAACCCAGCCTCACCCAGGCCCCACACAGCTCAGAATCAGAACCTTTCTCCAAAGAACACACCAACAATGGGGTTGCCGTCTCTTCAGAAGACAAGTGGCACTCAGAGTGTATCTTTGACCCAGCAGCATCAGCATTGGAAGCACGGATTCTCAGGTCATCCACACGCCTATGGATCAAAATCCCGGGGCGGGGTTGGGGGCGCATCTGGGAATCTGCTTCCCAGGTGATTCTGCTCCACACCAGCATAGGAGAGGCCTACGTTCTGTTGGCCTCTTCATATCAACAAACTGGAGTAAATAAACAGAAACTGCTGCTTACAGAGGACCTGTTATACTGCAGCTATTGTCCAAGGGGCTTCTCATGTGCTTGCTTCTCTCAACAATCTGTTGATCACTCGGTAAGCAAATACTCAGACAGATTGAGAGAGAAGGGAGGGAGGGAAGGAAGAAAGGAAGAAGAGAAGGGAGGGAGGGAAGGAGAGAGGGAGAGAAGGGAGGGAGGGAAGGAGAGAGGGAGAGAAGGGAGGGAGGGAAGGAGAGAGGGAGGGAGGGAAGGGAGGGAGTCAGATTCAGAGTTGTTATATGGCGTTCATGCAGCTAGTAAGAGGTAGAGTTAGAACTCAATTCCTGGTTTTATTTCAAATTTCAAAGGCACCGTTTTCCCCCTTTCTTTCTCCCACTCTTTTATCTAGACATAAAACAGATGTTTCTAAGGTGCCAACAAAATATAATTAATTGTTTGGGCCAGAAGGAAAGTCACTGGAAAAATTAGACCTCAGTTCACTGCTCTCCTCACAGAATAATATAATTTCTCACAAAATTGTTACAAACCCAAAAGTCATCCAATTTCTAAAACCTTGGAATAACTTTATCCACCATGAAACCCAGAGGGCTGTGGGAAGAAAGAGTATGTTAGTGCCGGGCTTGGCCGTCAGAGCTACAGGAGAAAAGCTTGGTCAGAACATTGGGATGGATGATAAAAATTCCCAGTCACTTTTTAAATTTTTAGCAGATTATGTGTTATGTTTTTTAAAATGGCCTGCCAGATAAAGTTTCAGGAAGAGGTCTGAATAAAATGTTCTAGCAACTGTTTCTTTTTCTTCCATGTTTTCTTTTTGAATACTTCTCTCTTCTTGGCCAGAGAGCATTTTTCTTGTGCCTGACAAAATAAGCAAAATGCAAACTAGACAGGGAATAATGTACTTTATAAAATACTGTATGAAGGGATTTATTTTGGCTAATAAAAGTGTTTCCACAAAGGCCAGAGTCTCCATACCAGCTACTTTAATTGGAAGCTCCGCGCTTGATCAGGTAGGAAAAGATGAACCATAAGGAAACAAAACAGGAGGATCTCGTGGGCATCACTGGACCGGTCACGCTCAGCCACTTGCTACTGACCACAAGGTCGTCAATGTCACCGTCACAAGTGCCGCTGTGGCCTGGGAGGCTGGCGTCTGGCCATCTGGAACATCTTCTCAGGGGAGGATGAAGGCTGCTCTGCAGTTTCCCCTCCTTGGGCCATTTCAGATACACGTGATGATTTCAGCACCCAAAGGTCGAGTAAACACGCCCGGCACCGTGTCAAGGACAAACGGGCCGTCTCCCACTTAACTGCCACGCTGTACATGTGACCTCGGTCCCAGGAATTTCTTTCTCTAGGCCAAGTGACTGGAGAGAGAATCATGGATTCCTTCACTCAGGGCCAGTTTGCCAGGATCTGCGGGTGAGTTTCTGTGTGGCTTCCTGAACGACATCCCACATTCTGCGTGGAAGCTTCTATTTCTTCTTCTTTCCTTCCCCTCCTAGTTGTGGCTGTTTGGCAGGTGATCGTGTTGCTACAGATTGTTTTAATGCTCCCATAGTCTCCTTTTTCCACAGACAGTTGATCAAAGTACAGAGAAACTGTATTATCCTTTTATAGCTAAGGTCCCAAATTGCCAGACTTCGACGCTAATGGTTTTCATGAGGTTTTCTACAGTGAGCAAAAGAATTCCTCAATTTGTAGTACAGTTTCTTGTCAGTTGCTACAATAGTTCCCCTCCTGTGAAGTTCAAGAAATAGTTTAGCTCAGAACTCTGGGAGGCCAAGGCAGGAGGAACACTTGAGCTCAGGAGTCTGAGACCAGCCTGAGCAAAAGCGAGACCCTATCTCTATTAAAAACAGAAAAACTACCTGGGTGTCGTGGTGGGGACCCGTTGTCACAGCTGCTGGAGAGCTGGGGCACGAGGATCGCTTGAGCCCATGTGTTGGGGCTGCAGTGAGCCAGGCTGAGACACCTTACTTGGGGCAACAGAGCATGACTCTGTCCTCCTCCCTAAAAACAAAAAAATGATGAAAGAAAAAGAAAGATATTCTCAGGTAGTCTGTGTGTCACCAGGGGCCGTGATTTACCGCCAGATACTCCGGCTGCTCCAGCTTGGTGAAGCTTGTTGATGAAGTGTTCAGTATCTTACTGTCCAGAAGACACACCCGTTGGTTGTTCTCTTGATACAAATGTGTACTTAGTATGTGTGAACAATCTCTAACATCGGAGGTGGCAAGTGCAACATTCCTGATAAAGGGGCCATTCCCAAGACCCATGGCCTGGCCTGCTAGTGCAGCTCTCTCCCGCCTGGGGCAGCACAGGGGTTCGGCCATCTCCAGATGTGACCCCAGCTCTGTCCTCAGCGCAGTCGGTCCCCACGTGGAGCTGAATTCGACTCATGTTTACCCAGCACTGTGTGTGGTGTTCTGGATGCGTAGAATGCGATGGGATGTCTGCCCTTCATCTAGTGGGCTGTAATGGAGGCAAAGTAACAGCCTATCTGTGGTCCCAGAATGACGCCCATTCCTCACGATTCCTGATGCCAAACAGGTAACATGACTGGGAGTGACAGTCACGTACTGGGCCTCACAGTGTCACTGCCTTCGGTCCCGGCCCAAGCCCTTCACACATTACTACTTCTTTATTAAATTAGAAGAGACTGAAGCGAAGATGGATTAATTGTATGAACAGGCTCTGACTGTGTGGTGAGCTGACGCCTAACCCAGTCCGCACACTTTCCTTTTTGATTCTGGGCATTTCTAGTTCCTAGACTGGGAATGATAGTGCTGGCGTCTTGATATAGAGTCATCTGGAGCAAGAAATTGTCTAGCTTTGTTTTTCTGAAGCAGATGAGTTATGCATGTTGGTCAAATACTCAGTGGAATCAGGAAACAACACAGTTAAATATCAATAATAACCCCACATAAACAGGTGCATTTTATAATGCAAATACCTACATATCTAATATGTAAGCTTCTTTTTTCTTTGTGAACTGACTTTGTTAATCCAATAGCAGCCTTATTAGGTGGATGGTGTCATTATGCACATTGTACAGTTGAGGAAACTGAGGCACAGAGACATGGAGATGCCCAAAGTCACTCCATTGATGTGGTGGAAGAGGAGAGACTACCATTCTTTCCAATTCTAGTTTTCTGTTGGTTTTAGGACAAATAGTTAAATAAAATATAGCATTCACTTAAAAACATTAAGTAGCCATCATTCCAATTATCTGAACAGACGTTTATCGGACATCTCCTCTGTGACAAACAGGTGTTTATGCTGAGCACTAAGTGCAGAAACGAAGAAGGTGCGCATCTTAAACTTTTCTTTTTATTCTTCCATTTAGGAGCTCAGCTCGTTAGGCCTAAATGACCCTTGTGAGTTAAAGGATGGGGGTGGATCTGTGGGTAGGGAGATAAGGAAGCAATGGAGACTCAGGGAATCCAGGGAAAACCGTCTGAGCAGAGGCAAGACACAAGTACGCTTTAAAACATAACTAATAATTTTACAAATAAAAAGAATAGAATGCACGCATGTGACAAAATGTTACAGCGGTAAACATCTGAACATTTTAGGGGCTGCGTGCCGAAACGTTCCTTCTCCTGCAATTTCCATGTTGATTTCAGGGTGGTGCCCCCCTACTCGGGAACTGAGGCCGCTGCGTCCTCTGGAACGTTGCTATTTGCCCTGGCAAGAGGAGAGCTGGAAACCAGATACCTGCTCCCAGAGCCTCTGCCGGGATATGACACGCACAATTTTCTTTTCATTGGCCCAAACAGGTCACCTGGTCCTGACTTCAAGGGAGCCGGAGAGCTATCCCACCATGTGCCCAGAGGACATCTGGAAATAGCTGGCAACCGTATGAATAAAGGCCGCAGGGGACAGTCAGCAGCTGAGGTTTGGTAAAGTTCCATGAGACAGAGGCAAAGAGCATTTTGGGACTACTGAACAGCAAGGTGGGGCGTCTCAGTCGCCTGTGTCGAGGGCAGGTGGAAACCAGCTCATGAGGTCCCTGTAGCTGCTCTGACAAACTCCGACTATGCTGTGAACGACAGGTGTGCTCTGGAGACCATAAGGAGAATGACCACAGCCTTTCATTTTACGCAGACATCTTGGGTGCGATGAATGAATTCAAAGGAGTCAAAACTAAAACAAAAAACTCAATTAGAACATAATTAAAATTAAAAGACTAAAACTATACGGGAGCGGTAGATGCCGAGGAAAGAAGATTAATAAATACCTAGGAGGGACAACTGACCAAATGTGTGGGGTAACCGAATGTGGGGACCCAGGGCGAAGACAAAACTTGTTGTGTGCTCAGATTTAAGATCTGGTAGATGTTGATCCATTAAAAAGATTCAGGGGACAGAGGAAGGGCAGGGTGGAGGGCAAGACAAAGTTTGGTCATAACCTGTGAGTCCCAGATGATGATAAATACTGAGCAGGCGTTTGCGGATATGAGTCTGAAGTCTGGAGTAGAGGTCACGGACAGAGATTTGGTCCTGGAAATCACTAGCTTGCAGAAAGTAGTTTAGATCTTGAAAGTGGATGATAGCCCAGAGAGAAATTCTACCGTAAATAGAACAGTGGACGAAGGACAGAACTCTGAAACTCTGATGTTTAAAAGAGAGACAAACCAGGGGTAGCTCATGAAAAGGATAGAAAAGGACAGGACAGGGGATAAAACAGAGAAGCCAGAGAGAATTCAACAAAGCTAAATGCGTCAAGATGATGTGTAAGGTCTCGACGTACCCTTGGACGTGGGAATAATTGAGCCCATTGATAAACTAACAGAATCTATCAGTTAATTGTTTGGGACAGAAAGTAAATTTTGTGGATTGAAGAGTGATTGCCAGAACATAGGCAATACATTTAGATTATTTTGTCGGAGAGTTTTACAAAAAAGAAGAAGCAACAAGATAGTGTATTAATAGCAATGTAGAGTCAGGGGATTTCATAAAATGGTTGATTCTTGGATGTGATTGATTACCAATGTTGGTAATATAGGAGATAGGAAATATAGAATAAATAACATCTTTATTTCCTAAATAGTCAACAGTTATAGTTTTAACAACGATTCACTTTAAAATAGAGACTTGAATTTTTAAGAAAATATCAATATATGGCTCGGCACCCGTAGCTCAGTGGTTAGGCTGCCAGCCACATACACCGGGTCTGGCGGGTTCGAACCCAGCCTGGGCCTGCTAAAAACAACAATGACAACTACAACCAAAAAATAGCTAGGCCTTTTTGGGGGACAGAGCTAAAAATGTGTGTGTGTGTGTGTGTGTGTGTATACACACATACATACCTGTATTTTGAATGTATATATTTTTGAAATCATGAATGTGTGCTGATGACTTCATTTCCAGTACAACACCTCAGGGAATGGGAACTCTGAATCTCAATATCATCAACATATTTACTCATCTACTCTGCCTTACAATACACAAAAATAATTTTGGTAATCAAAATACCCAGTAAGTAATATTTACAGTATTCCTGTTCGTTCTTTTTATCCTGAGAAAATAGCTCATCGATAAACCAATATAGCAACATTTGCACATACATACAAATGATAAAACACAAAGATAGTCCAGAGAGAAAGAGGGAGAGAAGGAAGAGGGGAGGGGAGGGGAGGGAGAGAGCAAGTGGAGGGAGGGTATTTGGCGGGATCTCACCTAATGTACCCAATTCAAGGGCACATTTAAAGACAACTACGAGTATATTATAAATGTCTTATGACAAAAATAAGTAAGTGAGGTCATGGTTATGTTAATTTGTTTGACTTAAGCATTCCACATGGTATATAAAATCATCATATTGTACTCCATAAACATATACAGTTACGATTTAATGAAAATTACGTAAAAAAAAAAAAAAAAAAGGTGTACCTTAAGGGTAATGTGTTTAAGTTTCATTCAAATAATTCTCCTGTTTTCCTGTGTGGTTGTGTTATCATTTTGATATTCAGTTGGCCCCATTTGTTTGTGTTTGAGTTAAATTTTAGGGTTGGTTTTTCGTCCTTATTGATATAATTTTATTTTTGAATATGTGAAATATTTATGTAACTCAAAACTATTAAAGAAAATATATAAGAGAAGCCTCATATACCATCCAATTCTTGTTACCACTGACTTTCTCTCCTTTTGCCTCCAAATAGGCAGTGATTTATTTATTCATTTATGATTGATTCTTCCTGTATTTTTACCAAATTAATTATATATTTATGTAAGTGTAGATCAATCTTTTGTGCCTTACTTTTCATCACTCTTCATTTGTTCTCAGAGGTCATCCTCGCTTTTTTGAATAGCTTTACTATAAACTCGTGTTCCACTGAGTGGGTAGAGTGGAACCTGTTCAGTTAGCCTCCTACAGACAGCGCTGGCGATTTCCAGTATTTTTTTAGAACAAGCAATGCCACAGTGAGTAACCTTTTAACTTAACATTCCTTTTGTACTTGTACCTGTTATCATGGAGGGTAAATTCCTAAAATTGGGATTTTTGGGTCAAAGGCATTTTGACAGACACAGCAGAGCTTGCATGATCCTTTGCATTCCAGCCGGCAACATCTGAGCCTTTCTCTGTAATCTTGCCGACAGAGTGTGTTATTAAGCCTTGGAATTTTATGAACGGATTTTTTTTCAAACATTTCAAATGTTTCCATGCAATTCTGATGTGCAGTCAGGTTGATAACCACAGGCCTAAACTGTTCGTGGTTCTAGGAGGAGATAGAATGGAAACAGGGTTATGACGGCGGCAGCCAGTAACATGAAAATAACTTAGAAGTCAGGGATAGCAAACCACTCGCTCCATTTTCATTTTTGTCCCAGGTTTTACTTGCCCGGAGGTAAGGATTCATACCATGTGATATTTGAGTGAATAATGCAGTCTGTGCCCACCTTAAAAAGGGTTTTGCCTGTTTGGCCATTTCATGTGACTTGCCCACCTGCAAACATCCAGCTTGGGGTGCACTTGCTTGGGCACCGCCCAGGGGTATTTTCCAGTGCCTGGCATCTTAGATGACTCACTCAAATTAATACTTATCCACAAAATTAGTATCAAAATGAACTAGTATAATCCAGGTATTATGTCTTATAGGTTCTAAGTTTAGTTTTTTGTTTGTTTTTGGCCAGGGCTGGGTTTGAATCCCCCACCTCCAGTATATGGGATCAGTGCCCTACTCCTTTGAGCCACAGGCACCACCTGGGTTCTAAGTTTTTCTTAACATCTCTAAATCAGTTTGCACTTTCAATTGACAGAATGTCATAATTGACTAGGCAGTTTTTCTCTCTCTTTCTCTCTCTCCCCTCTCTCTCTCTGGTATATAAAACATAAAATAACAGGCCATCTTGCAATTAGTGTGATCTTAGATTTTATAAAACTGCCTGGCCTTTTCCTTATATTAATTTCCTAGGGCTACATAACAAAGCACCACAGAGTGGGTGGCTTGATCCAAGAAAAATTTACTGTCTCACAGTCCTAGAGTCTAAAAGTCCAAAACTGGGGTTAACATCATGGTCCCCACAATTCATGAGGAAGAGCCTGCTGGGCTTCTCCCAAGCCCCTGGCTTGGCTGTCAGTACCTGGCAGCCCGTGACCGGCAGCCTCAGCACGTCACCCCTGCCCACACAGTCAGGCGGACTTTGTCTCTCAGCGTCCCTTTCCTCCTGTTCTTGTAAGGACATTGGTCACGCTGCACCGAGGGCCGGCCCACTATTGCGCGGTACCTGATGACAGGTGCAATCTTTCCAAATACGATCAATGCGAGCACAGTCGGAGGGCAGGACTTCTAGCGACCCCCGACTTGTCTGCTTTTGCTGGATCGACACTCCTTTTGAAAGCACTTGCTTTTAAGTTTCTTTTTCGATTTCTCTCTCACTCTCACTCTCTCTCCGGAGGCTCACATCCCAAAGCTGCTTTGGAGACAGAAAACCCACAGTGAGATCAGGACCCGTGAGTTTCAAGCACACAGGGAAAGGCCCCTGGGATGGTGTAGGAAGCCTCTGCTAAGAACCAGGTGGGGACACTTGCCGTGCTGGGGGACAAGGCCTACTGGAAAGCTGTGGTAGTAAGACCAGGGTCATGATCGAGAGCAAGGCGCATAGACTGGCAGTGGGGCAGAGAGTCTGGAATTATATCCACACACGCAGACAGGCCTGAGATGGGGCACCGTTGCCACTGCAGTTTCTAAAGCCTTTAATAAGAGTGCTTTATTTATCTCTAGTAAAAAGGGTAGTTAATTGAAAAGACTTAAAATGGCATTCCAGGCAAATTCTATGCATGACTTCTCCAGTGACCCTGGACACGTGGACATCTAATCACAGCAGAGAATACTGTGGCTGTGGTCACGTGTCTGTGTCTCTGCCCTAAAGCCCGTGGCCCCTGCGTTCTTTTGCCTCTTTGGTCCAGCCTTCAGGGTCCTCCTCTTGACTTTCAAGCTGGCCTCTGCCAACTGGTTATGGGGCCATGTGAGATGCCCTTCTCTGCTCCACTGTCTGGTCATTTACAGGAAGTAGAGCTAACTGCTGTTACCCCTAGAATACTCTCCTCCGCGGCTACCCCGTACAACGTGCTCTCAACCCCACACTGTGTTCAGAGCCAGCTTACAGGGACGCCTGCCTGGACAACGAGAGGACCCCGCCCTTCTGGCCAGGTCCCTACCTGTGCTGGCCACATCTTAGGTCTCCTTGATCAACTCTGGCTGTGTACTGCACTGCCCGGCCCCTGAACACAGCCACACGCTCCAGTGGCTTCTCAGGGGACACCTGCCCCAGTCCAGTGTCCAGGCTGCTCTGCTGTCATTAACAGTTGGTGGCGATGTGAGTTCTCCCTTCATTCATGGTTTCTAAAAGATTCCTTTGCCTGGAAGATCTCAATTAGAAAGTGTCTATCCTATGAAGGACCAGACTGCCTTTTAACTTTCCTTGAAATATGTAGCTGACAGAAATAAGGGCCAAACAGCTGGAGGAAAGCCCCTCAGAAACTTAGAAATAACTTTTTTCCCCAAGAATTTTCATTTGACAGATTCCCCCATCCTTTTTTATGGTAAAAACATACAACATAAAGTTTACCATCTTAAGCATTTTTAATTGCATGGCTCAGTGGTATGAAATATATCTCTAGTGCTGTACAAACATTGCCACCATCTCCAGATTTTAAGTAGTACGTCTGATGGATTTTTAAAGTACGCTTTTCAATAATTGTTTTTTGCTTTTCTCCTTGTTTTGAAGGCCTCATCAGAGCAGTAGCACAAAGTATTCCCAGTCTGTTTTGTGAGTTATCGGAAAACATTGTCCATGATGATATCCAGAAAAACAACATCTTACTTTCAGCTTTCAATGTTAATCAGAAGTTTTATTTGAATTTAAATTTGTCAACCCCACTCACAGCTCAAAATGAATTTTAATTCAATGTGTAACATGTATGCAAACTGTTTTCTCAGTTGACTCAACCACATTTCAGGACATTAAACCTAATGTTTTTAGAGTTTCCTATCTGGATAAGGAGATTAAAGTATTCTTTCCTCATGAAATTCTTTAAGTTCCTGGCTCTTAAAACTTTTCAAAGGAGGGGCAGCGTCTGTGGCTCAAGGAGCAGGGCGCCAGCCCCATATGCCAGGGATGGTGGGTTCAAACCCAGCCCTGGCCAAAAACTGCAAAAAAAAAAAAAAAAAACTTTTCAAAGGAAGTTTGTTGACTAATTTATTGATCAAAAAATACAAAGACAGAGGAGACTTCAGGGTAATTTACACACTCAGAGGGTTGGGGGTGATTTCTTTATTTTATGCCCCTCTGGACTCCAGGGTCACTCATGGGCTGACCTCCCTGGACCAGATGCTTCCTCATTCCCTTTGGGCTGGGAGGGAGCAGAGAAAGAACTTCTTCTTGAGCATATCAGAAGTCCTGCATTTCATTCCTATTAGGCAAGTGCCACACGTGTGCCTGTTGCTGACTAGCTGGCTGTCCCCGGAGACATTGGCTGCTGGTTTGCTCGGGCTGAGCTCCGCTCCTGTCAGGGAACCCAGAGCTGTGGCAAGCGGAGTGGCCTCACTTCACTGGCTCAGACTGGTCAGGTCGGCCAGGGACTCAGTCCTGTGCACGGCTGGTCTGTGCTCACTTAGAAAGGGCAATGTTTGTCCTGATCTGCCCACAAGCACCTATGAATTGGTAGTGACCGTGACCTGGAGCTGAGGGATCCATCATCTGCTCATGTTTCTCTTCTATTTGTTCTTCCAGATCCAAGAACCACCTGCTTTTCCCTCTAGAGCAGTGATTTTCAAATCATGTGCCATGTGAGGATCTTAGGTACTGCACACACACACCAAAAATTAAAATTAATTACATTATTTTTGAAAGAAGTTCAAAGCAAAATAAGTATATTCTTTGTTTTTCTTTCCTTTTATTTTTTTTTATTGTTGGGAATTCATTTGAGAATGAACCAGGTTCATTCTACAGAGAAACAGGTTACACAGATTGCATTTGTTAGTTTAAGTCGGTCTTATAATTGTGTCCCGCCTCCAAGAGGTGTAGCACACACTATGATCCCCCAAACCCTCTCTCCTGCCCGCACCCCACTTCCCACCGTGTCCTAGGTCACCAATTGTCCTCATATCAGAATTGAAAACATAGGATTCTTCCTTCTCCATTCTATGATGCTTTACTAAGAATAATGTGTTCCACTTCCATCCAGGTTAATACACAAGATGTGAAGTCTCCATCTTTTGGTTTACATCTACCACAGTTCATCAATCCATTCCTGGGTGGCAGACATTTACGCTGTTTCCTCATTTTGGCAATTATAAATTGAGCTGTGATAAATAGTACAAGTGTTATTATAGTAAAATGATTTTTTTTTCTTCTGGGTAGATGCCCAGTAATGGGATTGCAGGATCAAATGGGAGGTCTAGCTTGAGTCCTTTGAGGATTCTCCATACTTCCTTCCAAAAAGGTTGTATTAGTTTGCAGTCCCACCAACAGCATAAAAGTGGTCCCTTCTCTCCATATCTACACCAGCATCTACAGTTTCGAGACTTTGTGATGTGGGCCATTCTCCATGGGGATAGATGATATCTCAGGGTGATTCTGATTTGCATTTCTCTGATGATTAGGGACAATGAGCATTGTTTCACATGTTTGTGAGCCAATCATCTGTCTTCTTTGGAGAAGGTTCTATTCATCTCTCTTGCCCAAGGGATTGTTGTCTTTTTTTATGTTGAACCGGACAAAAGCTTGATAACTGGATCTACAGAGAGCTCAAATTTACCTTTTTTTTTGATCAACATAATTTAAGTGTGCCGAGGAAGTTTAACTATAGGTTCTAGTGTGCCAGGAGATAAAAATGGTTGAAAACACTGGGCTAGAGTCTGACCTGCATCAAGAGTCCCTCATCCTCTCATCCAACTTGGAGCTCAAGGACAAGTCCGCCCTGGGCTGGGCGTGCCCAGTGACTTTGGGCCAAGCTACATGGATCCACTAGAGGTCAAGCTCTTGCCAACAGCCTTCTCCATCTCCGCCAACTATCCTCAAGTTCTGGTAACTCTTCCCTCCCCTTTCCCCGCTGGCCTTGGGCAGCCCCAGTTAACCCTTTTGATCCTACTGTGCTAGCCGTGGGATGCTGTGGCTTCTTCACCTTACCTTCACCCTCATGAATAATCCACCTGCTATTTCTTCTTGAAGGACACAGTTTGCCTGTGCCCTCTGTGCCCCACCAGGACCCAGAGTGATGCACTCACCTCACCACACAGCTGTTTCCCCATGGAGAGGTGTGGTGCGGCGGGTGGGCAGTGAAGTCACAGGGCCCTCAGAGTCCCCATGGTCCCCTTGTGTTCCCTGGAAACTGAGCTCAATTGGTCCAGGCACAAAAGGGAAAATTCCATTTTGTAAGGATCTCCACTTAGAGCACTAAAGGCTTGAAAGCCTACGAAGCACAGTTCTGTATCAGCCAGTTTCACTCTGAGCTTGGAGATATATGCAGCTTTTAAATTGTGCATCTTAGAAAGCTGAAACATTCCAGATCATTTCTGGTGGGATGCCACAAACAATATTTTTTGAGGCCAAAATAAGAAGGAAGGAAATGAAAGAGCTTGGCAGTCTCAGGAGAGCCCATCCAACACTTTGCCTTATCTGAGACCAATCCAGAGACAGCGCTGCTGACTGGGGCGGGATGGACTGACACAGGGGTCTTTAGCTGGGGAAGCAGACGCCATAGCCGAGAGAGAGAATGCACCAGAGTGCGGCCGGAAGCCTCTTCCCTGGTGCACAACATTCTAAGCCAAAATGTTAACCTTGTGAACAATCAGTTCAGAGCTGCCCTTAGCAGAGAACCATAAATTAAAGATAAGCTATGGTTCAGAATTTCCAGGGCCTCAGTTCAGGAGTAACTTTGGAATCCCAACCAAATCTGCATTTGGTTAAGCAGTTTGGCACATTTGTCTGTGTTGAGGCATTAAACTATAATTACAAATCACTCTTACTTCATTCCAGATACATGTCCCCAAAGTAGATATAAATGGAGAAGTTTCCTCCTCCCCTTCAAAGGAAAAAGAAAACAAAGGCAAAAACAGCACCAAACAAAACCAAAGAGAACAAAAACAAAAGTTATTCAAGCTGGAAAATTACGTACATAGTGTATTTTATAATTTCATTGATATAGGTTGTGCTCGGGTATTGAGAGGATTCAAATACCCAGCAGGTGATCGACCCTCCCATCAGAGAAAAAAATGTGAAGCCGAACACACCTGTAATTGAGGGAGTGATAATTAACCTTCTCACACATTTTTCCTCTTTACAAAAAACCCTTCTGTTATTTTCTGTAGTGTTTGTTCTAGATGGTTCAACAAGACTGGTATTGCCTTAATTGAAAGCATAAGCCGATATGGGGGTGGGGAGAGGAAGGGCAGACATTTATTAATAGTCAGCAAGTATAAAAAATAGTCTGCAAGCTACAGTCAAAGGAGAAATGAAAAGGAAAGGAAACCCAGGGCTGGTGGGGAGCAGCTATTCTGCCTCCTAACCACACAGGCCCGGGGCAAACCCACGAGAAATAGTCCAGGTCCTGGAGAAAAAGTTTTCTGTGCTCAGTAACTGAGTCTCCCTGAAACCATATGAGGGACTAGGAAACCACTCTAATCCCCTTAAATCTTGTAATTATTCACTGAGTGCCATTTTCTTGTCTGACTATCCCAGGCAAACATGCTAATTTCTAACGGGGGAATCAGTAGGAAACTAAAATGTGACGTCGACTTCCAGAAAGGTGTTCGCATACAGCTTAGATAAACAAAGAAAATTAGCTTCTACCACCTGCATCGTGTACCCTCATCTCATCTCCCCTCCCACAGCCTCCTCCCTCCTCTGTGTAGCAGGGAATAGACCGTCGCCAGCTGAAGGTTTCTTTGCCTCTTTCAGGTTAGATAAACTCTTCTGATTTCAGATCTCTCTCTAGCTATTTATACTGGGAATCTAAGTTCAAGTTCTTATCCTGGTAACCTCTTTCTCTCCATTCCTCCTTCCCGGGAGTGTCTGTCCTTGGGACCCTCTCGCACTGGGAGGAGAAGTCACCACCCGGTCTCTGCGGGTCCTTCCCTCATTTCCGTCCTCACTCTGGACGCACCTGGTCAGCCCAAGTGTGTTGGAGGCATCAGGTTTCTGAGCATACGGGTGAGAGCCGCTGAGGTCAGCAGCGGGGGCGGGTGGGATCTTACTCGACACACATTCTTTCCAGCCTTTATCTGTGGTTTATGGAACTCCTAGAGGCAAGCATAGTGCCTGCCCAGAAGGAAGACTATTAGATATATATTGTTTTAACTCTGGAATTATCGATCATAATTTTCTCATGGTTTTTAAATGAGAAATTACATATTTTTAAAAGCCTACGTAATCACATAATACATGCTGAGTAAATGTTGATTTCTATTCCACTGCTACTCTTTATAGTAATTGACTATTGAACAATTAACTCTTTGATGCTTCTTGGGGAAAAAATCAATACGACAGTTTTTTCACCTGAGTCTGCCTGAGTCATAGCACGTGTGACTTGAGTACTGTGTTAGCGTCGCTGCCAGCGGGAAGGTAGTAAAGTCGAGGCGTCCTTGTGTTCAACAGTGATGGGAACCCTTGGTTTGTTATAACACTAGTTGCTTGATTTGTTTTAACACTGTACTTCGCATGTGTTTATGCTTTAATTTTAGATTTATTCTTTTAGTATCAATATTAGGACATTACAAAGAAATTCTATTCATGATCATTCTCGACAAAAACACAGTTATATTCCCTCACTTCCCTTATTGCTCTTAGTTGTATAAGTATATAAAATATTTATAAAGATGTGTTTGCAGAAAAATGCAGTAAGAAAATATACTCTCAATTTTTTTCCTCTAATGTTACAAATTACTTATGTCTAATTTTTGTATGTATGATTTGAATAATGGTATAATATACTATCAATTAGACATTCCTATATGGGATAGATAGGTTATTTTTTAATTTTCCAAAATTATGCGTAATATTGCAGTGGCTATTTTCATTAACACTGTAGAGTGTATTCCCCTCTTGACTAATTTCTTAGCACTTACACTCCCAGGAAGAGCTCACCAAGGGGCAGAGAATGAAAGCTGGATAATTTTGCTCTGTGTCTCTGGGCTGTCCTCCAAAAAGATTATGTGTCCAGCCCTGCCTGTGGGGTCCTGCTCCCACAAGGTGACCTCCAGGACACCAGGACCGTGGGCCATCCTTTCTTCTGGCACCACTGGGTCTTCTCTTACCAGGAGTTGTCCCTTTTAGCTCTAAGTCAGGTTTAAAATATGTTTTTTTCACAGCGAATAGTCTAATAAACTTTATTTTTCTTGTCTTTTTTTTTCTTCAGAGGTGCTTACTATCCTAGCATCTCCCAGTTTTAAACATAGCAAATTTGACTGAAGTAACTTTTACAGAAAACAAAGGTTTTTTAAAAATGTGTGTTATATCTGGAAGTGGTAAGCAAAACGCATGGAGCAATTACTCTGTGCTGGGTACTCCACGCGCTAGTCCGTTCAGGCTCCACAGTCATGGATTATTTCTGCTCCAATGATGAGAACGCGGAGAGGAAACAGTGAAATGGTGTGTCCTCTGTCGGGCAGAACAGACTCCCCACCCAAACTTGATCACTGTGCTATTCTGGAAATGATGGGAGAAACCATTGTCTACCAAGTAACAGTTCCACAGAACACTTGTCTTTTCTCTTAGGAATTCAGATTAGGAAAAATTATCTTTTAATAAAGTTCTCTCCTGGTCTCTGCAGCCTCCCTAATACACATATATAGGAAAAGAATGGGAAGGAATAGAATATAAAAGACAAAAAAATTAATATTTCTACCTCCATCAACTTTTCATTCAATGAAAATGAAATAAATAAATTTTGCAAGCAATTTTTTTTTTTGGTCAACAATTTGTGAGCCAAACTCTAGTTGTATTCTTCAGCAGAGCCCAACATCAACGTGTACTGTGCACAGCAAGAATCTCACATGCTGTGTTCTTTTCCTGAAGTCTGCAAAGAAGTTTACAAACAGTAACCTCAAGATGGGTGCACATTATTTACTTTAAAACATTTTGTTTTCATTTTCGTTTACTGCGGTGAGAATGCTTAACGTTGAGATCTACTGTCAACAAATTTTTAGGTGTAGTTTACTTTTTGAAATTATAGTCTTTTTATTAATTGCATGTTTCTCTGGGGCTGTTATTTAGAACCTTATTGATAGAGAAGAGTTAAGCACTTCTACAGATTAGTATCTAATTCTGTTCTTACCATTTGATAAGAACAGTTTGACTCTGTATTTGTAAGTTTTAAATATTCTTATACTGCAAAGGTAGAAACAAAACAGAAAATAAGACTTAATAAATCAATAGCTTAAGGAGGACAGTCACCCGTAATAAAAAGTACACTTTACATTTTTAGCTTTATAATGCATTGCTTTCTTATGTATTTTTAGCTCACCATGAGGAGCTGCTTTTCAGTAGGTATTTGTGTGTCTCATTTTACAGATGAATAAAGTGAAGTAGGAAGAGGTCCACGTCGTGAATCTTAAAGAAATCCATCCTTTATCGGCACTTTCACAAGCTCACTCCAGTTAGAAAGGTAACCTGATATCTCATCGACACTTCTTAACATGGACCTCAACCCACCTGATGATAAGATACATAAAAACACATCTTAGGAAAATTTCAGGCCTCACACGGCTCTTCCATGCAACACTGGCTACCTTGGGCTGTGTGAAGGTGCAATTTGCAGCGTAGCCAATGTGCTGAAGAATCATAACCATGCCATCGCTCCTTCTCGCGTGCTGGTGGTAAAATGATGGCCTGCACCCCTGGGTCTACTCATTTAGTTTGCTGGTGTCTAATTAGAGCAGCGGCGAGCGGCTCTTTCTCTCACATCAGAAATGAAGTGACCGGCTCCGGCTCGGGGGGTAGGTGAGCTGACCATCACCCTCGCCGGCCGGCCCGTGTCAGCACCAGCCCCGTTTGGTGGAGCTCACGCTCACTCTGCTCAGGAGCAAGGGATGTGAGAAGAGGGGGTGAGATCAGCAGAAGAAAACGCTGCTGGGGGTCTAGGTGCTAGCTGCGCTCTGGCTAATCAGACACACAGATTTTTTTTGTCTTCGTTTCAAATTTTTGTTTCCTTTCCAGTCCTGTTAGGCTAATTTCTGTACAGCCGCAATACTCATCACAAAGGTTCTGTGATATTCTGGGCTTTACTTTCTTTGTGCTTAAATTGGGCCAGTAAACCATTTAAGTGAATTTTTATCATGACTTTCTTTACTGTATTTGTTAAGGACTTGGCGCCTTCTTCAACATCATAACGTGAGACTTTGTCAGCTTGGGGAAGGGGCGGGAAGGGGTGGGCCTTCTAGGTGAAGGGTTTTCAAAGAAGAAAAACAACTCTCTTTCCAAAATGACACCTGTGTGTATACCACATATCTGTGTAGATAAGAACAAATACCTGATTAAGATTTTTCTTTGATTTTTAATATAGATGGACAATTACGTCTGTGTTTTGGCACTAACTTCTTTGAATTTGTGCATGTTCTTATCTAATGGATTTAAAAAGCAATGACTTTCTTTTCTGTCCTTTGCTTTTTCATGAGACACGTCGTTACGCTCTCCTTGTCCAACCCACGGGCTCACTTGTTTTCAGTCCGTGCAAGATGCTGCTTCCTCGTACACATCAGTTCTGTTCTGTGTGTCTGAAATGGTCGAAATGCTAAAAAGACCATTCAGAATGATCTTTTCAGCATCAACTTTTTTTTTGCATGTGATTTCATTAATGATGTCAACATGACTTTTATTCTAGCCAGTAGAGCTTTTTTGTTGTTTTATTCCTATAGAAACTTCTATTCCATTTAATGAGAACATGCTTTTCAGAAATATTTATGATGATAGAGAGAAAATGTTCTTATCAGTTGAAGATGCATGTTGAAGTACTTATAAGACAAAAGACACACTCCCTGGGATTTGCACTTCAATACTCAAGCAAAAAGAAAAGTAAAGTGGGAGGCGAAGGAGGATTGGCCAACTGTTGCTAACTGTTGAACGCAGGTGATCAGTGCGCGGACTTAACTTTGTTAGGTATTTTTTTGAGGTTTTAAATTTTCCAGGATAAAATCACCGTATTTATCATATTAGAGACTCACTCCACTTCTATCTCTTGTTTTAATAAATCACATTTTCAATGTCATTTGGACCAGAACTTGGCATCTTACCTGTCTCGTGCCCCCCAAACTTTAATTTTTTCTCAAATACTCCTCCAGATTGGAAGAGAGCAGAAAGACCCGGCTTCGGGTGAGACACATTACCCTCCCACCACTGTTGGCGTGTTGCTCTGACCTCGCGTCTAACTTCTCGTCGTCCCAATGTTCTATCTGGAAAGTGGGGAATATTCTCGTAGCGTCGCCCTGGACATCACATGAGACTGGTGTCTAGTGTTGAGTGCTATGGACTCTTAGTATTCCATAGATGACAATTTTAACAAACGATTGTAAATAAATATTAGTAATAAGTAATAGCAGTAGTAGTAGTAATTGTTTTGTTTGAGACAGAGTTTCACTTTGCAACCCCTTGATAGGGTACCATGGCGTCACAGCTCACAGCAACCTCAAATTCTTGGGCTGAAGCGTTTCTCTGGCCTCAGCCTCTCGAGTAGCTGAAACTACAGGCACCTGCCACAATGTCTGAATATTTTATAGAGAAGAGCTCTCACTCTGGCTCAGGCTGTTCTTGAACCTGTGAGTTTAGGCAATCCACCTGCTTTGGCTTCCCAATTGCTGGGATTACAGGCGTGAGCCCCCGCACCCAGCCGGTATTGTTAATTGTTAATTAGCAATTACTGACAGTAACACTTAACAGCAGGAGTAGTAATTGTGGTTGTTAGTGTTATCTGGGAGTGGTATGAACGTAAGAGGTAACTCAAACAGCTGGCCACACTCAGGTATATGTAATTTCCTTTTGTAAAGTTTGTACTCAGCAGTGCAGTGGACGCTTGGTGCCCTGTGGAGACTGTGGTGGGGACATCCCTCTGCCCTGCTCAGGGGCTATCTCCTCGCTGAGCCCCTGGCCCCCCCGGAAGGGGACAGCCCTCTGCCCTCCTCAGGGGCTATCTCCTGCCGACCCCCAGGCCCTCCCGGGAGGCATTCGAATCTGCTGTTCTGTGTTCTTCCAGGACTCTGCATACACAGTGGCCGTAAAGTTTAAACTGCGCAAGAACTGTATGACCACCTTGTATGTGTGTGTAAGCATTTAGTTGTGTGTCTGACTCCTGGAGTTCAGCACTTTGTCTATTTTTCCATTTTTTTACAGGTGAATTTCTTCTTTCTTCTTGCCCCCAGCAGGGCCCCTGCCACATACAGCCACTTAAAGCGAGTAGAATGATTTCCTGCCTGCTTGAATGAACGAATGGCCCTTCTCTTTACTGAGTTTCTTTTCTGATTTGTTTTGGGCAGCTCTGTTTTGCTTAAATGGAGACCGAAGTCCACAGCCATTTCCTAGGTCCTGTTTATATGGCTTGGGATTCCTGCGTTATAGCAGCCTGCAGGTGACTCTTCTAACATTTCTGGGAAGGCATTTCTGCTACTATTACTCTATTTTTACAGTTAGTGAACGGGACACTTAACAACTGAAAACCATCTTTTTCTACATTTTGGAACAGTTTGAGTTATATAGGTACTAATTCCTCTTTAAAGGTTTGGTAGAATTCTGATGTGAAACCATCTGGTCCCGGACTTTTCTTTTTGGGGAGGTTCTGTATGGTTGATGTTATTTCCGAACTTGAAATGGGCCTGTTCAACATTTCCACTTGATACTGGCTAAGTCTTGGAAGGTGAAGAGCTTCCAAGTATGGGTCCATTTCCTTCAGATTTTCATATTTCTGAGAGTAAAGTTTCTTGTAATATTCATTAAGGATTTTTTGGATTTCTGAGGAGTCTGTTGTTATTTCGTCTTTGTCATTTCTGATTGATGAGATTAGAGATTTTACTCTTTTTTTCCTGATTAGGTTGGGCAACGGTTTATCTATTTTGTTGACCTTTTCAAAAAACCAGCTTTTTGATTTATTGATCTGTTGTATTGTTCTTTTGTTTTCAATTTCACTTAATTCTGCTCTGATTTTGGTTATTTCTTTTCTTCTACTGGGTTTGGGGTTGGAGTGTTCTTCCTTTTCCAGTTGCTTGAGATGTCCCATTAAGTTGTTAACTTCCTCTCTTTCCGTTCTCTTGAGGAAGGCTTGCAGTGCTATAAATTTCCCTCTTAGAACTGCCTTTGCGGTGTCCCAGAGGTTCTGATAGTTCGTGTCTTCATTGTCGTTTTGTTCCAAAAATTTGGCAATTTCCTTCTTGATCTCATCTCTGACCCAGCTATCGTTCAGCATGAGGTTATTTAACTTCCATGTTTTCGTATGAGTATGCAGATTCCTGTTGTTACTCAGCTCAAGTTTTATTCCATGATGGTCTGAGAAGATGCATGGAATAACAAATTGTGGTATATGTACACCATGGAATACTATGCAGCCTTGAAGAAAGATGGAGACTTTACCTCTTTCATGTTTACATGGATGGAACTGGAACATATTCTTCTCAGTAAAGTGTCTCAAGAATGGAAGAAAAAAATATCCAGTACTTACCCCTACTATGAAACTAACTTAGGACCTTCACATGAAAGCTATAACCAAGTTACAACCTAAGAACAGGGGGGAGGGGGAAAGCGTGGGGAGGGAGGTGGGAGGGAGGAGGTGGGTGGAGGGAGGGGGATTGAAAGGATCACACCTGTGGTGCATCTTACAAGGGTACATGTGAGCCTTGGCAAATGTGGAATGTAAATGTCTTGGCAAAGTAACTAAGAAAATGCCAGGAGAGCTATGTCAACTAATGAGATGAAAATGTGTCAAATATTCTATGAACCAAGTGTATGGTGCCCCATGGTCATATTGATGTACACAGCTATGATTTAATAAAAAAATCAAAAAATCAAAAAAAAAACCTGAAAACCATATTACTCATCCAATTATCTCCCACCTTCGTTAAAAGACAAGATATGAGCATTTATTTGCAATCTTTCATTAACATCATTATTCTGTAGGGAAAGAATGTGAGTGTCTAGTGGGTCAAAATGTTAATACCCCGAGTTGCTCTTTTTCCAGTGTATTGGCAAGAATATGGGAAGAATCGCATGCAGTCAGATACTAAAAGCAGAATTAAAATAAGCCAGACAAAGCTTCCTGACACTGCCTTTCTGATAATTTAGTCCACTTCTCTGACTGCCTGTGTTTTCTGAACACCCAGCTTTGTATTGTTATGAGTGGCTACTTTTTTAGCCAAACATTTAATATGTGCTAAGACTAGACAAATGGGGGCAGTGCCCCCCTCATGGTGTGGGACTGGGAGCCCTGGAGGCCCAGATAAGCAGGGATTAGCGGGTAGTCACCGGTAACGCCAGCCTGGAAGCTGCACTGTGGTCACCTCCTGCTTTGTTTGTCAATCCCTCCGTGACGTCACACTCTATGAATCATTTGGTGTTTACCAAAGGAGTGTGCCTGTGTCTACAGCAGCCCAGGGACTCTGGCGAGGCCATGAGGAGCTCGGTGCCACCTCACTGCAGACCAGGTGGACAGTCCGCAGTTGGGAACAGCACGTCAAGTTAAAGCTGCTTCTGGTGCTCAGTGTGTGCGAGTGACCTTGTGAGCTTGTTTGCTTTCTATGTTTACTGTGAAACTGGTGGAGTCATAGTAAGTGCATTTTAAAGCTAAGAAAATCAATGGGCATTCATCATGATGAAGGTCGTGTCTATGGACAGGGTACAGCCAGGATTCTGATCCACATCTGAGCGCCTCCAAACTGAGTTCTCTTTCATTTTTTAAAAAATTAAAATTTAACTTGCTAATTGGCAAATTAAAAAAATGCATGTGTCTTGGTGTGCGACATGATGTTTTAATACATTTTTACACTGTGGGATGGCAAAATCCTGCCAATTAACACATCCGTTACTTCACACACGCATTTGTTTTTGGTGAGAATGTTGTAAAATCGTCTCTCTGTGCTTTTCAGGCGTATAGTACATCATGATGAACTATAACTCCGTGTTGTACAATAGATCTCCTGAATTATTCCTCTTACCTAACTAAAATTTTGTATCTTTTGACCAAGATCCCCCCAGCCCCCACCCCTCCACCCTGGGCCCCCTGCCCCGGCAGCCCCCACTCTACTCTGATTCTGTGCATTTGACTTTTTCAGATTTCGCGCATAGTCGAGATCCTGAGGCCTTTCTGTGCCTCTCTTATTTCACTTAGTGTAATGTCCTCCAGCTTCGTCTGTGTTGTTGGAAAGGCCAAATTTCCTTTTTTATTTAAAGTTGGCTGTCATTTCCTCACGCACACACACCACCTTTTCCCTACCCATTCATCCTTGGATGGGCACAGGGGTTGACCCATATCTCTGCTCCTGTGAATGGTGCCACAGCGAGCACGGAGCACAGGTGTCTCCAAACTCCTTTTGTCCCTTCCCTTTTCATTATAAGATTGTGGTCTCTGCCCTGGGGTCTTCTCCCTATTTGTTTATTAGGCACTGGCACAAACATCACAGCATCTCTTGACAACAGGTTGAGGCTCACGCTTCAACCTCATCGGGGGCCGGGACCACTGGAGAGGTGGGGATGTTCTCAGGCTCACGCTTCAACCTCGTCGGGGGCCGGGACCACTGGAGGGTGGGGAGAAGGTGTGGGGTCTGTCTTGTGAGCACACACACACCAGCCTAGGAAGTGTGTAGGGTGGAGTGTGAGTGAGAGAGCCAGGTGATGCCTCTGCATCAAACTGGGCAGGCAGGTAAGACCACCAAACAGGTCAGTAGTGCCCTGGCTGATCCCGCATTACCTGCTGCACACCCCAGGCCCCTCAAGGAAGGGTCTCCATAAATAATTTGAAGTCACGAAGAAGACAGGAAGAGGAAGGTAAGCACCCCCCTAAAACACAGTGCAAGGAGGAGGTCAATGTTGGTTAAGACAGGTTGACGACCAGAGATGAGGAGAAGGTGGGGTGGAGAGGACGGCGTCCTCGTCCCTCCCTCCCCTCCTTCAGATGCCTTCAGCACAAAACTGCCAGGCAGGGAAGAGGCAAAACCCTTTTATTTCTTGGAGGACTCGAGTTTCCAGAAGTGTCTGGGAGCTGGGGGTAGAATGTGGGATATGTCCAGTCTCTCTGGCCTGGAAAACCTCAGACCTACAGGGCTGACAGGGAGGGTGTCAAAGCCTCGTGGATGCCTCCGGGGACAGCTGCTGAACATCTGTGTGTTTAGAAATACTTTTTGTCTGACTTGGTTTAAAAAAAACACAACAGTCATTGACCGAATACATTTCAGCTTCTTTCTTATTTGGGGCAGTAGTTGCCTGGAGAGCTCCACCCACTTGCACAGTATCTGCGGTTCATAAAACTCCTGCCTCTCTGATAAGGGGAAGCGGCCATGGTGACGCACGTTGTTTATCTGGTTTCCATAAAAAGACTGTGTGGTGGTTGTTGAGGCTGGCAGAGCTCAGCAAACACACAGAGCGGCTGGTTGACCTGTCTACACTTCCTGATGGCTCTCCGAGTGGCTGCTGGCCACTGGCCACCAGGGTTGCTGCTCTGGGGGCCCCTCAGGAAGTCTCAGCTGTCTCTCTGGCCAGTGAACTCAGAGGGGTTTTGTTTTCAGCATCCGGTTTGGATGTGTGTTGTGAATTCTGTGCCTTGATTCTGAATCATCTATCCAAATTCTCTGCCCTCCTTGAAGAAAACTGTGGGGGACTGCTTTCCCTTGAGATGTTTGTGTCAGGGAGGACCAGACTTAACCAGGTGCAGGTGCCCATGTGGGGCACAGCCGTTGACCAAACACCCAGGAATCCAATGGCAAAAATTATCTTGGAATACTAGTACTGCTTCTGAGGGTGCCAAGCCTTACTTAGCATTTTAATATGTCCTCGAAGCAATAAGAACAGTGTGTCATCCCAGGTAAGAAAGCCCGGCTGCTTTGTGACAGGTCCCAAACCAGTGAGTTTTCAAGCGTAGTTTGGAGCACTCCAGGTATTTGTAGGGGGAAGCTGTTCATACAAGTGCATCTTGAAAAACTGCCCCTTCAGACCCCACCTGAACATGCCAGCAGGATTTAAAGTTTCATGCAGATAAAACAGAAGAGCATTTTCAAAGCTGCGAACATCGCCTGTTTTATCTCTTTCTTACATAATTCTTCTAGTTATCTCGTGTTCAAAGTTCAATTTCACAGCCTACAGGGCTGGCAGTGTTGTTGAAAGGAGAGGGCTCCTCATTCCAGGAATCCATGGAATGTCAGTGGTGCAGGTAGAATTCCGCATTCACCCTGGTGCTCGGCTCATAGTCCAAGTTCTGTGATGATAATTGGAAAAGAAGACACTAAACCAGCGGTTCTCAACCTGTGGGGTGCGACTCCTTTTTAACAATGAAAATACATTGCGGTATTAAGAAGGTTGAGAACCACTATATTATAAATTCTAAATAACAAGTCAAAACAAATGAATGTCTTTTACCCACAAAGGTGTTCACTGGATTATTACCTTTGATAGTTCATCAATAATGCAATATTTCTGTAAATTGTGGCACCTTTACATGCTGGAATATTATTCAGCAATTGAAGATGCTGTTCTCCTGGGGTTTGTAGTCACACAGGAGACATACTAATATGTATGATAAAAATTAGATGTAAAATAGGATTTTACCTAGGTACATAAATTCATGCATTAAAAACAGTAGTGAATATAAAATTCAGCAAATTTTAGGTTTTATTCATTGATCCAATTCTTTAGTATTTCCTACAATGAAGATATACTATAAACATGACTTTATATTTGAAAACAGGACATCTTTTAAAGATATTAAACACTGTTTCCTAAGTCTTCTGGTTTTTTTCCTTCTGTTTTACCCAATATTTCACCAAGTTCTACACTGCTTTATTAATACAAAGAAATTTCATTAAATGCACCCATTTTCAATCAGGATTTCCTTTTCTGAGGACTTTAATTTCCATTCACTCATACTTTTAGCTCTTCTTCTTCTTCTTGTTTCTTTTTTTTTGGCTTTGTCGGATAAAAGGAAAAAAATTATTTCTAAGAAATCTTTAGAAATTAGAAGAAGGAATCCCAAGTGGGTTAAAGTCAAAGCTAATTCCCCAACAGTAAGATCATTTGAAGCCAGTTTTTAATCCCTTTCCTTCCCCTAGATCAAATTGGTATTAATTGTGACTTATTTCTCCCCCCCCCACACTTTTTTTTGTTAAGTCATTTGTACATAGATCATAAATACATTTATGCCATTATGGGGTTCGATGTGTTGATTCTTTGTACACATTGGAGTGCTGACATCCTACTAATCAACATGGCCTTCACCTCATTTACCCAATTACAGCATTAAGGCATTTGTGTTCTATACCTGAGAGATCCAACTTGTACTTGCAATATGCTCCATAGGTGTGGTCTCCCTACCGACCCTCCCTCTATCAGCCCACCCCCCTCCCTTCCCCTCTCTCTCCCCTTGCCTCCTTCATCCTAGGCTATAGTTGTGTTTCATTTTTCATACACAAGTGTGAGTGATTCTAAATTGGTTTCACAGTAGCACTGTACTCAGCACTTCTATTTCTAGGACCCTATGTTTGTTAACTCTGAAATGCTCCTCTCCAGGTGCTTTGCAAGACTAAAGGTTTTCTTTGGTTTGCAATCAAGAGATAAAGATTAAACCTTTCCCAGCTTTGAGAACTCAGATGACTCCTTCCACTGCAGATTTCAGAGCGAATTTTGATGTCTCTTGGCCTGGGTGGTGTGTGCCTGGCTTTTACCTGCTCTAGTCAAAAAGAACAGACCCTAATCAAATCTACATCAATTCTCTCCGGGAAGTGATTTTATGGCTTCCAAAGGTCGCATGAATTAGAAAGCTGGCTGAGACTTTTTTATGTGGAAAATGGTGATATAATTTGAAAGGTCATATTTTTTTTAACTAGTCACCTCACATAAAATGTGTTTTTATAAGCCCTATTATAAATGCCCTCTGAGGCCGCAGCGTCCAAGATGCCACTGGTTGATGGGTGGGTCTCAGCCAATTTCACCATAAGTGTCTCAATTGCTGCTTCTGAAAAGTAGACCCTTACTGTGTCATAGCTGATCATCAATCAATTATTGTGAAGGGCCTAAGGAACACTACATTGTACAAATGCTTTTTAATGACTATAATCTATCCCATATATTTAACTTAAACCATCTTCTGAAATAATTTTATAATACATAAAACATATTATAGTTAGGTGCTATTTTACAAAAAGCCACTGTTTTGCCTCAAAAAATTTTCATATAATTTGAGAGCCCAAGAAGGATCACAGTAGTTTTATATTTTAATGTGGTATCTTAATCATGTCCTAATTTTTATAGGTAAAATAAGATGCTGGAATCATTTTTGCACTGAGGAAACATGGTGTGTTATTTTAACTTCTGAATGAAATGCAAACAGGAAGAAAAAAAAAACCCTCCATTTAACAAATGTACTCATCTTTCCCACTCAGATGGGTGGCATTTGAAATACATATTGTGTCAAAGTTAATGTGCAGTATCCAAGGTTTTTATCATTCTAGGTGCTATTCCTGTACAACATCAGCTTGGCAAATAATCAGAGCAGCCTGTTAATCATTAGCCAGTGTGCAGCCTCTGGCTGCGGCCCTGAGCTAAAAGGCAGAGATATTTGTGTGGGAAAGGAATGTTGGGAGAGAAAGAAAAAAGTTTTGAAAAATACCGCACAGAACCAGTTTCCTGCATCTTGGCACTTAGCAAATCTCACAAATTTCCCTACTTGATGTCACCTCTCTTTACGATCATTCCCAGCATGAAGACCTGCCCCCAGAATCATTGTCTGGTATTTGTTCAATCAGCAGATGAGCTGAAACTGCTCTATTGTCACAAGATTAATCAACTTTTTCAGAAAAAGCTTCCTCTGAATATTTCTTAAAATCTTTGTCTTAGAGGAAAACTCACAATGGGAGAAAATACATGTCTATATTTGTATGATCTGACTTAAAACGTGTAAATGCCTAGGAAAGAGACCGAAATAGAATATCAAAAATGTTCATGGTGCTTGCCTCCAGATCATAGAGTTGTTGATGGCTTTAATTTTCATTTTAAACCTTTCAGTAGTTTTTTAAAAATTGAGGTTAATTTACATAGCATAAAATTCACATTTTTCAGGTGTAAAGTTCCATGTTTTTTAGTACGTCCACATGGGTAGACAACCATTACCTCTATCTAATGCAAAATGTTTCCATCACACCCAAAAGAGATTTTATGCCTATGAGCAGACATCCCCTGTTCCTCCATGCTCCTGTCCCAGCCTCTGCCTCTATGGAGCTCCCTACGCTGGACTTTTCTTATAAGTGAATACTACACGTGGTCTTCTGGGTCTGTATCCTCTCATTTAGCACAATGATTCCAAGGTCATGTTGTATCATGTCCAAGCACTTCATCACTTTTGATGCCTGAATAATATTCCATTGTTCATAAACATCATATCTTGTTTGTCTATTCATCAGTTGATGACTATTTGGGTGATTTTCACTTATTGGCTATCATGAATAATGCTGCTATGAATGTTCGTAAATACAGTTTATAAGGACAAAAGCTTTTAATTTTCTTGGGTGTATAACAAATCTCTATCAGATATATGTCTTGCAAATGTTTTTTTACATTCTGTGAGTTGTCTTTTCACTTTCTTGAAGGTATCCTTTGAAGCAAAAAAGTTTTTAATTTTGATAAAATCCAATTTACCTAGTTTTTGTTGTTGTTACTTTTTTGGAGGAATATCTAAAAAATAAAAATCATTACCTATTCTCAGGTCATAAAGATTTATGCCTGGGTCTAAGAGTTTTTAAATTTTAGCTCTTAAATATAGAGCTTTGGATTAATTTTTATATGGTGTGAAGTAGGAATTCAACTTCATTAATTTATGTGTCAATATTCAATCATCCTAGCACAATTTGTTGGTACAAAAATTATTTTTTTCCTCCATCAATTGTCTTGGCATTCTTGTTGAAAATTGATTAACTGTAAATGTATCAGTTTTTTTTTTAATTCTCAATTATATATTTCATTGACCTGTATATATGCCCTAGTACCTACTGCCTTTTAATAATTTGTCTAAATTTAAGGGGTACAAACATAATTTTATTACACTGACATAGTGCATAGTGGTGAAGTTGGGGCTTTTGGTCCATCCGTCACTGCAGGAACATGCTTCGTCCCCATTAAGTACTTTTTCTTCAGTCACCCCTCCACTTTTCCCCTCCTTAGTTTCCATTTCTGTCATTCCATGCTTCCCTTCCAAGTAAGAACATACACTGGGGATAATGGCCTTGTGTTCCATCCCTCTTGCTGAAAAGACGTGATTGCATTCTTTTTACATGGCTGAAAGGTACCATTGTACATATACACCATACTTTTTTCTTTAATCATTCAGTGATGGACACTGGCTGATTACACATCTTCTTTATTGTGAATAGTGTTGTGGTAAACGTAAGTGCAGTATCTTTTTGATTTAATAATATCATTTTCTTTGTATAGGTATCTATATATACTGTTGTGATTACTGTAGGTTTTTAGTAACATTTGAAAATGGAATAGTTGATTCTTCAAATTCCTTCTTCTCTTTCAAGGTTGTTTGGCTTCTCTGGGCCCTTTACTTTTCCATATAAATTTCAGAATCAGTTTGTTAATTTCTTCAAGAAAGGAAGCTGGGATTTTGCGATTTTGCCAGGGATTGCTTTGAACCTGTAGATCAATTTGGATAGTAGTCCTTCTTTACCACATGTTAAGTCTTCCGATCTATGATATGTCTTTTCATTTATTTATGTCTTTTAAAATTTCTTTCAAGGATGTTTTGTACTTTTCCATGTAGAACATTTGAGCTTTTTTGTTAAATGTATTACGATGTGTTCATTATTTCTGATATTATTGTAGATACAATAGCTTTCTTAATGTTATTTTCAGGTTATTCATTGAGAATGTATAGAAAAACAATTGACTTTTGTATATTTATCCTATATTTTACAACCTTACTAAACTTATTTATTAGTTATAATAGGTTTGGGGGGATTTTTAAAGAATTTTCTATATGCAAGATCACGTCATCTGGGAATGGAGATGGTTTTACTTCTTCTTTTTCAACCTGGATTTCTTTTGTTTATTTTTCTTGCCTAATTGCTCTGGCTAAGTTATTACGTTCAGTGTTGAAAAGACACGATGGGAGTGGATATCCTTGTCTTATTTCTGATCTTAAGAGGAATCTTTCAGTCTTTTACCCATAAGCATGATATTAGTAGTGGATTTTTATAGGTGTATTTTATCAAGTTGAAGAAGTTTTATTCTTAGTTTACTTTGTGTGATTTTATAAAAATACTGTTAGATGTTTTTCAAGTACTCTTTCCGTGTCTATTGAGATAATCACGTGGATTTAGTCCTTTCTCATATTACTATGATGTATTGCCAAGGGCTAAAGTTGAGAGAGCTAGGGTAGTTAATTAACACAACAGGCCAAGGCGAAGTGCACAGCGCAGTCATTAACCACTCACTATGGTGATAGTATAAGCAAGAGGCTGAACAGGGACGATTACTGCCCTCCTCCCCCAGTTTTCCATTTTCCCCCTGGAATGGTGTTGGGAAGTCAGACGGATCAGTAAAGACAGGGGGATTGTCTGACTACTGATGGATTCCCAAATAAAAGGTTCTGGCTGTTTGCTGACCCAGAGGCCAGAAGAAAGTAGGACCAGAAAGGAAAAAGTGCCTGATATTGAGTCAGAGTGGAGAAAAGCATCTCAAAGAGGCCCCAGGTAAAGTGGGCTTGGTAGAAGCACCCTAGCAAACCTTGGCTGAGGCCTCTGCTCGTGATGCCATCGAATGGAGGCTGCTGATTTAGGAATGCAGCCAT
The DNA here is from genome assembly GCF_027406575.1 of Nycticebus coucang. Classification (NCBI taxonomy): domain Eukaryota; kingdom Metazoa; phylum Chordata; class Mammalia; order Primates; family Lorisidae; genus Nycticebus; species Nycticebus coucang. The sequence goes on from NC_069788.1 coordinate 3,508,219, forward strand.
GTGCAAGACTGTGGCTATCTGGGGGACCTGATTGCAGCTCTATACAGATGGGAATGCACTGGCTGTGTGCCCTGTCTGGGGTGTAGGGAGTAGTTCCCCTCTGGGGTCTGTCAGGTAAAGCCTTTGAAATTGCCTTTGGTCAGTCAGGACTGAGAGATCACACATAATATTTTGGCATAGAGCCAGACTATTGGAGTATTACATATACATTAATTGATTTTTTTATGTCAAACCAACCTTTTATTCCTGGAATAAATCCTATTTGGTCTTTACTACACATATAATCCTTTATATATGTTGCTGGTTTTAGTTTGCTAGTTTTCTTAGTTTTTGTTTTTGAGGATTTTTGTGACCATATTCATAAGGGATGTTGTTTTGTACCTTTCCTTTATGTGACATGTAATTTTGTCTAGTTCTGAGATCAGGATTATTCTGACCTCATAGAATAAGTTCTGAAATAATTCACATAAATTTGTTAAGGTTTAGTGTTTAAACATTTGGTAAAAATGACCGGTGAGGCCTAGAATATTCTCTCTGGGAAATGTTTTGATTACTATTATATCTCTTTTCTTGCTATATGTTTTAGAATATTTTAGTCATTTGTTTTTCTAAGAATATACTCATCATATTTAAATTATTTAATTTATTAGTATATTTTAGTTAATAATGTTATTTCTTTCAGGGGAGTTCTCACAACAGAGTCTCTGGTTTTGTGTATCTGAGAATCTCTTAATTTCTCTTTCTATTTTGAAGGATGATTTTACTTAGTTGACAGTTTTTTTCTTTCAGCACTTTGAATATGTCATCCCATTACCTTCTGGCACCATATTTATGATGAGAAATCAGTTGTTAACTTATTAAGAGTCCCTTATATGTACATGATAAGTTTCTTCTCTCTTGATGCTGTCAAGAGTCTCTGTTCATCTTAACTTTCAACAGCTTTATTGTGATGAGTCTTGGTTTGGATTTTCTGAGTTTATTTTACTTGAATTCATTAAGCTTCTTAGACATGTAGATTGTTTTAAAATCAAATTTGGAAAAATTTTGGCCATTGTTTCTCCAAGTATTCTTCCTTTCCCTTTCTCCTCTTCTTTTGAGACTATTATTAGGCCTATGTTGGTATACTTGGTGGTGTCTCACAGTTCTCCAAGGCTCTGTCCAGTTCTTTCTTTTCTTTGTTCTTTTTTTCTTTCTGTTCTTTAGATTGGATTATCCGAATTAACCTGTATTTAAGTTCACTGTTTTTCATCAGCTCAAATCTGTTCTTAAGTTCTTTACTGAATTTTTCACTTTAGTGATTGCACGTTTCATCTCCGTTTCTATTTGGTTTGATCTCCAGATTTCCTTTCTTTTTTGTTTCTATTTGTTTTTTCTTTATGACTTCTATCTCTTTATTGGTATTCTATATTTGGTTAGATACTATTCTTACACTTTCCTATAGTTCTTCAGACATGATTTATTTTGTTTCTTTGAATATATTTAAAATAACTTATTTATTTAAAGTTGTTGTCCAGTAAATTCAACCTCAGGGCTTCCTCAAAGACGATTTCTAGTGATGATTTTATTCTTGTGTAAGGGCCGTATGTTCTTGTTTCTTTGCATGTCTCATAATTTTTTATTGAAAGGTAGACATTTTGAATAAAATACTATGCCAACTTTGGAACTAAGAACTTCCCCCCTCTCTGAAGGAGAAAATCATCGTAATTTAAATTCCCATGAATATGCTAACTTGGATATTGGCATGATTCTTCTGGAAAGTTGTAGAAAGAAAGTAGAGGATCAAAGTCTCCTATTGATCAACAGCCAATCCTTTATAGTTAGTATTGTATTCTTGAAAAATTTGTTGGAAAACTAGACTAACTTAAAGTGGCCAGAAAAGCAATAAAAAACAAACCCCAAATTAGCAGAAGGAAAGAAGTAATAAATATCAGAACAGAAATGAATGAAATTGCAACTAAAACAATAAAGATGATCAATGTAATGAAAAGTTGTTATATTTTTAAAAGATAAACAAAATTGGCAACCTGTGGCTAGACTAGGAAAAGCAAAAAAACAGAGAAGACCCAAGTAAATAAAGGCAGAAAGTAAAATGTAGAGATAGCAACAAAGACACAGAAATACAAAGAATCATTAGACACTGTTATGAACAACTACATGACAACAAATTGGGAATTCTAGAAGAAACAGATAAATTCTAGGCCACATCCAAACTACTGAAATTGAACCAGGAAGAAATAGAAAGCCTCAACAACTCAATAATGATTAATAATATTGAAGATGAAATGAAACGTCTCCCATCACAGGGAAGACAGGGACTGGATGGCTTCTCTGCTGGATTCTACCAATTATCTAAAGAAGAAATAACACCACTTCTACTCAAACTCTTCCAAAATATTGAGGGGACTATTCTCAAATTCATTCTACTAGATCAGAATTACCCTGATAACAAAGCCAGATAAAGGCACAACAACAACAAATGAATATACTTACTTGGATATTGGCATAATTCTTTTGGACTAAGTGCAAAACACACAACAAAACACTAACAGAAGTTCTTCAACAGCATAGTAAGGAGCTCACTCACCAGGAGCAAGTCGGGTTTATCTCAGGGATGCAAAGATGGTTCAAATGTGGCAATCAATAAATTAACAGAACCAAGAATAAAACCATATGATCATTTCAATAGATACTGAAAAGCACTTTATAAAATTCAGCATCTTTTCATGATAAAAATCTTCAAAAAACAGGGTAATTGAAAGAACACAGCTCAAAATAATAAAGGCCATATATATCAAGCTCACTGATAACATCATATTCAGTATGTGGGCAAACTGAAAGTCTTTCCTCTAAGATCTGGAACAAGACAAAGCTGCCCACTTTCACCACTTTTATTCAAGATAATACTATAAGTCCTTGCCAGAGCAAACATACAAAAGAAAGAAAAAGAGGACATCCACATTGGAAGGGAAGTAATCAAATCATCTTTGCTTGAAGAAGGCATAATCTTTTATTTAGAAAACCCTAAAGATTCTACCAATAAACTTTCAGACTGATAAAAATTCAGTAAAGTTACAAGATACAAAATTAATGTATAAAAATCACTAACATTTGGGTATTTTATCCATGAACAATTAGAAAAAGAAATCAAGGAGGCAATCCCACTTACAAGAAATACAAAATACCTAAGAGTAAATTTAACCAAAGAAGTAGAAGGTCTGTACAAGGAAGAGAATAAAAACTCGGATGAAAGAAATTGAAGAGGACCTCAAAAAGTGAAAATGAAAAAATATTCTATGCTCATGGATTGGAAGAATTAATATGGTTAAAGTTTCAGTACTACCCCAAACATCTACATATTTAATATAACACCTATCAAAATAGCAATAACATTACTCACAGAAATAGAAAAATATCTTAAAATGTATATGGAATCACAAAAGACCCTGAATAGCCAAAGGGATCCTAAGCAAAATGAATAAAGCGGGAGGCATCCTGCTACCTGACTTCAAAATATGCCACAGAGCTAGAATAACCAGTCAAGGAAATAAAGAGACAAGCCAAAGAATGGGAGAAATATTTGCAAACTACCCCTCTGACAGGGGTCTAATAACCTAGAAGAGCTTAAGCAAGCCAATAGCTATAATAATAATTCAATTAAAATGCATGAAAGATCTGAATAGATGTTCCTCAAAAGAAGACATGAATGGCACATGAAAAGTGTGCCTATCATTACGAACTATTAGAGAAAATCAAAATCACAACGAGATATCATCTCACCCCAGTTAAATGGCTTTTATTAAAAAAAAAAACAAAAAAAAAACAGACTAGCAGGTACTGGTCAGGATGTGGAGACAGGGGAACCTTTGAGTCCTGTTGGTAGGAATATAAACTACACAGCCACTGTGAGAAACCGTAGATTCCTCAAAAAACCAAAAACTACCATGCGACCCAACAGATCCACTGCTGGGTATATATTCAAAAGAAAGGAAATCAACCCCTGTGTATTGAAGACATATCTAGACCCCATGTTTACTGAAACACTGTTCACAGTAGCCAAAACATGGTATCAACCTATAAAAATCACTAGCATTTGTGTATTTTAGCCACGAACAATTAGAAAAAGAAATCAAGGAGCCAATCCCATTTACATTTAATCCTATCAATGGATGGATTAAAGACAGAGTGGTCTGTACACAATCAGCTGTCACTCAGCCACGAAAACGAATGAAATCCTGTCATCTGAACCAACATGGACAACTGGAGGTCCAATGTGAAGTGAGCCAATCACAGGAGGACCAATATCACACGTCCTCACGCCTGTGCAGAAACTGAAAGAGTCGGTCTCACGACGATAGTATAGACTGGGCTCCCCAGAGGCCAGGAAGGGCAGGGAGAAGAGCGGACAGTAAAAGCACAGATGGGTGCAGTGATGAGAAGCAGAAATGAGACAGGGCAGTCAGGTCCATTTTATCCTGGATCCTGTTGCAAAGTGAGAAATCATGTAATTATTTTACACGACCTCGAAATTTCCAGATAGTAGTTTTGTTTAAAGAGAGTGATATCTATTTCTCTTTCTGAAAGCAAGTTTATAAGGCATTGTGTTTTGGGGTGAAGTAGTACGCAGGCTTTACTTCCAGGGCTGAGGCAGACTGTTGTTTGCATTTTTTTGGACAGAGTCTCACTCTGTCAGCCTCCGTAGAGTGCTATGGTGTCATAGCTCACAGCAACCTCAAAGTCTTGGGCTTGAGCAATCCTCTCCCCTCATCCTCTCTGGTAGCTGGGACTACAGGCACCTGCCACAACACCCAGCTACGTTATTTGCATTTTTGAGTAAGCTTAAAGTAGATTTGAAATGACTCCAGAGAGGTAGGGAGCCTGTCGTCTGCCATGACCATTTCCGTGGAGATTGCAAAGCTCTCCTTCAAGTTCATTGACAGGGATGTGTTTCCAGGGATCCAAGACTGCGTGTTCCAGGTACCCCACACCTCACGGCCTCCACACCAACACCTCCGATGTAGACGCGTATTTCCCGGGCCGCTCGGTCCTCCTTCTCAGGCAGTTCTCAGTGGGGAAAGAAGACAGGAGATGAGTGGCAAGAGCAACTGCCGTCCGGCCGCACTTGCTGGGGCGGCCATGCAATCCCTGCGTGCTCACTCAGGCCAATACTCTCCATCTCACAAGTCTGATCCGACAACAAGGAAACTAAAGCTTGGAGACTTTGAACATTTTGTCCCAGTTCACTCAGCTGGGAATTAGTGCAGAGGGAAGTCGAACCAGAAGGTCAAAGCAAGCTGTGCTTTCAAAATCACGTGCTTCAGGGGCGCGTAATGAAGGAATAAAACTTTACAGGTCTCCCTCACGTCCCTGAGTCCAGGCTGCCTTTATTATTTGGTAGCACAAACCAAATTGTAATGTTAACTTTTTAAATTAGGAAAGCCTCTGAAACACCAAATTGTGTGTTTTTCTACCGATCTTTTAGACTTCTGAAAACAAACATACATTTAATGTGTCACAGGGTTTGGCTTACTTGATTTGTTTTCCATAGAAACCAGGGTTCATGGGCGGACAATCAGGCTGTCTCGTTCAAAACTACACAGTTCTCTGTAGGACAAACCCACATGTGTAACGAGTTCTCTGTGTGACAGTTTTCCAGGGATTGCTGTGTAGTTTCTTTAATGCTGTCCTCTAGCCAGTTAAAGATTATGCAACACTGAGCAGAAAAAAAAAAAGCTGCACCAAAGTCCCTCCTACTATGACACTATTCCGTTATAATTGTAGCATCCACTAGGGTTGAAGAAGGCACAGCCGAGGAGAGGCTGACCGAGGCCTGGACTTTGCAGATGCGGGAGAGAGACGGTACTGAGGGCAGCTCCGTAGCACTCCTGTCTTCATGATGATGGTCCCACATCTCTCCCTGAACATCGGGTACTCAGGAGCACCTCCTGGCCGGGGTATTTAACTGCTGGAGGATGCCCCCCCAGGGCCACCTTCAGCTGGGAGGGGAGCAGCCATCCTGAGAGTATGTGTTGGAATGGAAATAAAACAAGATCAGGGAGCCTACCCTGGAGAATCACCTGGACTAGCAGTAAACTTCACCAGAGGCAGAGATGAACTTCGTTAAGCTAAATCACTGCGATTTGGGGGTTGTTGGCATAGGCTGTCCCACCTACCCTATAGGAAGATAGTAACTGCTCTTTGTGTAAAGCATTCATTAATTTTGTAATATGAATTTTAAAGAGCAAAACTGTGGTGACATACAGAAGGGTATGAGACTCAGGGAAGTGTGTGAGAACTGGGCTGGCATCTGACCAGTATTAATGAGAACACCATCTTCATTGCTAGTTTGAGGCTTAGCTGTGTGTGTAATGTGCCTAGAATAGAACTTGGATTTCCTCTTTTCAAGATCAATAAAACCCTAATTAGCTGATTTTTCTGGTCTACTTCCAAACATTGTTTTTATATCGTATCATTTATTTATTTTTTATTTTCATTTGCCTTTTCTTCGCCGGACTACTTCTGGCAGAGGAAGCTTGCCATATGTTTTATGAATTAAGCCATAAACTCATTCATCAGAACCACGGTTTGTTCATTATGGTCAATCTTCATGAACCCATTAGGGCAGGACCCGGGAAATAATAAACCCAGATCTCAATTATGCTGCCCCGGCCCAACCATCCTCTCTGTTCAGACAAAAATTGTTCAGTGACAAAATTTGTGCTGTGTGTGTCTCAGTGCGGGCATGCGCGACGATTGCTGATCTTCTTTGAAAGGGTTGACTTTGCTTTTACACTTGATCAAGTTTCTTTTCATGAAAAGAAACTGAAACTCCTCCACCAGATGTTCAAATGGATTATTCCATGGCTCACCAGCATCAATTATCTGTAGGAGGAAGTAGGATAGGTCTTTAACTGGGTTACTGCACTACAGCTAACAGCTGGAAACAAATTGCACTCAAGCAAATAAATGAAAATAGCAGAGGGACTTTAACCTGGGAGGAAGGCACAGCATGTTGTGGAGCAGTGGAAGCAGTCCCGGGCTCCCCGGGTCTAAGGAGTTCACCTCTTAGAGGTGTTCAGTTCCTGGGGATGTTTTTTTTTTCTGTGGGTGCTGATAAGAAATGCTAATACATCCCATAAAAGGCTCCGTAAAGAAAGCCTGAAAAGAACATGGAAAAGTGTCATTCTGAATAGCATCAGTCCCTTTTAAAGTCCCAAAAGATGATGGGTAGTGCCTGTGGCTCAGTGAGTAGGGTGCTGGTCCCATATACTGAGGGTGGTGAGTTCAAACCCAACCCTGGCCAAACTGCAACAATAAAAAAAATTAAAAAAAAAATTAATTAAAGTCCCAAAAGATGACCTTCTAACCTTTTAAAGATCCTGCCTCTTAATACAGGCACCATGGTAATTAAATTGCAACGTGAGCTTTAGAGGGGCACTTGCAAACCATAGCACTTTTTAGATGATTTGTTTCCAATCTTGAACCATAAGGAACCAGAAAAAGGAATCACTTTTTTTTTTTTTCAGAGAAAGTTGATTTATTCTACAAATCTCTCCTTTAATCATTCATTTACTTTTTTGTTCCACAGTGTTTATTGAACATGTACTCTGAGCCAGGACTTCTGCAAGTGCTTGGGATAAACAATGAGTAAGACATATTTTAATAAGACTAAAAAATATTGACCCCTTCTGTTGAGTACATCTTTATCCTTTTTGGTCTTTAGGGGGAAAACAGAGTTGGAAAATCTTTATCAGATGATAGCAATTTGTGAGCAGAGATGTGATCACAGGTGGAGGGTTCTGGAGAGCATCTCAGAGGAGATTGTAGTGACAGAGGAATTAAAAGGGACCCGGATCAATGCCACCTGCTCTACCCAGCTCTCTTGATCAGTTGTCTGACTCCTTGTTCCTTTGTACAGATTGGATACAAGACCCTTGGGAGAAGTCAAAATTACCTGAGGTTCTTGCATGGGGAGGTAGAATGGTGTGATATTCTTAACAGCGTTTAGGAATACAGAGGGAAGAGCAGATGGAGGATCAGTAATAGACACGTTGAGTTAGAGGTTCTTATGGGACCATGGGGGAGTGTTGGGTAAACAGTGGATCTTTTTTTCATTTTTTAACGGTGTTTTTTTTTTTTTTTAATTCTTACAAATGTTTGACACACACTGCCTCTTGCTAGGGATAAAGGGACCATAGGCACGTAGACAAGAAAGAGATGTGTGCTATGATGTCACGAAGCACCCTGATGTACACATCATCCTCGGGGTTTTAGGCAGGAAGCCATTAACACTCTCGGGTTGAGTAGAGTTCAACGAAGAGACTGTTCACAGACAGCCGACAGGGTGAAGAGAAATCGAGCTAGCACAGTACTGTAGGGCTAGAAGTCATTACTGACAGGGGAAGCCATTAACACTCTTGGGTTGAGTAGAGTTCAACAAAGAGACTGTTCACAGACAGCCGACAGGGTGAAGAGAAATCGAGCTACTACAGTACTGTAGGGCTAGAGTCATTACTGACAGGCAAGAGTGGTGAGCGGTCACTGGTCTCCAGAGAGACTTAACAGACAGGCTTGTGGAGAGAACCATCTGCCAGGACCCACCAGCTTGGATGGAGGAAAGATGACCCACAGCATCTTCCCAGGAAGCGAGCCCCTCTTCCGGCAGACTCGAGAAGCCCAAGGAGGGAGGAGCCCTAATTGGAGGACCTCCAAATCAGCCTCGTGGTATGCTGCAGAAAGTTGGGGAGCAGATCTAGAGAGGCAAAGAGAAGCTGCAATAATTAATTATAATGATCAATCTTAACCAAGCGCTTCCCAAGGCCAGGTGGCGCATCAGTGCTCTGCACCTCATTAAATCTTCACAGCGACCCTAGGGGGTAGGCACTGTCACCTGTATTTTCATCAAATGGACACTGGACCATGGAGCTATCCTAGGAGGATATGGGGACAAGGAGCTATCCCAGGAGGACACAGAGACACAGAGCTATCCCAGGAGGACACCGGGACATAGAGCTATCCCAGGAGGACACTGAGACATGGAGCTACCCCAGGAGGACAATGGGACAAGGAGGTATCCCAGGAGGACACCAGGACACAGAGCTATCCCAGGAGGACACTGAGACATGGAGCTATCCCAGGAGGACACTGAGACATGGAGCTATCCCAGGAGGACAATGGGACAAGGAGCTATCCCAGGAGGACAATGGGACAAGGAGGTATCCCAAGAGGACACCAGGACACAGAGCTATCCCAGGAAGACACTGGGACACGGAGCTATCCCAGAAGGATACTGGGACACGGAGCTATCTCAGGAGGACACTGGGATGTGGATCTATCCCAGGAGGACATAGGGACCCGGAGCTATCCCAGGAGGATACTGGGACATGGAGCTATCCCAGGAGGAATGGGGACATGGAGCTATCCCAGGAGTACCCTGGCACATAGAGCTGTGCCAGGAGGAAATGGGGATATAGGGTCATGGAGCTATCCCAGGAGGACATGGGGACACAGAGCTATCCCAGGAGGGCACCAGGATATGGAGCTATCCCAGGAGGACACTAGGACATGGAGCTATCCCAGGAGGACATGGGGACACAGAGCTATCCCAGGAGGACATGGGGACATGGAGCTATCCCAGGAGGGCACCAGGACATGGAGCTATCCCAGGAGGACATGGGGACACAGAGCTATCCCAGGAGGGCACCGGGACATGGAGCTATCCCAGGAGGACATAGGGACACAGAGCTATCCCAGGAGGACATGTGGACGCAGAGCTATTCCAGGAGGGCACCAGGACACAGAGCTATCCCAAGAGGACATGGGGACACAGAGCTATCCCAGGAGGACACTAGAACATGGAGCTATCCTTCTGCTCTTTCCCCCAGCTAATAGTGGCCAGGCTGTAATATGCTGGAACCTTGATGTCTTATTGCCTGCCCATTTTTCACACAAATAAATAGCTTAGAAGGTTTAAGGGATTGATTTAAGTCAACATGGTTGTAAAACAATGCTCCTGTGATGAACTCAATTTTGTTTCTAAGTACTTTTCCTACAAGGTCTTGCAGTAATGGGATGGGGGTGTGTGTGAGTGAGATGGGACCACAGAATCTCAAAGGCAGCCTGACTTGAAAAGAGTGTTGTGTTGACTTTGCACTGTCTGTTTTCTGCAGGCCAAGGGAACAGTGTGGGCAAGACCAAGGGAGGTGGAAAGTGGGGTCCCACCTGGCTGGAATCCAAAGAGAAGGGGGTGGGGGTGGGGACACTGGACACAGAATTTAAGAGATCAAGAGAATAAAAGGTACCATGAAAGCCAAAAGCAAATAAGGGGGAGGATAACTCAAATATGGGGCCCCGGAGAAGCTTTGAGGGATAAATTATACGTTTCCCAAACAATGGCAGTTAGGAGTGGCAGCAGCATGGATCTGACTTCAAAGGTAACATACGCCCTGCTCCACGTCAGGAGAGCTAGTTTTCTAGAACTCTACACCCTTCACCAACTCTCAGCAGGGAAACTGAAGCAGCTAGGGTTTGAGTGAAATGCTGGGTTTTCTCACTTCCTAACAGCCTTCTCCCAACCCTTTCATCTTCCCTCCTTTACCCTCCCTAACTGGGGTTGAAATACGTTCAGCCCACAGTTTCCTTCCCAAGTGTGTGCCGAGTTCCCACTACCCTGGGCGCTGTTTCTAGGTGCTGGAGATTCAGCAGTAAACAAAACAGAAAATTCTCAGGAAGCTTAAATTCTACAGGAAGCAAACACTAAGTAAAATTTCTAGTCTCCAGCTGCTGGTGAGTGCTCTGGAGACAACGTGAAAAAAGGGATGAGATTATAATGGAGGTGGCAATTTTATTTCTTTATAAAGTTACCTTTTTAACTTAATTTTTATTAAATCATAACTGTGTACATTTGTGGGGTATAATATGATTTGATATACAATTGGAATGCTTCAATCAAACCAGTTAACATAACTTTCAACTCACTATTTTTTTGTGATATGACATTTATAATATTCTCTTAGTTATTTTGAAATGTACCCTTGCATTGTGCACATTAGGAGAGATCCCACCAAATACCCTCCCTCCACTTGCCTTTCCCCCCCTCCCCTCCCTCCTCTCCCCTCTTTCTTTCTGGACTATATTTGTGTTTTCTCATTCATATGAATGTGTGTTTATATATTGGTTTCATAAAAGTATTGAGTACATTGGATACATTTTTTTTTCCCATTCTTGAGATACTTGACTAAGAAGAATATGTTCCAGCTCTATCGAGGTAAACATAAAAGATGTGAAGTCTCCATATTTTTAGGGCTGCATAGTATTCCATGGTATACATATACCACAATTTGTTTATCCATTCATGGGTTAATGGGCATTCCAAAAACCTAGAAAAAGAAGGAATCCTCTCCAATGCATTCTACAAAGCAAATATCACCTTGATTCCCAAACCAGGAAAGGACCCACCAAAGAAAGAAAACTATAGATCAGTATCATTAATGAATTCAATGCAAAAATTTCAATAAGCTCCTAACAAACAGAATTCAACTATACATCAAAAAAATTATACACTATGACCAAATTGGTTTTATCTTATTGGGTTACAAGGTTGGTTCAACATACGTAAGTATATAAATATAATACACCACATAAATAAAATAAAAAATAAAGTATATGAGTCTATCAATTGATGCAGAAAAAACTTTTGATAATATCCAGCATCCTTTCATCCTTTTACTTAAGAAAATAGGCTTAGATGGGACATTTCTTTCTTTCTTTTTTTTTTTTTTGTAGAGACAGAGTCTCACTTTATCGCCCTCGGTAGAGTGCTATGGCATCACACAGCTCACAGCAACCTCCAACTCCTGGGATGAAGCGATTCTCTTGCCTCAGCCTCCTGAGTAGCTGGGACTACAGGTGCCCGCCACAACGCCCGGCTATTTTTTGGTTTGCAGTTCAGCCAGGGCCGGGTTTGAACCCGCCACCCTCTGTATATGGGGCCGGCGCCCCACCGACTGAGCCACAGGCGCCGCCCGATGGGACATTTCTTAAACTAGTAGAGTCCATCTACAATAAACCCACAGCCAATATCATATTGAATGGAGGAAAAGTGAAAACATTTCCACTCAGATCTGGAACTAGGCAAGGACATCCACAGTCACTACTGCTATTAAACATAGTAATGGAGTTCGCAATTTTAAATAGGTCAGGAGGTGACATTTGGGAAAGAGTCAGATGGTGGAGAAAGGGCCACAGGAAAGTCTGGGAGAGGATGGAGAAAGGGCCACGGGAAGGTCTGGGGAGGATGGAGAAAGGGCCACGGGAAGGTCTGGGGAGGATGGAGAAAGGGCCACGGGAAGGTCTGGGGAGGATGGAGAAAGGGCCACGGGAAGGTCTGGGGAGGATGGAGAAAGGGCCACGGGAATGTCTGTGGGAGGATGGAGAAAGGGCCACGGGAATGTCTGTGGAGGATGGAGAAAGGGCCACGGGAATGTCTGTGGAGGATGGAGAAAGGGCCACGGGAAGGTCTGTGGAGGATGGAGAAAGGGCCACGGGAAGGTCTGTGGAGGATGGAGAAAGGGCCACGGGAAGGTCTGGGGAGGATGGAGAAAGGGCCACGGGAATGTCTGGGGAGGATGGAGAAAGGGCCACGGGAATGTCTGTGGGAGGATGGAGAAAGGGCCACGGGAATGTCTGTGGAGGATGGAGAAAGGGCCACGGGAAGGTCTGTGGAGGATGGAGAAAGGGCCACGGGAAGGTCTGTGGAGGATGGAGAAAGGGCCACGGGAATGTCTGTGGGAGGATGGAGAAAGGGCCACGGGAAGGTCTGGGGAGGATGGAGAAAGGGCCACAGGAATGTCTGTGGAGGATGGAGAAAGGGCCATGGGAATGTCTGTGGAGGATGGAGACAGGGCCACGGGAAGGTCTGGGGAGGATGGAGAAAGGGCCACGGGAAGGTCTGTGGAGGATGGAGAAAGGGCCACGGGAAAGTCTGGGGGAGGATGGAGAAAGGGCCACGGGAAGGTCTGGGGAGGAATGTCGCTGACAGAGCAGCTGAGGCAAAGCCCCAAGCATCCTAGCCTTTACCCTGAGTGAAATAGAGAGACATCGAGGTTTCTCCCCAGAGTAAATACATGACTGGAATTGGGTTGTAAGAGGCTCACCTCATGCTGGGAGCACTGAGGGAGGAGGGAGGAGGGTGCCAGTTAGGACGCACTAGGATCATGGCGAGATGTTGGGGAAGCTGTGCAGGGTGTGGTGAAAGCTCAGCTTCTGGATGTATTTGGAAGGTCAAGGTGACAAAATTTGCCAATGGATAGGATGTGGAATGGAGAGAAAGAGGAGTCAAAGAGGAGGCCAGGACTTTGCACCAAGAAACTAGAAGGCTGGAGTGGGCATTCCCTGAGTTGGTGAGGGCAGCAGCTGGGGAATCTCAGTTGTGAGGTTTGGGACACTCCTTCATGTCCAAGCAGAGATGTCGAGGAAGTGGGTAGGTTCAGGACGGAAGCCAGGCTGGGGGTGCAAACAGGGGCTGATAGCATACAGTTGTTACTGAAGGCGGGAGGCTTCTCAGCAGGAGGAAGTCCAGGCTGGGGTGTGAACAGGGGCTTATTGCATGGGGATGTTACTGAAGGCCCGGAGGCTTCTCAGCAGAGCGAGCTTAGCTGAGTGCTGGGTCAGAAGCACTCTTGTCCTCAGATGACATGTGAATAAAACGAGCCCTGGACACCAGAGGAGGGACGTGGTTTGCACAGCTGTCCACTGGGGTTCACAGATCTTGCCCAAAGGTAGCAGCCACCTCTCAGATCCAGCGATACCTGCTTTGCTAAGCACATAGGCTGGCCAGGGGCATAAGGACAGAGCGACAAAACACAATTTTCCTGATCAGTGACCTCTGCCCTGCAGACCAGAATCCGCATACTCAATTCTGTTTTATTCCTCAGGCCGGCAGAGCTACTGGGTTGGTGTCCTCTCTGCACATGGGCTCAGGATTTCCCCTAGAACCCAGCGCCTGATGCTGTGGGCCTTGGCTCTCCCTCCGTTGTGGGTCTGGGCTTTGCCTTTCAGAGGACCAGTGGTGTGCTGGGACTGGCTGCTGCTGGCTAAGGTGAGCCAATTTCAGATTTTCAAGAATTTTTTAAGCTGGATGATGAACACAACCATTAAAAACATTAAATTATATATGTTTAGAATTACATATATTAAACAAACAAGATCATAAATACTCGAAGCTCATCACTTGCTAGTTATTTTATTAGATATTAGATATTTTATTAGATATTAGATATTTATTAGATATTAGATATTTTATTAGTTAGATATTTTATTTTTATGTATATCCCTGAGGGTTTTTACTTCAACTATAGCCGTGTTCTGGAAATATTACACAATATGTCCTCCCAGCTCTGCTTTCAGGGATTCCATGCTGACAGCTTGAAATGAGCCATGCAGGAGTATTTACACCACAGAAATTGTCAAATAATACAAATCAGACTTATTTTCCTTGGAAAGCCAGTTTAAATATTTACTAGAATACCACTGGGCAAATGTCATCTTTGGAAACGCATTACAGCTGACTGATAAAAATTGGAAATAACAATGGCAGACGGGCCCAGAGGAATTAAGTTCGACCCACTCTCCCCTAATTCCCCACGGAATAGCTCCTTGATTTCTTTTCTGAAGTAAGTCTAAGAAACAGTTGTAAGCATCTTCAGGGCCTGGCTTTGAAGCAGCCACACTTACATCTGCAAAACCCGCCTTTCCAGTAACGAGGGTGGATGGCGGCCCCACAGAAGGTCACCAGGCCAGGCCCCAGGGAGCTCGCTGCAAAACAGCTTCACATTTCGACTCAGTATTTGTCTGGCTTCCGCCCAGTGATAAACTTTCATATAAAAATGTGATTGAAAAGGGCACATAGTTTTTCCCAGAGTTCAAGGAGCATGTAAAGAGAGATAATGTATAAGAAGTAACTTTTTAGAAAAACATGTATAATCCACTAAAAAAATTCTGTGCCTTTGTAATATTTTATCGGAGCCTTCAGCCATCAGGGCAGGCCTCAGCTGGGTGGAAGACGGCTCTCACGCAGGTACTCACATCCCAGGGATATTCCTGAAGCTAACATCTCCCCTTCCTTTTTTTACATGCCCTCTCCATAAATAGAATTGGTTAAAAGTATCTGTTACAACAACCCAGGCTTTGCCATTCATGGCAAATCTCTCTAAATTATAGGCTTTTCCTCATAGAGACCATTTACAGTGGCCGAAAGCAGGCTGTGTTCAACCATGCCACTCTTTGAACTAGCTGTACCCTGTTATTACCACACTAAACTGGAGTGGCCAGTTTTTCTATAAATAAGTATTCTCCTCACTGGGCAGATGACAATCCTTAGCAGCAGTCCCCGCATTATTGATCTTCCGGTTTCTAGCTTCTCTGCTGGGAATGACTTTTGAGTTGTTTTGAAAAGAGATGTCTTGTAAACACTTGACTGTTGCTAGACTCAAGAAAAATCCGATTAGCAGAGAATCAATAACTTTATTACTCAGCTGGGTTCCTGAAATCCTGTACCTGTGGGCCAGGTGGGTGGATAAAGGCCAGAGGTTGCTCAGACGGTGTGTTCCTCCTGGGTCCATCCGTTCCTTTGCTGCTGTCTTCCATTTCTGTGGTGCTGGGGATGGAACTAATCATGAAAGTTTGAACACAGTTGGGTTCTTCTCTGTGAGGAAGAACAAAGCAGAGATTATTGCTTTGGCGAAGGTTAGAAGTTTAATCAGCTGCTCCATGACCCTCCCCCTCGCTCGTAGGAAATAAGGTCTGGGAACTCCCTGGGAAGTGGTAGCTCTTCACCCAGCCTGGTCAGTCCTGGGAGACACGTATCTTCCGGGCAGCTGTTTTATTGCGCAAAGTATTAAGAGGTGGGGTGTCTTGTAGAGGCCGTGGATGCCACCTGACAGCTTCACTCCTGCCTCCCCACTTCTGCAGGTGTGTGTGCAGACTACTTCTGGGCCCGAAGCCCCCCTCACAAACCTGCACCCAGCCCTGTGAACCTCAGCTGAGTTATAACCCTTTGCACACATTCTGATGTTGCTTCTTATGAGCCAGTTTCCACCCATATCTCTATCCTATTAACTGAATTCTCAATCTATCCATTATTGCTCCAGGCCTTGGCTAACTATGCTGCCCTAAGCCAGACTCCCATGGCTGAATTCCTGCTGCCTGGAACATCCTCTGCTCTTGCTAGGACCTGCCTGCCGCTGCCGCCCAAACCCTCTGATCCCCCAAAGTTTGGCTTTTCACTCATTATAGACTGGTTCTCAGCCCTGGGCACACATAGGAATCACAAGAGAGCTTTTAAAAAATGCTTATGCCTGGCCCCATCCTTGAGAATTCAGATTTCACTGGCCTCAGGTGATACAGATTTCTTTTTTATTAATGATCTCTGCTGTGGGCTGATCTGTGTACCCCTAAAATTCATATGTCAAAGTCCTAACCCCCAATACCTCAGATTGTGACTGTATTTAGAGACAGTATCTTTAAAGATGAGGTCACTGAGGTCGTTGCTAACCCAATACAACCGGCATCTTTATGAGAAGAGGAAATTAGGACATAGAAGAAAGATATTCAGGAGAAGGATCCCCTGAACACACAGGGAGAAGAAGGTTACCAAGGAGACAGATGTCCGAAGAAACCCACCCTGCCAACATTTTGATCTTGGACTTCTATTCTCCAAAACTGTGAAAATATAATTTTGGTTTATGCTTCCCAGGCTATTGTATTTATCATGGCAGCCTCAGAAAACACATGCAGTTCTTAATAGACTGTAAGTAGCCAGTTGTGGGGACCACTGATATCACAGTTCCTAAAAGTTCCAGCATTCATCCCATCACCTGGAGAATTTGTTAAAACCGGGTGCATTGGGCTCAGTCTTCCCTGGATGGGGCCTGTGAATTTGCATTTCTCCTGTTCCCAGGTAATGCTGCAGCAGCTGGCGCCAGGACATTGATCTGACTTACTATTTGTCCTGGCTACTCTCAGCTTCTGCTCTCAACTCCCAACCAGTTTCTGGAACAGTGTCAGTGTCCTCGGGGATCCCTTGTCGTTGGTCCTGGTTCTCCCCAGGCTAACCAGGTAAGCTGCCCTCAACTGATGTATTTCCTCAGAAAGATGGAAATCTGTGGTGGGGAGGATGTCTGGGAAGAGTTACAATCTCAGCAAGTCTGGATACCTGTTTGTGAAGTTATGTATCTTTCCATGAGGGATTGGAGGCAACTCCTACAACTTGGGAGAATGGGGTCACTTCACCTATGAAGAACTAAATAAATGTTTCAAATTTAATACATTAAATACTAAATGCATTCTATAGGTTTCTGGGGATTAATATTCAGTAGGCATTAGAATAGTATTTTTTTCTTTCAATTTATTAACATTTGCTTTGAAGAGTTCATAGTAACGACACCACCAATGTTGTGTCAGTTGACAGAGCACATGGCCGGGTGCCGAGAAGCGGATGTGTGTGATGCCTTACTTTGCTCTCGTGGACTTCACTGTCCACCCCGCTGACCCCCGTTTCTTTCACTCTGCATTGGTTGATGCATGAGGACTTCACTGGGGGAGGTTCCTGCCCCTTACTGGGGCTAAAGTCAGCGTTAATGTCCAACGTGACCACCCCCATTTTAAGCCCTCGGAGAGGAAGACGTCTTGTCTTGCTTTGTCCAGTCCACCTTAGTTTGTGACTTTCTTATCACAAGAAACAGGACACTATTTGTGTCCCCAGTGAATAGAGCAGTGTGAGTTGCAGATGAAATGTGTAATAAGTGGTCGACAAATCAGAAAATGAACTGTCTTCTGCAGAGAACATGGCGGCACTCTCCCTTTTTTCTTTTTTTGGCTGGCTCTGGGTTTGAACCCGCCACCTCCGGCATACGGGGCGGGCGCCCTAGTCCTTTGAGTCACAGGCGGGCACTCTCCCTTTTTTTGGGCTGCGTAGCCTCTTCCTTCACCTAACTTGGACTTCAAGCTTCAGCTCCCAGACACCAAAGACTCACTCTGAAGTGAGCGTAGGCCCCAGAACAGTCCACACGTGTGCTCTTTCCCCCATTGGCTCTGGAATTTAAGGGCTGTTGATTTAGAAATCCTATCAACAGGAGCCATCCTTCAGAGAACGCTGTGCAAAGTGCATCCACCCGAGCAATCTCATTTAATCTTTGCAAGGCCAGTCACCTGGAGAAGGGGGCAGCTAAACACAGCACTTTTCAGCCCTACCTCCCACCAGCCACATCACAACCTCTGGAGGTCAGTCCAGGAAGTGTTGTTCTACAAGCAGCCGAGATTGAGAGTCACTGAGTCAAAAGGTCAACACCAATGGCACAATATAAGCCCTTACAACTTGCAAGCTATTTAGAAATAGATTGGAAAGTTCTCCTCTGTTCCTCGCCTCTCCTCTGCCTCTCCTGGCCGTGTCCATCCTCGCCTCGCCCCTGCCTCCCCTGGCCGTGTCCATCCTCGCCTCTCCTCTGCCTCCCCTGGCCGTGTCCATCCTCGCCCCTCCTCTGCCTCCCCTGGCCGTGTCCATCCTCGCCCCTCCTCTGCCTCCCCTGGCCGTGTCCATCCTCGCCCCTCCTCTGCCTCTCCTGGCCGTGTCCATCCTCGCCCCTCCTCTGCCTCCCCTGGCCGTGTCCATCCTCGCCCCTCCTCTGCCTCTCCTGGCCGTGTCCATCCTCGCCCCTCCTCTGCCTCTCCTGGCCGTGTCCATCCTCGCCTCTCCTCTGCCTCCCCTGGCCGTGTCCATCCTCGCCCCTCCTCTGCCTCCCCTGGCCGTGTCCATCCTCGCCCCTCCTCTGCCTCCCCTGGCCGTGTCCATCCTCGCCCCTCCTCTGCCTCCCCTGGCCGTGTCCATCCTCGCCCCTCCTCTGCCTCCCCTGGCCGTGTCCATCCTCGCCCCTCCTCTGCCTCCCCTGGCCGTGTCCATCCTCGCCCCTCCTCTGCCTCCCCTGGCCGTGTCCATCCTCGCCCCTCCTCTGCCTCCCCTGGCCGTGTCCATCCTCGCCCCTCCTCTGCCTCCCCTGGCCGTGTCCATCCTCGCCCCTCCTCTGCCTCCCCTGGCCGTGTCCATCCTCGCCCCTCCTCTGCCTCCCCTGGCCGTGTCCATCCTCGCCCCTCCTCTGCCTCCCCTGGCCGTGTCCATCCTCGCCCCTTCTCTGCCTCCCCTGGCCATGTTCTCATTCCTGGGCGTTCTTCTCTTCTCCACAGTTAGGAACCACTTCTTCCACCTGCCAGTTAGACTCCAGCACACTCAGTCTCTCTCAGTTCCGTGTCCTTGCTGCCCCAGTCACCACCAAGTTCAGAAATCAAAAATGAAGACTATTCTCAACCAGCTTTTGAGGAGTCGCAGCCCATCCCAAGACCAGTACTGTAACTGGGAGGGAAAGGCCTTTTTCATCATTATAATCAGTTAGAATCCATTTAACAATTGGCATGTTACACGTTCAGTGATGACGTGGGGGGCATAGATGATGCAAGGATTGTAGACGGCATTAAAGATCTTGGAATATTTTTATGGGGTGCACTGAAAGGGTCTCTACTGGGGAGTTAGTTACAGGTGTAGAACAGAATTTTCAAAAGACAACAGAAGCTGCAGGTGAGCTCAAGGGACTAAGAGTTAGGAGACTATTGGTGACAAAGATTAGGGTTGTGAAGAATCCAATGTGAAAATATTTTAGAAGCAGTTTGTATAAGGCGGCTTGAAAGCAGACCATAAGCCCCTGTTCTCTGGGCTGTGTGCATGTCAGTGTGCAAAAGGACTTCTATATTTTAAAATGTTGTTACATAAGACAGTACAGTTTAATCGCGTCTTAATCTTGCTTTCCTTTTTAACTTAAACATAAGCTCAGCTCTTAAACAAAGCATGGGAGCGCAGAGGCAAAGGTAGTTAAAAGGAGAACTTCTGCGTTTCTCCTCTCCATCAACTGTGATTTCTGATGTAAGTGTAAAGCAAACCCCAAAATGTTTTACATCCAACATATAATAAAGGTTTTAAGTCAGCTGGGAGCAAGAACAAAGAAGAAAAATTAACATTAGAATAAGTCTCAGCCCTTTAATCCCTTGCTTTTCTCTATCTTTTCCTACATTCATTATAACTTAAATTTTTAAAAATTAAGTCAAATGGCACCTGAAAGTTACAGTGTAGCGGAATTGCTAGAGGCCCCACTCTGCATTTCACTCATAGATCACTGGTCAGGGTCTGCCGAACTTGCTAAGGTCCAAGACCTTTCCCAGTGGAATCTTAGAGGAGCTACAGAGAAACCTGGGCAAGCCATTGATGGGGGTGGGGGGTGGGGGCATATTTTGCAGTAAGTCTAATTTTATTCTCGCCTCTTTTGTTTTCAAAAGTATCTTGTTTCAGACTACAAATTTCTTGGTCATCCTCCCTGTGAAGGACAGAACAAATGCTTATGTTCTGGGTGGGACGAGGGTCTCCAAAATAAGAAAGTTCATTTTTCCTTTCCTTCTGGACACTAAGTAACTGAGCCTAGTGAGTGGAGGGATGGGGTGCCTCAGTGATCTGGGATTGGGAATGGCCATGGGAAAGGAAGCCAGGGTGGGAGGGGGAAGTCAGAGTCCCAAGACTGAGTTTCTCAAACCCTTATTGTAGAAAATGCTAGTATCTGGACAAAAATGTTGGTGAAAAATAAGACAGTCACTCATCCTGACAGCTGGATCTTAACACCTGTCTCGCTGGAAAACGGCATTAGAACTGCCCAGGAAAATTCCAGTGTGACAACGAGAAAAGCCCACAATCACCAAGGGACACAGATAACATGTGAGGGTGAGAAGGTGATGGGAGAGGAGACCAGGCGGGACGGGCTTTAGGCAGGCGGGCAGCCTGGAAGAGACAGGATCTGGGCCAGGCCGAGGGCCAGCTTCTGCTCTTCGGCCTCCTTGAGGCTGGTGACTGTATCAGTCTTGAACAAGTTGCCCAAAGTCTGACTGCTTTGCTTTTCCAAACCAGACAGTGAAGGGAATCAAGCTTTTCTCTCTTTATATCACCAGTAAAGATACTGCTTTATTTTGCAAAGGGAAATCTTATTTTGAAATTATTTTTCTAGCCAGAAGGTTCTGAAAGAGGGAAGAAATGTGTGTCCCTCATGTATTACAGAGTATTGCCTTTGACTAGGTTACCATGGCTTGACTGAAACTTATTCCTTGTCAAAAAGAAATTCCAAAATTATGTCATGTGGACTTTACCTTAAAATCCACGATTTTGATTTAGACGCCGTGCATATGCCCCTATGAACTGAAGAAATTGATGTTTATTTTTGTGGCCTCACAAATTCATCCTTATAAGCAAAGGAATCTCATTGGACCCTTGAAAGTAGAAGAGTCTAGATTCGTTTCCTGTCACTTAAACGTGGAATGAACATTTGAGGAACTAACGGGTCTCAAATCCCCAAAGTCAGCAAAATTTAAAAAAAATGTCTATGTTAAAAAAGCAAGCATAGGGCAGCGCCTGTGACTCAGTGAGTAGGGCGCTGACCCAATATACTGAGGGTGGCAAGTTCAAACCCGGCCCTGGCCAAACTGCAACAAAAAATAGCCGGGTGTTATGGAGGGTGCCTGTGGTACCAGCTACTAGGGAGGCTGAGGCAAGAGAATCACCTAAGCCCAAGAGCTGGAGGTTGCTGTGAGCTGCAACGCCATGGCACGCTACCCAGGTCAACAAAGTGAGATTCTGTCTTTGGAAAAAAAAAAAAAAAAGCAAGCGTAATAGGTTCTGAAATCCACCTGCTGAGGAAGGCCCGTGCTCAGAGCCCAAGAATTTTAAGCCCGTTTCTAGGGCTCTTGGGTCATCTTCCTTCTGTGCCCCTCGCAGAGTCGTATGGGTGAGAGCTGTGCTCCTCAAGGTGGGGTTCCAAGTCATCAGGGGGGCTGGTAGAAGTGGGGAATCAAGGCCTTGCTGCAGAGCGACTGGGCCAGAATCTCATCCTGACGAGTTCCCTGGGTGGCTCACACACAGTCAGGGCTGAGGAGGGCCAGGCCAGAGAGACCCCGGCTAGAAACAGAAGAGACCAGAAAAACAATTTTGTCAAAGGAGGAGTGAGTGGACTAAACCGCCTTGTGCTTTTGCCTCCAAAGGGAGAAATTATAATATTCTCCGGAGGGCCCTCATCCCACTCCTGTGTGCACATGAAAGCCATCTTCGTATCTTCCCGTACCATTTGCTCATAGTATTTTTATCTTTCGTATCATGTACGATGGTTGCATGTAATTACGCTTAAACTTTCTAATTGCTATTACTTTGCAAAGTTTCAAACTTCCTCTAACATTACTACAGACGCAACCTTATAATATGCTCTGTTTACACGGCCTATATCTGCTTCCTGTTCTCGGAGACTCCTTCTTCCATTAAAGGAGACATAATATAAAAGAGAAGAATGGCTTGGCTTGGGAACGTAGTGATCTGGGAGCGCGGCCAGGGACCAGCGCCAGCCAGAACGGGATGAATGATACCAGGGTAAAGTGAGCCCCAGGAGCTTCAGAATCAAAAGGAGGGGCGTGGTTTAGTCGTGGGTAATTCTGAATGCTGGTGCATGAACCACAGCTGATGAGAATGTTTGTTTTAGTTTCCTTTGAAATTAAAAGGAAATTAAAAGGGTATGTTGAAACATGGCATGCTCTCTGGGCTGATGGTGCTTTCCAGAAATATCATCAATGGAAGGAGACTCAGAACATTTTCTTTTCTACATTTCAATTTATACGTTATAGAGCTTCTTCCCACTTAAAATAAAAAGTATAGATCATTTTGATTGAGAAAAAAAGAGGAGATGAAATAGCATAGTCATAAGGTAAAGGAATAATTTCTAGCCACTTTTTCCTTCTCTATAGTGGACCCACTGAATTGCTAATACTGGGAAAACAGGGGAGAGAGCAGACCATTGTCTAGGGACAAAGAGGACTTCTTTCTTTTTTTTTTGGTCTGTGTACAGCTGAACTGTAATTTACAGACAAAAAAAAATTGAGCTGGCCCCATTTACAGACAATTTGCTTAACCAAAGTAAATAAGATCTCTGCTCTCTGCTGGGTTGAATCTGGGTAGATGGCAATAAACATCCCTGTGGTAGGTGACTGCCCCGGTTATTTATGCCCCTTAACATCTAGGCCCTTTGCAGTACAGCTTCACAGACTCCCATTTAGGGTTAGGGGTGGTTTATTTAGGCCAGGGAAGTGGCTCGTGCTAGCAGTCCCAGCTACTGGGAGGTGGAGATGAGAGGAACTCTTGGGCCCGGGAGTTCAAGGCTATAGAGAGCTATGGTCATTCCAGCCTGGGTGACAGGGTGGACCCTATCACAAAAAGGAGGAGGGAAGAAGGACAAGGAGAGACATGGAGTTTACTGTCCCACCTCCCGAACTTGAGCTGGGTTTGTGACTTGCTTTAGCCAGCAGGATGAGTCTTACATCGTTTCTGAGCCCAGGCTTCAAGAGGCCTTATGTTAACCCTGCCCGGTGCTACAAAAATAAGGTAGGATAGTCTGCTGGCAGAAGAATATGTGTGGCCCATTCACCTCCACCAGGTCAGCCAGATGTATGGGGGAGCCCATCCTAGATCAGCTGGGTTCTGGTGACGCCCCAGCTGATTGTGGGCACGTGTCCAGCCAATAAGAGAACTGTGTGTCCAGGCTGTAGACTCAGAGCAATGTTAAACATTCTCATTGTGTTACGCTTCTGAGGTGGAGGCAATTTGTTATGCAGCAGTAACTGATTATAAATATTTACTATTTGAATATTTCCATGGTTTTCTTAGGCGATACTTGTTTTTTCCTTTTCACCATCTCCTTCCAGCGTAATCCCATCATTAGTAAATAATTCTTCTCTTATTCAATCTTTTAGGTGGTAAGAAAATATGAAGGTTTATGTGAATATTTCATAATAAGCCTTTTAGGGAAAAAAATGTATGCGTGTATATGTATGCATGTGTGTATTATAAATTATATGTACGTACGGAATGTATAGCACGCAGTTTATAACTCACAAAATACACAGTACCCTTTGTACATGACACATAGCCAATTGATCCTTGCAATATGCTTTTGTTAATTTTTCTAAACTTTTGTATGCATAGCCAATGTGTGATGGCAAAGCAACCATGATTTGATAAGTGACGTCATATCCCAATCTACTACTTTTTCCCCAGTTGATTTTTTTTTTTTAATCATGAAATCTCACACATGATTTACTGCTGAACTGCCTCTGGTTCTTGTACATGTTACTTTCATTAAATGGAAGGCTCTTTCCATTTCAGTATTACACACAACACACAGTTTAATTTGCATGATGAACATTTTTTCCCATTATTTTCTTCTGTCTAAACAATCAACAGCACAATGAATCAACTGCAGATTTGTAGTGTTGGCTGCTCTCAGTGTGAAACGACGACGTCAGGACCCCTCTCGAGCTGCTAGTGTGACGCTGGACTCGAGTTTGGGAAGAGACTCAGCGTAGCGCCTGTCAGATGCTGTTTCTACAATGCTGATACGGTAGAGTTAATCTCAAGAGCACATGTAATATTAAAATGTAGTAGGATAACTAGGTAGTGATAAGTTCTGAGTGTTTATGGCTTTTATTTTTAATATAAATGCTTTGAATTATAAGTTCACGTAATTTAATTTTTAATAATAGGCATGTTTAACAATTGGCTTGTTACATTCCTAGAAATAAATCAGCTGGCTGGCTCCAGCATAGCCCTGCTAAGGGATGCTGGAAACACCTGAGGGTTCTAAAAAGAATAGTGCCCGTGGCTCTAATGCTCAGGGATCCCTGAAGTCTTTTGTAGCTACTTCAGTGAGCTGAGCTGGAGGAGTTAACAGGGAGGATGGAAGTCTGGGTGGTGTGAGCTTATAGATAGTAGTGATATTCAGGGCCGGTGGTGGAAACGTAGACTGATGGTTCTGAGAAGATTGGGAGTTTTAGAAACTAAATGTGGAACAGAATATGTAACCTCCTCAAGAGAGCTCCCAAGGAAAATATCTCAAGGGCAACACACTTACCCCTTCATCAGAGGCAGCTTCAGCATGGGTTCAAGGGCAACCATTTGGCTGCAAGGTAAATTGTGGACTAGATGCTAAATTTGCATAGCAAGGTATATTTTTACTTCATATATGTGTTTCAGGTCAATAAAAATAACAGTTTTCTAAGGTAGTTTATAGTCACGTTACTTGAGTTTGAGAAAGCATCAACTTTCCAGAGATTATTCTATGACCACCCTGGTGTCACTGGAACAAGAAGATGACCGCCTTTACCAAACTTCCACGTGTGTGACAGCCACGAGGAACCGGAATTGATGAGATACCTGCCAGCTGTGTCTGCTGCCTCCTTCCCCTTTGTGTAGTCTTGGTCTCCCGTGGCTGACTCTTCCCAGAGTCTTTTCCTACAGTTGCTCACGACAACGCGAGGGGTGGGCTCTGGCATCCGGAACGTCGGTGCTCTTGGTCATTTCAGGCTCACCGTGCTCTTCATCTTCTTTCGTCTCACGCTTTTCCTCACTGATAGTTTTAATTCATTTGGGAGGGAAAAAAAAATGGTAACAAAGGTATTCACAGAACTCTAGAACACTTGCTGTTATGACCAGTCCCTGGTGTTGAGCTATTTTTTAAGAGTGGCCACAGGACCTTTATTAGCCATAAGCAAGAGTTATCATGGAGAGTTTTCTGGTGTAGGGAATGTGTCAGAATACTGCATTTATTTCTCTAGTGAGGTTGTGCCTTAGTACAATAAGACTGAACAGATGGATATAAAAACATTTAGGAAATTAGTCAACGTATCATGGTTGAACTACTGTATGGAAGACATTTGGCTAAGGGCTGTGATGAACAAACAAGTATATAAGACCCTTCTATATGCTTTTAGAAACTTTGCAAACTAATTGAGGAGAAAAAATGATCCCACGAAAAAGCAAATAAGTAAATAAATAAATATAGTAGCATAGGACAATTATCATTTAGGAATGGAAGAGATGGATGTGAGTCGGGGGTTAAGAATGACATCCGTGAGAAGGTGAGAACTGGGAAGTACTTTGAAGAATGGATGGGAATTTCCTAAGAACAGAGAAAGGAGGGGCAATGGGTTATATACATAAAGTTCAGGAAGAGAATTTGCTTCCAGGGTCAATGTAACAAAGTTTGGACTTTATCCTCCAGGCAATGGCAAGTGATTAGAGAGCAAATATATGAAAACATGGAGGTGATGGTTGCTGTGGGTGAGGCTGATAGCCGGTGACAGGGCTGTAGTAAGCACACTCTCGCAGAAACCCTTAACTTGATGTTTGACTCTGCCAACTCCTTGTCAAATGCCCTTTGCCAACTTTTTCATGTTTCTAAATCTCAGTGTTTCCACTCCAACAAAAAATAAATAATAATAGCATTTTATCATCATATTTTTCTGACAAGTTAATATAAAGGTAAAACACTTAGCACAGCACCATGGCCGGAAGAAGTTACGATAAAAATAATGATCATTATATTGTTGGCAGCAAAAGCTTGACCCACATGATGGGAGTAGAAATGAAATTGAATGAAAGGAAAAAACAAAGAGCAGGCACGGTGAGTGTGTAGGAAGTTAAACACAAAGCTACATAAAGGGGGCCTGTGGGGACGGCCTGAGAAAGGATGTGGTTCCTGGAGAGGCAGCCAGGTGACAGGGAGGCGAGGGGTTTCCAGGGCGCGCGCTGTCTCTCCCCCAAACCAGGTCAGACGCAACCAAGTCACACTAAAACCTCGTGGACATGGGGCTGAGATGAGGCTGGAGAAGGGACAGCCCAGCAGTGGGCAGAAGGGCCCAGCGCCAGGGTCAGGGAGATGCCCCCGCAGGGAGCGAGGGGCCTGGTCTTGGGGAGGAGAAAACATGTGTTTGAATGTGTCCAGGACCAGTCAGGGGAGAGCTGTAGTGACAGGCGCCTTTCCGGAGGACCGGAGCAGTGGACTGAGCTCCAGGGAGGAAGGCTGTGGCGAGAGGACGGTGAGGACTGACCAGGGCGGCGACACACTGGAAGGAAGTGTTCAGATGCGAACCGAGTCCTCCCGAGAGAAGCGCGAGCCCAGAACCCGGCTGGACCCCGACAGCGGAGCAGCAGCGGCGGATCTAAGGCAAACGGCTTCTCTTTCGTTTTAATACAGTTTCACTATTTTTATTGGATATTTAATATATCTGAAAATATTCGTAAAATATGCACAAAGTATAAGAACAATACCAGGCGTAGGAAAACTGTTTGGGCTTTATGGAATCTAAGGCTTACACAGTTGATGTGACCTTTTAAAAAAGGAAAACAAAAGCACGAATACAAAATTAGTTACAAAAGTGGGCGTTGCTTTAGGATTAAAAAAATAAATTACAAACTTTAAAGTAAGCAAAAATTTAATGAAAACTTAACAAATCCCAGAAAATATATAACGTGTAGTTAGTGGTTTATTTTTGCTTAATTTTGAAACGCATCCTGGGGAGAAGCGTAGCAAGTTCTCACCAGAGAGCTTCTTGCTGTGGTCTTGACTCTGATTCTTTGAGAGGATGATGTAAAGAAATGAATGAGGTAATGGTAGAAAGTGAGGCGGCCCCGCAGTGCTGGGTAACATGCTTTGCCTCTGATCACACAGCAGTAACGTGGGGCTCCAGCTGAGACCCGGCCTGGATGGCCCAGCCTGGACAGGGCCAGTCCGGCCACTGCGCGCCTGGTAGGTGCGCTGGGAGACGCGGGAGGAGGCGGAGCACAGCCCGGGAAGGAGAGGCCTGGGGTACAGTCTTTGGGTACATCTCCCCTCGTGTGTCTTCTAGTTAAATGATGGTGAAAACTAAGCAGATTTTATAACGAGAATGGGTTTAAGAATTATGATCTAAAATGATAAATTTGGTGGGAGGGGAAAATGAAGTGGATTTCTATATTCTGATCAGAAAATGTCATTTTTTAAATGCATGAATGAATTATTATTATTAATTTTGGAGTCAGGCTCACTCTTTGGCCCCAGGCTACAGTGCCTGGTGTCATCATAGCTCACAGCAACCTCCAACTCCTGGGCTCAAGCCATCCTCCTGACTGAGCCTCCCTAGCAGCTGGGACTGCAGGCTCCCACCACCCCCAGCTATTTTTTTATTTTTAGTAGAGATGGGTCTTGCTCTTGATCAGGCTGGTCTCAAACTCCTGAGCTCAAGGAATCCTCCCTCCTGGACCTCCCAGAGTGCTGAGATTACAGGTGTGAGCCACCCTGCCAGCCCTAACATTTTTTTTTTATCTTTTTTTAAAGCTGTATTACAGAACAAGATAAATCAATCTGTATTAAAAAGAATAACTGCCCTCACACCATACCCCTCCCCACACGCAGATGCCCACATATGACATGTGAAAGGATTCACACTTTAGTGGTGCCTACACCAGAGGACCAGAGGGAGGAGATGGGTATTGGGAATGGGAAAGATTTTGCTTAATACAACTGTTTTTTTTTTTTTTTTACAAAGAATATCTACGTTATTGAAAAAATTATTTTTTCCATTCATTTTATGTGTAGATATTTGTGGGGTGCATGTGCAGTTTTGCTCTATTGATGCAGTGATATCAGAGCCTTCCCCAACCTGCCCTGGGGTAATGGCCCTGCACCCCCCTGAATGCCCCTCCCACTGCCCGCCCCTCAGAGTCCATATTTTCCATCGCTGCACAATATATTCTCATGTATGCACGTTATTTAGTTCCAACTTGTGTGTGCGTGAGAATATGGGGAATTTGTCTGTGTCTGAGCTGTTATTGAAGCACAATTTAAAGACCTGAGCCAGGGCCAGGTGCGGTGGTTCATGCCTGTAGTCCCAGTACTCTGGGAGGCTAAGGTGGGAGGATCACCTAAGCCCAAGAGTTTGAGGTTGTTGTGAGCTGTGTCTCCACTGCCCTCTAGCCTGGGTGACAGAGTGAAACCCTGCCTCAAAAAAAAAAAAAAAAAAAAGACCTGAACCAGAGGCACAGAGGCAGCTGGGGAAATTCAAGTTCATCTGAATAATATCCAGTTAACCGAAGTCTGTGTCTTAAGTCTAGTCAGACTTTTACACCAAATACCACTGACTGGGTGGCTAATGAACAACATAAGTGTGTTTCTCATGCTTCCAGAGGCTGGGATGGCAGAGACAAAGGCACCAGCAGATTCTGCGTGTGATGACAGCGTGACCCCAGAGGGCTGTCTTTTCACTGCAACCTCAGGGGCCCGAGGGCCAGGCAGCTCACTGGGGTCCCTTTCATAAGGGCACTAACCTCATTCCTGAGGGCTCTGCTCTCGTGACCCAGTCACCTCCCAAACTGCATCTCCAACATCAACATATTGGGGACTAGATTTCAACACACGACTTGGGAGACATACCACATTCAGACCAAAGCAGCCTGTGATTTCGTTAGTCATGTTTACTCAGCCCTGAAAAATGATGTGGCAAATGCATCCTGGAGTTGCAAATCGCAGTTAATCATGGTACTAGAAATTTCCCCAGGGAATATCCAAATCCCTCCTTGAGTTATTAGGAACAAAAAATAGATTATCATATATCCAAAGTATTTTAAAATGACACATAATATGAAAATAGATGGATTTGTCATTATTGCCTTCATAATTATGGTGCTATATGTTTTGGTAAGAGTTCCTTTCTATGTAAAGTCTCAAAAGATTGCAATTGTGTAAAAAAGACTATGCAATCTCTTCTATAAAATTTTCCCTTAATATAAATCATCTTTTCCATCTAGCTAAATAAGAAAACACTTAAATCATTTCTTAAAAAAATCTATAAATTATATAAACTCTTAGCTAGTAGTTTAATGTATGTCCTTCCAGTCTTAAAGAAAAACATTTTTGACTGCACACACACACCCCACACTTTATTTTTTCAAAATTCAAGTCCTATTCTTGCTATTATTTTGTATTTTTCCTCCCCCCACATTCTAGGCATTTTCTTATTAAGTATTATCTGGAAAAACTGTTTAATGATTACATAACATCTCATCCTATGGCTGTGTTAAAATATAGGCACTTGGATATTGTATTAATCAGGATCCTAATAGGAAATTTAGAATCATCCGATTCACCCAGCTGGCACACTGGCAGAAAGGGGTCCATTGACGGATGATGGCTAACACATGGGCGTAATCAGGACCCGAATAAGGGGTGACAAAGTACTGGGAGTCAGTGTCACTCCAGCCTGGAGGGAGACGGGTCACCAGAATCTGCAGAGAGCTGTATCTGCCAGAGAGAATCTGGGATAGGAGCACTGGCTGTTTGTAGGGCGAGCAGCCACGGCCTACCCCTGTTTCTCTCGGCTGCTACCTTCCAGTCTCCCAGTGCTACAGGCAGTCCCTGGGTTACAAACATCAGTCTGACCTACGACTAGCACTTATAAACAGAAGCTATCACAGGTAATAGGTAAATGTACCCATTCTAACTCGTACAAATTTAATGTAAGAACGAACCTCCGGAACCTATCTTGTTCATAACCTGGGGACTGTCTGTACTTCCCATTGGTCAAATCTGAGAAATCAGAGTACCAGGAAATTTGCTGATGCAGAGTCCACAGAGATCGGCTGCCCTGGGGGAGAGAGGGATAGAGAAGGGCAGAGGGCAGGGGAATATCAGTCACACACATGTTTTCAGTGTTCCCCTCCCACATTTTCATTATTGTATAAATAAGATTGTAAGAAGTGCTACTGCACACAAGACTTACTACCTAATTCTTCAGCGGTATCAGGTAAGTGCCTTGAATGAATGAGCAGCAGTTTCCTGTCTATGACGGGATTAATGGGAAGGGAAACCTGCTTTGAGCATCCCAGGGAAGATTGCAATCATGCCGTCTAATCAGAAATCCGCAGTCCTTGTTTTGCTCCACAGCTGACATTAATAAGACCCACAGGGTAGGATTTTTTATTTCCTATCTAGCCATGCCCAAGTGACATTTTATATCAGTTCGCAAAACAAGGCAAAGTCACTGACCTTGAGCCTTGTCTCCCATCCAGAGGAAATCGGGGCTTAAAAAACGTCAAGCCTTCCACAAGGACAAAGGCGAGAACCCAGACTTTTCTGTT
Source organism: Nycticebus coucang (assembly GCF_027406575.1). Classification (NCBI taxonomy): domain Eukaryota; kingdom Metazoa; phylum Chordata; class Mammalia; order Primates; family Lorisidae; genus Nycticebus; species Nycticebus coucang. Next base: position 3,539,285 of record NC_069788.1, read on the forward strand.
TATCCTTCATTCTGTTATTGTTCTCAAGAGGAACTCAGCACACAGCACGAAGGAAGCTAGGTTGTAGGAGAACTGTTTAATCTTTATAGTATGGCTGGATTTGGCCCTGCCAATAACTTACAAGCAGTAACTCGGTTTTATTCACACTCATCCTCGGAGAAGAGCAAAATAAAATTATAACTTTGTCATTCACTTGTCATCATAGGGTGTTGACTATTTAGCAAATCCTGCATTGTTGTGTGAGATGCTATGTGATCTCTGCTGAAAAACCTGTTGACAAAGAAAGATTAAATGGTCGTGCCTTAGTGACGCCTGAAGCTCAGTAGGTAGAGCACTGGCCACATACACCCAGGCTGGCGGGTTCAAACCCCACCTGAGCCAGCTAAACAACAATGACGACTGCAGCAAAAAATAGCCGGGCGTTGTGGCGGGCGCCTGTAGTCCCAGCTACCTGGGAGGCTGAGGCAAGAGAATCGCGTAAGCCCAAGAGTTTGAGGTTGCTGTGAGCTGTGACACGACGGCACTCTACCCAGGTGACATAGTGAGACTCTGTCTCAAGAAAAAAAAAAAGATCGTGCCTGTTTTCTTCTTATGGGAAGAAACAATTATTTTAAGTATACGTAAGAGAATGTTCTTGTCTCTCCTTCTTAATCATCACAAAGACATGGTGTATCAGACAATTTCTAATTAGAGAGGTGAGGTGTGGGAGCACGAAGCTGTCACATCCATTCGACACTCTGCTGGGTTTGGGGAACGCTGGAATTTGTGTTTATTTGCTTTATTTCTTCCAAGAAACTCTCCAACAGGGTAGTATGGCCGTGGTGTTGAGTTGTGGGATTCCTTTTATATTTGGGGTATTAAAGATACATGGTTTGCAAATATTTCCTCCCTGTAGGTCATCTTTTTATTTTGTGGATTGTTTCCTTTTGCTGTGCAGAGCTGCTTCGTTTGATGTAATTTTACTTACCTATATTTACTTTTGTTCCCTGAGTTTTTGATGTTATATCCAGTAAATCATCGCCAAAGCCTATGTCAAGAAGCCTTTTCCCTATTTTCTTGTAGTTTTATGGTTTCAGGTCTTATATTCAAGTCTTGTATTTCATTTTGAATTTATTTTTGTATATAGTACAAAATAAGGGTCCAGTTCCCTTCTTTCACCTGTGAATTTCCAGTTTACCAGCATCATTTTATGACAGAGGCTTTTTCTGGTGTGTGAACTTGGCACCCTGATCTTATCAAAGATCAGTTGACCGTACATGTGTGAATTTATTTCTTAGATCCCTATCCTGTATGTTTCATAGATTTATGCACCTTTTTTTATACCATTACCACACCTTTTGATTACTGTACCTACATAATATATTTTGGAATCAGGAAATGTGATTCCTCCAGCTTTGTATTTCTTGCTCAAAATTTCTTTGGCTATTCGGATTCTTTTGCAATTCCATATGCATTTAGGACTTTTTTTCTATTTCTGTAAAAAAATGCCATTGGGAATGTCCTAGGGATTACATTAAATTTGTAGACCACTTTAGCTAGTATGGACATTTTAACAATATTAATTCTACACTCGGGAGTAAAAAAACTCACATGACTATGAAAAGGCATTTTTCCGAAGAAGACACACAATGGCCACAAGTGTATGGAAAGACTCTCAGCATCGCTAATAGTCAGAGAAATGCAAATCAAAACCACAATGAGATATCGCTTCACACCTGCTAGGATGGCTGTTATCCCCAAACGCAAAGCGTTACAAGTGCTGAGGACTGTAAAGATGTGGAGAAAAGGTAACCCTTGTATATCGTTGATGGGAATGTACATTGGTACAGCCATTATGGGAAACATAAAGAGTTCCTCAAAAAATTAAATAATTAAAAATTACCATATGATCAAGTACTCCAACTTCTAAGTATCTATCTAAAGAATATGAAATCAGTATGTTGGAGAAGATATCTGACTCACGTTCATTGTAGCATTATTCACAACAGCCAAGATATCAAATCAACTGAAGTGTCCATCAATGGATGAATGGATAAAGAAAATGTGAATATATGTGTGTGTGTGTACACATAACGCGATAGTATTCAACCTTTAACAAAGGAGATCCTACCATTTGTGACATCATGCATTAACGTGGAGGACATTTTGTTGAGTGGAATCAGAAAGACAAATAATTCCTTGATCCTTCTTAAACGAGGAATCTAAAACAGCCAAACTCATAACAGCAAAGAAAAGCATGGCAGTTGCCAGAGGCTGGAGGGAGGGGACGACGGAAAGGTGTAAAGGTTAAGTTACGCAAGGTAAGTTCTGCAGGTCCATACGGCATGGACCCTACAAGTGACAATGCTGTACTGTATAATTAAAAACATGCTAGGATGGTTGATCACATTTTACATGTTTTATTACACACAGAAAATAATGATAGAGCAGGAACTTTTGAAGATGATGGATATGTTTATGGCATTGACTGTGGGGATAGTTCACTGCTACGTTATCTTTGAATCCATCAACTTGTAATATTATATACGTTAAATATGTGCATCTTTTGTATGTAAATCATGTCTCAATGAAATATTTTTAAAACATAGGTTATATAGAATGGAATGTTTCAAACAGGATCAGTATTTATCTGTTACCTCAAAAAAATCCATACAATCATAGCACATCATTTGGAACTTGATAAGGGGGAGTTGCTTCTCTTTCTTTGATGTTAGGAACTACTCCAGCAAAATAAATAAATAAGCAACAATATTTATTTCCAAAATTAATAAAATCCCTTTCTTTCATAATATCAATAATTGAAGAATCCATGGAGATGGACTTTACATGAAAAAAACTCACTTATTTTCTTCTTTCATATAAAAAGTGAATCTTAGTTTTATTATTGAGAGTTTGGCCATGTGTTAAATGTTTTATGTATTTTTAAGGCTTTTGTCTTCATTTATGTGCTCGGGGCTGTTAGGGAGGACATTAGCCAAAGTGGAATGGTGGGACAAGTATTGTCACCCCTTTTACTCTTCCACAACTAGGAGGAACTTCACAAATTTGAATTAAATGAAATTAGTTAGCAAACATTATGAATGTACACTCTGCTGGAGACAGTGTTTTTCACATTCAACGTGAATGACAAAGACTTGGTGATACTAAGATGTGGTTGACATTGTCCCTGTTTTCAAAAACCTTAGAAGCTAGCAGAATTAAACAAAGGCATACTAATTGCACAGCAGAATATTTTAAGTGTCTTGCCAGAGGAATGAAGTGCTTTGAAAGAGAGCCAGAAATATCCAATCAAAATCAGAAGGGGAAAATTGTCAGGAAGAGCTTCAAAGAAGTAAGACCATTTGATTCAGGTCTTGAATGGATAGTAGTATTTTTTAGCCCTTATTTTAAACTAATTTTAGACTTCAGAGTAGAACAGAGTGCTCCTGTACCCTCCATCCACCTTTCCCTAGTGACAGCACCTTATGTAATCATAGCACATTTTTATCCAACCTAGGAAATCAATATTGGTACAATACTGTTAATGGGACTGCACACCTGTTAGGATTTCATGAGTTTTTAGGTGCACTCAGTTGTGTTGATTATGTGTGTGTTCTGTGAAATTTTATCACATGCAGAGAGATCCATGTAAGCATCACCCAAATTAGCACAAAGTTCTGTTCCATCACCACAGAGAAGCTCCTTTACCCCAACTGTCACCCTCTTCTCCCCAATTCCAACACCTTTGGGGATCCCTGATCTCTTCCTTGTCTCCATACATTTCAAAAATTCCACATACTAGATTCAAATGCAACTTCCACAATTGGCCTTTTTCTTCAGCATAATACCTTAGGATTCATCTAAGTTGATATAGTTACCAGATGCTCCTTCTTTTTATTCACTACATAATACTCCATTGAATGGATGGGTAAAAATTTGTTTATTCGCTAGTTGAAAGGAAAGTGGGGGTGTTTTCAGTGCTTGGCCGTTACAAATAAAGCTACTATGAATATAGACAGGTTTTGTGTGTAAGGGTAAATTTTTATTTTTCTAGGACAATTACACACAAGAGTGTAATTTCGGGATCATATGGGGAGTGTGTGTTTAGAGCTGAAATTTTAATAAATTTCTAGTTTTAACCAATATAAATATGCTCGCATAATCATTATTTGTAATGTTTCCCAGTTGTTCATTTGAGATAAGAATTAGAATTGCTGTGCCTCAGATCTTAATACATATTTTGTAATCAGGAAAAGCTATGCTAGTTTCTAGCCATTCCCACCAGTTAAGGAAAACAGCAGATCCATTCTCCAATCTCTCAGTAAAGTAGTATCTTTTTAAACATTGTTGCCAATCTGTAATTCCAAAAATGGGTATCTTGTTTTAACTTGCATTTCAACAACTTACAAGTAGAACATTTCTATTGAATATTTGCATTCATACACGGTGAATTTCCTATGTACGATTTTTGCCCACTTTTGTACACGGATTTTTAAAATTATTTCTTAATGATTCATTTGTGTGTGCATGTGGGTGCATAAAGGAAAGTAATAAAGTAATATATTATCATACATGTTGTAAATATTTTTAATGTTTGTGGTTGCCTTTTAACCGTTTTAAAAATGCTTTTTGCTACATATATTTCAAGTTGTCATATACTTAACACCCTTTTTCTATTTATGGTTTTTTGTAGTGAATACTATTCTTAGAAAGACTTTCCCCACCTAAAAATTATGTAATGATATACTAGTGGTATTCTGTAGTAACTTTATGGCTTCTTAAAAAAAAATGTTATTATACTGTCTGGAATTTATATCTAAGTAAGGGAATGGGCGAGGTAAAGAACGAACCCTATAGTTTCCCAAGGTTAGCCAGTGGTTTTCACAATATTAATGGAATATTTTATCTTTCCTCTCTGATTTAAGGAGCTACCTTTATCATATTCCAAATTCTTATGTCTATTTGGGTATGTTTTAAAATTTATTCTTCTCTTTCATCAGTCTCTTTTTCTATTTCTGTAGTATATTTTATCAAATACTGGCTTTGTAATATATTTTATAATCTACAATTCCCTGTCATCACTTACCACATCTCAAAAGTCACATTGGAAACTGGAGGATTTTACTGAAATTGGCAAAATGTTTAAGCTCATTTGGAAATGACTGACTTCAATGTGGATAATTTATGTTGTCTCTTTGTAAGGAAGTATTGCATATTCCCTGCTAAGTTCATATCCAGATTATTTCACTTTAGGGTCTTATGATATGAACTGATCATTTTTCATGTTATATTTTCTATGTAATTATTAGAGTATTAAATGTAATAAGTTGCTTTGCAGAATTTTCTTAGTTCAAACATGTTTTTAAAGTTATTTTGTTTAAATTGTTCAGGAAGATAAAATAATAGCTCCATATACAAATAATTTTATGTTTATCTTCCCAACATTGATACCTCCTTTTTCTTATTTACCTCTAAATGCACTGGCGGTCACATCTAGAATAATCTTAAGTAAGAGAAGTACTATAATTACATAATATAGTAAAACTTACATTCAAAATGTCCTATTAATATACCTTTTTTTTGCATTTAGAATGACATTATTGTATTTTTCCATGCCATGCTATTTTTTATTATTTTTGTATTAATTTATATGTGAACTGTTGCTAGAGTGGGGTTTTGCTAACTGTATGTAAATAAGCTATAAAGCTTTCCTTCATTCCCTATTTTCTGGAATTATTTAAACAGCGTAAAAATTATTTATTTAGAAAATATTTAGAGGTACAAATCTACTCACAAATCCAACCAGCAGGGTACTTGGGCAAGGGGGGCACTTCCTGTGCCTTTCTTCACTTGCTACGTGTTCGTTTGTTTCTTAGAGTTTCCAATCTCTTTAACTCACTTTGCTCTTTTGGTTATACGTATTTCCTTAGAAAATACTCCGTTTTCTTAAGATTGTCAAATATATTGCCATAGGACTATACAAAGCACTGTTTATCACTGAGCTATTTACATCACTAAAGAAAATAATTAGAGTCACTAATTGTGGCTGTACAAAAGTGGGCAAAGGTCATACATAGGAAATTCACAATATACGAATGCAAATATTCAATAGAAATGTTCTACTTGGGCGGCACCTGTGGCTCAGTGGTAGGACGTTGGCTCCATATACCAAGGGTGGAGGGTTCAAACCTGGCCCTGGCAAAACTGCAACCAAAAAAAAAAGAAAGAAAGAAAAAGAAATGTTCCACTTGTAAATTGTTGAAACTCAAGTTAAAACATTAACTTGTGGAATGGATACTCATTTTGGAATTACAGATTGGCAACAATGTTAAAAAAGGTATTACTTTACTGAGAGATTGGAGAATGGACCTGCTGCTTGTGTAACTGGGGGAACGGCAGAAATTAGCGTAGCTTTTCTTGAGAACAAAATATGTATGAAGATCTGAGGCACAACAATTCTAATTGAATTTTTCTGAGTAGAGTGTCATATAAATACAAATAAAAATATTCTTTCCTTAAACTTAGTACAATTTCTTCTTCTTTTTTTACCCCACTTTCATATTTTCTTCCAAAGAGGGAGCAGTTAACTCATATCTGTTTCCACACACCTCTCTCTTGCTTGCAACTGCTCGTTTCCTCTTTTCTCTGCTCCGCTTTATCCTGAATTATATACAGCTTTTTATCTTTTTGTTCGTTCTCAAAAATTAATAATAATAATAATAATTAGGACTTGGAACGAATTCAGAATAATGTGTTCCCCAAATCCTTCAGTTAATCCATCCCAGCCAGACCAGAATCAAAACTCCCATGAAGAAACAGAGTGTGTGATTTCTGAGAACTCTGTGGTCTGGCCGAACAGGGATTTGTTCCTTGGCCACCTGTGTCAGGAGTGGCCTTGCTTCCTAGATGGAGGCAAGAGGGGTGAGATTACTCCCGAGGTGTCTGTCTGCTATGCTCCTCCAGCCTAAATTCCATTGGCTTCATAAATACAGACAGAAACAAACAGCTGGAGATGAAAGAGGGAAACGCCACCCTGCTATGGGACAAAGCTCATGAAGAGGACCTCGCAGCCCAGAACATGCTTGGTCATTATCACACGATATTATCCTCCACACCTCACCACTTTGCAAGTCGAGGACTTCAGGGATGCAGAGAAAAAGAATAAAGGTAAGTCATCTCGAGAAAAGATGTTTACTGAAGGAGGCACCTTAGTTGCGAAACCAGAAAACAACCAAGGCCTGAATTAGCAGGCAACTTTTCCCACATGTTGTGGTCCTGGGCTTCTGGGAAGGGCTCATCTCGAGCAAGACGCCCAGCTGCTCTGGGATGTGACTTAACAGCAAGGACCTCGCAGCCAAACCCTGTGACCCCAAACTAGAGGGCAGCCTCCTGGCTGCCCATGACACCCCACAGTAAGGAGCTCCTTAATTCTAACACTGTTGAGGGGAAGGGAGTTTTGTGTCTGGTGACCGGCTGAGGGAGGACGAGCAAAGTGAAATTAGAAACTGCAATGGGAAAAACAAAATGGATACTTTTCTTCCATCCACGTACTTCACCTGCTTTCTTTAAGTCTTGGTACCTACTAGACAAATGGTCGTTTTGACTCCTCCCCGATTCTTCCGGGAAGGAAACGTCCCTGGACGTGTGTACTGGGCTCTAATTGCAGTGGGGGGCACAGGGGCCTGTGATTGTGGTGTAATAACCAACACCCCAGAGAGTCTTTTTATTCCATTAAAAATGACCTGAGTCTTGGATCACAGCACTTGGCATTGATTTGTCTTTTTTGTGGCTTCCTCTCCACAGGTCTGCTTCCTCACAGGGGGTGATGCCTTGAATGGTGACACATGGGGGTCAGTGGAATCGCCTCTTTCTCATGAGAACTAATCCATCTCCTGGCACTTGCTGTTAATGTGCTTCTACTCCGAGTGAGGGGGCCGTGGGGAGGGTGAACACTGCAGAATACATTTAATATTCATGATGGAAACAGCAATAATTTTCTCAGCTCTGCATGGGAGGGACGGAGGCTGCAGAAAAGGAGCTGCTGATGAGCTGGGTGCTGTGAGAGAAATTGCTCTGATTGCTTCTGTGGGGGTAATTCAGATTTTGTTTTCTGCTTGTTTCAATAGGGACTTTTAAAAATTGTGATTAATACCGGGCCTGGTTTTGTCTCCTGACTGTGTCTGTAGAAAGACTTCTCAGCCTTCTGTGAGACTGAGGAGGCATCCTGTCCTCAGCCCAGGCAGCACTGACCTCAGCCCACTTTGCCTCTGGATATGATTTCCCTTTGGGAAACAGGAGCTAGAAGGGGCAGGATGAGCTGCTGTCCTTCAAATTCAACTAAAAAATATCTACTGAAGGCTTCCTGCAAGGCAGATAGGATTCTTATTTCTCCGTCTTAGGAAGCATACTTGAACCCAAGGGGGCATGTACCAAATGCTCCCTGATATATTGTTCATAACAGTGAAAATTCAGAAATGACCCCGTAAGAGGCTGGAAAACTCAGAGATATTCGTATACTGTAAAATCAAATCACTCATTTGCAAAGAGTGAGGTAGATTCATATATGGAAATGTCTCCAAGACATGATGTTAGAGAAAAATTAATTGTACAAAGTGATGTAATCAAGTGTGATACTCTGTATGTAAATACACCACACACACTCTACTATTTATATTCTCCATAATAACCAAAATTAATTTTATATTCTCCAAAATCAGGATTATTTGTAACACAAATAATCCTGAAACAGCACCCTCCAAATTGGTGCTCCCTCTGCACAGAGGTGCTGTTCACACAGGAGGCAGGTTGTTTGGTGACAGTCTGGGAGCCACAGGTGTAGCCCTATGTCAATTGGATGACTCTGCTTAACTTTGAGAAACGAAGGGGAACGGAATTAAACATGGCTGTCAAAGGGAGCTGTAGCTATTATGTATTCTGTAATGTCTTAATTCTATATAATATACTATTATATATTCTATATATAATACTATATGAAGATTATATAAAGTATTAATGAATATATGTCAGATACAAATTTAGAAATAAATAATACATAAATTTTGGTTTCCAGGCCCTAACAATCCAGAGGAGAAACAAGCACTTAAATAATTCTGATGTAAAACAAAGTGTGGCCAGTGCCGTCCTTGAAGTCCTAACCACGTGCCACGGGCATGTGAAGGTGGGAGGGGTCCGCACTCCTCCTTCTTGGCGTGGGGGGCTTTAGTGTCAATGTCTTTTTTTTTTTAATGTTAAATCATAGCTGTGTACATTAGTGCAATCAAGGGGTACAATGTGCTGGTTTCATATCCAATCTGAAATATTCTCAACAAACTGTTCAACGTAGCCTTCGTGGCATTTTCTTAGTTATTGTTATGTAGACATTTGTGTTCTGCCTTTAGTAAGTTTCGCCTGTACCTATACTAAGATGCACTGTAGGTGTGGCCCCACCCATGACCCTCCCTCCACCCCAACCTCCCCCCTCCCTTCCCCTTCCTTGGCCCTTTTCTCATAGTCTTGTGCTATAGTTGGGTTTTAGCCTTCATGTGAAAGCTATAATTTAGCTTCATAGTAGGGCTGAGTACATTGGATACATTTGCTTCCATTCCTGAGATACTTTGCTAAGAAGAATATGTTCCACCTCCATCCATGTAAACATGAAAGAGGTAAAGTCTCCATCTTTCTTTTTATTTATTTATTTATTTATTTATTTATTTATTTATTTATTTATTTATTTTTGTAGAGACAGAGTCTCACTGTACCACCCTCGGTAGAGTGCCATGGCGTCACACAGCTCACAGCAACCTCTAACTCTTGGGCTTACGCGATTCTCTTGCCTCAGCCTCCCGAGCAGCTGGGACTACAGGCGCCCGCCACAACGCCCGGCTATTTATTTATTTATTTATTTATTTTAGTCTCCATCTTTCTTAAAGGCTGCATAATATTCCATGGTATACATGTACCACAATTTGCTAGTCCATTCGTGGGTCGATGGGCACTTGGGCTTCTTCCATGACTTAGCAATTATGAATTGGGTTGCAATAAACATTCTGGTACAGATGTCTTTGTTATATTGTGATTTTTGGTCTTCTGGGTATAAACCTAGTAAAGGAATTATAGGATCAAATGGCAGGTCTATTTTTAGATCTCTAAGTATTCTCCAAACATCCTTCTAGAAGGAACATATTAGTGTGCATTCCCACCAGCAGTGTAGAAGTGTGCCCTTTTCTCCACATCCACGCCAACATCTCTGGTTTTGGGATTTTGTTATGTGGGCTACTCTTACTGGGGTTAGGTGATATCTCAAAGTAGTTTTGATTTGCATTTCTCTGATGATTAAAGATGATGAGCTTTTTTTCATGTGTTTATAGATCGTGCGTCTGTCTTCTTTAGAGAAATTTTTCTTCAAATCCTTTGCCCACCCTGAGATAGGATCATGTGTTCTTTTCTTGCTAATACATTTGAGTTCTCTGTGGATTCTGGTTATTAGACCTTTATCGGAGGTATAACCTGCAGATATTTTCTCCCATTCTGAGGGCTGTCTGCTTGCTTTACTTACTATATTCTTGGCTGTGCAGAAGCTTTTTAGTTTGATCAGGTCCCAGTAATATATTTTTGATACTGCTTCAATTGCCTGGGGAGTCCTCCTCATAAAATATTCACCCAGGCTGATTCCTTCAAGAGTTTTCCCTGTACTTTCTTCAAGTATTTTTATAGTTTCATGTCTTAAATTTAAATCTTTTATCCAGTGAGAGCCTATCTTAGTTAATGGTGAAAGGTGTGGGTCCAATTTCAATCTTTTACAGGTTGCCAGCCAGTTATCCCTGGCACCATTTGTTAAATAGGGAATCTTTTCCCCACTGAATGTTTTTAATTGGCTTGTCAAAGATCAAATAATGGTTAAGTAGCTGGATTTATCTCTTGGTTCTCTATTTTGTTCCAGACATCTACTTCTCTGTTTTTGTGCCAATACTAGGCTGTTTTGATCACTATCGATTTATAGTACAGTCTCAGGTCTGGTAACGTGATTTCTCCTGCTGTGTGTTTATTGATGAGTAATGTTTTGCCTATCGAGGTTTTTTCTGATTCCATATAAAACGAAGTATTATTTTTTCAAGATCTTTAAAGTATGACAGTGGAGCTTTAATAGGAATTGCATTAAAATTATATATTGCTTTGGGTAGTATAGACATTTTTGTTGATTCTTCGCAGCCATGAGCGTGTTATGTTTTTCCATTTGTTAACATCTTTAGCTATTTCTTTTCTTAAAGTTTCATAGTTCTACTTGTAGAGATCTTTCATGTCCTTTGTTAGGTATACTCCCAAATATTTCATCTTTTTTGGCACTACTGTGAAAGGAATAGAGTCCTTGACTGTTTTTTCGGCTTGGTTATTGTTGGTATATATAAAAGCTACAGATTTATGAGTGTTGATTTTGTAGTCTGAGAAATTGCTGTATTCCTTGATCACTTCTAAAAGTTTTGTAGTAGAAACCCTAGTGTTTTCCGGATATACGATCATATCATCTGCGAAGAGTGACAGTTTGATCTCTTCTGACCCTATGTGGATACCCTTGATCACCTTTTCTTCCCTAATTGCAATGGCTAAAACTTCCATTACAATGTTAAAGAGCAATGGAGACAAGGGGCAACCTTGCCTGGTTCCTGATCTAAGTGGAAATGATTTCAATTTAACTCCATTCAATACAATATTGGCTGTGGGTCTGCTGTAGATGGCCTCTATTAGTTTAAGAAATGTCCCTTCTATACCAATTTTCTTAAGTGCTCTGATCATGAAGGGTTGCTGGATATTATCAAAAGCTTTTTCTGCATCAATTGATAGAATCATATGGTCCTTATTTTTTAGTTTGTTTATGTGCTGAATTATATTTATAGATTTACATATATTGAACTGGCTTTGAGACCCTGGAATAAACCCCACTTGATTGTGGTGTATAATTTTTAATGTGTTGTTGGATTCCGTTTGCTAGGATCTTATTGAATATTTTAGCATAAATATTCATTAGTAATATTGGTCTGTAATTTTCTTTTCTTGTTGGGTCTTTCCCTAGTTTGGGGATCAAGGTGATGTTTGCTTTATACAATGTGTTGGGTAACATTCCTTCTTTTTATATATTTTGGAAGAGGTTTAGTAATATAGGTACTAGTTCTTCTTTAATGGTTTGGTAGAATACTTTTTTTTTTTTTTTTTATTGTTGGGGATTCATTGAGGGTACAATAAGCCAGTTACACTGATTGCAATTGTTAGGTAAAGTCCCCCTTGCAATCATGTCTTGCCCCCATAAAGTGTGACACACACTAAGGCCCAACCCTCCTCCCTCCATCCCTCTTTCTGCTTCCCCCCCCATAACCTTAATTGTCATTAATTGTCCTCACATCAAGATCGAGTACATAGGATTCATGCTTCTCCATTTTTGTGATGCTTTACTAAGAATAATGTCTTCCACCTCCATCCAGGTTAATACGAAGGATGTAAAGTCTCCATTTTTTTTAATGGCCGAATAGTATTCCATGGTATACATATACCACAGATTGTTAATCCATTCCTGGGTTGGTGGGCATTTAGGTTGTTTCCACATTTTGGCAATGGCAAATTGAGCTGCAATAAACAGTCTAGTACAAGTGTCCTTATGATAAAAGGATTTTTTTCCTTCTGGGTAGATGCCCAGTAATGGGATCGCAGGATCAAATGGGAGGTCTAGCTTGAGTGCTTTGAGGTTTCTCCATACTTCCTTCCAGAAAGGTTGTACTAGTTTGCAGTCCCACCAGCAGTGTAAAAGTGTTCCCTTCTCTCCACATCCACGCCAGCATCTGCAGTTTTGAGATTCTGTGATGTGGGCCATTCTCACTGGGGTTAGATGATATCTCAGGGTTGTTTTGATTTGCATTTCTCTAATATATAGAGATGATGAACATTTTTTCATGTGTTTGTTAGCCATTCGTCTGTCGTCTTTAGAGAAAGTTCTATTCATGTCTCTTGCCCATTGATATAAGGGATTGTTGGCTTTTTTCATGTGGATTAATTTGAGTTCTCTATAGATCCTAGTTATCAAGCTTTTGTCTGATGGAAAATATGCAAATATCCTTTCCCATTGTGTAGGTTGTCTCTTTGCTTTGGTTATTGTGTCCTTAGCTGTACAGAAGCTTTTCAGTTTAATGAAGTCCCATTTATTTATTTTTGTAGTTGTTGCAATTGCCATGGCAGTCTTCTTCATGAAGTCTTCCCCCAGGCCAATATCTTCCAGTGTTTTTCCTATGCTTTCTTTGAGGATTTTTATTGTTTCATGCCTTAAATTTAAGTCCTTTATCCTTCTTGAATCAATTTTTGTGAGTGGGGAAAGGTGTGGGTCCAGTTTCAGTCTTTTACATGTAGACATCCAGTTCTCCCAACACCATTTATTGAATAGGGAGTCTTTCCCCCAAGGTAAGTTCTTGTTTGGTTTATCAAAGATTAGGTGGTTGTAAGATGTTAGTTTCATTTCTTGGTGTTCAATTCGATTCCAAGTGTCTATGTCTCTGTTTTTGTGCCAGTACCATGCTGTCTTGACCACTATGGCTTTGTAGTACAGACTAAAATCTGGTATGCTGATGCCCCCAGCTTTATTTTTGTTACTAAGAACTGCCTTAGCTATACGGGGTTTTTTCCGGTTCCATACAAAACGCAGAATCATTTTTTCCAAATCTTGAAAGTACGATGTAGGTACTTTGATAGTAATGGCATTGAATAGGTAGATTGCTTTGGGAAGTATAGACATTTTAACAATGTTGATTCTTCCCATCCATGAGCATGGTATGTTCTTCCATTTGTTAATATCCTCTGCTATTTCCTTTCTGAGGAGTTCATAGTTTTCTTTATAGAGGTCCTTCACCTCCTTCGTTAGGTATATTCCTAGGTATTTCATTTTCTTTGAAACTATGGTGAAGGGAGTTGTGTCCTTAATTAGCTTCTCATCTTGACTGTTATTGGTGTATACAAAGGCTACTGACTTGTGGACATTGATTTTATATCCTGAAACATTACTGAATTTTTTGATGACTTCTAGGAGTCTTGTGGTTGAGTCTTTGGGGTTCTCTAAGTATAAGATCATGTCATCAGCAAAGAGGGAGAGTTTGACCTCCTCTGCTCCCATTTGGATTCCCTTTATTTCCTTGTCTTGCCTAATTGTATTGGCTAGAACTTCCAGCACTACGTTGAATAGTAAAGGTGACAGAGGACAACCTTGTCTGGTTCCAGTTGTAAGAGGAAAAGCTTTCAGTTTTACTCCATTCAGTAAAATATTGGCTGTGGGTTTGTCATAGATAGCTTCAATCAGTTTTAGAAATGTGCCACCTATGCCTATACTCTTCAGTGTTCTAATTAGAAAAGGATGCTGGATTTTATCAAACACTTTTTCTGCATCTATTGAGAGGATCATGTGATCTTTATTTTTGCCTCTGTTAATATGGTGGATAACGTTTATGGACTTGCGTATGTTAAACCAGCCTTGCATCCCTGGGATGAAGCCTACTTGATCCTGATGAATGACTGTTTTGATGACAAGCTGTAATCTATTGGCTAGGATTTTGTTGAGAATTTTTCCATCTATATTCATGAGTGAGATTGGTCTGAAATTCTCCTTTTTGCTTGGGTCTTTTCCTGGTTTTGGTATCAGGGTGATGTTTGCTTCATAGAATGTGTTGGGGAAGATTCCTTCTTCCTCAGTTTTTTGGAATAATTTCTGCAGTACCGGAATAAGCTCTTCCTTGAAGGTTTGATAGAATTCTGGAGTGAAGCCATCTGGACCAGGGCATTTTTTAGTTGGAAGCTTTTTTATTGTTTCTTTGATCTCAGTGCTTGAAATTGGTCTGTTCAGGAGGTCTATTTCTTCCTGGCCAAGTCTAGGGAGAGGGTGTGATTCCAAATATTGATCCATTTCCTTCACATTGTCAAATTTCTGGGCATAGAGTTTCTGGTAGTATTCAGAGATGATCTCTTGTATCTCTGTGGGATCAGTTGTTATTTCCCCTTTATCGTTTCTGATTGAGGTTATTAGAGATTTTACTTTTCTATTTCTAGTTAGTCTGGCCAATGGTTTATCTATTTTATTTATTTTTTCAAAAAACCAACTCCTTGTTTCATTAATTTTCTGAATGATTCTTTTGTTTTCAATTTCATTGATCTCTGATTTGATTTTGGATATTTCTTTTCTTCTACTGAGTTTAGGCTTAGATTGTTCTTCTTTTTCCAATTCCATAAGATCTCTTGTGAGATTGTTGATGTGCTCTCTTTCTGTTTTTCGAATGTAGGCATCTAAAGCGATGAATTTTCCTCTCAAAACTGCTTTTGCATTATCCCACAGGTTTTGGTAGCTTGTGTCTTCATTGTTGTTATGCTCAAGGAAGTTAATGATTTCCTGTTTTATTTCTTCCTGCACCCATCTGTTATTCAACAGAAGATTGTTTAATTTCCATGTCTTTGGGTGGGGTTGAGCATTTTTGTTAGAGTTGAGTTCCACCTTTAGTGCCTTATGGTCTGAAAAGATACAAGGTAAAATTTCAATTCTTTTGATTCTGTTGATATTTGTTTTGTGTCCCAGGATATGATCAATTTTGGAGAATGTTCCATGGGGTGATGAGAAGAATGTATATTCTTTATCTTTGGGGTGGAGTGTTCTATATGCGTCTATCAAGCATAGTTGTTCTAGGGTCTCATTTAAATCTCTTACATCTTTGTTTAATTTCTGTTTAGAGGATCTGTCCAGCTCTGTAAGAGGTGTGTTAAAGTCCCCTGTTATGATGGTATTATCAGATATCATATTGCTCAGACTGAGTAAGGTCTGCTTCAAGAATCTGGGAGCATTTAAATTGGGTGCATAAATATTTAGAATTGAAATGTCTTCTTGTTGTAGTTTTCCCTTGACCAATATAAAGTGACCATCTTTGTCTTTTTTGACTTTAGTTGCTTTAAATCCACATGTATGTGAAAATAAGATTGCAACTCCTCTTTTCTTCTGAATTCCGTTTGCCTGAAAAATTGTCTTCCAACCCTTGACTCGGAGCTTTAATTTGTCTTTTGAAGCCAAGTGTGTTTCTTGCAGACAGCAAATGGATGGCTTGTGTTTTTTAATCCAGTCAGCCAATCTATGTCTCTTCAGTGGGGAATTCAAGCCATTAACATTTATTGCGATAATTGATAAGTGTGGTAGTATTCTATTTGTCTTATTTTGTGAGAGTCCATTGCTTAGTTTATCTTTTGCATCAGTGTGGAGGTTAGGTTCTGTCCTTTGATTTCTGAGTTCTTACTTTGCTGCTGATCCATTGTGGTGGTCAGTGTGCAGAACAGGTTGAAGTATTTCCTGTAGAGCTGGTCTTGTTGTGGCGAATTTCCTCAATGTTTGTATATCCATAGATGATTTGATTTCTCCGTCAATTTTGAAGCTTAGCTTAGCAGGGTACAGAATTCTGGGCTGAAAATTGTTCTGTTTAAGTAGATTAAAGGTAGACGACCATTGTCTTCTTGCTTGGAAAGTTTCATTAGAGAAGTCTGCGGTAACTCTGATGGATTTGCCCCTGTAGGTCAACTGGCGCTTACTCCTGGCAGCTTGCAGAATCTTTTCTTTTGTCTTGACTTTGGACAGGTTCATCACAATGTGTCTTGGAGAAGCTTGGTTAGAGTTGAGGCGACCCGGGGTCCGATACCCCTCTGAAAGCAGTGTGTCAGAATCTTTGGTGATGTTTGGGAAATTTTCTTTTATAATATTCTCTAGTATGGCTTCCATTCCTCTGGGGCATTCTTCTTCCCCTTCTGGAATTCCTATAACTCATATGTTGGAACGCTTCATAAAGTCCCATAATTCTGACAGTGAACGTTCTGCTTTCTCTCTCTTCTTTTCTGCCTCTTTTACTGTCTGAGTTATCTCAAGAACTTTGTCTTCTACCTCTGAAATTCTTTCTTCTGCATGGTCTAACCTGTTGCTGATACTTTCCATTGCATCTTTAAGTTCCCTAATTGACTGTTTCAGTTCCTTCAGGTCTGCTATATCTTTTTTATATTCTTCATATCGTTCATCTCTTATTTGATTCTGTTTTTGGATTTCCTTTTGGTTATTTTCCACTTTATTAGCAATTTCCTTCATTGTTTCCATCATTTCTTTCATTGTTTTCAACATGTGTATTCTAAATTCACTTTCTGTCATTCCTAACATTTCTATAGTGGTGGAATCATCTGCAGCAGTTACCTCATGGTCCCTTGGTGGGGTTGTTCTAGACTGGTTCTTCATGTTGCCTGGAGTTTTCTGCTGATTCTTCCTCGTGAGTGATTTCTTTTATCTGTTTCCTTGCCCTAATTTTCCTTTCACTTCCTCTTGCTCTTTAAGTTCTTGTGCCTGTGGAAGTTGTAGGCGGGTTTAGACCGATTGAACACACGCGACCACTTGCCGGTTTTCCACTGTTTTAGTCCTCCTCTTGGGGTCCAGAAGTCTCTCGCTGACGCCCTGTATCCTCATAGGAGTGATGATAGGCAGTTCCCACCGGCCAGAGATGCCTGGTGTCCTATCTCCCCAGACTCACGGTGCCCAGATGCAAGGAAGCTGTTACTCGGCTGCCATCTTGCTCCGCCTCTTCTCTCCAGGAATCTCATCTTGATCAGACCCACGAAACATGTGAACTAGAGGCAAGGTTGCAATCTCCAGTATTCGGCCAACTTGAGCATGGAATCTGTACTTCCAGGAAATAAGCCTCAGTCCCGCTAAGGTTGCCTGGCAGGGTGAGCCCGAATCTGTAGCAATTTCTCAGAGATAATCCCAGCTAGAGGCTTTGCCTCACTCCCCACTCCACCAGGAAGTAGAGCCGGAAGTCCGGTTGGTAGAATTCTGGCATAAAGCCATCTGGTCCTGGGCTTTTCTTTTTAGGGAGATTTTGTATAGTTGATGCTATTTCAGAACTTGATATAGGCCTGTTCAACATTTCCACTTCATTCTGGCTAAGTCTTGGTAGGTGGCGTACTTCCAGGTATTGGTCGATTTCTTTCAGAGTTTCAGATTTCTGAGAGTGGAGTTTCTTGTAGTATTCATTAAGGAATTTTGAATTTCTGAAGGGTCTGTTGTTAGTTCATTGTTACCATTTCTGATTGATGAAATTAGAGAATTTACTCTTTTTTTCCTGGTTAGGTTGGCCAAAGGTTTATCTATTTTATTGATCTTTTCAAAAAACCAACTTTTGGATTTATCGATCTGTTGTATAATTCTTTTGTTTTCAATTTAATTTAATTCCGCTCTGAATTTAGTTATTTCTTGTCTTCTGCTGGGTTTGGTGTTGGAATGTTTTTCCTTCTCCAGTTGCTTGAGATTTCCTATTAAGTTATTAACTTCCTCTCTTTCTGTTTTCTTGAAGAAGGTTTGCAGTGCTATAAATTTCCCTCTTCGGACTGCATTTTCAGTATCCCAGAGGTTCTGATAATTTGTGTCTTCATTGTTGTTTTGTTCCAAAAATTTGGTGATTTCCTTCTTAATCTCATGTATAACCCATCTATCCTTCAGCATAAGGTTGTTCAGCTTCCATGATTTTGTATGGGTATGCAGATTCCTGTTGTTATTGAGTTTAACTTTTATTCCATGATGATCTGAGAAGATGCAAGGAATAGTTTCTATTTTTTAAAATTTGCTTAGGTTAGAACTATGGCCTAGGATGTGGTCGAGTTTGGAGTGTGTTCCGTGGGCTGATGAGAAGAATGTGTGTTCAGTTTTGTTGGGATGAAATGTTCTGTAGATGTCTGTTACATCCAGATGTTGAATGGTTAAGTTTAAATCTAAGATTTCTTTGCTTAGCTTCTTCTTGGAGGATCTATCCAACACTGCTAAAGGGGTGTTAAAATCTCCAACTACTATGGAACTGGAGGAAATCAAGTTGCTCATGTCTGTTAGAGTTTCTCTTATAAATTGAGGTGCATTCTGGTTGGGTGCATAAATATTAATAATTGAAATCTCATCATATTGAGTATTACCTTTAACAAATATGAAGTGTCCATCCTTATCCTTCCTTATTTTGGTTGGTTTAAAGCCTATTGCATCTGCAAATAGGATTGCAATGCCTGCTTTTTTCTGCTTTCCATTTGCCTGGAGTATAGATGACCATCCCTTCACCTTGAGTCTATATTTGTCTTTTTATGTAAGATGCAATTCTTGTATGCAGCAGATATCTGGCCTGAGTTTTTGTATCCAGTCAGCCAACCTGTGCCTCTTTAGAAGACAATTTAAACCACTCACATGAATTGAGAATATTGATAAGCCTTTCGAGAGTCTGGTGGACATTTTTAATCCTTTTGCGACTGTGGAAGTTGGAATTTGATCAAAATTTTCTGGGTGGGTTTACTTTTGTGAGGAGGATTGTGCTGGTCTTTATGGAGGATAGGTCTGAGAATATCCTGGAGAGCTGGTTTAGTTATGGCAAATTTCTTCAACATGTGAATGTCATTGAAGTATTTAATTTCTCTGTTGTAAATGAAACTCAGTTTATCTGGGTACAGGATCCTGGGTTGAAAGTTATTTTGTTTTAGGAGATTAAAATTCGATGACCATCCTCTTCTAGCTTGAAAGGTTTCAGCAGAGACATCTGCAGTTATTCTAATATTCTTCCTCTTATAGTGATGGTTTTTATTTGTCTGGCTGCTTTCAGAATTTTCTCCATATTAACTTTAGTGAAATTGATTATGATGTGCCTGGGGATGTCTTATTTGGGTTGATTAATGCTGGAGTTCTGAAACTGTTTGCTATCTGAATTTCAGAATCTCTTGGCATGTCTGGAAAGTTCTCCTTCATAATCTCATGGAGAAGAGACTCTGTGCCTTGTGA
Organism: Nycticebus coucang; assembly: GCF_027406575.1. NCBI lineage: Eukaryota > Metazoa > Chordata > Mammalia > Primates > Lorisidae > Nycticebus > Nycticebus coucang. The sequence continues at coordinate 3,559,107 of NC_069788.1, forward strand.
AGCCACTTCATCACTTTTGGGGATCCCTATAAGACGAATATTGATTTTCTTAGAATTATCCCAGAGCTCTCTGAGAGAGTGATCTGTTTTTTGTCTCCATTTCTCTTCCTCTTTGAGAGTTTTGGAGCATTTGAAAGCTTTGTCTTCAATGTCAGAAATCCTTTCTTCTGCTTGCTCCATTCTGTTATTGAGTGATTCGACTGTGTTTCTCAGATCTTTGAGGGCTGCAACTTCTTGTCTCAATGTGTCAAAATCTTTGGTCATTTTTGTCTTTGAATTCGTTGAATTCTTGAGATATCTTTTGGGTTACTGTTTGGAATTCTAATTCGATCTCATTTGCCATCCAGGTTCTGAATTCGATTTCCGACATCTCAGCTATTTGTTTGTGCATGGGATCTTGTGCTGTGTTTGCCCCATTGATCTTAGGGGAGTTGATCTACTCTGATTATTCATATTGCCAGTTTTTTTCTGTTGATTTCACCTCATTATTGTTTTTCACCATTGCCTCTGGGCGTCTTCAAAGTTGGGGATGGACGTGTCTCTCCAAGATTATACCCCAGCGGGTTTACTCTATTGTTGCTGGATCTTTGTAGGGAGTGACCCTATATAGTTCCTCCCTGGCCCCAGCCAGGGAGTTCTGGTTGTGGAAGCAGCTCCAGTGTGTGACACACCCAGATCCATCAACAGGGTGGGATGTGGTGTGCATGGTTCTGGGAGTGCCTGGCACCCAGTGACTTTGGCACAGAGAGCCCAAGGCTCCAGCAGTCTCTGGCCAGGAGAAGGGCTCTGCGCAGAGGCAGGAAGGGCTATGGACGGCATGTGGCTCCCAGAGTCCCTTGCCAGACGAGCAGGCTGGTGTGGAGGCAGGGAGGGTACAAGACGGAGGATGCAGGGTTGCGTGGCTCCCGCAGTTCCTGATCAGGGCATGCAGAGGTCCGGGGAGTGCGGAGTGGGGGTCGGGGGTCATGGTGCAGCTCTTATGGAGGTCCGGGTGGTGCCAAGCCCAGGAGTTTGAGGTTGCTATCAGCTGTGATGCCACAGCACTCTACCCAGGGCAACAGCCCAAGGCTCCAGTGTGCCAAAACTGGTCTCACTCTGCCCCTGAGGGTTAAGGCTGTAAGGCAGCTCAGTCCCTGCCTTTAGGCTGCTCAGTCACTAGGCTACTAGCTCCCGCCCTATCCTTGCTCTGTGACCCTGTGGGCGGAGCTCGCCGGGGTAGTTCTCTCACAATGGCTCCCTGTGGCCCACAGCCGAACACTATTAGCTCCGTCCGGCTCAGCAGCTCAGTCTGGGGCCCTAGACAATGCCCAAAGTTCTCCGCACTCCTGCTCAAGCTGTCCCCAAGGCAGTTCAACTGAATGCCAAGTCCAAAAACACTGAAACAGTTTACAGGTAAGGCCTTTCCAGTTTGCAGTCTCACTGCTGCTTGTACTTATGGCTGCCGGCGGGATTAGGTCTATCAAACACATGCAACCACTTGCCAGTTTTCCACTGTTTTTGTCCTCCTCTTGGGGTCCAGAAGTCCCTTGCTGACTCCCTGTGTTCTCAAAGGGCTGATTATAGGCAGATCCCACCAGCCAGAGTTGCCCGGAGTCTTATCTCCCCAGACTCACCGTGCCCTATTGCAGGGAAGCTGTTACTCGGCTGCCTTCTTGGATTGTTCTCCTAGTGTCAATGTCTTTACTGTGAAAAGAAGAGTCTGCTGTTCAGAATCTGGGTACTCCCTAGGCAAATAGCGTGAGCTGTTTTCTATCCACTCAGTCCTCTTGGAAGATGTGATCAAGGAGGGGAGGAGGGCTCTGGATGGAGAGCCAGAGGGACGCATCTAGCTGGTTTTCACTAGGAACGGTCTGTTTGCCATTAAGTGAACTCACTTTGGCTATCTACAGCTGAGCAGAATGAACTGGTGGGAGACTGGGGGCTCAAGGTGTCTGTGGGAGGTTGGAGGACTGATCTTGAAAATAAAGATTAGGGACCAAAGCACCTTGAGGCAGTGGGGGTGGAGCACAGAGTCTACCATTCAGCAGGTGCACCCTGGCTGTGAATAAAATATAGCTAGTCCTTTGTGTCTGGGCAGCCCAGGCTAGGTCACATGCCCTGGGGATATGTAGCAGGCTGGCTCCACAGGGGAGGGCAGGGCCTCTGCAGAACTTCTCAGAGTGGGGCTCGAGTGGGGGGCTGGCTGGTGGAGGCCCCAGCCTGGGGAAGTGGTGGTCATTAGCCAGAGCCAGTCACTGTACCGGGGGCTTCACAAGCGACTGTTTCACTTAAGATTCACAATAACTCCACGAGTTAGGTGTTGTTATTACTCTGACTATTCCTGTTTTATAGACTGGGTCCGGGAGTCTGGCTCCGACTATTGCAGATGTCGGTGCTGTGTTTTCCTCCTGCCTCTCTCCTCCTCCTTCCCACAGGAATATGGAACACTCGAAAACATTGCCCAGGAAATGCATGACACGCGTCATTCTTACAGCCCCCAAAGCGTTTTCACAGCTGCTGTCTTAGTTCTTCTTGCCATTCTTCTGAACTTAGGGTGAGAAAGTATTTTAATTCTTATTTTTCTAATAACAAAGGAGTCAGTTATGATTCATAGGACTTGCCAAATGTTTTCTCAGTTAAGGACTAAATTGAGACAAAGACTCAGAAGCATTGAATTGATATAGTAAATAAATCAGCCATCTGTTCAGAAAAGTCTGACTGCTACCAGCAATGAGGTATCTGGTTCCAGTCTTTACTTAAAAATATCTACTATAAACCACAAATTAGAAAAAGTCACTCACCCTCCATGTTTAAAACTGTCCAATGGCTCTCACCACGTTTAGAATAAATTCAATAGAACCTTCAGTCCTGGGCTCTGCTGGATGGAGGCTTGCAGAGGTTGGCCCCCTGGCTGGAGACTCGCCTCTCTCCTGTGTCCTGAGTCCCCTCCTGCTCCCCCCCGCGCTCCCACCCTCGGGCTCAAGACTCTGTTTCCTCTGTTGGAACACGCTTCCCGGGAGTCTCCACACCACTGGCTGCTTCTCGCCTTTCCATTCTCAACTTAAAGGACATCTTGGAGGGAACTTTCCTGATAACTAAACTCAGTAACCCTCTGGCCACATCACCTCTTGGCCCTGGGTAAATTTCCTCATAGTGCTTGCCACTGCCTGAAATGTTCTTTTCTTTTTGTAGTCTGTTCCTGGATTCCCCTCTCTAGAAGGTAAACGCCAGGAGGGCAGATTCTTTCCTGTCCTCTTCAAATCCATGTCCTCAGCCGGGAAACACAACTGTCTGTGCACGCAAACGTTCAGTGAGTGGAAAATTGTTTCCAGCTTGTTAGCCAGCCACTCAGGGTTTCCTTTTATCCTTCACAGGCCAAGTAATTGTAGGGCGGTATGTCTGGACACCCCTCTGGAAGATTCTCTTAGTTTTATAGATCAAAAAACTGGGCCAGAAAGGTTGAGTGACTTCCTGAGATCATAGCAGGTCAATAGGACACTGGACTAAACCCAGGACCTTCTCAAACAGAGCCCTTTAGTACGCAGTGTGGGCCACTCTTACAGTACAGCAGTGGTGTGAATATGAGTGTGACCTCTGTGGCCATTGTGTGTGAGAGGCCGTCCCAGCACAGACGTGCTGCTTTCCCGTGAACGTGAATTTTGGGCTCTAGAGCTGACTATAGCCATGGTACATGCTTAGCACTTCCCACACACTATACACTATTCTAAGAGCTTAACATACATCAGCGTGTATAGCCCTCATATGATCCATACTCAGCAGCTACTGATGTGCTCTCCATGTATAGATGGGACGTTTGGGGCCCAGCTACTGAGGAACTCACCCAGAGTGACACAGCTGGTGAGTTGTGGATTCAGGACCCAAACCCAGCCAGCCTTCCTCAAAGCCCCTGCCTTTGACTGTTAATGCTGTTTTGCCTGCCCTGTCACAAGGCACCGTTTATTCCTCCAGGCACCAGATCAGAGAGTTCCCACTGGAAAGAAACAGACAAGGATCTTTGGTGAGTCTGAGAGAAGTGGGAATCAATAGTGCAGTTTGCAGGACCATGTGCTGGCCGAGCTGTCTTTCTCTCTGAGGCTTTAATTTCTTTCATACAATGATCCTTCATCATTAACATGGAAGAAACTAAACAGAGTCCTCAGATCAATACTCCAGAGGTATTGAGAGGTACTTTATTGATGGCAGGTATATAGAGCTTCTGGGAACATGTTGTTTACCAATAAAGGCGTCTTTCTGGCTTTAGGGGAGTGGCCTGTGAGCGTGACACACTAAATTATTGATTAGAGAGGCATGGTTCCCCTGCTCCTGCGCGCAGGCTGGAGTGTTTCATTAGAGCCACTTTATGCACTTGGAGATGGCACAAGGGCCAAGGCTTGGCACTGGGCTGGGGAAAGACACAAGCAGCAGGAAGTCAGAGTCTCTCCCTCCCCCTGGGAAGCAGGCCCTCCCCATCTCTTCCTCCCCCAGGGAAGCAGGTCCTCCCCATCTGCCCCTCCCCCTGAGAAGCAGGTCCTCCCCATCTCTCCCTCACCCAGGGAAGCAGGCTCTCCCCATCTCTCCCTCCCCCTGTGAAGCAGACTCTCCCCATCTCTCCTCCTCCTGGGAAGCAGGCCCTCCCCATCTCTCCCTCCCCCTGGGAAGCAGACCCTCCCCATTTCTCCCTCCCCCTGGGAAGCAGACTCTCCCCATCTCTCCCTCCCCCTGCGAAGCAGGCCCTCCCCATCTCTCCCTTCCCCTGGGAAGCAGACTCTCCCCATCTCTCCCTCCCCCTGCAAAGCAGGCCCTCCCCATCTCTCCCTTCCCCTGGGAAGCAGAATCTCCCCATCTCTCCCTCCCTCTGGGAAGCAGGCCCTCCCCATCTCTCCCTCCCTCTGGGAAGCAGGCTCTTCCCACTTGGTTAAGTCTCTGCTGGTTCATTCCTGAGTACATGGGGACACGTTTCCTGAGCTAGAACCATTTTCAATTTTGTTAAATTTGAGGCATTAAAAAGTTTAAAAAATAAATTAGAGATGGGGTCTAATAGAATATAGAATCTCAGATATAAAAAGAAATAACCTGTCATCAGGAAGATAGAGAAGGGCAAAGTGAATTATTTAAATATTTCATTTGGTAGCATAGATTAATGATGTTTCTTCCTCATCTTCATTTTTTAAAATGTTATAGATTTGGGGGTTTTATTTCAAAAATTTAAGGGTACAAGTGGGTTTTTTTTGCTACCTGGGTGAAGTCTGTCACGCTGCTCAGGGCTGTCAGGACATCTGACTTCAGAATAGTGTACACTGTTCTTAATAGGCAGGTCCATATCCCTTCCCCTCACCCAAAGGCTGGTACATTTGAGAATTTTATTTTTTTGAAATTCTTTTCTTCTTCTTATCCTCCTTTTTGTCTTTTATTTTATTTTCTTTTGTTTTTATTAAATCATAACTGTGTACATTGATACATTTATGGGGTTCAGTGTACTGATTTGATATACAATGTGAAATGCTTATATTGAACTGATTAACACATCCATCACCTGGCTTATTTATTTGTTGTGGTCAGGCAATTATACTCTTTTCTTAATAGTTTTGAAATGTACCACTGCATCATGCGCAGAGGTGAGGCCTCACTTTGTCACCCTATCTGGAGTGCAGTGGTGCCCATAGCTGACTGCAGCTTCAAATACCTGGGCTCAAGTGATCCTCCCCCCTCAGCCTCCCAACTAGCTGAAACTATAGGTGTGTATCACCTTGCTCAGCTAGTTTGGGGATTTTTTTATTTACTGCTTTGATAATGAAGATTTACCACAAAATTGGTGCTTTTTCTTTCTCATGATCATAGTTTAGATTGAATCTATGTAGCAGTGTTGACTAAATTTCCTCGGTAATATTTTCTACAGTAGCTCCCGTCTACAGACATGCTACAGGATGGATATTGAACCTGCTAGGTGATGTCCGGCTTAGAAAGGTGTCAGGCCCCCTTAGAGTTGAACCTGCATTAAGACCTCCATTGAAACACTTTACTCTCCATCTTTGTGTGGTTAAAGTCTAATACACATACTGTAGACATCCAGACCCAACTTACAGAAATAGTGCTCAGTTTTAAAAATTATCACAATTAATGGAACTCTAGCTATGCGGGGGAAAAAAGGCATATGAAATTATGCCATGGTTGCCAAATAGTTTCACACTAATTAGCAACTATACAAAATCCAAATCTATTTCCTCCTAACTCCTCTAAAAAAAAGAACAAAACAAAACAAACCATCACCCCCACCCCCAACAACTAGTGTTCATTGTAGGAAGTACATTTGAGAGACCAAATGAAATTGCCCTTTTTATTGATCTAAAACGCTCTAGACATTTTACAACGATTGAACTCAAATGGTAGAAATGACGTGCAGTGGAATTAGGGGACTGGGCTTTCCTCTAATTGGCCTCCTGTCCTTTGCTGTCATTGGGACCCCCTGACTTCATAGCTCCCTGCTCTGAGTTGGGATTTGTGGTGTATGTTTTCTGCAAACTGCTTGGGATTGCTGCCCGTGGTAAGGCTGTGTTTATGAACTAAAATATGCTGTGTTGAGGCAGGTTCTTGTGAACCTTAAATAGCTGAGCTCTCTGTCAAAATTTTGTCCTGAGGGCATCATATTTCTCTGAGTGGAACTATGTGATTTAGACCTTGAGTGCTACTGTTGAATAAGCCAATTTTGCCCTTCTATGTAATTTAAATATCAGCCTGAGAAGTAAGAAAATAAAAACTGTCAGACCTGTTGGGTTTTTATTTCTAGATTCAACCTGAGAATTACAGTTTCTGGAACTGAATAAATACTACTTACGCTGGCCTGGGAATAGGGTCGCTCGACTGGGAATAGGGTCCATCGAAACAGCACTCACCCAGTTTTGTTAACACTGTCAACGGCCTTTTTCCTATGCTTCCCATAATACAATGTATCCCTGTTTTCAAATGACTTACCTGATCATTTTCTTTTCTTGCTGAGGCTTTCTGTCATCATCCCTGATTCTTGGAGATAAATAAAGAGCTGGGGAAACCTGCCCCGAGGTGAAGGTGAGAGAGCAGGGTTGGTCACTGTCAAATAAGAGATAACACCTGCTGGTACAGTGACAGGTAAACCGAGACTTGGATTTCTTTGTAAAACTCTATTTGGAATTGACATTAGTAAATACTGAAAGAGGCAGAGTAGTTAAGAGCCACTGGATGAGAAAAAATGTGTCAGAAAACACACATGCAAGGAAACCACGCTGGGATGTGTGTCTGAGCAAACAAAGCAAAAACATTTTGCATAAAGTGAACAAAGTAAAAACAAAGAAGGGAATGGTGCTGACACAGTTGTGGACAAGGTGGCTCTATATAGAAGGGAAAAATACCAACTTGCTAACCTCAGAACTGAGACTAAAGCCCTGAAATGCAAAGCTGCAGTGACTATTTTAATGATGTCTCAGCCTCAGAAAGTGCAAAAACATAAAACTTTAGGCAACAGAGCAATTTTTCATGATTAAATGCAAACTGAGATTCATTATTCTAGAAAAATCCAATTAAAAAGGAAATCCAAACATTTTGTTACCTATATAACTCATCTTCCCCAGAAAGTGCAAAGGTGATAATCTCTGAGGCCTTCCTGAACCAAGGCTTCAAGCTAACCTTTCAATCTACTTAGAGAATCCCAGAAATTCTAAGCTTCCCTGTATTTATAAATTTTTCTATATATAACCCATTGCCTGACATTTATGACAGATTTTCTCAGCGAGTTTTCAGACAGACTGAGATATCTCCGACAGTGGAGGCTGTGGTCTGTATTTAACTCTTTGCTGCAGCTAGGAGCGCCTTAACTGAAATCTTGCCTGCTGAGAAGGTACAGGCCGTGAGTCCAGGGAGACGTCTGCTGTTATTCCCTGGAAGGGCTCAGTGGAGAGAGAACTTGACCTGGCCTCAGAGCCTGGGTCTGAGGCCCAGCGTGGACATCCACCGGCCCAGTGACCTCGGGCAGCTTACTGAATTTCTCAAGGCTGAGCTTTGTTCATCTCTGAGATGTGTGTAATAATAGCCTAACTCACAGAGTTGATGAGGGAGCGAAATAAAACACTGTGTCTGTGAATGTGCTCAGTAAGCTGTGAAATGCTGATGAGTGCACCACCTATATAGTTCCTGACAGGGCGACTGGAACAAAGTGCTTGCTTTGATTTTATGGAGTTACTTAGCTGAAAAAGCCAGTGAAGTGTGAACGGCTTTGCTCTCATCTCGTACAATGGAGCTCTTGTTAATTAATTCTACCCAACTTTCTGTTCGGGAGGCAGTCACTTAACTTTAGAACCTGCCACACAAGATACTATACATAAATACCCCCGACCCATTGTTTTCACCACTGGAATTATTGCCCCTGGGCAATCTACAGCAGAGGAGGGGTACCCCTGTTAGCGTGTCTGGGTAGTGTCAAGATGGGGGCAGCTTTCACACCGTGTCCTGCCAGCTTCCCACACATCTGCCCAGCACCATGTGTTACTCTCCTCTCTTTTTTTTTGTAGTTTTTGGCCAGGGCCAGGTTTGAACCTGCCACCTCTGGTACGTGGGGCCGGGGCCCCACTCCTTTGAGCCACAGGCGCCGCCTGTTACTTTCCTCTCTTAAAGACCTGCCTCTCTGGAGCCTTTCCCCTGGGCTTCATTTGGCTTTGTGAATTCTACTTTTGACTGACAATTAACAGCTGTGCAAGAGCCGGCAGTTCCGCAGGTGTGGGTGGAGGGCCAGAGTGCTGTGCACGGAACTAAGACCCCGTGTGCACAGCTGGGTTCCGTCAGTTAATTGCAGCTTCTTTTTAAAAATCAGATAGACAAAACTGGTTCATCCAGTTCCCGTTTATGAAAAGAAACAGCCTGCCCGAACCAGATTAGAAGTGTCCCAGTTTCTTTCACACTCCGACTTCAAGTGCACACACCTGAGTGTGTGTGTGTGTGTGTTGGTGTGTATCTGTGTTCTCACCTGCTTAATCACTAGGGCATAGAGGAAATTCAGTAGGTAGGAAATTGTGTCACGAATCTTCAGCAACCCTCTGGAGCTCAGTCCCCTCCTGTAAAATGGCTGTGTCACTGGCCATGTTCATTGATACTCAAGGTCTCCAAGCATGTCAATAGCATGACCTATGGACAAGGGAAGATTTGTCATTTACCAGATGTCCCAAACGTCACCCATAAAGTTTCCATGTATAGGGAAAACGGGCAATTGTGGCTACATGTACTTTTATTTACAAAATATTCGTTACCAAATTTAACAAAGATTTGGCCAACATGTAGAGACTATTTTGTAAATATTTTTCATCCCAGCATTTCTGCCTTGCCTTTTACCGTGAATGTAGAGCTAGATTTGCTAACTTAGATACTGTTGCATGAGACAGAAAAAATACAAAGTAAAAGGAAAGAGGAGGAGAAACATGTCCCATCCCAGCTACTCGGGGGTGTGCTGTGGGCTGATGTGCTGAGCCTGGACGCGGCAACTGGTTCTTTTGTCTGTTGCCAGGGGAGGCCTTGGGAGGAGTGTCCCTCCATGATCAGGGCTCTGACCCCTGTTGGCTTCCTGCCCTGTGCCAGTCTGAGCCCCAGGTTTCAAGACCCACCATCTCCACCAATTCAAAGCGCTCTTTTATTCTAACAGGTGCGTGTTGCTCCTTCTGATTGTGCTGGAGCCTGGGAATAGGTCAGGACAATGCAGGTAGCCCTCTGTGTTGGGCCCTAGGGTGAAGGTAAAGCTGGCCTACCTGCTCCTGCTGCTGCGTCCTGAGCAGCCTGACCCAGGGATTCAGAGGAGTCTGTGCAAAGAACAGCATCCTGAGTCTTCAGTCAGAGCCTTCCTTGTGATGAACAGACGCCAACCTGTTTGTGGGATGGGCAGAGGTGACCTAGGGAATTTGAGTTTGGGAGACTTTGTAAGGCACTGAAGAGAGCTGAGCACCTTGCGTCTGACACAGAAGGCATGCTTAGTGGATGTTCAGTAAATTACTAAATCAGATGGAATAACACAAATAAAGTTCTCTGCAAGCCGTGACAGTGGGCCTGAGCCAGGAAGATCAAGTTGAACGGAAATTACCAGCCAGATCTTTTCTGGGGTTGATGTTCATAGTACAAGGGTCTTCTGTTGGCATAAATATTCACAGGTTATGAGTCACCTGCACATACTTATTGTATTCATTGTCTGCCCAAAGGGCTGCATTTCTATGTTGCTATTTTTTAATAACTAAAACAAAGAGTGACACAGAAAGTTTAAACAATGTGCCTGAAGGGACGCGTGCAGTAAACTACTGACTGAAGTCAAGGTTAGTCTTCCGATTTAAATCCCAGGCTTGGCCTAAGATGGTTTAAAGCACTGCCTGCAGCTAAGGGACCTTTGTGTTTAGAGGGAGGAACCCTGAGTTGATTATATACAGTACCTTTCAGAGCAACCACCTTTCTTGCATTCAAGAAAATGCATCATCTGATACTCCATCGACCTTGGGATGCTCCTACTGAATTCGAGATACTCCTATTGACCTTAGGTTACTCCTACTGAACTCAGGATACTCCCACTGAACTCTGCTCTGAGTGTTACACTGTAAGAGTTGAGATTCATGAGGGAATTTGTGCTAGAGGTTAACATTCTGAAAACTACGTCACATAAGGAACAATGAAAGGAATTGAGGTGTTCAGCCTGGAAAAGGAGGGGGTGATTTGGGCAGAGAAAGTATATTTGTTGTCTTCAAAAGCCTGTTTTGCCAGAGCAAGTGGGCCTGTAGCTCCGGAGGCTGGGACAGAACTAGCGAAGAGATGTTATAGGAAGGTCATTTTTATTTACTATAAAGGAAAATTTCAAAAGAAAAATGTTGCTCAAAAATTTGAAACATTTTCTTGTGGGGCATATATAACTTATAGATGACGGAGCAAAACTGAGCAGACCATTTGCTGTGAGTGCTGCAGTTGCAGCCTTGGCACTGGGTGCGAGGTTGAAAGAGGGGTTCTTTAAGGCCTTTGAGAAGGGCCTCCATGATTCTATGGTTTAATGTTTCTCTAAAATAATTAAACCACGGGTAAAAGCACATGTGCTCGCCTCACCTGTATTTCTGGTACTAGCTGGTTCTACCGTCAGTGCTGATCACTCCCAAACTCGGCAGTTTAGAACCTGTATCTCGTGTGTTGGGATTACAGAGCGGCCTCTGCCCTGTTCAGTGTTCCCCTGGGAAAACTCCATGGCTAGGTAGGGGACAGGGAATGTGATGAGAGGAGGCTGCGTCTCCTGAGCTGTCCCAGGTCGTAGGTTCTGACCACAAGCAGTGGCATCATGTTTGAAATGGATCTAGTCTGCTTTAAGTTTAAAACACATACCACGCACTATTTCAAAGACTTAGTATGGAAAAAAAAAAAAAAGGAAATTTAAACTATCTTGTTAGTCATAGAGGTCTTTAGCCAATGGGACCTTTCTGCTATCATTCCTTTTTCTTTTGTAAATAATATATATTGATTATATATTGAAATGGTGCTATTTTAGATACAGTAGGTAAAAGAAAACGTACTAACAATATTAATTTTATTCTTCTTAATTTTTAAAACGCAGCTAATAGAAAATTCAAGGCTACAAATATGGTTCATAAGATATATATTTTTTTTTTTTGCAGTTTTTGGCTGGGGCTGGGTTTGAACTTGCCACCTCCAGCATATGGGGCCAGCGCCCTACTCCTCTGAGCCACAAGCGCCCTACTCCTCTGAGCCACAGGCGCCGCCCTCATATGATATTCTTATTAGACAGGGTAGACAGAGGGACTCCTTCATGCACATAGATGGTGGTGATGCTGTGGGTGGTCCCTCAGCCAGGCAATCATTTGGAACAACTTCATGGGTTTCCTCACGTGGCTTGGGCTTCCTACCATTACGGGAATCTTAGGATAGTTGACGTTTTTATGTGACAACTCGTCTCCAAAAGCAAGCTTTCAAGGAACAAGATGAGAGTTTCATTGGCTTTTTTGACTTAGCTTGGAAGTCGTGAAGTCACACCACGTGAGTTTGCTGTGCTCCATTAGTCACTGGCAAGTTGTAAGCCTGCACGGGCCTCAGAGCAGGGAGCGCGTGACAGCTGGCACCGTGGAAAACACCACCTCCCACTGCCTGCTACCAGCATAGACCAACAGAGTCATAAAACCTCCTTCTGATTTACAGAGCCATTCTTGAATCTTAAGTAACATCCTAGATGGTGAGATATATTATTGTTCTTCTCAAGGATGTATTTTAGAAAGTGCTTTAGTAGCCATTATTAAGTGGGGAGGAAATTGAAAGTACAAACTGTCCTCTAAGTGTTTAAAAAGCTGCCTACACACTCAGAAAACAATCATAAATACAGTTTGATGGTCACAGAGTTGAAGCGCACAGCACAGAGTATTTCTGTTAACCAACAGAAGTGCGTTCCTAATTTCTAAAAGGAACGTGTTTAAAAGTGGCAAAAAAACTTTCCTTCTTTCAAATGCTTTTCAAGTTTTCTTCATTTTAGTTAAGCCCTTTGAACATCAATTAAAAATTTGTACAATGTGGATGTGAAGATGTGTGATGTGGGTTGGCTCGGGGACACAGGATTCTGTGTAGCAAGTATAAAATTCCTTTATGAGGTTATTGATTTAATATAATCACCTTATATTTGCTTTGAGGGGGTGTGAACCAGCTTCTAGCACGTACAATATCTTGAAGGTTAAATCAACATTTGACTTTAATCAAACAAATGTAATTGACCCAATGGGGGTCAATTGACCTTGACTCCTAGTCAAGATGGAGTTTTGCACATGAATGAATGTTCATTTCTGCATTTGTTTCTTCCTTAACTATTAATAGGAAATTGTCCTTGTAAAGTCAGTTCAGATGTTCAGTTTGTGTTGTTACCTTTGAAGCCTCTCTTCAGGGTTTGGTTCTTCAGATGATAACAATTTTTTTTTTTTTGAGACAGAGTCTTCCCTGTCATCCTAGGTAGAGGGCTATGGCATCATAGCTCATTTATAATTGATTTAATTGGTTCTTTACTAATGAATGAACAATCAACAATAATTCAATTCTAATTTGCATTTTGTGTTGAATACTTCTCAGAGTGTCAACCCAGGATGGGAGTTTGTGGTACTTCCCTGGGTTGTAAGTGGGCAGCACTGGGCTCCAGCATCTTTTATACATAGTTCACCAACTGATGATGTGATGAACACAATTAAACTGAGCCCTGGAAGTGGAGAGAATACGAAACAACGACGACAGACACAATCAAAGACAGAAACACATACGTCAATGTTATCTGCAAATGTTAACAGAATTCTGGAATAAAATTCCAGTGGTGTTTTATTCCTCTCCACACAGCAGCTATTGGAAGGTTCCCCTTCCCTCCAACACGGAGCCTGGATTCACATGTTTGAACATCAAACAGAGGCGAGTGAGCTTTTATGGCACACGGAGGAAGTTCAGCTCTGCTCCTAACATTTGCTTTCTAAATAACTAAGGCTCTTGAAAGAAATCATAAAACTAAAAATAACTTCTAATGCCTTTCCAAAGGATTTTCACTCAGAAGAGAAGGTCTTTAGCCAGTGGAAACTTTCTGCTTTCATGCCTTTTTCTTATGTAAACAAGAAAGACTGATAATAGATAGCACACAATATTAATGTTCTCAATTTACTCTCGCACGGAGCTGGGTCCTGCTCGGAGAAGTGAAGAGAGGGCTAAATGAAATAACCCAAAACACAGCTACACAAAAGCCCTTTAGTTGTCAATTTTTTAAATTAAATAACAGATCTAGTACACGTAATGGTGTTTATGTAAATGTTAGTAGCACGGACTTCAGGCCACACACACATCTGTGAGATGAGTGTGGGGGGAAGATTAAATAGGACGACATAACTCAGTGGCTCATCAGAACACACAGTGAGTCTCCACTGTTGTTCTTCCTAGAATCAGTGAAACAGAAGATGAAGACCCCTGAACAGGGAGAGAAGAAGCCCACATTTTAGTACCTGTTTTCCTACTAATTATCTGTACATGTTAGTCAAATCTCTTAATTTCTCTGTTAGTAAAATGAGGGAGTTGACTAGAAGATTCATATTTTTTAGATTTAAAATTATGTGATTATGAATAAATGAAAAAATTGACAACTCCCCTTTATGTACCCCCTTTTCTGTTGCAGTATAGACCTATACTAATGTCTACTGGCTGCCAAAGACGACTTTTAAGTTGCCTAAGTGACCCCTGGGATAACTATTTCATTTGGTTGATGATTCAGTTTCTTGGAACTGAAGACGAGGCAGGTGGAGCTGAAAGCCTGCTCTCGAATCTAGACCTTGGGCGAGTTAGTTTCCTCACCTAACTGGAGCAGTGACGGTATCTAACATCGCAGTGATGCCAGATGGGACAGATTCACAGGGGAGCCCTTAGCACAGTGCCTGGCAAAGACGGGAGCTCAGTAAACACTGGCAGTGATTCCTTTGCCTAAACTTTTGTTCTTTTTTCTGTTTCCATGAGATAACATAAATCTTTAATAATAATACTACATTTTAAAACATTATATTGATATGTTATCATTACAATCTCTTAAAAATGTCCATGGAAAAAAGAAAGGAGAAACCCTGGCTGGATTGATTCTTAGTTTAGATGGAATTAGCCCAACTGACTGAATTCTCTCCCCCTGGCCTCCGTGGAGTTTCCCTGAAGAACTGGTGAAGTTTGAAGGAAGAAGTTTGACAACTAGTTTTACTACCTAAAACCTTTCCTGTTAGAAATCTCTATAGTTGCGTGTCCTTTAGTTAGTTCCAAATCTCATCACAATCTGGTATCACAAACTCTATTAGTATATCAACTTCAATTTTAATCATTTTTTGTCTCTAATAAATGTTTTCTACACAATGGAAGGGGTTTCCAGCATCATCTGAACGAGTAGAGGAGGCAGGGCCCCGTCTGCCAAGTCTTTGCTGTGTATTCTGCTATTATTTCCAACTGGGCAAGCGTCCCATCAAATATCCTTACGGCCTGCGTGGTGAGCGTCACTCCCATTTTACACAGGAGAAAGACCATAGCAAGCCGAAAACTGTAAAACTGGGATTTTAAACTATACTTTCAAATCTTTTACTCTTTCCACAACAACAAATCATGTGAATGGGATGTAGTTAGGGAGGAAAGAGATGAGGAAATTCAGGAGCTCTGGATCATGGGTCCCCTACTCCCTTGTATTCCTATAAGCGCCCCCTAACTAACACTCATGACCCCCATGTACAAGTCCCCTATCCGCTCTGTTCTGTCCTTAGAGGATCAGGCTTCAGCCTAAAGAGGAATGTAGGTGATGTGCCTTGGGCAGCCTGTAAAATTGTGTCTTACGAATACGATTGAGAAATAAAGTGCATATTCACAGAATATCTAGGAATTCTAGAAGTTCTTACCACATCTGACATCCTGGAAAATCAATTTTAAATAATCTCCTAAATTGTTTTATTTGGGGCAACAGAGCCTGGTGATTGCAAACAGAAAACAAACCCAACCGGGGAACGTGCCTCAGACACACCTTAGCACACGGCTGTGGCTTAATCCAGTTACATGGCTAACTTCACCTGAAAGCAAAAAGATGGATAGTGAGGAGTTATGTGTAACCTGGAAGAGCAGCTCCTGAAAAACCACCCTGGGGTTAAAACGCCCTTGTGAGTAGGCGATAGCGCCTGATAACTGATGGTTGGTGACAGTACCTGGATTCCCCTTGTCTTTCTCCTGGACACGTTGCTGTGGTGGGTGCATTGTTGTCATTCCAGAGACCTGAAGAGGTTGAAAGGCTCTGATCTGCAGGACCATAGGGTGGGTGGGGGTGTGAGGGTGGAGAGAGTGGAGGGGGGGAGCTGTTCTGTGGCTGTCTGCCGTGGCTTGGTTGATGTGGGCTCCCTCACCGTGACGTTTGCCGCATTCTGTGTGACTTCTGGAGCACAGGAGCACACACAAGCCAGAATCCCAAGCTCGCTCTGGGGGTTTCAATTTGTTCACATCTTCATTCTCCCGGGCTAACATGGCCTGTTTCACATGGGAAGGACTTCCCGGTTCAGAAACCCCCGGCTCAGAAACCCTCGGCTAACTCACGTCCCGGCTCCAGCCTTTCCCCTGGTGTGGGGAGGAGCCGGTTTTCTCTGAAGGACTCGGACCCTGCAGCCCGTCTTCCTAAGGCCCAGTTGCCTGGTCATCCTGGTCACAACTCTGATGTGGCTTTACCCAGTTACTGCTGTGAAGAAGCCCCCAGGAGGGCCCCAGTGGGACAGTCACCCCCAGGTCAGGACACTGTAGCTCATAGATTGCTTATTTCAAACTTTCCAAGAAACAAGTTTCTCTTGTGAGTGGAAATTTCATTTCAGAGGTCTCGGGGCAGCACTGGCCACGGCAGGATGGAGGAAGGATGCTTGCCCCTCACTGCCAGTTCAGAATCCCCCTCCTCATCCTGGCTTCCAGTTACCCCTAATCTACCCATAATCAACCTGGGTCTGAAAATACTACATGACTACTTTCGTGTGTGAGGGCCATTATGTAATTAAATCGTGTTACTTGAACACAGACCCTGGGATACAGGACAGTCTAACTCGTAATGGAGTGAGTGATGATGGCAATCAAAGTGGGTTTCATCACACCACTCAGGACAGCATGCCATTGAGAACTTATGAATTGTTTACTTCTAGAATTTTCCACATACACAGTTCACTTCCTCTCATGATGTAGGCACTTCATCATCACATCGTCACAAGAAGGAGACGTGTCACCATCACATCTTATACCATAAGACACTCTGAGGGGGGAGACCAGGTGCATTTAACTTTAGTTACAGTATACTGTTACGATTGTTCAATTTTATCATGTTATTGTTGTTACTATCGTGTTACGCCTGGTTTGTAAACTACTTTATCCTAAGTGTGTATGTAAAGGATAGAACACAGTGTGTAGGGAGCTTGGCACTAGCCCTGGTTTCAGGCATCCACAGGGGTCTTGGAATGGATCCCCCTTGGAGAAAGGTCGACCTACTCTGGTCTGTGTGGGTTAGGCCAAATCTGGATAATCAACTCCTAAAATCTACACCTATCTTTTAAATCTTGCCAGAGGCCCTGGAGGGAGCAGAGGTTACAGACCAGACAGGCTTGCTCTGCATCTGGCCCTTCCACATCTCAGCAGAGGAGCCTTGGGCTACTTACTGAAAGGTTCTGTACCCGTTTCCTCATTTTCAAAATGCAGAATGATAGAAGTGCTTCCTCATATGGTTGCCACAGAAAGAAAACGGGTTCATTCTTGTAAAGTATGCAGAGTGGTGCTCGGCTCAGACGGGTTCTGGAAATGGTTCATGTGAGCTGTTATTCAGAAGTCTGGGAAGCTAATCCACTTTCTAACATGCTAATGGACTTTTTAGATTCAATCTGGTCCTGAAGAAAAGGGACGGGAAAGAAGTAACACAGAGCATTGGAAAGAGGATCTGGGCCTTGGGTGCCATGGAGGTGGCCTGATGGTCTCAGGCATAGAGATGGGTCAGAGGGAGGCTTCAGGAGTCTTCACTTGCAGAAGCTCAGGAAGGGCAGGCCGGAGCTACAAATCTTTCCTGTCTAAGGAGCAATGACAGGGATGACTTTGAAAGATGAAGGCCAAGTTGGTAAACAAAGGGAGAGACAGCTAACTCTACTACCCTGAGTTACAGCTTGTCCTGGGGATAATCTTGGAGAAATGAGATTACTGTTGTCCTCAGGTGAGCTCTCACTCAAGGTGTGCTGTGCAACTTAGGGAGTGATGAACAAACAACCCCAGGTCCAGTCCAGGATGACCTTATTTGCTCCATAACCCTGGCGGGTTCAGTCTGCTGGTGCCCATCAGGGTTTCAGAGATGCCTCTGGGCCTGCATGTGCCCTCCCTTCCCCACCAGATTCAAAGTTGACCAAGAAAAAAAACACACAGCTTAAAAAACGTTTCATATGGAACAGTCATAACCACAATTTTGTAATTTTGTCAAAGATGCACCACACTGTCCCTGGAGTCAGCAGAAGGGGGTCCTCTGGTGTGCGTGTGTGTTCCTGCCAGTTTTCATCAGCAGGTTCTCTTTGTTTAAAAAAGAAAAGCCTAACAATTGCAATCAGTGTAACCTGGCTTATTGTACCCTCAATGAATCCCCAACAAAAAAAAAAAAAAAGGCGATGTCCCATCGATCAGAAGATGTGATTAGCAAATATAGATATCTTGACCTAATAAATGTATGAATAAATGAAAAAAAAAAAAGAAAAGGTATTTTTGGAAAAAGAAATTTCTTTAAATTATTATTATGTTTGTTGATGTGGATAAGAAAGAGATGGTCCTGAATAGAAAGCCTTTCCAGCTGGTGTGTCTTTTTGGGCATATTCTTAGAGGG
The DNA here is from genome assembly GCF_027406575.1 of Nycticebus coucang. NCBI lineage: Eukaryota > Metazoa > Chordata > Mammalia > Primates > Lorisidae > Nycticebus > Nycticebus coucang. The sequence goes on from NC_069788.1 coordinate 3,577,477, forward strand.
TCTGGATTCTCTCTCTGCACTTGACTAAAAATAATTTGGCACCCGTCAAAAACAAACTGCCAAAATGGAATGCTTTTGTAACAATTAGTCAACTGTGATGATGAGAACTTAGGCTAAACAATGGCCCCATATGCCGAGGGTGGCGGGTTCAAACCCAGCCCCGGCCAAACTGCAACAAAAAAATAGCCGGGCGTTGTGGCGGGCTCCTGTAGTCCCAGCTGCTTGGGAGGCTGAGTCAAGAGAATCGCGTAAGCCCAAGAGTTAGAGGTTGCTGTGAGCCGTGTGACGCCATGGCACTCTACCCGAGGGTGGTACAGTGAGACTCTGTCTCTACAAAAAAAATAAATAAATAAAAATAAAAAAAAAATAAAAATGAAAGTAACAATTTTTTTTCTTTTTTATTAAATCATAGCTGTGTACAATAATGCATTTATGGGGTACAGTGTGCTAGTTTTATATACAATTTGAAATACTTACAACAAACTGGTTAACATAGCCTTCACCACACTTTCTTAATTACTGTGTTAAGACGTTTGTACTCTACACTTAGTAGATTTGACATGTACCCTTGTAAAATGCACCGTAGGTGTGGTCCCACCAATTACCTTCCCTCCACCCATCTTCCCCCTCCCTTGCCCTCCACCTTCTTTTTCCCCGGAAAATAGTAATTTTAAAAGTAAAAACCCAAACCCTGTATGTAGCAGCAAATTAATATTAATTTTCAAAAGAATACCACAGAAAAGCATACTTAAATTGCATTTAAATAACACATTTAGAGTTGATGAAATTGTACCTACTCCCTTTTTAAAAATGATTACCCATTGACCTTCTTGGAAACACACAGCCTCAACATCAAAGATTAGATCAAGGAGCAAAGTTATTTCTGCAAAAGGCCAAGGGATAAATATTAAAAGCTTTGTGAGCCAAAAGACCAAATTGAGTATAAGTAAGTACTTATACAGCAAAAATGAAAACACATTTTTATCATTTTAATTGACAAAGTAAAAAATATAATAATTGAATACATTTTTGGTAATATAAGTCTACTAGTAAGAAGGAATTTTTAAAAATAACATGCTACTTAATTGAGGTTCAACATAACTGTCTCGCTTTGTCCCCCTAGGTAGAGGGCTGGGATGTCATAGCTCACAGCAACCTCAAGCTCTTGGGCTCAAGCGATTCTCTTGCCTCAGCCTCCTGAGTAGCTGGGACTACAGGTGCCCGCCACAATGCACGGCTATTTTTTTAGAGAGAGAGTATTACTCTTGCTTAGGCTGGTCTGGAACCTGTGAGCTCAGGCAATCCACCCACCTTGCCCTCCCAGAGTGCTGGGATTACAGAGCCACCGCACCCAGCCATTGTAATGATTTTCCTAAAAACCTTTCCTATGGCTCCTAGCTACTAGAAATTCAGGCTCTTGGCTGGCTGCTGGCTGCTGCCTGCTGGATGTAGGTTGCTGATGTTGGGTTAGATGCTTGAGAGAAGACCAGGAAAAGCCTGTCCAGAAAAGAGCAAGTGGTGGTTAATCAGTAACAGCTGTTGTTTTCTATGGGTGTTTACCAGGGTCCTGGGGCCTAGTGCTTTTAAATAATAGGGAGTCCTTAAAATAAATTTGGAAACATTGCTTTAGCAGAGATTGAGAATAATGTGGAAATGATAGTAAGCACCCTGATATAAGAAAAGGAAGCCAGCACAGAGAGGTGTGAACGGAGAACAGCCGACACAGAGGGGGAGGGGAGGGCTTTCTGAATGGGCCAGTAGGAGATCCCCTTCTAATCAGTGGCCAAGAGTATAACCTGTTCCTTAGCAAGAAGGAACTAGGCGAGCCTACCAAGAACTGTGTATCTTTGTGTTCAAATTAATTGTTAGCAAAATGAATTATTCCTCTCATTCCAGACTCTGTGGCAGCTTCGGTTGTTACTTACAAGAAACATTCTGAGTGCGTACGTAGTATCCTGGCCAGTTACATGTCGGTCCCTGCTGGAGTCAAGATTCTGGGCTTGGAAGTGAACAAACCAGGTGAGCAGTCAGCATCTCCTCCAGCCCCATGCGGTATCTTACACAAGCGTCTTCCTGTGTCCACATCCCCGTTCTACTTCATATAGGGGATCCATTAAACAAAATTCTTTGGCCTAAAGCAGTAATTTATTCATTCAAAAGCCTTTAATAGTTTGTGTCAGCATTTAATCCCGTTTAACCATATTTTTAGTATCTCTAAGGTAAAAAAGCATTCTTTTTATCAGAAGAACTCAGGTGAAGAACTTGTTCTCCAGAGTCGGGCTGCGGGGTTTGAATCTTGATGCTGCCCGCTGTGAGCCTAGACAAGTTGCTTTTTTCCCCTTGGCATCAGTGTCCTCAGCTCTAATGGGAGGTTAACCATGGCGACCTCATTGGGTTTTGGGTGAGCATTAAATGATTAATCCAGATACACTGTTAGGCTTACTGCCCGTTACATATATGCTCAATAAATACCAGCTATTAATGCCCGCATACAGAGTGTCCCAGAAGTTGCCACACATAGGGCAAATAAGAAATTGTAGCTAAATGTACTTTTATTTACAAAACATTCACAAAATATTCTCTCCGTGTTGACCACCTCTTTCTTTACACACACACAGCCTCTCTTCCTTGCCTGGCAATGCCTCCCAAGACGCCTTGTTACGATCTTTTCCCCATGTAAGGCAGCTTTGAGAACCACCCTGTAATTAGTTATTATTCAATTTACCTGTGCTATTTATCAAAATGCCATTATAATTTCTGAAATCAAATAAATAATTTTACTTGAAAATACTCCTCCAGCACTAACTCTGTGCCAGGCCATGTTGGAGCTGGAGACCCGGTAGGAACACAGTCCCCTGGGTGGAGGGGAGGGTGGAAAACAAAAACCAAGAAGAACAATCCAGTAAACTGCATTTTTTGTCAGCTAAACATAAATGCTGCCAGAGGAATTAACTCAGGAGTGAGGGAGGTGGGATTGCAATTTAGAACAGGGTGACGGGGTGATCAGGGGCATCTTCCTGGACACGGTGGCATTTTCCCCTAAAGGGCTGCTAGGCCTGGGCTAGGGTTGCCAGATTTAGCGAATAGCAATACAGGATATCCATTTAAATCTGGCTGGTCATTCCTTATTTTATCTGGCAACAGTACTTGGAAATGAGGGATATACAGGTAGGCCTGAGTTTTCTTTGGGGATAAAGGACAAATGAGTTTCAGTGATAAATTCCACAGGGAAGGCAGTGTGTGTGGTGGGGTGTAGAGGGGAGGTAGTGCCCTGAGGCCCTGTCAGAGGCCTGGGCTGTGCTGTCTTGTGCTGAGTCCTTGAGGTCTGGGGGTTCTGCTTAGATTCCTGTCCGTGGGAGCATGGGAAGTGGACCGTGGCAGAGCTCCATGATGTCCTCTGAAGCCCTGATAATTGTCACTCAGGGTTGTAGGACGTCAGATGGAGATGACTTTAGATGCCTCAGGCAACACCAGACTCAGAAACACCTCACCAGCTGCTTAACATCGCGAGGACAGAGCCTTCAGGACCAGAAGGTCAACGAGATGCAAGAACAATTCTCCAGATTCTCCATGTGTGATTTTCCATTTTTTTCCTCTGTAATTTCTCACCTATGGTTCACTGTGGCAACAATTTCCCCAGAAGGACAGTGTCCGTAGTTGGGAGCAGCTTCCCTGGCCCACACTGTGGTTCTCCTCGCCGTGACCCCACGCAGGCCTGGGAGGAGTGTGGGTCCCCACAGGGTGGGACAGGTGGAGCCAGTGCTCGGGAATGGGAGGATCGGAATTTTTCTCCATGGAGCTCATTTCAGAAAGATTAGTTTTTAGAATAGTGCCTAGTATGTTACCAGGGACTCAATAAAACATGTTCTGAATAATAAGGATTTGCAGTATGAAGTTTCCTTAAAGGTAAAATCTGGGTTTTGTTAAGACATTTTGAAACAGTGCTTATTTGCATGCTTCTTTCTAAAAAAGTATGCTAGGCATGTTTTCTTGCAAATGCTGAAAACATGTTTGCCCTGGTGGCTCAGAGGACAGGTCCGGACCCTGGCTGCTAAGTTAATCCTGGTTTCACGCTTCCTAGCTGTGTGGTTTGTTCTGATCTCCGCACCTCTGTTTTCTTTCCTGTAAACTTGGGGACAGTAATCCTAGCCTCCTATCAGTGCATCCTGTCTCACCAAATGTTTGGAGTAAGTTAATTGATATATAAAACCTTTAGATCGGTGACCATCCCACACAAGGCACTAAATGTTAGCTATTAATATTATTTTAATCTTATATTATTCCTCCTGTATCTTTTATTTTCTCTAACATTATAGGATGCTTCGACCATGGTTTGTGATCTATAATGATTGTTTATATACTAGAAAAAAATTATACTGTTTACTTCATAGAGTCTTTTGGAAGATATTGAAAAAGAGTATAATGTTTATTTTTTTCTCTTAACAATATTTTTATTAAATCATAACTGTATACATTAATGCATTTATGGGGTATAATGTGCTGATTTTATATACAATTTGGAATGCTTACATCAGACTGGTTAACATAGCCTTCACCTCCCTTACTTAATTATTGTGTTAAGAAATTAATACTCTACTCTTAATAGATTTGACATGTACCCTTGAAATATGCACCATAGGTGAGGTCGCCCCCGACTTCTCTTCCTCCCCCCAGCCTTCCTCCTCTCCTCCCTTCAAACTCTTCTTCCCTCCTTCATCTTCGGCTATAGTTATGTTTTATCTTTCGTATGAAAGTGTGGGTGATTATATACTGGTTTCATAATGGTACTGAGTACACTGGATATTTTTTCTTCCATTCTTTTTTTATTATTTATTTATTTTTTTATTAAATCATAGCCGTGAACAATAATGCAATCATGAGGTACAATGTGCTGGTTCCATATACCGTCTGAAATATTTTCACTGAACTGATTAACACAGACTTCATGGCATTTTCTTCCATTCTTGAGATACTTAGAAGAATATGTTCCAGCTCCATCCAGGTAAACATAAAAGATGTAAAGTCTCCATCTTTTTTAAGGCTGCATAGTATTCCATGGTGTACATATACTATAGTTTATTAATCCATTCATGGTTCGATGGGCATTTAAGCTTCTTCTATGACTTGGCAATTATGAATTGGGCTGCAACAAACATTCTGGTGCAAATAGCTTTGTTGTAAAAATGTTTTTGGTCCTCTGGATATATACCTATAGAGGAATTGCAGGATCGAACAGAAGGTCTACTTTTAGTTCCCTGAGTGTTCTCCAAACTCCTTTCCAAAAGGAACGTATTAGTTTGCATTCCCATCAGCAGAGTAGAAGTGTTCTCTTTTCTCCACATCCACGCCAACACCTGTAGTTTTGGATTTTGTTATGTAGGCTACTCTTATAGGAGTTAGATGATATCTCAAAGTAGTTTTGATTTGCATTTCTCTGAAGATTAAAGATGATGAGAGCTATTGCACCCAGACCTCCATAAGAGCTGCGCATGATCAGCTATTGGTGCCCAGACCTCCATAAGAGCTACGCACAATCAGGGATCAGCACCCGGACCTCTGTAAGAGCTGCGCTGGGATCAGCGATCTGCCTGGTAAGAGCTGTGCCCGCTGGGCCTCTGCACACCCTGACCAGAAACTCCATGAGCCATGCAACTCAGCATCCTCCCTCCTGTACCCTCCCTGCCTCCACACTGGCCTGCTCGTCTGGCCAGGAACTCTGGTAGTCATATGCCCTCTAGAGCCCTCCTGCCTCTGGGGAGAGCCCTTCTAGTGGCCAGAGACTGCTGGAGCCTTGGACTCTCTGAGCCAAAGTCACTAGGTGCCAGACACCCCAAGAACCATGTGCACCGCCCCCACATCACCCCCCCGCCCAGTTGCTGGATCCGGGTGTGTCACACTCCGGAGCTATTCCCACAACGAGAACTCCCTGGCTGGGGCTGCCCCAGAGGAGCTACACAGGGTCACTCCCTACATCCAGCAACAATAGAGTGATCCCGTTGGGGTCTAATTTGGACAGGCACCTCCCCAACTCTGAGGACAGCTAGAGGCAATGGTGAAAAAATAATCATGAGGCGAAATCAATGGATAAACTCTGGCAAGATGAATAATCAGAGTATATTAACTCCCCCAAGGATCAATGGGGCAGAAATAGCACAAGATCCCATGCATAAACAGGTAGCTGAGATGTCAGAATTCAGAATCTGGATAGCAAATAAGATCAAACTAGAATTCCAAGCAATAACCCAAAAGATATCTCAAGAATTCAACGAATTCAAAGACAAAATGAACAAAGATTTTGACACATTGAGATAAGAAGTTGCAGCCCTCAAAGATCTGAGAAACACAGTAGAATCCCTCAATAACAGAATGGAGCAAGCAGAAGAAAGGATTTCTGACATTGAAGACAAAGCTTTTGAACACTCCCAAACTCTCAAAGAGGAAGAGAAATGGAGGGAAAAAAACAGATCACTCTCTCAGAGAGCTCTGGGATAATTCGAAGAAAACCAATATTCATCATATAGGGATCCCCGAAAGCAACAAAGTGGCTTCACAAGGCACAGAGTCTCTTCGTCATGAGATTATGAAAGAGAACTTTCCAGACATGCCAAGAGATTCTGAAATTCAGATAGCAGACAGTTTCAGAACTCCAGCATTAATCAACCCAAATAAGACATCCCCCAGAAACATCATAATCAATTTCACTAAAGTTAATATGAAGGAGAAAATTCTGAAAGCAGCCAGACGAATAAAAACCATCACCTACAAGGGGAAGAATATTAGAATAACTGCAGATCTCTCTGCTGAATCTTTTCAGGCTAGAAAAGGATGGTCATCGAATTTTAATCTCCTAAAACAAAATAACTTTCAACCCAGGATCCTGTATCCAGCTAAACTGAGTTTCATTTATGACGGCGAAATTAAATATTTTAACAAAATTCACATGTTGAAGAAATTTGCCACAACTAAACCATCTCTCCAGGACATTTTCAGACCTATCCTCCATAAAGACCAGCGTAATCCTCCACCACAAAAGTAAACCCACCCAGAAAATTTTGATCAAATTCCAACTTCCACAGTTGCAAAAGGATTAAAAATGTCCAGCAGACCCTAAAAGCCTTATCAATATTCTCAATTAATGTGAGTGGTTTAAATTGTCCTCTAAAGAGGCACAGGTTGGCTGACTAGATACAAAAACTCAAGCCCAATATCTGCTGCATACAAGAATCTCATCTTACATTAAAAGACAAATATAGACTCAAGGTGAAGGGAGGTCATCTATACTCCAGGCAAATGTAAAGCAGAAAAAAGCAGGTGTTGCAATCCTATTCACAGATGCAATAGGCTTTAAACTAACCAAAATAAGTAAGGATAAAGATGGACACTTCATATTTGTTAAAGGCAATACACAATATGATGAGATTTCAATTCTTTATATTTATGCACTCAACCAGAATGCACCTCAATTTATAATAGAAACTCTAACAGACATGAGCAACTCGATTTCCTCCAGTTCCATAGTGGTTGGAGATTTTAACATGCCTCTAGCAGTGCTGGGATAGATCCTCCAAAAAGAAGCTAAGCAAAGAAATTTTAGATTTAAACTTAACCATTCAAAATCTGGACGTAACAGACATCTACAGAACATTTCATCCCAACAAAACTGAATACACATTCTTCTCATCAGCCCATGGAACATACTCCAAAATCAACCAGATCTTAGGCCACAAATCCAACCTCAGCAAATTTAAAAAAATAAAAATTATTCCTTGCATCTTCTCAGACCATCATGGAATAAAAGTTGAACTCAATAACAACAGGAATCTGCATACCCATACAAAAACATGGAAGCTAAATAACCTTATACTGAAGAATAGATGGGTTATAGATGAGATTAAGAAGGAAATCACCAAATTTTTGGAACAAAACAACAACGAAGACACAAATTATCAGAACCTCTGCGATACCGCAAAGGCAGTCCTAAGAGAGAAATTTATAGCACTGCAAGCCTTCCTCAAGAAAACGGAAAGAGAGGAAATTAATAGCTTAATGGGACATCTCAAGCAACTAGAGATGGAAAAACATTCCAACCCCAAACCCAGCAGAAGAAAAGAAATAACTAAATTCAGAGCAGAATTAAATGAAATTGAAAACAAAAGAATTATACAACAGATCAATAAATCCAAAAGTTGGTTTTTGAAAAGATCAATAAAATAGATAAACCTTTGGCCAATCTAACCAGGAAAAAAAGAGTAACATCTCCAATCTCATCAATCAGAAATGACAAAGATGAAATAACAACAGTCCCCTCAGAAATTCAAAAAATCCTTATCGAATATTATAAGAAACTCTACTCTCAGAAATATGAAAATCTGAGAGAAATTGACCAATACTTAGAAGTATGCCACCTATCACGACTTAGCCAGAATGAAGTGGAAATGTTGAACAGGCCTATATCAAGTTCTGAAATAGCATCAACTATACAAAATCTCTCTAAAAAGAAAAGCCCAGGACCAGATGGCTTTACGCCAGAATTCTACCAAACCTTTAAAGAAGAACTAGTACCTATATTACTAAACATCTTCCAAAATATAGAAAAGGAAGAAATACTACCCAACACATTCTATGAAGCTAACATCACCTTGATCCCTAAACCAGGGAAAGACCCAACAAGAAAAGAAAATTATAGACCACTATCACTAATGAATATTGATGTGAAAATATTCAATAAGATCTTAACAAACAGAATCCAATAACACATCAAAAAAATTATACACCATGACCAAGTGGGATTTAACCAGTCTCAAGGCTGGTTCAACACACATAAATCTATAAATCTAATTCAGCGCATAAACAAACTAAAAAATAAAGACCATAGGATTCTCCCAGTTGATTCAGAAAAAGCTTTTGATAATATCCAGTATCCCTTCATGATCAGAACACTTAAGAAAATCAGTATAGAAGGGACATTTCTTAAACTAATAGAGGCCATCTACAGCAAACCCACAGCCAATATTGTATTGAATGGAGTTAAATTAAAATCATTTCCACTTGGATCAGGAACCAGGCAAGGTTGCCCATTGTCTCCATTGCTATTTAACATTGTAATGGAAGTTTAATCCATTGCAATTAGGGAAGAAAAGACGATCAAGGGTATCCACATAGGGTCAGAAGAGATCAAACTTTCACTCTTCACAGATGATATGATTGTATATCTGGAAAACACTAGGGACTCTACTACAAAACTTTTAGAAGTGATCAAGGAATACAGCAATGTCTCAGGCTACAAAATCAACACTCATAAATCTGTAGCCTTTATATATACCAACAATAACCAAGCTGAAAAAACAGTCAAGGACTCTATTCCTTTCACAGTAGTGCCAAAGAAGATGAAATATTTGGGAGTATACCTAACAAAGGACATGAAAGATCTCTACAAAGAGAACTATGAAACTTTAAGAAAAGAAATAGCTGAAGATGTTAACAAATGGAAAAACATAGCATGCTCATTGCTGGGAAGAATCAACATTGTTAAAATGTCGATACTCCTCAAAGCAATATATAATTTTAATGCAATTCCTATTAAAGCTCCACTGTCATACTTTAAAGATCTTGAAAAAATAATACTTCGTTTTATATGGAATTAGAAAAAAAACTCAAATAGGCAAAATATTACTCAGCAATAAAAACAAAGCAGGAGGAATCATGCTACCAGACCTAGACTGTAGTATAAATCAATAGTGATCAAAACAGCATGGTACTGGCACAAAAACAGAAAATTAGATGTTCGGAGCAGAATAGAGAACCAAGAGATGAATCCAGATACTTACTGGTATTTTATCTTTGAAAATCCAATTAAAAACATTCAGTGGGGAAAAGATTCCCTATTTAACAAAGGGTGCTAGGTGAACTGGCTGGCGATCTGGAAAAGACTGAAACTGAACCCACAACTTTCACCATTAACTAAGATAGACTCTCAGTGGATAACAGATTTAAACTTAAGACATGAAACTATAAAAATACTTGAAGAAAGTGCAAGGAAAACTCTTGAAGGAATTAGCCTGGGTGAATATTTTATGAGGCGGTCTCCCCAGGTAACTGAAGCAGTATCAAAAATACATTACTGGGACCTGATCAAACTAAAAAGCTTCTGCACAGCCAGGAATATAGTAAGTAAAGCAAGCAGACAGCCCTCAGAATGGGAGAAAATATCTGCAGGTTATACCTCTGATAAAGGTTTAATAACCAGAATCCACAAAGAATTCAAACGTATTAGCAGGAAAAGAACAAGTGATCCCATCTCAGGGTGGGCAAAGGACTTGAAGAGAAACTTCTCTAAAGAAGACAGACGCACAATCTATAAACACGTGAAAAAAAGCTTATCATCTGTAATCATCAGAGAAATGCAAATCAAAACTACTTTGAGATATCACCTAACCCCAGTAAGAGTAGCCCACATAACAAAATCCCAAAACCAGAGATGTTGGCATGGATGTGGAGAAAAGGGCACACTTCTACACTGCTGGTGGGAATGCACACTGATACGTTCCTTCTGGAAGGAGGTTTGGAGAATACTTAAAGATCTAAAATTAGACCTGCCATTCGATCCTATAATTCCTCTACTGGGTATATACCCAGAACACCAAAAATCACAACATAACAAAGACATCTCTACCAGAATGTTTATTGTAGCCCAGTTTATAATTGCTAAGTCATGGAAGAAGCCCAAGTGCCCATCGACCCACGAATGGACTAGCAAATTGTGGTACATGTATACCATGGAATATTATGCAGCCTTAAAGAAAGATGGAGACTTTACCTCTTTCATGTTTACATGGATAGAGCTGGAACATATTCTTCTTAGCAAAGTATCTCAGGAATGGTGAAAAAGTATCCAATGTACTCAGCCCTATTATAAAGCTAATCTATAGCTTTCACATGAAGGCTATAACCCAACTATAGCACAAGACTATGGGGAAAGGGCCAAGGGAGGGGAAGGGAGGGGGGAGGTTAGGGTGTAGGGAGGGTACTGGGTGGGGCCACACCTACGGTTATCTTAGAATGGGTACAGGTGAAACTTACTAAATGCAGAGTACAAATGTCTACATACAATAACTAAGAAAATGCCACGAAGGCTACGTTGAACAGTTTGATGAGAATATTTCAGATTGTATATGAAACCAGCACATTGTACCCCTTGATTGCACTAATGTACACAGCTATTATTTAACAACAAAAAAATAAATAAAGTAAAAACCACATTGCATCAGAAAAAAAAAAGATGATGAGCATTTTTTTCATGTGTCTGTCGGCCTTGCTCCTGTCTTCTTCAGAGAAGCTTCTGTTCAAGTCTCTTGCCCACAATGAAATTGGATTACTTGTTCTTTTCTTATTGATTAGTTTGAAAAGAGTATAATGTTTATAATTATGATTCTTTGCCTATCATAGTCAAGAACATCTTGGACAGACAGTGACAGAGTAATCAGAAAAACAAACAAGGGTTTTTCCATTAAACCCTCTCAGGAGCTGGAGAGCAAATATATTTACCTGGGAAGGAGGCAGAGCCTTCCACTTCTACTCCTGGCTCATGTCCCCCTTGGTAAGTTCAGGGCCTTTGATGAACTTGTATTGTTGGTAATCCAAAGAAAACAGAGCTGAGCGTGAGGTAGAGTAGTGCCATGTGGAGACACATGTCTGAATCGTTTCTCCTTACACCCCGGGTAGGGCATCGCTGACGGAAGCGTTCTGTCCGTGACCTTCTGTAACACGGCTCTCTTCTCTGACACTAAACCCACCTTGGCTGAATTCTCTGATATCCTTCTTAAGAGACAAACCCAGTAATTCCTCCTCAGCCCTCCCTTGATTTTCTGAAGTGTTCCAGCCTTCTGTCCTTTGTGAAGCCCACTGTGTCCTTGCAGGCTCAGACACACCCCCTCACCCTTTGCTGCACTGCTGTCCTTTCCTGTCCATTGCCCTTGGCAGCTGCTCTTCCTCCACTCCCCTGTCAGATGCTTACCACCACCAGGTTCTGTGTTGAGCCTGGTCCTCTCCACCCACGCGCTGCAGTACCATATGTTAACTAGTGCACTAGATGGAAGAAAAAGCCTCCTATGGTATCGGGTCCTAATCCCTGGAACCTGTAGATGCCACCTTATTTGAATAAAAAGAATCTTTGTAATTCAGTTCATGGTTTTGAAATAGGGAGACTGTTCTGGAATATCCTGGAGTGTCCAGGTAGGCCCCAAATGTCATTATTAAGTGTCTTTGAAGAGGGAGGATGGGAAGGTTTGATACGTAGAACAGGGGAAGGGGCTGTGACCACAGGCACAGAGGCTGGAGTGTTGCCACACACACAACTCAGGAAACACTGTCAGCCACCTGAGACCAGACCAGGAAAGACCTGGATTCCCCCGGCGTTGTCCAGAGGGAGCATGGTCCTGCTGACACCAGGACTGCTGCCCAGTGATACTGATTTTGGACTTCTGGCCTCCAGAACTGTGAGAAAATAAATGTCTTTCATTTTCAACCCAAGCTTATGGTTATTTATTATAGCAGCCACAAGAAACAAATCAACTAGAAAATCGAAAATCTATGTCTTTAATTACCATCTTGTTTCTGAAGGCCAGAGCCACATGATCAAACACGTGCTGGAAATCTCCTCCAGATTTGCCACTCAGCCCTGGAGCTGGGGTTACTGAGCGCTCGCCACATGCTAGGCCCTATTACAAAGCCCTTTAGAAACAGCCTCTTGTTTAATACTCACTACAACCCAACAAGGTGGGTATTATCATTTTTGCTTCAGAGCGAGGGAGCTGAGATGTGGAGAATTTGAGTGGCTTGCCTAGGATTCTGAAGATGGTAAATGCTGGAGCTGAGATGGGGCAGGTGTGGTGTGGGAACAGCGCTCTGATCCCTGGATGGCCCGATTTCTCAGGCTCCCCAGAGCCACGCAGCAGTGTCTAGCACCTCTGAGGACAGGTCCCTCTAGCTCAGTGGTTCTCAACCTTCTATTACTGTGACCCTTTAACACACTTCCTCATGTTATGGTGACCCCCAACCATAAAATTATTTTGTTGCTACTTCATAATTGTGATTTTGTTATGAATAGTAATGTAAATATCTGATATACAGGATGTATTTAGGCTAGCCCTGTGAAAGGGTCATTCCACTCCCAAAGGGGTGGCGACCACAGGTTGAGAACTGCTGCTCTACCCTTTACAGAGCTACTACCGTGTGGCCACTGCTCAGTGCCTTCCCTTTTAGCCATTACGAGGGGCACCTTGCAGGTCTTGTTCAAATATCAGACTATCAAAATCTGAGGCTAGCACACTTCCGAAATCACATGCAATTTCAGAGTTAGAGCCAATATCAGGAGGAAAGCCTGGAATTCCCGTTCTTCCTAACAGCCTCACATGTATTGATAAACCCTGTTCTTAGAAAACTGTGGCTGTCACGTTGCCATGCCCACTTTCACTGTGTGGCCGCTGGGCTCCGGAAGCAAGGCAGAAAAGTTGAAAGGGAATCATCCTTTTTAGCATGTGGGAGTTTGACTTTCCCCTGGGTTTGGTGCATCTGGAGTCCCTGGGCCTCTTCTATCCAGTGTTCCCTCTGCTCCTCCCTCTTGTCACTTGGAACCTGGGCAGTAGTAACCACGGCTGTCATGCCTTGGTTTTTGCACTGCACTCAGACTGTCCACTTAAGCTTTTTCACAGTTCTGCACAGAAACTATTATTATTGCCATTTTACAGATGAGAATAATATGGAGGCTTTCAGAGGCTAGCTAATTTGTCCAAGCTCATTCAGCTAGTTACTGGCAGAGTAATTTTCAGAGTCAGGTAATTCAAATTATTAAACTGGGTAACAAGATTTCTTTTTTTTTTTTTCCATTGTTTAGGTTTTCTTTTTTTATTTCCAGTTAATGTGAGTAAAAAAACAACTAGGATACAATATTTGTGTTTGTCAGGTAGAGTCCTCTCTTGCAGTTGTGTCCTACACACAAAAAGTGTGCCATATACCCTGACGTTGGGCAGAGCTGAGGAGCCAGCAGGGGAGAAACAGGTTCTTCCTACTTCAGGAGGAGAAGGGCTCTGGCTCTGCTCAGTTCTGAGAACAGTCAGATGCAGTGATTTCTGCCTGTGAGGTGGCCTCATGCTGAGGCACAACGGAGTTTAGTAATCGTGCTGATGTTACGTTTCTGATGTACGTATGTGCTCAAAGTATAAGGTGCTTCTGCCTAGAAGGGATCTTCCCATAAGAACAAGTGTCAAGAGTTCATCTCCATCCTCAGAATCCTGTGGGGCGGACTGCCCTGTGCAGAGGTGGGTTTCCTGCAGAGCTGCAGAGGTTTAAATCTTCAGGGAGGATCGCTGGCTGAGGCAGGTGCCCCTGTTGGATTTTCAGAAGTAAAACATTGTAGCCACAATCAAAACTGCAGTCTCTTTCCATAGGGATTTCATCCCCAGGCCCCTCATGCCGGACAGCCTCATGAGATATTCTGGACAATATGAATATTTGGCTAATGGGAAATTGAATTGGGGATCCCTTTAATTGGTTTTAGTGGGATGTTTTTAATGTGGTTGTCAGTCACTCCTGGGGATAGCCATAGTTAGTGCTCAGGATTACTTCCAGAAATCCTCTGCCACTCACTTGGGGTCACAGAATGAAGACTTAGCGTTGGGGTTGCCATGCTCTGTGAAAGTGTCCCACCGTGCAAGATGAATGTGGGCAGAGGGGAGAAAGAAGGTCTGAAGTGCTGGGGCCGGAAGCTCCTCTGGGAAAAGTTACTCAAGTCACTGCAATGAAAATTTTTAAACAAAGCGTTTGGTTCTCATCAGTGCCGTGTTAACTCAGAAATTATCTCTCATCAGAAAATACGTGAAGGGGAAGGTGCAATTGAAGAGTATGCAGACAAAAAATAAAAAGCAAAAACCAAACAAGTTAGGGAAAAATGTAGGAGGTATCAGGAAGATAATTATCTTCTGGATTTTGCGATGTTTGTGGCTAATTGTCACCTTTTTAAATGTGTATTTTGTGGTGATTTCTTCTTTTTATCCTCATTAAACATGCTCACTGGCATCTATTGTTTATTATTTTATATTCCATTCAAGAGGGCCCCAAGGCCTGTATAAGCATCAGACCCCGGGAAGCCTGTGTCTGGCTCTGCCTCCCCAGCATGTGCAAATGCACCCACAGGATCCCTCGGTGCTGTGTGGTTGACGGTAGGGGGAGGTGGAAGAAAGAATCCGGACCTTGGGCTGCCAGGAGTGTTTGGGAGCAGAACCGGGATGTGGCTGCCCGGTGCTGGTGTGAGCTGGCCAGGTCTCATGGGCGCTGGCCTCCCTCCCTCTTCAGATTATCTTTATCTTTTTATGTTTGTTTGTATTCTTTCCAGCAGGGCCAGTCTAATGGAAAGGCAGCTGTCCTCGCTGTTGAATAGTATAAAATTCAACAACCACATCTACCAAGTCTCAGGTCCAAAATGTCAGAATCAGAGGCCCATTCCTTCAGGTTTGGTGAGTTCTTCAGTCCTCTAGAATGAAATTACCATGTATTAAAAACCAATGTTCTTACAGGCAGTTTCGATGTAAGTCAGTGTTCAGTGTCCCCCAGTGCCGAGGGTGAGGGATGTCAAGGAGGGTCACGGACTGACTGCTGAGCAGTCACTGTATTCAGAGGTGCCCCACGGTGAGAGGTGCACCCTCCTCATCAGTCCTGCATGGGGAAGACACTGGAGCATGTTCAGAGGTGGCTGAAAAGAGATGAGAGCACAAAAAGAGTTAAATGACAAATTAGGAGGCAAGGGCTTTAAAAATTTCAGGCATTTCTTCAGGCTGCCCTGGGCCAGCCCCGCCCTTGGCTGTTTCCTCAGCCCAGGAGAATCCTGATTACAACTTCTAATCACAGGAACAGGGCAATTCTGCATTACGTAGGGTGTAAAAAATTAACACCTGGGCAATGAAAGCATGTTTCCTCAGACTAAGGAACAAAGTTGGGATGAAAAGCCAAATGATACCTGGATTTCAACAAAATTCAACAACCAAGGGGGAAAAGGTTTGCAGGACAACGACAGCCAGACAGTTAAACATTAGCGTTCAATGGTTTGAAGTGTTGGGGTTTTGCAACGGTGCGGTCTGGAAGCGTTCCAGCAGGAAGGCTATTTTCTTTTAAGAGGAGAGACCTCTGCAATATTTTCTTTGCTGAAATAATGTGATCCTAATGACGTCTTATATGACCCAGACTTTAAATAGTTCCTATTATTTAGCTGACATGTTATTTACCAGCTTTTTACAGGTCAGCAGTGATCTATCAACAGCTTCTGATAATTCATTCTACTCAGACACACACACACACACACACACACACACACAAAGCCAGAAAACAAAAACTGTTAGGCTGTTAGTCTTATCTACACTAAGAGGAAGCTCTCCTATGTACCAGACTTCCTCAGTGAAAAATAAAAAAAAAACTGAATTTCTGCAGAAAGGTCCAACATCGTGAGGTTTGAGAATGAAGAAACAGATTGGAGGCTACAATACTGCCCTGTCTCCATCTCCTTACTTGCTGGAATATTGTGGTTCATCTGGCACCACAATAGCTTTACAGTAGAGTCAGGCCAGGGGTGGCTCCCTGGATGGCCCCATTAATGTGTACAGCCATTTAGCATGTGCAGCGACGCTGGGTGGTTTGCACAGCAGGAGGAAGGCCTCTTTAGCAGCAGCTGGAAGAGTTCCTGCTGAAAATTAATTTTATACTATTAGAAACTTCCTCTATTGACCCTGACAATTTTTCAGCACCTACTAGTAAATTGTGACTGTGGTCTTTCTTTGGAGGTCACCTATCCCCAGGCAAATCTGGTATCTGAGGGGGAGGGGAGTGTTGTGGGCACTGTGGGTGGGGGGACCCCACGGGAAAGACAGGTGGGGAAAGAGCAAACTCGCTTTCTTCAAATGGTGGGGTGAGTAGGGAGCCAATGCTGGTCCCATCTAGCAATTTGTAAACGGGTTGTTTGAACACATGAGTCTTAACATGTTCATAGATTGTGGGTGTGTGTTCATGTGTGAATAAAACGAAAAGACTTATTATTAGATCCAGCCTCTCGTCAGCATCATATAAAGCTCCTCAGGTAAGGGCATGTTTTATAATTAAAGGATTTCTCCATCTGCTAATTGCCTGTGACATGTACCCTTTCTTTCCAAGGCAAGTTTCTGATTAGGGAGAATGATTATTAATAGTGTATTTTCTTATTGGGTTAGAAACTTACCCCAAACAGCAGTTTAAATGCAGTGTGCCGCAATAGACATAAATAAACTGGTTAAGAGGATCTTTTCTAAAAGAGGTCATTGTCTCCTGCACTAGACAAAATAAAACATAAATATGACATGCAGCCTGGTGGACCATTCACCTGCATCACTCATGGTGTGGATTTTTGAACCTGTTGTGTGTGCGACTTTTATACGTCAGGCTGAGCAGACAGCAGATTGCACTGCGAAGTTTAGCAGTGCTGGAGCTGGAACCTCATGAGACCGAGGAAGAGTCTTCAGAAGGAAGGTAGAATGAACAGATAAAGGATTTACTATTTCCTCCCCTGAATATAACTATTTTAGAAATACCCTAGACTTGTTTACAAACTCTGTTGATGACCCAGAAAAGTGATGCTCGGCGGGGAGGTGAGAGAATGGGCAGCTGGTAACCAGCAGGTTATGTTCCAAGTTTTTAATATGTACCCTTTGGAAAAAAATGCTGGTTACCTGTCATTTTCCTACATTGTTGGTTCAGTCTTACATTTACTATGGTTACGTTACTGTAGATGTCTTAAAATGACACGTTGAGGGGGATATGAGAATGTGCTACTTGAAACGAAACGCATTGCAGTCTTGCACGCACAGAAAACTGAGGCAGGTGTCGTGAAATGCTGCGGTGGCCTTTGACACTTTCTACTGGACAGTCTCCTCTTTCACTGACTCCGCTGGTCTGGACAACTGAAAGGGCCGTGTCACCCTGACCAGGTAGGGGAACCCACAGTGTGAGGGACAGTGAACTTAGCCGCAGCACCCCTGGCTCAGGTGCGCACAGCCACCTTGTCACTATTCTCCCTTCAATTATTTCCTCTTCAATTCCTTGTTCCACAAGAAGGATCTCAAAAGATACATCCAATCATTTGAGTTACTTCCAAGCTCAAAGCCTTCAACAGCGTCTTGTCTTACAATTGAATCTCAACTTTTCCAACTCCTCGCCACGGCCTCTGGGATGACCTTTGACTTTCTGTCCAGCCTAACCTTCTGAGGTCTCCCCCTTCCCCCACTCTGGCGCTACAGAATTTGTTTCGGTTCCTCCAGGATACCGGATCCTGGCCTGTTTGGTACAAGTTGCTTCCTCCGCCAGGAACACCCTTCCCCAGCACCCTCAGGACTGAGCACTGTTTACCCTTTGGGCCACGCTTGATTTTCTCTGCAAAGAGGATTTTCTCACCACCCTGGTCACAGCAGGTCATCCCTTGTTACTTTTTTTTTTTTTTTTTCAGTTTTTGGCCGGGGCCGGGTTTGAACCCACCACATCCGGTATATGGGGCTGGTGCCCTACTCCTTTGAGCCACAGGCACCACCCGTCCCTTGTTACTTTTTACTCCAGCCCATTGTTGGAGCACTTTACTATACTTGCAAAGAAGAAGAAATTCAACAGCTAGAAAACTTTGCCCGGGGAACAGGCAGGATGGAACTGGGAGGGGAAATCCCAGCAGGAAGCAGTGGTCTTTGGGGCTGGACTTCCTATTAGGATAAAGAACTTCAACTTTGGAACTGTGACCTTCTGCCATGTAGCTTGTCTGTGGTGACTGCAGCTTCGCTTTTGTTTAGATATTGATCGTATGACTGCTGAAAATTCTCCATGTCTCTACTTTGCTAAGAAGAAGGAAGGAAAGGAAGAATTTGGTTGCTCGTGGGCCAACAATTTAAAGAGAGACGCTAGTGTCCACTGGTATTTAAAGTGACAGAACCCTACAGAAAGGCAGTGGTCAGGGGACAGCCAGAGGCCGCAGGTCAGCCAGCTCCCCCAGGCCGGGGTTGTCTTTAAGATATTGAGATTCTTGAATGAGAACTTAACTTAGAGGGTTTTATGGGGCATTTCAGTATGGAAGCTGTTCCCACCCTTGACCTCCCTCCTCTGGTTTTGGAGTCCTTCCTGCAGTGGGGATTGTGGAGAATTGGCTGGCTTTGTCCGTAAGCAGGGTGTTCGAAGGGGCCTATTTGCGTCTTCATCCTTGGGATTGAAAGTCCCTATTTCTGTTGCCCTGTTTCAGGTGCACAAGAAGATATCTGATAGGGTCTCACCCTTCACAGCAGCCGGCCAAGGACAGAGATACAGAGTGTATCTGTTTTGGAGCTCAGGAGGAACTTAGAAGCAGTGGGTGCCCAGAGGGAGGACTCCTGCAGCCTGACACCTACTCCCGGGGGCCTGATGTGGGGAAGGCGGACATGTGGTTTTTAATTCCTCCCTCCACCTTCACTGGCCTGGGCTGAGTCCCGCTCCTGCAGAAGGGTTAACAGGTGCTGCGTGCCCACTAACTGCCAGCCTCCAGCCATGGCCTGTTTATACACTTACATTACTGTAGCACAGCCCAGTCCATCCTGCCAGCCTGACCCTCTGCCATAACCGTGCATGTGTCGCTTCTCAGCTCGGCACTAGGGGGGCATTTCCTCAAAGCTCTGAGTGAATTGACTGTGCTGGGGTGCTGCCCCCCAAGGTGCCCATCTCTCTGATGCCCTGTAATTCTTCAACAAAGATTAATGTTAACTATTTTACCTTTTTTTCCTCCCTGAGTCTCAACTTTGCAGAGTTTACTATGGCCACTTGAAATTCAGCATGGGCTGCTTTTAAAAGGACTAATTGTTACAACTTCTCTCTCATAGGAAGAATCAATTTCAAGAATGAGGAAAAAATATCCATCCCCAGTGTTCCTGCCACTAACCTTCAACCCCGTGATTTAATCACTTCATTTTAGAATAATGCGTCAACCTGTTTGTTTCCATGTCAGCCACTGACTTTTCCCAAGCCATGAATAGGAAGAAAGATGTGGCAATAACGAAGGTGGCCTTGCCAAAGCAGCTGATCTGTGGTGCCTCTGGACCATCGGAACAAACTTGGTTTCTTCCTAGGGCCAAGTGACTTTGAATTGCAATTTATTGTAAACAAAATGATCTGGCTATTTTGGGGCTTGGATTTGAGCTATTACCTAAGTCCTGACGGATCATGGTTTGGGCATTTCTGTAAGAGCAAGGTTTTTCTTTCTTTTTTAAAAGGAATTTTTTACTCTGAAGCAACATAACAGATAAGAAATATAGGGAAGCATAGGGAGCTCGACAGCACTTATGGACTGGTGAGGATGATCTGTTGATATCGAGAGCAATAACACTAAAACAGACTTCAGCTGGCAGGAAACAGCAAGGCCTCCTGTGGGGAATGAGCGAGTCCGAAATCGGACTGGTCCGTGTGTTTGGGTAAAGTAATCTAACACAGATGCAGACCGACTTCTGCCGTAATGATGTTATATTTGGTATCTTCTACTTAATTGTAATTGAAGTTTAATTTCCTAGTGCAATTAAATATATTAAAATACAGTATGAGTGTTTGTTAGCCCCAAATGATTTTTAAACCCCCTACCAAGCGGTATAAGCCCCAAATGAAAGCAAAGTGGACCAGGGCCACAGATGACAGGAAGGCTAGACGCTACAGCAAGGGACAAGGAGGAGGACTCCTCTGTTTGAGAAGATGGGCGGCATTTGTCAGTGAGATACCACATTCGTCCGTAGGCTGAGGGAGCATGACTTACCTTCCAGTTTTAGAAAACCAGTATTCATGAGCCGTGTTTTCAATGAGGTGTGCAAAAGCCTTTAATTTGAAGTGGAAGAGTATGGTGCTATCTCTTGTGGGTTTGTGACTGTTGAATAAATCCCCTACCTTTCATTTCTGCTATCGCTCCTTTCTCAGGAAAGAAGCAGAATTCTATGCCATGGACCGATGAACACTATGCAGCGTATGTTTACTTGTCCTCATAAGCATATTTGCATTTAAACCACATTGTTCGATTTTTCATTTGAGATATAGAGCAACTGTCTGAAGAACAAGTCTTAATTGAAATGTCATGTATGTTTATTATCATAGAACTCGAATAAGTAGTAACAACATCATAAAAGAAGTAATGTGTTTTTTATTTTCCATCTCATTTATGAGAGCACAGTATAAAACCTTAAATTGATTAGTCTTCACAGAGGACTTGATTAAAAAACTGAATAGTGGCAGAAGCTTCTGAAGTATTCCTGAAAGCATTGAGAGATATACAAAAGAGAGAAAAGTGAAATCTGCAATAAAATCCCATGAATAAATGTAGCTTGGGCTTCAGAAATGAGTCGTCAAATGATCACTGGAAAACTTGAGGATATTTACTAAAATGTTAAAATTGACTATGTTCCAACTGAAAATTTATCCTAACTGAAGAGAAAATGTTTATTGGAGACACAGAGAACAAGTCTAGGCTATTTAATCTAGATGATTTGCTATGTGATTTTTTTTTTTTTTTTTTAGGTAACCATAGTTACCAGACCTAAAGGATTTACAACAAGTGTCTACTGCAGTGGCTGATGGCGGTAGATTGATTCAACAGCCGTTTATATGTATTAATGAATAGGAAATGAGAAAGAGGATGTCCAAAACCCCAAATAATCTAGGAGGAAAAATGAGGAGCGATGGAGCATTTGTGTACATATGTGCCAACCTCCCAGCATGGCTGTGTTGTCTGGCCCCCTCTCCCAGCTCCCAGGAAGGGAAAAGCTGAGTGTATTAGGAGCTGAGAGGGTTGTTCACACTTGAACGTGAAGGGCAGTTTGTAAAGGATCTGGTATTTTGATCAATACCGGCATTCAAAATCTATAATGCCAGTTCCACAGTAAATATTTTGATTAAATAGAGCTTTAATTAAATTTAGAAGATAACTAAAATTTCCATTGTAGTCTAGTAAAAATATGAAGTTTAATCAGACATTTGGCTGTTAAATATCACATAGATAAAACATCTAAATAATTAGTTTGTTTTCCAATATTTTTATTTGAATGTCTATCTTCAGATACAAAGTGGATTAAGAATTAGTCATAATAGTGCAATTTCTTTGATTTATGAAGGGAGTGTGACTCAGAATAATGACCTATTCAGTATGCAAACGGTAATTGCTTTTATGTCAGAAACATTTTTACATCATCTCTGCAGTTTGTAAAGATGCAATATACAAAATGAAAAAGATTGCAATGTGCTACATAACTATAATCAAGATGAACTAATGTGATATGATAAAATTTAAACTGAAATAGAATTACTATTCTTAATGTTTTCTTTTAATGATTATGGATTTCATTTTTAAAATAGTAGATTAAAAATTAGCTACACTATTCTGCACAACCCTGTGCATGGAATGAGCTCAATTTCCAGTTGTTTCTGGCTCTTTGGGGTATGCAAGGCACCAGTCTCATGTCTGAGACCTTTGGCCTTCTCCACAAGCCCTGTAACCCACAGAGATAATCTTCCAAGACTTTCTGGGAGTAGAGAATGCAAGACAGTATAGAAGTCTGAAGTGTTTGTGAAACACACAGCCAAGCCACCCTCCCATTGCTAGTCAGTCTGAGGGTGTCAAACTACTGCTGACAAAGATCTCACGATAGGTAGATGGAATGAGATGGGGTTGCTGAATTAATACCAGTGAATAATAATTTAAAATAATTCTTTGGAATTTTAATAGAAATTGGGAGGAATTGCTGGAAAAATAATCTCAGGCCCCATACCTCTTTTTTCCTTTCTAATATTTTAATAGGTCTTTCTGCTAAGAAAAATTAAGAATGTCACTTTTATGCTAATCAATTATTTGCTTGCATATATAATTACAGATTTTGAAAACTGGAGGGCAATTCCTCTATTACTCTTTTAGAGGTACCTTACTTATCTAACCTGTGGTGCCCAGCCTTCTTACCATGTGTAAATCCTAACTCTCTTTTAACCCTCATTTAAGTTGTGGTTTATTAGAAACCATGTCTTCCAGTCAGAAGCCTCCTTGGTCCAAATTATCAGTAACTTTTATAGCTCTTTTTCTCCTCTACATCTTCCCAACTAATGCCTAATTTATTAGCATTTTTAATCCTTTCCTTTGTTATAAAGTTAACGTTGAGTTTCTTTTACTCCACATCACTAGAATGAATTTTGGGGTAAAATTCATCCTAGAGCGTAGCATCCTAGAGCATCAGGAGCAAGTTCCTCACCCTCACCTAAGAATCCCAGGATGTTCAAGGTGGTCAGAGTTCTCTCTTCCTTGGCTTGTACCATTTTAAAAGAAAAGTCTTTTAAAAATGTTCAAAACCCAAGTGACTCCAAGGAAGATGTGCTTAAATATTGTCTGTTGTGCTCAGTTCAGAATTCCTAAGACAACATTTTGGTTGCTCACCATATTCTATGATAATCTCTCAAACAGCAAGATAACATTATTTTACCATTTAACTTTTTTTTTTTTTTTGGCAGCAGATAATTTGGAGAAAAGGGAAGGAAGTTCATACAAAAAGACTAAAAACAAAGTGATGGTAGAAATAACATTTAGAAAAAGAAGTTCTTTCAAGTAAGAAGGCATAGGGTGGGCACCCTAGCACTCTGGGAGGTGGAGGTAGGAAGATCACTTGAGCTCAGTTAAGACCAGCCTGAGCAAGAGCGAGACTCGGTCTCTACTACAGGCCCCCATTGCAACAGGTGCCCGTGGTCACAGATACTCGGGAGGCTGAGGATCTCCTGAGCCCAGGAATTTGAGGTTGCTGTGAGCGAGGCTGATGCCATGGCACGCTAGCCAGGCAACAGAGTGAGACCCTGTCTAAACAATCAAACAAACAAACTCAAGAAGATACATGCATAACCGATCCAATGAATAGTTTATGCATACAAATGATTAGAGAAGCTTCTGCAGCTAACACAAATTCACATGGCAGTTATGCAGTTTCTGAACTTAGCATATTAAAGTGACAAAAACTAAGTGAGTATCTACCTTATTCAAATATCTTTTAAATGCCCAAAGCTCATATAAAAATGTGTCAATATATGTAGGTACAAGTTAAAAATGGGCTAAAAAAAGGTCAGAATTAGCTGGACATATCCATAGAAGATGGCCTCATTTCTTTTTTTTTTTTTAAGATACCCAAACATTTTTGGCCAAATTCCTTTTAGAAAAGAGGAATAATTTATAATATTCCCCCCTTGGGCCCTTCACAGAGCTCTATAAATTCCACAAGTAAACATCAGCATTTTCTCCAGGGTAGTTAAATATTTTCTGGCACAAATTTACAGAGGGAAAAAGATCACAATTTAACTATTACAGTTTATTTATTCATATTGGCTGTTTTTTCAAAATACACATGTATGTCTAGTTTACATTTTGCCACATAACTGTAACTTTTGAGCATCTTTTTTGTTTAGTAAGGAAAACAGTCTTGTCCATGAGGCTTGCAACATCCATTGAAACTGGTAAGCATTTCACCGAGATGTCAAAACAGGAAGAACTTCTGGCACAATCAGCACTGATAATAGCATAAGAAATTACTGGCCCATATTTCTGATGAGCACTTTTATTAAAGAACAATGTATTTAGTTTGATTCTGAGGGCCATGATCTAAGTCTTTGCAATCATATTTGTTGCGTGGACGTTGAATTTCCTAAACTTACTAATCTGTGACTGTAAATGGAGCTATTTTTAGGGGGTGATATACTTCAAATAAATACACTCACTTAAAAACAATGCCTTAGAAAATTACTCTTACAAAATGTTTAGCAGTAGAGATGCTTTATAAGACGTCCACAGGTGAGGATGTAGCCTATACAAGAGACCCTCTGTGTAGTAAGAGGATGCCTGAAAACTTACCTACCTCTGATCATTTCAATCTACTCACCCAGATGCAAGATTAAACAGTACGGTGAAAAGAAAAGGGTTCTGGGCCAGAACAGGGACAAGTGAGTCTAACCTAACGTTCCCATAACTGGCTGTATAAACACAGGGGAAATCACTCAGTCTTTCTTCATCTCTAAAATAATAATTGCATACTGATCACAATAATTTTGAAGATAAAATGATATAGAAGAAAAAAGGATGAAAAATTTAAAACTATAAACGCTAATCTGTTGATTACTAATAACATACAAGCGATAATTTAGAACATTATTCCCAAACTAACCTAGAAGTTGTATGATTTAGGATACTGTTGGTCTCCAGAGGTGATGAATAAACATTTTTTATTTCCCTGAAGACATACAGGAGAATGCATTTCACAAGCACCATTTCCCCGTGAACACAGGCAATTCAGTTTTCCAAGTGATTTTTGAAGTTTATATGAAGGGCATTCTTTAGCTGCTCTTTTATCAATGCTAACTAGACAGCAGAGAGATTCCACTTCCCTCTGCCGGGAGGTCATCTGTGTGTGCGTGCATGGAAAAGGATGCTGTCCCCCCTTCCCCCGTCTTGGGAGTCACTGGATTTGTCCTATAGAGGCAGACCTGGGGGTGGGGTGAGGTGGGCTCCATCCTCAGGTTGCTCACACTTACACCGCTCTGATTACCCTGCACGGGGCTTTTTCAGGGTCACGTCACTTTCTGTGGAAAGGATGGAGGAGTGGAAGTGGTACAAGGTGGAAAATGAATAGAAAGAGGGGAGAGGGCTGGTGTGGGAAGCCCAGGACAGGAGTGCGGGGGAGACCGGCCACAGTGCTGTGAGAGAGGGAACAGCAGGCCATGAGGTGCTATTGGCTTTGGTCTTCCCTCCTCCTGGGTATGAGCCGTGAGGAATAGTTTCATGTTTGCTGGCTTTCTACTTCTGGAATTATTGCTGAGAGGGTGGGGAGCAGACACAGCAGAGGGGAAGGGTGACAGCAGTCTGAGTGGGTTGGGGCGTGCTTCACACTGTCCACTGTGCTCCTGTGTCATGGTGCTTCCTGCAGCTCTCCACAAGGCTGCTGGTTTGGGGGTCACTCCTGGCTGGGCATGAAGTCCTGTCATTGTGTGTTCTGGCCCCCAGCAGCCGTTTCAAAATAAGAGTCCTTGGTCCCCAAAGTAATGTCCAACCTTGAATATTCAGAACTTGGAAAGAAGAGGCCAAGTGTGGCCCCAGTTAAAATTTAAGCCTGACAGAAATCTAAACAGACCGAGAGCTGAATGTAAGGGACCCATATGCACGGGTCTAAACCTGCATCTGCCGCTTCTCTAAGTGACTGGACCTACTTGTGGATGCAGTGATGGTGATGTAATGTGTAAAGCTCTTGTTTTTGGAAAACGTTCAAAAGAAAGAATATATAATGTATTGAGCACACTGTCTGGCATATAATAGTAAACTCAGTAACAGTAATAATTATGAAGGTCAAAACCAAGTATCTTCTTTTTGTGCTAACTCCATTTGAGTGTTATCAGAATTTTTAAGATCAACTAGTGTGAATGTTTCTCAAAAATATATATAAAGCTTTTCTTTAAAAACTCCAGAGGAGGACTCTTTTTGCTCACACAGAAAGCAGTACAGATTTAGACTGTCCATAGTTCAGTTTTGTGGTAATCTTTATCAGCTCAGGGGATCTTTTTGCCATAGATCTTTTTTACTTTTCCTTTTAAGTGGGGAAAAGTAAACTACTTGCCAAATTGGTTCACACACTAAAGCCTTAAAAAAAAAAATACAGTAACTCTGCATCAAAATTTAATCTAAGAGTAACTACGTTGAGAAATACCTTGGCTATGAATGTGTTTGAAAGTACAGTAATTTGATAATTACTTTGGTTATTGAGAAAAAATGTCTGCAACTGCAAAATTTGCAGTATCATCTAAAGATGAACTTTTTTTTTTCCCAGAATGTAAAAACTATTTCGGTTTGAAGGCAGTGAAAAGAGGGACAACGAATGTGATGTTTGGCCACTATCCATGGGCACATATATATTAATCCAAAGGTTAAATTGGCCACCAAGGCACTGCCAAAATTAAGGTATGCCAGAGGTCCTAGAACAGGAGGCAGCAGGGTCTGGATTGTGGCTGGGAAGGGGGCAACACGTTGTTAAAGGTTCGAGGAAGTGCCGCCACAGAGCTCTGCCCTGCTGCTTCTGGGATTCTTCTTCCTCAGCACAGGCTGTGACACATGGCAGGACCTCCTCATCCTGTGTCATGCTGTTTCCCACTGTCAGCTGCGCCCACCATTTTCAGGAGAGGCCCTTCAGCGCAGCTGGGCAGAGAAGAGCAGCCTCTGCTTAGGGCAGGACACCCACACAGAGCGCTGGGCTATGGTGGCTGGGCCCTGCGCCAGGCTCACCCTGGAAGCTTGCTCATGTGCAGATTCCTCTAGCCTCAAAGAACAGTATCTTGGGTGTTCACAAACTCTTGAGATTTTTCTGCTTGCCTGCTTTACTCATTCATCCATCCATTAATTTTTTGAAGGACAGTAAAAATAAAAACATGGAATAATGGCATCAAGGCTAAACCCTTATTTTTTAAGTGTAGTGTATCTAATATATGATCTACCACTTTGACCTGGCTTTTATTTGTATTTATTTATTTTTGAGACAGAGTCTCACTCTGTCACCCTGATTAGAGTGCTGTGGTATCATAGCTCACAGCAACCTCAAACTCAGGCTCAAGCATCCTCTTGCCTCAGGACAGGCGCCCATAACACCCAGCTAGTGTTTTTCATTTTTAGTAGAGATGGGGTCTGGCTCTTACTCAGGCTCTTCCGAACTCCTGACCTCAGTAGTCCACCTGCCTCAGCCTCCCACATTGCACATCACACGCTCATATGTATCAAATGCCAGCGTGCTGGGATTACAGGCGTGAGCAAACCACTCAGCGCCTTGGCTTTGCTTTGACAAGGGGCAGAATTCACATCGCCTTTGAAGGAAACATTTCTATCAAGTCTTTTTTTTTTTTATGTTTAAGATCTCCTAGTTATTTGCACTTGTCTCAGTGAGACGGTATTGGTAAGTTACAGACACACTGGTGCTGGCAATGACTAAAATCACTGAGCTCAAGGCCTGACCTCAGAATTTATTAGTTGTGGAACTTGAGCCAAGTCTGTTACCCTCCTGGGTTCCTCTGTTTCCAAATCCCTATGACACGGGAATACTTTCTTCTGAGCTGAAGATTACGGCAAATGAGGTATTATGCTAAAAAGCTAAACAGATCATGGCCAGAAGTTCCTGGAATCCGCACAGACCTTACCCCAGTGCACTACACATTCTTTCTCAAACTTTAGTTTTTTATTCTCTTCCTTGTGTGGATAATGCTCGTCTCTTTCCCCTAGTACTGAAGGAATGTGCATTCTTTCAAGATCCAGTCTCAACGACAGCTCCCTCTGGCCTGCAGGTCCCCATCTCAGGCCACCACGCTCTCTGTTGGGACATATTTCTGTCCTGACACATTTGCAGTGAAACCGTAATCTCGCACTTGGGCGTCAGGCCCACTAGACTGCGAGAAGTGTAGTCATTCTTAAGTCCCCACCTCTCAGCTGTCGCCTACACATAACTGGTGGTCAAACTACACGTATGCATACACATACGCACAGTAAACATATGCATACACATGTATCAAATGCCAGGGTAAGGCAGATTCCTGTGCTGAAGACTGGACAGGTGGATCCAGTGTGCTTTGACGGATCGACAAGCTGTTGAGAACAGCGTAAAGTCACTTTCTCCAGGCCCCAGTGCTCAGACGCAGGGCTGGGAAAGCGGAGCCTCTGGCACAGGTCCGGCGGGATTCCCCATTTGGTGACGCAGCTCTGCAGGGCACCTGCAGGGGGCGGCGTCGTCACGCAGCTGGATGCTCCACGGGTGACAACCCTGCGCCCTACTCCGCCACCCCAGAGCCGCGCGGCTTCGGCGAGTAGACACGGACTCCCCGGTTCAGTCGGGACCGACTGTTTCCGCTTTCCGGCTGGCTGGGCGGCCTGCGTGGCCCAAGGACTTAGGGGAGGGGTGTGCGGGTTCCCTGGAGGAGTCTCTTCCGACACTTCCCCCCTCCCCGCAGGCTTCTGCAGCTTCTAGAAGGCGAAGCTGCCGCGGGCGAGAGTGGAGCGTGAGTAAGAGGCGGCGAGAGCGAGCCGGGGGCTGGGTCCAGGGCCAGAGTCAGCTCTGCCCAGGCGACCGCAGCGGTAGAAGAAACTTTTCGCCCTTGACATTTGTACGTCTCGCGGGAACCAAATCACGCGCCACTGACATTTTCACGCACTTTAAACGGAAAACCCTCGGCGGCTACAACCAGCCAGGCTCCGCAACCCCCCCCCCGCTCCCCTCGCCTGCGCGTTCCCCGCCCCGCTAGGCCCGCCCCGTCCTCGGCGATTGGCCGCCCGCCCGGTCCCGCCGGTGACGCTCTGCCCGCCGCGCTCCCGGCCACTCCGGCCGCCCGTGCCCAGGAGGCGGACGCGCGCCCGGGCCGGCACCGCCTCCGCCCCACCCCCACTGTGGCTCCCCCCTCACCCCGGCTCTCCCAGCTTGATCTCGATGCTTCTCAAGGTTTCGAGAATCGAAACCCAGTTGTCGGCCGGCCCTTCCCACTCACGCAAGGAGTTCGATTTGCGTGGACGAGCGGACTCGTCAGTCCACGCTCGCACCGGTTTATTCGTGGAGCACTACCCCTCTACGCCGTCTAAAAGGAGTCGTGCGGGACCTCGGGGCCCCACCTGACGCTCTACCGGCTGGCTGTGTCCGCCAGAATTTTGTTTGGGAAGTTTCTGCAGTTGCGTGGTTTTGGTTGTGATCTGGTTTTGATGACCACTTTGACTCTTGTATTTTAAGTGCTTCCCCCTTGGAGAAAAAGGGGTGGCGGGCCGCTCGCACATTAAATACACCTACAGATACGCGCGTGAATACGCAGTTGTATTTATGTGGCCCGGGGCCTGGAGCAGTCTGGCCTGTCCTCGGGCGCGCGGGGGCGGGGGCGGTGCCTATGCAGATGAGGGGGCGTGGCGAGCACGCCGCGCCGGGGCCCCGGAAGCAGGGAGAAGCCCGGTATAAAAAAAGTACTGAGAACGCTCACCCCGCACAACTGCTAAAGCTCCAGAGACAGGAGCGCGGACGGCGGCGGCGCAGCGGGAACCGCCACCTCCAGGACCACCACAGCCGGGGCGCAGCGGCGCGGACGGGGGAGAGGGGCGGGCGCGCGGGCGCAGTCGGCGGGGGTCTGGAGAAGACCGCGTCGCAGCCGCCGCCGAAGCGCACTCGCGGCTCCGAGTGCTGCCGCCTTCCTCGCCGTGTCTCGCTCGCTGCGCTCCTAGAAGGGGCGGCCGCCTCCAGGTGACACAGACGGGACTCTCGCTTGCGCTTTCCAGATGCATCAGAGATACTTTTGGTGCGGGGCTGCTCTGCGGGGCGCGGCGCGCGGCTGGGAACAGTGGTGTCCGGGGGAGGGAGAGCCTCGGAGGAGCCCCCGGGCCCGGGGACGATCCGGGAGGGGGCGCGCTCTGGCCTCCCGCGGGCCCCCGGCGCTCCTGACCCCTCTCTTATCTTTCAGGACCGACCAGGGCCAAGTGGCGCTCGGCGGGCACTACATGGCGGAGGGCGAAGGGTACTTTGCCATGGCCGACGACGAGCTGGCGGGCGGCCCTTACATCCCCCTGGGCGGCGACTTGAGCGCCGGCGACTTCGGCGGTGGCGGCGGCCTGGGCGCGCACTGCTTGGACTACTGCGACAGCCCCACGGCGCACTCCAACGTGCTGACCTGGGAGCAAGTGCAGCGGCTGGACGGCGTCCTGAGCGAGACCATCCCCATCCACGGGCGCGGCAACTTCCCCACGCTCGAGCTGCAGCCCAGCCTGATCGTGAAGGTGGTGCGGCGGCGTCTGGCCGAGCGGCGCATTGGCGTCCGGGACGTGCGCCTCAACGGCTCGGCCGCCAGCCACGTCCTGCACC
This sequence comes from Nycticebus coucang, assembly GCF_027406575.1. Taxonomy (NCBI): domain Eukaryota; kingdom Metazoa; phylum Chordata; class Mammalia; order Primates; family Lorisidae; genus Nycticebus; species Nycticebus coucang. The sequence goes on from NC_069788.1 coordinate 3,608,406, forward strand.
AGGACAGCGGCCTGGGCTACAAGGACCTGGACCTTATCTTCTGCGCCGACCTGCGCGGGGAAGAGGAATTTCAGACTGTGAAGGACGTCGTGCTGGACTGCCTGTTGGACTTCTTGCCCGAGGGGGTGAACAAAGAGAAGATCACGCCGCTCACGCTCAAGGTACGGGTTCCGGGGACCTCGAGGGTCCGGCTCGGGCTGGGCAGAGGGGGCAGCGGCGCTGCGGGGAAATGGCCGGAACCCGCGGCCCTGGCCGCTCTGGGTTCGCGTCTTGGTTTTTTAATGAGCAAAGGAAGGTGCGTGGATGGTGTCCTGAGTGTTCCAGCGGCTTGCCTCCCCTGCCCCCCCCCCCCAATTAGTTCTTACGTTTTTTAACTCTTGGCTTTCCTTGCTGGAGTCTGGTCCCGAGTAGCTTCTGATAACTTGGAAGAATGAAAAGATGTACACATTTTTTTTTTTTTTTTGAGTTGTTTTAGGTACGATCTAGTCTTTGGGAAATTAGCTGAAGCAGAGCTGAGTCAATGGGTTTTTTATTGTACTGGAAAATGTGAATAGATTCCATAGCTGTGTTCAGCTGACTCCGCGTGTGGAAGGTCGGTGGTTGGTTCTTGATGCTGGTTCGCATGTGAGCGGTAGGGGGGGTCCTGGCCCCGACTCCCACCCATTTTGGTTCTGGGCTGATTTTGCACGATTAGTTAAAATTGTCTGAGGAGCAAGCCTCCCGGAATGCCATAATGTAGATGTATCTGGTTGTAACTGCAGAGTCCCGCTGGAGGGTCAAGCAGGATGCTGATAACATTGGTTGCCTGGGGGGCGGGGGGCCAACTAACTTACCCTTGCGTGCCCTGCTGTGCTTTTGAGTATTGTGTGGCTGCTGTAAGAATATTGTGCCTATCAGACCATTTAAAAAAAATAACACTTAAAAAGTCAGACATGACAACAGAATCTCTTAGTACTGTGCTGCGTCTGCCAGAAGCCTCAAACCGTGACCTCTAGTCCCTCTCCCAGACTGTGTAACTACTCGTTAAATGTATTTTTTCCCCTGTTTTCAGAAGGCTGTTTAAGCCTGTAGGTAGTGGTTTGCTGTTGACAAAAGGGAAAGAGCAGGATGATTCTCAGCTGTGAAGAGGATGTGTTTATTTACTTACCATTGTTTTCTAGTTTTGCTCATCTTGTTCTATCTTTTAACTTGTAGGAAGCTTATGTGCAGAAAATGGTTAAAGTGTGCAATGACTCTGACCGGTGGAGTCTGATATCCCTGTCAAACAACAGTGGCAAAAATGTGGAACTGAAATTTGTGGATTCCCTCCGGAGGCAGTTTGAATTCAGTGTAGATTCTTTTCAAATCAAATTAGACTCTCTTCTTCTCTTTTATGAATGTTCAGAGAACCCAATGACTGAGACTTTTCACCCCACAATAATTGGGGAGAGCGTCTATGGTGATTTCCAGGAGGCCTTTGAGCACCTTTGTAACAAGATCATTGCCACCCGGAACCCAGAGGAAATCCGAGGGGGGGGCCTGCTAAAGTACTGCAACCTTCTCGTCAGGGGCTTCCGGCCCGCCTCGGAGGAGATCAAGACCCTGCAGAGGTACATGTGTTCCAGGTTCTTCATCGACTTCTCAGACATTGGCGAGCAGCAGAGAAAACTGGAGTCCTATTTGCAGAACCACTTTGTGGGATTGGAAGACCGCAAGTATGACTATCTCATGACCCTGCACGGGGTGGTGAATGAGAGCACTGTGTGCCTGATGGGCCACGAGAGAAGACAGACTTTAAACCTTATCACCATGCTGGCCATCCGGGTGCTAGCCGACCAAAATGTCATCCCTAACGTGGCCAACGTCACCTGTTATTACCAGCCGGCCCCTTACGTAGCAGATGCCAACTTTAGCAATTACTACATCGCACAGGTTCAGCCAGTATTCACCTGCCAGCAACAGACCTATTCTACTTGGCTACCCTGCAACTAAGAATCATTTAACAACGTCCTGCAGGGAAGCCATTTCAGATAAGATAGGAAAGAGAAAAACAAAAAAAGAAAAAAGAATGACCCAGCCCTGATTAGGGATGTGTTTTGAGCAATGATGATATGCTCCTGGTTTTAAGCTTGGCAAAGTTGTGGATCTTTGAATAGGTAGGGGAGCATGATCTTGAAAGGATCCCTTTTCCTAGCCCTCCCCTTATTCTCCTGCTCAATTGGAGTCTATCCTGGAAAAAGAGAACTGTCATTAAAAGCAACCAGTTTCTCCTAAGATAACAAGGGAAGTGAAGCTTGATGACAATATGGGTTTGCAGCATCTGCTCCCATAGCTTTGCCATAGTGGGAAAATGGAAAGTTTCTTTTAAGAAGGAATTCATAAAAGGGAAAAATATAGAGGAAAAAAAGGCATCTCACCCCTATTTGTTTGTTAGTTCAGAAGTTCAGGTAGTAACATTGCAGAAAGAAGGGGGCCTCCGACATTGGATTACTATCTGAGGCTCGGAGCAAGAGTTTTCTGAGGGATGACCCTGTTGTGCTGACAGAAACGGCTTGCTCCGAGTGAACAGTAGTGGGCTGGTGCGGTTCTCACAACAAACAGCAGAACTTTATGATAACACAATCCATTAATTCCAGCTGCGTGCATAGCTCACATTTCTAAAATGTGAAAATGCAAGCAAAAACAGCTGTAGCAAAGAAAGTACGCTCAAGGACCAAAGATTTATCAGATAAAAATACCCAAGTAGAAGAGCTATAGTAGAATATATAAAGAGTTGCTATATTTGTTACACACCAATTACACATCAAAGTGCCTGTTGCCTTCTGAAAATTTGAAGTGGCAAAATTATTTTATGGTTTAATGATTATTTTATTTTATCAGGGACTGACTCAAGAAGAAAATAAAACAACACATAAGCTTGTGAACGGTGGAGAAAATGCCCTATTTTTTCTTGGCAAATACTTGTATAAAGTCAACGTTGTTGGTGTGTTATTATCCTAAGTACGTGTGTATGTGTGTGTGTATTACGTGTGTATATACACATGATATGTATGTATACACACAGTACGTCGCCTATGATAAAGAATAATATATCAAATAGGAAATGTTTAAATACTGTGTGCTTTTATGTTTTCAGCAGGATGACATGAGACCTGGGCATATTGCAATGATGAATTAAAATCTACATCTAAAAATATTTAAGCAGCTGAAGGAGGGGAACAAGTAATATATTTGATAGGAAGGGAAGAAGTTATACAGTTTTAGTGATTTTTTTTCTTCTTCTTTTTTTTTTTTTTTTTTTGTGAGCCATAGTATTCCATAAATGGGAGAATATTTGTTTGGAAGAGCACTCTTTTTTTACACTGAACTGCCACTTGGACAGTTCGAACCCATTTCTTTTTAAGTAATCATATGCCTCCCTGGAGTTTAATGTAGTGGGGTCATGGGTCAGTGATAGGCTGCTTATACCCCTGACTGCTAAAATGAATTTCTGGTGATCTGAACACTACTTATTACTATTTAAATGAATTTCTTTTTTAGTGAATGCATTCTGTATTTCTGGACCACTAGAATTTAGTAAAATGTGAATTGACCCTTTTAAGGAGTATTTGCACAATTGCTTAAAATTTATATATGAGATATATATTATATATAACATTTTATAAATTCATGTCAATATGAAACATCACTGATCTGGTTGTCATACTGCATTTAAATATTTAGTACTGTACTTTAAATCACACTGCATTAAGTCAAATCCAACCTTATTTTCTCTACAAGACACCAGTTGTATACCTTTGTGAAATAAACTAGTTCAGTTCAGTGACAGCTAATCCTAAAACCGCCCCTTCTCCCAGCCATTACTTCCTTCAAACACTGATCTCTGAAAATGTATTTGTTAAAAACAAAACTAACAGACATCTTCCCTTGGTGTGAAGCCACCACGTCACCCCCGCCAATCCCAGCAGATGACTGCTTGCTCTGAGAATTCCTGTGAAGGCCACTTAGAAGACTTCTGTCATCAGTTCAAGAGGGATTGGGGAAGAAAATAGTATCCTTCTATCCATTGGCAGTGTGGTGGTGTTTGGTTATGTGGGGATTACTCAGATGCTCAGTGCTGCGTTAACCCAGGTTCGTCCGTCTGCACTGTCTTCTGCTCATCTTCCTCCGCAGCCTTAACGGGACCCTGCAGGGTTTGCTGGGGCAGCAGCTTTGTGAATCCCACGGTTGCAGCGACCTCCCCCTGCACTGACCCTCGGTTTTCTAGGGAACTCTTCCTACTCCCCACCTTGGCTCAGTCTCCTTTGTTCCATCCCTGGATTTGAAAAATCAATAGCAAATTTTCCAGGAACCATTATTGAGTTTGCAGATGAAGCCTGGCACTCACCTGTCAGAAGCAGGCTAAGCCCTGCTTAGCCATTTGGAAGTTTTCTGAAAGGAAACAGAAAACTAAGGGAGCACCGAGGAACACGGGAGCAGCTGCTGATCCCACCTGCGGCTCTCTGTCCTCACTCTGGATGCATGTGAGTCCTCTCCTATTTTAAAGGATCTGGAGGTCTCTGGCTCTGCCGTAGCAACAGCCTGCTGTTAATTTATGACACCTGTTTTTGTTCGGAGGAGCCTTATTTGAAAATACACTTTTCATTTATTCTCTCAAATATATTTATATTCTCTTGCTTGCTCCGGGGCTGGTGGCTTGGTGGGAAGCGCCGGCCCCGGCCCTTGGTTGGCAGGACACCGTCAGTGCTGATTTCCAGACTTGCATAATTTATTTCTATTTTGTATGTAGGATAGCCTCGTGCATATGTAGTTGAACACACAGTGAAATTTATGTCTCTTTTTGTGGATGTGTGTTCCAAAAGTCTGAGTATCTGGTGAGAGAGCAGCATGTGTATCGGTCAGAGAACAGAAGGGCCCCTGATGCCCAAGTACACCTGTGATTTATTTGCTTTTGTGTTGATCTGGCCTAGTGTGTGTTGTTACCTTAAAACAGGAAGAAATTTTGTCTCCTGGAGGCTCTTCTCACCTGTCCAGACTGGCATGTCTGAGAACACATAGCCTGTGACAGTGCCCTTTTCAAAAGTTTACTTCATGTGCAGTAAATCCAGCTGCCTCAAGGACTCGTACACCAAGATGGACTTTGCCCTCCCACAAATGGGATCAAGTGTCTGCTCACTTTGGTACCGGGTGGACTACGTTCAAGTGGCTCCAGAATTGCAAGGATGGAGGAACACCTGTCGTCCAAGCCGAGGGACGGCATGAAAGGCCGAGCGAATGTAACCGTGCTGACCACCCTTTTCTGTTTGCTCACTGTCGGTCGCTTCGCCGCGCGTGACGTTTTCAGTGCAGTGCTTGTTAAATAAATATTGTGAACTATTTTGTAAATGAAATGCATTATGTTGAAAGCTGTCAGCAGTTCAAAAATGAGCTTTTTTGTTGTTGTTGAAGTGTGTAGATGAAACCAAAAAGCCAAAAAAAGTGATTTCATATATAGCACCTATTGAGTATAACCTCTCTTTAAACTTCTTTTAGCATAGCCTTCCCAGTGCTGAGAATGAATCTCTAGGTAGTATTTTGTTATAACAATGGCTTCTTAACAAAGTGAATGGTGAAGTACAAAGTCAGAAGATATCACAGGTGACTTAGGGGACTTGCTGCAAAGCCTTGTGGGGTGGAGGCGGTTCTGGCCCCTGGCGGTCCCGCCCTCCAACCTCTTTGCAACCATCATCTGCCCTGAGGCAACTTGTTGTAGCAAGCTGCACCTTGGTCACTCTGGAAATACTCTGACTATAGACTGTGTCACAGGCAGAAAAGGAGTGGATGGAAAATGTACTCTTAAAAACTGACATGTTTGAATCAGTGCTAGAGGGAACAGATTGTGAATTTTGTTTACAGCATCCAATATTTGGATTTTTTTTTGTAAATAAAAAGAAGTTATTTTTTTCTATTGATTTGTGCTTGCTGTCTAGGCTGTCTGACCGTGTCCTCTGAATCTCGCCCTGCGTTAGGGAAGGCAAGGCCGTGTGTACAGAAGACCAGCCTTCAGCAACTTTCTGATGAGAGCATAGTGAGAGGGAAACATCCACCTGTCAGCCAGCCCGTCTCCGACTGGCTCAATTAGCTGCAGAAGAATCTAATGAACAGATGCCAAAAATTTTTGTTTGGGTGTTGACTTGGTGTTAAGTGACCCGGAAGTCAGAGCTGTTTTCTGGTGTCAGTGGGGGACCCCTGGCTCCAGACTGCAGGCTGCTAGTACCCTGAGCAGCCCTGTCCTTCCAGAGTGGGCTGAGGGCTGTGGTTCTGTCACTGCTGGTCAGATAGCTTCTGTTTGAGTCTCTGTAGTGTTACTCAGAGCGTCTAAATTGGGGTGAGGAGAGTAAGGATTGGTGGCCAGGAATGGAAGGGGAAGTGTAGAGAGAAGGAAGGATAACCAAAGGTGCAAGTGGCCTCAAGGAGTAGGGTGCCGGCCCCATGTACTGTCGGTGGCGTGCTCAAATCTGGCCCTGACCAAAAAATGCAAAAAAAAAAAACCATGCAAGATACTGTTTTCTGTGTGCACAGGAGTTACCTTTCAGGACAGCATGTAATGTAAACTTACCTATTCAGATTGTCAGGGGACATACGGTTATTAATTAAAAGTTGTTCTTGGTGGAATTTTGGAGGCCTTCTCAATACTAGCAGCATGAGAATGTGCTAAGCCCAGGCTACTAGAGGACATACTTGTGGTTTTAAAAACCATTTGAAGTTGGATGGAAAGCATGCTTGACACCACGTCCATGAAAGAGCCATTCCTGGCATGAAAAGCCAGCTGCCCTCACACAAAACATCATGGTGGCACCAGGTGGCTGTCGGGCTTGGGAAGGGTGTTTGTGTGTCATCCTGCTCTTCCTTGGTTGCGGCCTCTTCATCCTCTTATACCACTGTCCTTCAAATGTCTGTGAGCACCACGTAATTATTTTCTAAAAAGGTTGAAGAAGGATGATAGAGACACAATATTAACAACCTCCCCCCCAGCCCCCAACTTAGGTGTGTCCTGCCATTTATAATTAAGCTACCAGGTTACCCCTAGCTCTTCCTTCCCTTAGGAAATTCATTCTCTAAACATTCAATTCTTTAATAAGAAAAAAGACAATATTAATACACAAAAACCAAAAGCAAAGGAAATTAAAATCCTAGTCTTTAAAGAAGAATAAGGATTGTAAAAATCATCAAATAGTTACAAAATCATGCTGGAATTTCATTTCTAGAACTGAGTTTGAGGTTAATGACCTGAATTCAATCTATAGCCAGAGAAAAGACAGGAAGAAGAAAGGATTTTAAAATGACAGTGGCTTTCACCTGGTAGGGTCCAGGATTTGGCTTCTTTCTAGCATTCTCCAGAAAAAGAACCAGGGCTCCTTGGAGAAGTGGCTGAATCTAGTGCTGGAAAGAGAAATGCACAATAGAAACTTGAGCATCTGTAGTCTCTTAAAGAAAGGATGTACTCAGGAAAAAAAAAGATACAAACCACAGTGTTGGGTATGGGGAAGCATTTAAAAAGGTCATAGGAGCCAACTGAAAAAAACTCCAGTGGCCAAAGCTGGAACAATTTGAGCAATAAAGTAAATGAATGGCGCTAGATTACGACCCAAAGGATAAAATACCCATACCTTACAGTGATACAAACAAACGATTGCATGAATCCATGGGGACAAAGACAGGAATGTCCCATGAGGAATCCAGATCATCAGCGGAGATGCTGCCCCCTCCAAGAGCTGCCGGTCAAGCCCCTCCTGTTGAGGGTGGTCTGTGCAGAGCGGCTTCCTTCCACGAGCACTGCATGGAACGGGAGAGAAGGGGCAACGCACCACTGGAAACCTGACAGGCCACCTCAGCCAAGGGGTCGGGTAACATCCACATGACACGTGTGATCATAGGAACCCTTGCTATGGCGTGAAGGGGAGGCCACTTCACCTCCCCAAAGCCCATAATGCCCGTCTAGTCATGAGAAAAGCATCAGAAAAGCCTAAATTGAGGGGCATGTTATGAAATACAAGACCAGTATTCCTTAAATCATCAAAACAGGGAAGGTTTGAAAGTTGCCATTGCCAAGAGAAGCTTACGGAGAGAACAAATCCTGTCGTGATTTCCAGGATGGGCTCCTGCAAGAGAAAAGGGCTTCAGATCAACCTTGGGAGATGTGAATCAAGTGCTGTTGAGACAACAGTGCTTCCGTGTTGCCTGTTGGCTGTGTGTGGCACGCACACCACAGGAATGGAGGGTGCCAGCAGCAGGCCTGGCCGGCTGTGGGGCGCACGGCCCCTCTGAACCTCACGACTTTTCTCTAACTCAAATAAGTTTATTAAGAAGCAAAGATTGGGTGACCCCTGCTATTTCTAGGGAATGACTTACTTTATAAAAATAATGGTGAATTTCGTCTTTTAGTGCTTCTGTATTTAAAGTTTCAGGAGGTGATAGGAAAGAGTGAAAATCAAAGAGATGGTTTACTGGCAAGTTTTAGGGATGCTTTACCTAGAAGAATCAGGGAAAAGGAATGTGGTAGGTGAGAGCTGAGTTCTATAGGCAATATTTTTCGGTACATGAGTAGGAGGAATTAATTGTATTTTAGAGTTTTAAGGAAGGAGAATACAAAATACAACTACAAACTGTTATATAGATATTTAAAAGCATGGACTGCTAACCTGAGCAAGGGGCTCAACTTTCATATAACCCAAACATACAACCCTCCCCAAACCTGGAAAATTGGGAATTCACGACAAGGAAGTAAAGGGTACTTTTTTTTTTTTTTAAATACTGAGGGAATCTAATATGTAATGGAGTATTGCAGTGAATTATTATTTAATGTAAACAACCACTTCCAAAATATTAGCACTTAACCAAAGCTTATCTTTTTTGCACGACAGGCTTTCTTAAAGTGGAGAGACGCTTGTCCTTAAAAGTACTTTCCCAACTCAGTCACTGACGTTTGAAATGGCTAAAAATGTAGTTTGAAAAAGTAGATACCTTTAGTGATTTTTAAAAGCAGTAATTCCAGCTCTGCAGTTTTTGAAGTTAGGATGAAGCCTGTGCTTTCTTGCTTAGGGGCACGGAGCACCCTGAACTCCAGGAATTTATGAGTATGGGGCTGAGTTATTTCTAATCTCAATTGTGGAAAGTTCCCTTCACGAACCCCTTCAGCAACTATTGATTTCCCAGCACAGCATGTACTTGTTGGTAATGCCAAGATTCTGTGGCATCATCTGGCCATGTCATTAGGCTGAAACCCTAGTCTTTTATTTTTTTTCTTCCTTTTTTTCCTTTTCTCTTTTTAAACTTTTATTTTTGCAAAATTCAATGTAATAGACTTGAGCAGGTATTGTGGATAATACCCTTCTATGCATTAATCCAGAATTATGTGTGCTCCAGAGTTTCTTCCTTGGTATCTCTTCAAAGAAGGCAAAGAAGATCATAACTTCTGTGCTCTTCACATAAGCTGAACACTGTTAAAATAGCTGAGTAGCATTTGAGAGGGGAAGAGAAATTCAATCAGCTTCAGGGCCTAAAAGCTGAAATAGGGTTGCTAGATTTAGTAAATAAAAGTACAATATGCCCGGTATTTAATCTACATTTGATGTCAGATAAACAGTGATTTTAAATGTCACTATGTCTTATGCAGTATTTGGAATGTACTCATAATAACAATTACCTGTATATCTGAAATTCATATTTAACTGGCAGTCCTATATTTTGTCACTAAATCCTAAAACCTATTCAAGCTCACAAAATAAGTCTCAGAAATTTCCTGTAGTTTGAGTAAAGGACACTTTAATTAATTTTAATTTTACTTGAATAAAGAAGACTTTATGATTTGCAATTACCTAACCTGTAGGCGCCATTAAATGCTCGACATAGTACATAGCAGCAAACACTTTGCAATGTGGTTTATTCGTTGATTATTTGCGGAGTGCCTTTTATGTGTTTGGCCTGTGCTGGCCTCTAAAACGGGACCAAAAGGGGTGAAAAGCAAACCTGTACCCTTTGACCAATTTGCATTTCGCATCAAAATATCACAGTGCACACTTGATGATATACAAATTTTATTATATCGCAGAAAAGCTAGAGAGAAAAAGACATAAAAGTCTCAGTCCATTGCCCTTTAGAAAGCTAGATTCCACGTGCACGTAGGACTGGCTGGAAATTAATTTTTCAGCTACCCTGGGGTTAATTGCTGATAAGGCTTAGCTCGGCAGGGGGGAGGGGGAGAGGGGGGTTCGGGGGGGGGAGGGCAGCGTAAAGAGCCTGTGCAGTAATGGGGAATCAGGATGAGGGTAACCACCCTTGAAATTTGCTGCGTGGGAGCCTAGAGAGGTGGAGCTCCCACAGCTTGCCCCAGTAGACAGGGGCCAGCTGTTGGCTAGTAAGTCTAAGGGTAGATGTTTTACACTTTTTGCTGAGGAAAGCAAGGCCTTTCCCTGAGGCTCCAGACATTAGCCTTCTCTTTTCAAAGCTGCTGCAAAAATCTTTAGGACTTAACTAGAATGCGCCGTGAAATTTTATTGCCCTATAACCCTGTTTGTGGCAGCACATTAACTTCGCCTTGAATGTTCTTACGTAACTCCTGCTATGAAGGGTCACGCTGAAACCAGCCCCGTCTCCTCTTTGCTGCTTTTCCCAGCTCTGTGGAAGCCCTTTCTTAGATCCTTCACATGCACCGTGCACCCCAGACCTTATCCCCCACTTCCAGTCTTTGTAAAAACCAGTTGTGTTGTTAGCATATTGATTTAGTTAGGGCAGAGACCTCAATGGAAGAGGAATGGTAACTACCATTCCAATTACGTATGTGCTCCCCTGTAGGAGAGATCCGTAGCCTAGCCTTCATCAAAACGTCTCATGAATACTTAATTTTTTGTGCCCTTGACTTGATACTATGTGAAAGATACTATGTGATACTTCAGAGAGTTACACACAAAAAAAACTCCTTTTCACCTGCAGTTTTAATTGAAAAGTGACACAGGTATCTGGACAAATGCAACATAAAATGAAACTGAAATTAAGAAACTGGCCAACAGCATATGTAGGCTGCCCCATCTCCTGGGAAAGCTCTTTCTCCAGATTTTTGCCTCTCAGCTCTTTCATTCTATTATTGCTACTGCTCTGTTGTTGTTGAAAATGTTACTTTCTTAGGTGCTTTTTACAGATCCTCCTACTGAGACAGTTTCCTCCAACACTTTTATCAAATTGGCCCCCAAGTCTTTCTCCAGATGTTTAGATGTATTTTATCATCACACTTGCTACTACATGCAGTTGTATTATGAATTTTCTTTGTGGTTTATTTATTGCCACAGAATGAAATTCCATAAAGGCAACAATTTAGGCTGGGCATGCGGTGGCTCATGCCTGTCATCCCAGCCCTCTGGGAGGCTAAGGCAGGTGGATTGTCCCAGCTCCTGTCTCTAAAAATAGCCGGGCGTTGTGGCAGGCACCTGTTAGCCACAGCTACTTGGGAGGCTGAGGCAAGAGAGTCGCTTGAACCCAAGAGTTTGAGGTGGCTGTGAGCTGTGATGCGACAGCACTCTACCCAGGGCGAGGTAGGGAGACTCTGTCTCAAAAAAAGGAGCAACAACTCTGTTTTATTAGTTACTATGTTGTCAGTATTTCAAGTGCTCCCTAAGTTTGGTGAGTCAGTGAGTGAATGAATCCCACCGCCTCAAGATGAAATGAAATATTTGGGAAAATGTGGATGATGTTGAAATGGTGAAGAGTAATCAAGAACACCGCTCAGCTGACAGAATGATCCCAGACACTGCCAGCTCACTGCAAAAGGGCAGAGACACAGGTGGAGAAATCCCAGTTTTGAATAAAATCAGGAGCATCGAACGAGACAAGAGACACTTGGGCTAACAAGTGGAGTGTTACGAGAGACCTCCTCAGCGGCGTGTGACGGGGAACCTCCTCAGTGGACTGTCACGAGGGACCTCCTCAGTGGACTGTTACGAGGGACCTCCTCAGTGCAGTGTCACCAGGGACCTCCTCAGCGGAGTGTCACGAGGGGCCTCCTCAGCGGAGTGTCACGAGGGACCTCCTCAGTGGACTGTTACGAGGGACCTCCTCAGTGCAGTGTCACCAGGGACCTCCTCAGCGGAGTGTCACGAGGGGCCTCCTCAGCGCAGTGTCATGAGGAACCTCCTCAGCGGCGTGTGACGGGGAACCTCCTCAGCGCAGGGTCACGAGGGACCTCCTCAGCGGAGTGTTACGAGGGGCCTCCTCAGTGGACTGTTACGAGGGACCTCCTCAGCGCAGTGTCACGAGGTGCCTCCTCAGTGGAGTGTCATGAGGGACCTCCTCAGTGGACTGTCACGAGGGACCTCCTCAGTGCAGTGTCACGAGGGACCTCCTCAGCGGAGTGTCACGAGGTGCCTCCTCAGCGGAGTGTCACGAGGGGCCTCCTCAGCGGTTTGTCACGAGGGACCTCCTCAGTGGACTGTTACGAGGGACCTCCTCAGTGCAGTGTCACGAGGGGCCTCCTCAGCGCAGTGTTACGAGGGGCCTCCTCAGCGCAGTGTTACGAGGGACCTCCTCAGCGCAGTGTTACGAGGGGCCTCCTCAGTGGACTGTCACGAGGGACCTCCTCAGTGCAGTGTCACGAGGGACCTCCTCAGCGGAGTGTCACGAGGGACCTCCTCAGCGCAGGGTCACGAGGGACCTCCTCAGCGGAGTGTCACGAGGGACCTCCTCAGCGCAGTGTCACGAGGGACCTCCTCAGCGCAGGGTCACGAGGGACCTCCTCAGCGGAGTGTCACGAGGGACCTCCTCAGCGCAGTGTCACGAGGGACCTCCTCAGCGCAGGGTCACGAGGGACCTCCTCAGCGGAGTGTCACGAGGGACCTCCTCAGCGGAGTGTCACGAGGGACCTCCTCGGTGCAGTGTCACGAGGGACCTCCTCGGCGCAGGGTCACGAGGGGCCTCCTCAGCGGAGTGTCACGAGGGGCCTCCTCAGCGCAGTGTCACGAGGTGCCTCCTCAGCGGAGTGTCACGAGGGGCCTCCTCAGCGGAGTGTCACGAGGGACCTCCTCAGTGGACTGTCACGAGGGACCTCCTCAGCGCAGTGTCACGAGGGGCCTCCTCAGCGGAGTGTCACGAGGGGCCTCCTCAGTGGACTGTCATGAGGGACCTCCTCAGTGGACTGTCACGAGGGACCTCCTCAGTGCAGTGTCACGAGGGACCTCCTCAGCGGAGTGTCACGAGGGGCCTCCTCAGCGGTTTGTCACGAGGGACCTCCTCAGTGGACTGTCACGAGGGACCTCCTCAGTGCAGTGTCACCAGGGACCTCCTCAGCGGAGTGTCACGAGGGGCCTCCTCAGCGGAGTGTCACGAGGGACCTCCTCGGTGCAGTGTCACGAGGGACCTCCTCGGCGCAGGGTCACGAGGGGCCTCCTCGGCGGAGTGTCACGAGGTGCCTCCTCGGCGCAGTGTCACGAGGGGCCTCCTCAGCGCCGTGTCACGAGGGGCCTCCTCAGTGCAGTGTCACGAGGGGCCTCCTCAGCGCAGTGTCACGAGGGACCTCCTCGGCGCAGTGTCACGAGGTGCCTCCTCGGCGCAGTGTCACGAGGGGCCTCCTTGGCGCAGTGTCACGAGGGGCCTCCTCAGCGCAGTGTCACGAGGGGCCTCCTCTGTGCAGTGTTACGAGGAAATGAGTGGAAGAATCGCTTCTCAGCTCCTGAGCTGAGGAGTGGAGAGCCGTGGCCAGTCAGTGCTGGCAGCGGTTGTGGCAGGGACCGGAGTGGCAGGAGCCACACGGCTGGCCACGGGTCTGCTCTCTTCTTGCAAACCAAACCTGGCAGCTGGTTAAATGGAGGACCGCGGTTATTGTGGGCAGCTGCTACACTCTCTTTTTTGTTGTCTGCTACATCTCTCAGGACCAGGGAATCCTGAGAGACATGTCAGGACCACAAGCACAAAGACTAAGGCCTGTCTCTCGCATTTTTTGTCCTATGTAAGGTCTTTTTGTCATATCTCAGGACAAAGCACTCAAGTCTGTCATATTTTGTTCGGTGTTGTTCTCAAGGGCTGGTGGCAAACTTCCCTTCCTAAAAAGCGACAATCAGAGTGTTTCCACGGTGTGCTGGGCAAGCCTCGTGGGACAAACAGCCCTGCTCTGGGGCCTTTAAACCTGTCGTGACCACTTGTTGCTGACTTTTCAGGAGTGTCTCAGTTTCAGAATGCTGCCCCCGTCATCAGGCCTGTGACACCACTGCACACGTCACAGTGAGACTTCCATTTTTAGGGGCTGCTTTATCCTTATTGCATAAGTTAGATATTTGAGGCAATAAGGAGGCTGGACTTCATAGATAAAGCACACCACCAGCATCTCAAAAGAAGTCATTTAACAATTGGTCTCAAACTTTGAACTGTATTAAACCAGTGTGGATTCTCTGAATCTTACCCCACATCCCAATCAACTTAACCCACAACGCCTCTTAGGAGAAGGGAGGCTGAAAGGGAGAGGGTTCCAGAAAGATGAACAGTATGACACAGTTTATAAAAAATACTGAGGGTTCTTCGTGCAGTTCTAAAAGAGAGGAGGAAGGATCTAGATCAGCGGTTCTCAACCTTGGGTCGGGACCCACAGGAACTGTATTAAAGGGTTGTGGCATTAGGAAGGTTGAGAACCTCTGATCTAGCGTAAGGCTCAGCTCCACAGTTTTGCCGTATTCTCTGAGCCGCCAGCCTCTCCAGCTCCTCTCTGTGGCTGTGGGTCACCTGTGCTGCCGTTTCTGTGTCTGCTGAAAAGCAGGAGGGAGGCTCCGCCTGGCTGCTATCCTACAAGCCCTAAGGAAAGGGGGTTGTGCAGGGCAGCCGGCGACTCCCGATGGCCCACTCTCCATGTGATGTGTAAATAGTACTGGGATGGGTTCACAGTGATCTGGTAGAACAATTATACTTTCCACGCACCCATCTCAGTACTCCTGTGAGTTAGACGAAATAATGGATTATGGTTATTCTACTTTTAAAGTAAGAAAAATGTGTCAGGGAGCATCTGAGCTTGTATATGACATGAAGGCTTTTAAAACTCACTGGGGATGATAGGAAGAGAGTCTGTTTCTGCCTGAAATGCACAAGACAAATTACATCTTCAATAACCCACCTCCTGTCAACCACCTGTCCAACAAGGCAGGTGCACCACGACAGCTCAGCAGGGAGAAGGTTCAGCAAGTGCAGAAGAGCTTTTCTCACAGAAGAGATGGCGCAAATTGCCCATTGTGAGTGGATTACCTGGTGAAAAATAAGCATGATTTAAATTTTTAGCTGGTAGTCGAAATTCAATAAATGACTTCAGTGTTGTCAAAGTTGTTTTCTGTATATCGTGTTATAGAGAATGGGCCACTTAATCTTTAAAAAGTGATCAATTAGTCAGCCTACAGCGCTTCTTTCTGAGATGAATGCTACCAGCTGGTTGCTTTTGAATCCTTAAAAAAATCTTTTAAAGAAACTGTCTGAAAGGAAAGGTAAAGAGTGTGATGAGGCGTGCTAACCTCGCACAACATTCTGAATACGTTTCTGTAACTCTGAAAGTGTTCATTAGTCCTCTTGTGCTGGGCGCTCAGCTCTGACAGCCAGACGGCTCGCTGACATTTCCCTCCTAGTGTGCATCTTCTGCTGAATGACGTCACGAGTCTTTCTCAATGCACAATGCCAACAAGACTTTTTGTCCCTTGGTAGAGGGCTCGTGGTGAGTAAGGGGTGGCGTGCAGTGGGATCCGGTGTGTGGAGGCCTGTCCTGAGCTTGTGCCCGTGGGCATGCTTCCAAAACGGCACTTAAAGAAACCCAGGTACACTCGGCGATTTTTGTTTAGTCAGACCTCAGAGAAGCTAGAACTTCAATGATTGTTACCAAGTGCTTCTGAAGCACAGCTCTGCTTCAGGACCCCTGATTTACAGGTGCTGAGAGTGCCAGATCTGTGTCACTTGGCCCTGATCCCCTAGAGCAGTGTACCTTTTTTTATCTCACGGCACACTTGAACCTGCAGGTAAACTTCTGCAGCACACTTAAAAAGAGTAAAGGAAAGAATATACTTACTGTGCTTTGAACTCGTTTTTGACAATAATTTAATTAATGATTTAAAAAATTTTCGTGGTGCCCCTAAGATCCTCTCACAGGACACCAGTGTGCCACAGCACACCACACTGGCTGAAAATCGTGGCTCTAGAAACTGGAGACTGAAGCAATAATTATCATCCTTAGTTTTATTTTCCAGACACAAGCACAGGATGTCGAGGTAAGGAACAGCATGTTACCGTGCTGGCAACTGGGTCTCACTGCACCAGAAACAGCCTGACAGGTAGTTTGGTGGGCTCATTAAGTCAGCAGGGAGGAATTTTCTAGGTTTGCAAGGAAGCTCTGTACCTTAGAGTAGTGCAGAGGAGAGAGGAAGGAGAGAGAATTACCTGTCTTTCTTTTTTCATTGGTTAAGCGATTCAGTGCTTGAGGAACCCGCTTTTTCACATTTCAAAT
The DNA here is from genome assembly GCF_027406575.1 of Nycticebus coucang. Taxonomy (NCBI): domain Eukaryota; kingdom Metazoa; phylum Chordata; class Mammalia; order Primates; family Lorisidae; genus Nycticebus; species Nycticebus coucang. The sequence continues at coordinate 3,624,877 of NC_069788.1, forward strand.
TGCTTCTTCTGGCCCCTAAGTGCTAATGAGGGGGCACGTTTTGTGTCCTGCAGGGTGAAGCTTCAATCACTTCCAAACATGGGGTGGATCTGGAACACCCAGGGTGCCAGCTAAGAGAGAGAGGAAGAACATGGCTAAAATTTTTGTCCTATAAAACAATATGGTCACTGGAAATAAGGGAGAGATTATTAAGGGGTTATTTCACCATGTCAAGAAGATAAAGCTGGATTTAAAGAGAGCATAGAAGATTGGGGGAGGACAGAAGCCACCTGGAATATATTGGGAAAATAAAAATTAGCGTTGAATATTTTTGATTGGCACTTGACATCTCTTCCCAACTTTCTCTGTTCTCCCCTGATCCCGGAGTTGAAAGGTCAGGAACTACCTTTACTAGACTCCCTTGCAGCTAAGGTTTTGGCTGCCATTCAGATTTTGCCAATGCACATGAGATATGGCAGAGAAGCCTCCTTAGGTCACTGTAGTGCTGCTGAGCATGTTTCTATAGATGTCATGACAACATCAATAGTTTTTTAAACTTTGGATTGTAGCTGTGCTAGGTTGTGTGACTTTAAAACCAAGACCTCCGACTTTCCCTCCTTCCTCTTTGAAACATGTCATAAATACCCTCTTTGTGCATTTAAATCCTTTATGACAGAATCCACGGAGCAGTCTGTGTTTCTGTGAAGCAATCAGATAGGAGCACTCAGAGTGAGAAGGTCTTGTGCTCTGCTCCTCACCCTCGTCTGTCATCAGCCTGGGAGTGGGAAGAGTCAACCAGGGAGCCTGCATAGTTAGAGGCTAGAAGATACAGTATTTGGGGCAGGCTTACAAGGTTGAATCCCAGACCCACCACTCACTACTAATGTAACCTTGGATGAAAACCCTTTACCTCTTTATTTATTTATTTAAATTTTTATTGTTGGGGATTCATTGAGGGTACAATAAACCAGATTACACTGATTGCATTTGTTAGACAAAGTCCCTCTTGCAATCGTGTCTTGCCCCCAAAAGGTATGCACACACCAAGGCCCCACACCCTCCCTCCTTCCCTCTCTCTGCTCTTCCTTTCCCCACCCCTCCCTCCTTCTTTCTCTCTCTGCTCTCCCCTTCCCCCACTGTGACCTTAATTGTCATTAATTGTCCTTATATCAAAATTGAGTACATAGGATTCATGCTTCTCCATTCTTGTGATGCTTTACTAAGAATAATGTCTTCCACTTCCATCCAAGTTAATACAAAGGATGTAAAGTCTCCATTTTTTTTAATGGCTGAATAGTATTCCATGGTATACATATACCACAGCTTGTTAATCCATTCCTGGGTTGGTGGGCATTTACGCTATTTCCACATTTTGGCGATTGTAAATTGAGCTGCAATAAACTAGTGCAAGTGTCTTTATGATAAAAGGATTTTTTTCCTTCTGGGTAGATGCCCAGTAATGGGATTGCAGGATCAAATGGGAGGTCTAGCTTGAGTGCTGTGAGGTTTCTCCATACTTCCTTCCAAAAAGGTTGTACTAGTTTGCAGTCCCACCAGCAGTGTAAAGGTGTTCCCTTCTCTCCACATCCACGCCAGCATCTGCAGTTTTGAGATTTTGTGTTGTGGGCCATTTTCGCTGGGGTTAGATGGTATCTCAGGGTGGTTTTGATTTGCATTTCTCTAATAGATAGGGATGATGAGCATTTTTTCATATGTTTGTTAGCCATTTGTCTGTCTTCTTTAGAGAAGTTTCTATCATGTCTCTTGCCCATTGATATCTGGGTTGTTGGCTTTTTTCATGTGGTTTAATTTGAGTTCTCTATAGATCTTAGTTATCAAGCTTTTGTCTGATTCAAAATATACAAATATCCTTTCCCATTGTGTAGGTAGTCTATTTGCTTTGGTTGTTGTCTCCTTAGCTGTACAGAAGCTTTTCAGTTTAATTAAGTCCCGTTTGTTTGTTTTTGTTGTTGTTGCAATTGCCATGGCAGTCTTCTTCATGAAGTCTTTCCCCAGGCCAATATCTTCCAGTGTTTTTCCTAAGCTTTCTTTGAGGATTTTTATTGTTTCATGCCTTAAATTGAAGTCCTTTATTCATCTTGAATCAATTTTTGTGAGTGGAGAAAGGTGTGGGTCCAGTTTCAGTCTTTTACATGTGGATATCCAGTTCTCCCAGCACCATTTATTGAATAGGGAGTCTTTCCCCTAGTGGATGTTCTTGTTTGGTTTATCGAAGATTAGGTGGTTGTAAGATGTTAGTTTCATTTCCTGGTTTTCTATTCGATTCCAAGTGTCTGTGTCTCTATTTTTGTGCCAGTACCATGCTGTCTTGACCACTATGGCTTTGTAGTACATTCTAAAATTTGGCATGGTTATGCCCCCGTATTTTTATTACTAAGAACTGCCTTAGCTATACGGGTTTATTTCTGGTTCCATACAAAATGCAGAATCATTTTTTTCCAAATCTTGAAAGTATGATGTTGGTATTTTAATAGGAATGACATTGAATAGTTAGATTGCTTTGGGAAGTATAGACATTTTAACAATGTTGATTCTTCCCATCCATGAGCATGGTATGTTCTTCCATTTGTTAATATCTTCTGCTATTTCCTTTCTGAGGATTTCATAATTTTCTTTATAGAGGTCTTTCACCTCCTTTGTTAGGTATATTCCTAGATATTTCATTTTCTTTGAAACTATGGTGAAGGGAGTTATGTCTTTAATTAGCTTCTAATCTTGACTGTTATTAGCATATACAAAGGCAACTGACTTACAGACATTGATTTAATATCCTGAGACATTACTGTATTTTTCAATGACCTCCAGGAGTCTTGTCATTGAGTCTTTGGGATTCTCTAAGTATAAGATCATGTCATCAGCAAAGAGGGAGACTTTGACCTCCTCTGCTCCCATTTGGATTCCCTTTATTTCCTTGTCTTGCCTAATTGTATTGGCTAGGACTTCCAGCACTATGGTGAAAAGTAAAGGTGACAGAGGACAGGCCTTGTCTGGTTCCAGTTCTAAGAGGAAAAGCTTTTAGTTTTACTCCATTCAGTAAAATATTAGCTGTGGGTTTGTCGTAGATAGCTTCAATCAGTTTCAGAAATGTGTCACCTATGCCTATACTCTGCAGTGTTCTAACTAGAAAAGGATGCTGGATTTTATCAAATCCTTTTTCTGCGTCTATTGAGAGGATCGTATGGTCTTTATTTTTTGCCTCTGTTAATATGGTGGATAATGTTTATGGACTTGCGTATGTTAAACCAGCCTTGCATCCCTGGGATGAGACCTACTTGATCATGACGTATGACTTTTTTGATGATAAGCTGTAATTTGTTGGCTAGGAGTTTGTTGAGAATTTTTGCATCTATCGCCTGTGGCTCAATCGGTAAGGCACCGGCCCCATATACCGAGGGTGGCGGGTTCAAACCCGGCCCCGGCTGAACTGCAACCAAAAAATAGCCGGGCGCTGTGGAGGGCGCCTGTAGTCCCAGCTACTCGGGAGGCTGAGGCAAGAGAATCGCTTAAGCCCAGGAGTTAGAGGTTGCTGTGAGCTGTGATGCCACGGCACTTTACCAAGGGCCATAAAGTGAGACTCTGTCTCTACCAAAAAAAAAAAAAAAAAAAAGAAATTGGTCTGAGATTCTCCTTTTTAGTTGGGTCTTTTCCTGGTTTTGGTATCAGGGTGATGTTTGCTTCATAGAATGTGTTGGGGAAGATTCCTGCCTCCTTAATTTTTTGGAATAATTTCTGCAGTACAGAATAAGCTCTTCCTTGAAGGTCTGATAGAATTCTGGTGTGAAGCCATCTGGACCAGGGCATTTTTTTGTTGGAAGCTTTTTTATTGTTTCTTTAATCTCAGTGCTTGAAATTGGTCTGTTCAGGAGCTCTTTTTCTTCCTGGCTAAGTCTAGGTAGAGGGTGTGATTCCAAATATTGATCCATTTCCTTCACATTGTCAAATTTCTGGGTATAGAGTTTCTGATAGTATTCAGAGATGATCTCTTGTATCTCTGTGGAATCAGTTGTTATTTCCCCTTCATCATTTCTGATTGAGGTTACTAGAGATTTTACTTTTCTATTTCTCGTTATTCTGGCCAAAGGTTTATCTATTTTATTAATTTTTTCAAAAAACCAACTCCTTGTTTCATTAATTTTCTGAATGATTCTTTTGTTTTCAATTTCATTGATATCTGATTTGATTTTGGATATTTCTTTTCTTCTGCTGGGTTTAGGCTTAGATTGTTCTTCTTTTTTCAGTTCCATAAGATGGCTAGTGAGTTTGTTGATGTGCTCTCTTTCTGTTTTTTGAGTATCTAAAGTGATAAATTTTCCTCTCAAAACTGCTTTTGCAGTATCCCACAGGTTTTGGTAGCTTGTGTCTTCATTGTTGTTATGCTCAAGGAAGTTAATGATTTCCTGTTTTATTTCTTCCTGCACCCATCTGTCATTCAACAGAAGGTTGTTTAATTTCTATGCCTTTGTGTGGGGTCGAACGTTTTTGTTAGAGTTGAGTTCCACCTTTGTGCTTTATGGTCTGAGAAGATACAAGGTAAAATTTCAATTCTTTTGATTCTGTTGATATTTGTTTTGTGGCCTAGGATATGATGAATTTTGGGAAATGTTCAATTCGGAGATGAGAAGAATGTATACTCTTTATCTTTGGGATTGAGTGTTCTATTTGCGTCTATCAAGCACAGTTGTTCTAGGGTCTCATTTAAATCTCTTATATTTTTGTTTAATTTCTGTTTAGAGGATCTGTCCAGCTCTGTAAGAGAAGTGTTAAAGTCCCCTGTTATGATGGTATTATCAGATATCATATTGCTCAGACTGAGTAAGGTCTATTTCAAGAATCTGGGAGCATTTAAATTTGGTGCATAAATATTTAGAATTGAAAAGTCTTCTTATTGTATTTTTCCCTTGACCAATATAAAGTGACCATCTTTGTCTTTTTTGACTTTAGTTGCTTTAAATCCACATGTATCTGACAGTAAGATTGTAACTCCTCTTTTCTTCTGAATTCCGTTTGCCTGAATATTTGTCTTCCAACCCTTGACTTGAAGTTTTAATTTGTCTTTTGAAGCCAGGGGTGTTTCTTGCAGACAGCAAATGGATGGCTTGTGTTTTTTAATTCAGTCAGCCAATTTATGCCTCTTCAGTGGGGAATTCAAGTCATTAACATTTATTGAGATAATTTATAATTGTGGTAGTGTTCTATTCATCTTATTTTGTGAGAGTCCACTGCTTAGTTTTATCTTTTGCATCAGTGTGGAAGTTAGGTTCTGTCCTTTAATTTCTGTATTCTTACTTTGCTGCTGATCCATTGTGATGGTCAGTGTGTAGAACAGGCTGAAGTATTTCCTGTAGAGCTGGTCTTGTGGCAAATTTCCTCAATGTTTATATATCTGTAAGTGATTTGATTTTTCTGTCAATTTTAAAGCTTAGCTTAGCAGGATATAGAATTCTGGGCTGAAAATTATTCTGTTTAAGTAAATTAAAGGTAGATGACCATTGTCTTCTTGCGTGGAAAGTTTCATTAGAGAAGTCTGCAGTCACTCTGATGGATTTGCCCATGTAGGTCAACTGGCGCTTACTCCTGGCAGCTTGCAGAATCTTTTCTTTTGTCTTGACTTTGGACAGGTTCATCACAATGCATCTTGGAGAAGCTCAGTTAGAGTTGACGCGACCTGGCGTCTGATATCCGTCTGAAAGGAGTGTGTCATATCTTTGGTGGTATTTGGGAAATTTTCATTTATAATATTCTCTACTATGGCTTCCATTCCTCTGGGGCATTCTTCTTCCCCTTCTGGGATTCCTATAACTTGTATGTTGGAAGGCTTCACAAAGTCCCATAATTCTGTCAATGAACGTTCTGCTTTCTCTCTCTTCTTTTCTGCCTCTTTAACTATCTGAGTTATCTCAAGAACTTTGTCCTCTACCTCCAAAATTCTTTCTTCTGCATGGTCTCACCTGTTGCTGATACTTTCTATTGCATCTTTAAGTTCCCTAATTGACTGCTTCAGTTATTTCAGCTATATCTTTCTATATTTTTCATATTGTTCATCTCTTATTTGATTCTGTTTTTGGATTTCCTTTTGGTTATTTTTCACTTCATCAGCAGTTTCCTTCATTGTTTCCATCATTTTCTTCATTGTTTTCATCATGTGTATTCTAAATTCCCTTTCTGTCATTCCTAACATTTCTTTATAGGTGGAATCCTCTGCAGTAGCTACCTCATGGTCCTTTGGAGGAGTTGTTCTGGACTGGTTCTTCATGTTGCCAGGAGTTTTCTGCTGATTCTTCCTCATGAATGATTTCTTCTATCAGTTTCCTTACCCTAATTTTCCTTTTACTTCCTCTTGCTCTTTAAGTTGCCGTGCCTGTGGAAGCTGCCGGCAGGATTAGACTGAATGAACACATGCAACCACTTGCCCTTTTTCCTTTGCTTTTGTCCTCCTCTGAGGGTCCAGAAGTCTCTTGCTGACTCCCTGTGTCCTCAAAGGGATGATTATAGGCAGATTCCCACCAGCCAAAGATGCCTGGAGTCTTATCTCCCCAGATGCCTGGAGTCTTATCTCCCGTGCCCAGTTGCAAGGAAGCTGTTACTCGGTCGCCATCTTGCTTGGATCTCTCCCCTTTACCTGTTTAGATTGTGCTTCTTCTGTCTAGAAAATGAACTAATACCTGCTCCAAACAACTGAGATCATGGCTATTCAGATTTAATGAGATAATGGATATAGAAGTTCTTTTAACCGCTGTAATCTTCCCTAAATCTGAAAACTTTGAAGAATTGGCACTTCAAGTAATGCATGCTGTGTTGTCTCCTGGCCTAGAAGGAGTCTGCCCAAACAGTTCCAGAGATCGGAGCAAGGCGCTCATGTTGCACCCTCCCCCGACACTCCATCGGTGCCTGGCACACGTTCATGGGGGGAACGAATAAGCGACTGATACGTGGCAGCTTATATCCAGACCACGACTTGCTCAGTTTCCCTTCTGACTGGCCAACACAGCTCCCTACAGCATGAGTTGTAAGCAGTTAAGTAGCTCGGTGATCCATCCCTGCCCCGTTTTGTGGGTGATCTAACACGGTATTTGTAAGTTTTCAGTGCATTGTTTTCAATAAATGTTTGAAGCACTTCTCAAAAGGATGAGCTGAGAGTCAAAATTCTTATTTTTTTTCTCATCCAGTCTAGGAAGTTATACAGGGTCATTTTTTGCCATATTCTATTCTTTAGAAGTAAGTCACTTTTTTTTTTTTTTTTTTGAGACAGAGTCTCACTTTGTTACCCTCAGTAGAGTGCTGTGGTGTCATAGCTCACAGCAACGTCAAACTCTTGGGCTCAAGCCATCCTCTTGCCTCAGTCTCCCAAGTAGTTGGGATGACAGGCGCCTGCCACAATGTCCAGCTATTTTTAGAGATGGGGTCTTGCTCTTGCTGAGGCTGATCTCCAGCTTGTGAGCTCAGGCAGTCCACCTGCCTTGGCCTGCCAGAGTGCTAGGATTACAGGTGTGAGCCACCACGCCTGGCTTCTGTGATTAAGAGGTTTTGATGGAAGGAGTGTCAAAGAATTTATAAACATGTGTTAACACCTCCATAATTTGCTTAAAGTGTCCCTGGCTGTGGAGAGTGAATGGCCAGTGATGCTGGTGGGGGCTGCTCGGCTGGATCTGGGCGTGAATCCAAGTGACTCTGAGCAGCTGAGCTGGTGGGGCGGCTTCCACACTGAGTAGATTAAACCTACTTGTCCCACTTCCATTCCAGCCTCCCACCTCACGAGAAGAGGAAAAAAACCCTAAACGCTTAAAGAGACTAGGTTGGAGCATGCTAAGATGGGAGGGAAGCTTGGTTCCTTTTCCTGTTCAGGGCTGAGAGTAAAGGGGGTTAAGGATATTCCCACCAAAATATCACAAATGTCAAAATCTCATAATAGGTGTGTGTGCAGTTACAACTATGTGCTCATCCCATCTAAAAGTCCTATCGATAATACTAATAAAAAATTTACTTTTGCTATAAATACTTTCCTACTCATGAGTTAACTGGTATTACTAAGAGTGTAACCAATAAATGTTCAAAATCAATTTCTTCTTTGTATTTCCCCAAATAGTTAAGACATTTGTAAAGTAAATTTACAACATATATTTAAAATAAAATCCTCTTTTATAAATAGCGAAATAGTAGTAAAAGAATTGACTCTTGGTGACCTATTTCATTGAGGGGGGTAAAGCTAACTTTTGACGTATGTAGGTTTGATTTACATCATGACTGTTAAGGGTATACCTATTCTTGAAATCATTCTACAAGACTAATAACAACCTCATGTGACATTTGATCAAGTAAAGTTATTAAAAATCAGAAGCCAGAGAAGAATGAAGAATACTTGGAAATGGCTCAGAGGAGACTCAAAGATGATTAAAGGTTTGATAAATAAGACCCGAGGAAAGTGTAATTAGTTGATATTATTCAACTCTGATGTGCAGAGTTTGAGCAGATGACTCAACGTGTGACCTGTTGACCACAGTCTCCTCTGCCCTGTGGAGATGGTAGCGCTGTGCCAGGAGGTGTCTCTTGGCCCTGAAGTAATGAGCATTTCTAGATAGGTTTTGATACCAGCCCTTTCCCCTGCCACCAAGTTTAAATTTTACTAAATGTAAGATTAGTGTATTCTAATATTTGGAACGTGGTTAATTCTAAGACCTTTATTTCAGATCCCATCAGGAGATCTGAGTCTATACATTCTAAACTCTTTAGCAGGGATGTGCCTGGCTGCTCAAAATTAGATTAATTTTACTTAGTTTTGAGAAAAAGCCAACAGTGTATAAAATTAACATTTTTAACAGCAATTATAGTAGACTTTCAGGGCTGATGTTAAAGCATTTTCTGTAGTAGTTGCTAATTGATTTTTCTCTTCCCGGAATGACTTAATTATAAGGCTACCTGAAGACTCTGAAGATGAAGGCGATCTGCTTGGACCCAAGGATTCTACGAATTTGTTTTCTTTTTGTGATATTTAAAAAATTTATTAAGGCCCTTTCAATGTTCTAATACATAAAACCTCTCTAATCTGCAAGGTGATAATTGCCTACAAATATTCTATAAGTCATGCATGCATAGTTTAAGTCCTAAAAAATAAATAGCACTGTTATATCTGCAGAGAATTTGTTTACTCTTATGATTGCCAATTACTACATTGGTAAACCTTACTGGGGGATGTTGGCTATGATCAATTGACTTACTTTCTATTTTGATAAAGATGCTATTGCGGCTGTGTTCCATCTGTGTAGTGCAGTATACGTTCTTGCCCCAGAAAAATTTTCTTGACCTTCACTCCAGAATTTTCTGTGCTCAATGTGGTACACATAGAAAAGACTTTTGTCTTTCTTCTTATAAATCAATCTACTTTTGTGAGTTTCTAGTTATGATCATATTGAAATTGATTCAGCAATGGAAGAAATTTTTATTTTTATTTTTATTTTTTGCAGTTTTGGCTGGGGCTGGGTTTGAACCCACCACCTCCAGCATATGGGGCCAGTGCCCTACTCCTTTGAGCCAGAGGCTCTGCCCAAGAAATTTTTAGTTGGATTTCTCAAGAGTATTCTGTGTAGATGTGAAAGAAAGACATTCCCTTGAGTTATTATATAGGTCCATTCAGGCCACCTTTACAAAAATGCTGTGAACTGAGTGGCTTGTATTACAAACGACAACATTTCTCACTGTGCTGGATGGCTGGGAAGCCCAAGGTCAAGGCACCAGCAGACTGCAGGTCTGACAGGGCCTGCTCCGCCTAGAAGCTCCTTCCACACCCTCACATACGGGGCTCCTCATAGAAGGGCCTCAGTCCCTCCCTGGGGGCTCTGCCCCTGCAACCTAATCATTTCCAAAGGCTGCACATTATTTCGAAAATTAGGATTTCAGCCTCTGACTTTTGGGGAACACAAATAATCAGACCATAGCAGATACTTGAGAGTATCTTGTAGACCCAGCTTTTCTAATTCTTAGAGTCATCAAATCTGATAATTTCATATTTCGCATGCCAATGAATTCTCTATAAGGAGAGGTAAAGGCTATACTCAGCAAACATGCTTCATTAGGGGTATATTTAAGAGGAGATATGCCAGTATCTAAACCGAACAAATGATCAGTTTATAAGATACTGGAAAAAATATGAAGATTGCATGAACTATGACCACCTATCATATTCCTAGAATGTTTAACGAAGACATATTTTCCTCTGATAGTACTATTGTAATTTTACTTTTTTGTAAGTCACTGTTATAAATCAAGTTTCTTTTTGTTTTGATTGGTAACTTTGTAAATTATTTGGATTGACTTCATTAATGAGGACTAGCTCCCTCTTTCCCAGTAAGATTCTGTGCTTTGCCCCCAGACAATCATCTTGTGCAGGGGGTAACTAAGTTTGATGAAAATCTAAATGAGGATGCCAAGTGAAACCATTGGTAGGCCAGTCAAAATAATGGGAGACGTATCCACACAAGTCTTTGTGGGAACTTTCCCTCCTCCGCTCCTCAGCTGTGTGAAGTACAAGCTATAAGGACACTTAATATCGGAAAGGGAAAATCACAGCCTCTGGCATTACCATACGTCGTATTTACGATTCTCCGAAACTGATTACTTCATTTCAGATTCCGCTTTCTTTGGAACCACAGAGGAACTTAGTGAAATTCTCTGCCTAACCATTTGACGATAGATTTTTAATGCAGGAGTAGGCTTCTAATTTTTCCCTCCCAGACATTCAGATTGGCAGAAGTGTAGCTTGCTTGTGAAACCAATCTCAGCTTCAAGTAGGGTATTGTTGAAAATTGTTAGAATTTCATGGAATAACTGTTGTTCTTTCCTTGGATACTTATTTTTTAAAATAATTGTCCTTTCTCTTTCCTGTTACTTTTTGTTTGTTTGCCCTGAGGGGACTTTTTGTATTGCTTTGTTTTCTTTTTTTAATTGACATAACTTTCTGAGTTATTAGATTTGTTCAAAGCAGACCCAAACCTTAAAGACTGTAAATCCTCTTCCAATTGAAACAAAACAAAATTACACACACACACACACACGCACACATATGCACACCCACATAGAATCAAAATATTTGGAAAGAAAGTAAATTACTCTGTAATACTAATATTCTTGGACTTCAGAACTATTTTCATAAAAAAAGAATGGGGAACGTAGTCCAGATGAACTGGTGGTACTGGAACACTTACGTTACGCCTTAAGAATTTATCAGAAAGCTCTGTGAATGTCAGATGGTATCTTTAAATGTGGTGTTAGAGAGCTATCACTGAGTGACATTCTTTAGTTCATCCTTTCACAAGATGATGCAAACGCTTGGGAGACAGAAGATCATTTTTAACATTCTTTCCAACTTAACCTTTTTTTTTTCCTTTTACCCTCTTTGAGCACCAAATTTATGATCTGTAAAACAGAGATACTTAAATATGATTGATAGGGTAGTTAAGAGAAGTAAAAGAGAATTAGGTTTTTAGTAATTAAGTTTATATAAACGTCAGTAGGCTTATGTTTCTGATTGGTACCTGCATTATATTAATGAGGTTTAAACAATGCTACTTCCGGGATACAGCGGAGTGGATGGAGATGGGGTTCCTGGGATACAGTGGTGTGGACGGAGATGGGGTTCCCAGGATACAGTGGTGTGGACGGAGACGGAGGTCATGGGATACAGCGGTGTGGACGGAGCCGGGGCTCAGGGGATACAGCGGTGTGGACGGAGCCGGGGCTCAGGGGATACAGCGGTGTGGATGGAGATGGGGCTCACGGGATACAGCGGTGTGGACGGAGATGGGGTTCCTGGGATACAGCGGTGTGGACGGAGCCGGGGCTCACGGGATACAGCGGTGTGGATGGAGCCGGGGCTCACGGGATACAGCGGTGTGGATGGAGACAGGGCTCACAGAATACAGCGGTGTGAACGGAGACGGGGCTCACGGGATACAGCGGTGTGGACGGGGACGGGGCTCACGGGATACAGCGGTGTGGATGGAGCCGGGGCTCACGGGATACAGCGGTGTGGACGGAGACGGGGTTCCCGGGATACAGCGGTGCGGACGGAGACGGGGTTCCCGGGATACAGCGGTGTGGATGGATCTGGGGCTCACGGGATACAGCGGTGTGGACGGAGACGGGGTTCCCGGGATACAGCGGTGCGGACGGAGACGGGGTTCCCGGGATACAGCGGTGTGGACGGAGCCGGGGCTCACGGGATACAGCGGTGTGGACGGAGACGGGGTTCCCGGGATACAGCGGTGCGGACGGAGACGGGGTTCCCGGGATACAGCGGTGTGGATGGAGACGGGGCTCATGGGATACAGCGGTGTGGATGGAGCCGGGGCTCACGGGATACAGCGGTGTGGATGGAGACGGGGCTCACGGGATACAGCGGTGTGGACGGAGCCGGGGCTCACGGGATACAGCGGTGTGGACGGAGCCGGGGCTCACGGGATACAGCGGTGTGGATGGAGATGGGGTTCCCGGGATACAGCGGTGTGGTCAGAGCCGGGGCTCACGGGATACAGTGGTGTGGATGGAGACGGGGCTCATGGGATACAGTGGTGTGGATGGATCTGGGGCTCACGGGATACAGCGGTGTGGACGGAGACGGGGCTCACTGGATACAGCGGTGTGGACGGAGACGGAGTTCCCGGGATACAGCGGTGTGGACGGAGCCGGGGCTCACGGGATACAGCGGTGTGGACGGAGACGGGGCTCACGGGATACAGCGGTGTGGACGGGGACGGGGCTCACGGGATACAGCGGTGTGGATGGAGCCGGGGCTCACGGGATACAGCGGTGTGGACGGAGACGGGGTTCCCGGGATACAGCGGTGCGGACGGAGACGGGGTTCCCGGGATACAGCGGTGTGGATGGATCTGGGGCTCACGGGATACAGCGGTGTGGACGGAGACGGGGTTCCCGGGATACAGCGGTGCGGACGGAGACGGGGTTCCCGGGATACAGCGGTGTGGACGGAGCCGGGGCTCACGGGATACAGCGGTGTGGACGGAGACGGGGTTCCCGGGATACAGCGGTGCGGACGGAGACGGGGTTCCCGGGATACAGCGGTGTGGATGGAGACGGGGCTCATGGGATACAGCGGTGTGGATGGAGCCGGGGCTCACGGGATACAGCGGTGTGGATGGAGACGGGGCTCACGGGATACAGCGGTGTGGACGGAGCCGGGGCTCACGGGATACAGCGGTGTGGACGGAGCCGGGGCTCACGGGATACAGCGGTGTGGATGGAGATGGGGTTCCCGGGATACAGCGGTGTGGTCAGAGCCGGGGCTCACGGGATACAGTGGTGTGGATGGAGACGGGGCTCATGGGATACAGTGGTGTGGATGGATCTGGGGCTCACGGGATACAGCGGTGTGGACGGAGACGGGGCTCACGGGATACAGCGGTGTGGACGGAGACGGAGTTCCCGGGATACAGCGGTGTGGACGGAGCCGGGGCTCACGGGATACAGCGGTGTGGACGGAGACGGGGCTCACGGGATACAGCGGTGTGGATGGAGACGGGGTTCCCGGGATACAGCGGTGTGGATGGAGCCGCGGCTCACGGGATACAGCGGTGTGGATGGAGCCGGGGTTCCCGGGATACAGCGGTGTGGTCAGAGCCGGGGCTCACGGGATACAGTGGTGTGGATGGAGCCGGGGTTCCCGGGATACAGCGGTGTGGTCAGAGCCGGGGCTCACGGGATACAGTGGTGTGGATGGAGACGGGGCTCAGGGGATACAGTGGTGTGGATGGATCTGGGGCTCACGGGATACAGCGGTGTGGATGGAGCTGGGGCTCACGGGATACAGCGGTGTGGACGGAGACGGGGCTCACGGGATACATTGGTGTGGATGGAGATGGGGTTCCCGGGATACAGCGGTGTGGACGGAGACGGGGCTCACGGGATACATTGGTGTGGATGGAGATGGGGTTCCCGGGATACAGCAGTGTGGATGGAGCCGGGGCTCACGGGATACAGTGGTGTGGATGGAGACGGGGCTCACGGGATACAGCGGTGTGGATGGAGACGGGGCTCACGGGATACAGCGGTGTGGATGGAGCTGGGGCTCACGGGATACAGCGGTGTGGACGGAGACGGGGCTCACGGGATACATTGGTGTGGATGGAGATGGGGTTCCCGGGATACAGCGGTGTGGACGGAGACGGGGCTCACGGGATACATTGGTGTGGATGGAGATGGGGTTCCCGGGATACAGCAGTGTGGATGGAGCCGGGGCTCATGGGATACAGCGGTGTGGATGGAGCCGGGGTTCCCGGGATACAGCGGTGTGGACGGAGCAGGGGCTCACGGGATACAGCGGTGTGGATGGAGCCGGGGTTCCCGGGATACAGCAGTGTGGACGGAGCCGGGACTCATGGGATACAGCGGTGTGGATGGAGCCGGGGTTCCCGGGATACAGTGGTGTGGATGGAGCCGGGGCTCAGGGGATACAGCGGTGTGGATGGAGCCGGGGCTCACGGGATACAGTGGTGTGGATGGAGCCGGGGCTCAGGGGATACAGCGGTGTGGACGGAGCAGGGGCTCACGGGATACAGCGGTGTGGATGGAGCCGGGGCTCACGGGATACAGTGGTGTGGATGGAGCCGGGGCTCAGGGGATACAGCGGTGTGGATGGAGCCGGGGCTCACGGGATACAGTGGTGTGGATGGAGACGGGGCTCACGGGATACAGCGGTGTGGATGGAGACGGGGCTCACGGGATACAGCGGTGTGGATGGAGACGGGGCTCACGGGATACAGCGGTGTGGATGGAGACGGGGCTCAGGGGATACAGCGGTGTGGATGGATCTGGGGCTCATGTGATACAGCGGTGTGGATGGAGACGGGGCTCAGGGGATACAGCGGTGTGGATGGAGCCGGGGCTCACGGGATACAGCGGTGTGGACGGAGACGGGGCTCACGGGATACAGCGGTGTGGACGGATACGGGGCTCACGGGATACAGCGGTGTGGACGGAGCCGGGGCTCACGGGATACAGTGGTGTGGATGGAGATGGGGCTCACGGGATACAGCGGTTTGGATGGAGACGGGGCTCATGGGATACAGCGGTGTGGATGGAGCCGGGGCTCACGGGATACAGCGGTGTGGACGGAGAAGGGGCTCACGGGATACAGCGGTGTGGACGGAGACGGGGCTCACGGGATACAGCGGTGTGGATGGAGCCGGGGCTCACGGGATACAGCGGTGTGGACGGAGACGGGGCTCACGGGATACAGCGGTGTGGACGGAGACGGGGCTCACGGGATACAGCGGTGTGGACGGATACGGGGCTCACGGGATACAGCGGTGTGGACGGAGCCGGGGCTCACGGGATACAGTGGTGTGGATGGAGATGGGGCTCACGGGATACAGCGGTTTGGATGGAGACGGGGCTCACGGGATACAGTGGTGTGGATGGAGACAGGGCTCACGGGATACAGTGGTGTGGATGGACACGGGGTTCCCGGGATACAGCAGTGTGGACGGAGCCGGGGCTCACCGGATACAGCGGTTTGGATGGAGACGGGGCTCATGGGATATAGTGGTGTGGATGGAGATGGGGCTCACAGGATACAGCTGTGTAGATGGAGATGGGACTCACGGGATACAGTGGTGTGGACGGAGACGGGGCTCACAGGATACAGCTGTGTAGATGGAGATGGGGCTCATGGGATGTAGCGGTGTGGACGGAGACAGGGCTCATGGGATGTAGCGGTATGGATGGAGATGGGGCTTATGGAATTGATATTCTCATGAGATGAGGCAAACACCTAACAAACAAAAAAATGTAATATAGCTATTAGAAAGTGATAAGCAATATGCAAAAAAAAAAAAAGAAAGGGGCTGGAGAATGCAGGTGGTGTATTTTTTTTTCCTGTTAATTGGGGAAATCAGGGAAAATCCTTCCTGAGAAGGTAGCTTTTGAGGAAAGACTTAAATGGGATACATGTATGAGCCAGGTAGAAGTGAGAGGGGAGAACTTCTAGGTAGTGAGAGCAGTGAGCATAGCATCCTGCGGTTGCAGTTCATCCTGGCAAGGAGGCCGGAAGGGGAGTGTGGGCTGGAGAGGGTCAGTGTGGGCTGGAGGGGTCAGTTTGAGCTGGAGGGGTCCGTGTGGGCTGGAGGAGGTCAGTGTGGGCTGGAGGGGTCAGTGTGGGCTGGAGGAAGTCAGTGTGGGCTGGAGGGGTCAGTGTGGGCTGGAGGGGTCAGTGTGAGCTGGAGGGAGTCAGTGAGGGCTGGAGGGGGGGTCAGTGTGAGCTGGAGGGAGTCAGTGAGGGCTGGAGTGGGGGTCAGTGTGGGCTGGAGGGGGTCGGTGTGAACTAGAGGGGGTCACTGTGGGCCAGAGTGGGGTCAATATGGGCTGGAGGTGGGGTCAGTGTGGGCTGGAGGGGGGTCATTGTGGGATGGAGGGGTCAGTGTGGGCTGGAGTGTGGTCAATATGGGCTGGAGATGGGGTCAGTATGGGCTGGAGGGGTCAGTGTGGGCTGGAGGGGGTCAGGGTGAGAAAGTGCCACAAGGCCAAGGTGGAGAGCACAGTGGCATAGGGCTCTGTAGGCCATTTAAGGACTTTGCTTTTTACTCTGAGTGAGAAATTAGACACTTGAAGGTCTGAGAGTTTCAGATTTTAACAAGGCCCTTTGGCTGAGAATGTGCAATCCTGGGGTCGCGGTCACCCTTCAGAGTCTCTTCTAGCTGTGGGCCCAAGATCTGTGTCTGCCAGTTCCCCCACATTATTCTAGGCAGAATAAAATCCTGGTTAAGCTTTCCTTGGTTTATTACTGAGGCCAGCTGTTTGACAGATTTTGAGAAATAATTCTCAATGGATGTGGAGTCAGTAGGACCACTTGAACCTTCACTTGCCTGTGGCTTTCTACAAATGATTTTAAAGAAGGTCACAGTATTTCAGAAGTACTAAAATCCTGTTGATGAGATATGTGGCATCTATATATCTGTGGCATCTATAACGACCTTGAGCTTTTTGACCTCCACACAAGTGGTCAGCTCAGGGCAGACCCCTTGTCTGGTGAAGGTACGGGAAGGCTGTCCTCACTGTGCCGCACCAGCCCATGAACGACAATCCCCTAAATGTTTATACCAGCAAGTGAAATTATTTGTCTCAGTGTGACTTCCAGAATGAGGAACACGCTACTTAGTAAATCCCATAAGACTTTAAGTTCTTCAAAATGTTAAAAGAAGAAATTGTCTTGAATCGCTAATATTAATTGCAATGCAAGTTTCATATATTTGTTTTTGCATGGTAACTATAAATCCCAAATGCACTGTTATTTGGACAATGGATACTTTATGACCTGCAGTACATCAAACTCTTAGGAGTCTAGATTCCGGTTTTGAAGCAGGACAGCTATTGTTCTGTGCATTCAAATGATGGCTGGTGTTACCGTTCCTTTCTTTTTTTAAGAATAAGATAATTTTGTTTGTTTTTTTCCTAACACTGAAATTAAGTCAAACCATCTTTATTTGGATGTGAAATTGCTCTGTATTAAGTATACAAAATTGGGTAAAGAAATAGAAACTACATCTTAAATTCACCTACATTGAAAGAGAGAGACCAGTGTTCTCTGCAGTGAATTTTATACTTAAAAGGAAACATTAACTAAAAGAACCAACATGGTAAAAAGAGATGCAGGTGGCAGTTACCAAAGGCCATCTGGCTCCTCTGTAAAAGGTCTTGACATTCCCAGGAATTAAGTTTAATAAGGAAAAGGTAAGAGCATTATATTTAAAGTCATAACTTGAACTTGGCAGGCTGTTTACAATTCATCTCATACACATCCATAAAACAATTTCCTTGCATCACAGTGGATTGGGAAGGACAGACAGGTTGGTATGAAGAGTTACATTATGAACATTATGAACTAAGCTAATTATGACCTCGTAAAGGACCTGTTAAAAGTGACACGGTTTAATAAAATGCAGAGGAAGACCAGGGCCTTCTAGCCAAAAACAATGACCGTTTCTATGCTGGTGGCTTGAGGAGACCAGAATACCTCCAAGGGGCTCTTATTAGAAAACTTATTCACCAAATGACTCCCAGCTTTGCTTTTGAATCATTCACACTGGGATGTTACTTACCACATAGATGATTAACAGAAGTCAAGATAAGAACCAGACTGTTCAGGAAAATCACGAGTTATAGTGATGATTGAATGATTGGCTTTCCTGATTTTTTTACTTTATGAATTTATAATTTCCTTCCCCTCAGCCAATTAGTGAGTGGAATTAGAGGAGTTTAGTCAAGCATTCTGTTCTGATGAAAATCATCTGCAATGGACGTGAACGGCCTGAGAGGTCTGAGCCTGACGGGTGGATGCCAGGCACACAGCCGTCCTCACCAGCAAACAAACCAGCAAATATCCCGCACGCTTTAACTTGGGGGTCCTTAGGCAAATTGTCTCGTCTCTTTTTAATAACAATAGCAAGAACTTATAGTGCAATTATGCCAGGCATTGTGTGAATTTAGTTAATCCTCATACCAGCCTATATCTTAAAAAATCTCCCAAACCACGATCATTAAATACCAGTCTACCAAATGGTCACAATTATTTTCATTTTACACATGAGGAAACTAAAATAGAGTTTAAATAACACAAGAGCATGTAGATTCTTTTCTTTAAATGTTTTTATAGAGAAAATTAGTGATGTGAGTGACTGATATTGAAATCCAAACATAGCTATTTAAAGTTTCTTAGACAAATAAAAAAGAGATGCTTAAAAACAAATCCAAAGAACTAATAGTTGTAAGAAAATGTTAATGATGATAAAAACACTAATGTTCATAAGTAAAACATTCATTACTGCTAAGCAGGATAATAATTTTTTTATTATGGGTACATAATAGTTGTATATCCTTATGGGGTACATACGTTTTGAAACAGGCATATAATGTAAATTAATCAGATGAGGGTAATTGGGGTATTTATCACCTCAGGCATTTGGTATTTCTTTGTGGTAGGAACACATCAAGTCTACTCTTCTAGTTATCGTAAAGTCTAATTTATTGTTGATTATAGTCACTTTGTTTTGCTATCAGATATTGTCCATTCTGGCTCCCTAACTATATTTCTGCAACCCCACTTTGTCCCCCTCTGTGTCACCCTCTCCAGCCTTGGGTAAGCTCATCCTTCTCTCTGTGGGGCCAGTTGAACCAACTGCTTTTTATATTTAGCTCTAATGTATGAGAATGCACGAGATTTGTCTTTTTGTGCTGGGCTGATTTCACTGAACATAAAGTCCCCCAGTCCCATCCATGTTGTTGCAAAGGGCAGGATTTCCTTCTTTTTTATGACTGCATAATATTCCCTGCGGACAATTTCTTTCATTTATCCATTGAAAGACACTAAGGTTGAACCCATATTCTGGCTGTTGTGAATAGTGCTGCACTAAACATGGGCATGCAGATACCTTTTTGATAAACTGAATTCTCACCCTTTGGGTATATACCCAGCAGGGAGCTTGCTGGGTCACATGGTAATTCTATTTTTAGTTTTCCTGAGGCTCTTGATACTTTTCTCCATAGTGACTCACATTCCTACCCACAGGGTAGGAGGGTTCCTCTTTCTCCTCATCCTCACCAGCGTTCACTATGCCTGTCTTTTTAGTAGAAGCTATTTTAACGTGGGTAAGATGACAACTCCTTATCATTTTGATTTGCATTTCTCAGAGGACAAGTGATATCAAATACCTTTTCATGTACCTGTTGGCCACCTGTAGGTCTTCTGAGAGGTGTCTCTTCAGATCCTCTGCCCATTTTTAAATTAGATTATTTGATTTTTTTCCTATCCATTTGTTGGAGCTCTTTGTATATTCTACTCACTGATCCGTCGTTAGGCGGTTCACACGTCTTTTCTTCCATTCTGTGGGTTGTCTTTTCACTTTGTTGGTTGTTTCCGTTGCTTTGCAGAAGGTTTAAGCTTCGCGCGATCCCATCTGTCCAACTTCCCTTTGGTTCCTATGCTTTGTCATGTTGCTCAAGAAGTCCTAGTCCAGAATAAGGTCCTGAAATTTTTCCAAAATGTTTCATTTTAGTAATTTCACAAAAATGAGTCTAAGTCTTTTATCAATTTTGGTTCGATTTTTGTATAGGGTGAGAGATACAGGTCTAGTTTCTTTCTGCCTGCTGGTGTCCAGTTTTGCCTGCACTGTTTTTTAAATGGACTGTGCTCTCTCACTGGTGCTCTTGACAACCTGTCCAAGGTTAAGTTCACTGTCGATGTGCAGATTGATTTCTGGGCTCCCTTGGCCTCTGCGTCTGTCTTTATGCCAGGACCATGCTATTTTGGTTACTATAGTTCTGAGATAATATCATTCTTCCAGTTTTTTTCTTTTTGCTCAATATCCCTTAATCTATTCTGGGTCTTCTAGATTGCTTTGGGTGGTACGGACATCTTAACAATATCGAGCCATGAGCATGGAATATCTTTACATTTTTTTGTGTGTCTCTTTCGGCTTTTTTATCCATGCTTTAATAAAAGTCTTTATTAAAGAGACGTTCACTTATTTGTTTGAGTTTATTCATAGATATTTGATTTGTAGCTTTTGCCCATGGGATTACTTTCCTGGTTCATTTTCAATTTGCTTACTGTTGACATAGAGGAATTTTTGTATGTTAATTTGTATCCTGCAACATTACTTAATTTATTTATTAGGTCTAATAGTTGTTGGGCAATCTCTTTAGATGTCCCTAGGTATAAGTTTATATTATCTGTATGCGAGGATAATGTGGCTTCTTCCTTTCCAGTTGGGATGACTGTTATCTTTTTCTCTTGAATGAAAGCTCTAGGTAGAACTTCAGTGCCACGTTAGATAACGGTGGTGAAAGTGGGCATCTTGGTCATGTTCCGGATCTTAGAGGAAAGACTTTCCGTTTTTCATCACTCAGGATGATACTAGCTATGGGTTTGTCATGCTTGGCTATTATCATGATGAGGTAAGTTCCTCCTATGCCCAGGGTTTTGGAGGGTTTGTCCTAAAGTTTGTGTTGAATATTACTGAAGGGTCTTCATCCTTCTTTCTCTTGATGGATGTGATGGATGTATCTATCACACTAATCAATGCACTTACATTGATCTATCCTTGCATTCCTGGGATGACTCCCACTGATGATGAATCATCTTTTCAAGGTGTCGTTGAATTTGATTTGCGGGTATTTGTTGAGGATTATTGCATTTATGTTGATCAGAGATATTGGCCTATGGTTTTCTTTTTTGGTTGTATCTGTGTCTGATTTTGGCATCGGGCTGATACAGGCCTTTAGAATGCATTTGAGAGTACACCTTTCTCCTTCATTTTTTGGAACGGTTTAAGTTGGATTGGTCTTAGTACTTCATTGGATCTTGATGGAATGGAGCGGTGAAGCCACTGGGCCCTGGGCTTTTCTTTGATGGGAGAATTTTTATGTTTGCATTTATATCTTGTTACTTGCTATAAATTTATTCAGATTTTGAATTTCTCCCTGGTTCAGTCTTGGTGGTTTGTACGTTTATAGGAGTATTATCCATTTTTTCTAGATTTTCCAGTTTATTAGTGTACAGTTGTCATTTCAGTCTGTAATGATCCTTTGGATGTCTGCAGTATCAGCTTCTCCTTTTGAGACTTCTCCATTGGTGCCAATTCCTGCCGTATCAATGTCTCCTTTTTCATCTCTGATTTTATTTATTTGGATCTTCCTTCACTGTCTTTTCATTTTTTTATTTTTTGAGACAGAGTTCCACTTTGTCGCCCTCGGTACAGTGCTGTGGCGTCACACAGCTCACAGTAACCTCCAACTCCTGGGCTTAGCCTCAGCCTTCCCAGTAGCTGGGACCACAAGCGCCCGCCACATTGCCCGGCTATTTTTTGTTGCACTATGTCTAGGGCTGGGTTCGAACCCATCACCCTTGGTATATGGGGCTGGCACCCTACCCACTGAGCCATAGGCGCTGTCCCCTATTTTTTTAAGTCTGGTTAAAATTGTGTTCATTTTGTTTATCATTTCAAAAAGCCAACTTTTTGTTGTGTTGCTCTTTTGTATTTTTTTGGTTTCATTTTCATTTATTTCTTCTCTGATCTTTATTATTACTTCTCGTCAACTAATTTTGTGTTTGGCTCGCTCTAGTTTTTCTAGTTCTTTGATAGGCATTGTTAGGTTATTAACTTGAAGATTTTCTACATTTTTTTATGTAGGAACATAGTGCTATAAATAAATAAATGGGATTTGATCAAGCTAAAAAGCTTGTGTACAGCTAAGGGTACCACAATCAAAGCAAACAGACAGCCTTTGGAATGGGAGAAGATTTTTGCATGTTATGAATCTGACAAAGGCATGATAACCAGAATCTACAGAGAACTCAAATTAATCAACAAGAAAAGAGCAAACAAGCCATCTACCACTGGGCAAGAGACATGAACAGAACTTTCTCGGAGGAAGACAGAAAAATGGCTAACAAAAATATGAAACAATGCTCATCATCTTTAATCATCAGAGAAATGCAAATCAAAACCACCTGAGATATCCCTAACCCCAGTGAGAATGGACTACATAACAAAGTCCCAGAGCTGCAGATGCTAGGATGGATGTGGAGAGAAGGGAACACTTCTACACTGCTGGTGGGACTGAAAACTAATACAGCCTTTATGGAAAGAAGTATGGAGAAGCTCAAAGAATTAAAATTTGACCTTCCATTTGATCCCACAGTTCTATTAGTAGGTATCTACCTAAAAGAACAAAAAACATTTTACCGCAAAGACATTTGCACTAGAATGTTTATTGCAGCTTAATGCATAATTGCCAAGCCATGGAAGTGACCCAAATGCCCATCAACCCATGAATGGATCAACAAACTGTGGTTTATGTATATCCTGGAGTACTATTCAGCCATAAGAAAATATGGAGAGTTTACATCTTTTATGTTTACCTGGATGGAGTTGAAACACATTCTTCTTAGTAGACTATCTCCAGAATGGGAAAAAAATTGCAATGCACTCAGGACTAATATAAAACCAATATATAAACAATCACACACCCACATGAACGATAAAACGCCATTATAGTCCAGCAAGGGGAAGGGTGGGGGAGAGAGGGCAGGAGGGAGGGTGATTGGCAGGTCTCACCTGATGTGCACAGTGTGAGTGAGGGTGTTCAGCACGCCCCCTGGGTGAAGGGCTCAACTACAACTTGAACTTTACCTTGGAAGTGAGAACAATGTAACCGAAAAATTTGTACCCTCAAATTAATTTGAAATAAAAAATGAAAGAAATTTTTTATTTTTTTTTCTTAATCTTTCCTTCACCCCCTGATTATTCTGGAGCATATTGTTTAAATACCATGTGTTTGTACACTTTCCATCATTCCTCTTTTTTATTGATTTCTAGTTTTATTCCACTGTTGTTAGTGAAAAAAAAATATTTGGTATGATTTACATTTTTTTTTTATTTTCAGTTTTGTTTTCTGGCCTAACATATGATCTACCTTTGAGAATGAATTAAACTCGGCAGCCCTTGGGTGAAATGCTTTGTAAATAGCTGTAAGGTCCACTTGGTCTGCAGTGCGGTGAGCCCCGTGTTTCCTTGTGGATTTTCTGTCTGGATGATCTGTCCAATGCTGAAAGTGGAGTGCGGAGGTCCCCAGTGATTATCGTGTTAGTGTTCCTCTCTCTCTTGAATTGGCCTTTTCATCATGATATAATGACCTTCTTTGTCTCTTTTTACAATTTTTGTCTTGAAATTTATTTTATTTGATAGAAATACAGCAACTCCTGTTTGCTTTTGGTTCTCATTTACATGAAAAATTTTTTTCCATCCCTTTATTTGGTCTAGTGTGTTTTTATAGGTGATGCAAATAGCTGAGGATAAAAAGCTGTTTATGTATATTTTTTATTTTGGGGTTTTAGAAGTTGTAAAATATTTTTTTCAAATTCTATAACAAGCTCTTTCTTCCACTAGCAGGTACATTTCATCAAGATAGGGACCTACCCTTCAGGTTGCAGTTCTGTACAGCAGTTAGCAAAGTGGGGGTATTCAGTGAGCGTAAGTTCAGGGCACAAATGGAAGGAGCCAGAGTGTCAAATGTTATGAACGGTTTTTAGTCATTGCTTTTTATCAAGTAGGTTATGTTAACGTTATATTCTTTACTTTTCAAAAGAACTTTCTGTGTTTTTGTTTATTCACTGCCCCTTTCTTTTCTCATTATGCCTCTTATATTTTACATACATACATTTTTTTTTTTTTTTTTTGTAGAGACAGAGTCTCACTGTACCGCCCTCGGGTAGAGTGCCATGGCGTCACACGGCTCACAGCAACCTCCAACTCCTGGGCTTAAGCGATTCTCTTGCCTCAGCCTCCGGAGTAGCTGGGACTACAGGCGCCCGCCACAATGCCCGGCTATTTTTTGGTTGCAGTTTGGCCGGGGCTGGGTTTGAATCCGCCACCCTCGGTATATGGGGCCGGCGCCCTGCTCACTGAGCCACAGGCGCCGCCCGTACATACATACATTTTGTATGCAGTATCATAATATGACATCCAGATTAAAAAAAATTGGCAAATTTTTAATTATTTTTTTCTACAATTTTATATTATGACTCCTTATGGTCCTGGAAACATAGTAGTGTTTCTAGCGCCTGTATTAAAGCTTGGAAGGCGATGGAAACTTTTGACCCACATGGGCCTGCACAAAGACAGAACTCACAGCCCAGCCCAGCCATTGCTCGGCTGCTCCTCTGAAATAGAATCCTCAGCCCCGTAAGTGCTGTGCATTATGAGTGTTGTAAACTTCTTGAAGTCCTTTACTGGCAACTCTTCTCAGTTACCTGGTGAGTTGTGATTTTTTTTTTTTTTTAACTTTACAAATGGGAATTAAGACACAGACTAAGTAAGCAGCTTGTCAAATTTAAAATCAAGGTCTAGGGATTGGGTAGCTTCGATAAGAGCCAGGGGAGCCTCATTTCATAGCTGGTTGTTCAGCAGACTGTAAGGAAAGCATGATGGAGAGCAAGTACCACCTCTTTTAATCATGAGTTCTGTGTATGTGTGTGTGTGAAGATTTTTTCTTAGATCATATTTACAAGGCTTGTATGTGGCTAGTTTGCAGAATTGACATGGGTCCGCATGATTATCAATAGGAGAAACATTGGACGAGTCACCTCATTAGTATGTATAACTGCTCTCCAGAAACACATCATGTGCCTCGAAGACAAAGAGCAAAATGAGCCTAAATTGATTCTTCCCTCTGCAGATTAGTGTGCACGTCATCAGGATGCACCGGGAGAGCCCCGAGGGAGGGCGCTGCCTGGCTCAGACATGCCTCTTGGGATAAACGGAGCATTAACCCTGGGATACAGCGGTTGGTTGCAGAGTATTTCCCAGGAATATATTTTATTACAGTGACATTCCTTGTCAATGAAGATCCCAAGGTTTTATCAAATGACAAGTGAGATTTACTCCTGAGTAACCAGCTGTAAAAGACTGTGGTCTTTTTTTTTATTTCAATTTAATGTGAGGATATAAGCAACTAGGTTGGGTAGAGTCCACCTTGTACTAGTGTCCTGCCCCCAGGAGGCGTGCCATATGCTCTTACCTTGTGCTCGTAAAGTGGGAGCACCCCAATCTCCTC
Organism: Nycticebus coucang; assembly: GCF_027406575.1. Lineage (NCBI taxonomy): Eukaryota > Metazoa > Chordata > Mammalia > Primates > Lorisidae > Nycticebus > Nycticebus coucang. The sequence continues at coordinate 3,650,491 of NC_069788.1, forward strand.
CTCTCCTTCCTTCTCTCCCCTTCTCTGTTCTCCTCCCCCCAACTTGAATTGAATTGAGTTTTTCTCCTGTGTGGACATGTGTCACATCATCTGCTGGCTTCATATTAGTGTTGAATACATAGGATACTTGCATCTCCATTCTTGTGACACTTTACTAAGAAGAATATGTTTCAGCTGCATCCAGGTTGATTCAAAAGATCAACTCCATCTTTTTATGGCTGAATAGCATTCTGTGGTGTACACATACCACAGGTTGTTAATCCATTCCTGAGTTGATGGGCATTTAGGTTATTTCTACATCTTGGTCTAGTGAAAATATCCTTACGATAAAATGATTTTGTTTTTCTTCTTTGTAGATGCCTAATGATGGGATTTCAGGATCTAATGGAGGGTTTAGTTTGAGTTGTTTGAGGATTCTCCATACTTCTTTCCGAAGAGGCTGTATTAGTTTGCAGTCCCTCTCTCCACATCCATGCCAGCATCTTCAACTTTGAGACTCTGTGATGTGGGCCCTACTCACTGGGATCAGGTGATAGCTCAGGGTGGTTTTGGTTTGCATTTCTCTGACAATCAGGGACAATGAGCATTTTTTCGTGGTTGTTAGCCATTTCTTTTCCTCCAAGAAGTTTCTGCTTATGTCTCTTGACCAGCGGTAGATAGGATTGGTAGCTCTATTTTTGTCGTTTAATTTGAGATCTCAATAGATTCTAGTTATCAACTCTTTCAAATGTATAAAACACAAATATCTTTTCCATTCTGAAGGTTGTCTGTTTGGTTTAATTGTTGTGTCCTTGACTGTGCAGACGCTTTTCAGTCTATTTAAGCCCCACTTGTTTGCTTTTGTTATTTTTGCAATTGCCATGGAAGTATTCTTCATACAATCTTTTCCTAGGCTGACATCCTTAAGATTTTCCCCACACTTTCTTCTAGGAATTTTATTGTTTCATGTCTTAGATTTAAATCTTTTATCCCTCTCGAGAGTAGTCTTTTCAACACACCAAATTGCTTTCTTTTCTGACCATTATTTTAATTCTATTTTATATAATTATATCTTTATATAATTAGTACTATGCATGTGTATAGTTGATTATATATTTTGCCATTTGGGGGGACTTCATAGTAAGAAAAGTACCTGCTTCAGTACGAGAGTCATAGACCTGTCATCTTCCTTTCCTTGGATGCTTTATGGTCTCCCCAGCCCGTTCATCCTTTCTCTGGTCCACAGTTGGGGCAGGGGTGAAGCTGACACACCCTAGATGCAGGGCACTCTCAGGCGCCCCAATGGTGCTCTACAAGGCATATAAGCTCACAGGTAGGTGAGAAAAGGCATTGTGGAAGCAACTTCTGCTAGAAACTTAAAACTAATTAAAATCATTGTCATTCCTTTTAGTTATAATTTTGAGAATTGCCTTAGTAAAAGGATAACAGAAGGAAGTGGAAGATGCCTGAAGGACTCATTGATTACTGCTAATGTATAAAAGAAATGAAATCTCAACACGACAACACCCACGTTGCTGACAGTCTGTTAAGCGGCTCTGGGTGGTTGACAAGGGCTTTCATCTTGATTGGTGTGGGGAGGACAGCGGGAGCCTCCGTAGACAGCAGCTCTCTTTGTCACTTTCAATTGTAATTATCAACCCCTAAGACTAAGAAGCAGAATAATTAGTGTAGTCTTTCCCAGACTTATAAAAAGCATCGCCTGCGGCATTCATTAAATACACAGGTTCTCAGCCCCACCTAGATCCTGATGAATGAGAGCCTCCAGGGAAGCACCCTGGAAATTAATATTTTTAGTGAGTTTGAAGGTGATGTGTACTAGCTGATAGTTACAGGGACTTAGATGGTTCAACTCTGCCATTTTCTGTGTTGAGATAACACATTATTTCACCACGTCTAAGCATGAGTTTCCTCTTCTGTAACGTCAGGGTGATGACATTATCTCTGCCATGAGCCACACATGACAAAATGTGTGCAGAATATTTACATGGTGCTTGGCACACATGCCCCAGGTGCATTAGTGGCAGCTGCCCCTCTCATAGCCACGTCCAGCCAGCTGCGAGGCTCTGGGTCCACCAGTTGGAGGCCGTAATGAGCACAGATGACACAGAGAAGCTTCACAGGAGAAGACGACAAAGGAAACGATGCTACAGAGGGCTGGGCGGGGGCCGAGACCTGCCAGGCTAGAGGCACTAGGGAGAAAGGACGTGGACGGAGTTACTAGAGAAACACCGGGGCTTCAGTTCTGTTCACGTCCATGCTCTAAATTCTTGTTTTGCCTTCCGACTCTGGGAGGAAAGCAGGTGTGCGGCTCATTCGCCTTGATGAAAAGAATGTTTTTGTAGGAGCAAAGACATGATAGAATTTGGTCAGTAAGATTATTTTTGTGTTTAGTCACCACATTTGGGATGTACTGATGGAGAGAAATATTGCTCTGCATTACCAGGTCTTTTCAATATGCAAATATGTGTAGTTCTCACAACATTAAATTCATTCATTTATTCATCAATTGAGTGCATATTTATTAAGCATCTGCTATGTCCTAGGGACTGCTTTGAACTTAAGTATGTATCAGTGAAGAGAAGAATAGAAGAGGTGAACACTTTCTCCCTCCCAGAGTTCATGTTTTTGTGTATGTGTGTGAAAAAATACATAACAAAATTATGTCATGGTATCGAGAAAAACAAGCAGAAGAGGAGGACAGCGACTTCAGGCTCTGCGTTACAGGGTGGAGGGAATGAGGAAAGGGGAAAATGAAGCCACATTTTATAGACTCTTGGTAAAGACTTTGACGTTAGATGATATTGGATGTTTTTAAAATGTTTTGAGCCACCATCCTTTTACGAGGCTTGTTCTGGCTCCTGGACAATACACGTACATTCTGGGGAGGCCAAGGGACCACGTAGCAGGCTGTTACAGTAAACCTGAGAGAGGGCAGCATGGGCCCGGGCCTGGCAGCGAAGAAAGTGAGCAGTGGTCAGACTCTGGATGGATGTCACTGGTCCAGCCGACACGGCTCACTGACGGATTGAATGTGGGGAGTGAGAGGGAAGGAAAGAGGCACCAAGGAGGACTCAGCCTGAGCGCCTGAAAGGCTGGAGTCACTGTCCCTGGGAAGGAATAAACTCTAGAGCAGCGGTTCTCAACCTGTGGGTCGCGACCCCTTTGTAACAATGAAACTACATCCCGCATATCAGATATTTACATTATGATTTATAATAGCAGCAAAATTTTAGTTATGAAGTAGCAATGAAAATAATTTTATGGTTGGGGGTCACCACAACATGAGGAACTTTATTAAAGGGTTGTAGCATTAGGAAGGTTGAGAACCACGGCTCTAGAGGAATAAGTTTTTAGGGGTCAACTTGGAGTTAGATTTAGGCCTGTTAAGGCAGACCTGTTAGCCATCCACGTGGAGGTGCTGAGAACGAGAAGCAGGCAGGTGGATATGTGAAGGTCCAGAGCTCAGGAGTGGGATGTGAGTCAGAGGCATAAATTTGGAGTCATAAAGCCTAAATGACTTTTATGCCAAGACTAAACGAGTCACCAATGGCAGGTACAGAAGATCGTATCAAAGACAGAGTTCTGGGACTTGGGAAATGAGAGGTTAAGTAGATGAGAAGAAGCCATCTGGGAAGGCTGAGTGGAGCTGATAAGCGAGAGGGAAACATCCTGGAGGTCAAGGGAAGTCACTGTTTCAAGGAGAGGAGGAGAAACGTGTGATCAACCTTGGCAAAGGTTATGAAGACCAACACGAGCAGCTGAGTCACCAGGTAACAATCATTGGTGAGTTTCGTGAGAGGGATTTGAGATGAGTAGTGGTGTAAAAGTTAGGATTAGCATGGGTTCTGGGGAGAATGAGAGAGGAGAGAGAGATAGAACAGATGAATCTCAGGACAAAGAGGTTGGTTGTAAAGGGGGCCTTAGAAATGGGCAGTAGCTGGATGGGAAGTAGGGTCACTTACTGTAAGTTTGGAAAACTGATAGAGTTGTTTTAAGATTGGGTGTCTGCAAACTGAGGGGACTGGTTCAGTTGGCAGGAAAATGAATGGGGAGGAGAAAGAGAGAGACTGAGAGAGATCGAGATTCTCAGAAGTACAGTCCTCCTCCCCAGCCTTCATCCCCTTCTCCATCTTGGTGTTGGGGTGGGGAACCAATGGCCTTATGATTTCAAGATGGTTCTTTCATAAGCATCAAAGAAGGCAAGAAATGCTTCCTCTTTCTCTGCTGCTCCCTTTTTAATAAAGAAATTTGTGTTATAAAATCTGGATTCAGCCAACAACTCCCACTCAGGGAATCACAAGTTCTCACCTCTGTCTGTGACTGCCTGTGGTCCCTCATGCCTTGTCCTCCTGCATCTAGCCACAGATAGGTCATTAGTTTCACTATTTGGCTTTTAGGAAGGAAAGAAAGGAGGAAAGAAAGAAAAAAGATGAAGGAGAAAGAAAGAGAAATACTATATATACAGTAGAACCTCCATCGCTGACCACCTCCCACACTGACCTGATTTCACAGACTGGACCTGCCCCAGATGGACACATCAGCTCAGTAGGTCTAGGTCCTTGTGTTGACCACCTCCCTATGTTGACAAGTTTGTTACAGTCCGTTGGGTGATCAATTCACAGAGTTTCTGCGGTATTTTTGGCAAATGGCTTTTTCACCCAGTTCCTCCTTTAATCTCATTTAATTTCTATAGCAATCCTTTGAGATGGGTATTTATTTTTTCAGATGGGGATTGAAATTAGATATCAAGATTTCAGAGCTCAGAAGAGGCCGAATCACTTCAAACTCACAGCTATCAGACCTCAAAATACCAGTCTCATAAATTTCTCTGAAATAGGAAATTTTTTAATTTTTTTTTTTTTTTTTGAGACTCACTGTGTCGCCCTTGGTGGGGAGCTGTGGTGTCACAGCTCGTAGCAACCTCAAACTCTTGGGCTTAAATGATTCTCTTGCCTCAGTCTCCCACGTAGCTGGGACTACAGGTGCCCACCACAATGCCCAGAGATTATTTTGGTGCAGTTGTTTAGCTGGACCAGGCTGGGTTCAAACTCTGTGTATGTGGCTAGTGCCATAACCACTGTTCTACAGGCACTGAGCCTGAAATAGGAAATTTTTGATAGGCCCAGGGTTTGACTTAACCTTGAAAGCACAGATTCTGGCCCTTTCTGATTTGTTTATAAGATCTCATCATCCACACAACAGATTTATTTCAGTTGTGTTATTAAGTGCCCATGTCCCCTTTACTGCAAACATTAATTTCTCGTATTTACATGGACTTTCAGCATATTGACCATCACAGTTATTTGGGGAAAAAAGACACAATCCTACATAGGATGGCCTCTAAATTCATCTTAAATATACTGCATACATCTACAGGGAGAAGGGAGCATTTTCTGAGAGCCAGAAGCCGTGTAGTTTTGTCCTACAGGTGAGGCTACCAGGAGGGTCTCATTGTACACACACATTTCGCATGTTCATGGGCTGGAAACAGCAACAGAGCAGTGGGCTGGGGCTGCTGGGGCAAGCAGACCCGGTGTTCATGTTCTCGTGTGCTGCGATTTCGTAGGCAGCTCAGGCTGAGATTCCGTGGCTGCTTCCAGCTGGGATATCTTGATTATCCACACCCGCTGGCAGACTGTTAGCAAAGTGAATTTCTCTGCTGTGTTTGCTCCCTTGAAACTCTAAGAGAGAAACTCTTAGAGACATGTTGATTCTGCTTCTCTGGAAGAAAAATTCTCTCAGCAGCATATCCACCAAATTCTTTGTAGATGAAAGATTTTAAAGGTTATCCTTGCAATAAAATGAGTTGAACCAAAACTGGTGTGTGTGGGGGGTATGTTAACAATCAAATAGATACATTAGCTACTAGTTCTTCATGAATGATGTGTGATGGGAAAGAAAGAATGGCTGGGAAGTTAGGCAGCTGAGCTAACAAAAGATAAATGATCTGGAAACACACATCGTTATAGAAAAATAAAATAATCAGATTCATGTTAGCCATATTATCTTTGGAAAAATAAAGAAATACTGAAATAAAAAATAAGAGGTACTCAATAAACATTTCTTGAGTATCCTCCAAGTGAATAATAAAGAGAAGTTAGATGCGTTTCCTTATAGAATCCCCAGCCCAGTGGATGCAGAGGACGCAGATGGTGGGGTGATAACATAAAGGCTAGAATCCTCCCACGTGACCCCACTAAGTGACAGTCTTCTCACATCTCACCCCCAGAGCTAGAGGCGCACCTGTCTCACAGTGTCGCTGCCAATGTGATGAGATGCGCTTTTATGGAGAAAAGGAAACATCAAATCATGTTTGTACTTTTTAAAACAAAATGGAAATCAGCTTGAAACAGTTGAGCAAAAGTGAGCATGAAATTGAATTATAGCTAATCCATAAATTGGTCACCGAGAGATGACAATAGAATAAAGAATATGGGAAGATGATGTAACAGTTGTTAATTAAGTACAGTTATTTATAGGGCATTTGTGTAAAATGTAAGTACATTGTTTTTTACTAGAGGGAAAAAAATCCACTCACTGTTTGAAAGTCAGGTCCATGACTCAGTTTTTGTATTTATTTTTAATTCCCTCATTTTTTTCTTTTCATCGTCTCTCTGAGGTTTGGTAACGTGTCATCCGAGATGTGTGGTTTTCTTTTCTCATTTGCAGAGCTCACAGCTAGGTTTACCGGGAAGTGTTCATTCATTCACAAGGTACCAGTTTTTCCTTTGTGGTGTCCAAGATGGATAGTGAAACACCAGAAGTTATGAAGAAAATAATTAATTACCTTTTTATCCAAGTGTCCATCCTGTGACACCCAAAAATGTACTCCCTGTGCTTCCAGGGAGACAGTCATGAGCTGGTCACTATACCTGAAATCATGACAAGTTCTTACTGTGCAAAGAGACATTTACTTTCTTTCGATGATTGTTTTAAACCATAATTTCCTCCTTCATGTTAGCAGAGAATGATTATAATAAATGCCATCTATTTAGCAACACTAATATTATTTTTTAGTGCTTACTCTGGATGCTGCCCCGTTAGTATTTTATAAGCTGAAGACGGCTCTTATGCAATTGTTTTTACCTTTGAGGTCACTATTTCCACATTAATAATAGGGGAGGGAGATCAGCCTTCAGTTTAGATCTGGCCAGCACTTAATGTCTTTTCCACATTGATTTTAAGCAAGGAGAAGACTTCCTTTCTTGTTTTCATGGGAATTTTATGAATTTCAATATGTATATTTTTCCAGCTGTAGTATTTTATTTGCAGTTGGAAATTACGAGTTGAGATATCACTTTTCTAATGAAAAATTTCCTAATACTAAATCCTCGCTGTTAAAGCTGATTTCAGTGACTCAGGTAGTGTGATTTCTTTACGCATGACTCAGAAATATTTTTATATTCTTTTCAGGTATTTACATTAACACTTCTGGGTTAGTGATACTTTAAATATGTTTTTCTCATATCATCCACTATTTTGTAAGTGTAATTACCTTTTTTATTATGTGGCCTTAAATAAGTAATTAACTTAAATTGGAAACTCTCTTGGTTAATATTGCTAAAATGAAGCCATGTGATCTGCTGCCTGGTTCCAACTGAGATGCCTTTATTGCAAATGTTGATGCAGAAAACCCACGCTGGTGATCCACCGCAGTGGCAAGGCTTCACTGTGTTTCCCTTCAGGCCCATTGTTCCCTATTACACATGTAATACGCCGGCTCACACAGAAATGTGAGCAAAATGAAAGGTTGCAAGGCGCACATAGTGTCATGGAGTCGCTGCACATGGCTTTTTCTTTTTGTTGTCATTGAGAAATTTCTTTTCATTTCCAGGAAAACAAGGCAGTGCTTTGAAGTGGAGAACATGCTGAATTGGGAGTCAGGATATTTGTGTGGGTATTTGCCAGCTCCATGGGGTCCCTCAATCCTGTCACCCGAGCTCAAGGTCTTTGTAAAGTACAAGGCAAGATGGAAAAATTCTGAAGTTTTTAGTGGGGTTGAAAATGGCCTTCTTTACTCTACCTTTCCCTACAAGTTATTTTCTTACACCATCGTGGCTGAGGTAGTCCTTGAGAGCAGCTTCCTGGAAGCCAGGAGGGTTAGAGGATTCCCTGCTCCAGGGTGTCAGGGTTTGAAATCCTCACCACTTTGACCAGCAGGTCTGGGGGTGGCTGTGAGGTTGTAAGGATGGTGATGGGAGTTAGTGATGGGTATTCTCATCTCCCGTCCTATAAAGAATTGTCTCCATGAATTCATACGGCATCAGCAGCTCAACTGGAGCCGAAAGGGAGCAGCCTTTGGGTGGGGTCTGTACGCAGCGATGTGAAGCTGGCTGAAGATGGAGTTTTACCGCCTCACTATGTCACTTTAAAATTTTCCCTGCCACATCTGCCTGTTTCAAGCTTCAAAATAAGGTTGATAGATAGTTTATAGTCAGTTTCTAATCATGTTGCCCAGGTCATGTAGTTTCCATTTAACAGAGTTCAGAGTGAGTATTGCTCAGAGGAGCCACTATTACCTGGAGTAAATCTAGGAAGTGAAGAGCCGTGAGGGTCACCCTGAAGGGTCACAGTGAGTCACTGGCTCACATAGGACCTTCTCACTCAGTTTTAAGGGTTAAAGATGTCACTGGCTCTCTTTTTTATTTTTTAATTTCTGATGAAAACGAAGGTACAAATGATTAGGTTACAATGTCTGTTTGTTAGGTAACGTCCTTGTTGTAGTTGTGTCCTGCGCCCAGGAGGTGAGCCATGTACCCTCCATACACTGTGCCCAGTAACTGGGGCACACTTACCCCCACCCCCGCTCTACCCCCCACCTTTCTCCCCCTCCCCTCAACTTGAATTAAATTGAGTTTCTCTTTTGTGTGGGCATGCATTTGTCAACTGGCTTCATATTAGTGTTGAGTACATTGGATTCTTGCTTTTCCATTCCTGTGATACTTTACTAAGAAGAATGTGTTTCAACTCTCCCCAGGTTAATACAAAAGATGTAACGTCTTTATCTTTGTATGGCTGAATAGTATTCCATGGTGTACACATACCACAGATTAATAATCTATTCATGGGTTGATGGGCACTTGGGTCGTGTCCACATCTTGGAGATTATAAATGGAGCTGTGATAAATAATCTAGTGCAAATGTCCTTATGATAAAATGAATTTTTTGTCTTTTGGGTAGATCCCTACTAATGGGATTTTGGGATCAAATGGAAGGTCTAACTGGAGTTCTTTGAGGGTTCTCCATACTGGTTTCCTAAGAGACTGTATTAGTTTGCGAGGGTCACCGATTCTTAGGAAAAGCTTTTATTTATTATATTGAAAATATCAAATTCATTTCTTTTCCTGTGTGTCACGACAACAGGAACTACTTTTGTGTGCTGACTTACTAGTGTGTGGGTCACTGTCTCACAAGGCCTCTAAAGTGTTCTTTCTCTAACGGAGATATCTAAGGATGTGAGAGAGAAATGTGGCAAACATTTAAATCAGAGAAATATAGACCTCAATTCAAAAACTTGGTCTTAGGCAAGGATCTCAACATTTGTGGTTTGAACACCTGGCCGCCTTTGATTGACCAAAACTTGGTGATTGGCACAAGGGTGGTCTCAGCCTATTTACATGTCTAGTCGGGTTATGGCTGAGTAAGTACAGAGAACAATTCTCTGAACTTACAACATGTAAGCAGGCAGCTTTAGGTTAACCTTAATTTAACAGTTTTCCCCTTCTGGGCAACTTCTCAATTTTGAGGAAACTTCCAGATACGGACATCACACGTCCCTGAATGGACGTCGTGGTGTCAGATCTTGCCAGAAAACAGCAGAGCAGAGGATTTTGTGAGGTGAGAACCAAAACTTCTTTTTCAGGAGGATCAGAGTAGAGGGGATATCCTCGTGTTGGAATCTTTTATCTTCAGGAGAAAAATAAAAGCTAGTCTGTTTTAGGACACATCTGCTTTCCTGAAGTTTCATTCTGATGACATTGCTCCTACTGTGAGAGGCTCCATCCTGCCTCGCTCTGGTCCATGGGGGCCTAGTGCACAGCTCAGGCCAGGATGATGGCCTCCTGTATTTTATTTTAAATTCCCTCCATTTGGGTGGGTTCACACTGAAGTGACAGTGTGACCAACATTCTGGCTTCAGAGCCCCTGTCGGTTCCATCCGTCTTAGATTTTGGTCTCAGCAAGTCATTCACAGGTTACAGGATTCCAGTTCACACATTTCTCTGAGTTTTTGTTGTTCTAGTTAGAGAGAGACTGTTTGACATTTTACTGATGGCTATATGGGAATATTTAAACTTTTGAGAGAATATAACTCACCCAGAAGACTAGTATTATGATGATTGGGGGTGGGGGGGTGGCAAGGGTGGGAGCCTGCTCCTTAGCCAGAGCCTTGTGGACCAAATCAACTACAGTGAAGCAGATCAAAGAATCTACCAGATAAAGAGTCTACTCATTTCAACCATGCACCTGTGCATTAATCCCCTGCTTCTGGGTCTCCATAATGCCCGATGTATCCCTGCGTGTGCAGCAGGAAGGGTCAGAAACTGCACAAAGGCTTATCTGTGTGGCCAGCAAGTAACCGAGAGCAATTCTGTTATCCAGCACAACTTGGGCAAGAGAGTTTGAAGTGTGACGTGTAAGCATAGCCTTTGTGGTAGAATTTGCTGTGGAGCGTCTCATGGGGGATAAACAAGGCTCCTAGCAAGGTTCTCTTTACCTGGTGTTGTAGGTTCAATGTTCTGTTTCTGACTGATTTTCAAGCAGAAAAGATACCATGAAAATTTCTTAGGCACTTTCGCCCTTCATCGTTCATCTGTCAAGTCTTAAGTTTGTCCACATGTGAGGTTGGCTGTGGCCCTTCCACAGACACAGGTATACGCACGAGAGGCCTCCTTGTTTGTTCTGTTGTTCACAGGGGCAAAAGCAAGACAGAAACAAAGAGTCTCCTGACCACAGAGAAGCTGTAGCCCGTGACCTTGGGATACAGCTGTCCACACTGAGGGCTCCATCTACTCTCATGGACAAAGAGTCTCCTGACCACAGAGAAGTCTTGGTCCATAACCTTGGGATACAGCTGTCCACACCAACAGTGCCATCTACTCTAGTGGAGAAAGAGTCTCCTGATCACAGAGAAGCTTTAGCCTGTGACCTTGGGATATAGCTGTTCAAACCGAGGGCACCATCTACTCTAGTGGAGAAAGAGTCTCCTGCCCACAAAGAGTCTCCTGACCACAGATAAGCTTTGGCCTGTGACCTTGAGATACAGGTGTTCACACCCAGGGCACCATCTACGCTAGTGGACAAAGAGTCACCTGACCACAGAGAAGCCTTGGCTTGTGACCTTCGAATACAGCTGTCCACACTCCACACTGAGGGCACCATCTATTCTAGGCGAGAAAGAATCTCCTGACCACAGAGAAGCCTTGGCTTGTGACCTTGGGATAAAGCTGTCCACACTGATGGTGCCATTGACTGTAGTGGAGAAAGTTCTCTGGTTAGTTTTACTTTCAGGTCTCCAGTGAGTATACAGAGGGGCCCATTGTAATTGTGAGATTACAAGGTTTAAGGTGCAATGGCAGACTTTCTAAGGACATGCCCAGAAGATCCCATCTCTCGGTTCTGGATTCTGAAGGGTTTTAATGGTTCTCAGTCCATGACATGAAAAGTTTTCTTTAGTTGATGGAAATACACTTAGGAATAATGCATCAAACCATACTCACATTTGCATCTACCAGCAGAAAGTGCAAGGATGTGAGGTTCTATTATTAGGGGTGCTGGGCTCCTGGGATTATGTCATAAGGTGCAACTTAGGTGGTTCTCATTGGAAGTGGATCTGATTGTCATCAACCTTCAATAACTTTATGAGTGGATTTCTTTTTTTTTTTTTTTTTTTTGTTTTTTGGCTGGGGCTAGGTTTGAACCTGCCACCTCCAGCATATGGGACCGGCACCCTACTCCTTGAGCCACAGGCGCCGCCCACCTTCAATAACTTTGATAAGAGCCATCCAATCAAGTTAGTTTGTTTGCCTGATGCTACTACCCTGTTTCCCAGAAAATAGGACATCCTCTGAAAATAAGACCTACTTACAGCAAAGGTAAGACGTCCCCTGAAAATAAGACCTAGCACATCTTTGGGAGCACACCTTAAAATAAGACACTGTCTTATTTCAGGGAAATAGGGTATTATCTGTAATACCTTAATTATTTTACAACTTGCCCAATGAAACAAATGCCTCTACCATTAATGATTTCTTTAGAAATGCCCCTGAGGAAAACACATTTCCTATCGGCCTTTTAGCTCCCGTTACAACATTAGCCCTCTAGCATAGGAAAGCTTCTATACAACCAGAAAAAAACGCATTGAAAATGACAATTGAATGAAATCCCTCCATAAATGTTTAAATGGCTCATCAGGTAGAAAAACTATGCTCTCAGGAAGTTCCATTGTCCTCTCAGGATTGGAGTTGGACAAACCAAACATGAGTCATAAGCCATCCTGGCAATTTATAGCACTCACCACACACACACACACATACACACGAGTGCACACATCATATCTATACACACACGTGCACACATGCACACAGTCTTCTAGTTTGGATTATTTTATGTCTGCTATGAGGAGTCGTAGGAAGCAGACCTTCAGGAATGAAAGCATTTTAAGGACTCAGGAAGGATCAGTTGGCTGTCCAGGCTCTCCACGTACCCATGGTTCACCCTGGACTTCTATCCTCTTCAATTCCAATTCTGTTTCTTCAGTTCAGATGCATAACATTGTTTACTAAAATGGCTTATCACAGGTCGTTTGACCTGGACAATGTGGTTCATTCAAATGGCATATCTAAACAATTTCAGTGCTGGCTGGTTTAGCATGGAAATCTGGCAAAGTATTTTCTTGGCATTCAGTTAATGCTTGTCCTGCTTGGGTTAGCAGTTTTATAGATCAATTAGTCTCTTTATTCAAGTTCTGGGAATTTTTCTCAGTCCAAAGTCTGTGACCCTAAAGTTACCAGATGCTTGTGAAAATGCAGGGTCCTTTTTGGAGGCTCCTCGAAGACATCATACTCTAGGACTTCGCTTGCTTGGAAAGACTTTTCAGAAATTGCATCAAAATTAAGCAATTCACTTTGGAAATGACTTTAAAATGTCATAGCTGAGGACATAATCAGCAATTAAAGTTGGTTATTTCCTCAGTCTACAATAATCTAACATAATAACTATAATTGCGAGTGTTTGCATATACCCAGATGTATCTGAATTTCTTAAAATGTCTTAATCCCATATAATTTTGGAACATCTATTAATAATATAGACACAAAATGTAACTTGAAGAAGAAGAAACATCATTTTATTTGATGGTGCTGCCCAAGTAGCTTTACATATCAAATAATCCCCTTTATCCCTGTCTGGATGCTTCAGGGTCCCTGTGTAGGATTCCAAAGTTAGTTTGAGTTTAATAAAAGGACTAATTTTTGAATTTGACATTTGATTCTGGAAAGCCTGCCAAATGTGTCAAAGATTTAAAACACTTAATCAAAATAGGATCACAGGTTACTGTAAAATAATATTCACTTATTTAGCCAAACTGATAATTCAAAAATTCTAAAAAGCAAAAACGTTTTCTCCTTGATAAAGAAGAGACAGTTTTTCAATCAAAAGGCCTGAAAAGACAGTGTGACACAGAGCCTGTCTTTCCCTCTCTTCTCTTTCTGTCTCTTTTTGCAGTGTATTCAAAAGGTAAAAAAAAAAAAAAAAGTGTGTATATGTGGATATATATGTGTATGTGTATGCATATATTTACACGTACAGACATAAACTTTACTGGGTCTTATTAATAGCATCTAACATTTCTGTTTAAAATAGAAAACCAAATTTTATTTTGTGTTAGTGTATTATCAATATTAAAGCCAATTTTAACAAAATCCAATAAGCAAATCCATCAAATTTCAATCAGGTTTTGACCACACTAGATTTCCATAAACCTTCATAATCACTTATAAATTTTTTCTATTCCCAAATTTATATATTTATTTAGTTTTATCTATTTCTAAAATTCCTACCTTTTGAAACAACTATTAAGTAACTTTAAAGCTAGACAAAATTAATTTTTTCAACATGCATATATTTTCGTGCCCTCATAACTTTTTTCACCAAAAGTATACCATGCTTTTGTTCATGTTTTTTTTCTGTATACAGAATTGTTTTTTCTTCAACGAAATACTTAATTATATATATTAGCTACAGTTTTAACTCTTGGTAATCCCAATTTCTAGTAAAAACCTTAGGAAGTAATTTTAAACTGTTTTTGTCAATATTTGTAGATGAAAATCATTTTATGATTTTTTTTGAAAGGTGTTTCCTCAAATTAGTATCTATTAAAAGATATCAATATATTTGGCTTTTTAAATAATGTTCACTAATGTTTTAGTATTTTAACTTACAAATGACTCAGTTTAGGATTATCCTGTTTAATATAACATGACTTCAAGTTTTAAATTACTAAAAAGGATTTTGAGACTGTGACACAGGTCCCCTCCCTAATGTCTCCTCCTGGTCTCTACAAAGGGCAGGTTGAAGTCCCAATTTATATGCCAGGTATGGATCTCAGGCAGAAGATGGGGTTCCTGAAGAATCCATCCCCTCCCCCAAATAGCCAGGAGGTAAAGTGGGGTCTGAGAAGAAGGGGTGAAATTGGTTTTTTGGTTCTGCCTTATAGCTGGGTACTCTGAACAGTGCCCTAGCCTCATCATGGCTACCTACCCAGACCCAAGAATCCAGAGCCTCAAAAACAAAAACATAAACTCACAGTCAAATCTAGCAAGCAGGCCAGGCATGGTAACTCACGCCTGTAATCCTGGTACTCTGGGAGGCTACCATGGGTGGATTTCTTGAGCTCAGGAGTTCAAGAGCAGCTTGAGCAAAAGCAAGACCCCGTCTCTACTAAAAAAATAGAAAAAACTAGCCAGGTGTTGTGGCAGGTGCCTGGAGTCCCAGCCTCTCAGGAGGCTGAGGCAAGAGGATTGCTTAAGGCCAAGAGTTTGAGGTTTCTGTGAGTTATGATGCCATGATACTCTACCCAGGGCACAGAATGAGACTCTGTCTCAAAAAAATAATAATAATAAATAAAAATAAAAGAAAAAAGGAGAAACACATCTAGCAAGCATCAAAAATATTACAAAAGCAGCAGTTTTATGACCTTAAACATCTAGAGTTTAACAATTTTAAAACTAGTTTTATTTACCAAAGATTACTAAAGTCTCATGAACTACAAAGTATTTGGACTAATTTCTGTTTTCCTGGTATCTTTAAGTGCTTATTTTTCATGAAGCCAATTAATAGAGCTCTTTTAGATGTTTTGGTTGTGAAATGTCACATACATGTGACCAACATAAACACACAGATATGGAGACACAGAGACGGAAGCAGATTGTACAGCTTTTATAAAGAATTTTCATTTTCTGTCTTTTAAATGTTTTTTATTTTTCCCATTAGGCTATCAATCTTTCAATTATCCATTTTACCACCCTTAGCAATTGTTAGATAGGCAGTAATTTGCCTTTTAAAAAGATGACTCTCAAGTTGTGGTATATGTATACCATGGAATATTATTCAGCCATAAAAAAGATGGGGACTTTGCATCTTATGTATATACCTGGATGGATTTGAAGAAAATTCTTCTAAGTAAAGTATCTCAGGAATGGTAAAGCAAGTGTCCCACATACTCAATACTAATCTGAAAATAACCAACAGCGACAGGCCCACACGAGAGAAAACACAAGCTGGGGGTTGGAGGGCCCTCGGTAAATTCCCCCCATCAGGTACAATGTAGCTTCAACTGCAACTTAGACTTTGGACTTTACCTTCTAAATGCAAATAATGTAACCCAGTCATATGTATCCTCATATTAACCCGCCCTTAAAAAAAAGATGACTCTCAAGTGAAACAAGGTAGAAAATTTATATCTCAAAAGCTTAGAGCTAAGATATTAGGCCTAAATATTTTACCATTGTTTGCTCATACCAAGAAGAAAAATGGTTGTCCATAAAGACCCAGTTAAAACAAAATGGCCAGCAAAGGCCTTGTAAACAAAGGTGAGACATGATATGTAAATTTAAAACAAAGGTAAGAGTCTTTAGTGACTCAGCCATCCCTCTCAGACAAATTTATAAATAAACTTTTCCTTTATAGAAATAAGTGTATTTGTCTGGGTGCCCATAGTTCAGTGATTAGGGGGTCAGCCACATGTACCAGGGATGGTGGTTTGGACCGAGGCGGTGCCTGCTAAACAAGCAAACAAAAAACAACAACAAAAATAGCCGGACTTTTTGGCGGGCACCTGTAGTTCCAGCTACTCAGGAGGCTGAGGCAAGAGAATCTCTTGAATCCAAGAGTTTGAGGTTGCTGTGAGATGTGACGTCGCAGCACTCTACCAAGGGCAACATAGTGAGACTCTATCTCAAATGAATAAACAAATAAATAAAAATGAAACATAAATAAATGTATTTTACAAAATAAATTATTTGCCTTATTTACAAAACCATTTTCAAGATAGCCAGTTAAATGACAGAAAGATGTATTTTAGATAGGGTCTTTCTAACTTAGCTACTGTTTCTTAGCGAAAATTAGTGAGTTCAGGGTGGAGTTTACTAAGTAATAGGCAAGAAAAAAGAATTTTCTCTGCCTGGACTCAGCATAGATAGGTCTGAAAAAAGCAGCCAGTTTGCTTTCCCTGAGGGCCTACCTTTGGTAAACATTTTATCCTGGAGAGTTTTCCATCTGCTTCAGGGCAGTATAGCAGCTAAACCAAGAGGTCAGCAGGCTTAGTTTTTATCAGTTAGACACTTAAACCTCTTATTTGCCTTTTGTAAAGAGACTTAAAAGAGGAAATAAATATAACCTCAATATTTTTAGAAGCTTCTGGATTCAGTAGGCACACCTGGATGAGACTAATTTGTGCTTTCATTTTCAGATGCCCTTTGTCAAGTGCAGTGCTGTGTGGGAACCTGACACTATAATTTTAAATTGACCTTAGTCAGATCTCCCCGTTTCTGTAAGCATGTGCTACTTCTGGCATCTCATATTAGGCTCATGTGAGCAGGAGTAACTGGAAAGCAGGGTACTCAGTTCTTCAGAAAGTAGGGATCCCACTTTACATCAAATCTTGCCTTTGCCTCTCAGATCTTATGAGCAACTTAGCCAATAATTTTTCCCTACGTAAGTGCACAAGAAAAAGAAACAAAGGGAATAGAACACAAAGATCTCCGCAAATTCCTGAAAGCTGGAGTTTGCACCACTGTGATATTGCCATTTGCTACCAATTTCTGTGTGACCTGGTTAGACACCTGTAGCCCCTATCCAGATCCAGACTAGCTAATTACCAGATCCAGTCGGGTCCCATACAGTTTCTGTTGTGACTTCTGAACCCAGTTCAGACACAAAATTTGCTGAAACCCACTTAGAGAGCTCAAAACAGAATTTGTGGAGCTTTGACATTTGAGAAAGAGCTTACCCATAGTCCCCAGCTGCTGTGAGGCGGTACCTGGCTTGGGGGCCCAGCAGGTCCTGGGCCTGGTATCTCTGTGCTCCCAGGGGTTACTGGGAGCTCTACTTCAGATCCCACTTCTGACACCATCTGTTTTTAAAAAAAGTGACTTAGACAAATTAAATTTAGTAGAGTTCAATTGAGCAAAGAACTGTTAGTAAATTGGGCAGGCCCCAGAGTAAGTTCAGAGAGGCTCCAGCACTGTCACTGGGTTGAAGAGAAAGTATGGACAGAAAGAGGAAAGTGCCACACAGGAAGCAGAAGGGAGGTCCAGAGACAGCTGCACGGGTTCCACTCAGCAGGGGCCTTATCTGAGCATGGTTTGAGCAGTTGCCATTGATTGGCCAAAACTCGGTGCCTGGCCCAGGGGTAGGGCACAGCTTGTACATGTTCACTTATATTATAGCCCAGACTGCACAGAACAGCCTTCAGGCTGGACTTAAAATATGCAAGGAGACAGCTTTAGGCTAAACTTAATTCAACAGCACACAACGTATTTTAAATATAAAATGTCAACATGAAGGAATATGGACTCAGGAACTGCAGTCATAAAGGAAAGTCAATGCACTTTTGATTATATATAAATGTATAAGATTGATAATTTTGTGTCCCTGGTTACATATCGGAGGTATTGCAGGAATTAATGAACTGGTTTTTCTGTTATGACAATTGGAAGGAAGGCACTAAATTTGCACTTACAAATAGTATTCTAATTACACTCTACAAGGAATTTTAGGAGGCTTTTTTTTTTTTAGTAATGAACATATTAGAGTTTCAGAAGTTGAGAAGATGACTAAAAAGGGAAATTTACTTCTCTGCTATCTTAGTTTTGTCTCTGATATTTTGCTATTTGTATAACCATTTCTCCTCCTTCAGATGAAACTGAAATATTGGATAGAAAACTAATATTATTTAAACTCATTTTATAGACTTTATTGCAAAAAGTGCTTTACCTTCTAACTCTAATTAAGGATGGTATAAGATTTTAAGCTTATCCTATATTAATAATGAGATTTTGAAAAATGTGAAGTTGAGGTAAGCTCAGTCCAAAAAGAAAATAACATTTTTCAAACCTGTTCAGTTTTAGAAGTGTGCGTTTTTGCTCATATTTGAAGACTCAAACCTTCCCTTGAGGAAGGTCCTTGGTTTTACATCTCTATGCTTAAGCATCTTCTGCTTGTGCCTTTCTGCTTCAAATATTATCATCAGAGATAAAAAGTTTAGTGTCTGCAAGTGCAGGTGACTGTGTTTAAGGAGTGGGGAGATTAGTGGGATAATCTAAAACCCAGTAGGGCTCGTGTCTATGCAGATTCCCTTTTCCGCAGTGAATGGATTTTTATGCTCCCAGGCTGTCACGTTGCTGTCGTCAGACTCCAGTCATCCATTGATAATGACAATTGCATTGATTGCAGCGGCATCAGCTGATTTCCTATGACTAAGACTCTTCACGAGGCAGTTCATTCAGAAAATTAGATCTCGTACTGCTGATACTCCACTCTTTTTCAATGCCCTAAGTCCCCGTACGTTTTAGACTAAAACGTTGTCTCCAGATAGAGAGATGGAACTAGATTCCAGATGTTTAAATCATCTTTTTTAGGCCTTCATAATTCTTTCCACAGACACTTTTTATTACTTTTATAAGTGCCATTTTAGCAGCAGCTGATGGAGAGTATAAATTCTCCTAGTCCAAATTTAAGACCACATATAAGTTCTTTTATCTAAGATGGATTGAGTCTCCTTCGTTCTCTCTCTGCACCTCAAAATATTTTTTTTTATTTGAAGGAGTTAGTTAATCATGAAATTTAATATAAATTGAATCAAGCCTGTGATCTTCACATTGATCCGAAGACGTAAGAAAAGCCCACAGCAGCCAAGTCGTCAGAGGGCAGGACGCTGGCATCTTTCCACTGCCCCCTATTCCTGTGTTCTTTGCCTGTCCACACCGCCTCCCTCTGGCTCCTGACCCCTTGCTGTCTCTATAGTTTTGCCTTTCCCACAATGTCACATGGCTGACTGTGCAGTAGGTGGGCTTATTTCACGTAGTAAGGTGCCTGTAAAGCTCTTCATGACTCTTCACAGCTTGATAGCTCATCTGGTTTTGTTCTGTATCCCCTTGTCCGGATGCACACAGCTTACCATCCACTGCTGAGGGTCATCTTGGTCACTTCCAAAATTTTGGCAATTATAAATGAAGCTGTTTTATTTATTTATTTATCTAGAGAGAGAGAATCTTACTCGGTTGCCCTGATAGAGTACCGTAGTATCATAGCTCACAGCAACCTCAAACTTTTGGGCTCAAGCAATGCTCTTACCTCAGCCTTCTGAGTTGCTAGGACTACAGGTGCCACAACAATGGCTATTTTCCAGTGTTGTGGCACCTGTAGCTAATGACTACAGGCACTGACTCCACAACAACTGGCTATTTTCAGTAGAGATGGGGTCTTTCTCTTGTTCAGGCTGGTCTTGAACTCCTGAGCTCAAGCAATCTGCCCATCTTGGCCCCCTAGAGCTGGGATTGTAGACATGAGCCATGTGCCCACCCACCTCTATAAATAAAGCTATTTTCACTTCATTTGAGTAAATAGAAACAGTGTGATTGCTGGATCATATGGTAAGAGTGTGTTTAGTTTTTTTTTTTTTTTTTAAGCGATGTTTTCTTTTTTTTTTAATTTTTTTTATTTTTTTTATTTTTGGCCGGGGCTGGGCTTGAACCCACCACCTCCGGCATATGGGACCGGCGCCCTACCCATTGAGCCACAGGCGCCGCCCAGAGTGTGTTTAGTTTTATAAGAAGATGCTTAACTGTATTCCAAAGTGGCTGTGCTATTCACACTGCTACCAGGAAGGAATATGAATTATTTTTTCTCCACATCTGATGGTGCCAGTGTCTGGAACTTGGCCTTTTAACAGGTGTGCTTTGTGGCATTTTTTTTCATGACCATATGAGATGTTTTTAAAAGGCACATGTCATAGTACTTGGCACATTTGAAGTGTATTATTACTTCTGATTATCCCATTATGCAAAGTTAGTGAAAAAATAAGTCAAAATACATTTTTAGACTTTTGTTTCTGGCCTTGATGGACAAAGAAAACAGACTTCTTTGCCTTCCGTAAATGATTAGAAAACTACTAGATAAAATATAGGAAACAACCATGATTAAACACTGGGCCACAGACCTGAAAGGCTGTGACTCCTGACAGGAGGGAAACCAGGGGAATGAATCTCATCCCCATATCACCCTGTGTTCTCCCTGGAAGCACGTTCTGGAGTGAGGTACAAGGGGGAATATCTCAAAAGGAGGACGCTGGTTTTAGTGAGAGACTGATACCAGAAATCCATGGGCTGCATTAGCTGGAAAATGCAAACCAGAGTTATGAGAAAAGAGTGCTAAACAAAAACAAGAAAGAAAGAAAAAAGCTTTGGGCATCTGCACGGAGTTTACTCAAGCCCACACTGATTCCCAAGTTGTGCACATGTACATGGAAACTTCACAATTGCAGGGCAAGGACAACGAGGGGGATGTGAGCTGAAGAGGTGTTTGACTTCTGGTCATCCCAAACAGAAGGTCCTTTGTGGCCACTGGGAAACATGGACAATCTCACAATATCATGCCTTAGTTGTAGGGCTGAACCGTATGTAAAACCACTTTTTTTTTGTAGAGACAGTCTCACTTTATCACCCTCAGTAGAGTGCTGTGGTGTCCCACAGCTTACAGCAACCTCCAGCTCCTGGGCTTAGGCGATTCTCTTGCCTCAGCCTCCCGAGGAGCTGGGACTACAGGTGCCCGCCACAACGCCTGGCTATTTTTTTGTTGCAGTTTGGCCAGGGCCTGGTTTGAACCCACCACCCTTGGTATATGGAGCCGGCGCCCTACCTGGGCACCGTCCTGTAAAACTACTTTTTACCTACCTTTACAAAGAATAAAAACAAGTCTTGTAAGATCACTTAATTTACAAATAATTAGACTATTTTCTGGAACTAATCTGAATACTCAAAAAAAAAATCAGGTATTCATTACTATGGTTTGAATGTACCCCCAAATGCATGTGTTGGAAGCATAATCCCTAGTGGAACAGTGATGGGAGGTGAGGAGTACAGGAGTAGAGCCTTGATGAATTGATTCATGTCATATGTTGGGAGCGGGTTGGTTGCTGCAAAGCAGGTGATGGTAAGAGGCAGTGTGCCCTGTGCTCTCTCACCCTTCTGTCTTTCTCCCTCCTGCTGTGGGATGACCTTGCCAGACACTTCCGTCATGCTCTTGGGCTTCTCAACCTCCAGAATTATGAGAAATAAGCATTTCTTATCAATGACTCATCTGTGGTACTCTGAAATAGCAACAGAATATGGGCTGAGACACTCATTGTTAGTCATGATGTTCAGCTGATATCAAATCAAATATTACTAAATGTGATAAGAACTGGAATGCATTAACCATAATTAGAAAAATAATCAGTTGATGGAGACAGACCTATGAATCACAGAGATAATGGGACTTTCAGATAAAGCCTTTTATTTATTTACTTTCTTTTAAATGGAAATGTGAACATTTTATATATTTTTTTCATACAAATTCACTTAAGCTTTATTCTCTACTGTGAGCAATCCAGCACCTTGACCAATATTCTAAGAGATTTAAATAGTTTTTTTTTTTTTATTGTTGGGGATTCATTCAGGGTACAATAAGCCAGGTTACATTGATTGCAATTGTTAGGCAAAGTCCCTCTTGCAATCATGTTGCCCCCATAAAGTGTGACACACACCAAGGCCCCACTCCCTCCCTCCGTCCCTCTTTCTGCTTTTCCTCCCCCCCATAACCTTAATTGTCATTAATTGTCCTCATATCAAGATTGAGTACATAAGATTCATGCTTCTCCATTCTTGTGATGCTTTACTAAGAATAATGTCTTCCACTTCCATCCAGGTTAATACAAAGGATGTAAAGTCTCCATTTTTTTTTTAATAGCTGAATAGTATTCCATGGTGTACATATACCACAGCTTGTTAATCCATTCCTGGGTTGGTGGGCATTTAGGCTGTTTCCACATTTTGGCGATTGTTAATTGAGCTGAATAAACAGTCTAGTACAAATGTCCTTATGATAAAGGGATTTTTTTCCTTCTGTGTAGATGCCCAGTAATGGGATTGCAGGATCAAATGGGAGGTCTAGCTTGAGTGCTTTGAAATTTCTCCATACTTCCTTCCAGAAAGGTTGTACTAGTTTGCAGTCCCACCAGCAGTGCAAAAGTGTTCCCTTCTCTCCACATCCACGCCAGCAGCTGCAGTTTTGAGATTTTGTGATGGGGGCCATTCTCACTGGGGTTAGATGATATCTCAGGGTTGTTTTGATTTGCATTTCTCTAATATATAGAGATGATGAACATTTTTTCATGTGTTTGTTGGCCATTCGTCTGTCATCTTTAGAGAAGGTTCTATTCATGTCTCTTGCCCATTGATATATGGGATTGTTGGCTTTTTTCATGTGGATTAATTTGAGTTCTCTATAGATCCTAGTTATCAAGCTTTTGTCTGATTGAAAATATGCAAATATCCTTTCCCATTGTGTAGGTTGTCTCTTTGCTTTGGTTATTGTCTCCTTAGCTGTACAGAAGCTTTTCAGTTTAATGAAGTCCCATTTGTTTATTTTTGTTGTTGTTGCAATTGCCATGGCAGTCTTCTTCATGAAGTCATTCCCCAGGCCAATATCTTCCAGTGTTTTTCCTATGCTTTCTTTGAGGATTTTTACTGTTTCATGCCTTAAATTTAAGTCCTTTATCCATCTTGAATCAATTTTTGTGAGTGGGGAAAGTTGTGGGTCCAGTTTCAGTCTTTTACATGTAGACATCCAGTTCTCCCAACACCATTTATTGAATAGGGAGTCTTTCCCCCAAAGTATGTTCTTGTTTGGTTTATCGAAGATTAGGTGGTTGTAAGATGTTAGTTTCATTTCTTGGTTTTCAATTCGATTCCAAGTGTCTATGTCTATGTTTTTGTGCCAGTACCATGCTGTCTTGAGCACTATGGCTTTGTAGTACAGACTAAAATCTGGTATGCTGATGCCTCCAGCTTTATTTTTATTACCATTTTATATATTTTTATTGCATAAAATATGATCTTTTGATATATGTATATATTGTGGAATGTTTGGCCACATATTGAACATGTTTTGTGCATGCTGATAACACTTAAAATCTATTCTCATAGCAATTTTCAAGTATGTCATACAATGTGTGGTTATTAACTATGGTCATTGTAATGTACAGTAGATATCCTGAATTTATTAGGTCTGTTGAACTGGAATTTTCTGCCCTTTAGCTCCATATCTCCCTACCCCTTAGCCATCATTTTGTTCTTAATGAGTTTGACTTTTTAAAGTAAAATCATGTGGTATTTATCTTTCTGTGTCTGGCTTATCACACTTAACATAATGTCCTCCAGGTTTGTAAACATGTAGTTTTTTCTTTATTAAATCATGACTGTGTACATTAATGCGTTTATGAGGTGCAATGTGCTGAATTGATAAACAATGTGGAATGCTTACATCGAACTGGTTAATATAACCATCACCTTGCTTGCTTATATGTTGTGATAAGACATGCATACTCTATTCTTAATAGTTTTGAAATGGACCATTGTATTAGTCACGACTTCAGGCTATATTATAAATCTATAGTGATCAAAACACCACAGTACTGGAATAAAAATAGAGAGGTAGATTTATGGAACAGAATAGAGAACCAAGAAACGAACCCAGCCACTTATTGTCATTTGATCTTTGATAAGCCTATCAAAAACATTCAGTGGGGGAAAGATTCCCTATGTCACAAATAGTGCTGGGTGAACTGACTGGTGACCTGTGGAAGACTGCATACGTGTATTTTGTTGCAAATGACAGAATGTCCTCCTTTCTACAAGGCTGATGGTATTCCATCTGTTAGAGGTGCACTGAATGGTATTCTGTCGGTCAGAGATGCACTGAATGGTATTCCTTCCGTCAGAGATGCACTGAATGGTATTCCGTCAGTCAGAGATGCCCACTTTCTTCATCCATCCTTTCCGTTGGTGGACACTTGGGTTGAGCCCACGTGTTAATAATGCGACAGTGAACATGAGGCTGCAGATAGCTCTTTGACATACTGATTCCACTTTTCATATACAGAGAGAGCCAAAAAATGCATACACATTTTAAGAAAGAAAAAATTGTATTAAAATTGTAGTACTGAAGTCACATTTGACTGTTACAATTATAAGAGATGCAAGATGCAATATATAAGATAACAAATGTTATCTGTATATATCATTACAATTTTAATACAGTTTTTTGCTTTCTTAAAATTTGAATACACTGTTGTGATACCCTCCGTATAGTCTCAGTATTGAGATTTGTAGATCCTATGGTAGTTTTATTTTTGGTGTTTGGAGAAATCAAATAGTGTTTTCCACAATGGCTGTACTGATTTACATTCCTGCCAGTAGTGTGTGAGGGTTCCCTTTTCTCTGCATTTTCACCAGCCCCAGCTGTCTTTGATCATTGGTAATAGCCATTCTAACAGGTATGAGGTGGTGATATCTCCCTGTGGTTTTAATTGTCATTGCCTGGATTATTAGTGATTCTGAGCATTTTTTCATGGACCTATGGAACATTTCCGTGTAATCCACTTATTTGTTTTCTTACTATTGAGTTTCTGTGTTCCTTATATGTTTTGGACATTAACTCCTTATAAGACATATGGTTTGAAAATGTATTATCCAATTTTTTTAGATTGTCTCTTCACTCTGTTGGCTGTTTCTTTTGCTATGCAAAAGATTCTTAGTTTGATAAAATCTCATTTGTCTATTTTTCTTTAGTTGCCTGTACTTTTAGTGTTATATAAAAAAAAAATCATTGCCCAGATCTTGTCATGGAAAATTTCCCCTATGGTTTCTTCTAGCAGTTTTATAGTTCTAAGTCTTATGTTTAAGTCTTTTTATTATATTTCAGAACATTACATGGGTACAAATGTTTTGGTTACTTGGATTGCTTTTGTACTACTTGAGTCAGATTTGTAAGTGTACCCATCACCCAAATAGCGCACATTGCACTGGTTGTGTTTTGCCTATTAGGTGTAATTTCACCCATCCTCTTCTCCCCCTCCCACCTCCTTGATTTCTGTTGAGTTTGCCTCCCATCTCTGCACTTGAGTACAAACTAATGGCCAGTAATCACATGAAAAGATGCTCCTCATCACTAATGCTAAGAGAAATGCAGGTCAGAACCACAATGAGTTTTCACCTTTCCCCAGTGAGAATGGCTTTTATCACAAATTCCCCAAACAATAGAAGGCTAGATGGCATGGAAGTAGGGAGAAAGGAACATTTATGCACTGTTGGCAGTACAAACTAGCACAAGCTCTACAGAAATTATCATGGGGATTCCTCAAAGAACTAAAAGTGGACCTACCATGCTATCCAGCAATCTCATTACGGGGTATTTATTTACCCAATGGGGAAAAAGTCATTTTTTTTTTTTTTTTTTTACAAAAAAAGACTCATATTAGGATGTTATTTGCAGCACAGTGCACAATCACAAAGATGTGATCAACTGCAGTGCACATCAGTTTATGAATGGATTAATAATATGTGGTATAAGTATGCTGGAGAGTACTACTCAGCCATAAAAATGAATTAATACATTTTGCAGCAATCTAGATGAAAAAGGAGACTATTCTTCTAAGTGGAATGGAGAATGGCAACAGTGGAGAAACAACAACACGTGTACTTGCTATTAAATTGGAAATTCCGGGGCTGGGCACAGTGGCTCACACCTGTAATCCAAGCATTCTCAGAGGGCAAGGCTGGAGGATTCCTTGATTCAGGAATTGGAGCCTAGCCTGAACAAGACGTTGACCCCATCTCTACTAAAAATAGCAAAACTAGCCAGGCATTGTGGATATGCCTGTAGTCCCAGTTAATTGGGGGGCTGAGGCAAGAAGATGACCTGAACCCAGGAGTTTGAGGTTGTTGAGAGCTGTGACACCACAGCACTCTACCCGGGATGGGAGAGTGTGACTCTGTCTCAAAAATAAATAAATAAATAAATGGTAGCATTGGAACTTAGGTTTAAGTCTTTAAGCAATTTTGAATTGATATTTTATGTGGTATAAGATGAGGGTCGAATGTCATTCTTCTATGCATATGGACGTCCAATTTCCCCAGTACCATTCAGTGAAGACTGTTTTTCCCCATTATGTGTTCTTAGTGTTTTGTCAGGATCAATTGATCACAAATGCATGGGTTTATTTCTGGGTTCTCTTCTCCTGTTCTGCTGGTGAATGTACCTCTTTTATGCCAATGCCATGCGATTTTTATTACTACATACTCACGGTGCATTTTGAAATCGGGTAGTTGGTGGTGTTGGTTTTGTTCTTTTTGCTAAAGATTGCTTTGGCTGTTCAAGGTTTTTGTGTTTTCATACACATTTTAAGATGACCTTTTCTGTTTCTGTGAAAAATATCATTGGAATTTTGACTAGAGATTGCACTGAATTTTTAGACTGCTGTGGATGTTATAATGATATTAATTCTTCCACTCTATGAGCAGAGAATATCTTTCCATTTATTTGTATCTTTTTCAATTTTTTCATCAATGAGAATAGTTTTCAGTATATATATTTTTCACTTCCTTGATTAAATTTATTAGTAAGTATTTTTTATAGCTATCGTAAATGGGATTTTTTCTTAATTTTTTATTTGAATAGTTCATTGTTAATATATGGAAATGCTACTGATTTTAGTGTGTTAATTTTGTATTCTGTAACTTTACTGAGTTTGTTTAGTAGTTTTTTTTTGGTTGGGTCATTAGGATTTTGTATATATAAGATCATGATAGCTACAAACAGAGCCCATTTTACTTCCTTTTTTTTCTGATTTGGATGACTTTTATTGATTTCTCTTGCCTAATTGCTCTGGCTAGGACTTCTAGTACTATATCTAATAGAAGTGCCAAGAATGGTTATCCCTGTCTTTTTCTGATCTTGGAGGAAAAGCTTTTAATTTGTCACTGCTGAGTGTGATGTAACTTTTCACTGTTGACTATGATGCTTTGCTGTATTGAGGTGTACTCTTTCTATACCTAATTTTTTGAGAATTCTTGTGATGAAAGGATGTGGAATTTCACTGAATGCCTTCTCTGTATCTATTGAGATGATCATAGGTATTTTATCTTTTATTCTGTTACTGTGTCGTAGCATATTTTTTGATTTACCTGTTCAGTGATCCTTGCATGCTGGGGATAAATTCTACTTGATTGCAGTGAATAATTCTTTTCATGTGCAGGTGAATTCAGTTTTCTAGTATTTGGGGGATGACTCTTGCATCAATGTTCACAAAGCATTTGAGCCTATCATTTTTTTTTTTTTTATAGTGTCCTTCTCTGACTTTGGTATCAGAGTAATACTGGCCTTGTAAGATGAGTTTGGAAATATTCTTTCCCCTCTGATTTTTTGGAATAGTTTAAGAAAAACTAATATTAGTTCCTTTTTGAAAGTTTTGTAGAATTCAGCAGTGAAATCATCAAGTTCTGGGCGTCTCTTTGCTGGGAGACTTTTTAGTACTAATTCAGCCTCTTTCCTTGTTGTCAGTCTCTTCTGGTTTTCTGTTTATGATTCAGTCTTGGTAGGTTGTATGTGTTTGGGAATTTATCTTTTTTTCTAGGTTATCCAGTTTTTTGGTGTGTAAATTGTTCATGGTAGTCTCTTATTTCTTTTTATTTTTGTGGTATCAGTTGTAATATCTCCATATTCACTTCTGGTTTTAATTATAATTCTTCTCCCTCTTTTTTTTTTTAAATTAGAGACAGAGTCTCACTTTGTTGCCCTTGGTAGAGAGCTGTGGTGTCACAGCTCACAGCTACTTCCAGCTCTTGGGTTAAGGCAATTCATTTGCCTCAGCCTCCCAAGTAGCTGGGACTATAGGCGCCTGCCACAACGCCCGGCTATTTTTTTTGTTGCAGTTTGTCAGGGGCCAGGTTCGAACCTGCCACCCTTGGTATATGGGGTTGGTACCCTACCCACTGAGCCACGGGCACTGCCCACTTTTATTCTTAGTCTAGCTCAAAGTTTGGGATTCGCTGGTACTCTTCCTTAGAGAGAGTCTGCATCTTTTCACT
Organism: Nycticebus coucang; assembly: GCF_027406575.1. Taxonomy (NCBI): domain Eukaryota; kingdom Metazoa; phylum Chordata; class Mammalia; order Primates; family Lorisidae; genus Nycticebus; species Nycticebus coucang. Next base: position 3,679,173 of record NC_069788.1, read on the forward strand.
TTGTTAGCTGTAACTGCATGATACTCTAGCCCTATTGATGTGGTGGTATGGGGAGTGAAGATTCAAACATCTTGCGATTACATTTTGTTCTTTTAGTTAGCCCATTTCCCTGGGCTGTGACCTTAACACATGTGTTGTAGCCTTTTTCCATCACCCCTTAAGTAATACAGGAAGGTTAAAGAGGGCTGGAGTGAAGAAGAGTCTCTTTTACCCTGCTGAGCTAAGACTCTGATTAAGTCTTTTCCCTGGGACAGTGGGTCTCTTTTATGGAGAATGCAATGGGCATATTTCACAATGACTAGTTTTCTTATCCCCTACTAGAGCCTAGAGTGACTCTTTCGCAAGTCTTTACTGTAAGGACCTGGTGTATTCCCAAAGGTAAAACTTACAAAACTTGGAGGGAGGATCCTCTAATCCTGTGAGAGTTTCTCCCTTCATATTAATCCATCCTTAGCTCCCAGAACTTCTTCACAATTATGTTTTAAGTGTTTCTAGCACTTGGTGGCTTCAGAGGTTCTGCTCCTGGTAAGCATGTCTTAGATGTGAACTTAAAGTTATGAAGCAGCATTTGGTGTGCAGCCTCTAATGGGGTCAGGAAAAGTTGTTGATTTTCAGTTCAGATTATTTTGTTGGTTTGTTTTAAGGAAAGGAGTGATAACTCATAAGCACTCACCTGTTGGAGCTGAAACCACAATTTATACTTTCTGTACAAGGAACATACTAAACATAAAGACACAATCAGTTCCAAGTAAAAGGACTGTAGAATGTATACCGCATAAACACTAATTTTAAGACAGCCAAAGTAGCTAGCTCTATCTGCATGAATCAAATGGACCTCAGAATAAGGAATAGAAAGAGATATTTTATTGATCAAGCAGTAAACACAGACATTCAATCTCTAAGTGTCTACACATCAAATATCAGAGCTTTCAAATATTCAAAGCAAAATCAAAGAAGAAAACCCCAAACAAATTATAGGTGGATATTTCAACAATTCTTTGTTGGTTTTTGATTAAAAAAGTGCAGAAACTTAATAAGGCTATAGAAGACTTGAGTGATGCAATCAACCAACTTGGCCTGTGTTTTAGCCCTTCAGGATGTGGTGACAGAATACTAGAGTCTGGGTAGGTTATAAATGGCAACAATTTATTTCTCACAGTTCTTAAGTCCAAGACTGAGGCGCTCACTGATTTGGTGTCTGGTGAGGGCTTGCTCTCCCATCCTAGATGGCAGCTTCCCACTGTGTCCTCACGTGGGGATGACACAGGCCACTCTCTAGTGTCTGTCTGATAAGGGCACTGATCCCATTCCTGAAGACTCTTGCCCTATGATCTAATCACCTCTCAAAGGCCTCATCTCTCAGTGTCCTGACACTGGTGATTAGGTTCCAACATGTGATTGACTTTCAGAGAATGCTGACACAATAACACAAGAATATGCTTCCTTCCCAAGGGACCATGGAATATTTACCAAGGTAGACATATACTGGGGCACCTCAATAAGTTAAAGAAGTAATGATTTTTGACCACAATGGACGTAAAGGAGAAATCATTAATCAAAAGATATCAGAGAAATATCAATCATGTAGAAATAAAAGAACAGACTTTAAATAGCCATGGGCCAATGAAGACATCACAAGGAAATTAGGAAATATTTTGAACTATTAAAGAAAGCATGGTACATTAAAATGTGTGGTATGTGGGTATAACAATGCTTAGACATTTTATACTTCTAAAGTCTTATTTTAAAAAAGGAAAAAAAAGAATAAGTGATTTAAGCTTAAGAAGCTAGAAAAAAAAAAAAAGATGAAATCAACCAAAGTAAGTGAAAGAAGGAAATAACAAAGAAAAACTAGAAGACAATAAAACAGAAAATAGGCAAACAGTAGTAATACAAATTAAATCAAGGCTGGTTCTTAAGAAAACATCAGTACACTTATGAGCTCAGATTACTCAAGAAAAAAAGAATAAAGACACCATCACCAAATTAGGAATTATGAAAGTCATCCTTATGGATTCTGCCAACATTAGAAGCATTTGAAGGAAAATGCTGTGTCTAACTTCATGCCAATAAATTTGACTTCTATGACAAAATCAGTGCTGCTTGAAAGGTAATAGTCTCTACATTTGACTCATAAATAATCTGAGTATCCCTATATCTATTAAAATTTGGAATTTATAACTAAAAACTTTTCCACAAATGCAGTAAAACTCCAGGCCTGGGTGGTCTTACTGGTAAATTATTTCAAATATTTAAGGAAGAAATAATACTAATTCTACATAATTGCTTTGAACAAATGGAGGAGGAGGATATACTTCCAAATTCATCTTAGGAGGCTAGCGTTACTCTGATACTAATACCCAAGAAAGATATTAAAAAAAAAAAAAAAGAAGAAGAGACTGTGGACCCATGTCCTTCATAGGTATAGTTATCTATATCTTTAATAAATAGTAGCAAATCAAATTCTGTGGTGTATCGAGGATAATATGCTTTGACCAAGTGGGGTTTATCTCAGCAAACAATGTTTATTTATTCTTTAAAAACAGATATTGTAATCACCATATTAATGAAGTAAAAGATAAAAGCTATGTGTTAATCTCAGTAGATGGAGGAAAAGCCTTTGGCAAAATTCAGTAAATAAAAATATTATCAGCAAACTAGAAAGAGAAAGGAATTTTCTCCACTAAATAAAAATACCTACCAGACTCTACAGCTGACATCATGTTAGTGATAACAGACTGGATAATTTCTTCTTAAAGAATGGGAATGAGGACAACAGGTCCATTTCATCATTTCTTATTTTTTTGAGACAGAGTCACTGTTTCGCCCTCGGTAGGGTGCTGTGGTGTCACAGCTCACAGCAACCTCCAACAGTTGGACTAAAGCAATTCTCTTGCCTCAGCCTCCCAAGTAGCTGGGACTACAGGTACCCGCCACAGCACTCAGCTAATTTTTTTTTTTTTGTTGTTGCTGAAAGGCTATTTTTTTGTTGTAATTATCATTATCTTTTGGTAGGCCTGGGCAGGTTCAAACCTGCCAGCTCTGATGACTTGACTGGTGCCCTATTTTCATCATTTCTATTTAGTATTGAGCAGAAGGTCCTGGCCAGTTCATTAAAGGTCAGAAAATTAAATCAAAGACACATAGAGTGAAAAGAAAGGACTGAAATATTTTTGTTTCCTCACAACATGATAATAAATGTAGAAAATTATAGGGAATCTATAAAAATGCTACTAGAAGTCATGAGTGAGGTTAATATGAGTACAGAATGGGGCAGTATTTAAGGAGAAATCATATTTCTAAACATTAACAATGAAAGAATATCATTTGCAAGAGTTCCAAAATGAAGTAATTAGGGATAAATCTAACATAATGTGCCTAATATATGTACCATGGAACTCACAAAATGTCAGTAAGATTAATTAAACAAAAACCTAAGTAAAGTGAAACTCCTTTTTTTTAAAAATTTTAATTATGTTTCACTTGAGAGGAGAGAATAATCTCTATAATATTGATTGCAAAACAACATTCTATAAATAGAATTTCATTTTCTCCTTCAAGTTTTAATACTATGTTAGACTCTGTCTTATTGACTATTTTGGGGTGTGAACATGAATTAAAATTATTCTTAAATTCTAACGTCTAAAACCATATTTGGCAAGAAAGAGCAATCCAATTTTTTTTTTTTTTTTTTTATTGTTGGGGATTCATTGAGGGTACAATAAGCCAGGTTACACTGATTGCAATTGTTAGGTAAAGTCCCTCTTGCAATCATGTCTTGCCCCCATAAAGTGTGACACACACCAAAGCCCCACCCCCCTCCCTCCGTCCCTCTTTCTGCTTCCCCCCCCATAACCTTAATTGTCATTAATTGTCCTCATATCAAAATTGAGTATATCGGATTCATGCTTCTCCATTCTTGTGATGCTTTACTAAGAATAATGTCTTCCACTTCCATCCAAGTTAATACGAAGGATGTAAAGTCTCCATTTTTTTTAATGGCTGAATAGTATTCCATGGTATACATATACCACAGATTGTTAATCCATTCCTGGGTTGGTGGGCATTTAGGCTGTTTCCACATTTTGGAGATTGTAAATTGAGCTGAATAAACAGTCTAGTACAAGTGTCCTTATGATAAAAGGATTTTTTTCCTTCTGTGTAGATGCCCAGTAATGGGATTGCAGGATCAAATGGGAGGTCTAGGTTGAGTGCTTTGAGGTTTCTCCATACTTCCTTCCAGAAAGGTTGTACTAGTTTGCAGTCCCACCAGCAGTGTAAAAGTGTTCCCTTCTCTCCACATCCACGCCAGCATCTGCAGTTTTGAGATTTTGAGATGTGGGCCATTCTCACTGGGGTTAGATGATATCTCAGGGTTGTTTTGATTTGCATTTCTCTAATATATAGAGATGATGAACATTTTTTCATGTGTTTGTTGGCCATTCGTCTGTCATCTTTAGAGAAGGTTCTATTCATGTCTCTTGCCCATTGATATATGGGATTGTTGGCTTTTTTCATGTGGATTAATTTGAGTTCTCTATAGATCCTAGTTATCAAGCTTTTGTCTGATTGAAAATATGCAAATATCCTTTCCCGTTGTGTAGGTTGTCTCTTTGCTTTGGTTGTTGTCTCCTTAGCTGTACAGAAGCTTTTCAGTTTAATGAAGTCCCATTTGTTTATTTTTGTTGTTGTTGCAATTGCCATCGCAGTCTTCTTCATGAAGTCTTTCCCCAGGCCAATATCTTCCAGTGTTTTTCCTATGCTTTCTTGGAGGATTTTTATTGTTTCATGCCTTAAATTTAACTCCTTTATCCATCTTGAATCAATTTTTGTGAGTGGGGAAAGGTGTGGGTCCAGTTTCAGTCTTTTACATGTAGACATCAGTTCTCCTAACACCATTTATTGAATAGGGAGTCTTTCCCCCAAGGTATGTTCTTGTTTGGTTTATCAAAGATTAGGTGGTTATAAGATGTTAATTTCAGTTCTTGGTTTTCAATTTGATTCCACGTGTCTATGTCTCTGTTTTTGTGCCAGTACCATGCTGTCTTGGGCACTATGGCTTTGTAGTACAGACTAAAATCTGGTATGCTGATGCCGCCAGCTTTATTTTTGTTACTAAGAACTGCCTTAGCTATACGGGTTTTTTTCCGGTTCCATACAAAATGCAGAATCATTTTTTCCAAATCTTGAAAGTACGATGTTGATATTTTGATAGGAATGGCATTGAATAGGTAGATTGCTTTGGGAAGTATAGACATTTTAACAATGTTGATTCTTCCCATCCATGAGCATGGTATGTTCTTCCATTTGTTAATATCCTCTGCTATTTCCTTTCTGAGGATTTCATAATTTTCTTTATAGAGGTCCTTCACCTCCTTGGTTAGGTATATTCCTAGGTATTTCATTTTCTTTGAGACTATGGTGAAGGGAGTTGTGTCCTTAATTAGCTTCTCATCTTGGCTGTTATTGGTGTACACAAAGGCTACTGACTTGTGGACATTGATTTTATATCCTGAAACATTACTGTATTTTTTGATGACTTCTAGGAGTCTTGTGGTTGAGTCTTTGGGGTTCTCTAAGTATAAGATCATGTCGTCAGCAAAGAGGGAGAGTTTGATCTCCTCTGCTCCCATTTGGATTCCCTTTATTTCCTTGTCTTGCCTAATTGTATTGGCTAGAACTTCCAGCACTACGTTGAATAGTAAAGGTGACGAGGACAACCTTGTCTGGTTCCAGTTCTAAGAGGAAAAGCTTTCAGTTTTACTCCATTCAGTAAAATATTGGCTGTGGGTTTGTCATAGATAGCTTCAATCAGTTTTAGAAATGTGCCACCTATGCCTATATTCTTCAGTGTTCTAATTAGAAAAGGATGCTGGATTTTATCAAATGCTTTTTCTGCATCTATTGAGAGGATCATGTGATCTTTATTTTTGCCTCTGTTAATATGGTGGATAACGTTTATGGACTTGCATATGTTAAACCAGCCTTGCATCCCTGGGATGAAGCCTACTTGATCATGATGAATGACTTTTTTGATGATAAGCTGTAATCTATTGGCCAGGATTTTGTTGAGGATTTTTGCATCTATGTTCATGAGTGAGATTGGTCTGAAATTCTCCTTTTTGTTTGGGTCTTTTCCTGGTTTTGGTATTAGGGTGATGTTTGCTTCATAGAATGTGTTGAGGAAGATTCCTTCTTCCTCAGTTTTTTGGAATAATTTCTGCAGTACAGGAATAAGCTTTTCCTTGAAGGTTTGATAGAATTCTGGTGTGAAGCCATCTGGACGAGGGCATTTTTTGGTTGGAAGATTTTTTATTGTTTCTTTGATCTCAGTGCTTGAAATTGGTCTGTTCAGGAGCTCTATTTCTTCCTGGCTAAGTCAAAAAACCAACTCCTTGTTTCATTAATTTTCTGAATGATTCTTTTGTTTTCAATTTCATCGATCTCTGATTTGATTTTTGAGATTTCTTTTCTTCTACTGAGTTTAGGCTTAGATTGTTCTTCTTTTTCCAATTCCATAAGATCTCTTGTGAGATTGTTGATGTGCTCTCTTTCTGTTTTTCGAATGTAGGCATCTAAAGCTATGAATTTTCCTCTCAAAACTGCTTTTGCAGTATCCCACAGGTTTTGGTAGCTTGTGTCTTCATTGTTGTTATGCTCAAGGAAGTTAATGATTTCCTGTTTTATTTCTTCCTGCACCAATCTGTTATTCAACAGAAGGTTGTTTAATTTCCATGTCTTTGGGTGGGGTCGAGCATTTTTGTTAGAGTTGAGTTCCACCTTTAGTGCCTCATGGTCTGAGAAGATACAAGGTAAAATATTAATTCTTTTGATTCTGTTGATATTTGTTTTGTGTCCCAGGATATGATCAATTTTGGAGAATGTTCCATGGGGTGATGAGAAGAATGTATATTCTTTCTCTTTGGGATGGAGTGTTCTATATGCGTCTGTCAAGCACAGTTGTTCTAGGGTCTCATTTAAATCTCTTATATCTTTGCTTAATTTCTGTTTAGAGGATCTGTCCAGCTCTGTAAGAGGAGTGTTAAAGTCTCCTGTTATTATGTTATTATCAGATATCATATTGCTCAGACTTAGTAAGGTCTGTTTCAAGAATCTGGGAGCATTTAAATTTGGTGCATAGATATTTAGAATTGAAATGTCTTCTTGTTGTAGTTTTCCCTTGACCAATATAAAGTGACCATCTTTGTCTTTTTTGACTTTAGTTGCTTTAAATCCACATGTATCTGAAAATAAGATTGCAACTCCTCTTTTCTTCTGAATTCCATTTGCCTGAAAAATTGTCTTCCAACCCTTGACTCAGAGCTTTAATTTGTCTTTTGAAGCCAGGTGTGTTTCTTGCAGACATCAAATAGATGGCTTGTATTTTTTAATCCAGTCAGCCAATCTATGTCTCTTCAGTGGGGAATTCAAGCCATTAACATTTATTGAGATAATTGATAAGTGTGGTAGTATTCTATTCGTCTTATTTGGTGAGAGTCCATTGCTTAGTTTTATCTTTTGCATCAGTGTGGAGGTTAGGTTTTGTCCTTTGATTTCTGAGTTCTTACTTTGCTGCTGATCCATTGTGGTGGTCAGTGTGCAGAACAGGTTGGAGTATTTCCTGTAGAGCTGGTCTTGTTGTGGCGAATTTCCTCAATGTTTGTATATCCGTAAATGATTTGATTTCTCTGTCAATTTTGAAGCTTAGCTTAGCAGGGTACAGAATTCTGGGCTGAAAATTGTTCTGTTTAAGTAGCTTAAAGGTAGATGACCATTGTCTTCTTGCTTGGAAAGTTTCATTAGAGAAGTCTGCGGTCACTCTGATGGATTTGCCCCTGTAGGTCAACTGGCGCTTACTCCTGTAGCTTGCAGAATCTTTTCTTTTGTCTTGACTTTGGACAGGTTCATCACAATGTGTCTTGGAGAAGCTCGGTTAGAGTTGAGGCGACCTGGGGTCCGATACCCCTCTGAAAGCAGTGTGTCAGAATCTTTGGTGATGTTTGGGAAATTTTCTTTTATAATATTCTCTAGTATGGCTTCCATTCCTCTGGGGCATTCTTCTTCCCTTTCTGGAATTCCTATAACTCGTATGTTGGAACGCTTCATAAAGTCCCATAATTCTGACAGTGAACGTTCTGCTTTCTCTCTCTTCTTTTCTGCCTCTTTTACTATCTGAGTTATCTCAAGAACTTTGTCTTCTACTTCTGAAATTCTTTCTTCTGCATGGTCTAACCTGTTGCTGATACTTTCCATTGTATCTTTAAGTTCCCTAATTGACTGTTTCAGTTTCTTCAGCTCTGCTATATCCTTTTTATATTCTTCATATCGTTCATCTCTGATTTGATTCTGTTTTTGGATTTCCTTTTGGTTATTTTCCACTTTATTAGCAGTTTCCTTCATTGTTTCCGTCATTTCTTTCATTGTTTTCAACATGTGTATTCTAAATTCCCTTTCTGTCATTCCTAATATTTCTTCATAAGTGGAATCATCTGCAGTAGCTACCTCATGGTCCCTTGGCGGGGTTGTTCTGGACTGGTTCTTCATGTTGCCTGGAGTTTTCTGCTGATTCTTCCTCATGAGTGGTTTCTTTTATCTGTTTCCTTGCCCTAATTTTCCTTTCACTTCCTCTTGCTCTTTAAGTTCTCATGCCTGTGGACTAAGGGTTACAGGACCAGAGGGGGTGAGAAGGTTGAAGAGCAAAAAAGGGATGAAAGAAAGGAGGACCGAGTGATAAGAAAAAAATAAGGAAAAATAGAGAAAGGAGAGGGGGTGGTTAAAAGGAATATTGACAAAAAGAAGAGAGGCACAGAAAGAGGGAGACAGAACAATATAGGTGTACAGTAGGGTACTTTGACACAACCTTAAAAAAAAACCACCTTCTGGGGGTGCCCAGTTGTGTGGTTCCCTTGAGGTCAGCAGCTCTTTGCTAACCTGATCAGACACAGTACCCCACCTTCACCCAGTAGAGAGGAAAGACAAAAATGCTATAAATCAAACCAAAGCAAGCAAACAGAAAAGTTTATGGGATAAAATTGGGTGAAAAACCGAATAATAGCAGTAGAAACACTAGCAAAAATGAAGTTCTAATTATTGAAAAAGACAGCAATGGGAAATTATAATTAAACTAGAAAAATTGAGTAAGAAAAAGGATCTGTATGGAAAAGGTTGAACTTATAAAACAAAACAACATCAACAACATCAAAATAAACAAACAAAAAAACACAACCAAACCCCCCCCCCCAAAAAAAAAAAACAATCAAAAACAAGGCAGTATGTATATGTTATTCAATATTGTCTGGGCAACACGTGGTCTTCTGGGGTATGAGATGTTAATCACAGTTCTGATACGACTAGAGGCTGCTGATTTCTCAAACCCCAGCAGGTAGACACCCTAAATCTCTCTTCAGCCCACTTAAAAGGCACTTTGAACTTGTTCACTTGCTGAGGAGAAGCTTTCCCAGGAAAGTGATTGTCACTGGAATCACTGCTGAAGTGGCTATCCACTTACCCAGTGTGCCAAAACTGGTCTCACTCTGCCCCTGAGGGTTAGGGCTGCAAGGCGGCTCAGACCCCGCCCTTAGGCTACTTGGTCGCTGGGTTACCAGCTCCCACCCAATTCTAGCTCTGCGACCCTGAGGGCGGAGCTTGGGGCAGATCGCTCACAATGGCTCCCTGTGACCCACCGCCAAACACCATTAGCTCCATCTGGCTCAGCAGCTCAGACTGGGGCCCTAGACAATGGCCAAAGTTCTCCACACTCCCACTCAGGCTCTCCCCAAGTCAGTTCAACTGAGTGCCAAGTCCAAAGACACGAAAACAGTTCACAGGTAAGGCCTTTCTGGTTTGCAGTCTTGCTGCTACTGAACTTACAGTTGCCGGCGGGTTTAGACCGATTGAAGACACGTGACCACTTGCCGGTTTTCCACTGTTTTAGTCCTCCTCTTGGGGTCCAGAAGTCTCTCGCTGACTCCCTGTATCGCGCAGGGGTGATGATAGGCAGATCCCACCAGCCAGAGATGCCCGGAGTTCTATCTCCCCAGACTCACGGTGCCCAGATGCAAGAAAGCTGTTACTCGGCTGCCATCTTGCTCTGCCTCCAGATCAATCCAACTTTAGTGGTAGTGAAAAAAGGGGATCTTTAGGGTTATGGAGGACAGAGCTGGCATTTTACAAAGAGCTGGACTCCCTTGGTCGCCCAGCAGGCTATCAATGGCAGAGCTCTCCCACTCTACCATACCACCTGTGCAAGCCTAATAAAATCATAAAATGTGCAGATGGGCTTGCCATATACCTTTTCTGTCTATTTGCCCACAGTAGCACACATGTCTGAAGGAACAACCAGCAGCAGCTGGGAACAGGATGAGCAGCGTCTAAAAGACTGGCCTAGTATCACCAGCTGCCACCAGTCGGTCTGCCTGCAGAGGGGCACGCAGATCTACTTAGTGTTCTTGTCACTCTGGACACCACTACCTTAAAGAAATAGACAGATTGATTCTCACTGAAGGCAGGAGCAGGTATAAGCAAAAGCACCCAAAGCACCCAAAATCCAAATCGCTGCAGGACTGATGGAGGACGTGGCTGGCAAGCACAGTCAGAGGACTAAGTGAGAGTCCATGTGGGTGGGACAGGTATGAGGGGCTTAGTTGCTAAAACTCCCTCCTGAGTGTCTCTCAACAATCGTTTCTATTTTCTTCAAAAACCTGTAAATGTGTTTTGTGATAGATTGTGTAATTGTTATTAGCCTACCTCTCATGCCTGTGTTAGTAAGATAAACATTAAACCTGAAACACAATACGTAGGATAATTTAGGGTTTACTTTTTGAAATATGTAAGATAGTCTTCGTTTGAGCAAGCTCAAAAAAAAAAATAACATTTCTGCTGCTAAAAAACATTGCCAGCTTTTGAAGTTTATCTTCAGAAACCTGCATTTCGGAATACTAATTGGATGAGAACCATTCTAACAAGGTAAAATCATGGCACAGGTTTTCTCTAAACAGCTGGCCCTGCCTCCTCACAAGAATATTTCTCATGCAATTACATAAGGCAACTCAGGCAGACGTTTTGGTTGAAGCACAGTTTTCATGAGGATTTTCAACATTGTCAACATTCTCAAAGGTTAGATACATCTTAGGAACCTCCGTTGGCATAGCCAGTGATTTCCTGGCTATGGTTCCCAGTGCCCAGGGCTGATATTAGCCTTTTCTCTCTGGCAAGGGGGAACTTAGTAATGGCTTAAGTATACAAGGATGTAAAATTAAATGCTGGGTTTAGTTCCCATGCACTTAGGAGTTATATCTCTGGGATAAAGATGTAACAGTATTCTGGGAACTTTATTCCCCAAACAAGCACAAAGCAGAAAAAGCTATTGCTCAAGTTTGTAATTATTTAAATGATTCATTCAATATTATCTGTAAGCAAATTTGACAGAAAACTAGCCTTTCTTCAATATAGTGAAAACCTTAATTAAGTCAGAATTCAAATAAATGTAAGCTTCAATTTTCTCTTTTACTTCCTTTTACTTCCTCTTCCTCTCGTCTTCCCCCTTCCCTTCCTGTCTTCCTTTCCTCCTATTTTACTTTGTTATTTCTTATAAAAGACTTGCATGAAGATGAAAGAAAAATTAAATGTTAAAAACTTACATTTAAGAATAATTATAATTTTCATGTAAAGTCCTGGGTGTAATAGACTTTGGCAGGGTCTGTTTACCTGGGAAACGCTGTCAATATTGTTTCAGATTTTTGGGTAAAAACTTGAAGGCCTGTAGGGTTCAGAATCACATAATTCTTTGATCATCACAAGATATTTACAAAAGTAGGAATGTGTTTCCACATACAGCATTCTAAAAAGTAGTAATTTAAAATCATTCTGTCAGTTTCCAGTTAAACTGTAAACCAGAATTTCATTACCTAAGCATGTTTTAAAATAAGTTTATTGCTGTCATGTGCTTTAGATCAAATCACATTCTGATCTTTACAAAGAAATGTATCCTCTTGGAAGAAGAAAGCCATCTGGTTTGAGAAAAATGCTCTTTGCAAATGACATTCTCCTTGGGCAGGAGAGGGAATGAGCTGTGTGCTTTCTGAAATCACGTCGTTCCAACAGCGTTATCAGGGAGGTGGTGCATTTGGTTTGCATTGCAATTTGATTTGTGGAGAGACCACAGAGGAGCTGGACACGTGGCTGAGCAGGTGACCACTGAAGACAGGCTGCTGGATGAGGATCATCCCGCAGAGAAGACCTTTCAAGGAAGCTGTGGCGAAGCCCATCTCTAAAGCGCTTTTCCATGAGAACGCAGGGGATTGCTGAACACAGCACTCTGTGGGAGGCTAATCCACTTAGGGGATTATGGAGGAAGCCAGGTGAATTGTCTACGAAGAAGTCCCAGGGAGAAATTCTCATGACTGTGCAGTGGCTGAAACGCAGTCAGGGTTCCCAACTCTTTTTCCCAGCCTCCATTCCCAGGATTCTTGGCAGGGAAGAGCAGAGGTACTGAGCTCAGGGTGACTCAGAATCTTGGGAATGTCTATGTGGGTTTATCCTGGCTTGGGATTGAGTGTGAAGAGTGGGCAGCTGTTATTAAAGATGTGTTTAAATCAGACAAACTGTATGATCATTTTGCTTGGAAAAAAATACTGGCTATCAAAAAGACACCTTGCGTGAGCCTCAGGCCGAAGGGTGTATACCTGCGTGCAGTACCTGGTCACTAAACTACCTTTAAAGAATGTGGACTGTTGTTCTCCAAAATGAGTTATGGGTGCAAGTTTGGGGGCAGAGAGAAACTGCTTAGGGGCACAGAGGGTGGCCTGGGTGCCATGTGTAAGGCCACCGGGAGAAGCATGGTTGGTGTCCAGGCGGGAGCAGAGCTGGAGAGAAAGGGTTAACAGAAAGTGGTTTTCATGTTATTTTGATGTTTGTTGAGTCTCTCCACAAAACCTTTAAGAAATTTTTTGTTGCTCACTAATGATTTGATTGGAGTAGGTTCTTTTGGAGAAAGTGCTGGGGGCTGGTGACAAGCATTTAATTCTCCTAGCCCATTTTCTCATTTGAACAATTAGGGTGTCACGATTCTCATCAGCCAGTGGAGATAACTAACCTTTTAATGTCTCCCCGGGGGAAAAATTTTCAATCCTCAAAATAATTCTATGAGGATGCACAGCCAACAGGGGAAATGATGTGCTACAAAGGCTTGAGCTAAAGGAAGGAAATGGACAAAAGGAATTCTCCTTTTGGTAAAAAATTATTTTTTTCCATGGGAAAATAATTCTTCTGCCCTATTGTGATCCTTGTTAAAATTCGTTATATTTTTTCAATACATGTTTGTATTTGATACAATTATAACTATACTATACACTATAAATAATAATGTCTTCTTTTTTTGCTTTCACGTGAAATGCTTATGGTAGTATCTATACTTGTATGTATTTCTCTATCTTTTTATATATCTAATTATCAGTGTATCATCAATAATCCCTTATCAGCTAATGATCTCTGAGTTTTGCTTTCTACAACTCTGAAAATTTATTTCCCTGAGGTCTACCTTCCAGTTCATATTTAATAATTTATTTGCTTTGCTTTTAATGTAATTTGGTCTGAAGATTATAATAGTGAACATATTTTTTAGTGCAGAGTCTATATAACCATTATTTTAAAATACTTCATATAGAGTTGTTTACAAATCCTCACTGTTTTAAACACCTCTATAATGTATAGCTTTACAGTATCACTTTATCTTTTGGATTCTTTTCTTGGGAGAGAGTCATAAAGTAGAAATCAATTGCTATAAGAATTCTTATGCATTTTTATAATACATAGTTCTAAACCGGGAAGGGCAAGAGTCATACTTCTGTTTTTACCAATTAAATCAAAGATGTTGCTTATTTGTGTTGCAGTTTTTCTCAAATCCTAAAATTTCTCAGTGTAGCATTTTCTAGGGGAAGGAATCTTCATCATCATATGTTTAATGGTGATCATTTTGTTGTTTATTTTCTCTCCTTGCTTTCCCTGCCATCATTCAGAAAAGCATCAAATGTGAAGGTTTATTCCAAATTAAGTACTCCAAATCTCATTTGATCAATAAAGGTATCAGTGAAATGGCATTTTTATATTCCATTGGGTACCCAAGCTCTAGTCGGGTGACACCAGCGCTGACGGTGCTCGACTGGCTGTCGCTGGATGAACGCAGGGCACCATCTGCAGACATGACTGACTCTCTTTACCAAGAAGAAAAAGAAGCTGACAGGTGGACTTTGCTGCTTGCCGATTGAAGCCTTTCTCCTTATCCCCCCGTGAATTCTCTTTGTGCCACCAAGGTTATCAGCCTAAAGGAATAAGGTTTCGTAACGCAAAAGGGCAAGCCAACTGGCACAGAGACGTCTGCCCGAGGTGATGGTGAGTTATGTCTCCTTCCTCTAACGCAAGTGGCCAAAAGTGTAATCACTGCTCCTGTTCCTTTTCCTCTTAGCAACTAAACAAACAGGATCATTTTACTGCATGAAATGAGCAGTTGAAATATTGAAAGTACTGATTTTGAGGATTTAAAAATTTTTATTAGGGTGGCATCTGTGGCAGGTTCAAGCCCAGCCCTGGCCAAAAACTACAAAAAATATAAAAAAGAAAAAAAAAGAAAATTTTTTTTATTAAATATAGGCTCCTCTTTGGGGAAAAAAAAATACAGCACCATATTTTGCTGAACAGAGTATGAAATGAAACAAACTGCCTCTTCCCTCCAATAATATCCTTAGGGAAGAATGCAGTCATGGATAGAGTAATTATTTCCTTTAATTAGACAAAGTCTCACTCTGGCACCCTGACGAGAGTGCCATGGTGTCAAAGCTCACAGCAACCAAAAGCTCTTCAGCTTAAATGATCAGTTTTTCTATTTTTAGTAGAGATAGGATCTTTCTCTTGCTCAGGCTGATCTTGAACTCCTGAGCTCAAGCAATCCACCCGCCTTGGCCTCCCCGAGTGCTAGGATTGCAGATGTGGGCCGCCGTGCCTGGGCCCACATGCACTTATTTATACTGAAATCTAATTGTTAAACTTAAATAAAATTGAGCATTCAATTTCTTGTTCTCACTAGGCCCATTTTGAGTGCAAGTAATCACAAATGTGTACTGGTTACACATTTGTGCAAATTAAAGAATGATTTCATGACACATCCATTCAAATGGATGTGGTAAGAAAATTAGTGCAAATTAAAGAATAATTTCATGATACATCCATTCAAATGGCTGTGGTAAGAAAACACGGAACATGCCAAACCTGCTGGCTGGAGAGCAAGTTTGATCCAGTCCCTTGGAAAGCTATTTGGCCTTCAAGCTAGGTATATGCACGCCCTATCACCAGCAGTTCCATTCCTAGGTTGATATTCAGCAGAAATATATACAAATGTGCCCCAAAAGACATGTGCAAGAGTGTTCGTAGCAGTTTCCTCGACAAGAGCACCAAACAACCCACATGGTCATAGAGCGTGAAACTGATCCCCCTGGGTCTCAGTTTCTATAGAGGAATACTCCACAGCCATGAACATGAGTAACTTTCCAGGTGTGAAACCACAGGGATCTTTCTCATAAAATTCAGTGAAAGTATATTTTTATAAAGCTCAAAAGTCATGCAAAGCAATCTATGGTATTAGCTAAATCAGAAGGGTGGTTGTTACCCTTAGGAAAATAGCGATTGAAAAGGGAGTGGATACATGGGTGTGTTCACTTTTTGTGCACTTATCATGTCTACTTTCCTCTGTGTGCAATTTTTAAAATAAATTCAATTCAGTAGAATGTTTATTTTTCAAAAAATAAACACACACTGTTGGCCACTGATTTATGGCTTTGTCCCAGGGAAGACATGTGCCTGGCAAAGACCTTGTCAAGCTCCCGTGTTGTTAAGTCTATGCTGAAAGACGAGTAGAAAGTGGAATGCCAATGCCTGTGGAGAGCATCTGCAGAGGATAAGAACATAAATCGTCTTCATAAATCTACATAAAGACTTTCTGGGGCTTCAGAATAGACCCTACAAAGGGTCTTAGTAAGTCAGTGTGGTCTCCATCCCTGGACCAGGCACTCTGATGTCTCTGAAATCAACAGTGTATGTGAGAAGAGAAAAAGAAGCCTGACTTACTGAGCTGGTTCCTGTTAGACACTGCTGACCTCAGTGACCACGGAGGCTGTCGGGATTATGGCCTGAGAGGGCTCGGCGAGTCTGCTTACTCACTAGAGTCCAGTGTCCATCTGGAGAACTCCGAGTGGGGGGACAAAGTGTGCTCAGATCACCGTGGGCCTCTTTCCAGGGATGTGTCAGGCAGCCTGTGCATGAGCACATTGTGCTTATGTGTGCACACATGCATGTACACACATGCATACACGCACACATACGCACACACATGCACAGACACACACACATGCATAGATGCACACACGCACACATGCACACACACACAGTCGCACATGCATGCACACATGCACACACATGCACAGACGCACACACACAGTCGCACACACATGCACAGATGCACACACGCACAGTCGCACACACACGCACACATGCACACACAAACACACACGTGCATATGTTGTGAGTGCGCCCAACAAATGGTAAAGGGGTGTCTCTATATTGTACATGTCATTTATAGTGAGGCAAAATGTAACCTAATGATGCTTTGGGAAATTAATTATATTTTGAATTCTTTGGGGATAAAATGTTACGCTACCAATATTTTTCTGTGGTGCCAAAAATCTGCAAGTGAAAAATTGCACGCTCAATTACGTCCAGAAAACCAGACTGGAGTCCCAGGCTGCACTCCTCAGCGCTGTATACTTCATGCCAAGATCAGTTAAGTTCACTACCTTCCAGGACATTTCCAAGTATTAATATACACAAGCAAAAACAAACACTGCTTAATATTCTCTGAAATTAGCCAAAGGGCATTTACAATAGGAAATCTTCCTCCTAAAAGAAATTAGGAAAAAAAAAAACTATTTAAAGCAGAATTTTATTCTGAAAAAGCAAATTGCAAAAGGGTAAGAAGAATTGCTAAAATATATGAGAAAAGTATTAGAAATAATTCCAAATTATTAAAAGCACAGAGTACTTTTTATTACTTTGCCAAAAGAAAGAACATTTTTGTTGTTTGAAGGACTTGACTCATTAAAATCTCCTTATATGAGTGATGAATTTTGGGGGTGAAACTTTTCTGTCTTTTGGAGAGAGAAATGCGACAATTCTGTAAATGCAGCGGTCTGGGAGGAAGGGTCCACACAGAAGGAATTTTAGCCTGAAGGGCCTGCTTCATCTATGAATATTGAGAAGGTAGCCGAGAGGCCCACATTTAATCCGCGTTCACTGAGCACACTGGTATCTTTTACTCCCTGCCTTTTCATGCAACTGGGTTAACTAAATACATAAGCTGCCACGTTCAGCCCCACTTCTCCTGTTTTCTGTTGGTAAAGGTCACACTGACTCATACACAAAACCTTTTGTTTAGATCTCAGAGGCAGCTGACCCCACTGCACCTGCTTTTGAATATCTGGCAAGAGACGGCTTGCAAATGAATATGACTCTTTCAAAGAAGTTGCTTATTTTAAAATGAAATTAGCATTTCCATAGGTGCCAAACCACCAGCAGACAAGAATGGACCACTCTGTGCATATGAAGACAGGTAAGCGGTGGAATTAAGGCAGTATCTGCCGGATGAATGGTGCCTCTCAACGGTTGTGGGTTGTGGAATGTGTGAATGAATGAAGGAACAAAATAATACCCCTTATGCGTTTTTACCCAGTTGCCAACATTTTATTTTGTTCACGGAGACCTATTCTACAACCACATGGAAGAGAAAATGTGGTTTAAATATGATTTGGGTATTTCTCCTCTTTTCACAATACTCCCTGCCTTTCCCCAAATATCAGCCATACGTGTGTCATGGACTTAAGTGTTTGTTGTCAACGTGACTGATAATCAGTTATTAGAATGATCTTCCTTGTAGGTTGATCAGTGCCCAAACTTTGCAAATGATGTGGAAGGAGTCACAAAGGATAAGTTTGGGGGTGTTGAAGATGAAGTGGGGGCAGTGAGAAGGCACCAACAGCAGTATCAGGAGGGGGATGTCATTCTGTGAGCCAGTGGAGACCTGTGGGCCTTTGAGAAAGAGGACTGCCACAAAGAGATGTGCATGCCAGGAAGGACAGGCGTGCATGCCAGGAAGAACGCTCTGAGGGCCATATGTATCACTGACTGGGAGAGATTCTAGGGCAGGATGTTCAGTGCAGAAGCCATCTTACTGGTACAGGCAAAAGGCAATCTCTGCTGTTAGCCATGAGGTCATGGTTACACTTGTGTGGGTAGGGAGTGGGAGAGAACACGGGGGAATACCAGGACACTGGTGAAATTCTGCTTCTTGGTCTTGCTTTTGGATATTTGGATTTGTTTATTTGCAGCCATACATTGAGCTATAGGTTTGACAATTAAGTTCCAGAACTCACACTAGAAAAAGTTTTACACACCTCCTTGCTGAATATCACTACAGTCACCTTTGAAGTATTCCCCTTGGGAAGCTGTGCACCTATGCCAGTGTCTAGTCTACCCATCAAAGAAATTTTGGAACTCTTTTTCTGGAATGGCCATCAAAGCTGTTGTTGTATTACCTTCCATGTCCTTGATGTCATCAAAGTGTCTTCCTTTCAATATTTGCTTTATCTTTGAGTGAAAAAAGAAGTCACTGGGGACCAGACCAGGTGACTAGGGAGGGTATTCCAAGACAGTTATTTGTTTGCTGGCTAAAAACTACCGCACAGACCGTGCTGTGTAAACTGGTGCATTGTTGTGATGTAAGAACCATGAGTTGCTGGTGAAAACTTCAGGTCCTTTCATCTAACTTTTTCACGTAGGCTTTTCAACACTCCTGAATAGTAAACTTTGTTAACTGTTTGTTCAGTCGGAACAAATTCCCAGAAACAATTCCTCTGATATCAAAAAAGGATCACAGCACTGTTTTGACTCACTTTATACGGATGGAATTTTTTTTGTTGTGCATTTTGATGCTGTTTCAGGGTCATATTGGTACGCCAGTGTTTTATCACCAGTGATAACAAGGCCCAGAACATCATCTTGCCTCTCCAAAAGGTCATAGTAAGGTCCATTGCTTTTATTTGTTGGTGAGCTCCTTCAGGAATATTTTGTACACCTTTCTCACATCAAGATTTTCAGTTAAGATTTTTCTGTTTCAGCTTGGCTCCTGTAGCACAGTGGTTACAGTGCCAGCCACATACACCAAGACTGGCAGGTTCAATCCTGGCCTGGGCCAGCTAAACAACAATGACAACTGCAACAAAAAGTAGCTGGGCATTGTGGCAGGTGCCTGTAGTCCCAGCTATTTGGGAGGCTGAGGCAAGAGAATCACTTGAGCCCAGGAGTTTGAGGTTGCTTTGAGCTGTGTGCCACAGCACTCTACTGAGGGCAACATAGTGAGACTGTCTTAAAAAAAAAAAAAAAGATTTTTGTGTTTCTCTGTCAATGTTTACTTGATCTGCTATGCTTCTCGCAGTCTGCCAACAATTTTGACACACAATTTGATGAATTTTTGCAATGTTTCCATCAGTGATGCTTTTACTCCCCTCAGAAAAATGTTTAATCCATCTGTACTGCTGTTTTCTTCATGGCATTATCTGCATAAACTTGGGCTAACATATCCCTGACATAACACTTCCATTCTTGCCAAGTTTAACAAGAAATTTACAAACGTTTGTTTGTTGTTCTAATCCACCCTCTGACGTTCTTGTTATGGCACACAAAACCATATAACAACGGTAATGAACACTGTTCAGCAAGACACCACCACATGTTGACATGAACACACCTGTGAGAAACTGATATACCAAGGTTATGAAACCTTTCTGAGTTGTTTGTACAGTGCTGCCCATGTAAATGCATGGTGGTAAGTTCAGAAACTTAATTGTCAGAACTTGTATATACACTTCAATTTTTTAAAATTGTCAAAATCAGGTGAGTGAGAATGAACAGAAAAGGGTCATTTCTAAAGATAGAATGGCAGAAAGAGTTGCCCAATTACTGGAAGAGAAGAGTAAAGGAAGGGAGAAAATAAATGAGATGGTCTTAGAAATGGAAGATAGTTGTTTTATTTATAGAGTTAGGAATCTCTATAACTGTCTTTTGGAGGAAGAATGTCTTTTTGGAGAGAATTGATGAGTTCAGTATTTGATATTTGAGATGCCGATGATAAATTTAGGTGGGACTACCTAATAAGCAAATGGAATGTTATTTAAAGCTCAGATGACAATTAAAAATATAGAGCTTCCTGGAGGTTAGTCAGAAAACAAACAAACAAACAAAAAAGAAAAACAGTTGAAAGAATAGAGACATAGAAAATTCTAAAGAAAAAAGATAATCATTAGTTGTTAGAAATTTGTATCTATTTCTGAATTTTGTGTTATGGTGGCCTAGTCCATGAAATAGTAGTTTTGGAATAAAAGGTGTAAAATAAATAGATTTTTTTTTAAGGTGGTGAGGTTTTAAGTCTTTTTATTTTCTGTATTTTCAAAATTGTCTTTGATGGAAATATATTCTTTTTGTAGTCATATAATAAATTTACACAGTGAGATAAACACACTTTATGTGGGGCAACAGGAGACTGAAGCCAGCAGAGTCATTCAGATAATATCTGAAAACAGTTATCTCCTTGATTTATAATTTTCTGTCTAAAGAAATGTGTATTTTTAAGAATTTATTTTTAAATTTTTCTTCACAAGGAGGTTGGCGATCTTTGTATGTACCAGAATGTCTTTACCATTTGTTCCTTCTTTATTGTTACGTAAATTTACATTTATGCAAATTTAAGTACGGGAACTATGGATATATCTCATGACATAATTTATGAAGAGTAAGGGGCCTAGTACTAATAAAGTATTATTACAATAAAATAATTTAATTGGAAAGTCTAAGTTTTATTTGTAAATTCAGATAATGTAATCTTTTTTTTTTATTTAGTTCTATTTTGAATGGATTAACCAGTGCATTAATTGATTAAGGGGCCTTACGAAAGATAAACAGAAAAATTGTGAAGGGAAAATACAGTCTTAAGAGAAATTCCTTAAGCTGTTCTCAAAGGTATCCCTTATCCATATGAACCTTCTGGAACCCTTTGCTATCACGTGATCTCCTTACATCTACTTTGTGGACAGTATAAACTGACCTTGCCAGGCGTGGTTTCTTCTGGACCATTGCACGTGCAGTGCTGACCTCCATATGGCTTGTGTGCAGCAAGGCTGTGGTCCAGCTGTCAGGTGCTGGAGGCCGGTGACTTGCACCTGCCTGGACAGACAGCTCCACTGGGGCACCGACTCTGCCATCTTCATCTGAACAAAGACCATAGGAAAGCTGATTTTTGTACCAGTTCAGCCCTAGAAGGAAGACTAGTTCATTAGTTAGGGTATATCTTGAGATGTGGAGAGTATTTTCTTTGAGAGTATTTAAGGTAACTTGTGAAATTTGTAAAAATGTATTTGTTTGGATTGTGGGCTCCTGAAGAGCAAAATTTCTCTTCTATTTCCTGAAACCATCCCATTCAACATTCTGTGTGTTTCATGAAAGACACGCTCATTACTTGTATGGACAGGGAAGGTGGTTAATATTTGCAGCATTTTACTTCATTAAGAAATAAATAGTTTGGGTGGCGCCTGTGGCTCAAGGAGTAGGGCTCCAGCTCCATATAACAGGGGTGGCAGGTTCAAACCCAGCCCCCACCAAAACTGAAAAAATTTTAATTATTTTCAAAAATGTACATATTACCTTTGAAACTAGGGTACCAGAAGAATTTACCAGATGTACAAATAAATATTAAACAATTTAGGATCACTATAGATGGTGACTTTATAAAAGAAAAATTGAGACTATCTCCTTCATTAGGTAAAATTATTAATATACTTTTTTTCTATTTTTTTAGACTGTGTCTCACTTTGTCACACTTGGTAGAGTTCTGTGGTATCACAGCTCACAGCAACCTCCAGCTCTTGGGCTTTGGCGATTCTCTTGCCTCAGTCTTCCGAGAAGCTGGGACTACAGGCGCCCACCACAACGCCCGGCTATTTTTTGTTGCAGTTTGGCCAGGGCCGGGTTTGAGCCCACCACCCTCGGTATATGGAGCCAGTGCCCTATCCAGTGAGCCACAGGCACTGATTGTAGCAATTATTTCTATTGTGGTCTGTCCCTTTCAGTACCTAATACTCAACTAATGTGCTTAAATGTATCAGTGACGGGAAATGCCCGCACAGATTCCACTGTGGAGACAGTGTCCTAGTCCCCCCCACCCCATCCATTCTCACAGCTGTCCCCATTTTCCTAAAACCCTTCAATGTGACTAGCACATTCACCGTTGTTTCTGAGGCAGGACCAAACGGCATGGAGACTCTTCTCCAGGCAATGACGTTTCAAGACGTAGGGAGCAAGGCCAGAACTGTCACTAGCCTTGCCTTTCAGAACGTTCCAATCACATATTAATCCTTTTCCAAATAGATGTCGGACAAATCCATTTTGACCCAGAACCAGAACAATGAAGCCAAATCTAGAATCATCTATCCTGGCTAAGGTTGAACCATTGGCAAACAACATTTTTAAAAAATTTCATTTTGTAAGGAATTAAATCCAATTCCTTTCCATATGGGTAAGAGCCAATAATGAAAGATGATGATTGTAAAAGTGAGACCAAAGAGCCACAGGACATATTTATTTTGGAAAGAAAGTTAAAAAGACTAAGAAGTTAGGTCATAAAACATTTTACACCAGTTTAAATTAAACCAATAGTTTAAAAAATAAATATTTTGCATTTTTATGCTGATGTCCAATATAAAAACAGCTGTTGTGCTAAGAGAAAACTTAAGATTTCTGTAGAAAAGCATCCATGAATAATTCCTCCACATATTGTTCCTGAGTTATATGCAAAGTTGGAAGTGGTGTCATTTATAAGGGTTTTTTTTTTTTTTTCTGAAATTTTATTTGCACCAAAAATTTATTGTCAAAGTATGTAGAAAATTCAGTCAGGTTGATGCCTAAAACATAGGTCAGCAATGTCTTAAATGTGGAAGGTCATTGCTTTCTGGGTCCCTAGGGGATGGTGGGTGGGGACAGACATGCTGAGAGCAAAGAAATTGATGGTCAGTTGGTGGATCTCAGCGTGGTGGTTTTTAGCAAAGTGCGGGGAGGAGGATGTGGTGGCACCAAGGTAGAGTGGAACCCCTTCCCAGCCGGGGTCCCAACGGGAAATAGAGGGCACATTCAAAGTAAGGTAATTAGAAGGAGCTCTAGCAACAAAGGGGTAAGTTATCCTCCACAGGTGTGGGACTGGGCAGTGCTCTGGGCTGCGGCAGGAGGCTCAGCACATGTGGGCAGGAAGGATGTGGGGGCTGCTGTCCTGGAAGCTGGATGGAGAGTTGAAGGCCTTGACGGAGCACTATCTTTCAGCTCAGTGAATTAACTCTGAGACCTGGCAGTGGGGGCCAAGGAAATAAGCTCTCCACCTTGCTTTATTCTCTCTGACCTCCTGCTGCAGCGCTACATTGCCCGAGTCACACCCAACTGGAAGCCCGAGGTGGACAGAGTGGGGCGTGGATGCACCTGTTGTAGGTCCATCTCTAAGGCAGACACAGACACAGAAGGGGAAAGCCAGATGTTGGGGGTTAACTGAAGACACCTAACCCACCCTGGCTGCCCATGAGCAGATGAAACGAAAGTTTCTACTTTCCACCCTTGGCGATCCATTTATCACCTGGAAGGCAAATAATTTGTTCTTTTTTCCCTTGCGCCTTAATTAAACTCTACTTATTCTCTCATGATTTTGATTCATAAAATAGCCCTTATGAATTTGAAGATAATAATGATTTCTTCTGGTTTTCCTTTTTATAGCCTGAACTTAAATTATACCCAAAGCATCTATTTTCTGTCTCTCTGACTTCCCTCTTGACCTTCTTAAAAATTTCTCTGTCTTTTAAAAATAGTATTAGCTATTATGCGCACTTTAATTGGTTTGTGTTTGTACACACACACACGTGTATTATCCATATTCTAATATGTGACCGTGACATTGTGTTAATGTTTATGCAAGAAGGTTTTTCTTATCAAGACCATTTTGAATTGTAATTTGAGAATTAAGAATCTGACCCAGTTGAGTAATGCTTGTAAATTTGAAAGCATATCCCTCATTTATTTTCTGTGTTATCAAATAGACACGTTAAAAAAGCTCTGACTCTTGAGAGTCTTTAAGTGACATTATATAATGTCTAACTCTTTCTTAGATATGATCTTGATACTAGACATTGACTGTACCCAGATTAGAATGGTCAAGATGATCTCATTCTAGTTAGAGATATAAAGTCTATAGGGCTAGAATCAATGTATGTTTCTTAGAATAACTCTTAACCAGTTCTGATCTCTTACCCATCCTTGGCTGCGTACTCCACGACTACCCTGGAGTGAAGAAAAAAGTTTTAATGTGCTTCTTTTCACAATGTTACAGCGGTTGTTTAATAAAATTGTCTAGGACAGGCCCAGTCCTAGACAATTTTTTTTAAGACTTTGCTTAAAGTACAGACTTGACTCATCAAATTTCACAACATTCACAAGTTGTGTAATAGACACTGTTAGTGCCCTGGGGTCCCTTTTACCAGCTCCACTCCCAGCTTCTCTGTGCATTGCTGTAGCTGCTTGTACCTGTGAGCCTCAGAGGCCCTGCTTTTAGACACTAGAGCAGTGATTTTCAACTGGTGAGAGCCATGAGAGGATCTTAGGGGTGCCATGAACATTTTTAAATATCATTAATTAAATTATTTTTGAAAGAAGTTCAAAGCACTATATGTATATTTCTTTTTTTACTCTTTTTTTTTTTTTTTTTTTTTTTTTGAGCAACATAATTTAAGTGTTCCAGAGAGTTTAACTATAGGTTCAAGTGTGTCGTGAGATAAAAAAGGTTGAAAAACACTGGGCTAGAGCCTTGCTACCCATAAGGGAAGCCAAAAGGCTATGACAGAGTTTAGTGAAATATGATCATTATATAAGTCAAACATATATAAGTTGATGTAATATTTTTTGTGCCATAGAGGTATAGTGGCTGGGTCCCGGTGCATAAAAATCCTTTTATATTGACTATCTTTGACAAGCAGAGTTTAGTGCAAGAAACACAAACATTCAAAGCCCCGAATTACTTAAATACAGTGAATTATGATGGCGATTGTCAGACAGGGTGGAGCAGCATCTGGTCCCCCAGGAGTGATTTAGAGAGTACCACGGGACTCAGCTGCCAGGGAAACTATTCTTTCTCCTTTAATCAGGAAAGATGCGAAATAAGAAAGTTGCTGTTGCAAAGACTGAGCTTAAGAATCTGCCACTGCAGCCGCAGCTCAGGATCAGGATGGGACATGGATGCAGCCACCTCAGTTGGAAATGCCTCCCCACACTCATGATTGGGCAACCGGGTGCAGCACATGCTAAGGCCATGAGAAGGTGGCCCCTACCTCATCTGTGCAGTCCAAAGACCTCCCGATTGCTTCTCATTGGCAGATCTATTTTCCAACTAAAATTCTAGCTGTAAGAACATTTGAGAAATTAAGTATAAGTTTTCTATTCCTTGGAGTACTACGCAGTATACTTCAGGAGGTAGGAATAGTTGCTGAGTGCCGGCCAGGCCTATTCTGTTTCATAACTCCAAGGAGCATCACTCGTCACACAAGCAGTGGCCAGGCAGTGCTGATGGCCCTGATCACTCACATTATCAGTTAAGGATCATCTGGAGTTAGTGTTCCGTTTCGAGTGTCACATTTTAAAACACACATTCAAAAACAGTGTATGTTCAAGGGGGTAGCCATCAAGATTGTAAGGGGTTTTAAAAACCACAGCAAAAGAAGAAAGGAATGGAAATAGAAATCTATAAACATTTGAGGAAGCAGATGTGGACTCATGGGTATGGCAGAAAGATCTCTCCATGTCTGTTAACAGCGATTTCAGATTGAGTTTTTTGTTTGAAAATTTTCCTGGAATTGTCCTTCAAAATCTCAGATTGTGAGATACTGAGCCTTTCTGGATAGCCGCAGATAGATCTGTAGCCTCTGGGTACCATTCGGTAAGCTCCAAGTAAAGAATGGTTTTAACACCACCTTCATTTTCAGTATTTTTAAACATTAATTCTGTGACCAGTTTTTGAAAAATGACACGTGACATTGTCATCCCTTTTGTGACGTTATTTTTATTTATTCAAAGTTTAATTTTCTTTGTCCTGTGCTTAAATAGTGGCTCTCTATCCTTCAAGGTTTAAGAGGAAAAAGCTCTAATAGGGCTTTATTCATCAATGTTTTCAGGTTATATTTTAAAGTACTTAATTGCCAGGAAACAAATACATATTCCAGATGAACTCAGGAAAAAGGAAGTGGGAGCACAGAGTGGCAGGGTAGGCAGCTGACAATCAAAAGTGAATTCTAACAGAAAAAAATGCAAACTATATTAATAATTTGAGAAATAATGATCCAAAGTCAAGTATTTTATGGGCAGAAGAAACCTGGGCTCCTGCTTGCCAAAGGAGACACAGTTTAAACCAGACAGCAAATGACTTTGCCATGTGTGGTGTCAATAAATTAAGACTGATGTCACTTTGGCCTGGGGAGGAAGGATTCTCATGGACAGGGTGGAGGAGGTTTTATAGTTTCAGCAGTTCAGTAGTCAGCTTGGGGCAAGCGAACTTTGGAAATAGGTGACATAGAAGAGGGGGTATTTTAGGGTACTTTTCACAGTACATTTTAGTATTATTTCCTCAACTGAACACCCTCACTCACTACCTTACTCTGCCCAGTTCCTGACGGCAGCAGCACAGTTCATGTGCTGAGCAGAGCCTGTTCTCTGCCTGTTGTGTAAGCCAGAAAGTAATTAGCTTAACTGCTTACCCTTAGGCTGTGTCTCTTCTTGAAGGCAAAACAGAAAAACAGTGAATGTTTGGATCAGGATCTTTTGATCAGCCACACAATAGCTTAAAGAGGCAGTGGTGACAGACACAGGTGTAGAGGAGAGATGGGTGCTGAGTTGATGGTTTTGTCGTTGTGACCTATGAGATTTTTCCCCATGCAGCAAGTGGAGGAGACATAACCTGAGTGGTGGTGGCTGTGCCTGGCCAGGTCTGCAACCGTGCGGCCGCGTAAACATCGTGCGCCATGTGCTGGGTGCTCTTCCCGAGGGTCCACAGGTCATCACTGATTTTCTCAGATTTCTGAAGTAGGTGATGTTACGGCAGCATCTTGAATATACAAGGAGAGGCATTGAGGTGCAGAGAGGTTGAGCAGCTCACACACGTACGCACAGCAGTGGGAACCCAGGCTTTACCCGTCAGTTACACTCTGTTGCTTCTACTACACGGCATGAGAAAGAGACCGAGTAGTATGATCACTATCCCTGTGGACAGAAAAAAGCACGTGCACAACAGTGCAGAAAGGAATTGGCAGGGAGTTGTCTCCTGCCCTCCGCCCGTCTCTGCTGGGACCCCCTGCTTCCCAGGTGATGTGTCCTTTCTATTTTCAATTGATATGATCTAGGGCTTTTCCCGACGAACTGATGCACAGGGCATATTAGAGTTAGTGACTACTCTTCTTCCTTATTTGAAGATGTGGCTCCAGCAGAAAAGGGCAGGGGTCCGTCACCTTCCTGGTAGCACCTGCCTGCTGTCCAGCTTCCTCCAGGAATCCATCCCGTAACATCAGTGGGGGAAACACTTTGACCTCGCTGAAAAGCCTCTCTGGTGGGTTAAGTAGGTTCTTGAGCCAGACATGGGCTTTCTTGATTTGTCTACTTTATTGAAACATGTAAAAACATGCATTTTGAGTGGCACGTAGACGCAGCTGGAGGAAGGAAATCTCATTGGAATGGCGGCACATCTTAGAGCTCTTGACTATTCCAAGTAAACACGGCAAAAAATAAATCTTGCTTAACCTTTGACTCTATGCACTGGAAGACACCCAAAAGGGACAGTTTGCTATAGATTGCCTTAAAACCTATTTTATAGTGACCCTGAAGTTTTTGAAAGACCTGTCACATCTCCATCAATCATGACGGCAGTTGTTTTAGCAGCTCAGCATATTCTTGTCAGAATTCATTACATCAGTGCCTTCCACAATGTAGAATTTGAAGTTTCCCATTATCTGAGTTACTTAGACAGAAATTATGGTTGTTAAAGCTTTTTCTTGTTGTCAGAAATTTTGTATGTGCCTGTCCCTTTTTGCAGCATATTCTTTACAGAAATTAGCTGTAGTATTAGCTGGGCACAGTGGCAGTGTTTTCCCAGCTTCTTAACAGTGGCTGTGTTTTTCCAGCTTCTTGGGAGGCTGAGCTTCTTCTGCCCAGGAGCTCAAGGCTGCAGTGAGCAGTGATCACCATACTGCACTCAAGCCTAGGAGACAGAGCAAGAATCCATCTCTGAAGAAAAAAGAAAAGAAATTTTGTATATTCCCATGTTCTGTTTCTAACAAAAAGTTATTATGCGTGAAGTGACTGATTTGAACTAATCTGTGTTTTCACTTCCCATTTGAAGCAGTGATCCTTACTCTGAAAGTGCATTATAATCATTCAAAGTGATTCTAAGACATTATAATGCTTGGGCTTCTCAGGAGATTTCAATTTAATTGATTTGAAGTGGATACTTCATATCAA
Source organism: Nycticebus coucang (assembly GCF_027406575.1). Taxonomy (NCBI): domain Eukaryota; kingdom Metazoa; phylum Chordata; class Mammalia; order Primates; family Lorisidae; genus Nycticebus; species Nycticebus coucang. The sequence continues at coordinate 3,707,853 of NC_069788.1, forward strand.
AATGTTTTTGAAAGCCCTCAGGTGAGGATTAGAAGCACTGGTTCAGACTTCGTTCACAAGTCATTGATAAGTCTATTCTCAAATAAATACTTTTTCAGAAGAAAGGTGATTTGTTCGAATTATTAACAAGATATTACAGTCAAGTTGTAATTAATTGTTGGCTTTAGTTTTTCTTCCTGTGCAATAATTTTTGACTAAGAGGAGCTATAGTAATCTGATCAAAGAGAAAGCACATTGGAAGTACACTCATATCTCTATATGCGTAGCAAAACTCAACTGAGGTTGTGGAAATATAAGAACTAGAAGGCATGGAGTTAATGAACTTGGAGTTCATAACCTACAGTTTAATGAAGAGCTAATGGCACAACCTGGGCAGGGCATCCAAGGAAGGAAAGAAGAAACAGGATGCAATGTTAATCTTTTTTTAAATTTATTTTTTTATTTCAGAGAATTATACATATTTTGGTTGTATAATTTGCATTTGTACATTTGAAGCTGATGTTCTAAGTGTGCCTGTTGCCCAGAATATGTGCATTGCACCTGTTAGGTGTGAGTTTACCTTACTCCATCTCCCCCCTACTCCTACTAAATTTCCGCTGAGTTTTACTTCCCTATGTGCATGTAAGTGTGAACTCACTAGTTCCGACTTAGTACTGAGTACATGTGGTGTGTGTTTTCCCAATCCTCCCATTTCACTTAGAAGCATGGTCTCCAGGTCCATGTAGGTTGTTACAAAAGCTACTGAATTGCCATGTTTTTAACGACTGAGTAGTACTCCGCGGTATACATGCACCACATTTTACTAATCCATTCATGTGTTGATGGGCGCTTGGGTTGTTTCTCAAGATTGCAAACACTCCACCTCACCTGTCCTTAACTATTTTCTAGGCTGAATCATTTATTTCTCCTTCTGTTTCCTTTTCCTCCTGCCCATTCCTTATCACTTTTTCATTCATGAAAAGACATTGTCAACCTAAATTTTTAGACATGACAGCCAAAATTTTATGCCTGAGTAGTTGGATAAATGAATATGACTTTTCTGACATAACATTTTTGGTCATTGCATAGCTTTTGGTTTTTACTTGGTGAAACACAAAGCCCCTGAGAGTGGTTACTGTGAGGCATGCTCTGATTTTGACATTAACCCAGTTCCTCTAGCTGCTTGGTTAAGACTAGACTATCTTGGAAAAGAAGGGTGAGGAGGTTCTGGTTGGGAGACAGCACAGTGTTAGGGTTGAGACTTGGTGGTTCAGGTGAGGACATTCACGGGGTGGCCAGAAGTGGCTGGATCACAGATCCTTTCTACTGTGAATTGTTTAGGATTTGCTTTTAGACTTGATGTCGATAAAAAGGAGAAGGAATCAAAAATTACTTCAAATGGAAGTTAATCAAGTCATTAATCAAAGGAAATGAGGTTGTGGGAAAATAGAGGTTGGGAGTTAAGAGTGGAATTTCAGGGGCTGACGCCTGTGGCTCATAGGGGTAAGGCAACGGCCCCATACGCTAGAAGTGGTGGGTTCAAACCCAGCTCCAGACAGAAACTGCAAAAAAAAAAAATGGGATTTCAGCACAGTCTTAATTTTTTTGTTGTTGTTGTTTTGTAGAGACAGAGTTTCACTGTACCGCCTTTGGGTAGAGTGCCGTGGCGTCACATGGCTCACAGCAACCTCTAACTCTTGGGCTTACGCGATTCTCTTGCCTCAGCCTCCCGAGTAGCTGGGACTACAGGCGCCCGCCACAATGCTCGGTTATTTTTTTGTTGCAGTTTGGCCGGGGCTGGGTTTGAACCCACCACCCTCGGCATATGGGGCCGGCGCCCTACTCACTGAGCCACAGGTGCCACCCGGCACAGTCTTAATTTTAAGATACCTCTTAGACTTCCCATGTTAAAAGGAACAACCACCAAAAAAAATTAGGTTAAAAATATATCTTCAACATTTGCCGTTGTTTACTATGCTATTCTTCCTTTCAAATAGATTGTGGTCTCTTCTTTCATACAGGAATAACGTTTTAGATTCATTCTTTAATCTTCCACATTGTCAAGTAAAAATTTAAAGTGTATAGTTTATTGGTAAGTCTGTTGATTCATTATGTAAAGAACAAGATGAATATTTGATACATCAGACATAAGAATTCTGTTCCATATAGTCTATCTTCTAAAATTCAGCTTAGTATTATTTATATTCTATGTGTTAGCAGGTTCATGTGCCTTCGTATCCAAAGAGCACAAGAAAAAAAAGAGGGAGGGTTTGGAAGATAGAAGAGGTAAACTCTCTAACAATTCAATCCTTCATGGAAAATGTTACCAGAACTGATTCCTGTACAACACACACATTTACAGTAAGAACTGCATTTGTATTTAGTCTGTGCATCAGCTCATTCAGAATGAAATGCACATCCTGGGAGCTCTATCCAGGAAACAGGCCAGAGGCACAGGGACTGCCTCTTATTAGAGGGACTTTGGCAGGGTCTGGTACGTAACAGTTGTTTCTGTATCTGACTAAGGTGATGACGACATTTAATTTCCAAGTCACAAATTCAAAACCAAGTTATGTTGAAATAAAATAACCAAAGTAAATGACTATTTATTAGGAAGCCTCTCATGTGTTCTCTTTGATTGTAGATTTTGTTGTTGTTGCTATCTTTAAATAAAGTATTTCATCAAAGTAGCTTGATTCAGAAATTGGAAGATGGCTGACTGGAGCCAACTTTCAACAGAAGCTCCCATCCAGAGGGAGAGATAATGGCCAGAAAGAACCCAATAAAGCTGAAGGTCAGGAGCTGAGCTGGGAGAGAAGATTGATAACTGCACATCATCCCTACTGAGGCAAACTGTGACTCCAAGGAAGCAAATTTCAGATACAAAACACATCCCAAAAAGGATGAGTGACCATCCCCTTCCTCAAGAGATCTCTATAAGTGAATTGAAGACCTCATCTTACCCCATGGGACTTCTTCTCCAGGAAGACCCTGCTGTGAGCCTGGGCATTCTCTTGCCCAACATGAAAGTTGAACAACTATTTTCCTTGCAATTTTGAACTCCCAGCCCACCCTGCCCCCTTGCCTGGTGGTCTAGAAGCCCAACCCTTGCAGAGATTGAATGTCCACAGTTGTTTGCTAGAATTGGGCATTGCATGGGCCATAGCTGCGCAGCTGCACTGAAACAGTGAATCCAGTAGCAGCGCAGAAAGGCACAGAAGAGAGGGTGTCTGGCCTGGCTCTGCAAAAATGCAAATCAGTGGCAGGCAGAGGGGCTGGGGGCACCTCCCATGCAGCATAAGCGATAGTAGAGCATCCTGCCAAGGTCAAATTTTGGAGAGACACCTGCCCATGGAAACTACCAAAAGGAGCAAGACCTCACCCTGCAGGGGTACCAGAGGATCAGTGCAGCTGGGGCAGAGGCATGGCCTCTGAGGGAGAAAAATGTTTTCTGCTTTGTTAACCTCTGGCTTGGAACAAGCTGGTGGAACATTCTCCAGTTTCCATGGAGCACAAGAGGTATTCAGGCTCCAGTTCCCCTTGCTGACTGGTAGCTGAGGGTGCAACTTGGCCAAGTAGGCATTGACTCCCCTTTGACTATGGCAGGTGCAAATCACTGGCGCATTTGCTCCTTGGGGGGAACTGAGCCACAGCTCCATGGGGTTACTAGAGACTGGGTGTGATGGAGGGGCAAGGTGGGGAAGGAGGCACCAGCCCCTCTGGGCTAACTCTTTTGCTGGGCGGGCCTTTCTGACTCCACAGAGCACTGGAGCGACTCATGCTTGAGCTGCCAGTGGACAGCTGCTGTTTCGTTGCTGGAGACCTTTTGAACTGTCCCACTTTATCCGAATTTGTGCTGATCAGGGTAATTGGTTTGGAATTCGTGACCTGGACTGATCACACAGAGACCTTCCAAGGTTGTGCCCTGGTTGTGTTGTAGTGGGAGGGTCTGATTCTCCTCTTCCAGTTGTTGTCTGTGGGGAGTGGGGTGTCTTAGTTGCTTGTATTTCTCCACAGCTGAGATTTCAGCCCAAAACCACTTATTCACTAGGATTGGATAGAGACTAGCTAAATACAAGACAGAGCCACCTAGCCTCATCACACTAAGCAGGCTTCAGTACTGAATGGGACCTTTGTAAAGCTGTAGGGGAAAAGCCACAGGAACCAATCCTAGCTTTTTGGTAAAGGGCTGGATAATTACAACTCCAAGAGCCCTCAATCCAATTTAACATTACTAGCTTCTCTAGCCAAATGGTGAAAAATAATCATGGGGCAGAATCATTGGAAAAACTCTGGCAACATGAATAATCACAATAGATCAACTCCCCCAAGAAACAACAAAGGAGACACAACAGAAGATTCCATTCATAAACAGATGGCTGAGATCTCAGAAATTGAGCTCAGAATTTGGGTGGCAAATAAGATTTATGGAATTGAAGTAAAGTTGGAATTAGAAATTCAAGGAGTAATTCAAAATTTGTCTCAAGAATTCAATGAATTCAAAGACAAAAATCTCCAAATATTTACTCGTAATGAGGCAAAAAATTGCAGCCCTCAAAGATCTGAGAAATACAGTAGAATCCCTCAGTAACAGAATGGAGCAGGCAGAAGAATGGATCTCTGAAATTGAAGACAAAGCTCTTGAACATGCCCAAATACTCAAAGAGGAAGAGAAGTGGAGAGCAAAAATGGATCATTTCCTGAGAAAGTTGTGGGACCACTCCAAAAGAGCAAATATTCACCTTATAGGAATTCCTGAAGGAGAAGAGGATGTTTCTAATGGTGCAACTGTTTTACTCCAAGATATAAGGAGGAGAACTTCCCAACTATGGCAAGAAATACTGAAATTCAGACAGCAGACAGTTTCAGAACCCCAGCATGACTCAATTCAAATAAACCATGTCCTAGACACGTTGTAATTAACTTCACCAAAGTTAATATGAAGGAGAAAATTCTGCAAGCAGCCAGAAGTAAGAAAATCATAACCTACAAGGGGAAGAATTTTAGAATGACTACAAATCTCTCAGCTGAAACTTTACAAGCCAGAAGAGGATGGTCATTGACCTTTAGTCTCCTAAAACAAAGCAACTTTCAGCCCAGGATTCTGTATTCAGCTAAACTGAGTTTCATTTGGGATGAAGAAAACAAATACTTTAATGATATACACATTTTGAAGACATTTGCCACCACTAAGCCAGCTCTCCAGGATATTCGCAGACCCATCCTGCACAATAACCAGCACAATGCTCTACAATCAAAGTAAACCCACTTAATACCCAAAACACTACCAGGCTAATCCGTTCTCTCAATTAGTGTGAATGGTTTAAATTGTCCTCTAAAGAGGCACAGGCTGGCTGACTTGATTCATAAACTCAGACCAGATATCTGCTGAATACAAGAATCTCATTTTGTTTTAAAAGATAAAAATAGACTCGGGGTGAAGGGATGGACATCCATAATACAAGGAAATGGAAATCAGAAAAAAGCAGGGACTGCAATTTTATTTTCAGATACAATAGGTTTTAAAACAACAAAGGTAAGGAAAGACAAGGATGGTCACTTCATATTTGTCAAGAAAAATACTCAACGTGAAGAGATTTCAATTATTAACATTTATGCGCCCAACCAGAATGCTCCTCAATTTATAAAGGAGACCCTAAAAGACATGAAGATATCTTCCAGTACCATAATAGTAGATTTTAACACTCCCTTGGCAGTGTTGGATAGATCCTCCAACAGTAAACTAAGCAAATAAATTTTGGACTTAAACCCATAAACTTGACCCTACAACAAATAACAGACATCTATAGAAAATTTCATCCTAACAAAACTTAATAAACATTCTTTTCATCAGCCCATGGAACATCCTCCAAAATTGACCACATCTTAGGTCACAAGTCTAATGTCAGCAAATTTAAAAGAACATAAATTATTCCTTGTATTTTCTCGGACCATCACAGAATAAAAATTGAACTCAACAACAGGAATCTGCATACTCGTACAAAGACATGGAAACTAATCTTATGCTGAATGATAGCTGGCTCATAGATGAGATTGGAAGAATCTCATGATAAAGAAGACACGAATTATCAGAACCTATGAGATACTGCAAAAGCAGTTCTAAGAGGGAAATTTATAGTGTTGCAAAACCTTCCTCAACAGAATGGAAAGAGAGGAAGTCAACAACTTAATGGGACATCTCAAGCAACTGGAAAAGGAAGAAGATTCCAACCTCAAATCCAGAAGAAGAAAATAAATAACCAAAATTAGAGCAGAATTAAATGAAATTGAAAACAAAAGATTCATTCAAAAGATCAATGAATCAAAAAGTTGGTTTTTCAAAAAGATTAATAAAATTGATAAACCTTTGGCTAACCTAACCAGAAACAGAAAAGTAAAATCCCTAATATCATCAATCAGAAATGACAAAGGCGAAATAACAACAGACAACTCAGAAATTTAAAAAATCCTTAATGAATACTACAAAAAACTCTAGTCTCAGAAATATGAAAATCTGAAGGAAATGGACCAATACTTGGAATCATGCCACCTTTCTAGAATCAGCCAGAAAGAATTGGAAATGTTGAATAGACCTATGTCAAATACTGAAGTAGTATCAACTATACGAAATCTCTCAAAAAAGAAACGTCTGGGACCAGATGGCATCACATCAGAATTCTACAAAACCTTTAAAGAGGAACTAGGACCTATATTACATACCTTTTCCAAAATATAGAAAAAGAAGGAATACTTCCCAACACATTCCGTGAAGCAAACATCACCCTGATCCCCAAACCAAGAAAAGATACAGCAAGAAAAGAAAATTATAGACCATATCACTAATGAATATAGATGCAAAAACATTCGATAAAATCCTGGAAAACAGAATTCAGCAACACATCAAACAAAACATACACCATGAACAAGTTGGTTTTATCCCAGGGTCTCAAGGTTGGTTCTATATATGTAAATCTATAAATGTAATACATCACATAAATGAAATAAAAACAAAGACTATATGATTCTCTCAATTGATGTAGAAAAAGCTTTTGATAATATCCAGTATCCTTTCATGATCAGAACACTTAATGAAATAGGTATAGAAGGGACATTTCTTAAACTGATAGAGGCCATCTACAGCAAACCCACAGCCAATATCATATTGAATGAAGTTAAATTGAAATCATTTCCATTCACATCAGGAACTAGGCAAGGTTGCCCATTGTCTCTGCTGCTTTTTAACATTGTAATGGAAGTCTTAGCCATGGCAATCAGGCATGAGAAGGCGAACAAGGGTGTCCAAATAGGGTCAGAGAAGATGAAACTTACACTTTTCACAGATGATATGATTTTATACCTGGAAAACCCCAGGGACTCAAATAAAAAACTTAGAAGTGATCACAGAATATTGCAGTGTCTCAGGATACAAAATCAGCACTCACAAATCAGTAGCTTTTAAATGTGCCAACTATAGTCAAGCTGAGAAAACAGTCAAGAACTCTATTCCTTTTACAGCACTACAAAAGAAGATGAAATATTTGGGAATTTACCTCACAAAGGACATGAAAGATCTCTATAAAGAGAACTATGAAACTCTGAGAAAAGGAATAGATGAAGATGTTAACAAATGAAAAAACATACTATGCTCATGGCTGGGAAGAATTAACATTGTTAAAATGTCCATACTACCCAAAGTAATATACAAATTTAATGCAATCCCTATTAAATCACCACTATCATACTTTAAAGATCTGGAAAAAGTAGTACTTCATTATATGGAATCAGAAAAACACCTGAAATAGCCAAGACATTATTCATAAATAAAAAGAAATCAGGAGGAATATTGCTACCAGACTTCATACTATACTATAAATCTATAGTAATCAAAACAGCATGGTACTGGCACAAAAATGGATAGGTAGATTTATGGAACAAAATAGAGAACCAAGAGAGGAACCCAGACACTTACTATCATTTGGTCTTTGATAAGCCTATCAAAAACATGAACTGGGGGAAAGATTCCCTATTTAACAAATGCTGCTGGGTGAATTGGCTGGAGAGTTGTAGAAAACTGAAACCGGACCCACACCTGTCACCATTAACAAAAATTGACTCTCACTGGATAAATGATTTAAACTTAAGGACATTATAAAGATACTTGGAGAGATTGCAGGGGAAACAGTTGTAGAAATTGGCCTTGGAGGATACTTTATGGGAGGACCTCCCAGGCAATTGAAGCAACATCAAATATACATTACTGGGATCTGATCAAACTAAAAAAAAAAAAAAGCTTCTGCACAACCAAGAACACAGTAAATAAAGCAAGCAGACAGCCCTCAGAGTGGGAGCAAATATTTGCAGGTTATGCTTCTGACAAAGTTTGATAATCAGAATACACAGAGAACTCAAACTTATTAATGAGAAAAGAACAAGTGATCCCATTTCATTGTGGGCAAGGGACTTGAACAAAGCTTCTCTGAAGAAGATAGACACATAGTCTACAGACACATTTACAAATGCTTATCATCTTTAATCATCAGAGAAATGCAAATCAAAACCACTTTGAGATATCATCTAACTCCTGTAAGAGTAGCCCACACAACAAAATACCAAAACTATAGATGTTGGTGCGGATGTGGCGAAAAGGGAACAATTCTGCACTGCTGGTGGAAATCTAAGCTAATACATTCCTTTTGGAAAGAAGTTTGGAGAACACTCAGGGGATCTCAAAGTAAACCTGCTATTCAATCCAGCAATTTCTCTACTATATAACCAAAAGACCAAAAATCACTTTACAACAAAAATATTTGCAACAGATTGTTTATTGAAGCTCAATTCATAATTGCCAAGTCATGAAAGAAGCCCAAATGCCCATCGACCATGAATGGATTAATAAATTGTGGTATATGTATACCATGGAATATTATGCAGCCTTATAAAAAGATGGAGACTTTACCTCTTTTATGTTTACATGGATGGAGCTGGAACATATTCTTCTTAGTAAAATATCTCGAGAATGGAAGAAAAAGTATCCAATAAACTCAGTACTATTATCAAACCAATTTATAATCACTCGCACTTTCATATATAAGATAAAACACAACTGAAATCCCAGAATGAAGGAGGGAAGAGGAAGGGGAGGGGGTAGACTGGCTGGAGGGAGGATAAATGGTGGGTCCACACCTATGGTGCCTATTGGAAGGGTATGTGTCAAATCTATTAAGTGTAGAGTATAAATGTCTTAACACAATAATTAAGTGAGGCGAAGGCTATGTTAACTAATTTGATGTAAGCATTACAAAATGTATATAAAATCAGTGCATTGTACCTCATAAATGCATTAATGTACATAGTTATGATTTAATAAAAAAAATTTGCCAGAAATAACATAATCTGTGATTTTATGAACCTAACTGTAAACACTACCAGTGGATTCGAAATTAAACCACTTTCTAATTGTTTCCCTCTCTGATACTAGTTTTCTGACACAAGAGTTTCTTAATCAACACTGGCTGGCTTAAATTAGCTTAAAGAAAAAAAGGATAGAAATGTGAGACTGGGGGTTTTCACTCTTCTGTGAGTCAGGGTAACTGAGATAGAACACTTGGAGAAATTTAAAAACACACACAAAAAAGTGATCCAAAGGAAAGATTCCAGTCCTTATGAAAAATCAGAAAATGAAATTTACATGATATTATTAAATTCTAAATACCCTAAATTTAGCTAGAAGATAGTGATTATGTTCAAGTGAAGCCATTTGATGTTTAGCCTGTTAATTCGGTTCCAGGTATTAGGTTCATGCTGAGATCACAACTGGCTCCTGGGACGTGGCTGGTCTCAGACACACTGGGTTACTGCATGCTGATGTCAGTTTCCCTGAGCACAGGGCATGTGCAAAAACCGATGTGAGCCATGTGACATTATGGGAAGTTCTCCCACATGGATAGGACACAGTCTTCCCTGCTCTGTGCGTCATTCCCTTAGTTGTACAGTTTGGTTTACTTTAAGATTAGCTGGCTTTGCCAGTTTAGGAGTCATTAGAAAACTGATAATTAATAACTCAAGATTTTTACTGTTACTTGGCTTTTTTTTTGTCCCTAGGAGGAACAATATTTATTTGTCAAGGCTTTTTTAAGTAGGAATGAAGAAATCATTGAGGGTCTTGGGCTTGCGCACATGGGCAGGGGTGAGGGTACAGCCCAGCAAAGACACAATTCTATATCTCCTGATACTTTACAATCTAGGATGAGCTATAGTCTAAGGCAGGACCTTTCCAAGAAGTTAGGGTTAATGAAGCTGCCGCTCTCTGCTACCTTCTTCTAAATTTTGCTGTCTTTGTGTTAATGAAATAAGTTGGGGAAAGAGTAGGAGCCTTGCAAAAGCAATTATAATCAACATGAGTCACCGTGCTAACAGGGAAGCTGCCCGTCTACGCTTACAGTACCCACGTCATTCCAGTGCTTCTTGACTAATTAACAGTATCTCCACGATCTTTTGCTGTCGTCACAAATCTCCTAGACATATGTAAGGGGATATTTGTATTGCCAGCTTTTATGTCTGAGATGATGAGAAGATGCTAGAGCTTTAAAAAAAGTAAAAAGAAGACAAAACGAAACCACTTCACGTTATCATTCATTTTTTTTATAGAATTTTAAAATATCTGTAAGATGTATGTATGTAGAATTGTGTCTGGTCTCATCTCAGCGTTTCTGCACAGACAGAGCTTTGCCTAACAAACATGTTCACTTTCCGAGGTTGATATCCTTGTCATTAAGTCCAGCTAAACTTCCTAGGATAGAAGACTTTTCTTTGAGGAGTTAAATGTCCGACTAGTTGATGGATGTTACACCTTTCTATGTTAGGCGAGGAATAAACAGGATTTCAGTATAAATTCTTCTCTGAAGCCATCATTATTCTGAGATAATCACATTGGAAATGCAGCTATTACGTAGCATAAGTTCAAATCACGATTAGGAATGCAAAGTAAACAAAAGCATGTCACTCCTGACATCTGTAATTATCTATAGTTCTCTGAAATCCACACCTCCCATTACTAGCCAACCTTAGATCAAAACCACGGAGCACTTATTTGATACCCGTTGAGACACATTAATAGTCTTTTTGCCAGCGAGGGAAGGTTTCCCTCTTTCTGCTGGCATCTGATGAGGTCTACACCCACAAAACTGTGGGAAATTGAGCCTAATGAGGCCTCTTTAGTTGCCTGGAGAGATGTCCTTTGACTTCACTGTACATCTGCTCCCTGGAACTTAAAGGAACAGGCTTCTAGGTCTCCTCTGCCCTGCAGGAAATGACACTAATCCAGTTACTGGGTTCCTACAGAAACAATGTGCAAAACGTCTGTACTTTTGCAAAAAAATATTATCCTTCTTGGGGAAAGTCCTGTTATAGTGGGAATAACTATTTGGCCTGTAAGTACCCCAGGGGAAGCCTGAGTAAAACCAGGACTATGTGGCTGTTCCTGCGGTGTTAACGGCCACGTCCTCTGCAGACCTCTGATAAGTTTTATTGCCTTTGTACAGAATTTTTTTTCATTTTTTTTTATTTTTTATTTTTTTATTAAATCATAGCTGTGTACACTAATAGAACATGGGGCACCATACACTTGGTTCATAGACCGTTGACACATTTTCATCACACTGGTTAACATAGCCTTCCTGGCATTTTCTTAGTTATTGTGCTAAGACATTTACATTCCACATTTACTAAGTTTCACATATACCCTTGTAAGATGCACCGCAGGTGTAATCCTATCAATCCCCCTCCCTCTACCCACCTCCCCCCTCCCTCCCCACCCTTTCCCCCTTCCCCCTATTCTTAGGTTGTAACTGGGTTATAGCTTTCATGTGAAGGTCCTAAATTAGTTTCATAGTAGGGGTGAGTACATTTGGTACTTTTTCTTCCATTCTTGAGACACTTTACTAAGAAGAATATGTTCCAGTTCCATCCATGTAAACATGAAAGAGGTAAAGTCTCCATTTTTCTTTAAGGCTGCATAGTATTCCATGGTGTACATATACCACAATTTATTAATCCATTCGTGGACGGATGGGCATTTGGGCTTTTTCCATGACTTAGCAATTATGAATAGGGCTGCAATAAAAACTCTGGTACAAATATCTTTGTTATGATTTGATTTTTGGTCTTCTGAGTATATGCCTAATAGAGGAATTACAGGATTGAAGGGCAGGCTATTTTTAGATCTCTAAGTGTTCTCCATATGTCTTTCCAAAAGGAATGTATTAATTTGCATTCCCACCAGCAGTGCAAAAGAGTTCCCTTTTCTCCACATCCACGCCAACATCTCTGGTCTTGGGATTTTGTGATGTAGGCTAGTCTCACTGGAGTTAGATGATATCTCAAAGTAGTTTTGATTTGCATTTCTCTGACGATTAAAGATGATGAGCATTTTTTCATGTCTCTGAAGTCCGTGCGCCTGTCTTCTTCAGAGAAGTTTCTCTTCAAGTCCCTTGCCCAGCCTGCGGTGGGATCCCTTGTTTTTTTCTTGCTAATGCGTTTGAGTTCTCTGTGGATTCTAGTTATTAAACCTTTGTCGGAGACATAACCTGTAAATATCTTCTCCCATTCTGAGGGCTGTTTGCTTGCTTTACTTACTGTGTTCTTGGCTGTGCAGAAGCTGTTTAGTTTGATCAAGTCCCAGTAGTATATTTTTGAAGCTGCTTCAATTGCCCCGGGGGTCTTCCTCATAAAAAACTCGCCCAACCCAATTTCTTCAATGGTTTTTCCTGCACTCTCTTCTAGTATTTTTATAGTTTCATGTTTTAAGTTTAAATTTTTAATCCAGTGAGAGTCTTTCTTGGTTAATGGTGAAAGGTGTGGGTCCACTTTCAGTCTTCTACAGGTTGCCAACCAGTTCACCCAGCACCATTTGTTAAATAGGGAATCTTTTCCCCATTGAATGTTTTTAATTGGCTTGTCAAAGATTAAATAACAATAAGTAGCTGGATTCATCTCTTGGTTCTCTATTCTATTCCAGACATCTACTTCTCTGTTTTTGTGCCAGTACCATGCTGCTTTGATCACTATTGATTTGAAGTATAGTCTGAGGTCTGGTAGCGTGATTCCTCCTGCTTTGTTTTTATTTTTGAGTAATGCCTTGGCTATTCGGGTTTTTTCTGATTCCATTTAAAATGAAGTATTGTTTTTTCAAGATCTTTAAAGTATGACAGTGGAGCTTTAATGGGGATTGCATTGAAATTATATATTGCTTTGAGTAGTATGGACTTTTTAACAATGTTGATTCTTCCCAGCCATGAGCATGGTATGTTTTTCCATTTGTTAACATTCTCAGCTATCTCTTTTCTTAGAGTTTCATAGTTCTCTTTATATAGATCTTTCACATCCTTTGTTAGATAAACTCCCAAATATTTCATCTTCTTTGGCACTACTGTGAATGAGATAGAGTCCTTAATTGTTTTTTCAACTTGATTATTGTTGGTATATACAAAGGCTACTGATTTATGGATGTTGATTTTGTAACCTGAGATGCTGCTGTATTCCTTGATCACTTCTAAGAGTAGAGTTGCTAGTGTTTTCCAGATATACAATCATATCATCTGCAAAGAGCGAAAGTTTGATCTCTTCTGACCCTATGTGGATACCCTTGATTGCCTTTTCTTCCCTAATTGCGGTGGCTAAAACTTCCATTACAATGTTAAAAAGTAATGGAAACAATGGGCAGCCTTGTCTGGTTCCTGATCTGAGTGGAAATGATTCCAATTTAACTCCATTCAATATGATATTGGCTGTGGGTTTGCTGTAGATGGCCTCTATCAGTTTAAGAAATGTCCCTTTTGTACCAATTTTCTTAAGTGTTTTGATCATGAAGGGATGTTGGATGTTATCAAAAGCTTTTTCTGCATCAATTGAGAGAATCATATGGTCTTTGTTTTTTAATTTATTTATGTGCTGAATTACATTTATAGATTTATGTATATTGAACCAGCCTTGAGACCCTGTGATAAAACCGAGTTGGTCATGATGTATAATTTGTTTGATGTGTTGCTGGATTCTGTTTGTTAGGATCTTGTTGAATATTTTTGCATCTATATTCATTAGTGATATCAGTCTATAATTTTCTTTTCTTGTTGGGTCTTTTCCTGGTTTGGGGATCAGGGTGATGTTTGCTTCATAGAACGTGTTGGGTAGTCTTCCTTCTTTTTCTACCTTTTGGAACAGGTTGAGTAATATAGGTACTAATTCCTCTTTAAAAGTTTGGTAGAATTCTGACGTGAAACCATCTGGTCCCGGGCTTTTCTTATTAGGGAGGTTTTGTATGGTTGATGTTATTTCTGAACTTGATATGGGCCTGTTCAACATTTCCATTTGATTCTGGTTAAGTTGGAAGGTAACGTGCTTCCAAGTATCAGTCAATTTCCTTCAGATTTTCATATTTCTGAGAGTAAAGTTTCTTGTAATATTCATTAAGGATTTTTTTGGATTTCTGAGGAGTCTGTTGTTATTTCATCTTTGTCATTTCTGATTGATGAGATTAGAGATTTTACTCTTTTTTTCTTGATTAAGTTGGCCAAAGGTTTATCTATTTTTTTGACCTTTTCAAAAAACCAGCTTTTTGATTTATTGATCTGTTGTATTATTCTTTTGTTTCTGCTCTGATTTTGGTTATTTATTTTCTTCTACTGGGTTTGGGGTTGGAGTGTTCTTCCATTTCCAGTTGTTTGAGATGTCCCATTAAATTGTTAATTTCCTCTCTTTCCGTTCTCTTGAGGAAGGCTTGCAGTCCTATAAATTTCTCTCTTAGAACTGCCTTTGCAGTGTCCCTGAGGTTCTGATAGTTCATGTCTTCATTATCGTTTTGTTCCAAAATTTTGGCAATTTCCTTCTTGATCTTATCTCTGACCCAGCTATCATTCAGCATCACGTTATTTAACTTCCATATTTTTGTATGAGTATGCAGATACCCGTTGTTACTCAGCTCAAGTTTTATTCCATGGTGGTCCGAGAAGATGCATAATTTCTGTTCCTTTAAATTTACTGAGGTTAGACTTGTGACCTAAGATGTGATTGATTTTGGAGTAATTTCCGTGGGCTTATGAGAAGTATGTGTATTTGGTTTTTTTGGGATGAAATGTTCTGTAGATGTCTGCTAAATCTAAATGCTGGATGGTTAGATTTAAATCTAGAATTTTTTTTACTCAACTTTTTGTTGGAGGATCGATCCATCAGTGTTAAAATCTCTGACTATTATGGAGCTGGAGGAAATCAAGTTGCTCATGTCTGTTAGATTTTCTCTTATAAATTGAGGTGCATTCTGGTTGGGTACATAGATATTAATAATTGAAATCTCATCATATTGAGTATTACCCTTAACAAATATGAAGTGACCATTCTTGTCCTTCCTTACTTTTGATGGTTTAAAGCCTATTGTATCTGCAAATAAAATTGCAACACCTGCTTTTTTCTGGTTACCATTTGCCTGGAATATGGATGACCATCCTTCCACCCTGAGTCTGTATTTGTCTTTTAAGTTAAGATGTGACTCTTGTATGCAACAGATATCCGGCCTGAGTTTTTGTATTCAGTCAGCTAACCTATGTCTCTTTAGAGGACAGTTTAAGCCATTCACATTAATGGAGAATATTGGTAAGTTTGGTGAAATTTTGTGTATCGAGTTTTTGAAAAGTCCAGTAGACATTTTTAATCCTTTCGCCATTGTGGAAGTTGGAGTTTGATCAGAAGTTTCTGAGTGAGTTTACTTTTGTACTAGAGGATTGGGTTGGTCATTATGGAGGATAGGTCTGAGAATATCCTGAAAAGCTGGTTTGGTTATGGCAAATTTCTTCAACATATGAATGTCATTAAAGTATTTAATTTCTCCATCATAAATGAAACTCAGTTTAGCTGGATACGAGATCCGGGGTTAAAAATTATTTTGCTTTAGGAGATTAAAAGTCGATGACCACCCTCTTCTGGCTTGAAAAGTTTCAGCAGAGAGCTCTGCAGTCATTCTAATGTTCTTGCCTTTGAAGGTAATAGTTTTCTTTCACCTGGCCGCTTTGAGAATTTTCTCCTTCATATTAACTTTAGTGAAGTTAATTATGATATGCCTGGGGGATGTGTTATTGGAGTTGAGTCGTGCTGGGGTTTTGAAGCTGTCTGCTATCTGAATTTCAGATTCTCTAGGCATGTTTAGAAAATTCTCTTTCATAATTTCATGCAGAATGGCCTCTGTGCCCATTGAGGCCATTTCATCGGTTTCAGGAATTCTTGTGAGTCAGATATTTGCCTTCTTCGAGTTATCCCAGAGCTCTCTGAGAGAATGATCCATTTTAGCTCTCCATTTCTCTTCCTCTTTGAGAGTTTGGGAGCATTCAAAGGCTTTATCTTGAACGTCAGAAATCCTTTCTTCTGCTTGGTCCATTCTGTTTCTGAGGGATTCTACTGTATTTTTCATATCTTTGAGGGCTGCAAATTCTTGCTTCAGTGTGTCTAAGTCTTTGGTGGTTTTGTCTTTAAATTCGTTAAATTCTTGAGACAACTTTTGAATTTCTCCTCAGATTCCTAATTCCATTTTATTAATATTGTCTGCAATCCAAATTCTGAATTCGATTTCTGGCATGTCAGCCAGTTGTTTATGAATGGGATCTTCAGTTACATCCGCCATATCTTTCCTTGGGGGGGTTGATCTATTCTGGTTATTCATGTTACCAGAGTTTTCCCACTGATTCCGCCCCATGGTTGTTTTACTCCCTTTGATTTTTTTTTCCCCTGAGGCTTTGTTGAGGGCCCATCCAGCATTGTGGACTGAGAGACTGGGGCCCTGTCTGGTGTGGTGGGGCTAAGTGGTTCTGTCTTATTTTTAGCTGGTTTCTGTTTGATCCCAGTGAAGCACTTACTCTGGGTCAAAGTGTCAGCTCTCTGAGTCGCCCTGCCCTAAAAGCTTCCCGGGTCTGTGAGTAGCTTCTGGCAAATCCTTTACTCATGGGTGGCCTCCTCTGGTTGCCCAGGGAGACAGTGGGTGTGGCTTCAGCTGCCTCAGTGAACTGCCGCTCTGGTGTGAGTCTCTCCCAGCCTCACTCCCACACCCCAGCGTCAGCACTGACCAGCCACAGATCGGGCACAGTCCACACCCCGATAAGTCCCCCAAGAATCTGGACTCACAGGGGACAGGCCTCCAGATCTTAGAGGGCGGAGGGGAGCGCTGGGAGCCCAGAGACACTGGCAGTGAGCACACACAGTTTCACTAAGTTTTATGCCTGGCCTCACCACCACTGCTCAGGCCTCCAGATCTCAGAGTGAGGGCGGGGAGTGGAGCACTGGGAGCCCAGAGCCACCGGTAGCGAACACACTCAGATCCACTCAGTTTTATGCCCTGCCGAACCACTGCTGCTAGGGCCTCCAGATCTCAGAGTTGAGGGCGGAGGAAGGGGAGTGCTGGGAGCCCACAGCCACTGGTAGCTAGCACACTCAGTTCCACTCAGTTTTTTGCCCGGCCGCACCTCCGCCACTCAGGCCTCCAGTTCACAGAGTGAGGGCAGGGGGTGGAGCACTGGGAGCCCAGAGCCTGGAGCCGCCAGCAGCGAGCACACTCAGTTCCACTGAGTTTTTTGCCTGGCCGCACTGGCACCGCTCAGGCCTCCAGTTACAGAGTGAGGGTGGAGAGTGGAGCACTGGGAGCCCAGGGCCGCCGGTAGCGAGCACACTCAGTTCCACTCAGTTTGTTGCCTGGCTGCACCACCGCCACTCAGGCCTCCAGTTCACAGATTGAGGGCGGGGGGTGGGGGGGGTGGGGTGGAGCGCTGGGAGCCCAGAGCTGCCGGTAGCGAGCACACTCACTTCCACTCAGTTTTATGCCCGGTGCGCCGCTCGGGTCTACAGATCTCAGAGTGAGGGCGGGTGGGAGGGCAGTGCTGGGAGCCCAGAGCCACCGGCAGTGAGCTCACACAGTTCTACTCAGTTTTATGCCTGGTTATATTGCTGCCCAAGGAGGGCTGGGAGTTCAGTGTTGTGGGCAAAGGCTATTTACAGATTTATAGAGTTTTATGCCTGGCAGGAGAACGCCTTGGCACCCTAGTAGGGGAGATAGGTCCAGATTTTAGTAGGTTTCTCCCATGGAGTGTAGTGGGAGAGCCTTTGCTTTCTGCCCGTTTCTTTGTGGGGCTTTTAAGCCGATCGGATGGGGGAGGGAGGACTCCCATCCATCCGCTTGGTGATGGGTTTTGTACCTTTTGTTTTTTTTTTGGGGGGGGTCTGCTCTTTCTTTTTTTTTTTTTTTTTATTGTTGGGGATTCATTGAGGGTACAATAAGCCAGTTACACTGATTGCAATTGTTAGGTAAAGTCCCTCTTGCAATCATGTCTTGCCCCCATAAAGTGTGACACACACTAAGGCCCCACCCTCCTCCCTCCATCCCTTTAATGTACCTTTTGTTTGCGTCCTTGTGGTCACAGCTCTGCTCAGCGGGGTTGATGTGCATTCTTCAACTTTTCTCTCTTGGTGCTACTCAAATCCATCAGGTTACTTGCTAAATTTTCATCCCTTAACTCTCCTTCAGGAAGGGAGCCTCTGTGGAAAGCTGGCTTCAGTCAGCCATCTTGTCTCCTCCCCCCTTTGTACAGAATTGTTCTAATTCTTTCATTTTTGTTCCTTGCTCTCAGAGAGGAGTGGAATGTAAGAGTCTGGTGGCAGAGTTAAGTTGCTCGGCAAAAGTAAGGAGAAGGAAGATGGAGATGTTGGGAGCAACTGCTATTATAGTAATGGTGTCTCTGCAAAGAGGGGGATGTGAGAGCTGTTTACCTGTTGACCTAGTCAAGTGCCCTAAGTCAATTTTCCCTTTCATTTCTTCTCTGACATATTTAAAAACTAATGTTGCTCAATGTACTGCATGTGAGGGGACCAGTGAGCAGAAGTCAGGAATACTGACTGACTCCAGTGTGCCAGGGAGGAAAACCTTCTGGAAAATCAGTGAGGAGTAAAACAGGCTGACCAACAACTGGATTCTATTTTTGCTTGCCATGTAATCACAACTGGGGATGCAGCGGGGATTTTATGCCTCCCTTGTTACTCAGCAGGAATGCTCCCAGCCATGAACGAGAAGAGCCATTTTCAGAAATGATAAGCCTGGCGAATTCACCTGGCTGGATACATCTAGAACAGGTGTCCTCAAACTGCAGCCCACGAGCCATGTGAAGTGGTGTGAATTGTATTTATTCCCGTTTTGTTTTTTACTTCAAAATAAGATATATGCAGTGTGCATAGGAATTTGTTCATAGTTTTTTTTTTTTTTTTTAACTATAGTCTGGCCTTCCAACGGTCTGAGGGATGGTGAATTGGCCCCCTGTTTAAAAAGTTTGAGGACGCTTGATCTAGAATATTCTGCTGCTTTCTTTCAGTGTGACCATTTTCCTGGGGCTGATGAGGCCTGGTGATGGCAAAGATGCAAGTGGCCATATTCCAACTCGAAGGGAGTAAATCTAGACGTGTTGTTGGAAGAGCACACTGGGGCTAGGAACACTTCAAGCTGGTTTGGAAGGAAAGCTTGTAATCTTTGTGAAGCCCTCCCCTAGAATAGCCTTGCCGAACCCATGCAGATTCTTGACTAACATCACCATATATTGTCATGTTTAAACCCAAAGTGATACTTGTCAAGTGCCCCTTAACTTTTAAATCCTTGTTATTATTAATTTCAAAATAGTATGGGGGTACAAAAGTGTCTATCTACATGGGTCACTTTTGTGATGCTGGCATCATGGCTGTCCGGGTGCCCATCACCAGTCAGGTTAAAGGTGCTGTTAGGTAGGTGCTGCCCACTCCTCCCACTGTCCTCCCCACTCCATTTCCTGAGTTTTACCTCCCTCTGTGCATGTGAGCTCATCAGTTAGTTCCAATTAATAGGAAGTACACATGGTGCTTGTTTTTCCATTCTTGTGATTCTTCACTGAAGATAATGGTCTCCAGTTCCATCCATATTGTTGCAAAAGGCATCAGTATGTCCTTGTGTGTGGCTGAGTCATATTCTAGAGTCTACATGTGCCACATTTTGTTAATTCAGTCATGAACTGATGGGCACTTGATTGGTGTTGATGACACATCTTTGCACTTGTGAATATTACTGCAATAAACATTCAGGTGTGGGTGCTTTTTTGATAAAATAACTTCTTTTTTTTTTTTTAAGTAAATACAAATCTCAGGCCACTAGAGTAAGTTGCAGGCCACACAAAGACTTTGTTCTCCATCTACCTGTAGACTGCATGATGTTCTTACTCTCTGATAGAATTTAATGTTGGTGCAACTTGTCTAGCCCACCCTGTTGGTGTGACTGGTTCACATATGTTGTGATTAAGTATTTTAGGGACCTGTTATTTCTCTTTAATGGAAAGATAAATGTCAAGCTTTTAGTTGAATCAATTCAATAGCTGAATTGATACTGGTTACCAGATGGATTTTAATTCAAATAAACTAGTACTTATTAAATGCTTTATATATTTTAGGCTGTGTGCTAGGTGCTGAAATAATTTAGGAAATCTAATAAAAATGTCTCATAATTCAGCTATTCTTATTGTATTGATTCAGACTAATACAAACCTTTTATTAAAAAGCTTTTGTTGCATGTAACTTGAAATCTTCTTCATAAAGATTCCCTATATTACATTTACCACACAGATTTTTGCCTTATTGAACACAATAGTTTCACAATGGTAGCAAAGGACTTTATTTTGCTTTTATTTTTAAAAATTGTATCAACAGTGCCTTTAAATTTCCTAGCACTAGTGGTCACTCGTGGATATTACAGAAAATTAAGGCAATTTATCCTGGCCCTTCTGATACACGTATATCTTAGTTCTTGAACTTTATCATTACAGGAAGAATCAAAGTTACTTGTTAACAAGTGATACTGTAGCAGATTTTGGTTTTTAAAAGAAGGTTATGCCAAAAAGAAAAAAAAAAGAAAAGGAAAAAAAAATGCTGAGGGCAGTGGCTCACACCTGCAATCCCAGCACTCTGGGAGGCCAGTGTGAAAAGCTCAGCATGTATTAACTAAGGCTGCAACTGCTCTGAAGCAGATGACTCCTCATCCTTCAATTCTATTATTCTTAATAACTCAAAAGGAATAAAACATAGTATAAATAATACATAACATTATACTGAAGTGTGTATTAACTAGTTATCAATAGCTTGAGCTTATCTGGCAGAGATGTATTTGTTGTATAAGGCATTATTGGTACCATGCGGGAATTCTAAGGAAACAGAATACAGGCATCTTTTTATTACTCTTTGATTTATCATGCTTCAGATCTTGCTTTTGACAAGTTGAAGATCTGGGGCGACCCCACCTAGAACGAGTCTATCAGATCATTTTTCCAACATTATATGCTAACTTCATTTTTCTGTGCTACATTTGGTAATTATCATAATATTTCATACTTTATGATTATTCTGTGGTGGTGATCAGTGATTTTTGATGTTACCATTGTATTTATTTTGGGGGTACCATGGACCAGGCCCCTGTAGGACTACAACCTTAACTGATAAACGCTGTGTGTGTTCTGACTGCTCCAGTAACGGCCCTTCCATGGCTCTCCCTCCCTCCCCCAAGCCTCTCTCTTCTCCCGAAACACAATACTGAAATTCGGACAGTAAGTGAAAAGCTGGAAATGGGTTAAGTTTGGTGAGGAAGGCATGCTGAAAGCTGAAATAAGCCCAAAGCCAGGCCTCTTGGACTAAACAGTTAGCCCAGTTGTGCAAGCAAAGGATGGTTCTTGAAGAAATTAAAATAGCTGCTCCAGGGAACATACGGAAGTAAGAAAGTGGAAGAGCCTGACACAGAGAAAGTCTTTGTGATTTTGGCAGAAGATCAAACCAGCCACAGTGTTGCCTGAAGCCAAAGCTCCCTCCAGAACAAGGTGCTAGTTGTTTTCAGTTCTATGAAGGCTGAGAGGGGCGAAAAATCCAGAGAAGTGTGATGCGAGCAGAGGTCAGTTCACGAGGGCTAAGAAATGCAGCTGCCTTCACAATATAGACCAGCGACCCACAGGAACTGTATTATAGGGCCGCAGCATTAGGAAGGTTGAGAACCACTGATATAGACATACAGGAGAAGCAGAAAGGTTTTTTTTGTTTTTGGAAATAAGGTTTCACTCCATTGCTGGGTTCACCACCACCTCCAACTCTGAGGCTCAAGCAGTCCTCCAGGCTCAGCCTCCCTAGTAGCTGGGACTGCAGGTTGCTGCCGCCACACCCAGCTAACTTTTAGACTTTTTGTAGAGATGGAGCCTCACTATATTGCTCAGCCATGAGATTACTTCAGAGCCTTACACCACCTGCTTATCTAGAAAAGACAAGGTAAGTGGTGCTCAGCTGCAGACTGTCCCAAGGATCTACTGAGGATCCCCGGAGCTGTGCACTAGACTGACGCAGTGACTGACATTAACCCCTAGCTCACTGTAACACTCAGACCCCAGTCTGGGCAGGTCTTGCCCAGCACTGTCGTTCAGGGGATGTGTGTACTAGTGGGATTCCTCACTGCACTGTGTGCCCTGCACTCGACTAAAACCCATGATGGCTATCCCTCCCCTCCTTATTCATTTTCACCCCTGTAGAACGCCTGGCCCTGTTGGGCAGGAGCTGGATTTGAGGCAGATGTATCTCCTGCAGAAAACCCTCTCCCCCTCCACAGTCCTCCTGGTCTCAGTACCTGGCTTTCTGTGCAGCACCAGCTCTCCTGGGGATTCCTTAAGAACTGACGTTGAGGCAAATGCTCGCCTTCCTGAATGCTCTAAAGAATGAGGCTAAGTCTATTGTCCCCATGCTCTGGACATGGAACAAACCCCGGATGACAGGTCATCCACGTACAGCATGGTTCCCTGAATATTTTAAGCCCACCATTGAGACTTACGACTTGAAACAAAGATTTCTTTCAAAATCTGCACCTGGTCACTGCAGAGCTCTGTAGAGATGTACAAGCAGATTAGTGTGGTTTTCATGCCTCCTGACACAAAGCGTTTCTTCAGCATATGGGTCAAGAAGTAATGCTGACTTTCAAGTCTTATTATTTAAGCAATGTATTTCATAAGGTTATAGCAGCCTTTGATAGAGATTTCTCTGATTGATCTGGGAAAAGTAAATTGAAAACTCTCTGGAAAGGATTTATCCTTCTGGATGCCCTTCAGAATATCCTTGATTCTTGGGAAGGGGGCAAATACTACCATTAACAGGAATTTGGAAGAAGTCGATTCCAACCCTGATGAGTGACATTGAGGGGTTCATGACTTCAGGGAGGAAGAATGTGCAGATCTGGGAGAGAACTAGAATTAGGAGGAGCGCCTGAAGATGTGACTGGATTGCCACAGTCTCAGAATCAAACTTGAATGGATGAGAAATTGCTTCTCATGAATGAACAATTCATAAGTGGTCTCTTGAAATAAAATCTACTCCTGGTGAAGATGCCATGAACATTGTTGAAATGACAAGTAAGAATTTGTAATATTACAAAAACTTAATAAAGCAATGGCAGGGTTTGAGAGGATTGACTCCACTTTTGAAAAAAATGATCTTATGGGTAACATGTTATCAAACATTATTGCATCCTGTAGAGCAGTGATTTTCAAAGTTTACATTTAGGTTCAAGTGCGCAGTAAGAGAAAAAAGTTGAAAAGCACTGCTTAAGAGGAATCCCTTGTGAAGAGAGGAAGCCAATGTCATTGTTCTCATATTTTAAGAAATTGCCACAGTTGCCCGAACCTTTTTTAACCACCACCCTGATCAGTCAGCAGCCATCACCACTGACCGCAAGACCTTCCCCCAGCAAAAAGTTGATGATGCCGAAGGCTCAAATAACTGTTAGCATTTTTTAGTGATTAAATATTTTTTAATTAAGCTGTGCACATTTTTTTTTTTTTCGGATTTTGGCTGGGGCTGGGTTTGAACCTGCCAGTATATGGGGCCAGCACCCCACTGTTTTGAGCCACAGGCACCACCCTAAGCTGTGTACATTTTTAGACATGGTGCTATTACACTCTTAGTAGCCTGCAGTATAACATTAACATAACTTTGGTATGGACTAGGACACCACAGAATTCGTGCGACTTGCCTTCTGGCAATATTCACTTTACTGAGGTGATCTGGAACAGAATCCCCAGTGTCACTGAGGTCTGCCTTGGGGAGGTCCCTCCTGTCATACAGCTGAGACTCTAAGGCAGGGTGGGGAGCCTGCAGCTGTAAGGCCACATGTGGCCTTCCAGGTCCATAAGTGTCATCTTTTGACTGAATCCAAATGCTATAGAACCGATCCTTTTTTTAAAATACATTTTTGTCTTTTACATTTTTATTTTATTTTTAAATAAACATATTCAAAATACCAAAGAATGCTACACAGAATAAGTTGCAAGAAAATAATCCTTCCAGACTGACCAGCACATGCGGAACATTAGTAAGCCACATGGGCTAACTTGACAGCTGCTACACTCAAGATTCAGTTCTAATTCCAAGGAAAACTGTAACTTTACGGCAGCACAGACTAGCCTTCAACTTAACAGAACAACTTCATGCAATACTTCAAAAGGAAAAATTATATTATTCAATTGCTTGGATGAATCAACTGATATTGTGTACTCAGCACAGGTTTCATTCTTCATTCAGACCTTAACGGTAGATTTTCTTTGTTACAAAGAGTTATTCGCTCTGGGCATTCTTGTGAACAGAACATGGAGTGTAAATATCTTCAACAACTTTCAAGATAAAATGTTATGAAGTTGGAATGATTTTGGTAAATTCACTGAGTGTGTGTTCACATGGTGCACCTTCCATGGCAGGAAATCATGAAGGGTTTATTATACAGATAAAAAAAAATACCAGATTTAGACGCTTTCTTTTTTTTCCACTGTATCATGTATCAGCAAAATCTCTGTCCTACAGCTACCATTTTAAGTGACATTATGCAACAAGTTATAAGTATTATTAACTAAATTTGTACAAGTGCAACACAGTGCCATTAGTTAAAGGATGAGGTATTCAGTCTGGATTTGACCAATCATTTTAAAGTACATTGGCTATTGCAGGAACAGGTAGGTGTGAGCCAAAATTTTATCTCTGTTAGAACAGTTAGTTAAATTTTATAAAGAACAGAATCAGCAATTATTATTGAAAGATTTCTACAGGAATGCAGCTTTTCTAAGTGATATCATATCAAATAAAAATGATTTGAATATTTCTTTGCAAGGTAAAAGTTAGTCTAAATGTGATATGTGGCAAAAAAATCCAAGCATTTTGATGAAAGCTATCTTTTTTCAAAACACTTCTTCTAAAGGACGTTTTGGGTGAACATTTTCCCCAGTTAGCCGAGGTCATTGATAAGTAGGATGATAGATGTGAATCATTTGAACAATATGCAGCTGTTACAAACCTATTATTTGGAGGATACAATGAAGGGTTCCCTGACTTTGGGAATCATTACATCACACTAAATCAGCAGCTCAGTCTCACTTGATATCACCAAGGCACCTAAAGAACTACAGATGGCACTGCTTGAGCTCTCTGTGATGACATTTTAAAGTCATTGATGCTGAGAGATTGAATTGAAATATGGAAAAATGCAGTAGAATACCCACACCTTTGGCAACATGCCTGAAAAATGCCTTCTTGCTTTTCAACCACTTACTGCTACAAATCTACATCCTCCTTACTCAACCCAAATCAAGATGCCCTGAGGGTCACAGATGACTGAGACCCATCTAGAGGATCAACTGCAACTTTGGACCTCCAGTCTGCAACCAAATATCCTAATGCTTTGCAGCCAAAAAGCAGACACAACAAAGTCATTCAAAGGTTATTAACTTTAAAAGTAACAGTTCATATTTTGAGATGATTAGGTTCACAATATTTAGATTTTTATAAAATAATGCACAATTTTAAGTATGTCTAAATGTTTCTTGAATGTAGTCTTATTTGATTGCTGCCAAATTAATGTGGCCTTCCAACATGCAAAGGTTCCCCCCCCCATCTATAAGATCTCATTTTATAGCCTAATTAATTAATTAGCCTTATTAGCGTAAGTGTGATATCAATTGTTAGGCACCAATTTATCAGAGTAACTCCTAGAAGTACCTGGAATGCCTTTTATATTATTACTATACAGATGAAAGGAATTCAGCTCAAAAAGATTAAACATAAATTAATTATATGGTAGATGCCTACAATGTACCTTTGCATGAGACAGACTGCTTGTTCCAGGAGCTCACAACTGCATGGGGGAATTGATCTCATTCTGACTAAATAGACTGAAAAGCTGAGGCAGACTTAGCCATCCACGGCTCCAATTTACTGGAATAAAGACTGGCATTGCAACCCTTGCAAAAAATGCCTCTGATCATATTTTCTTTTTGGAGTTGGTTAGAAAAACATATAAATCAGACACCTGAAGTCTGCACACAAAATATTTGGAGCCATAAAAACAGGAATTTTTCTTAGTTTGTATCTAATAAAATAGACAAGCAGCCCACTTGACAGAAAGTGGGCTTCCTCTGGTCAGTGGTGAGGCCAAGCCTGCCGTACACAGTGCTGTACATTCACAGCGACCTGCCTGTGTTGACACACTGCAATAAATGGGGCTCTGCTGCTGCTGCGGCTGCCACTATCAACTCAGGGAAGAATTTCAAAGATGCATTTTCCAGGGCTAGGATTTTAATGGCTTTCCTCAGTTCTCGTGGCTCACCCTAGGGAAGTGCAGAGAGCTCCCGGAAGGTCCCTGGAGGGAGGGTGCGCAGACATTGTGGGTCTGTCAGGGAGGTGTGTTACGTGTGTTTTCACAATCTTAGACCTACTGCGTGAGTTGGGAGGAGCCCAGGGTTGTTGTCCTTGATGAAGTTCATCCTTGATCTTCTTGCCCTTTGCTTCGTCTCCATGCACACTCGATAACAGAGGCCTTCCTGGGGCCCAGGGACCTTGTATTTGTAACAAGCACTTTGCTTCTGATACGTGTGAAAAATGACAGAAGCACCTCTTAGTTCCTTCATCTCAGACAATTTCATGAATTCCCCTCACTTTTCTTTCAGGGGTTCAGCTGTGCTTCTGCTTTAGTGATGGAGCACAACCCAGCAGGACACAGAACGGGAAACATTTGAGAGAAGCAGTAAGGGTTTAGTCCCCAAATGAGCAAGGACAAAATGTGTGAGCACTTTGATAAGAATGGGCTGGAAATTACCATGAGTGCATGTTGCTGGCATTGAATCCCCCCACTTTCCCGCCAACTGGATCCACTCAGCCCCCGTAGGGGGATATTTTATGCCATTGTGATGTCCTATCAGGAAGAGATGAGGAGGACCAGAAGACCACTTGGGATGGGACAGGAGTTGGAGGGTTGCAAAGCAACTTTGGTATGAGGGAAGAAAATTAGGAAGGAAATTTGAGAAAGTGCAGCTGTGGCCTTGCACTCCCCTCTTGGCATCTGGAGGACTTGGTATCTGGAGGACTTGGTATCATCTGGAGGACTTGGTACCTGGAGGACTTGGTATCTGGAGGACTTGGTATCATCTGGAGGACTTGGCATCTGGGGGACATGGTATCATCTGGAAGACTTGGTATCTGGAGGACTTGGCATCTGGGGGACTTGGAATCATCTGGAGAACTTGGTATCTGGAGGACTTGGTATCATCTGGAGGATTTGGCATCTGGGGGACTTGGAATCATCTGGAAGACTTGGTATCTGGAGGACTTGGTATCATCTGGAGAACTTGGTATCATCTGGAGGACTTGGCATCTGGAGGACTTGGTATCATCTGGAGGACTTTGCATCTAGAGGACTTGGTATCATCTGGAGGACTTGGCTTCTGGAGGACTTGGTATCATCTGGAGGAGTTGGTATCATCTGGAGGACTTGGTATCTGGAGGACTTGGTATCATCTGGAGGACTTGGCATCTGGAGGACTTGGTATCATCTGGAAGACTTGGCATCTGGAGGAGTTGGTATCATCTAGAGGACTTGGTATCTGGAGGACTTGGTATCATCTGGAAGACTTGGTATCTGAAGGACTTGGTATCATCTGGAGGACTTGGCATCTGGAGGAGTTGGTATCATCTGGAGGACTTGGTATCTGGAGGACTTGGTGTCATCTGGAAGACTTGGTATCATCTGGAGGACTTGGTGTCATCTGGAGGACTTGGTATCATCTGGGGGACTTGGAATCTGGAGGAGTTGGTATCATCTGGAGGACTTGGTATCATTTGGAGGACTTGGTATCATCTGGAGGACTTGGTATCTGGAGGACTTGGTATCATCTGGAAGACTTGGCATCTGGGGGACATGGTATCATCTGGAAGACTTGGTATCATCTGGAGGACTTGGTACCTGGAGGACTTGGTATCATCTGGAGGACTTGGCATCTGGGGGACTTGGAATCATCTGGAAGACTTGGTATCTGGAGGACTTGGTATCATCTGGAGGACTTGGTATCATCTGGAGGACTTGGCATCTGGGGACTTGGAATCATCTGGAAGACTTGGTATCTGGAGGACTTGGTATCATCTGGAAGACTTGGTATCTGGAGGACTTGGTATCATCTGGAGAACTTGGCATCTGGAGGAGTTGGTATCATCTGGAGGACTTGGTATGTGGAGGACTTGGTGTCATCTGGAAGACTTGGTATGTGGAGGACTTGGTGTCATCTGGAAGACTTAGTATCATCTGGAGGACTTGGTGTCATCTGGAGGACTTGGTATCATCTGGGGGACTTGGAATCTGGAGGAGTTGGTATCATCTGGAGGACTTGGTATCATTTGGAGGACTTGGTATCATCTGGAGGACTTGGCATCTGGAGGACTTGGTATCATCTGGAAGACTTGGCATCTGGAGGAGTTGGTATCATCTGGAGGACTTGGTATCTGGAGGACTTGGTATCATCTGGAAGACTTGGTATCTGGAGGACTTGGTATCATCTGGAAGACTTGGTATCTGGAGGACTTGGTATCATCTGGAGGACTTGGCATCTGGAGGACTTGGTGTCATCTGGAGGACTTGATACCTGGTTCAAAATCGCTTCCTGGACTGGGTTTCCCTGATTGTGGCACCATCCCAAACGGCCAGATCACATGAATAACGGCTTGCAACTTTGTCATCTATTCCAAGATTACTTAGTTTCTTATTTTACTATTCTTTAAATGTACTTAACCTGATAAAGTTTTTCTTTTAACTTTTGTGGCCTGCCTTGGAAACAGAGCCTGGCTGACCAGGGACTCAGGAGCCGAACTGTGGAGTAATGGAGACTATTGATGAACCTGCACGTGTGAGAGAAGACCTTCCAGGTTAAAGATGAGTCAGCAGTATGGGGAAAGCCCTAGAGAGCCCTTCCAACCAGAAGCCTGCAGATTTCTGGCAGGAGGATCTGTGGAATTACTAAGTGCTGCCAGAATCTGCGAGGACATGGAGCACTGTCTGGGCGACTCACACACCTGTATCTTCACCTTCTAATGTAGGTGACCCACCCCTGTATCTTTCACATGATAGTAATCTATTTTCAAATGTATAATAAGTAGCCACTGTCATGCCTCATAACATGCAAATTCACATGAAAACATACCAGTAACCAAGGTAGCTTTAACCTCATGCATAATCCCAGAGGGAAGAGCAAGTACAAGTATTGCTGGAGTGGGGTGTCGTTGAGGGTCCTACTGTTTTTGCCTTTGAAAAGAAGCTCTCCAGGGGAAGGATGGGGTGTGCTTGCTTAGAGCAGATGCGAACCCCTCTGTAGGATGGACCTGGGCTGTGCTGTGTGCTAAGGAAGGGCCTGAGCTTTGGAACTGGAAAGACTTGGGTTTTAATGCCAGAGTGGCCTTGGATGTTACATCACCATCCTTATTGCTCAGTTTTCCCATGATATATTCCAGTGGAGAGTCAGGAAGATCCTACATGGGAGGCTGAGCAGGGTCCCTGGATCCCAGAAAGGGCTGAGTGACTTTTAGCCATTCCATTGTAAGACATCATACTGGGAGAGCTCGGCTGGGTAGTTGCTCTACCTGATGAATGGACATCTGCAGGAAAGGGGACCATGGTTATGTTGAGCTCCCACAGCACCATGCATGGCCCGCTGTGCCCAGGTTCAGGGTCGCATGCAGAAAGTAACACTGTGACGCTCTTGCTGAGGACTCACCATGTGCCGGGCCTTCTAACACACACTATCTCTGGCCTTTAAATTATGCAGGAGAAAAACAGCCTCAAAGGCATCCGAGGATTTGCTGAGGCAAACACAGCCAGGAAGTGAGAGGGCCAGAATTGGACCCAGATTAATCTAGCTGAGAGCAAAGGCTGAGGTTAATTTTAGAACAAATTACTGAGGGAAGACAAAGCCCAGGACTTTGGCACTGTCTTCTTTTCCTCTGACCCTGTTAGCAGCCATCAGCCAGTCCGTGGAGCAAGAGCCTGTCTTCAGGGACAGAGGGATGGGAGGAGGGTGCATTCTAATCTAACTGAAAAATAATTTGTTGAGATTTCCCCTGACCCTCGTCTCCAGAGTGACTCCACACCATTTTTCATCCCAGCTTCTCTAAGTGCTGAGGAAGGAGTGTATTTGAATTCTGTTTTCTCTGAGATTCATACTATCCTACCACTCACCTACTAGGTAGGTAGACAGCAACCTTACAAACACAGGGGTCTAATCATTGAAAGCATTGGAAGCATTGATTAAAAATATCTTTTCTGGCTCTTCATTTTATATATTATACAAATGGTAAAGATGTTCTTGTGCACAAGAGAAAGGACACTATTATATAAATACTCCTTCTTATTAAGACTTATTTTGATGGCCAGATGTGGTGGCTCACACCTGTAATCCTAGCACTCTGGGAGGCTGAGGCGGGTGGATTGCCTGAGCTCACGCATTCAAGACCAGCCTGAGCAAGAGCAAGACCCCCATCTCTAAAATTAGCTGGGTGTTGTGGTAGGCTCCTGTAGTCCCAGCTACTCAGGAGACTGAGGCAAGAGAATGGCTTGAGCCCAAGAGTTTGAGGTTGCTGTGAGCAACGATGCCACAGCAATCTATTGTGGGCGACAAAGTGAGACTCTGTCTCAAAAAAAAAAAAAAAGATACTTATTTTGAATATGAAAGCAGTGATCTTTAATGCTTAATAACCCTGTGTGTGTCTTCCATTTTTCACCTGACTCTATGCTACTGTTAGGCAACTCTCTGTGTTATGAAGTAGCAAGAGAAAGGGAGACTTGGCATTAGTCATTTTCAGCGGGGGCTTTTATTAGTCCTTTGTTTGTTAGGATATTGTAAATTTTATGACATGACTGTCTAGTAGTCAGGATATATCATACTGCTTTTTCATAGACCAGACAGTTTCAGAGCTAGAAGCTAGTCAAGATAAAATCTAGTTTCTTAAAGTGTGTCCCAGTGTTCTGGATACTCCCTGTGTCCACCTTCCCGTCACACACTGCAGGAGGGCTGCATGACTGCATCAGTGATGGAAGCAGCGATTCAGGATGAACTGCAAAGCTTTTTTCTAAGTATCTCCTTGGCTTACCCACACTGTGGCTCTTAACAGGGAATGCAGGATATGGCATTTCTTAAATTTACCATGTTAACAATCCCCTCGTCTCACTCTACCCTGACACATCTTTCCTGGAGCATAGGGTAGGACCAGCAAGCTCTAGGACATATTTTGGAAAACTTATTTATTCAAATATCTGTTTGCGGATGGGTAAATGAAGATGCTCCAGAGGAGTTAACTGGCTCTCTGCGTGAGGCTGTGGGCACACTGCAATCTTGAGTTTCATTATTGAACTCTGTTCACCGATAATTTGGGTCAGGGTATATCTGAAAGAGGTTGAGTATAACTGAAAGGAGTTTGAAATAGAACATTTAGGGATTTGTGAATTTTACATACTTCTAAAATTATAATTTAAAATGAATGATGGTTTTTGATAATGGAGACTTGACCCACCTTTGTAGTTCAGGAAAGCACTTTATAACTCACTGGTAAAAGTTATGAACTTTTAGTGTCTAGTATAAAATCTGATTTCTGAGATATCAAAATATTTCAACAGATTGAAGTGTGTTCAGTGACCTAGTTGAGATTACATTATGAAGCACAAGAAGTGATTCATGTTTCCAGATCCTACTAATGTAGCATTATTTGCTATAAGGTTTGTTTTTATTTATGGAAGGAAGAGGTATTCTGTCAGGGGAGTTAAATGATTTTAAAAATTTAGTTTACTTTAAAATGGGTGGATTATACCACTGATAACATGTAACCAGTGTGGGTAAAGCACTTATTTTGATGCAGTATAATAAAGCCACATAGGAAAGAAGGATAAGGCTAAACTGGAAAAGTACTTACCAACTCTTCTTTCATCATATAAATAGGCAAAAATATACAACATGTGGGGAGCTCCTAGCATCTTATCATAATGGCTTTCAGGGTGCACAAGTCAACAATGAGGAAATTTTACTTTTGACTTAAGTGATAATTATGAAAGGTCTGTAAGCAGGTTTGTTTGTTTGTTTTTACTTTTACTTCTGCAGCTCCTTCTCCCTTCCCCCTCCATTCTTTTCCCCTCCTCAGCATCCTTTAAATGTATCTTTTTAAATTATGCTTGGGTACCTGGTAAGCAGTGGGGGGTGCTGTTGTTATCTTTCCTCTTTTCTCTGTATTTTGCTATATAGTTAAATCATTGGTCATACTCATATCGTGTATTTGCATGGGATCTTGTAATTTGTATAGTAGTTTCACAAGAATTTTAATTTAATTCTCACAAAAATTCATAAGTAAAGGAAAGTAGGTATTGTTAATCATCTTCACAGATGATGCAAATGAGGGTTAGAAAGAACAAATGGTTTGTCCAAGTTCATAGCTAAGGAGTAACTGACTAGAATCAAAGCTGGGTATACTTTTTTTGTATTTTAATAAAGTGTAGAATTTGTCTTTTTCTGTTATAAAACTAATTGATATTTATTGTGAAATGTTTGGAAATATTTAAAAAATGAAAAAGTATTCATATCTTTAATACACAAAGATAATTATTAAGATTTTTCTGTTCAGTTTTTTTTTGTGCTTTGTCAATATAGGACTTGTAATTGGAAAACCATGATACGAAACATAAAAATAAAAATTCAAGATAGATTTTATCAACTGTAAATGTGTAATGTGTATGTGAACATTAATGTATTAGTGTATATATGACAAAAACCACCTGAAGGGAAATAGAATATGTGCTAATAGCTTAGCTTTATTGGATTATTTTCTACTTTCTATTAAATTGCTTGTATCGCTAAGTAAAGGGGAGTCCTAATTGAGGCAATTGTGTTATTTATTATTTTAATTATAGGTGTTTTGACCCATTACCATAATGATGGACTTTTTGAGGAATTTATTGCAAATATACTTCTATCTTCTCTTTACTCTGGTTGACCTTTGTAGGTAGGCATTTAAAAAGGTTATCAGAAAATCTTTTCACTTAAATCTTTAAAATATAAAAGTGAAACTTTTGAATTGTAACAAAAAAGGCTACATATAATTTCTAATTCCTGTGACTAGTTTTAACAGGCCAGATGTACAGCCTGACACCCTTACAAGTCAGCACATATAAATCAAACCCTATTTTTTCTAATTTATGTACACATATAATTAACATTATAATATATAGTCTGATATCTATAAAGTGAGATCTTAACATATACATCATACATACTAGGGTCTTTTAGGCACATCATTTTTTATTTTTGAAAGTTGCTATCTTTCTATGCCTTTATTTTCCTCTTCCTCCTTGCAGAGGTATTAGTAGAAGGCTCATGAGTATGCCAACGTTCACCAAAGCCACAAACATTCTAACTTAGAGGACTGAAGAAGTAACTCACGATGCTGTCACACGTTGAACGAGTATTTCAGCCTTAAAGATGTCTGGATGCGTGGACATCCTGTGGAGCACTTTATTCATATTTATACTCCATAGAAGAAAGTGGGATCCAAATTTACGTAGAGTGTTTTATTAAGTATGCAACCAATTCATAGAAATAAATAGGGAAGAAAATGCACCAAGTTATTGATAGTTGTTTTCTTCTAGGTCATGTTTAAAAATTCAGTAAGTATTTAATTTTATTATTTTACATAATCTCAAGTATTAATACAAAAGATAAAAGTTTTGGGGTGTCTACCTCACCTGAATATTTGCCCCTGACATTTTCCTCCACCGTCCTTCTTGCTCAGTGAAACTCTCTGTCCATACCGCCGACTCCAATGAGACCAGTTACTGTTCCTCATCGAGGAGCCCCAAAGTTGGCCTTTCCCTCTGGTGAACTGTTCGTTCATCTGCGTGTCAGAACATGGGTAATCTCATGTTTGTGAGTAAATGGATTCATACCTTAGATTAGTGTACTTATGATATCTTCTGGAATAGTAATAACAGAAATGTTGATAATAGCCAGCGAGGTCTTTATTCGTGAGTCACTTGGGAAGTTAGGGATACAACTGTGTGACCCTGAATTAAGAAAGAACATGTCATTGAAATGTAAAAACTTTTCTTAAAATCTCTGTGACCGTTGATAAACAGCAAGATAGTTTAGAAAGGTTGTTTAGCAGCTCAAGAAATAGCAAGTAGCATAAGGAACCCTTTGCTCAGCCAGGATACATCTTTAAACAGTCCCCAAATGGATGTTTGCTCTAGTTTAATTCCTCGACTTCTTAGCAGTGTGCACAGTATATTGAAAGCACTTTATATCTCCTTTTCATGAGATATGTGTCTCTTTTGACAACAATTTGTCACCAAGGAAACCGAATCTTTGCTTGATGTACTCTATTTTACTAAAATAAAATGCCTCTCATTTTATGTACAGGTTTTTGTTTTTTTTCAGTAAAGATGATTTGAGATTTTACTTTGGATGAAAATGAAATGGTTCATAAATCTATTTCCCACCAAAAAATACATCTTTCTTAGTGAATAGGGTGATCATTCTCTGAAATATAATCGTTCCGGGTCTGAGTGGCCAACCTTCTCTCCCTCTGCCTTCTAAGCTCGAGGCATTTACAATTATAATCAGATTTAGCTTTTGGTTTTCACTCATCTGTGCAAACTGAACTACCTTAATCCTATTTGAAACACAGCCTAGGATAAATAAAAACATTCAAATGGCATAGGGGAGTGAAGCTATCCACAGAATCCAGCCTGTGGAGCCAGGTCAAGCAATCCCTTCTCCCCCAGTGGTTTTCAGTTTCCCCAGTGGGCTCCCAAATTAGCATTGATTCTTTCTGAGGACCGAGTCAGATATGTGCCAGTTCCTGAAATGCAGCTCCTCCAGGTCTCCGTGGCCTGTTGTCGAGCATTTTCATTTTAGGAGAAGTTGTTGTCTCTGTTTGTTCGTGAGGGATGCCTGACATGGACTGTGGCTTTTGTAAGGCTTATTCTAAGTCTTCAGTGAGAATCTACTTTCATCTTGGGTAGAGTTGGTTTTCTCTATTTTGCATCACTTCCAGTAGAGTCTGTCTATGGGTTGGCTCATTTATTCAGATGAATATTTAGCCTAAGAAGTGAGGAACTAAGAGGTGGGAATAGTCTCCATCCACTCCCTTCCATAGGTCTGGAGCGGAGGATCAAAAGGAAAGTTGTAGCTGTCGACCAGGGCTGACCATAAGAACTTTCTGAGATTCTCACACTTGTACACAGCACTTTCTTATTTTAATTATTGGTTATTTTCTGTTATTCCAACTGGACTGACGTGGAACAGCTTGAGGACACAGAGTCTGCGAACTGACCTCAAGGAGCTGTGAGAGCTGGGGTGCGCTGGGGGCCGTGGTGAGATGGGTGGGCTGTAGCATGTAGGGGGTGTGGAGAGCAGATAGAGGGGTTGGGGGAGTCACAGCCTCAGGGAAAGTGGGGGAGAGCCCACTGGGCTCCTGGGGTCTGTGCCATAGAAGGAAGAGAGGTAGAAGTTGGGAAAGGACCTTCATGTGAGACAGGCCCCACTGACAGTGGGAAGCCCTGAGTGACCCTGGTGTCAATTTAATTGAGTTTTCCTCTCCTGTGAACATGTCATTGTTAATTTTCTAGTTTCAATTTAGTACTGAGCACATATGGCGCTTGTTTTTCTCTTCTCGTGATAACTTCACTTAGGAGAATATTCTCTAACTCCATGAAGGTTTTACAAAAGATACAAAATCTCCATCTTTTATGGATGAGTAGTATCCCATGGTACACCCAGACCACAGTTATTAACCCATTCATGTGTCAATAGGCACCTGGGTTGTGTCCACAGCTTTGCATTTGTGAATTGTGCTGACATTCAAGTGCAGTTGGCCTTATGGTAAAATGTCTTTTTTTCTTTTGGTGGATACCTAGTAATGAGATTATACCATCAAACGGAAGGTCTACTTCTAGTTCTTCAAGGAACCCATCTATTTATTTCCCTACTGGTTTGCAGTCTCACCAACAGTGCCTGAGAGTTCCCTCTCTCCACACCCTACAGAGC
The DNA here is from genome assembly GCF_027406575.1 of Nycticebus coucang. Lineage (NCBI taxonomy): Eukaryota > Metazoa > Chordata > Mammalia > Primates > Lorisidae > Nycticebus > Nycticebus coucang. The sequence goes on from NC_069788.1 coordinate 3,744,278, forward strand.
ACGGGTGTTCCCTTCTTTCCACATCCACACCCACACCAGCACCTGTTGCTTTGGGACCTTGTGATGTGGAACTGTTCTCACTGGGGTTAGGGGATTTCTCCAAGTGGTTTTGATTTGCATTTCTCTGATGATTGGGGATGATGAGCAAAATAATCTATTTTATATTAAATTAGGTAATTATAAAACTCCAAGGGAAATGGATCATTGCTATTTTACAATCAAGGAAACAGAGATCCAGAGAGAAGTAATTTGAGAATATGGCCCAGCCAGGACTTGCCCCAGTCAGTCTGGCTCCAGAGACCCCTCCTTTAATCACAGTGCTGTACTGGGGACCAGCCGGGCTCCCTTGGTAGGACAACCACTTCCCTAATTTAAGGAAAGAAGAGGAAACATTCACACCCATACAGAATAGGCAGGTGGCCACCAGTGTGTGCGAGCCTGTTTGCTGTGTGCTTCAAGCAAGCACAGCGTGTTCTTGGTTTTCCAGGAAAGCAGGGAAGTAATTTCAGAGCGTAGAGAACAACTTGGGGAGCAGGGTGTGGGTCAGACACTGGTACTCCAACAGTTAACTCCTGTTCAGGGGCCCTCTTGCGTCTTTCCTGGACAATTTCCATGGAGAAACTCTCTTGCTGCACAGAAGAACAATCACAGCAGTAGAACATTCATACCAAAAGTGTGGGTCTGCCCATACACATCACTGTCTGTTACAAAGTGGAGGGAGCTTACTGCTGTCATGTTCACCCACATTTTTTTAACTCCAATGATTTATTTGAAATGGTGTTTCCCCCCAAGGCCCCGCAGCCTGTGCTGAGTGGAAAATGGAGTAGTGGAAAGACTACAGGCCGTAAGGGCGGGCAGACTCGTGTTCAAGCCTGGCTGTGCCGTGTGTTAGCTACACGAGTCTGCCCAAGTTACTTACCTTCACTGAGCCCCAAGGGCTAATCACAAAAGCCTTGAAGGGTTATGATGAAAAGTACCTTTTGCATTCTGAACAGTTTATGTGAACAGTGGGAATGATTCAGCTTCCCCAGGTGAGCTCAGCCTGCTGTCCCAACATGCTGCCTAGGGCTCTGCACCCTCCCTGCCCATCACACAGCTACTTGTTTTCTTTTGGCCTCACAAACTTGAGCGTAGGTTTTGTTCAGGGTTCCTGGAAAATTCGAGTGGCAACTATCGTCCCTTGTCTCGGGCACTGAGACACAGCACCTTAGCTCCAGAGCCTCTACGAAACTCTGTACATGCTATTCTGTGAATCATCATCATTTTCTGATGTGAAACAGAATGGAAAAAGAGAATTATGTTGAATGGATGGCTTAATAAAAAGTTGCTGGGTTCTAAAGTGAGTCTGAAACATGGCCTGTATAATCTGACAGGTTGATGTGAATGTTGGCTGGGTGGGTTGGTGTCCAGTCAGTGAAATTACAGCAGTTGCTTGATTGCACAGTGCTGGTGTGTGTGTCCCCACAGACCGTCCGGGCCCTGGGGAAGAGTTCCTTCTTTTTACCAGTGACAGGAATGGCCCCACAAACTGCAGTAAATTACTCACCCTACATTCAAGGGTGGGGGATTCTGGATTAAATACAGCTGCACAGATTTATCTTCTGATAGTTAAACCATTAAAATTTCAAATAACTACTTTTACTAAGTTGCTTTTAAATAAATGTGCATTTTATTTTCAAATTCAATTTGTAGATTTTATATTATATGAAAGTTTACATCAAGATAGATATAAATCAACAGTCAGAAGAGATGAGCCTTTTATCAAAATTACCTGAAGAAAAAATTACAGATGTGAGTAGTTCAAGACCTAACCAGAAGGTGATTTTCTGACTTTATAGTAGAATTTCCTTCCAAACTCTTCTCATCCTGAAAATGCCCACCTTGGTGCATTAACCTGTGATATTATGTTAAAGTTTGCTTTGCAGCAAAATCTTCTGGAAGATTTTGACCATACATAAATTCTAGAAAAGTTATAGGAAAACTCATTTAGAAGAAAATGTTTTACGTTCTATAAAACGTTTAGCAATTATCAAAACTAAGAAAAATTAGAAAAACTCAGAAAGACAAGGGGCTCCCTACTACAAAAGTAATTTTCTTTTTCCAGAACTGAATTTGTAGTATAATTCTCATTTTCTAATAAGAGTGCAAAAAGAGTCACAGATGGAAGGTGCAGAACAGCTTTCTGGGCTCCAGGGATGGCGTCTTTGGTGTCTCACAGGCCTCTGCTCCTCCAGCCCACTCAGCTTCAACTTAACCGCTCCTGCTCTGGCATTCCGACTGGCGACATCCGTCTCAATTGTAAAGCCGAAGTTTGGAAGGGAACATGCGGGAAAAGCATGGTGAAGCTGCAGTAATAGGATTATAGTGGAACAATTTCCTTTCGAAAAAATGACCTCTTTCAGTGTTGCGTTTTTATGCCATTTCTTATCCCTCCTGATTATAGAAGTTATTTATGCTCACAGTAGAAAAATCAGAAAATAGGAAAGTTGTTTCACCCAAATAGTATCAGTCCTAATATTTGGGTGTTTTTCCTTTCAGCCTTCCTTTTCACATTTTCATTTCTTCCTTGTTTACTGATTAGTATTTACTCACTGTTTTAATTTTTTTTGACTTAAGCTTTTAAGAGTATATTAGATTCTTTAAGTCTGCAGTAAAAATTTATTGAGAAGTTGGTGATTTGAAGCAACAACAAAAACGAGTTTCCCGCAGTTCTGGAGGCCAAAAGTCTGAATGAAGGTGTTGGTGGCGGGGCTGCCCTCCCTCGGCTCTGGCCCCGCTTCCTCTGAGGGTCCCAGGAGAACAGTTTCTCACCTCCTCCAGCTCCTGGAAGCTCCTGGCTCCCTGGGCTGCACCTGCACATGGCCGTCCCCTCCTCTCCACCACCACTCTCCTTTCTGTGTCTTTTATGAGGACACGATCATTGGACTGAGGGCCCAGATAGCCCAAGATGGTCTCATCTTGAGATCCTTAAATTAATTATATCTGCAAAGATCCCTTCTCCAAAGAAAGTCACATTCATAGATTTCAGGTGGGGCTTAGAATCTGGGCATAACTTCTCAGGGGCCAACCTTCTACCCACTACACCACGCACTTCTGGAAATTACTGTGAGGGTGAGTTTGACTTGTTTTAAGTTAACACTCGCTATATAAACTGTCTCACTAGTGCTGAGTTGCCTTCTTTTATATTTTTTCATTCCTTTTATGTGTATTTTATAATCGGAGGTATATCATGGTTTCCAGGCTTTATGTTTTTCGTGGTGCTTAAAATTGTGCTGCACTTTAACGCGGATTAGATTAAATATGGTATGCTGCCCAACAGTTTTGAGAAAAAACTGTATTAATTTATATTATCATCAATACTTTGAGAATAATTTTTTCAGTATGGAGTATTTTTTTTTTTAAATCTTCCCGGTAGAAGTGGTAAGCCTTAGTTTTAATCTACACTTACTTGTTTAATTGACCTTTTGCTTGCCTCTCATATTGTCATTTGCCTTCTTCACCTTTTTCATTAAAATTCTGGTATTTTACCTTTACATTTGCTATTAATGAGTGTGGTGTCCTGAATATCCCACAAATGCTTGTCAGGCACCACCCTCGGCAAAGCAGACATGATTTTCCTTATTCCACTGATGAAACAGTTGATTTATAGGATCACTTCATATGTTTACTGAAAATATTGACTTTGTTAATCTTTGAAAAGTATTCTATAAATTATTTGTAGTTCGAGAATTGTCTTTCCACTTTGCTGATTTTTTTTTTACATTCACAAGTATTTTTTGTTTTATTGTTTAATGCAGCTACCTTTATTGTTTTTTTTTTCTATCAACATTATGCTTAGGAAGGCCTTTCTTACTCTAAAATTCTTTAAATATTTATTTCTTTTTTTGTTGCACATTTAAAAAAAAATTGCCTGTAATATTCATTTCTTTGGCTGATCCAGAATTTTTTTTATCTACATCCTTGAAGTGTGTGGAGTTAGGACCAAATTAGAGTTTTCACAGATAACCGATTTGTTGAATACCATTTAAAAACATTATTAATCCTTTGTTTATTGGTTGGCAATGTTTATTTTATAATACAGGGCTTCCTTCATGGCTGTAGCACTATTTTATTTTTCTCTGCGTTTTAGCAGCACCACATAATCAGCTGGTGGCTGCACAATATAGTCCAGCATTTTGGAGGGAAAGTCCCTTCCGAGCATTTTCTCTTTCTTATTCTTCCACACACACCTCTCTTTGTTCTGCTTTTTCAAAATTTCCTTGATATTCCTGTTTGACCATCCAGATGGATGTATTTTTAGATCTGTTTTTCAAGCTCTGTCTTCATTCAAAATCCTTTTGAGATTTGAATATTGGTGTGTGTATGTACACCATTTCCTTCTCTTAATGGGAAAGGATTTTTGCAGGTTATAGTTCCAACAAAGGTCTAACAACCAGAATCCATAGAGAACTCAAACTTACTACTAAGCAAAAAAACAAGCGATCCCATTTCATTGTGGGCAAGAGACATGAACAGAAGCTTCTCTGAAGAAGATAGGTACATGGCCTACAGACACATGAAAAAATGCTCATCATCTTTAATCATCAGAGAAATGCAAACCAAAACTACTCTGAGATACCATCTAACACCAGTAAGAGTAGCCCACATCACTAAATCCCAAAACAACAGATGTTGGTGTGGATGTGGAGAAAAGGGAACACTTCTGCACTGCTGGTGGGAATGCAAGCTAGTACATTCCTTTTGGAAAAAAGTTCGGAGAACATTCAGGGATCTAAATGTAGACCTGCCGTTTGATTCTGCAGTTCCTATACTAGGTGTTAATCCAAAGACCAAAAATCACTTGGCAACAAAGATATATGCGCCAGATTGTTCATTGCAGATCAATTCATAATTGCTAAGTCTTGGAAGAAGCCAAGTGCCCATCGACCCATGAATGGATTAATTAATTATGGTATATGTATACCATGGAATACTATGCAGCAGTAAAAAAATGGAGACTTTACCTCTTTTATGTTCACATGGGTGGAGCTGGAAAATATTCTTCTTTGTAAAGTATCTCAGGAATGGAAAAACATATCCAGTGTACTCAGTACTACTATAAAACCAATTTATAATCATTCACATTTTCATATGAGAGATGAATCACAACTATAGCCCAGGATGAAGGAAGGAAGTGGAGGGGAATGGGAAGGGAGGGTGGTGGTTCAATAGAGGCAGGGTTAATGGTGGGACCACAATATATGGAGCATTTTGCAAGGGTACAAGTCAAATCTATCAAGTTTTGAACACAAATGTCTTAACACTGTGATTAAGTAAATGAGGTGAAAGCTATGTTAATTGGTAGGATGTAAGCACTCCAATTTGTACAAATAAGCAACAAATTGAATCCCACAAAGGCATAAATTTATTCATGCTCTATGTATATATGACTTAATAAAAAAATTTAAGTGAGAGCTATTTTAAAATTTATGTGATTTTCAATTGATTTGATAATGACTTAAGAACATATTAAGAAAAACATAGTTAATAGTTTTCCTAGTCATATTTGATTATTAGTTATGATTTTATCTAAAACACTATTTATTAAATGTCTACCATGTGCCAGTTATTGTTGGGTTGCTAGCGATACAGATGTGGACAAGACAATTATGTTCCTGTCCTGTAGAATTACATTCAAGCTGTGGAGAATTATAATAAACACACAATTAAATAATGTGCCATAATTTCAGATAGTAGCAAGTGCTGTGTAGAACAACGAAGTGGAATAAGGGGTGAGGTCGGATGGGGAGTGAGGGTGAGTGCTACTTCGTGGGGAGTGGCTGGAGTGGCCTCTTTGCAGAGCTACTGTCTGAGCCCCAGGAGCCAGTGCAGGGAATGGGAGAAGAGAGACTGGCAAATGCGAGGTGCCCCAGAGGTGCGGATGTGTCGATGTGCATGTCTATAAAGAGATGCGTGGGAGTCGGCTCATGGGACTGTGGAGGCTGAGCTGTCCCATGATGTGCCACCTGCAAGCTGGAGCACCAGAAAGACCAGTGGTGTGATTCAGTCTAAATATGAAGGCCCTAGAACCAGGAACACCGGTTTCTGAGGGCAGGAGGAGGTGGACGTCCCAGCTCCAGCAGGCAGCAGGCTGGCCCTTCCCCTACCTTTCTGTTTACATCCAAGCCCGCAGTGGGTTGGTGAGGGTGCAACTTCTTTATTCAGTCTGACTACTCCAATTCCAAGCTCTTCCAGAAACAGCCTTACAGACACAGTTGAAGTTAATGGTCTGCTAGCTGCTGGGCACCCTTGGCCCAGTCAACTTGACATGTGAAACCAACGCTCACACAAGGATCATGAAGTGGGACTGACCAGGGAAGGCTCAAGGAAGGGTGTTGCTTGGATTAGAGGGGACCGGGACAGAGTGGTCAGTGTGACAGGGCTGGACAGATACAAGAGGCCAGATGTTTTCTGGTCTTGAGTGTTCCAGGAAGGAGCCTGGATTTTGTGCCAAGTGTGATGGACAAGAAGCTGTTGGAGGGCTTTGGGCATGGAATTAATGTGACTGATTTAATAATTTGTGTTTTTAAAGATTCCTTTGGGTTCTGTGTGTGGAAGAGACTGGGGGGATGAGAGGAAGAAGAGGCAGCGGGGAGACTTGGCTGGAGTTCAGGTAGAGGATGACAGTGGCCGGGCTGGGTTGGGGATGAGGTTGTGATGAGTGGTCAAGTCCACATGGCACCTCTGGAACTGGTGATGGTTAGATCTGTGTGGAGGGACGTGGAGGGAGTCAGGGGTGCTGCCAGGCGTGGAGCCAGCAGCCTGCTGGGGACTTTTGACTGGGCAGCGTTGGAAGCAGCCATCTGGGTAAAGATACCAAGTCCCCACTGCACAGATCAGTGACTTGGGACATACTAAACCTAGAGTTAAAGTCATTAGCATGTAGATGGCATTTAAAGCTATGGACTTGAGGATGTCTTCGAGGGAACAGATGTCAACAGAGCCTGAACCTGGTAACGGAAGGGACAGGACAGGAGAGGAGAGAGGACTCATCAGGACCAGCCCGGCAGGGAGAAGGTCAAGTGGCCAGCGCAGGGAGGGGAGTGGAGCCTGCACAGGGGGATGGACGGTCTGTGGGGCAGACAAGCTCAGAAGCCAGCAGGATGAGGTCGTGACTGGAATGTCAAATGTCACTGTGCCTGGTGCTGCTGCGCTGATGGGTCACCAGAGCCACGCCGTGGGAAGCAGAGTCAGTTTTGGTGTTCATTCAGGAGGGGGTGGACGGGAACCAGTGGAAAGTGAATGTGGATACCACCCCCCGCCCCAGATCCATAGGGAATGAGATATGCGAGGCTGGAGGCAGACGTGGTGTCCAGGCCAGCCTCTGTAGGGTGGATTTTACAGCTGGAATAGGGGACTTGTGTCCTGATGGAGCAGGATCCAGAAGAGAGACAGGGCACTCTGCAGAAGCATGTCTGCGCTGGGTGAAATCCCTAGTGAGGTAGGTCAGGCTTTAGGGAGGAGAAGGGGGTGCTTGTGCAATTCTCACTTAAGCAAAGCCATCTCTATTTTGCGTTCCGATATATGCACATTCTGTAAAACATGCTGTCTCTTTCAAGTGCTTGTGATGATAAGCAAGTATCTGGGAATAAAAGACTAATGCATTAATTGTTGAACACCTTTGAATCACCAACTCCTAACCTTATTTGCAAAAGTAAAAATAAAAAAACTCTTCAAATTTTTAAATGCAGTATGTTATACACTAGAGCCTTCCAGACATCTGTTTAAGATTTGATATATTTTCACATTCAGCTCACTTTTCCATTGTACAATTGTTCCCTACTCACTCTCACTATGAAACCACAGGGGCCCTGACTGTGGAACCCATAGCAGGTTGGAGGCTTCACAGCAGGCCCCAGGCTGCCCACTGTCCGCCTGTGTGGCCATCAGTGACGCCCCCTGGAAGCCCAGTGCCTGGGGAGCCCTTTGACCCAGACAATACTTCTTTAAAAGCAGGGAGTTTCCAAACTTTTTATTATGAGCACAGTTTTTCATTGTCATGACAAATGCTTATGTATTTTGATTTTTTAATTAATTAACTATTTATTTATTTATTTTTGAGACAGAGTCTCATGCTGTTGCCCTGGGTAGAGTGCTGTGGCATCATAGCTCACAGCAACCTCCAACTTTTGGGCTGAAGCAATCCTCTTGCCTCAGTTTTTTTATTTTTAGTAGAGATGGGGGTCTTGCTTTTGCTCAGGCTGGTCTTGAACTCCTGAGCTCAAGCAATCCATCCACCTTGGCCTCCCAGAGTGCTAGGATGATAAGCATGAGCCACTGTGCCCGGCCAATTTTTTTCTTCTTTTTAACTAAGAAAACATATTTATGGCATTCAATGTGATCTTTTGATATATAACTTGTGGAATAGCTAACTTAAGGTAATTACTGTATAAGCATTACTTTACATTTCTTTTTTTTTTTATGGCAAGAGCTCTTAAAATCAACTCCCTGCCATTCCTCAAAATGTAATACATGCATTGTTATTAACTATAGTCATCATGATGTACAATAGATCTCTGGAATTTATTCCTCTTGTCTAATTGAACTTTTGTATCCTTTGACCCACATCATCCATCCTTCCACCCTCAGCCTCTGGTTAACCAGCATATTGATTTCTGCTTCTATGAGTTTGAGGGTTTTTTTTTGTTTGTTTGTTTATTTGTTTGGTTTTTTTTGCAGTTTTTGGCAGGGGCAGGGATTGAACCTGCCACCTCTGTCTGGTATATGGGGCAGGCGCCCTACTCCTTGAGCCACAGGTGCCGCCCTATGAGTTTGAGTTTTTTAGATTCTACATTGTAACGAGATCAGACACTATTCCTCTTTCTGGGCCTTAAAATAATGTCCTCCAGTTTCACCCACAGTGTCGCATTTGACAGGATTTGTTTTTTGAAGGCCGGGCAGCGTTCCACGGAGGGTGTGTGCTCCGCTGTCCCTGTCCATCCTTCTGTGGATGTGCACTGTGGTCGAGTCCCTATCGTGGCCACTGTGAACAGAGCCGCAGGGCCCAAGGGAGGGCAGACGCGTCTTTGATGTGCTGATTTCATTCCTCTGGACAGACACTCAGAAGTGGGATTGCTGGAGCGTAAGGAAGTTCTCTTTTCAGTTTTGAGGGTCTTCTGGGCTGTCTTCCGTAAGGGCTGTACTGGCTGACATTCCCCCTCACCATGCACAGGGCTCCCCTTCCTCCACATCCTCACCAACATCTGTGACCTTTGGATAACAGGATTCTCAGAGGTGTGAGGTGGTATTTCACTGTGTTTGTAATTTGCCTGAATTTTCATCACTAGCCATTGTCTCCAGGAGTGTTGCTGAGCACTCTTTCACATGACTTTTGGCCTTAATGGGCACATTCTTAAAGGGCACATTCTTAAAAAGGGATTTCGTACATATCTTATTACTTCCTGCTTGTCCTGGACCTTGGCCTACAAGGATTAAATTGGGACGCGATGGGGACAGAACAGAGTCAATTATGGGATAGCGTGTTTCCCTCTTTCAAATAGATTGGCACGGAATGAAACGCCAGTAATCTACGTTGGATTCAGATAATGTCAGTCCTCTAGAACGGTCATTATTTTCAAAAATTAATCAGAAAAGTTAATTTGTTTTATGTGCCTCTTTAAGAATCCCGATACATTTTTCTCAATATTAAAAGAAAGATGAGTGAACGTGATCCTTGATTCGCTTTTTATTTTACTCTCTGTGACTCGCTTCGGAAGCTGATGGAAACATCGTCACTCAGGTTTGTGGTAAGCTTTTAATTGCTGTCATGGGGATTGATGGCAACAGTAAGAGGCACATTTAGCAAATCCAAAACCCTTTGCATAAATGTACAAATGGTCAGAATTGCTTTGAGATGTGATGACTGTGACCTTCTCAACAGGAGCTCGGTGACAAATACATCCAGGCAGAGGGCTTCGTGGATGGAGATGTTTGTAAACAGTCGAGGGAGGGCAGGGAACCCAGAAAAACTTTGTATTGAAAACTGAAATCTGTGCTTACAAAAAAGCCAGAAGATCAGCAGAAAATTAAGAAAATACACTTATTTCTGGAATATAAAGCATCATAGGGTTTTGGAACCTCAGAATGAATGACAGCTTTTGTTTGTAGGTGCAGCTCTGAAGTCATGTTGCAGTATAGCATAGGCTGATGTTCTGTCTTGGACATGTTAATCTTCCTTTTTTTTTTTTTTTTAATTCACTGTTCTATTTGAGATGCTGCCAGTGGCTGTACCAGTGGCTCATGCCTGACTTACTGCCGAAAGATATAAGTTGTACAACTACTTGCCATTAAGTGTATCCTGGAGCCTGGACACCAATACCAGCCGATGCTCACAAGTTCTCACATATATCGCAAACTTAATGATGGGGATACAATCTGAGAAATGTGCCAACATCACAGAGTGTACTTGCACAACCCTACATGGCTGTATGGTGCAGACAACGGCTCCTGGGCTGCACACCTGTGCTGGAGACGGTAGGCCCCTGTGGCGCACAGTAGGTATTTGTCCCCATCTAAACATGAAGAGGGTACATTACAATGTCATTATAATCTTATGGGCCCACTGTCATACTTGCAGCTTAAAACATTATTATGTGGCATGTCTGCAGTTAAAAGGGGCTGTCTTTTGGACCTACTTGTAGGTGAGGCGAGCTGAGGTTTATTGAGAGACTGTGGCATTATTCCTGAGCTTCCTGTGCACTCTTTCATTTTATTATCCCAGCACTTTCATCGTAACATATCGATCATCTGTCCTACGCCAGGCCCTGGGACGTGTCGATGAGCACGTGGACGTGCTGCCTCATCCTCAGAGTCTAGTGAAAGAGACAGTGATGACTGATATGCTGCTATTGATTGATTGTTATTTAACAGCCATTGAAATAAGCATTTCATTCATCAGCACTTCACACATGAAACAATCAGGGTTTATGGAAGTGAAGTAACTTGCATTAAAATCCGAACTTTGGTCTGCCTGCCCCTTATGGGGATAGTTTGAATCCCAGTTTTGCTAGCTAACAAATAGGTGGTCTCGCCTGAGTTTTCGGACATGAATGAGAGCACTGAAATGCCTTGCAGCCTGAGCCCTTCCACGTCCCAGCCTCTGAGGCTCAGTTTAGTCGTCCTCAGGAAAGGCTTCCCTGCTCACCCTCCTCAGTCCCCGGGACCTCCTGATCCAGGGGGTGCCACGGTGCCTTGGATGACTCTGTGGCACCCCTGTCAGAGTCCCAACTCACTGCGATGTCATTACCTGTTGGCAGAGCAGTTGGGCTGAGGGCTCCACTGTGTTTCTACACATTTTGATGTCCATGGATAAATTCAACACACCCTCTGCTCCGTCCTCACATTGTGCCTCTCCCATCTTGATTCTGCCATGCTGAGATAAAGGAACAGTTTTGTTTATTCTGGTAGTGGCTGAAATGGCCTTTGAGGGAAAGCTTAGCAAAGGATTGTCGTTAGCGTGAGGCCTGAGCATTGGCTGGAGGAAAGGCAGGCTCAGTTGCCAGTGTCAGGCAGAACTTGACAGGAGACGCATGGCCCGCCACACCTGCCCAGGGCTTCACACCCACCGGCACATTCATTCAACACCTCCGTCTGCAGAATGATATATTTTTGATGAGGGTAAAGTTAGGGAAATCCTGGAGAGTCAAAACAGACAGAAGACACAGTTCTATCCTGAATCAATGGGACCATTTGGGCCATAGCTTTGGTTTCCTGCAACCAGGGTCTAATCTGGTCCAAATCAATATTTGTTGATGCATAATTTCATGGAGCAGGCTTGTGTTTTCTATAGCAACGCTGTCTTTTAATAAGATGACTAAGCACGACTTTATAAGGCAAACAAATGAAATAAAACCTTCCAGACTACTACTGGAAATGTTTCTTTTTTTCTAAGCTCCAATACAGACCTTTCAGTGAAACAGCCTGACAGTTTTATGCACCCCTTCCTGTTTAGCATGGCAGTGAGGGATGGAATTTGGGCTTCTTCTGTCTGAATTCAGGCCCACCATGACCTGTTGAAGTCACTTTCTCAAAATAAAGACAGACTTAAATAATAAACTTTCAAAAATTGTTCTAAGCTAGGCATTTAAGCATTTTTCTCTTTACCTGTGATTCTTTAATAAAAAGATTATAAAAATATAGAGCTAGAATTCCAACTGCTTTCAGAATATGCATTAGCCTAGAAATAACGTAAAGATGTGCTACGATCCATCTGAACTGGGACTATGTGTGGGGGAAAACAGCCTCAGGTAATTTGAGGTCACTTAAGAATAGAGTTTAAAGGCTTTTTCCTATTACTCAGCTAAAGAGAAAATTCAATGAGAACGTTACAGCAGGCTCTGTATATGAGAGAGATATAAGGGTTTCCCACTCATTTATAATATTTCATATTTATGGAAAGGATAGCTTTTCATCTAATTTTTAAAATAATAATAAATTTTTTAGTACTGTATCTAGCATCATGGTAACATGCAGAGCAGTTTCATGGCCCTAAATATCTTCTGTGTTAGGTTATTCCTCCCTCCTCTCCCACTAACCCCTGGAAACCTCTGATCTTTTTACTGTCTCCATAGTTTTGCTTTTTCCAGAACGTCATATCATTGGGATCATACAACAGATAGTCTTTTCGGACTGGAGTCTTTCACGTGGCAATATATATTTGTGGTTCCTCCGTGTCATTTAAAGTCTTGAGAGCACATTTTCTCTTTAGCATTGAATAATAGACCATTGTCCGGATAGACCACAGTGCATTTATTCATCCACCAACTAAAGGGTATCTTGGTGGCTTCCAAGTTTTGGTAATTATGAATAAAGCCTCTGTGAACGTCCGCGTGTAGGTTTTTGCATGGCATAAGTTTTCACCTCCTTTGGGTGAATAGCATGGAGCATGACGGCTGGGTTGTGAGGTTGCAGTTATGCCTGGTCTTCTTGGAAGCTGCTGCGCGTCTTCCAGGATGGCCGCGCCATCTGCATTCTCACAGCTAGTGAACGGGAATTCCTGCTGCTCCCCATCTTTGCCAGTATCCTCTGTCATCAGCATTCAGGATTGGCGTTTAGAAGTATAGTGATATTTCATGGTGGTTTTCTTCTGCTCCAAATTTGAGACTGACCCCTCCGTTTGGGAGAGGAGCTTGGAACCTAGGTAGCTGAGACCTGCAGAAGGACCTGACTGCAGCGTGGAAGGAAAAGCAGTGAGAAAACAGATTTGTCTAGACGGTATCCCTGGACACATTCTCTCTAAAGCTCAGGAGAGAACCCCAAGGGGCTAAACCAGGCGTCCTCAAACTGCGGCCCGCAGGCCACATAAACCAGTGTAAATTGTATTTGTTCCAGTTTTGTTTGTTACTTCAAAATAAGATATGTGCAGTGTGCATAGGAATTTGTTCATAGTTTTTTGTCTTAACTATAGTCCCATCCCCCAACGGTCTGAGGGACAGTGAATTGGCCCCCTGTTTAAAAAGTTTGAGGACGCCTGGGCTAAACAAAGGGAAGTCCAGTTCTAAGTTGTGGGCAAATGAGGAGAAGCTGTGAATAGTTTATAAGCACACGCGCTCGCTCAGCTAAGGAAAGCTGCCTGTGACTGTGTAGTTCACGGCCCCTCACGTACATGTCAGTTTAGAGCCACACTCACAAGGTGTGCCTGAGTCCCCACAGCTTCACAGCTGCACCACCAGTGTCCTGTGCTCAGCAAGCCTCACCCGAGGCCTTGCCACACCCCTCAGAGGTGGGTTGTACTTACAGGCATCTCGGCCACACTCCTGCTTTACCACTGCGGCCAGCACGTGTAATTAGATCAAGAATCCAAGGTCAGGGTCAGCTCATAACATGAAACGATTCACCTCTCCCTGTCTCTTCTAATTATCCTGAGGTGCGGTGTCCCTGGGGTATCCTTTCACTGTGTGACAATGGCCTTGAACAAATGAAAAGTTACAGTGGAAAGAAAGAGGAACTCCATTAGCTCTCCCACAGGAAGGCTCTCTCTAAGAGAGACACAGCAGCCCAATCTGTGTTCAGTCCAGTACTTATTAGGCTCAGGTTTGACAGAAGGATCACTTTTCCTTACACTTAATATATTGTGACAGTTGACAACCTTTGTTTCCACTGTCACCATTTCTATGTTTATGCAGACTGTCCTCACGTTGCATGTACCTTGTCATCAAAACTTCTGCATATGGAAACATTGTCTTTATTTTACACGGTTTTGTGTATCTGAGATTGGATCTAAAAGCCTCATATTTTATGGGAAAATTGTTGTCATCAGAGGTAAACTCCCCCTTCTTCTCATCTCTGAACCAATCCCAGCTTGGGTCCATCTATCAGCCATGGAGGACGTGTCCCTCTGCTCCCACGGGGCACACCATCCCCTGAATTCCAGCCGGGGGAAGAGAGAGTGAATATTTCAAAATGTCATCTGTTTGACACAGTGACCACCTCACTACTTTTTTAAATCCCCTGGGCCTCTTCCTTGTAGAGCTTCACTCCCTGTTTTAAAACACTGTTCTTACCAGGTGCGGTGGCTCACGTCTGTGATCCCAGCACTCTGGGAGGCCAAGGCAGGAAGATTGCCTGACTTAGGAGTTCAAGACCAGCCTGAGCAAAGCAAGAGCCCCCATATCTTGTCTCTACAAAAAACCGAATAAACTAGCCAGGCATGGTGGCACATACCTGTGGTCCCAGCTACCTGGGAGGCTGAAGTAAGAGGGTCGCTTGAACCCAGGTGTGTAAAGTTGCTGTGAGCTGTGATGCTACGGCACTCTACCAGGGCAATGGAGTGAGACTCTGTCTCAAAAAAAATGAAAGGAGAAAAATAATAACATTAAAGTGCTGTTCTCTCCTTTCCTTCCTTCTTCAGTTCTTTTATTTGTACCCCTCCCCCCCCTTTAGTTTCCCCTCTGGCTCCTTCTCTGGGGCCCTCTCCTGGTCACCCTGGTTTCATCCCAGGCCGTCTTCTTCTCCCCAGGCCGTCCACTTCTCCCCTGACCTCGGTCCCCTGCTGATGCCCCGAGGTCCCTGGGGCTGCACCCTCTGCTGAGGACGCGCTCATCAGCCCTCGGGTCTGCCTGACATCTCCTCTGAGCTTGGCTCAGCCTCTCCAACTTCACAGATCCAAAATCAAATTCTGGACTCACCCCCTTTCCTGTCCACCTTATCAAACCCTGTTCTTCCTCTTTCAAGCGCAAAGCCGGGTTACTCCAGCCCCATACCTGGGCGTCCTTGCTTTCTGGTGAATTAGACATTGGTGCCTCGGGGAGCCGGCTTGCTGCTCTCTGATCCCGGAGACCCCGGTTCGCCACCCTCTTCCCAGGCGCCCACCTTGTCTCGGCGACGCGTGGCTCCTGGGCACTCGCTGACGCCCCCCACCCGCCCCCGCAGCTGCCCCTGTCCCGTCTCCCAGGGGCAGACGGGGGATCTTGTCAACAGCAGCTCAGGGAGTGGCTTCTCTTGGTCCAAGTCCTACGGCCGCTCCGGACAGGTCACATTAAGTTCACTCCTCGGCCGGCAGGGCCTTCCCGGCCCGTTACCCCCACCCCAACCCCCATCTCACCTTCTCGAAACTGCCTTTCTCTACCCTCCCTCCTAGTCTTCCCTTCCCTTGGTTTGCTCCAACATCCTGGAATTATGTGGAAGGAAGGATGGACGGAAGGCCGGAAAGAGCCCGTTCCTTGATGAGAAACTGAGGCCCGAGGTGGATACATGCCCCTCCCGTGCCCTGCTGCGCGCGCCAGGGCCAGGGGCGCACGAACCCCCGGCAGAAACCGGCAGCCAGGCCTCTGGGGATAAAATCAAGGGCTTATTGAAAGACTTGGGGTTATTCGACAAGGTTAATCCTCAATTCAGGAAGACGTATCACTGCGGAACTGTTGGCTACTCACTGGCATCAGATACTAACACAGGAAGCCTGCGCCCAGGACAGTCGCAGCGGTTAGGTGACAAGGTGTTTGCACCTGTTACACAGGGTGCTCGCTGTCAGCACCTGACACCCCTACCCCACCCCAACCATGGTGCTGGTGTTCCAGCGGGCCTCACGCCGAGCCTGGCCTTGTCCAGGGATCACAGCAGCAGCCCCGTTTTTGTCACCACGACTCCCAGCCCCTTGTCATGAGCGTCTGCCCCGTGTGGGCACCGTCACCGGGGCTTCACACACAGCCTTTCCTTTAGCCTCATAACACCCAAATCCTTGCTTTTTAGAAACTTTGACAAGGTGTTTCTTCAAGAAAAGGTTTCCATAATCAAACACGTTTCATACATGTAGAAAATTATATTCTCCTTGTGAAAAGTTATACTGCCTAACTTTAACCAGAAAATTAAAGATCTTGAGAAGCCATCTATTAAACACTGTTTCATTGACCTACATGTCATCATGAACGTCACCCCTCACGGCTGTTGTTTTTGGTATTTGATGACTTGCTCTCGGGGACACTAGTGTTCTTTGGGACACCTGCTGTCACTCTGTGGACCAGAGTTCTGTTCACACTGCTTAGGATCAAATGCAAGTTTGGGAACATTTTCTATTCCTGTATTCCATGCATTATTTTCTTTACACTTTGACTGATGGACACTGTTCTTTGTTATGTTTTCCATTAATTTATGACCGTGAAGGATTGGGTTTTCTCCCTCATCGCAAATTATTCTGCTGCTTATTATAAAAGTCAAAATTTCTACGGAGTATAAGTAGGGTACAAATAGAATAGAAAAACCACACACACCTGAGGGGGAGAGAGATGTTAGAATTTGGGGGGAAACTTCAGCAGAAACAATAGCTTTTTGTCTATACTGTCAGGTTGGATTAGATAGTTAGATTTAATTTTTGTTAGAATTTTAAGCTATTACATCAAGCGTAAAAACAATAATGAATAGAATATTGTTTTATTCAAAACCTATTTTTTCCTTATGATAAAAATTTTAAATTTTCAGAATTTGTCCAATTTTATATATGAGGTCATGCCTTAAGGTAGGAATTGCTCAAATTCAAATGAATGGGAATGATAAAATAGTATTTTTAAGTGCTTCTTGGGACAGGATTATTATTCTATTTTTATTTGAATAAAGCAAAGTCATGACAGTGTCTGGCACAAAGTAGGTTGTCCATAAATACTTAATACATGAATGGACTTCAGAGCCACAAAGAGAGAGTCATAAGTCATAAAGCCACAGCTGGCACATGAATCTGTTGCCTGAGTCCTCTTAGTAAGTACTGTGATGTCCCCGTTTCTCCTGTGTGTGAGAACTGTGCTGGGGTTCTTTCAGATTCCCTGATTGCTGTTGAGAGTATACTAAGGCAGCCATCTAAATTATTATGGTTTTTACTTTTTTTTTTTAAGGCAGGCTTTTACTATAATAACAAAAATTTTAATTACTCTTACATTTGTACTAACAGCTCAAGAAATAATTATTCAATGACACTTTTAAACCATGAGAAGGCAGAAATTACTGGGGACTGTTGTGATCAGAATAAGGACATTCACCAGGGGATTCTGCAGTCAGAGAGAGAGACTGGGCTCAAGTGTGAAGACAGCCCGGGAAAGGGGGAATTTATAGCCAAGAACAGGATTGGAGTCAGTAGATGGGAAATTACGAAGAGGGTGGGAGGCCGGGCTCTTTGCTACCCTGTTTCCCCGAAAATAAGACATCCTCCGAAAATAAGACCTACATACAGGAAAGATAAGATGTCCCCTGAAAATAAGACCTAGCACATCTTTGGGAGCAAACCTTAATATAAGACACTGTATTATTTTCGGGGAAACAGGGTAGCACTGAATTTTATGAGGAAGTGCACAGAGGGGCAGGTCCCATAAGAAGCGAAGATTCAGAAGGCTGGCTCAATTTTGGTCAAGCATAAAATCTTTGTCAAAACATCAGGTATTGTAAAACAGACTTTTTAATTTTTTCATCTTTGTCATCACAGACAGAACTCTTCCCTCTTTCCTTCATGGTTTCTTCTTAGAGTTCTTCACCTGGTTCTTTCCTTCTTGGGTTTCTTGACCTAATCTCATAATTACATAGAACCCTAAGATTTCTTTGGCTATACTTCCTGGATCTACCAGACAGAATGGCTGAGACTTTACCTAACAATTGCAATCAGTGTAACTGGCTTATTGTACCCTCAATGAATCCCCAACAATAAAAAATAAATAAATAAATAAAATAAAATAAAATAAAAGAAATAACTGTATGATATTATGTTCAAATTCCATAGAGAAGTCATGTGAATTAATGTACTTTTATAACTGAACAAAGCAATAGGGCTTTTTTAAAATTTCAAAATAGTAGGGGGTACAAATGATTTTTTTTTACAGTTTCTGGCTGGGGCTGGGTTTCAACCTGCCACCTCCGGCTTATGGGGCTGGCACCCTACTCCTTTGAGCTATAGGCGCTGCCCTACAAGTGACTTTTTTTTTTAAAGTAAATTTATTTCAGGTTAATTTGAGGGTACAAACAACCAGATCAAAACATTTGATTTTGTTAGGTGGAGTCCTCCTGTGGTTGTGTCCCCCCTCCCGTGCCCATTCAGTGAGAGCACCCCAACCACTACCCCTCCTCCTACCTTGAATTGAGAGCACCCCAACCTCTTCCCTTTACCCTTCCCCCCATCTTGAATTGAAATGAGTATTTCTCCTATGTGGACATGCATCAGATCATCTACTGGCTTCGTATTAGTATTGAGTACATTGGATAATTGTTTTTCCATTCTTGTGATACTTATTAAGAAGAATGTGTTTCAACTCTATCCAGGATATTACAAAAGATGTGAAGTCATCATCCTTTTTATGGCTAAATAGTATTCCATGGTGTGCACGTACCACAATTTGTTAACCCATTCCTGAGTTGATGGGCATTTAGGTTGTTTCTACGTCTTGGGGATTGTAAATTGAGCTGCGATAAACAATCTAGAGCAAATATCTTTATGATAAAATGATATTTTTCTTCTAGGTAGATGCCTAGTAGTGGGATTGCGGGATCAAATGGGAGATCTAATTTGAGTTCTTTGAGGATTCTCCATACTTCTTTCCAAAGAAGCTGTATTAGTTTGCAGTTCCACTAACAGTGTAAGAGTGTTCCCCTTTCCCCACATCCACTCCAGCATCTGCAACTTTGTGACTTTGTGATATGAGCTAATCTTCCTTGGGTTAGGTGATATCTCAGGTTGGTTTTGATCTACATTTCTCGGATGATTAGGGGCTATTGATATGTTTGTTAGCCAATCATCTGTGTTCATTAGAGAAGGTTCTATTCATGTTTCTTGCCCAGTGATCTATGGGATTGTAAGTTTTTTGTTGTTGTTGTTGTTGATTAATTTGAGTTCTTTATAGATCCTACCCTGTTTCCCCGAAAATAAGACATCCTCCGAAAATAAGACCTACTTACCTGAAAGATAAGACGTCCCCTGAAAATAAGACCTAGCGCATCTTTGGGAGCACGCCTTAAAATAAGGTGTCTTATTTTGGGGGAAACAGGGTAGTTATCAAGCTTTTGTCCTATTCATAATATCCAAATGTCTTAGCTATACAGAAGCTTTTCAGTTTAATTAATTCCCATTTATTTATTTTTATTACTGTTGCAATTGCCATGGAAGTCCTCTTAATAAAATATTCCCCCAGGCCAGTATCTTCAAGTGTTTTTCTCATACTTTCTGAGGATTTTTATTGTTTTATGCCTTATATTTAAATCTTTTACCCATCTTGACTCAATTTTTGTGAGTGGTGAAAGGTGCATGTCCAGCATCAGTCTTTTACATGGGCAGAGTCAGTTCTCCCAGCACCATTTATTGAATAGGGACTATTTTCCCCAGTGCATGCTCTTGTTTGCTTTCTCAAAGATCAAGTGACTGTAGGATATTCGTTTCATCTCATGGTTTTCTGTTTGGTTCCAAATATCTGTGTCTTTGTTTTTGGTTATATGGATCACTATTGGAATGCTGGGTCAGGCTTATAGTGAGCCCGTCGCTCAGACAGCGCTCACTGTGTATGTGAAGTGGGTCTTTCCCCTCTCTGCTCCCTCCACCCTGTTTGACTTCCTGTGAGTTCCTCTTCTCTCTGTGAGCAGATGTGCTCACTGCTTAGTTCAATTGAACAGCGAGTTTATGTGCTGTTGGTTTTTCCATTCTTTAGATACTTTACTTAGGATAATAGTCTCTAGTTCCATCCAAATTGTTGCAAAAGGCATTAATTTATTATTTTTATGGGCTGAGTAGTATTCCATGGTGTATATATGTGTGTGTATATATATATGTACATATATATATAATATTTTATTAATTCATTCATGAGATGATTGGTGCTTGGTTGAGTCCACATTTTTGGAATTGTGAATTGTGTTATAATAAACATTCAAGTGTAGGGGTCTTTTATCCCAGGCGTGGGATTATTAGATTGAGTAGTACGTCTACTTACAGTTTTTTGAGAATTATTCATACTGGTTTCATAGAGGTTGTTCTCATCTTGAGTCCCACCAACAGTGTGTAAGCATTCCTTTCTCTCTCCATGCACATCAGCACCTCTTATTTAGACTTTTTAATGAAGCCATTCTAACAGGGATAAGGTGATGTCTCGTTGTTTCAATTTGCATTTCCTTGATAATTGACTAGTACCACTGGGCATTTTTCATGTTTATCGGACATTTGTCTATCTTCTTTTAAAAAGCTTCTTTTAATGTCTTTTGTCCACTTTTAATGGCGTTATCTGATTTTTCCTTGCTAATTTGCTTAAATTCTTTATAGAATCTGGATATTAGCCCTTTATTGGAAGCACAGTTTGCAAATACTTTCTCTCATTCTGGAGGTTGTTCTATTATTTCCTTAGCTGTGAAGAAACTTTTAATTTAATCAAATCTCATTTATTTCTGTGGTTGCTGTAACTGCTATTGAGGTCCTAGTAATAAATTCTTTGCCTAGGCTGATATCTCTTAGTGTTTTTCCTACATTTTCTTCTAGAATTCTTACAGTTTCATGCCTTACACTTAAGCCTTTTGTCCATCTTGAATTAATTTTAGTTTGAGTGGTGAGAGAGGTTTTCTGAGAATTGTGCAAAGCGTAGGCTGGTCTTATCCAGCCACACCTGGGTAGTGATCTTGTCTTCTCCCCAAGATGTAGCCTTTCTGATGCCAAATTTAGATAAAGAATGGGATGAGACATTGGCTGTTGTAAACAAAATAATGTAATTGTTAACGCAATGTAATTGTTAACGCAGAAGTTCTTCCAGGATGTGTAAGAGCAGATACAAAAGGGCAAGGTATGGCAATATTCTGCAAAAAAATCTGAATAACAATTGCACGTGTCTGTCAGAAGCAATAAGGGCAAAGGAAAATGAGTTGAGATTTGTTACATCTTCCTTTGCCAGTGTGGCTGTAAGACTTCTGAATACTCTGGAAGCTTAATGTAAGTTGTATGATAGAAGGAGGGAGATTGCCTGTGTGCGTACACATGTGTGGTCGCTTCTCACAACTTGTGACTCAGGAAACACAGCAACATGCAATAGGAATATTTTTTGCAGGGCAGGGCAGTTTGTGACTGCATACATAGTAGTATTAATAAGATGACTTGTTGGCGTCGTGCTAAAAATTCAAAACTTGTGATGAAGCCAACTAGTCACAGAGTGTGTGAGAGTCACCCCCTTCCAAGTGTGAGCTTGCTCGCCCCAGCACATAAGCGGAAACATGGCTGTGTCCGGCCGCTCCACTCACTCTCCAGCTGCATGTGTTGGAGTCTCCTGCATGTCAAGCTGCTTTCTGTGTCTCTATCCCTACAATTTCCATCACCCTGTGCCCTTTGCAGACACAAAGAACAAATTTAATCTGTTCTGTACGACAGCTGGCCATTCAATTATTCATTCATTCATTCAACAGACCTTTATTGAGTAGCAACCACATGTAGGCACTGAGGACTCAAAGGTCACAACTCCCAAGCCCTGTTCTGAAGAATGTCACAGACTGTTACATCAGCCCCAGCAGGTCCTGTCCTACAGGAAATCCTCTTTGTTCATTTTGTCCTCGTGTGTCACAGTTACAGGATTCCTGACCATGTTTCTCTTTCAAATGAGTTGAAGTTTATTAAAGTTTTCATTGAGTAGAGTCCCGAGCTGGACACGGCTCCATGGGTACTGCTTGACCAAAGCTGGGAACATAGACTCGGATGTCTCATGTTCTGGATGCTCTGACACTATTATGCAACCAAAACATTTGTTTATTTCTTGGTCACATCACACATGACAGCAATAGTTTTGTTTTCAGTTTATTGAATTAAATCCAAAGACATTATCCTGCCTTCCAGCCCCTGCTCAACTTATTTATTTTTTACATTTATCCACCACTACTCCCCAGTATGAATTCATTGTGTGTTTTCTTTCCTACAAATCTTTATTGTTTAATTCCCTCTTCTTAGAATGTCCCCATGGTGGTCTGTTTCAAAGCTAAGTGTTTTAAGAAATCATCTTTGATGACATTTTTGCTTTTGAAACAGCCTTAATCACTGGGAAAATGCCTCTCAAGTTAGCTGAAGGCATCCTGTGAGCCAGGCATGGGTAGGTATTGAAGAGCGTACATTGCATGAGAATGTAACTCAGCGTTCTCACTCACAATCAGTTAATTAAATGTCACAATAAATGTGTGAGCAAAGAGATGACTTCTGTTAGCACAGGTGATGTGCTAACAGAGCATTGGAGCGTCCAATGCTTCCTCCTCACCTGCTGCTGCTGGGTCTGCCCCGGTTCGTAGGAGTTGCCACGACGTGTCACGTATGTTACTAGAAAGAAATCTGTGATTTTAGCATCTGATCCAAGACCTCTCCGGGAGGTATCTGTCTCTACTTATGAAACTATCCTAATAGGGTGGCGCCTGTAGCTCAGTGGTTAGGGTGCCAGCCACATACATGGAGGCTGGAGGGTTCAAACCCGGCCTGGGCCTGCCAAACAACAATGACAACTACAACCACAAAACAGCCAGGAGTTGTGGCGGGCGCCTGTAGTGCCAGCTACTTGGGAGGCTGAGGCAAGAGAATCGCTTAGGCCCAAGAGTTTGAGGTTGCTGTGAGCCGTGACACCATGGCACTGTACCCAGGGTGACAGCTTGAGACTCTGTCTCAAAAAAAAAAAAAAAAAGAAAGAAAGAAAAGAAACTATCCTAATAGATTACTGTAGGGGGAGATAATGGAATTACAAAGCCGTACTCTAGCAGACACCAGAGAAGGAGAAAAAGAACTACTTAAAGAGGCAAGGAGAGCAGCGCTTAGGGAGAGAAGGGGAGGAAATGGGACAAGAGTCTAATGAGAAGTGAGGAGAATGGTCACAGCAACGTGGCCAGAGGCCTTTTGAGCACAGGGATCTCTCCACATCCTGATCAAGTCCTGTGAAGTTTGGTTGTGTGATTTCATCCCCTGCCTCCCATCACTACAGGCTTTTAATAATGCCGCCATATGCAGATGCCTGGTGTGAGTGATGTTTCAGTTCAAATCAAGGACAAGGGACTCTATTCAAAATTTGGACAGAGCAGGGAAAAAGGATGGTGGTGAGAGAGTTCAGCAAGAACAGCACATCAGAAAAAGGACGTCTCAGAGCAGAAGTCTTCTGAAATTAATCCTGCTTTACAGGGATTCTGAAAGGATGCCTGTGGGTTACATTTGCATTTCTGCCTGCCAGGTAAAGATGAGCCAATGTGAGCGCAAAGACTGTGGGTTTGATTTGGCTGTCCCTTGTGCCTGGCCCTCAGATTTCCTCATAGCCTCCTTTATTTGCGGTTTCTAGCTCTATCTTCAGTAAATTTTAAGCTATTATGCAAATGTTTATCATTTCCAGGGAAATTTCTCTTTTGCTGCATGTCTAAAGTTTAAGGCCACTTTTTTGAGCTTATTGTTTATACAAATACAGTATGTTTTTCATTAGTAATTGTGAAAATCACTCAAATATGTCATTTCCAATCAATTTTGATTTTCTTGGTATTTTATATCACCCGGATTAACAGCATTATTTCCCCTTTTTCAATCCTAGCATTTAGAAACTTATTTTATATGGAGGCTAATCTGAAATTTCTTCCCATTTAGACCTTCTTAGACGTGATACTAACTTAGGGAAAACAGTGGCAATA
Source organism: Nycticebus coucang (assembly GCF_027406575.1). NCBI lineage: Eukaryota > Metazoa > Chordata > Mammalia > Primates > Lorisidae > Nycticebus > Nycticebus coucang. The sequence goes on from NC_069788.1 coordinate 3,768,386, forward strand.
AAAACCTATGGCACTTGGGGTGGCACCTGTAGGGCCACTGCCGGTAAGGCGCTGGCCCCATATACCGAGGGTGGCCCTGGCCAGCTAAAACAAAAAACAAACAAACAAACACCAGCAGTAACAACAACAACAAAAAAAACCTATGGCATAATTCAAGTGTTTATATTATTATATATACACTTATGTATCAGACATAAATCACTATCACCCTTAATTGATTAAGATTAGTTCTGAGAATAGGTTTACTATTTTTCATAGCAAGTAGGATGGCTGGGGTGCTCTTGCTGATAATGTAAAATTAGACTTAATATCTTTCTGCATTTATAATATGGTTGGAGGCTTTGATTTTAGTGTTTAAATAGATAAATAAAATATAGTGAAATTATAGAATTTTTAAAATCTGTCTATGGTAAGCTACATTTATGAGAAAGGATGGGAACATTTGCAATTCATGAATTTATGCCTACTATCCTAAAAGAAATAATTTAAAGTTTGTGTCTGCATGAAACACTATTATATTTATTTTCTACTTGCCAGAATACAGGTGAGGAGCAGGTGGTCAGAACAGTGGCATAGGACTCAGAGACCCTCAGGTGTCTGCAGTGATATGGTCACTAATCATCTGAGCAAACTTGAACTCCTTTCTAGGTTACAGTTTACTCATAAAACAAGAAGGGCTTTTACGACACCTCTTAGTGCTAATGATATTTATAATTCTCAATTATGATACATTTTGGGAATCAAAGTTATTTTCCAAATTGAAAAGCTCTTACCAGTAAGGATTTCACTTAAAGGAAATACATCTGCACATGCTGATAAAATATTGAAGCCAAGATGTTTTGCTCCTTATGAAAGGAGAGAATCTACCAAGTTCCAATGGTAGATTCTGGTCAGTGGGTCAAACATGTCATACATGCCTTGACACAGGGTCTTCTGGAAGGGCATTCATTCATTTTGCACTGTGGGTTATTTCCATTTTACACTGAGGAACAAGGCCATGACTCCAAGGAGAACCATGAAAGGAACAAAAGTAAGACCGTGGCCAGAGAGGGCACTGCGGAGGGGAGCAGCTGCCGTGTCTTCTTTGGCTGGTGCTTTGGCACTTGACCACTCCTTTCTGTGTGGGGAAATTCTAATTCCTTTTTATTCCCAAGTCTCTCATTTTCTTTTGTAGGGTTTATAAGAAGATTATCCAATTTCATCCTGTCTGGCCAACTCCCAGGGAGAGTTTTCCCAGAATAATTGCCTGAGCAGTCCTTCCACCACAGTGTGGCTCCTTCAGAAAAATCCTTTTAGAAGCTTCCAGTGGGAATAAGCCCATTTCTCAAAGACAAAGGATTAAAACAGCCAGTAAGCTGATCTCCCAGAAGATTCATAGTTTCCAAAAGAACAAATAGATAAATTATGAAGTTTAAAAAAGGAAATGAGAGGATAATGGATTAAGAATGGAGATACTTTATCTTCAAATGCATAATCCGTGATTTAATTTTTTTTAAAAAGCTAGTATCTAAAAAACTTAAAACAATAATTGAAAATGATGCTTCCTGTCTTTTATATTATTTCCATAATTTTCCTCATTTTTCAAAATTTAGCAGAGATAACATATAACTCCATCAAATTTATATAAATATGTAATATTCACATAGGACATAAATCTTGCTCTTCATCTTTGGAGTGAGGGTGAGATTATATAGGGCCACAACTGGATCATCTTAGATTCAAGAAGAGCACGTTGTCATCACCTCTGACTTCACTCTGTGCCTTAGCCTTGTTCCCCATCAGAAGATCAGCTTAATCAGCGTGAGGCAGAACAGAGGCAGTAATGGCTTCATACCCTCAGTTTGCTGTTTTTACCCCAAGAGCAGATTGATTCTGCTCCTCATCAGGCCAACAACAACCCAGGGAAGAACTGCTCCTGGGATTATGTGTTTGGGGCTTGTGTTTAGGCCCAGTATGGATTACGCACTCTCTGGGTGTCCACAGGTCCTATTGTTAGGTGGTAGCTGATGCTAAATTGGCATCTGACCTCAGGGCATCTAACATTTCATAAGCTTGCATTTTAATAGCCACGTAAGGTCAGGAGGCAAAGACATGGTCTTGTATGAAAGATGAGATATGGAACTGAAACATACGCTCAGTGACAGGGTAGAAGGGCAGGAAAAATGTCTCCTAGAAAAGGGAGATGGTAAATGAACATAATTTAAGCTTTAGTGTCGGTGAACAAGAAATCTCATTTTAGAAATGGTAACCACTGGCCTATCCTGATACACATCAAGGGAATGAATTTATATTTCTGCATAGTTTAGGAAACTCAGGCTATAAACTAACCTAAAATTATCTCCTGGGTTTCTAGTGTCACAGATACTTTGCCGGAAACAAAAGCAATTATTCTCTTGATGAATATACAAACAAGTCCTGTGGAATTCACACAGATAGAGTGTAGCTAAACATGAGCCCATGGTCCAAAAAAAAAAAAAATTATCTGAGGAAAGAAATTATGCAAGCCAGAGTCAGAAGAAAAAAACGTAAAAAAATTTAAACAGCAGAAATTAACCTTTTAGAACCTCAGATGTTGACATTATTGGATATAGAGCATAGAATAAATCTGTTTATAATTCTTAAATATAAAAGAGAATTAAAATATGAATAAGAAAAGAGATTTACAGAAAATGTCTAGATATGAAAAAACCATATGGAACTTCTAGAAACATGTATTTTTAGAATTAAAAACTAACTGGATGGGTAACAGAATATTAGACATAGGTAAAGAGAGAATTAGTGAACTGGAAGGCATATTTAAATCAACTAACCAGATTCCAACATGAAAGACCAACAGATGAAAAATTAAGAAGCAGGAGACATGGAGGGTAGTCTAAGAAAATATATCACCAGTCTCACTGTAAATTCAGAAAGGGAAGAGAAGAGCAGACAGAAACCTAGTTCAGAATCGATGGAAGACATGTACACTCAGATTCAGGAAACTGAAAACATTGCAGGGAAACTTCTAAACCGTGAAGGTGAAGAGAAGGCCTTAAAAAAGGAAAGACTAAGTAGCTTTATGTTAAAATAATACTATAAAATAATATCTGAAGTTTTAGGATATTTTATTTTATTGTAAATATAACAACATGAAATAAGTGCCAAACCTGATTTACATGTAAAACTCAACCATAATGCTAGAGGCTGATTTCGTGAATGGCGAAAGTTATCCCAATGGAAGGTCTGAGACTTCAACAGGGATGATGGGCAAATAGGCAAATCTATATAAATGTATAAGTCTAAACTAATAAACTAACAGTTGTGTATGTGCATAAGTGGGGGATATAATCTGAATTCTATATTAAAGGATTAAATTTAGCCTGCACTCTTAAGAGAAGATTTTTAAATGTTCTTTCTGCTGCTTTTCCTGGTAACTCTTCCTAAGGCAGTGTAGGTAATAAACACTGTTGCATATGTGAGTTTTCTTTACCGATGGCAATACCTTTTTTCTGTATTGCAAATATTTTACAGTCTACTATATGTAAATACTTTCCATAACATAAATACATAAGTTTGTCAAAGCTTTCTCTTATGATTATGGAATTTTTTTTTTACGAAGTTATCTCTCACTTCAGGAGAGAGAAAATGGTAACACAGACTGACGTGAAGAGGACCTAAGGGCTAGCGTGCACTTTGGCGGCTTCTGGATAAGATACATCTAGGCAGAGGGTGACAGATCACACCGCATGTACTGCCATGTCCCCAACCAAGGGTAGCCGTGTGCCAACCACCTCTGAGGGTGTGATGTCGACAGAGGTCTTCTGGATCCTCTACTTTAAATCATAGATTTAGGAGCAAACATTGCTCTAAACTTTTAGCTTTGCTTTTTGGTCTTGGTTTAGCCACAATTAAATGGAAAGATTGCTTTTAAAGTATTCCTTGAGGAATTACTTTAAATATGCAGACATTTTCTTGTTGATTTAAAATTTAAAAATTTTAATTTTTAAAATTAAAATCAAATTTTATTAAAATTTAAAAATTTTAATCTTGTTAATTTTCTTTGTCATATGTTTTCCAGAGAGTCTTTAAGACCAATGTACTTGTCACTTTCATGTTGTAAGTGTTAAAAATATGTAATTGGCACTAACCCTTGTGAACTAGTTTTCAAGGCTCTGAAATGTTAAAGGTAGAGTGACATAAAAATAAATGTTGGTGGTATTACATGAGACATTTCACTTCATTTTCATCTTTAGAGGCTTTGAAATATGTGAATGTGACTTGAAAAAATCCATTCGATTATAGCTGAGCATCTAGCTGAGTGGCTTCAGATAGTAGGCCTTTATTATATACTTATTGATGAACTGATCTGACAAGAAAGTATTTAATTTTGAGAACAATAAATTGCAGTTACTAAATATAACTATAGAGAAACGAAAGTCTACCTTTGACCATGAAACATTTCAGCCCAACTCAAACATAGTCTATACACTGGCAGTTTCTATTTTTCACAATTTGAGTTATTTTTACCCCAAAGTAGTCTCTTACACTTTTCAGATTTGGTGACAGCTTTTTGAATATTGAAATTAGACCATGACCATCTTTTGTTGGATTTATTTTCTTCCACCTGCAATCTCTTCATTCTCCTCTTCCTCTTCCAAAAATATTTCTCCGGACATGTCTGCTTCTTTCCCCATGAACTAGTCCTCTCCTTGGCAATGCAGAAGTCCATGCAGGTTTGTCTTTCTGAGTTGAAGTGACAAGTGAAAGCTACAGAGTTTGGTCACCTTTGTGTTTACAAGTCTCGCCTGCATTTGTGAAGCCCATCTCGCTTCTTCCACGTGGGTTACCCTTAAACCATAGTGGGTATTTACTGCAGCAGGAGCACTGGGCAGGCGCCTCTGCCTCACACAACACCCTGCCTTGCCTGGTGAACTGGCAGAAGGGGGCACAGACTTTCACCCTGGGCCACAGGTCTGAATTTCTCAGCTGCCAGAAAGGTGATCTATTCTGATTGATATGATTCTCTGAAAACAAACTATTTAACTCATGGAATTTCTTCAATCCTTAAATAAAAGTTGGATTTAGCTTCATGGAATATAACAAGAACGGATTAAAACATTTTTCATCAGCCATTTTTAATTCCACATAATAGTTTTTAAATGATGTGTTTAGTTCGTATTTATTTTTATTGTTAAATCATAGCTGTGTACATTAGTGCAATCAAGGGGTACAATGTGCTGGTTTCATATACAATCTGAAATATTCTCATCAAACTGTTCAACGTAGCCTTCATGGCATTTTCTTAGTTATTGTATGTAAACTGTATCCGCTTAATAGAGGTCTTAACTTTATTATTTTTTAAATTTAAAGTTTTGTATACTCATTCCATTTAATACTTCAGGAGGGGGTGATATTTAAGCAAAGGCAAAGAAGATGATGCTTAGAAATCTTTCCCAAGTTGGAACAGATAGTGGGGACATGTGTTGAGAGGAGTATTTTAAAACTCTATGTCATGTGCACACATTTTAGCTCAGGTTCACAACAGCTTTATGAATCCGTTTGAGCATTGTCTTTGCTATAAACTACACTACATTCCCTGACAGCTGGGAGAGGTCCGGCTGGCTATTGTGTTTCATTTGGTTGTTGGTATTTTAGCGGTATATTATTAGGCTGGGTGCTGTAGGGTAGATAGTTCTTGAAGTTGCAGGATGGTATATACTTCTGGGAGAGGCTTTCTGACTCAAGTTGATAAAATATCATTTTATAGCCTGAAATACATTTAACGTATTCTTCTTTTGGAAGTACATTTAATGAGTTAACTTCCATGGCAAAGTTTGCTAGCTGTCTCAACACCCATTCTTTCCTTCTTTGTTAGAAAGTGGAGCCTTCGTTTTTACTTAGACATATTTCCTGTGATAAAGAACTCCGTCACCCAGACTTCCTTGAGGGAATCTGGGGGAGGCCACGTGACTAATATTTAATCAATGAGATGTAAGCAGAGATGCTGTCTGTGAATTCCTAAAATTCTCATTTAAGAGAGGATTGCTTTTCTTATTGCCCTTTTCTTAATCTACTACCTGGAAGAGACAGTATAGTTGTAACTATTGTTGGGACCATGTACGATTTCTATTCACTGGACCAGAGCATTGGAAGAAGCCTGGATCTCATATGTCTTTTGTTGTCTGAGAGTTGAATAAGTTTCTATTTTGTTTCAGTCAGTTTTATTTTTCTATTATGTGTAGCCAAACATCTCTAACTATATGGTAGAATTTTGAACTGGAAATGCAATGCAGCAATAATAAAAATTACAATGTGACAATGGCATAGCAGAGACAGTGGGTACAGAGTGGAGCAGATACTGCAGTCTGGAGAGTGAGTGACTATTGTTGTGTAATGGTGAGACCCATCAACTGTCCTCTTGGAAAGCGTGACACCTCTGTCTACAGCTTAATACGTAAGGAAGGGCCAGCACGTTGGGAATGTAGGAGAGCGTTGACTGTGACTTGATGGTTCAGAGAAATCTTAAGGTAGAGAAACTGAAGCTGCACTTAGTCTTCAAGTAGACATAAAAAAGACAGAGGGTTTCCTCCTTTGCTAAAGGAGGATTATCTCCATTTGGCTCCAAACTGCCTCGACTGGGAGTCCCATGATTTGTACCCTTATGAGGTGAAAAAAGTCAATGGTTTCTGTGTCTAAACCAAAGCAGCAGTGAGGAAACTACAGTGTTGGCAGGTGGTGAGAATGTGGTTCCTTCCTTTAAGGGTCCTTGACCAGACAACGGAGGCATGCCTTTGGGGAAAGGTCAAAGAAAAGTATGATATGTACATATTCAGCAGGTAGTGAGTGAGTGCCTATAATGTCCTCAAGTGCCACTGAAACAGAAGAAATGGGAGGGGGTTACAAGAGAAGGTGAAGTGGTGCCACTGTAGACAGGGTGGCAGGGCAGCCCTCACTGGTTCATTGATCCCAACACTGGCATGAGTCACAGAAGGGAGTTGCCGAGGTCCCTGGGTGGAGGTGTCTCAGGTGGATGGACTGGCCAGTGTGAAAGACCTTGAGTGATGTCAGGTGGGGCTGTGGGGGGCAGAGGCCGTGTGACTGGAGAGGGTGTGAAGCCCATGGTTGCTGGGTGGAAATAGACTCTGTATGGCTACATGGACCCATGACAGCCCTGACCTGTGCTCAGGTTGGGAGCCTTGGAAGAGTCAAAGAAGAGGAGTAAATGGATCTTATTGAAGGTGTAACAGTATCTCCTGCAGCTGTTTTGAGAGTGTAGGGGAAAGGGTAGAAGAAAAAAGACTTACTGGGAAGACCAAAAGAGGAGGCCGACCAGGAAGCACCACGGGGGAGACGGCAAGTGGGTGGAGCCTGCATATATTTTGAAGTTAAATCCAATAGGATTTCTTAGAATTCATCTTCCCATCCTCATTTACCTTTTCCCCAAAAACTTGAAGCAGTGGCCATTTATGAAATAAATGGAAATAAATTTCTAGACTGGCTGATCCCATAGAGACCAGTAACTGGAAGACTGGGATACATAGGTTGAAAAACCCTGTCTGATCAAGGCCTTTGATTATGGTTACATATGGGACTAAGTGGGAGTAAATCGTTATGTGGCCACTGAGTTTTCAGGCCATTTCCAAAGGAACCTCAAGCTTGTTTTGCAGCAGGTTGTGGCTTAACACCTTCAACCACTTGTTCCCTTAAAACTACATCAGCAGGAGTATGTTGAAAAGTGGGGTGGCCTCCAGGAAGGGCATAATCTCCACAGCCAAAGTTCCAGGCCCATATCATTTAATCTCTTTGTCTTAGTTATCCTTGTACATAAAACAAGGGTAATAATGTTATTATTGACAACTCTAAATGCTGTTAAGGTTCAAAACATTTTATAATTCCTCATGTGTTAATATTCTATCCTCCTGCATTAGTCAAGGCTCCACAGAGAAACAGGACCACTCAGATACGACTATACGTAGGGAGAGAAAGGGATTATCTGACAGTTATGAAAGGCAATGTGACAAGTCTAAAATACCTGAGGTGGGACCTGAGACAGAGGCTGGAGAATAGCCAAGGCTGCAGCTCAAGTCCCAGGTGCAGCAGCCAGGAACCCCAGGCCATCAACGCAGTACGGACTGCAGAACTTTGCCTTGCGAGGGGAGCTCAGTCTTTTGTCCTATTCAGGCCTTCAACAAATTGGATGGGACCAGTCCTTGTTGTGGAGGGCTATCCACTTTGCCCAAAGTCCACAAATTTGTTTATCTCATCCGCAGAGAAACATCTAGAGTAATGTTTATCTGGGCACTGTGGCCCTGCCAAGTTGACACATCAATTTAACAATCACATGTTCCAAGCTAGTGAAGGCATTTCTAAAACTTCCTATCTTTCCTGAGCTCACTTGTAGATTCAGGGTTTCTCTCAACATAGTACTTTAGGGAGCCACAATTGGAGTTGACTTTAGGTACTGGAACATACTTTGATTCTCTTATTCATAAGCTAAAACGCAAATTCTCCATTTGACATGTGATACCCCACGTTACTGTTTCTCTGAAATATCCCGTATTGTTGATTCCTGGTCTGATCCTGTCTTGCCCTCCGGATGCTCTTTGTCTCCTCTGTCTCCTCTCTATTCTTCCTCTCCCCTCCCTTCCCCTCCCCTCCTTCCCCCCCTCTCTGTCACGTTCACGTACTAGCCTTTTGTCTAATGACATCTAATAATTCATTTTTTAAACTAACGATGACCTTTAACATTTGTACATTTGTTAACCCCACATCCTCTAAAATGACTTTTCTCTTTTACTCACAAACCCTATCAAGTCTCATTACAAATATTGCTTCTCCCTGAAGCTTCCTGAGGCCTCTGCCAGGATTAACTGCTCACACTGCCCGGACACACTGCACACCCTCTGTGATATTGTCACCAGGAATAACCGCTCGGTGTCTGATGTGCTTCTATGCATGAGTGTCTCCCCATAAAAGCCATGGGCATCATTAGGACAGACCTCACATCCCCATGGTCCCCGGAGCAGTGTGTGATGAGCAGTGGTACACAATCAGTATTTTCTCAGTAGTGAATGATAACCTTGAGAAGGTTCTTGCTACTTAGAATCTTGAAAATTCCCAAATGATGATCATGACTTAAAAATATGATTGTAAAATGTCTTTTTTCCCTACACACACACACGTGCATGCACACTCACATCCTAGAAGACTGGCTTCGAATGTGGGGCACTCAGAATGTCACTAGGAACCTGCCCCTTGCATGCCCTCTCTTCTGCCATCAGCTGGCTGTAATCTCCCTCCTGCAGTTCCTGATGGCAGCTGGGGCTCCAGTCACCTGCACCGCCCTGCAGGTCACCAGCAGGAGGAAGAGCAGAGTGAGGACGCAGCCTTAGCCCCTTAGGACACTTCCCAGATTCACACAGCACTCTGCTTCCTTACCGCTAGCCAGAATTGAGTGACGTGACCGTAACCAAGTGCGAGGGAGGTTGTGACATGTGGCAGTTTAGTTTTGAAGCAATGTTTCCAGCTGCTTCTCTTCTTAGCAAAAATAGATACCAATGTATGTGAGATGGCAAATAAGTCTTCAGAAGATTGAGGTGGGTCCCTGTGGAATACCAACTTTTAAAGTATGGATTAGTGGAGAAAAAAATAAGTTACTCAAATAGACTGAAGAACAGCCAGAGAGATAGAAGGAGGAAAAAAGGCCGGGTTTCCAGGGAGATAGAGAAAAATGTCGAACATCAGGTGACAACACCAAAAAAGGGACAATGTAATGGGGTTTGTAGAAACCCACTGGTGACATTCAAGTGTCTACTTCCCGTCCATGGACAGCCCACTGGATGGAGCAGGGAATGGAAGGCTAAGTGGTCACTTGTCTTGAGTTCACTGGGAGAATTTCTCTCGCCTGCACTCATTTTGTCTCTTTTCAGCCTTTCAGGTTTATCAGTAATATTTGAGGCAAGATAGAGGTAAGATATATGTAGACCGTCCATTTCTGATTAGTTGATTTCTTTTCTTTCTTTTTTTTTTTTTTTTTGGAGACAGAGTCTCACTTTATGGCCCTCGGTAGAGTGCCGTGGCCTCACACAGCTCACAGCAACCTCCAACTCCTGGGCTTAAGCGATTCTCTTGCCTCAGCCTCCCGAGTAGCTGGGACTACAGGCGCCCGCCACAACGCCCGGCTAGATTAGTTGATTTCTGAAGACAGTGCCAAGACAATTCAATGGGTGGGGAAGCAGTCTTCAACAAATGGTGCAGGGAAAGCTAGACAGCCACATAAAAAAGAGCAAAGTTGGGCACCTACCTCACAGCAAATATGAAAATTTACTTAAGGTAGATTAGTGTTCTGAATGTAAAAGTTAAAACTATGAAATTCTCAGAAGAAAACAGAAGTAAATCTTCGTGAGCTTGGATTAGGCAATGATCTCTTAGGTAATAAATAGATACATTAGAAATTTAGTCAAAATTAAATACTTTTATATCCAAAATATACCACCAGGAATGTGAAAGACTACCCAAGGACCAAGAGAAAGTGCTGGTAAATCTTACATCTGATAAGGGACTTACATCTAGATTATAAAACAACTCATACTGAACAATAAAAAAAAAAAAAATTGAAAAATGGGCAAAGTATTTGAACAGACAGTACTCTGTAGAGAGCATACAAATGACCAATAAGCACAGAAAAAGATTTCCAACCTCATTGTCATTAGAGAGATGTAAATGAAATCACAGTGAGAGACCACATGAGTTTACCCACAGGATGACTTTAATAAAAGAGACGAACCACAGCAAGTTGTGGTGAAGACGCCTGGAGCCTGGATCCCTCATGCTGTGCTGGTCTGAGTGTGAACTGAGGCAGCGTCTTTAGAAAATAGTCTGTCAATGCCTCAAAATTAGTGATGAGGTAACCATATGACCAAGCAGTTCCAATCCTGAGTGTATGCCCAGGAGAAATGAAAACGGATGTTTGCACAGAAACTTACTCATAAATGTTTGTAAAAGTAGCACGCTCAGTAGCCAACAAATGGGGCAAGAGCCACACGTCCAGCATCCCCAAAGCAGATGAATAGAATCCCCGGGCGATGGAATATTACTCAGCCACAGAAAGGGCAGCAGAGCTGACCGTGTCCGGACATGGACGGACCTTAAAAGCATTACTCTAAGCAAAGGAGGCCGCCGAGCACGCGCAGGTGACACATATGATGCCATTTATACAAAGGCCGACAGGGGCAACTTCATAGAGACGGACAGCGCGTCCGTAGCCACCGGGGACTGTGGGGGTGGAGGTGGGGGGACAACTGTCCACAGCCGTAAAACTTTTTAGAATTAGCGCAGGTGGTTGCCCAATTCTGCGAATATGTTAGAAAGGGTGATTTACACCTCATGAAGCCCTTACAAGAGCAACAGCAGAGGGAGGGTGGGATCCCAAGCAGCGTTTCTGGGGTCCGTGAGTCCAGGCCGGCGACCCCGGGCCTGCGACTGCTGAGTCCCTCTCTGAGCTGAGCATGGATGATGCAGACCCAGTCCAGGAGCGTGGACCCCCCCCCCCCCACAGCCGCTGGACACTGCAGACCCTGTCCAGGAGCATGGACCTCCCCTCCCCCCGCCCCCCGCCCCAGGAGCGCCCTGGCCGCTGGACACTGCAGACCGCATCGGGGGCGCGGACCCCCCAGCAGTGCCCCAGGGCAGGTGTTTGGTGAGACCCGAGAGCCGCGAAGTCTCAGCTTGGCCACCCCAGGCCTCTCCCATTTCTCGGCCCAGGGAATGGTCCCTTTCTGGGGAGTAGGACCAGGCAGGGCGGCCGTGAGTCACCTGCGCAGCTAAGCAGAATAACAGCTCACCCCTCGGCGCTCCCCACTCCCCATGAGTTCCTCACCCCACCTCACAGATGAAAAGGGACTGGAAAAAATTCACAGAGCCCCCCCGCTGACTGAGTTGGAATCGGAGTCCCTTTGCCCTTGATTTGCAACTTCCTGTGCTTAGGGAAGTGGAGGCTGCTGTAGCAAGGAATTGAAAGCAGCCCCAGTGTTTGTTACAATAATAGCGCTGTGAACTTACAAAGAGGTGGTCAACACGGGGGCGATATTTTGTACTAATTATTTTGTAAATAAAGGTACATTTGGCTACAATTCCCTATCTTCCTTGTGTGGTGACTCCTGGGGACACCCTGTACTGGACTTCACAGTCTCTCCCACGTTCTCTTGAGCGCACACCTCAAATATATTTAATGCTTATGCATTTATGTTTGCAAGTCACGGTAATAATAATTAGTATTATTGCAGCAAACCCCTTTGTTTTTCTAAATTCAGTTTGGCAGAGACCCACATCTGGTATCTGTCCCTGTGGGCACGGCTGAGTCGACTCCCCGCCTTCTCTTGTTGGGGCGTGTGACTGAATTCTGATGTATAGAAACTGGGGCCCAGAGCTGCTTTAGAAACACCCCTCGCTGCTTTTCTGCTCTTGTTACCCTTCCCAGCACCCTGGGAGACCACCTGTTCAGGTGACCCTAGGAGGCAGGTGTGTAAGATGGTCTGCAGCCTGAATCACTTGTCTGAATGAATAGGACTCTACCATAAGCAAGGAATAAAAGTTTATTGTTTTAAGCTACTAATTTTTTAATTAGTAGATACTTTTTTTTAATTGCAGGATCACATCCTAACTACTATAATAAATTATATTAATTATATATAAAATAACATGTAATTGTATGCTATCAATACAACAACTGATACATTGTTATTTCAAAACACTGCACATTATCTAATTATTAAGGAATGAGTAAGTGAATAAATGAATGTGAGATTTGGGGCCAGGTTAGGTAAGCGTTTTTGGAGACCTTAGCATTTGCTAGAATTTTGTATTGCTGTTTCAAATCTTCCCAATCTCCCGCAGTGGATAATTGACACAAGAACTGCACTTCCTACTTCCACAGGGCGTCTCTGATGATGATGACAGATCTTTCTTCTCCAAATTAAAGTACAGGGGGAACATGAGAGTCAGTTCTGTGTACCTGCCTCAGTGAAAGCATAAGTGCAAAAGTCTTCACAAGACTTCAAAGACTTTGAATTCATTTTCAGGGTATTTCCTCAGGGTTCAGAGTATTCATTTTTTTCCCTTTTAATAGAGAGAGATTTACTTTAGCTTCAGATATGGACCTATTTTAAGTAATTTTAGAATTTTAGGACGTGTTAAATCTAGACTTTTATCCTTGGGGAGTGATCAAATTTACTTTTGCCCACCCCCTTTTGTTGGCATGAAATGTTTATCCAAAGCAATGAATCTAAAATAAAATTTATTGGCAGATACTATGATAATTTAAGATTTAAGCAATTTCCTGCTAGTAACAGAAGTTATATTTTTGCATGTGACAGAAAATGTTTTCCTAAATAAAAAATTTCCTGATATCTGAGTTCTATTAGTTCTAATAGAAATAATTTCTTAATGTGAAAAGTATAATACATTATATGATGTTATTTGAACTTATTAACACACCTTTAAAAATGAAAAAGTTATATTATCTTTTCGTGAACTGGGAAACCTAGTTTCTGTGTTAGGGTCGCTCCCTCTTGCTGTGGAGTCGCTTGACTCCTTTAAGAGACCCAGAAGAACATGAATCTGTTCTTAATCTGAGCTGAAATGCTGACCCTACAGTGACAAAACCAGGGCTCCATCCAATTTGAACATCATTTGGAGTTGATTTATGCTTGTCACATGCAAACAGATTTCTTGTTTTAATTTCAAGTTGACAGCTAGAGATGCTATAATCACCATTTGGGCCATAAAAAGAAGAACCTCCTTAAAAAAAAAAATCTTTCTTCTTCCAAATGAATAGATACTTTATTAGGAATTTGGACCTGAGGAACAGTATTCTTCAAGGCGTAATCAAACCCACTTAGCAAAACGTGAACTTTCTTACAGCATGTAGAAGTTCTCTGTGTGTACAAAGCACTGGAGACTTTTAAACAGCACCTGCATTCATGGCCAAAACTGTTATTCTCTTATTTTTGCCTTGCTGTGTACTTAAAGTTCTCATCCATAAATCATTTTTATGAAATGAATAAACGACTTCTTTCATTGATGAAGTACAGACTGACTGCTCTGGGTACATTATAGCTAAGAGTAACCTACTGATAGAGTCCTGGGGAAGGAAATGAATGTGGGTCTGTGCCTGAGAGGAAGGGAGCTTATGAAAGCAGAAGGCAAATTAGATTTGGAATGATGACAAAGAGGGAAACTTGGGTTCGGTAAAGTTTAAGCCTATTGACATTTTATTAATAGTTATTTAAGAAGACCATTAATGAATTTTTGTCAGGAATTTTAGACAGTGGTTGACTATTGATGAACATGAAGCAAACTGCTTAAATATTTGATAGTGGTCATTAAAGCCAAGGGAGGTGACCTGACAGAAACAGGATTAGAGGCGCTAATATCTACCCAGTCATCAACAGAGGTTTATTTTATAGTAATTAGCACAACATGTCTTTTTAATGCTTCGTAAACACTGCTATGTCTATTGGATGTAATAAAAGGAAACAGAGGTTGGATCTACAAAATAAAGTAAAATGCAGTCTTTGTGTGTGCACTAAAAGCCAAATAATTTAAAATTTATTGATAAATTTATATGCATACAAAGATAGTTAAATGATTTTTATTCACGTAGATATGGTGACATCAAAATTAAATAAATGATCAGAATGTATCTACCCTAAAGAACTTATTTTAATGAAGTATCAATTATTTAGTGAAATTGAATGTTTGATGTTATGTGGCCTAGGCAGCTGGATTAATGGCTGAAAATTTAACTGCGGCTCTTAGACTGAACCGTTTTCCTAAAATATGTGGTGGAACCTAGATTGACGGTAATGCCTGACACCTTTTTTACTTTTTGTAATTTTGAATTATGCTATGCCTTCAATTTGAAATACAGCCACTGTAATTTTCAAATTTAAGTTCTACTGAATTACATACTATCTAATAATGTAATCCAGAATCTCTTAAATAATGAAGTGATTTTTAGAAATTTCAGAAGATCCCACAATCTCTTTGAATGCAAAATGAAAAAAACTATATACTGATTTCAAGCTATGTATGGTTGAAACCTATAAATAACGACAAAGAAAAAACCTCTAACGTTGAAGATTTTTCTTACAAGTATTATGTCAAATGCAAATTTAACATTGAAGATATTAGTAGGGTCACTAACCAAGGAGCCAGAGAGCATTTATTAATCTTTCTGCTTATGTGCAATTTATGTTCTAATAAATTTAAAATTATGGAAATGCCATGATCGATGTCAAAGCCATTTACAGAACTTCCTTTTGTACATAAACACTTTCTACTGTGCCTCCTGTCCCCACCCTGGAGGTCCCTGACCTCGGTCTCTGCTTGTTGACTCTCATTGTTTGCATTGCTTGGACCTTTCCAAGCCTCCCCAGCTGCAGGAACAGGCTTTGCTCATAAAGCCTTTCCCTCGGAGACAAGGCCCGTCTGCCGGTCATCTTAGCACATTTCTTCATTTCCTCTTGTGTTTGAGTCCTTTAAAATGCAGCTTTTCTGGTTTTAAAAGTGCCATAAGCGATTTTTATGGCTCATTAGAAACCATTATCATGCTTTCATTTTTGCTTATATGTTAGGTAGACACATCTATTGCAATGCCCCAATGGAGTCAAATCGTTTTAGAGCCTTGGGAAGAGCTGACACCATGAATTAGCAATCTGGACACCTTCAAAAGAAATCAGAATGGGTCCTTATAGAGACGAGATCTCACAGGGGCGCCCATCAGCAAGCCCAGGGTTAGCTGGATTTCCTACTAGGGAAACACGGACAACAGAGTGAAAAGTTAGGCACGTTTTCAGGGATAGGGGAGAGAAGTTTAGTGAGAAAAACACAAAACTGAAGTCTGGGCTTGAGAAAGGGGCCTGCTGGTGATGGTGAGGGAGGGTGTGTCTGGGGCGGGAACCCAGGACATCCTCAAGCTCTGGAGCCAGGCTTCTTTTTAACCCTTTCTCATCCACACCACCTGAACCTGAGTTTTCCCAAGAATCCTTGTTTTTGTGGACTCCCCTTCCTTTCTGCCTCCCTCCTTCCCTGCCCCAGGAAACGCTGGGACTTGTGGAGAGGTAGCTTTTTTTTTTTTTCTCTAAGGAAACTTTTAATAATTGTGGTTAACAATCTAGGCTTCTGAGGACAGCTGCTTCCCCAGCAGATTACTCTTATTGGACCAGTCTGATAAACAGTTCTTGAGAAGAAACAGAATCCTCCACACCTCGTCTGCATGGGAACCTCACGCAGGTGAACTCTGTGTGTGTGTGTGTGTGTTCTACTCCTCAAACAAACCCTCTGGTCCAAGAATCCAGGCCTCATGCAGTTGGGTGTCCCAGGAAATCCTTATTCAGATGAGGCTGGACATGCTACTTTGCCTTAATGAAATACCTTTGTGACGATAGTGCCTGTAATTGGCACAGACTTCCAAATACGGTCTCCTGTTCTCTAGATACATATACTAATGTACCTGTAGGGTTACATTAGCTTTTCGAGCAGGCACATGCTTTGTTAAAACTTGTTAAATTTGGGGTTAACTAAAATGTTAGACCTTTTTCCATAGGAAAATACCCTCAAGTCAGCTTTTTGCCATCTAGACACTGTATGTGACATAGTTGCTCAAATTCCGCTGTATTCTAAGGAAGATGTATGCAAAGGCTTTTATTTTTCTCACATTTTTTTTTTCTTCTTGGATCTTTAAAGTGAGAAAACAAGGTGCTCATTAAGAGCTTTAATGTTAAACACCCAGAAGCTTGGCCAGAGCAGGTGAAGAGTTGAAGAAATCCTGGTTATTATAAGATTGGAATATGTAACATTCAGATGCTTTGAGCTGAAACCAGACCTATACACATATACGCTTGTTTATTCATAAAACATTTCTGAAAGGAGGCACAATAGTGTACTAATTACCTTCAAGATAGGAATGTAGCTAAGAGACAAGGTCAATGAGAAATTTTCACTCTACTTGTTGTGTCTTTTAAAGTTTGAACCAGTTAAATATAGCACCTATTAAAAAAAAAAAAAAAAAACATTTTTAAGGCCAGGCATGGTGGCTCACACCTGTATTCCTAGCACTCAGGAAGGCTGAGGCAGGTGGACTGCTTGAGCTCAGAAGTTAGAGACCAGCCGAAGCAAGAGTGAAACCCCATCTCTACTAAAAATAGAAAAACTAGCCAGGCATTGTGGCAAGTGCCTGTAGTCCCAGCTACTCAGGAGGCTGAGGCAAGAGGATCTCTTGAGCCCAAGAGTTTGAGGTTGCTGTGAGCTGTGATGCAATGGCAACAGAGCGAGACTCTGTCTCAAAAATAAATAAATATATAAATTCCCTTTTATTTCTATGAACCAAACATCCCCTGATACCAAAAACAGGAAAAGACAACTAAAAAGGAGAACTTCAGAACAATTTCACTCATGAATGTAGATGCAAAAATTCTCAACAAAATCCTAGCCAATAGATTACAGCTTCTCATCAAAAAAGTCATACATCATGATCAAATAGGTTTCATCCCAGGGATGCAAGGCTGGTTTAGCATACAGGAGTCCATGAACATAATTCATCATATCAGCAGAAGCAAAAACAAAGACCATATAATCCTCTCCATAGATGCAGAAAAAGCATTTGGTACAATCCAGCACCCTTTTCTAATTAGAACACTGAAGAGTATAGGCATTTCTTAAACTGTTTGAAGGTATTTATGACAAACCCATGGCTAATATTTTACTGAATGGAATAAAATGGAAAGCTTTTCCTCTTAGAACTGGAATCAAACAAGGTTGTCCTCTGTCACCATTACTATTCAACATAGTGCTGGAAGTTCTAGCTCATACAATCAGGCAAGAAAAGGAAATAACCATTTTTAAAGAAAACAATGGATTATTCTATATTTGTGCATAGTTAGAATTTGTTTTCTGGAAAAGTGCACAAAAGTAGTTAAGGAGAATTATTTTGGGGGTGTGGCTATTTTGAATTACATGTTAACTCTGTTGTCTGGTTAAAGACAAGTATAATTTAAACACTGGCTGGGATTATTGCCACGTGTGTTTTCATCATTAAGATTTTCTCTATTTTAAAAGTAATATTTTTGCAGGATAGTTATTGTAAAAGCAGAGCAATAGGCTGGCAAATTAACACTCAGGATGTCAGTAGGGTGCACTGGAAGCAGCTGTCTCTCTAGATTCTTTGTAGACTGTATGGTAAGAATCAGCTGGCTTTTCTTACATTAAATGTAATAATTTTCACCTCAAATTCTTTTCTATGCAGAACTTGATAAACACATGTATGATGATTTAACTTGGTATTTTTCTTGCAACTTATTTCTAATTATTTGTGATTACCTGTGTTCCATATTGCTCTATTTATATTATTTTAGCCAGAAAAAGGTACAAAGGCAATGATTAGCATTAGTCTCCTAAACCTCCTAATAGTACTTGTCACAAAAAAGATAGTTAATAAAGATTTGTTGACTTGAAAACTTAAAAAAGTAGGCAACTGGATGGATGGTTCTAATGAAAATTCTTCAGGAAAGCAGAGTGTTGGCTGGACACGCCTGTAATCCTAATACTCTGGGAAGCCAAGGCAGGAGGATCCCTTAAGTTCAGGAGTTCGAAACCGGCCGAGGAAAGCAAGACACTTGTTTCTACTAAAAATAGATCAATTAGCCAGGCATGGTGGCATGTGCCTGTAGTCCCAGCTGTTTGGGAGGATGAGGGGGGAGGATCACTTGAGCCCAGGAGTATGAGGTTGCTGTGAGTTAGGCTGAGATCATGGCATTCTAGCCTGGGGCAACAGAATGAGATTTTGTCTGAAAAAAAAAAAAAATAGAGTAGAGTATTGATCTAGAGAGGGGTAGCATCAATAGACCTAAAGGCTTCTCCAAATTTCAGGAGTAATTTAGAAATTGAAGAAGGATTTCAACCTCATGTTTTATTCATCAAGAAAACAAAATTATCAATAAGATCAACCCTTTTCTCTACCTATTTGTTCTAAGCTTCCTGGGAATGGAGGTGGGTTAGGAGGTAGCATACACATCTACAAGGCCAGCCAGCAGAGTAGTGCTTACTCAGTAATAGCACTTACTAAGCTGTCCATCAGGAGATGTGAAATGCCCATTTATTATGGATGGGCATTTACATTCTCACTTAGGCAAGTGAATTACCCTTCTTAAGACTTTTTTTCTCTAACCAACAGTTCTATTATGAAAATAAAATAATATTGTGAGTTGTCCAAAAATATATATACTAAAAGGATTGGGATAGCCATATAATTTCACAATATATTTGTACTTTTAGATCATCTGTTGTATTTAATAACAGATCATAACAATAAATATTAAGTATTTAAAAGTTAGGAAATATAAAATAAATATTCAAATGTATTATGCAAAGAAAATAGTTCTTACATATCTCTAAGTAAGCTCCTTTACAGAAGAGCCACTAGGAACCAGTCTTCAAAATCTCAACAAGCATCCAACTTTGTCTCTCCCCTCTGAGACGCTATGAAGATTTCATAGAGGTTGTATTCTTCCTTACTTGCCTTTATTTTATGTGGATATATACACACAGTACACATACAATGTATGCACACACACGGCAGGTGCCAAAAATATATACACATTTTAAGAAAGCATAAAACAGTATTAAATTTGTGATACTCTAGTCATGTTTGACTTCTGTAATTGTAGGAGATGCTCAAATATGACTCGTACTCATCATTTGTTGTCAGTATGTGCTGAATATTACAATTTTAGTATTAATACAGAGATTTCTATTTTCTTAAAATATGTATCCATTTTTGGCACCCTCTGTACATATTATATATATTTAAGTAGTATGAAATTGACATAAGGTATATGTCAATATACACTATTATATATACTATCTACATATATATGCACACACATATAACTACAACTAAAATTATAAAGAAACTAATAAATATGCAGATAATAGAAATAGCTAATATTTTGAATTTACCTTCAAATTTTGCATGAGAGGGAAATTATAGGTTCTATTATGGAGGCTTACTTCCAAAGCTCACCCTTTTGATACGATGCAAAATAAATTTCTCAGTAAATTTTTATTTATTTATTTATTTATTTGAGACAGAGTCTCAAGCTGTCACCCTTGGTAGAGTGCTGTTGCATCACAGCTCACCGCAAACAACCTCAAACTCTTGGGCTTAAGCGATTCCCTCACCTCAGCCTTCCAAGTACCTGGGACTACAGGCACCTGCCATAATACCCAGCTATTAGTAAATGTTTATTTAAATTCAGTGTGATAGACAGAAATTTAATTAGCTGTAAATATGACCCACGATGCATGTTTTTAACTTAATAAGGACAGTATTTTCATTTGTGTTGATAATTCCCTGACAATTTATATTCTGATGTTTGGGCCCACATTTTCTAGAGATTTCCTACAATTAACACCTCTGTGGGTTTACTTTCTGGGAGTCTGATAAGATTTGACATGAGAATCAAGAAGGATAGGGTTTTCTCTAAATGTAGCAGCTCGGGCCAGTAGACCTGCAGTGATTAATTTGATACAATGGTTGAGATATTTTAGACATTTTTGAAAATTTAGAAGATACAGAAAGTAACCTAATTTCATGCATTATCTATACTCTATTGTCATTCACAAGGAAAAAGACCCAATTTTTTTTAAAAAGGGACTTTTTCCTTCCTGTTTTTGAGAGATTCTGTAGAATACTGACTGGGACGTTTTTGTTTCACACTTTTCTTTCATAGAGAGCAAATAAGGCCCAGATGAGATATGATTACATTTTCCGCTGAGTAACAAGCAGTTTTCACTCACTTGAGTTTATGACATTCAAACGGTGTTGGAAGATCATGAGATTTTTTGGTGATATCAGTGGAAACAGATGGACGGGTTTTGGTTTTTGCCCCAGAGCTCATGAGCACACTTTTTTTTTTTTTTTTTGCAGTTTTTGGCTGGGGCCAGGTTTGAACCCGCCACCTCTGGTATATGGAGCTGGCGCCCTACTCCCTTGAGCCACAGGCGCTGCCCTCGTGAGCACAGTCTGCCAGTGAGCCGCAGGCGTGAGGCCCGTGAGCAGGTGAGAGTGCCATCGCGTGTCTGCTGCTTTTTTTGCAACCACAGTTTACGCCTTCCATGGTGCCTTTGAACATCTGTTTCATGTTCAAGTATTTTTTAAATGATTATTAATTTTACATGTTACTAAGTAGAACTCATCAGCTAAATTACAAAAACATGAAATGATATGACTGCACACATAAATCATATTAATATCTTTCTAGGTGACCTAAAATATTAGTCTTTTCATAACAGTACTACTTGGGAGAGGGACATAAGCCTGAAGAAGACCACTTCACTTGCCTAAGAAGCTAAATGTTCATCTGTAATAAAAACAGCCTTTATGAGTAATACTCTGTTAGATGGTCACTGTGAATATCTCTGCTGCCTCCTTCACTCCTTCCATTCACAGAAACCTTGTGTCATCTGTGTAATGCATTTTTTTTTTTTTTGAGACAGAGCCTCAAGCTCTCACCCTGGGTAGAGCACCGTGGCATCACAGCTCACAGCAACCTCCAACTCCTGGGCTCAAGCGATTCTTGTGCCTCCACCTCCCAAGTAGCTGGGACTGCAGGTGCCCGCCACAACGCCTGGCTATTTTTTGTTGCAGCCATGATTGTTGTTTGGCAGGCCCAGGCTGGATTCGAACCTGCCAGCTCAGGTGTATGTGACTGGTGCCTTAGCCGCTTGAGCCACAGGCGCAGAGCCACATTTTTTTTTCTTTAAAAAAGGTAGATAGAGGACAGAGGAGGTTTTTACATGAAAGATTAGTTGAAAAATTATTTTTCTTTGCTAATGGTAAAACTGAAACTCTTGTTGAATGTCTAAATTAATTCCAAAACTTGGAGAACATCAGAACTTTGTTCTAGTTGAGAAGCCTTTGGAATCATCCAGATGGCCACTTTTATTTTTTAATTGTCAAATCAGCAAATACTTGTTAGTCATCTTTTTCCTCTTTCCTTTGAATCTTAAAAGGAAATGGAAGGTACTATCATCACTTGTGGTGTAGACACACCCTAATCTGGACACATCCTCAATGAACTATATCACTTTATAAATCCTTCTCTCTGAGTGCAAGAAGAATTAGTGACTTGCTTGCCTCTAACCCGTAGAATATGGCCAAGGGGATGGGACATTACCCAGTGGAATGAATCACACACACGACAAATATAAAAGAATTTTGCAGATGTTCAGTACAGTTGATTTCATGTTAATCATGAGACAGATTATCCTTGCAGGACCTGACATTATCAGATGAAAGCTCTTTTGTGAGACTGTGCATCAACGGCTTAAAAGAAGTAAGTTGTCACATCAGGAGAGGGTCTCTGAGGTGGCTACATGGCAGGGAACTGAGGGCCAACCCAACAAGCACAGAGTGGTCCATAGTGGACCCCAGGAAAGCAGCAAGTGCAGTCCTCCAACCATAAGGAACTGAATTCTGCTCACTGTATGAGTTTGGAAGAGGACTTCTAACTCCAGAAAGGAACACAGTCCAGCCAACTTCCGGATTATAGTTTTGTGAGACCCTTGTGAGACCCTAAAGGGACACAGTTTAGTTGTGCCCTGGACTCTGGCAGCATGGACGCTGTGAGATAATGGTTTGTGGTTGTGGTAATTCATTACGCCACAATAGAAAGTAAATACCCTGTCCTCAGATCATCCTTTGAGCTTCTTCCTTAGATCATCCTTTGAGCTGTTTCCATGGTCCTAACTTGGATTGTAAAACAATGCAAATAGAAATAGAACAGATTAAAGACTAACACAAGTCATCAGGAAGATCTCACACAAAAATGCCAAGTTACGTCATCTGCTATGTGTTTATTAAACCGCAAAGAAAAAAAATGAGGCAAGAATATTATTACGTGAGTGGACGTTGAGAGCTGTTTGTTTCATGAAACAGTTTTGTTTTATAAAGAAGTTAAAATGACTAAAGGTTCAACCCATTTTGTCAACATATAAAGTTTTGATAGGTCAAGTTGTCTTCTTGCTCTGTTTGCTACTATCTTTGAAAAATAGGAATTCTTGACAATTAAGCCAAAAGATATTGAAAATTTTAACTTAAACTTCTCAGTGCTTCTGATAGAAGTCTTCTACAAAGCTAACATATGATTCTTAAAAGGGCTATACTTACTTATTCAGCAAAAGTGTTTTAGATATTAGGTGTTTTAATGACTAATCTTCACATTTGATGCCAGACTGATCATGGGAACCATGAGTTTTCTAGGGGAAAAACTTGGAAAGCAAACATTGCCTTTGGTAGCACGTATTAATTTGTATGAGGCATTACATGCGTATATCGAAGTGACCAAAATGTATTCAACAAGGATACATTGAAAACGAAAGTGGAGTAAGTTGAAAATTAAACTGGAACAATAAGAAAGTACCTAGATTATTCTCGACAATTCAGACTTTTTCGTCACACCTGCTGACAATCGGTACTCTGCTATCCTGTGTTTATTTAACTATTCATTATTTATAATTATGATTTATATTCCCACCAAAAATTTTTTAACCTAAAAGAATGTCAGAGATCATTCTAAATCTATTTACATTTCAACTAACAAAATGGGTGTTTAGTGTTTTATTTTTAGGTGTCCCATTAAAACTGAACAGCGTGGGTCGTACGCCATCTCTTACACACACATTCTGATTTCACGTCCCTTGTTCCTTTGCCTATTGTTCTAAAGATATTTTTCTTAGCTCATTTGATATGGACCCGCTTTTCTTCCTTTTTGTTATTTATTTATTTCTATTTCAGAGTCAGTATGGCATGGGGATTAAAAACACAGTGTTGGATTCGTACTGTGTTGGTTCAAATCTTGGCTCTACTGTTTATCATCACAGACAACTTAATTCATCTTGATGTGACTTAATTATCTAACTTGTAGTTGTGGATAAGAATGGAGACTTAAGACATGTCTACAGCATGGATTGAGTGAGACAGGGTGAGGTACCTAGTTAAGCACTCAATAAATGCTAACTCTTGTTGTTATTTCTCTGTTAATAAAGCTTCCAAGCAGGCCAATTCACTCAGGTTTTGTAATGCAACGTAACTTTTTCCATAATTAGGAAAATAAGAGGAATGCTTTCTAAAAATTCATTTGCTAGCTTACAAAGGAACCTGCTTGGGGTCTGACTTTGTTCAGCTCACAGAGGAATGTGGTCATATGCTATTAATGATGATATCATTAAAAAAACATTGGCCATCATTCAGAATAGGTTTGATAAAACATTTAAGTGTGAAAATGTCACTCTTCGTTGAATAATCTAAGCTGTAAACCATTGTTCTCTTTTCTTTACCTAAAGTAATTATCTCATGGTTTTACCAGCAATTGAATTAAAACATTAGGTAAGGAGATAAAGATTAAAAAGTATCCCAGACCTGCACCAATTCTCAAGGAAATGATTTTAAAACAGGGATATGGCAATGGAAAAACGTCTGCGTATTGGAGCCAAAACACACTTCCGTGACTTTGGTCCTCAGAAACTAAGATTCCAGCAGGATTAGCTGACTGAAGTTCTAAGCATGCTTGATAGTTCTGAATCAAGCTCAAGTATGCACATTTATAAGAAATGCCATAGGATTAGATATAGTTTAATCTGACAATCAAATGTGAGGATAAGTCATTCCTTGTGAAGATGATAGCACTGTTGAACATGGCGCATTGCCTTTCAAAGGTGGATACATTTCCCGTGAAAGAGACTTTAGGTGACTATGGTAGAAATTTAACAAGCCTGGCTAGGAATGTTCACCATGATTCATTTTGCTAATTTGGTACATTAGCTCAGATTTGCTATTAAGATAAACAAAGATACAGTTACTCAATTACCAAAATATTCAGTTTTATGTTTCAAAAAAAAAAAAAAAGGAAAAAATGAAGGTAATTCTTCTTAAGATGTGAGTCAAATTCTCAATATTTTGGAAAGGTGAGTCATCTCTTGGATATATTGTTTTTGGTTACATCATTTGGTTTGGAAAAACCAATGATGACATAAAACAGAAGCAAAGTAATCTTTAAAGAAAGAAGTTGAATAGGTCTTTCTTTCTCTCTTTTTCTCTTTCTTTTTTGCATCTGTTGGTAAACTTCAATCAGCCCAAATGTGAAGATATTGCATAATATAAAATAGGTTGAAAAATTACTCTTGGATTCAAGCTGTGTGTCTACTGGACAAAATAAACTAGAGATCTGAGCAGTTCCCCAAAGAATCTACACAATTTGAATAAATAGAAAATTCAGACTTTAACCTTTCTTCTGACACAGAGGGGGCAATCTTTTCCTTTTCTTTATTAGAGTAGCATAGCCACAAACTTCATAAATATTATTTATAATTCTTTCTCAAATTTATATATTTATCTGTGATGCCTTGTGTGATATCTAAACTCTTTTATCTCCACTCTCTTTCGGGCAGCTCCATCTGGATATTCTCCATGCGCATGTCACATTTTATATGCCACCTCAATTTGTTATATCCCATCTGCTCAATCTGCATTCTGTGTTCTCAACTATGCTTAACAGCGTCACCATCCACTCGATAGCATGAGCCACATACTTTTATACCTTTACAGACCAACTCAGTATTCACTAGTGAGGTAAAGGCTATGAAAGTTCTAGAGGGAAGGAAATTGTTTAACTTATTTAATTCATGATTTTCTAATCATAGAATCTTTTCTACTCATGGAACACATATTAAGACTGTACCAGAGTAAAAATTAAAATCTTTACAATAGACTATAAGATCCCATATAATCTGACTTCTGTTATATCTCTGGCCTCATCTTATCCATCCCTCTGCCCTCACTCATACCTCTCCAGCCCCCTGGTCTCTCTACGGTGCAGCTGGAATTCACCTCAAGACTGACGATTTAGCCTACCCAAAAGTGACCCCAGGACACTAATTCCAAAGGAAGACAGTTTTAAGTTTAGTTCAAAAATATGAGGCAAGCAAAATTGTCAGAGCAATAAGTAATCTTAGTAAAATCTTTATAATCATGTTGGGACTTTTTTCCCCCCACCAACCTCAACTCACTGATTTCACAAATCATGATTATTTATTTCTTAGAGCAGGCCTCAAAGAGCCTATCTTTGTTATCATTGTAGATGCCATTAGTTTGTAGATTTCATTATTTTTTAGATAAAGCGAATCTAAATATTTGAAAGTAGTAATAACAAGCAGGGTTGCCAAAACTTTTCAATAATAAAGTCTTTTAATCATGTCAGGTCAGATTTTCTAATGAAGTCAGATTACTGTAGCGTAGGCAGTGATGATAGCAAAATGACTAGGAGCCTGACATTTGAATCCAGATTGCTACACCCATATTTTAGTTCTGTAACTTATTCATTGTATGATTTAGATCAACCAAACTATATCTTGTTAGACTATACTGTCCTTATATGTAAACTGTGAATAATAACTGAGCTTCAGTTATTAGGGATGTTGTGTTAGTGAAGGGAGAGTAAGTCAGTATTGTTAAACTTTACCATGCATGAGAATCTCTTGCTAATGTTAAAATAGTATCTCACAGTGAGATTACATCAAACCAAAAAGCTTTTTGACCTTAAAGGAAACAATTAGCAGAATGAAGCAACAACCTGCAGATTGGGAGATAATATTTGCAAATCATACATAGCATAAGGGGATATTATATGAAATATAGAGGAACTCAGACAACTCGATAGTAAATGAACAAACAAACCAATAAACAAATGATCCAAACAAAAATGGGCAAAGGAACCTGAATAGACATTTTTCTAAAAAGGCACACCAATGGCCAACAGGAATATGAAAAGATTCTTAATATCTCTAATGATTAAAGAAATGAAAATTTAAACCACAATGAGGTATCACCTCATACCTATTAGACTGGCTATGATCAAAAATAAACATACAAGATTGCCCATCAACAATTTATATTAAAAAATGTGATGGACTAAAAAATGTGATATACAGAAGATGCCAAGATATGTATACACATTTTAAGAGTCTTTCTGGAAGTAAAACTGATCATTCCCTCAAAGTGTATGAATTTCAGGTAAAATGGATGTGCATACCATGTCTAAATAGACTTGACCAGTGATAGTACTTTCAATTTAACTTTGAAAAGTCTTATACTATATAGATAACATTTCTTAGAATATGTAAACATTTTTGACACCCTCTGTAGATACATAATGGATTACTACTGATCCCGTAAAAAGTGGAAAATTTGTCATTTGTGACAACACAAATGAACCTAGGGACCATTATGCTCAGCCAATGATGGGGAGACAAATACTATATCATCTCTATATTGAATCATCCTATATGACTCCACTAAAGAAGTCAAGCTCATAGAAGTAGTAGAATGGGGTTTACCAGGGGTAGAGAGAGGGGAGATATGGGGACTTAGAAGACACTGATGAGAATGTACAAAGTTCTCAGTTAGATAAGACAAATTAGTTCTAGTGATCTATTGTAAAGAATTATGACTATGCTTAATAATAATGCATTATATATTTCCAAGTAGCTAAAAGGGAGGATTTTAAATGTTTTTATCCCATTTAATCAAGCCCAATTTGTTAATTTTTGTTGTTGCTGTGATTGCCTTTGTGATCGTCTTTATAAATTCATTGCCTAGGCCAATGTCTTTGAGACTTTTCCCAGTATTTTTGTATAGAATTCTTATAGTTTCATGCCTTGGGTTTATGTCTGTTATTCATTCGTGATTAATGTTTATAAGTAGTGAGAGGTGCAGATCCTGATTCTTTCCCCCAGTGTATGTTGTTCTTTTCTTTGTCAAAGATCAGATGACAATATGAGGATGGTTTTATACCTGGATTTTCTCCATTGGTCCATGTCTCTGTTCTGTGCCAGTGCCATACTGTTTTGATTACTATAGCCTTGTAGTATAGAATGAAGTCTGATAAAGTGATGCCTAAGACACTAATTTGTCTTTTTTGCTTAACGTTGCTTTAGCTATTTAGGCTCTTTTCTGGTTCTATGCAAAGCACAGAGCTATTTTTTTCTATATATGCAAAAAGTGATGTTGGAGTGCATTGAATTTGTAGATCACTTTAGCCATTTTAACAATGTTGACTTTGGTGATCCATGAGCATGATATATATTTCCATTTGTTTACATTCTCTGTGATCTCCTTTCTCAGTAACTAATAGTTCTCCCTGTAGAGATCTTTTACCTCTGTGGTTAAATGTGTTCCTAGGTATTGTATTTTCTTTGTTGCTGTTGTGGAAGGTATTGTTTCTTTGATTCTCAGCTGGATTGTTCGTGGTATATAGGAATGGTACTAACTTGTATACATTGATTTTACATCCTACAACTACTGAATTTATCTATTCCAGGAGTCTCTTGATGGAATCTTTGGGACTTTCTAGATATAAGGTCATATTATCAGCAAAGATGAGAGTTTGACCTCTTCTGTCTCTGTTTGGATTCCCTTGATTTCCTTTTCTTATGTGATTTCCTTCTCTTATAGCTCTGGCTAAGACTTCCAGCACTATGTTGAATAGAAGTGGTGACGGTGGGCAACCTTGTCTAGTTATAAACCTAAGTGGTTATGCTTTGAATCCTCCCCTTTTAGTATTATTTTGGTTATGGGTTTGTCATATTTGGCTTTTATAATTTTGAGGTATGTTTCATCTATGCCTATTTTGTTAAGAGTTCTTCTCACAGGATCGTGCTAAATTTTGTCAAATGCTTTCTCAGCATCTATTGAGATGATCATATGGTCATTGTTTTTGCTTCTATTCATGGGGTGAATCAGATATGTGTATGTTGAATGATGCTTGCATCTCTGGGATGAAGCCTTCTTGGTTATTTATTGATTTTTATTTTGCAGTTTTTGGCCGGGGCTGGGTTTGAACCCACCACCTCTGGCATATGGGGCCAGCAGCCTACTCCTGTGAGCCACAGGCGCCACCCCTTGGTTTTTTTTTAATGTTCTTCTGAATTTGGTTTGCCAGAATTTTATTGAGAATTTTTGCATCTATATTTATAAGGGATATTGGTCTGTCATTTTCTTTCTTTTCTCTCTCTCTCTGTTGTTGTGTCTTTTCCTAGCTTTAATACCAAGGTGATACTGGCTTTGCAGAATGAATTGGGGAGGATTCCTTCCTTCTTGATGTTATGAAATAATTTTTGCAGTATAAGTACCAGTTCCTCTTTGCAGATCTGGTAAAATTCAGCTGTGAGACCATCTGGTTTGGGACTTTTTTTGTTGTTGTTGAAAAGTTTTTTTCTTGCTGCTTCAATTTTGTTTCTTGTTATCAATGGGTTTACACATTCTTTTTCTTTCTAACTGAGGCAAAAGAAATGTTTTCAATAATCTGTACATTTCTCTACATTTCCATTTTATGTGCATAAAATTTTTATAGTATTCAGAGATGATGTTTTGTGTTTCTCTGATATCAGTTGTCATATCTCCTTTTCCATTTCTGATTAAGCTTACTAGATTCCTTTTTTCCTGTTTCTGGTTAATCTAGCAGGAGGACTATCAATTTTGTTTCTTTTTAAAGAGCCAACTTTGTGTTTCATTAATTATCTGTATGATTCTTTTGTTATTGATTTCATTCAGTTCTGCTCTGACCTTTGTTATTTCTTTTCTTCTGGTGACTTTGGGATAAGTTTCCTCTTTTTTCTGTAATTCCTTGAGACAATTCATTAGATTGTTGATTTGTAAATTAAAAAGCTTTTGCATAGCCAAGGAAATAAGCAGTAGAGCGAATAGAAAACCTAAAAAATGGGAGATAGTATTTGTGTGCTATGCATCCAATAAAGGGCTGTTAGCCAGAATCTATAAAGAACTCAAGCAAGTCAGCAAGAAAAAATCAAACAACTTCATTAAAAAGTGAGCAAAAGACATGAACAGAAGCTTCTCAAAAGAAGATAGACTAACGGTCAACCAACATATGCAAAAGTGTTCAATGGTCTCTAAATATCAAGGAAATACAAATCAAAACTACAATGACATATCCCCGAACTCCAGTGAGAATGGCTTTTATCAAAAAAATCCCCTAACAACCAGAAGTGGAGAGATAGGAACTCTTACACACTGTAGGTGGGATGGCAAACTAGCACAGCCTCTATAGAAAGTTGTATGGAGATGCCTCAAAGGACTAAAAGTATACCAACAGTTTGACCCAGAAATCCCATTATTGAGTATTTATCCAAAAGGAAAAAAGTCCTTTTATCAAAAAGACATGTGTACTTGAATGTACTAGTATTAGTGAAATTTTACCATAATTTTTTTTCTGTTGCTGTCACTAACCAGGGATTGATAACTGTTAAAGGGATGCAGTCCACTTAGACACTTGCCTGGCTTTGCTTGGGGAGGAGAAGAGTCAGAATGGCAGGAAGGAAAGACTCTTCTTGTCTTTGCACTGACATTGCAATATTCCACTCTCCCCACCCCTCTATTTTTTTCCTAATCATCTGGAACTGACTTTTGTTACTTCTGGTTCTTGTATTTATAGGTGTTCCCTTTCAACAAACCTTGAATTATGGGTTTTGAGTCTTCAGCCTTGTCTATACTGTGTCAACTTATTAGCTAAGTGCGTTATTTTAAGTGTTTTATGTATAATCTTCCTTTTGATCACTAAATCTCTTACCATTCCCATTTTATAAAGGAGGAATCTGAGGTCCAGGGGCCCTTTGTGTTTAATCTGATAGTTGTCTTCCATTGCTTCCTTGAATGCGATGTTTCAGGCCTTCCCTTATTTTGAGTCATCCCTGCACCTGGCTTATGCAGTTCAAGTGCTACATTCTGGAACTCACACCAGACACTTCTCTGCCTCATGTGGCTGCTGAAAAGGAAGTTCAAACTAGGATTATAAAGACGACTGCTCACAGGTTCATCTCAAGGGTATTAAAAAGACACATGATGTTACAAATGCTTAAATTCTTCAAAGTGAGAACTTAAAATTCTTCAAAAACATAGCAACAGTGGAATTTCTTTCTCCCCTATCAGCTTCTTGCAGCCATTATTTCTTTGGTGAAACATCTGTGCTAAATAAATTGAAGTAATACCATGAGTCAGTTTTCCACAGATCCTCACCTTTTGTTTTAAAGTTCCCTTTAGGAAGACAGGACAGTACACTGGGAAGAACACAGATTTTAGAGGCAGTCAAAACTATGGCCAACTTCCTGCTCTACTCCACTTGACTTCTCCAGGCTGAGTTCTTATTTGTAGAATGAGAATCACCTCAGAGAAACCTATTTTTTTGGTAAAGCATCACTTATCTGTATTGCAAAGGCCTGCTGGAAAATCAAACAGGAGATGGTTGGACCAACACGAGCTTATCCAACTGTAATTAATTAATGAGATATGTGAGTCTGTTATTTGCAATATTTTTTAAGCTTATTTTTGCTGCCAAAAGATGAATTCTCAGTCTCCAGGGAATGGGATTAGCAGTATGAAGAATCTGAAGTGATCTTTCTTTTCTAGCACGACTGTTTGTTTTTCATCTCCGTTCAAATAGCCGAGTTGATTTATTTCATAATTCTAGATTTGCTTTTTTATTATTTCATAATAATTATGATTATTTGTTTTTCATTTTAGAAACATATATCATGCATTATTTGTCCCTTAACATTCTGTTAAGCATTATTATGGATACAAAAGAACTAAAAGATGTGGTCCTTGCTGCTAGGAGGTTATATATTCATTGAGACAAAGTTAATACTGTAGTGATAATTCTAGGGTACTCTACACAGTTTCATATTGTGGGAACAGGTACACATCTATAGTGTATGACTGGGACTTTGTTTGCCCTGAATTTTGGGAGGGACTTATTACGTGGACACTCACAGGGGCATTGCTCCGTTTGGTAGATGGTGTCTTGAAGTCCGTTTTTACAATATACAGAAGGATTTTCATCATGTCAACTCTCAAACACATGCTGGGTGTATCTTTTCCAACAATGAAGTTCAGGTAGGGAAGAGCAAGTAATTTTCTGTTCTAGAAGATGATAGTTTTTCAAAATATATTCTTTTCTGCAGTTCATCCTTCACCCTGCAGTTGGAATAATTGCCTTAAGCTTTTATTGGCTTCCATTGATTTTTTAGGAAGAAAGGCTCAAATCCCTAACATGGCTTTAAGGGGACCCTGTGGGTTGGTACCTCTACGTCTAGGCCCTTACTGTCATGCAATTCCATTCACAGTAGTGCCAAAGAAGATGAAATGCTTGGGAGTTTACCTAACAAAGGACATAAAATATCTCTATAAAGAGAACTATGAAACTCTAAGAAAAGAAGTAGCTGAAAATGTTAACAAATGGAAAAACATACCATGCTCATGGCTGGGAAGAATCAACATTGTTAAAATGTCTATACTACCCAAAGCAATATACAACTTTAATGCAATCCCTATTAAAGCTCCCCTGTCATACTTAAAAGATCTCAAAAAAATAATACTTCATTTTATATGAAATCAGAAAACAACTCAAATAGCCAAGACATTACTCAGAAATAAAAACAAAGCAGGAGGAATCATGCTACCAGATCTCAGACTATACTATAAATCGATAGTGATCAAAACAGCATGGTACTGGCACAAAAACAGACAGGTAGATGTATGGAACAGAATGGAGAACCAAAAGATGAACCCAGCTACTTACCATCATTTGATCTTTGACAAGTCAATTAAAAAAATTCAGTGGGGAAAAGATTCCCTATTTAACAAATGGTGCTGGGTGAACTGGCTGGCAACCTGTAGAAGACTAAAATTGGACCCACACCTTTCACCATTAACTAAGATATAATCTCACTGGATTAAAGATTTGAACTTAAGACATGAAACTCTAAAAATACTAGAAGAAAGTGCAGAGAAAACATAGCAATGCCACTCTTAAAACAGGACACTGGTCCTCTGCCAGCTCTTCCACCCCTTGCTGACCATGGACAGGCCTTCGCACCAACTCTTCCCTCTACTGAAATGCATTTCCCTACCCTTTCACCGCCTGGCCAGGCCTTTACTTATCTTCAGGGCTCAGCTAATAATTCTCTGTGGAGCAGGATAGCTTAGGACAAACCACTTACAATTTCTAAACTTCAGTTTCCTCATTAATAAAATAGGGACCCTAGATTGGTTGTTGGGATTAAGACAGATAATGTGTATAAAATTCTCATCACAGTGTTGGTAGATATGAACTAAATAGATATTGTAACCATTACCAGTATCAACATTATTCCTCAGGGGAACTTTTCCTGTTCCCCAACTTAAAGTCTGTTCTTCATTTCATTGTGCTTTGTTGGTTCCTTTTTCCTCCTAAGCATGTACTGTGATTTATAATTATATAAGTTTTGTGGGTTTTACTGTTTGTCTCTCCCTCTAGATCCTAAACTCCAAGAAGGCAGGACTTTGGCTCATTGCTTTATCTCAATTGCCTGTCATAATTTCTTGCTTACATTTACCCCTGGAAAAATTTGTGGAGTAAATACATGAACTGTGGCTAACCAGTGCTTACTTGGTCAGAAGGGAACTATATATGGAGAACTCACTTTCTAAAAGCCAAGTCTTCATTATCAGATGCTGCCAAGGTAGCTTAGACTACCAAGGTTTTGCTTATTACTCCTTACCTGACACATCATAAGAAAACTCATTCCGTCTTGAATAATTTCCTACAGGGTCAGAATCAGAATAAATCCAGGACTAATTTAGTGCTTAGATTTAGAGATTGGTTGCTGATCTGCTCCAGCAATATTATTTTCCCTGAGCTCAGACCTATAAGGACCTTCTGAAGGGAGGAATTTATGGGCTTTCAATCTAGTCCAGGGGAGTAGGAGAAGGGACAATGAAATGGAAGCCAGTTTGTGGGGGTCAGGGGAGGGAGCTAATATATGTGAGCATCAGGATATATTTGGAGCAACAGGTAAGTTAGCACGAATAGATCTTGCAGGCAAAATGCCATTGAGAACAAAGATGGTCGAAAACCATGTTGGTGGAAAAATCTTACCCAAGTATAATAGATTATGCAGATAGGGCAAAATTCCTAACAGGATGGGCACATAAGTCAGAATTAAGTAGAAAGATGTGTGTCTCCCAAACCTTATTGAACGTAGCTCTATGTTTGCATTCCCAAGAAAAATTTAAGCTCTGAGCACTATTTTTTGGTCATTTTGTTTTGAAGATCCTTAGTCTCAGTGACAGTAGAGAACTGTTTATCCTTAGGAACATTTCAAGGAATATTCCTTAACCGATTTTTGGTCTACTTGGTGATTCTTTGAAGCTTCTTTCTTTTTTCACTCCTTTACATCTTAACTCCCTGTACTTCTTCATTGAAGAAAATCACACTGCCTCTGTACCATCAACCACTTGGCTGGGTTTTGAGGCCAAGCAAATAATAAGAAATATTGTTTACTTGCCCATTAGAAACTTTTATTTGGAGGTGTTTGAGCAGACAGAAACCTGCAGTGTTGGGAAACATAGAAGCTCACAGAGGAGTGATTGGCAACCCAGACTCAGAGTATCAACAGAAGCTTTGCAGAGGGTGTGGCGCTTGAGTTAATTCATAAATACCCCTGGGAGTTGGTCGGACAAAGTATGTGTATAGAGACAGTGTATGTTCCTTCAATAGGAGGGAGCAGCAAATTCTGAGCACGAAAGATAAGAGAAAGCACAGATTTATGGACATTTCCCATGGGTGTTCTCAGTGGGGTAGGGGAGGAGCTGAGGCTGCATGGTGAGACATTGTACACCTTGGTAAGATTTTTAGACTTACTGTAAAAATTACTAGGGGCCTTTTAAGAATTTTAAGTATGGAATCATTGTGCTACTTGACACTTTTATGCATGAACTGGTCAGCTATCCATTATTCTCTCTTATTACAGAGTTTCTATGCTCAGCCGTCCTGGTTTGTTCTTCCTCGAGGGCCCTTCCTGTTTCTCTGGCCATGGATGGGTGGCTAAGCTTTGGGCAGACATCCTCATCTGATAGATTCAATCAGGCACTGTTTCTTTCAAATTTGATCTATGTACCACCAAAGTTTAGAAGTGGAAATATTAATTTGAGAACTGTATAATTGCATATTGTTTCAAGTAGGTTTGGAAGCAGAGAGGAAAAATGAAGCCATTATCAAGAGAAAAGCAAAAGCTTAAACCTCTAATGTGAGATTATCTTCCCTGAATTTACTCTCGTCACCTTCCATATTTCTAGTCTTCGTTCCCATCAAGCCCTAAACACTTCTGTAACCCTAGATCTTGTAGACACAACATATTTGTGTCTTAATTTGGATTCCCTAGATGTAGATCTTAGGTAGGGATTCATGAGAAAATAATTTATTTAAGGAGGGTTCCCAGGAAGGGAAGGAGAGAAAAGTTGGCAAGCCTTGTGGAGAGGAGAGTAATTCTGGTTCAGCAGCTCAGGGAGGTCTAGACATTGAGTAGGTCACACTTTGGAGTTTTTTTAATCAGGAGTCCACCTTGACTATTGTTGGTATATATATAGAGGCTAGATTTCTGAGTATTGACTTTGTATCCTGAGACGCTGCTATATTCCTTGATCACTTCTAGGAGCTTTGTAGTCGAGTCCCTGGGGTTTTCCAGATATATAGTCATATCATCTGTGAAGAATGACAGTTTGATCTCTTCTGATCCTATTTGGACCCCATTGATCACCTTCTCTTGCCTGATTGTGATGGCTAAGACTTCCATTACAATTAAAAAGCAGTGGAGACAGTGGGCAGCCTTGTCTGGTTCCTGATCTGAGTGGAAATGATTTCAATTTTACTCCATTCAATACAATATTGGCTGTAGGTTTGCTGTACGTGGCCTCTATCAGTTTAAGAAATGCTCCTTCTATACCTATTTTCTTAAGCGTTCTGATCAAGAAAGGATGCTGGATAATATCAAAAGCTTTTTCTGCATCAATTGACAGAATCACATGGTCTTTGTTTTTTATTTTGTTTATGTGATGTATGTGGGACCCTGGGGTGAAACCCACCTGGTCATGATGTATAATTTGTTTGATGTGTTGCTGGATTCTGTTTGCTAGGATCTTATCGAATATTTTTGCATTAATATTCATTAGAGATATTGGTCTATAATGTTCTTTTCTTGTTGGATCTTTTCCTGATTTGGGGATCAGGGTGATATTTGCTTCGTAGAATGTGTTGGGGAGTATTCCTTCTTTTTCTATGTTTTGGAAAAGGTTAAGTGATATAGTTACTAGTTCCTCTTTAAAAGTTTGGTAGAATTCTGATGTGAAGCCATCTGGTCCTGGGCTTCTCTCTTTGGGTCAATTTCTTATAATTGATGCTATTTCAGAACTTGATATAGGCTTGTTCAACATTTAAACTTCTTTCTGCACCAGTACCAGGCTGTTTTGATCACTATCAATTTATAGTATAGTCTGAGGTCTGGTAGTGTGATTCCTCCTGCTTTGTTTTTATTTCTGAGTAATGTCTTGGCTATTCAAGTTTTTTTCTGATTCCATATAAAATGAAGTATTATTTTTTCAAGATCTTTAAAGTATGACAGTGGAGCTTTAATAGGGATTGCATTAAAATTGTATATTGCTTTGGGTAGTATGGACATTTTAACAATGTTGATTCTTCCCAGCCATGAGCATGGTATGTTTTTCCATTTGTTAATGTTTTGAGCTATTTCTTTTCTTAGAGTATCATAGTTCTCTTTATAGAGATCTTTCACGTCTTTTGTTAGATAAACTCCCAAATATTTCATCTTCTTTGGCACTACTGTGAACAGAATAGAGTCCTTAACTGTTTTTTCAGCTTGACTATCGTTGGTATATATAAAGGCTCCCGATTTATGAATGTTGATTTTGTAACCTGAGATGCTGCTGTATTCCTTGATCACTTCTAAGAGTTTTGTAGTAGAATCCCTGGTGTTTTCCAGATATACAATCATATCATCTGCGAAGAGTGAAAGTTTGCTCTCTTCTGACCCTATATGGATACCCTTGATCGCCTTTTCTTCCCTAATTGCAATGCCTAAGACTTCCATTACAATGTTAAAGAGCAGTGGAGACAATGAGCAGCCTTGTCTGGTTCCTGACCTGAGTGGAAATGATTTCAGTTTAACTCCATTCAATACAATATTGGCTGTGGGTTTGCTGTAGATGGCCTCTATCAGTTTAAGAAATGTCCCTTCTATACCAATTTTCTTAAGTGTTCTGATCATGAAGGGATGCTGGATATTATCAAAAGCTTTTTCTGCATCAATTGAGAGAATCATATGGTCTTTGTCTTTTAATTTGTTTATGTGCTGAATTACATTTATAGATTTACATATATTGAACCAGCCTTGAAACCCTGGGATAAAACCCAGTTGTTCATGACGTATAATTTGTTTGATATGTTGCTGGATTCTGTTTGTTAGGATCTTGTTGAATATTTTTGCATCTATATTCATTAGTGATATTGGTGTATCATTTTCTTTTCTCGTTGGGTCTTTTCCTGGTTTGGGGATCAGGGTGATGTTTGCTTCATAGAACATGTTGGGTAGTATTCCTTCTTTTTCTACCTTTTGGAACAGGTTGAGTAATATACGTACCAGTTCCTCTTTAAAGGTTTGGTAGAATTCTGACGTGAAGCCATCTGGTCCCGGACTTTTCTTTTTAGGGAATCTCGTATTGTTAGTAGCAGATGTCTGGAACAGAATAGAGAACCAAGAGATGAATCCAGCTACTTACCGTTATCTGATCTTTGACAAGCCAATTAAAAATTTCAGTGGGGAAAAGATTCCCTATTTAACAAATGGTGCTGGGTGAACTGGCTGGCAACCTGTAGAAGACTGAAACTGGACCCACATCTTTCACCATTAACTAAGATAGACTCTCACTGGATTAAAGATTTAAAGTTAAGACATGAAACTATAAAAATACTATAAGAGAGTGCAGGGAAAACCCTTGAAGAAATCGGTCTTGGTGAGTATTTTATGAGGAGGACCCCCCAGGCAATTGAAGCAGCTTCAAAAATACACTACTGGAACCTGATCAAACTAAAAACCTTCTGCACAGCCAAGAACACAGTAAGTAAAGCAAGCAAACAGCCCTCAGAATGGGAGAAGATATTTGCAGGTTATGTCTCTGATTGGTTTAATAACCTGAATCCACAGAGAACTCAAACATATAAGCAAGAAAAAAACAAGTGATCCCATCGCAGGCTGGGCAAGGGATTTGAAGAGAAACTTCTCTGAAGAAGACAGGCACATGGCCTACAGACATGTAAAAATGCTCATCATCTTTAATCATCAGAGAAATGCAAATCAAAACTACTTTGAGATATAATCTAACTCTAGTAACATTAGCCTATATCACAAAATCCCAAGACCAGAGATGTTGGCGTGGATGTGGAGAAAAGGGAACACTTTTGCACTGCTGGTGGGAATGCAAATTAATACATTCCTTTTGGAAAGATGTTTGGAGAACACTTAGAGCTCTAAAAATAGATCTGCCCTCAATGTTATAATTCCTCTACTAGGTATATACCCAGAAGACCAAAAATCACATTATAACAAAGATATTTGTACCAGAATGTTTATTGCAGCCCTATTCATAATTGCTAAGTCATGAAAAAGCCCAAGTGCCCATCAATCCATGAATGGATTAATAAATTGTGGTATATGTAACCATTGAATATTATGCAGCCTTAAAGAAAGATGGAGACTTTACCTCTTTCATGTTTTACATGGATGGAGCTGGAACATATTCTTCTTCGTAAAGCATCTCAAGAATGGAAGAAAAAATATCCAATGTACTCAGCCCTACTATGAAACTAATTTATGGCTTTCATATGAAAGCTATAACCCAGTTATAACCTAAGAATGTGGGGAAGGGGGAGGGGGGGAGGGAAGGGGGAGGATGGGCAGAGGGAAGGTGATTGGTGGGATTACACCTGCCATGCATCTTGCAAGGGTACATGTGAAACTTAGTAAATGTAGAATATAATTGTCTTAACACAATAACTAAGAAAATGCCAGGAAGGCTATGTTAACCAGTGTGATGAAAATGTGTCAAACTGTTTATAAAAGCAGTGTATGGTGCCCCATGATCGCATTAATATACACAGGTATTATTTAATATTTATAAAGAAAAGAAAGGGAAAAAAATAAATAAACTTCTTTCTGGCTAAGTCTAGGGAGCTGATGTGTTTCCAGATATTGGTCTATTTCTTTCAGATTTGCATACTTCTGAGAATAGAGTTTTTTGTAATATTCATTAAGGATTTTTTGAATTTCTGAGGAGTCTGTCGTTATTTGGCCTTTATCATTTCTGACTGATGAAATTAGGGATTTTACTCTTTTATTTTTGGTTAGCTTGGCCAAAGGTTTATCTATTTTATTGACCTTTTCAAAAAACAAACTTTTTATTTATTGATCTGTTGTATAATATTTTTGTTTTCAATTTCATTTAATTCTGCTCTAATTTTAGTTATTTCTTTTCTTCTGCTCGGTTTGGGGTTAGAATGTTCTTTCTTTTCCAGTGGCTTGATACATCACATTAAGTTGTTGACTTCCTCTCTTTCCATTCTTTTGAGGAAGGCTTGCAACACTATAAATTTCCCTCTTTGGACTGCCTTTGTGGTATCCTAGAGAAAGCTATGTTAATTAGTAGGATGTAAGCACTCCAATTTGTACAAATAATCAACACATTGAATCTCACAAAGGCATAAATGTATTCATTATCTATAGACTTAATAAAAAAAAAGAAATCATTATGAAAAAAAATAAAAAACATCAGGAATCCAGGTATCCAGGGTGATGCTGCCCCTACCACTGTCGGTAGTTGCTTAAGAACTGCCACTGGGAGAACCAGCTCTCCAAGCTAAGCCGAAAGAGGCTCTGGAAACCAGGGGCTCCAGCTCTGGCTGTGCAGGGTCAGCCTGCGGTTGTGTGTTGGGCAGTGCCATGTGGGTCTGACAGGGAGGCAGAGCACAGACAGTATGCCGACAACCTTTCAAATGAGGTTTTCTTTTAATTTTGTTTTCAGCTAGCTAATGTTCATTTTATGTAACTTTGAACCAGAAATGTCTAAAAGAACATTACTAGGCTGTGTTTACAGCAGGTACTCTGGCTGCAGTGCAGAGAGAGGATAGAGCTCACCAAGTCTGGAAGCAGATCCTCCAGAAACAGCTCTATAGTCCATTGACTGAGTATTTGGTTTTATTTATCTCATCAACACAGATTTACTAAGCCTACATTGTGTACTGATTGATGAGGACAAAACAGTGACTGAGACAAAAATGTACTACTAGTCTTGGAAGATATTTATCTGATGGAGGCAACAGGACAAGTCCACAGAAAATTGTAATTAGCTCTTGCTTCA
This sequence comes from Nycticebus coucang, assembly GCF_027406575.1. Lineage (NCBI taxonomy): Eukaryota > Metazoa > Chordata > Mammalia > Primates > Lorisidae > Nycticebus > Nycticebus coucang. The sequence goes on from NC_069788.1 coordinate 3,808,737, forward strand.
GACAGTTCTGATTGCTGTAGCAAATATCCATGGACTGGGTGGCCTTGAACAACAGACATTAATTCATTTTTGAGGCTGTAAGTCTGAGAGCAGGCGCTTTCATCCAGGCTGCAGACTGGGGATGTTTCTTGCTGTCTTGACAGAGCAGAGAACGAAGGAAAGCAAGCTCTCCAGGGGTCTCCCAAGGGCTAAGCCTTCATGACCTCATCTGATCCTAATTACCTCCCAAAGTCCCCTCCTCCCAACACCATCACATTGGGGCAAAAGATTTCAACATGTGAATCTCAGGGCCACACAAATATTCAGTACATAATATTACAGGTATGATGAGAAATGTGTGCTTTAGGGAAACATTTAAAGACACTCAACCTGCACCTAGGCATAAGAGAAGATTTTTCCTGGAGAAAGTGATGTTAGCTATTCTAATCAGGGTGAGATAATATTTCGTTGTGGTTTTGAATTGTGTTTCCCTGATGATTTATGATATTAAACTTTTTTTATATACCTGCTGGTTATTTGTAGGTTTTCTTTTGAGAGATGTTTATTCAACTCATTTGCTTTAAATCATATATATATATATATATATATATATGATTTAAAAATAATCAACAACTATATATAGTTTTTCTGTTGAGGTCTTTGTATACTCTGCACAGTAGTCCCTTGTTGCCTGTTGGATGGTTTACAGCTATTTCTCCCATTCTACAGGTTGTGTCTTCATTCTGTTGATTGTTTCCTTTATTGGCAGATGTTTCTTAGTTTGATAGAATCAATCCCATTTGTCCATTTTTGCTTTTGTTGTCTGTGCTTTTGAGGACTTCTCAAAGAAAGAGAGAATCTTTGCCCAGATCAATGTCCTGGAGGGCTTCCTCTGTGTTCTTCTAGGAATCTCAGTTTCCTACATTTAAGTGTCCATTTCATTTTGATTTGATTTTTGCTTGGTGAGAGTTGGAGGTCTGGTTGAATTTTCTGCATGTGGATATCTAGTTTTTTCAGCAGTATTTATGGAAGAAACCGTTCTTTCCCCACTGCATGTTCTTGGTGTCTTTGGGTCTCTGCTCTGTCCTACTGGCCCTCATGTCTGTCTCTCGGCCAGCACTGTGGTCAGTCCAGCTTTCTGGTGTATTTTGAGGCCAGGTAGTGTGAGGCCTCCCATCTTTGTTCTGCTCAGGATGACTGGTTATTTGGCATCTTTTGTTGTCCCATATTAATTTTAGGATTGTTTTTGCTATTTCTGTGATAAATGTATTTTGATAGAATTGCATTGAATCTGTTAATTACTTTTGATAGTTTGGTCATTTTTACAATATTATTAATAATTCTTCCAATCCATGAACATGGGATGTCTTTTGATATTTTTGCATCCTCTTCAATTTCTTTTATCAATATTTTATAGTTTTCCTTGAAGCGCTCTTACACCTTTTTTGGTTAAATGTACTCCTACACATTATTAAAATTAATTAATTTATTTAATATTTTGTTTTCTAGCTATCAATATTATAAATGGGATTACAGCATTGATTTTTTTTCCACTAGTTTACTGTTGATGTATAGAGACAGTGCTGATTTTTTTAAGGCTGATTTTATATCCTGAAACTTTACTGAATTTGTTTATAAGTTCTAAATGTTTTTTGGTGTAGTATTTAGAATTTTCTATGCACTACATATATGCTCATGTCATCTATAAACAGGGATAATTCCCATAAAACCACAGATCCTTTGCAAAATCAGGGAAGGTTGTGAAGGGGGACATGCTCTATCAGGGAGGAACATTTGATCAGATTGTTTGTTAAACTTAAAAAGGAGTCTTTTCATATAGAAGTTAATTGTACACATAAAAATGCCACATAAATGTTTAAATAATTTTCTATTCCAAATATTATAAAGGTTGGTTCTGAAAGTATTGAAATTAGAGTTAGTACTTGAAATGGAAAAAGCCTAAGGATACTCCAGTGCAACTCTGACATTGCGTTGTAATGGAGTGGATCCACATGGACATTCCTTGAATATTCCCAGACCCACGCAGCACTTCCCAGCCTTTGTATAGGCTCCTAAATATTCTCAGCTTATTCCTCCCAAATAACACATTGATTGGAAATGGTGATCTGGGTCCACCTGCCTTTCTATCCTTTCCCCATCTAACTCTATTCTCCAATATCAGTGGAAATTTACAAATTTCTCTATTTAGTATCTGTGGTTGTTTTCTAAGACTATCATGACAGAATAGCACAAATGGAGTGGCTTAAAACAGTGGGCATTTGTTGTCTCACCGTTCTGAAAGGTACAAATCTGAAATGAAGTGCTGGTGAGTCCAGGCTTACTTCAGACTGGGAGGGGGAATCCGTCCTCACCGGGTCCTGGATCCTGGTGCTGTCAGTGATCTCCGGTTCCCCGTGGCTGCAGCTGTGTGAGTCTGACCTGTGTTTTCATCTTTGATTTATCCTTTTGTGTCTTTCTGTGTTGTTATAAAGACATTAGTCACATTAGATTATTGGCCCGCGCTACTCCAATATGACTTCATTTTAGCTAATTACTTCCGCAACAATCTTGTATTTCCAAATAGAGTCACATTCAGATGTACTGTTCAATAAGGAAGATGTCACTTTACCTGTTTCAGTATTCTAATTACAGGGTGCATTCAGCTCCATATTGGGACCGAGGATTCAGTCCTAAGCTGCTGGTTGGCCCAGAGGTTGGAATGTGACCGAATCTGTACCCAGCTGAATCCTTTCCTCGGATTTTAAAAACTGGACCTAGAATAAAGATTTGGCTTTCTTGGTGATAAAAGACATGGAAGGTGGGACGTGCTGACCCCTGTTTCTCGACTCATGGAAATAGTCTCTGAGAAATAGTAGAGACATAGAAACGAGATGTAAGAAACCCTTTTGGCTGCACTTATATAAAGCTGCTTTTTGCTTCAGCTGATTTGAAGAATGGTTTTTAAAATTTTAATTTGCAAAAGAAAATGTGTGTGTACATACACACACAGTCTTTTGTCAGATATACATATTTCAAAACTATTCTCCCTCTCAGTCCCTTTTCACTATCTTAATTTTTTTAGTTAAATTATAGTTATTACATTTTAGACAGTCTAATATATCTCATTTAGTTCTTTTAAAATATATTTTGAGGACATGTTACCCGGTTACACATTGAGAATCATTATGTTTCTGTTGCATGGAACATGTTATCGTTGTAAATGTCTCTCTTTTTCTAATTATGGTTCATGTCTTAAACCTGCTGTGTCTGCATTGGTTTGCCTCTGCCATCTCTCTTTCAATTACGGTTTAGAAACTTACTTTTCTTTTTTTTTTTTACCTTTTATTATTCTATGTTCTCATATTTAAGTTGTTTCATTATAAGAGACACATAATTATTATTTTAGCCTCACACTTGGAGCATTCAATTTAATTTTATTTAATGTTATTGCTGAGAATGTGTGATGTTTGCAACATCGATATTTGTTTTTTTGTATCCCACCTAATATATTCCATCTTTTCTTTCCCATTACTGTCCTCTTTTAAACTGATAAGTACCTTGGGTCATCCCATATTTTGTTCCTTATTATTCTATACTAAGTTATAACATGCCACACTGAATTATTAGAATCTAAAATAAATTAGTACTTTTACAACTTCTTAAAAAAACTAATGATCTTAGAATATTTGATCCCATTTATTGTGATTGGAATAAGAAGCACCAGATTGGACTTGTAGCCTCCTTTTTAGATCAAGAAAAACATTAGAGAAGCTTTAGTTTTTATAAAAATAAAAGTTTTAGTAGTTTTTATAAAAGAAAAACACGATGTTTTAAAAAGAATAAAAAAAACTGAGTTAAAAAGAAAACCAGAGAAATGAAAAGAATGTAGTTAAGATTTGCAGTCATAAAAAACTAAAATTGTAATGGTAGAATTAGACTTCACACTGAAAATGGTACAAAAACAAACATAAAAACTGTTGAAAAAGAAATGAATGAGATAGAAGACAGATTTTAAAAGTGGTCCTGGAAATGAAGGGAAGAAATAATTTAAAAGTATGGGGGAGGGTAAGAATATGAAAAATGAATGGTTCAGTCCGTGGGGCGCTGGCCCCATATACCGAGGGTGGCGGGTTCGAATCCGGCCCCCGCTGAACTGCAACCAAAAAATAGCTGGGCGTTGTGGTGGGCGCCTGTAGTCCCAGTTACTCGGGAGGCTGAGGCAAGAGAATCGCCTAAGCCCAGGAGTTGGAGGTTGCTGTGAGCCGTGTGATGCCATGGCACTCTACCGAGGGCCATAAAGTGAGACTCTGTCTCTACAAAAAAAAAAAATTTCTTTAGATCTGTGCTCTAAGTAAAACTGTTATAAAGAAAGCAGTGCTAGAGGAAACTAGCAACATGTTTTAAAAGCAAAATCGGAACAACGTGTTCTATAATAATCAGACTGATGTGGAGCCTGCAGGTCTACCAGCGGGTTCATGTAGAAACATATGTATAATAATCAGACTGATGTGCACACTGCAGGTCTACCAGCGGGTCCAATAGATACATATGTATAATAATCAGACTGATGTGCACACTGCAGGTCTACCAGTGGGTTCATGTAGATACATATGTATAATAATCAGACTGATACTGAGACAGCAGGTCTACCAGCGGGTCCAGATAGATGCATATGTATAATAATCAGACTGATGCTGACACTGCAGGTCTACCAGCGGGTCCAATACATACATATATATAATAATCAGACTGATGCTGAGACTGCAGGTCTACCAGCGGGTCCAGATAGATACATATGTATAATAATCAGATTGATGCTGAGACTGCAAGTCTACCAGCGGGTCCAGATAGATACATATGTATAATAATCAGACTGATGCGGAGACTGCAGGTCTACCAGCGGTCCAGATAGATGCATGTGTATAATAATCAGACTGATGCGGAGACTGCAGGTCTACCAGCGGGTCCCGATAGATACATGTGTATAATAATCAGACTGATGCTGATACTGCAGGTTTACCAGTGGGTCCAGATAGATACATATGTATAATAATCAGACTGATGTGGAGACTGCAGGTCTGTCAGCGGGTCCAGATAGATACATATGTATAATAATCAGACTGATGTGGAGACTGCAGGTCTGTCAGTGGGTCCAGATAGATACATATGTATAATAATCAGACCGATGTGGAGACTGCAGGTCTGTCAGCGGGTCCAGATAGATACATGTGTATATATGTATAATTATCAGACTGATGCAGAGACTCCGGGTCTACTTGTGGGTCCAGATAGATACACAGGCTTTCGTCCTTGTGTGTTTACTCCAAACATTTATTTGCACGGAAATTAAGGCTCTTGTATGGGTTTATGAAGATGAGATGTTGGAATTGTCTCTCTAAGTAGGCTCAGTGTCTACTGAGTGCCGGACAGAAGCAGTTGTCATAGAGGACAGTGGATGTCTTGATAATTAACCACACTTTATGATATTGGGGAATCATTAGCACATCCCAGTTTCCTATGGTGGTTATTCCTAGAAATCCTCCCAAGCTATTCCACTGGGAGCCGTGTGTTGTAGCAATGCATTGTAAGAGACATACCATAGAATTTGTTAACACTTCGGCGTATGCACAGCCCTCTCCATTTTAGCAGAATCCACTTCGTATGAATTAGAACATGGATTGCGGGCTGGCTTTACATGTTCTGGCTTTACTGTTATGGGACAGTGAGCTTCCAAATTGTTGCTGTGCATTACAGCCAATTTTCAGCACTTTAGGGTGAAAGAGTTTTAGCTTAAAGGCATCAAATCTATTTTTTTTTAACCTGTATATATTTATTCATTTTTAAATTTGTCCCAGTACCAAAGCTATGGGGACTGGAATGGCTTGAGCACTTGGAAGAGTTCCAGCCCAGGGCGACATCTCCAAGTGACAGACAAGCCCTCAGGCTGAGAGTCACTGGCTCCCGTAGCCCAGGGGTAAACACCAGGGATGACTCATGGATGCACATAAACGCACTGATTGAGGAATGCTGGAAGGCGTCCTATGCAGAGTTACAATTGTGATCACGCAGTTTGAACTTGGTTCAGTTGAGATATTAGTGTTAATGTAACAGGACGACACATCTCACCATGATGTAATGAACCTAACCTACTCTTAGATTGTACAAAGTTGCCAATACACAACAACAGAACAAACTTCTGGAAGCATCTGAGAACTTACTTTAGTCAGGATTCATTTGCTAAAAACATGAAGCATTGCAACTATGTTAAACAGAAAAGTATCTGATACAGCAGTTATTTTTGGAAGGTTGGAAAGCACAGGCTTTAGCTAGTGTCTGGGTATGACAAGCTGCCTACCCTACGCTGCCTCACTGGCCCACAAAGGGAGCTGGTGCTGGGAGAAATCGGTTGGTCAACATTTGAAATCTTCCAAATTTCAACAGTATATTGCTGTAGCTGCAATGCGGGGATCAGAAAGCTGCACTGGATCTTGGATTCTGACTCCAGAAAACCCAGTGTATTTGTCTGTAAGTGTATTTACTCATAGCAACAGCCAAAACAGAAGGAAAATGACCTTCACCTTACTGTCACCATCTAAATCTTACACGCTTACGTCTAACTGTTGAAATGTAGCTCACATCCAGATCCCTAGATGCAAAGAAGTTGGGGAAATGGAAATGTAAGTTGTACACCTCCAGCCCTTGCAATATGGGAGAGTGAGCTAAAAGAAGGCTGTGCAGTAGATTTTGAGGGTCAATTTACCATACCTGCCACAGCAGGCTAACCTCGTTATCAATAAAACATTAAATCTCAGGTTGATTTTTGTAAAACAGAATGCCAGCAAGGAGTGGAGATTATTTGACAGCATTTCAAAAGGAGAAAATAGTGACTCCTTTATAAATTATATGGAGCTAATTTTCTTTCCTTTGTGAAAGACATCTTTGGATAGGCAAGGATCCAGGAAGCAGCACCCTAATGTGCTCTTCTACTAAAAAAATGTATTAAAGATTAATTTTGGCCAAATGAAAGTAGATGAAAATGAAAATCTCAAGAAGATAAAATTGTTGGTATGAAGGATTTGTGGATTATGTGCAGGTGTCTGTTGACTGAGTCTCGGTCCCAGTGCCGCAGCCGGCTCAGGTGAACTCTGCATCTCAGGCGGAAGTTATGTCCTTTCTGTCCCCTTTAATATTTGTTTCGGTTTCTGCTTTCTCCTTCTCTAACTGTTTATCCCACAGTGCGGATGAGGACCCCTGGAAACCACAGGGGCAGCCATGCTCGTCTGGCCCTTGCTGACGATACCCAAGCTTACAAAGTCGAGCAGTTGGGGTGCCCAGGTTTTGCTTCTCCCTGTAAGAGCAAACCCACAAGTCGAGAAGTCAGTTTACAGACGAGGAAGCTCAGCCATGCTTCTCTCTGCGAACTCTTATTGGAAATCTTAGTCTTTATGTGCTACATTTTAAATTAGAAAAGATTAATAATCCAGCCACGGGAGATATTACCTCTCTGGAGGCCTTTCTTGATGTTACCATTCTCTTGTCTTTTTGAGTATTTTCCTAACATTCAGGGCCTTCACTGTCATCAGCAATGTGCAAGTGAAAATGGCAGAAACATAAACTAATATAAAATGACACCTTCATGAGGGGATGACTTCTCCTTCTATTTTTCTATTTTCATTAAATTTCCTATAATGACATTATTCTTTACGAATAATTCATTAATTTTTTAAAAGGCACCATACTATTTTACTGGGATGCTAATTTACTTCTTTCCATTACTCTGGCAAATAAAATAAAATAAAATAAAAACCCTGTATGGTTATTCCCACACATTAAGAATCATGACAAATATTGGGGTTATGGACAATGTATACTTTCCCATAATTTAAATTATTTTTAATAAACATGCATTAAATGTTTAATCTTAATGGTATCGTTAAAAGCCAAATCTATGGCACCATCAGTGAGCTTTGATGAAATTCTGGCCCAGACCAACACAGGAGAATTCCTAATTTTAGAAATGGGTTTTTTCCTTGCAGAATTAGGGAGTAGGCCTCTGACTTTAAGCTTTCTGTGGCTCCTCTCATGTTGTTCAATACAATAGTAACATTTCTGGAAAAGAAAGTATAAAAACCATTTGCTTAAATAGTATATACATTTTCCCCCTTAGGGATAAAATAACTTGGCAAATTAATTTTAAAATTTATATTCAGTCAGCTACACTTTAATTGAGATCTGCATAGTATAGCCAAAGCCAGTGAATTTGTGTCTTTGAATGCTTATAATTGTTGCCAAATTTTTAATGTAAAATAAAAGCCAGGCAGGGATTTTCGGTGGCCTTGTGAAACTTAATGGATACACACCCACACATTGATGAATAATAATGTGTGATATTAAAGGTGTTATTACTAAAGAAGCGATAGGACTCTTGAGGGGAAGCTTCTGTATGTATACATATAATATGTGTAGTATATATACATATATTTCAGAAAATGTCTATAAAGTCACGTAGAGCCATGAAATGGCTTCATAAACGTGTGTGTAAAGTGAATACCTGCTCTTCCACTTTTTCATTTACCTCGCCTACTCTCTTTTACTTCCAACAAAGACATGCATAACAGGACTGAATCTGGTAAAAACGGTAAAGTAGATTTTCTTGGACTGTCTCACCTCCTTGCTAATTGCTCTTTTTTACCCAACTCCTACCACATTCCACCGGGGAGGCTGGGGTTGGGGGGGGTCTCTTCCGTATCTACTGCTCCAATCCTGCTCTTTACTCCCTGTACTGTTAGAAGTTACCTGTTAACTGACTTCCTACTTAATTATAGACCATTTAAACAGATGGAACATAGAATTCCTGAGACACTGTGAGGTAAAAGAGGGGCATCTGGGGCAAAGTAAAAAATAACATTATCAAGGGCGGTGCCTGTGGCTCAAAGGAGTAGGGTGCTGGCCCCATATGCTGGAGGTGGCGGGTTCAAGCCCAGCCCCAGCCAAAAACTGCAAAACAAACAAACAAACAAAAAACATTATCAACAATAAATGGGCATAGATTCAAGACATCTAAACATATGGTTTGAGGTTATTAACTTTTCGAGCTTGAGGACGCCACGCCTGTTCTCCGAGCCGTGGTACCTGTCCCATGAAGACGGTGGAGGCTGCTGTGTGTTTCCAACATGAACAACCACCAGCTGACTTCTCACGTAGGGCCTGCCCTGGACCCTGCACTCACCACAATCACCATGGCCTCGGAAACAGAGGTCTAGGGATGACATTTCAAAGGTTACTGAAATCTGCAGAGAGTACTTTGTACTTTTTTTCTTTCTTTTTTTTTTTTTTTAATTAAATCATGGTTGTGTACATTAACGCAATCCTGGGGTACCATGAGCTGGTTTTATATAAACTTTGAAATATTTTCATCACACTGGCTAACATGGCCTTCCTGACATTTTCTTAGCTATTGTGTTAAGACATTTATATTCTACATTTAGTAAGTTTCACATAATCTGGTGGGAAGGACTGACTGGAGGCCTTGGTGGGTGCATGACTTTTGGGGGGGCTGTTCTAGGTTTGTTCTTTGATTGTGTATTTATGTTTATTTCAATGACCTAACAGCCATATCTAGTTGAGCAATCTTTTACATTTCATGTTTATTTATGTCCTAAAATTATTTCTCATGAAAGATAAAACTGTGGGATGTGAGAACATCATAATTGCATTAGCAGAGATTGTTTATGGAGAGCGATCCAGTTTAGTTGTTCCCATGCTTGGTAATCTCCGCAGTGCAGAGCTGCGGCCACAGCGATGTTTGGGTGCTGTCGAGCACAGCTGATGAGCCCACTTCCTAAGCCTCCCCGTTGCTGAACTCAGCCAAAAAGCTGCACATGAGTCTAAACAGATGTTTCTGTTGTTTAGGCCGATGAAGTTTATAGAGTGCATGTTTATCTTTCAAAAGAGAATGTGGAGAGTTCATTCAGTCTTGAGATCCAATCTTTCCGGAGGTTGAACTGCCTAGTAAATTTGGAACCAAAGCGGATGAGCGCATCAAGTCATCTGGGGGCTGTTAGAAGAGAGAGTCCTTTTGTAGTTGGTAGGAAAGAAATAAGACACATGGAAATTAATTCACTGTTAAATAGTCGATATTTTAAAAGACAGAGCCCAGATGATAGCAGGCATTTTAATAAATGGACTGTGTCTTTGATATAACTGGTGTTTAGAAAACATTCTCTATCAATTTAGTAGATATGAAATGAACACAAATCATCAAAATTTCCTGTAAGTATTTCATACGGTTAAAAAATTATCTATACAAAGATAAAACTATCAAGGAAATGAAAATTTCATATATCATTTGTGTGAGTCATGTCTGATTAAAAGCATTGGCCACGGAAAACAGGGACAACTTGTCCAAGTCAGCATTTGTCTTCTAAAGCTCAGCGGGAAATGTGGTCACAGCAGGAGTCTGCGGCAGTGGGGCTGTGAAATATGTGTAAGGTCTAGCCTCAGACTTTTGTCTTTGTGTTACCAAACAGTATGTTACTTTCTTGTTTTAAAGGAATGAAAAAAACAGTGGTGGGGAGGGCCTTGTAATCCACTATAAACACAGACAGGAATAAAAAGGTTGCCCCTGAACTTTGTCAGCACTGAGTGTGGCTACGTCACACAGTGTGACTGAAAGTCAGGGCTTACACCTGGAGCATGTGACCTGTGCTCAGAAAGGCCCAGTGCTTGATTTAATGTAGTCTGTTGTACTGTCTTAAAATTAGTCATACTTTTCGGACAATGGCCCCCACGTCTTCATTTTCCACTGGGCCCCTCAAATCTTACAGCTGGTCCTGGTAAGAGCACTGTATCCCCCACCCCGAGGCAGTGGGGCAGAGTCATGTGGGGAGTTGAAAGGGGTGATGGTGCCTGGGCTGCGTTGAGGATGGGTGGTGAGCAGTGAACGTGGGAAGAAGAAGAGCCTGGTCACACCAGGAGGGTCGATGGAGGCTGGCAGTGCTGGCAGGTGTCAAGAGCCTGTTTTCTAAGCACGTTGTTCCCAGGGAAGGATTTTGAGTCTGCCTTGACTCACTAACCACAGCGTGTATTTTCATCCTTTCTGTAGGTTACACAGCCTGCTGTAGTACTTTCCCAAGGCCACCATCACAAACACCCACAGGTGGAGACTCAGAGTCCAAAATCAAGGCACGGCCGGAGTCGTCTTCCTCTGGCAGCTCTGAAGGGAGTCTGCACCCGGCCTCTCCCCTGGGCTCTGCACTTCCCTGGCTTGTAGCTGCCCCACTCCAGTCTTTCCATCTTCGCATGAACACGGGGTTCTCCCCTGTGCATCTACGTCTCTGTATACAGATTTCCTTATTTTTATGATGACATTAGTCATATGTGATAAGGATTTAGGGCCCACCCTAACAAGGTGCGACCTCATCTTAACTTGCTTACGTCTGCAAAAACCCTATTTGCAGGTAAGGCCTCATTCACAGGTTCTGGGTGAACATAAATTTTCAAAAGATATTATCCAACCCCATGTGGCTACTAATACCCTTTGAATACATTTTATTCTAGTTATGTTATCCAGAATCTGGTTCTATAATTTTTAATTATGAACCTTGATAAATGCAGGTATTCTCTGCATATTGGGTTGGGTAGGGAAAAAATTATTGTCAGTCAAAGTTACATATGACCTATATCTTGAACAACAAGTATGAATTAATCAGAAAAAAAAAACAGAGTAAGGGGCTAGCCTTCCATGCTGACATAGAGAGGCACTTAGGGTGAAGGGTGGGAAGAAATCGCCCAGATCTTCCAGTAATTACTGTATGTGGAGGGTTTGGGGAACGGAAAGCTGAAACCGGGATCTTGGAGACCAGGGTCTAAAGGTGTGCAAAGGGACCAAGCAAGAAAGTGTCCACAGGCAATGAGAGCCATTGATGGTTCTTCCATGAAGTAGCGTGAGTGCTTTGGAAACATCTCTGAGCAGCAGTAAGGGGCTTGATATGGATGGAGATTGGAAGATGGAAGATGGTTAAGAAGAGTGAAATGGCCCAGCAGACAGTATGAATTAAAGTCACATAAGTGGGAATGGCACCACGGGGTTCAGTTTGGTCTAGAGTCTATGGGACTGATGGCCACGTAGATGTGGGGGAGAAAACAGATTAATTCAAGGATGGATGGTGAGTTCTTTCTTCCCCGAGACATTAACCTGTTAACCCTTAATTAATATTTTTCAACTCTTTGAGAAGCTAACCTTTCCTCGAACTTCACCCTGTTGACATTTTGGGCCAGCAGTTCTCTGTGGTGTACGTGAGAGAGTGTGACGATTAAGACAGGATGGTCAGTGTTGCCCCTGGATCTGTCCACTGTGACCAGCAGCACCCCTCTCACCCCTGCAGTGAGGATCAAAAATGTCTCTACATATGTTCAAATGACCTTGGGGACAAAATTTCCCCTGGCTGAGAACCACTGAGTGTTACGAGCAGGTTTGGGGTGGAGGGGAATGAGTGCATTTTTGTCACTTTCAGTGTGGTACCTGGACGCCTGCTTGGACGTCTTTGTGTGTGGTTGGAGGTAGGAGGATCTAGGCTGTCTGTATAGATTAAGGAATGTGGAGTGTGCTGTGGCAACTGGGACTTGGGTGAAGGCAAGAGAACCCAGAAGGTTTAGGAAGAGCAAAGGCTGAGAATGGGCAGCTGGCATCCCCAGCCCTCAGCTGATGCAGATGACGGGCGCAGAGCTCATCAACACGACCAGGGGTAGCCTGGGAGCCCTCTCCCCCTCTCTCTGTGCCTCTTAAAAATATGTTTTTCAAACCTTCCAATCATATTTATTAAACTGTAGAAGGGTGAAATGACACAGAAATTGTTTTGGAGTTCCAAACCAAGATTTGAACTCTCTTTTTTTTTTTTTTGGTATTTTTTTGGCTGGGGCTGGGTTTGAACCCGCCACCTCTGGCATATGGGACCGGCGCCCTACTCCTTGAGCCACAGGCACCACCCTCAAGATTTGAACTCTTATGGAGTTTGGTAAGTGGCCGGGGAGACGGCATGATATCTAACCAGTAACTTAGTCACAGCGTCTTTAAAATAAAGTTTTTATTTATTTGTTTACTCTGAAAGAAGTGTTAGAAGAAGAGCTGTAAGACTCTATCTTTAAATTTTGAGCAGCATATTCTTATCTTTCAGATAGATTTTCTTTAATAGTGCTGAAAGTTAAAACTTCAAATACTCTTTAACAGCTTAAAGTCAATCAATGAAAAGTAATTAAAATCTCCTAGAGAAATGAACTAATGAGTCATAGACCCAAACAAAACTCTGCCTTAGAAACTAAGACAACTAATTGACTTTGCAAAAATTAACCTTTAACCAACATTGTGAGTGAAAAGCCCTGTTTCTCATTGTCTGAATGAAACTTTTATTCAATCATCTCTTTAAAATCACACAAGTCATACATGAATATGTTATTGTTGTAAAAGGTTCAAACCACACAGAAATATTTAGAAAAAAACATGAATGCCCCCTTTCTCCCATCTGCCACTCCCCTGCCGGCCCCTCCTGTCCCCAGATGCAACAATTCTCAACTGTTCAACCATCTAGTCCCCAGGCTGGACAGTGAGTGCTTAGCAGTGAATGTGAAACATTGTTCTGAAACGTACTTGTTCCCCCTTTCTAGATCTTGGAGGTATGAAAGAATCTTAGCACCACATAAACAACAACAACAACAAAAAAGTGTTGTTTTTTTTTCAATAGTGAAAGAGTGAGCTAATAAAATTGAATCAATCCAACATTTATCACGGAGAATGGCAGTGAGTAAAGCTCTGATAATTCAGCTCGCTGACACAGTCTTTGGAACCCATCTGCAGGATGAATTTAGTACAAAGCACGTTCAATGTTAAAGTCTCAATATTTAGATGTGATAGCTACAGAGGCAAAATACTGTCCTTCATCTCACAGCAACGAGGCAGTGACAATATCTATTTTGCTAAAATAACCTCTTCATTATGTATCAGACGTGTTTGGAGATAACATAATGAAATTGCCTGAAAAGCCAATGTGAGAAGCTAGGTGAAATAGTCATTTTCTTTGTCGCAAAAGATACTTAGCTGTTTTTTTCTTTTTATTATTTCTGTGCCTGACCCTAATGAGGAAAAGCCCAGGAATATTTTCTAATGAGGAGTTAACGTGGCTGAGAAGGAGACTGTGCCATTGGCCTGACCCTTTATCTGCTACGTGGTTCCAATTTAACTCTTCCATCAGCGGTTCTCAACTGTCCTAATGCCGTGACCCTTAATATAGTTCCTCATGGTGTGGTGACCCCCAACCATAAAATTATTTTCATTGCTACTTCACAACTGCAATTTTGCTACTGTTGTGAATCATACTATAAATATCTGATATGCAGGAGACCCCCAAAGGGGTCACGACCCACAGGTTGGGAACCGCAGCCTTATATGATGGGTCAGAGTATCTATAATGAAAGGAAGCTGACTTTTCAGTCACCCTACAGGGGTATCTTCTCCGAGAATTTTTAAAGTAAGCCTTTTATTTTCCACCACTTATTTTTCATCCCCAAGCCAATGCTGTCCTGACAATCCTGTTCATCATCTTCCTACAAGTGTGAAGCATTTTTATATCGTCACGGAAAATCGCTCTCTTTATTCCACACAAAGGGATTCTCTCCTAAATCTGACTATAAACTGTCATTTATTAGGTAAATCCCATCCATACATTTGCTGCTTCTTTCTGAATAAATTCTCTCTCTGCTGCCATTTCCATTCTACAACTAGTCCAATCTTTCACCCAGACACTCTTACTTACCTCCACAGCCATCCACTTCCCCCTTCTCAGTGAAGTCAGCTGCTTTGAGGATCTTTTCCCCCAGTCAGTGCTGAAAGCCTGAACAAGGAGGGAACTGGGTGAGGATCAGAAGTCCTGGGTCAGAGTACCAGCTCCACCCCCACTTTCCAACATGTGACTTTGGGGAGGGAGGATGCTGTCTTCACTGCTGGGATCCTGGTGCTTGCTTTGTGGGTATAAAAATGGGCCAGGTCTTTTTGGAAACCCTTTGTTAGTCACACACATTATGAGTGCAAACTGGTGGGCACAGCTGGGTGCTCAGGGAACGTGTTCAAATATGAGCTGAGTCAACAGCTCCAGCCCCCTGTCCCCCAGTCACCGGGGCGGCACAGAGGGAGGAAGGCAAGAGTTGAGTTTATAACCTCATGGCTGCCCTTTTCCCCAACTGTGCCCCTCCCAGGTCTGTGAGCACGTGAGCAAGGGTCTCAGGGAACTATTTCTGAGTCTCCTGATTCTGCCACTCCAGGCAAAGCTGCGTGACCTGTAGGGTAGAGATGTACCATGGGAGCTCAGCAAGGCCTCTCTGCTGACCGTTCATGCTTCATGGGAGAGGGACGGTCTCCTTGTTACTGACACAGAGTCATCAGTGACCGTGTCCTGGACAGAGTCCTCTCCAGGGG
Organism: Nycticebus coucang; assembly: GCF_027406575.1. NCBI lineage: Eukaryota > Metazoa > Chordata > Mammalia > Primates > Lorisidae > Nycticebus > Nycticebus coucang. Next base: position 3,824,182 of record NC_069788.1, read on the forward strand.
CTGCTGCTGTTGCTCTGAGCTTCACCTGGGTTCCTGCTCATCCCCAGTGTTAAGCACCTCCTTGGATTCTGTAAGATAAATAAATAATAAATTATACCCACCGTGTAGGGTTTTAGAGTGTGCTTATAACATTGCCTGGGATTCAGTAAGCATTCCGCATTAAGCATTAATGTTACTTAAGAACTTTAATATCCACAGCACATAACGCAAAATGAGCATTCGACGATGTTAGTTAGGATAATGGCGTTCAATGTATACAGCTATTTAAGGAAGAAAATAATTAATGAATGCATGCAATTTGCTTCGAAGCGTGCCGGAATGTCGCGAGTGCTCCGTCGCTGTTTTCTGTTACCCACGTCCCGTGAATGTCTTCGCAAATGGCAGGCTGTGTGCATTGTGTCATGAGGCGCCTGTTTTCAGCACACTTCAAGGATTTCTACCTTAGTACATGGAGAGTGACTTCATTTTTTAAAAACTGCTCAATTCTTTTAGTTTTTCCTTTATTGATGGACATTTAGGTAATTTTAATTTTTCAAAAAGCTGCAACAGACTCCTTTCTAACATTCCCTCCTGGGCATATACTTGTGTCTTTTTATAGAGCAGAGATCTGGCATTGCGGAAGCGAGGCCACTTCCACATCTGATGTTAGTAAGTTATGAAAGCAGCTGTGTCCATCAGCCCTACCAACCACGTTTCCTGCTCTCTCACCCACATGTCATGTTACCATATTATGAGACATTTGCTAATAAGATGAAGTTGCGAGCTCTTTGCTTTATTTTGCATTTCTGTGATTACTGAGAAACATTTTTCGTGTGTTTACTATTTGTAATTCCTGTTTTGCAAACTGCCTATTTTCTATCATCTAGTGTGTGATTTGGAAACCTCTTAATTCCTGGGCATAGCAGGGGATTACTTGAGAAGCCTGATGGATGGCTCACCTTTTTTCCTACCTACCACTTCTGGTTATGAGAGAATGAGAATGAATTATTTCACAACAGTATTTCAAATTAGAATGATAATGAACTGTGCACTATTAATGCTAAGCTGTGCTATTCAGATGGTGTCGGCAACACCCGCCTCACTGTAGTGACTGTGGGCACCGGCCCTCATTATCAGGCTGTCTCCAGACCACCTCAAAGAACTCTGGGGGTGGCTCAGTAGCCATGGTTTAGTTTGACAAGCCCTCCAAGTGACTGGTAATCACTAACCTAGACCATTCAAAGAAGAAAAAAGGCTTATTTTAAGAACATTTAGGATAGTTGGTGAGCCTAATAGTCGATGGAGATCATGATTACATCTGCCTTTCCACATTACTGAGTAGAGTGAACATTTAAACAACTGGGATGAGGCTCAGAGGAATTATGGCAAGTGAACCAAGCACTTGTTTTACATACTGGAGAGTTCCCTTAATATTACGTCCTTGATGTGACAAAATTAAAGAGGGTGAAGGGCGAGGAGGGTCTAGAAGGCTGAGGGTAAAATGTACAAAGAACAATTATTACGCGGATGGAATGTTCTGTGCCTTTACTGTGGTGCTGGATATGCAGACGTACACACAGGATGAAATTGCGCAGAACTGAACCCACACTCGATACAGGGGACACGACCAGAATTGGAGTAAGGTTGGCCTCAGTGCTGATGTTCTGGTTGTGAAAGTGTAAGACAGTTTTGTAAGATATTACCTTTAGGGAAAGTTGGGTAAAAGTTATAAGGAACTTCTATGTTTGATTTCTTACAACTGGAAATGAGTCCGCAATGATCTCAGAATGAACAGTTCAATTAAACTGGGCAGTACCTGTGGCTCAAGGAGTAGGGCACCTGCCCCATATATGGGGGGTGGCAGGTTCAAGCCTGGCCCTGGCCAAAAGTGTGGGAAAAAAAAAGTTCAATTCAACAGTAACAAAAAGTTTTGATAAGTTTGTCATCAGTTTCCCCAAATAGTGATAGGAAATAAACTAAAGAATTAAAAAAACAGCAAACCTACTAGAGTAAGACTACTTAATTTCCTATTAAAAGATTAGGGGAGGGAAGAGCCATGTTTCAATGTGCTCTAAGTCTTCGTCACACAGTATTCTCTCCAAAATTTCCGTCTTTATGATAAATTATTTCTAGGAAATAAAGATAAGATAGCTATAAAATATAGAAATGCTTATTGATACAAATAGCATATATATTAATTTTTTAATTTTAGGCTTGAGTCTATTTTTATTTGCATGGTAACCCTTTGGGGGAAAGTAAAATTGTACCTGGAAAAGATTAGAGCACAATTTCTGAAGAACAGAGACTTACACACGTACAGCTGTGGGAACTCCTAATAACAGATGAGATCGTGGTTTTCGAACGATTACAAGACAATCTCACACACCTGTACACTGCACCATTAATTAAAGACCTGTGAGAAGAGTGATAATGGATCTCTGGTAAATCATAGCAGTTTTCACATTCTGACACACCTTCTCGTGTAATAACCTCAAAGACTCTAGGGCTGCTATTTATTTTTTTATATGATATTTCTTGTTTTTTTTTTTGGCTTTTTTCAATTATTTTATTTTTTATTAGATCATAACTGTGTACATTACTGAATTTATGGGGTACAATGTGCTGATTTTATAGATAATTTGTAATGTTTACATCACACTGGTTAACATAGCCTTCACCTCAGTTATTTGTTGTGCTTAGACATTTATACTCACGATTAATATATTTGACATGTACGCTTGGAATATGCACAGCAGGTGAGGGCCCACCCACTGCCCTTCCTCCGCCTGGCACCCTCCTCCCCTCTCCTCGGCCTCCTCTTCTCTCCTTTTTTCTGAGCTATAATTGTGTTTTATCTTTCGTATGAAAGTGTGGGTGATTATATATTGATTTCATGACAATATTGAGTACATTGGGTATTACTTTTTCCATTCTTGAGATATTTTACTAAGAAAAATATGATCCAGCTCCATCCATGTAAACATGAAAGAGGTAAAGTCTCCATCTTTTTATGGCTGCATAATATTCCATGGTGTACATATACCACAGTTTGTTAATCCATTCATGGGTCAATGGGCACTTGGGCTGCTTCCATAACTTGGCAATTATGAATTGGGCTGCGATAAGCATTCTTGTGCAAATGTCTTTGTTGTAAAGTGATTTTTGGTCACCTGGATATATACCTAGTAGAGGAATTGCAGGATCGAATGGAAGATCTGCTTTTAGTTCCCTAAGTGTTCTCCAAACTTTCCAGAAGGGATGTATTAGTTTGCATGCCCACCAGCAGTGCAGAAGTGTGCCCTCTCTCCGCATCCACACCAACATCTGTAGTTTTGGTATTTTGCAAGCAGACAACCCTCAGGCTGCCAGTTTTGTTTCTTTTTCTCCCCAGAGGTCACTGGAGGAGGCTTTAATGCTGCATCTATTAGAAGCTACAGGATTTTGGCCTCTTCCTTGGAACCTTGATCTTCTGGGCTCTGTTGATTTTGACTTACTGGTTGACAGTTTTAGGTGTCAACTGATCATTTGTTTCATGCTTGGTTGGTACATTTTAATAGAAATTTTTCATCTGGGAACTACTGAAGCTGCCAATAAAAGTTGGAGGGTAAAAGAAAGATGGAGTTGTCTATATTCTAATTCTGATCTTCTTTTTCTTTATTTGGATAGCTTATATACGATTTATCAAGGGGGATTTCACTCCATTCAATATCCTCTTTCCCCTGGGATTTAAAACCTAGCCCCCAGTTTTACCAGGACTGTTAATAGAATTTATCTTATTTAAAATACTTAAATTCCAGTTATTTATTTCAAAATTTGTTCAATAACTTTTACAAATTAAAATCAGTTATGCCTACACACAGGGTGGACACAAAATTCGCATGCAATTTAAAATAGGTTAACATAGTAAATTGCACGCAAACTTTACATCCACCCTGTATATCCAATATGTGATTTATTACTATGAACAGCTTCTTTTATTTCTATTCTTCTATTCATGCCTCTTTGTAGTATTAGAGTGGTGGGGTGGGTTGAGATAGTCACCGAAATAATTGAAAAGGGCAAGTGAAGTTTTAGCAAAAGACAAAGGAAATTCGTTAATGGCTACACATCAAGCTGGCCCTGTCCTAGTGCCTGGGAGCTCCACAGAAAGAGCTCCACAAAAAGAGTTGTTTTTATAAACAACTGTAAAGACGATCAGCTGCTTCTTGGGAGTCTCCCATGGTCTTAATGAACTCTGTCCTCCAAACAGCCCACCTGGAAGGTCCTGATAACACCCCACCTGCAGGCGCTTACTCAGCCTCATTCCCATAATAGCCCAGGTCAGCCTGACCCAAAACAATCTGAAGCAGCCCGGCCACGTCCGTCGTCCACCCCGCTCATCTCCAGCTAACTGCCTATCGGTAGACACAGAAGAGGGAGTTGGCCTGGGAGCTGGAAAACAGCACAGAAACTGGAAGGACAGATGAGCAGTGGCTCTGCTTTGGGATAAACTTCCCCTCAGTTGGATTCTATTCTTAGAAAACTTCAGGAAACTCAGTCACGTGATGAGCAATTTGAGGGAAACTGCCCTGCCATGGTTACCCAGCCGTAAGACAATCCCATATCCAAGAAATTGGAGAACAAGTTTTATGGGTAAGTCTTTGTGGGTTTTTTTGTTTTGTTAACTGCATTTTGGGAATCTCTTCATTCTTCAGAAACACGAAGATTCCTAACATGAGCTTTGAGCTCCTTTTAAGATCATCGGGAGAAAGCCAGTCTTTTATGGCTTCTGTGCGCTAAGTCACAACATTAACCTGGTTGTCGGTGCCAGAACCCTACACTGCACTCCCTCCCTATGATGGCCTCTCACAGGGCATGGAAGGGCTTCTGGAGCTATGATTTATGGTACCTCATGCAGCGATAAGAGAAATGCTGGCCTGAGTGCAGAGACAAGGGTCGAGTGATGACGCCCAGAGCAAACAATTTCCAGTTGTGGTCGCCGCTGACTTGCCAGCTGCTGGGAGAGATGAGTGTCAGAGGGAACCCCAGTCACAGCAGGGCAGGCATCCTGTGTTGACTTATTTATTTGTTTAATTAACAGAACAACACTTCAGTCACCTGGGGGAAACACTAATGTATTTCCATCTTCCTCCCAAAATAGAGTTTCAAAAACTTGGGGGGCAAGCTCCTTATTTCATACCTTCCCGAGATGTGGTCAGACTCAGTCATGGGAGCCGAATGCAGGCAGGGGCCTTTCTTTGGTGGAAGACAGAGCAGCAGAAGCTGCCTAGGGACCGAGGGGGCTCCCTCTGGCTTATGCCGGCACAGGGGAGTATGGGAGGATTTTCATTCTACTGTTCACAAAAGAATGGGAACTTTCTGAACATCCGTGTACTCCTGGGTGTTACCCTTACGTTTAAATTCTTCCTCTTTTTTTTTTAGTTAGTGTTGCGTTTAGGATTCTTTAACAAAAGTGAGGTCACCCATTGAAAGGTAAAGAGAGGTCTTAACTCTGTGTTTCCTAGGATGAGATTGACAGTCCCAGGAGATTTTCTAGGTGATAGAAAAATCCCTAGGTTGAAAAGCTCCTACATCCCTGGTCCTTATGTTGAAACACACACGTTTCTATAGCCTCTGAGATAAAAAGAATGTAGCTATGGATGTCCTGTCTCTTCTGCGAGTTTGTGACGGGTTTAGCACAGTCCCCACGTGGGAGGCCCTTGCCCTCCTCCAGGCCGCGTTCTCACAGGCCTTCCTCTTATCTCAGTGTCTCTGCCAACCTTGCCTCTATTTCTGTGACTTTATCTAAATTGGGAGATAAGCAGGGTGAAAAACAAACACAAAGAACTGCCAAAGAATAACAGAGGCTTTTGTCTCCCTCTGGAACTGGAGCATCCCACCTCCAGTGGTCTAAATTAAGGTGCAGTCATCCCTCTCTGTCATTTGCATAAGGGCCACACCTGTCTTTCACCTTTGCAGCAAAGATCCCTCCCTGAGAGTGGTGACTCTGGCTGCCCACTCTCTCCCAGGACTTCCTAGCTGTCCGTGCTCATCAGTACCTTACTGAATGTGAATTTCAGGTGGCACGTCCTCCAGTCTCAGTCCCAGAAATCACTACAGCTGCACTGCCACTGAGCAAGGGTCTTTCCTAAGTGCCCCTGAGAAATTCAGGCCCAGGGGGCTGACCGCACACACCCTAAAAGGATCCTGGGATCCCAAGCAAACCACTTTGGAGGTGTTAACAGAAAGGACGCCAGCATGCATCATCCTTTGTTGTGTGTCCAGAGAAATTTTGAGTTTATTCTGTTGTCTTCACAGAAGTTTTAATACATCGATAAATTTGGTATTTTTATTTTCTTGCTTTGAAAATCATCAAATGCTGTTTATGAGGTAGTGGTAGTTACGTGGTACCTGGTCACAGCTGTGTTCAATGGTTTGATTCAATATCATATTTCACCTGCACTCAGAGATGGGCGCTGAGAAACAGAGCCTTATAGAGATTAAACAATCATTACACAGCTAGTAGGAACTGTGGGGGAGCCATTTGAATCAAAGGCTTTTCTAAAAATTCTCCACTTTTCCTCTTTACTGTATCACCTTAGAAAGGAGGAATTGTTCCCATTCTGAATCTGCTTACCAGAATTTGTGATTATTTAGCATTCATTCACCTTTGACTGCCAAGGATAAGTTTATTAATCCAACAAATATTTACTGAGAGTCATGTACCAGGAAATTCTTTTTTTTCTTCTAAGGTTTTTCACGTAAGGTGGACACCTGTCTGTGAAGTTGAACTCATGCATGTACCACCTGTTGGGACATTTAGTCTGGTAGAAATCTTTATTACATGCTGTTTTTTCTTTCAGAATTGAGTGTAAGTCTGAAGTTGTTATACTTCTCTTTGAGAAAAACTTTTTAAAGACCAAACTAAATTATTAGTTCTCACCACAAGATAATTAAAGCCATCATTATTGAAATAATTTCAAAAGTTCACAAAACACTTAGGTTCCATAATAGTTATGTTACAGCACATTTTTCATTTCATGTACTCTAATCTCCAGCTAAATTAAGACTTTTTCATTTTTTAATTTTAATGGAATTAAGCTGCCTTTGAATTTTTCCACTAGAACCACCCAATCTCTCTGTAGATTTTCTCTGTCTCTGAAATATGACAAGTGATATTTATGAGAGGAATCAGATGAGCAATAAATAAACAGGAAAGGAAAACAAAAAATAGAAATTTTAAATACAGGAGAGGAGAAGGAAGGGGCAGGGGAAAGGGGGAGTCCAAGCCAGAGGAGCAGCAGGATGGCTCCCAGCGTGGCCTTTTCCAGAGGGATCTGGGCAGACTTTGACAATTGGAGGCTGACCAGGGAGGAGCCAGGGCCCTGGTGAGGGAGATGGGGCCACGGCTTCCTGATCACACCTGCGGCACAGGGCGCCCTACTGGGAGGCTCTGGCAGGACCTCGAGCTCTGTGAGGGCCTCCCCTGGACAGTGAACAGGGCAGACTGAAAACAGGACCCTGCTATTTGGGAAGCTGAATGAAATCTTCACTTGTTCATCCCCCTGCTCATACGTGTTTCTTTTTTCAGCAGTATTGACTAGAAATGAAAGACATTATGCTGGGCACTACCCCCCAAAATTAAAAAACTAAAACATAGGATCTTCCCCAAATACGTCCATGGTACAAACTTTAAAGATTCTCCAGGCCCAGCCTCCTGAACAGATACAAAATAAGTTCAGCAGGATCTTCACACCACAGCCCATCACTGATCCCCTGTTCTTCCCTCCTCCAGCCTCGGCTGCTTTCCCACCATTATTTTGTATTTTTATACAAAGCAATTTATTTCTTTGTCTAAACTAGTAAGCTCAGAGTCAGGCTTTCTGGCTTCTTCCCTGATCAGCCACCATGCACCTTCCACTCTGCAGCTGACGGCGTTGCCTCTCTGCCCCTGAGTCTCTCACCTGGACCTCACTGGGCTGGCCCCTCTCCAGCTGCTCCAGAACCTTCTTTCTCCCTTCATGCGCTCTGCAGCCAGAAAGGCGCGTCTTGTTAGATCACTTTCTTAAAATCTTGAAGTGATTTCTCATTGCCAAACAGGAAAAAAAGTCTCTTAAAGATTGTAGAAAAGTACTTTCACATCTATTTTATTTACATATTTTTCCACATATCTAATCTTTTCTCTTTTCCACAAATGCTTGGCTTGTGGTAGGTTGTACTTGAAATATCTGTTGGAAGTCACATGTTTAGGATTTTATGAGACATAGAAAAGCTTGGATTTATTTTAGTAAGTGGGAGGTAAGACCCGGATGTGACTGACTAGGGTGATTAGTGTAGTGATTTGAGAAACGGACTGACTGAGGAAGGGAGCTAAAACCAAAGAAACTGGTGACAGCAGGTGGTGCCTGCAACGCTGATGGGGATCTGAGCCTGGGCAGGGCCTCGGGAAAGGAGATAGTGAGATAACATGTCTGGGAAAAGCTTACGTGTGAATTTACCTGAGCAGCCATGATTTACCTCATTAGGCTGGTTTCATGGCTTAACAGCCCCAGTGGACACCTGAGGGGCTCAAGCACAAACAATCTTTTAGGTTTTTCCTTCAAAGCTAATGTGAGGTGCTTAGCAGAGAAGCGAGTGTGCAAAAAACTAGGGAGACCCACTTGCATTTAACATGGGTGTTACATAAAAGAATATTTCTAAACTATTTAGCCCCTTCTGGTCACCAGGTATTTAGACCATTTCCTTGATTTAATTTTTACCATATTAATTTGGTAAGCAAACATTTTGTAATATTTATATAATATAGAATGAGTGAAATGTAAAAGAAAAAAAGTGTTTCTTCTTTCTACTTTGAAGTCCTGTTTTACGCTGAACACTGCACGAAGCCTGTGGAAGTAAATAAACATGAGATAATCCCTACCCTCAAAGGAAATTACAAACTTGATGAAGATTTATAATAAGCAAAGCAAACTTCTAAAACGTAGTCAATGAAGTAGAAAATGTAGGCCCCCAAACACTTTTCTCTTAAAGGCGTATAACCAAAGCATGAAAGGCAGGATATTTAATTTGTTTTGCTTCATTTATTGGTTACCTGCTAGGAGAGGCCCCCAAACCCTAACCAAAAAGGAAATATTCATGGGAAGTATTCAGTGTGCGAACCAGGCCTGCCAAGAAACCAAACAACCCACCCACAGCCGATAAAAGTGAGGCCTCTTACTGCATGCTCTGAATGCCTCCAGACTGCAGCCGCGTCACGGGAGAACATCTCACAGCTGGAGAACTGCCTTTGTAGGGAGATTTTTCTGCCAGCCTCAGAATTTTGTAGCACAAATCATTACCTAGAGAATCATGCCCAAACTTCTTAAATAATGAAGGGAATGAACAGGAATGTTGCTATTCCACATTTTGGGGGGAAGAGGATACTCTGGTGAGCAAACATTTGTAAAAGGTCGTCTTCAGCATGATGGGCAGAGTTCATGCTTCTAAAGTGGGGAGATGGAATCCCAAGACAGCACAGCCGGAGGCCCGGGCACACTCAGGTGCTCTGTAAGACTCGGCTTGGAATCTTTAGTTTAAATATCTGTCATTAAATCATTTAAAGTACTCTCCTGCTTATAAAAGTATAGACATGGAACATTATCCAATTCTGTGATTAAGCAAAATTTGTGCAGATATCCTCGTTTTTATCTTTTGCTTTTCTTTGTTTCCGCATAGACATAGTGTAGTCAGAAGCATCACTCACTGACTTGAACCATCATTCGCGTCACTTACTGCAATGCTAACAGTAGTGCATTTTCTGCTCTTTATTTTTCCCCTTACGCTTACAAATGATCATTAAATGTTTCTACCTCTCTCTAATGTTTAAAATGTTACCCTGGACAGATAGGAGAGAGCCGTATGTCCCTAGGGAGTGAAGAAGCATTTCACAGAATGTGACTTTCTATAAAGAGTAAAAGTGATGTCAATTTAGAGCAGGGGCATATTCATCCAGAAATTTCCAAAATGAATTTTTCCACCGGGTGAAAGGGGCATAAGAAAACATGGCCTGGGTCTCCTTGACTGTGGTGAGTCATGGTGACCTGCATCTGACCAATAGTGTGCGAAGCTGAGGGGTCTTTGGAGGAGACAGATGTGGGAGACAGTGTCTTACCCGAGTGACGATGGTAATTTTATCAGCAATAACAGACGCTCACGCCCTGCTGCCCTGGGGACAATGGGAGGAGAATGTGGCGCTCCACTGTGGGAGTCTTCCCCTGAATTCATGGCCTCAGTCTCATCGCCTGGGAAGCATCACAGGCATGTAAGTCCAAGTCAGGGGCGTTCTGTAAAATACTGGACCACAGCTCTTCAGAACTGTCAGGGTCCTGACACACAGGAGAGCTGAGCAGCCACCACAGACTGGAGAAGACGGGGACCCCCAGGGACTGGACACAACCTGCTCCTGGGAGGACCCCGGAGCAGAGGAAGGGCATGAACAGAAAGCGGGTGCAGTCTGCGCCGTCTGTGGCTTAGTTAACCGTGGCACACTAAATGTTAGCTTTAGTCTTGACAAACACGCAGTGGTTATGAAAACTATGTCAGGGAAACTGTGTAAAAGGCACAAAGAAACTCCTGGGCTATCTTTGCTACCTTTATACAAATCCAACATTTTAAAAAAAATTGATGAAAAGCACACAGATACACACCCCCACATCAGGACTTAATTACGATTTAAAAATTTTTTTACAAAGCATGGGAAGCTCTATGACAGCATTGGGGCCCTTCTTTTCATGGACAAGAAAACGTAGCGTTTTATTCTTTTTTTTTTTTTTTTTTTTTTTTTTTTTTTTGAGATAGAATCGAATCTCACTCTGTCACCCTGGGTAGAGTGCCGTGGTGTCAGCCCATGTCACAGCAACCTCAAACTCCTGGGCTCAAGAGATCTTCCTGCTTCAGCCTCCCAAGCAGTTGGGACTACAGGTGCCCCCTACTACAATGCCTAGCTAGTTTTTCTATTTTTGGTAGAAATGGGGTCTTGTTCTAGCTCAAGCTGGTCTTGAACTTCTGAGCTCAAGAGATCTACCCACCTCAGCCTCTGGGAGTGCTGGGATTGCAGGTGTCAGCCACCGTACCTGGCTTTTTATAGCTTCTTGATGTTCAAATGTGTCTTGATATCAGAGTACCATTCTAAGTTGCGTTGCGTTAGAAACATAAGCAGCCCAAATGAGACTTCAGGTTTACGTTTATGTCACAGTTAAGTAGCAGTGTGCAGTTCATGATAGTCATATCACCCAGCTGTTCTTCTAATCGCTGTTTACTGAATAGTGACAGGGCACAGGAATACATTAAAGCAATAGATTCAGACAGAGAGAATCTGATACCCAGGATTCATTATCAGGCTTGCAACCAAAGTTTAAACCTTTTGGGCCTGGGCTATAATTCTCCCGGCCTTACCTTGGAACCTACTTGACCCAGTCATCCTGCAACCCCCTGGGTGTGATATAGTGAACCGTCTTCTATTGGGGGTCTGGGGGGGGTCTGGGGGACTGGGGGACGCTAAATTTTTAATCCCAGAAATGGTAGAGTGAGGGGCTTTTTCTGTCATGATTTAAGGCCGGTGCAGTAGACACACTTGGAGATGACAATGCTCTCTGTACATCCCCCAGTGTAATTCCCGGGCAGTGAGTGTGGGCTGAACTCAGTGACTGTCCTCCAGTGACTAGGACGGAGCACAGGGATGGGATGGCACTTACCAGTCTGGGTTATAAAAGTCTCAGCTTCCATCTTGGGCTGCTTGTGACTCTGTCTTGAATCACAGCCTAGCGGAAGCCCTCAGGGGTCCTGTAGGAAGATTCCGAGTGAGCTGGACAGTGAGCTCTTCCCAGTCACCCCCCACCTGAGTTAAAACTCCGGGTAGAGCGTCTACGCTGTGCCTGAGGGTACCATCTCCTGACACTGTGAGGGAATAAATGTCACTTTTAAGGTTCTAAAGGGTCGTGTTATACAGATCAGATCACTAGCTCAGTTGACAAAGAAGGGTTTTAACCAGAAACCTGCATTTACTCAATGCTAAGTGATTAAGTGTGTTACTGTAGTTGTCTAACATATATTTTATAAAGACTAATAGTAGAAAAGTATAAATAACTTAGTTATTCAATGCCTTTTTTGAGAGGTATGGGTCATAATTGTCTTGATAATCAAAAGATATTTTTAGAGGTCTCTCATCCTCACTTGGCATTCAAGGTCATCTTGGGGATGACAGAATTAAAAATGAAAATAGAAATTGAGCTTCAGTTTTACTCTGTGATTGTTGAAATGTTTTTATAACATAAAACATGTCTTTATGCAATAACATTTTTCTTGAAAAATGTGGAGAATGACCTGACATATTTATTTAAAAACATTTCAGGTCAACACACAGAAGTGTTTTCATTTATAAAAATATAAGACTAATGGTCAGCACCTGTGGCTCAAGGAGTAGGGTGCTGGCCCCATATACTGGAGGTGGTGGGTTCAAACCCAGCCCTGGCCAGAAACTACAAAAAAAAAAAAAAAAATCAGACTAAACCAAATTAAATCAAATTTTAATTGGACCAGCAGTTTCTGTGATGCTTTGAAAAATGCCTGCTCTTTCATTTCATTCTTTCTCTCATGAGCAAATCATTTTGTACATGTCTGAATATTTTCAATATTGTATCATTTGCTGTTTCATGTTCATATTCCTTGGACTCGAGGCCGGCTCAATAGTTTCACTACACTAACGTCCCCTATCTGTACATCTATTTCCATGAGCAAACATACGTGTATATGTGTATAGACACACGTCTGATATCTACACGAGTGCACTAGCAGGTGTGTGTATGTATTTTTAACTCTTCATTGCCTTTGCGAATGTAACACAGTAAAAAGAAAGAAAAAGCAACTTCAATTTTTTTATTGCCATAATTCTGAGTCAGAAATACACATAAAGATCTTATGGAAACTTTCCCAAATCGTACATTTTCAGCAGGGGTCCTCAAACTGCGGCCCACGGGCCCCATGAGGTGGTGTGATTGAATTTGTTCCTGTTTTGTTTTTTTACTTCAAAATAAGATATGTGCAGTGTGCATAGGAATTTGTTCATAGTTGTTTTTTTTTAAACTATAGTCCGGCCCTCCAACGGTCTGAGGGGCAGTGAACTGGCCCCCTGTTTAAAAAGTTTGAGGACGCCTGATTTTCAGTATGGAGAAGACAGGATATATCAGCTTCATCCTGTTTTCCCGTATGATCCTGCTCTTCAATCTCAGATATAGAAATGCAGTTTGAAGGACGTTTTCTATGTCTTCTTTGGAAAAAGAGATCTTTATATATTCATTTTATTGAATAGTGAAAAGTACCTCCTAAGAATTATCATTATAGAACAATCATGACAGGGCATCCTGAAGTCAGGGGAGCAGAGAAAGCAACCACCTGCAGATTTTGTACTTTCCGTGCAGTGCCCTTCAGCTTACCGATGAAGGAAGGGTCGCCCCACCTTGCCTGGCACAGCGGTGAACTGCTGACATTTTAGTCCTCATCACCCTCTTTTGCTAGATCACTGTGACTTCAGCACGTTTGCCTTTTACCCCAAGGTGCAGACCGTTGTTAATTCCAGCAGGAGCCACAGACACACAAGCGGGGGGAGGGTTATGCAGAGGCGTTGTGATTACGATGAAAGCAGAAAATGAGCTCATCTGAAGGGAAAAGTTATTTAATTGCAGGAAAAATTTAGGACAAAAACCAAATCCTTCGAAAGGTGATATGTGTTCTCTCTGTCTTCAATGAGAGGGAATTGTTATAAATGAAGAAAAATCTAAACTAGGGCCAGGCAGGTCAGCCTCGACGTGGAATGCCTGTTACCTTTATGTTATCTCAAGCCATGGCTCAGACTTTGAGAAGGTAAAGATGAAAGGGCCGAGGGTGAATATTTTCTTTCTTTCTTTCTTTCCTTTCTTTCTTTCTATTGGAAAAACCAGGCTGATTCTCTGGCTCAAAGCCTGCTGCCTTCCTGCAAGTCGTCAAACTGTGTGGTGGTGCAGCCTGTGGTCCCCAGCAAGACAGGCTTGAAAAGCAGCAGCAGATTTTCCTATGGATAAAACTAGTCTATTTGGTGCAGAGATAGGGTGGAAGATGCTGCATCAGCCAGGAGGAGGCTGCACCTTGTTTTAAACCTTCAAAGGACTCAGATGCGTTCCCCTTCACTGTGACATGATGCACGTGGGCTCTGTGAGCCAGAAGCCCTCTTTGTCATTCCTGCCTTCAGCACAGAAGGGTTTTTGGAATCCCCACTTTGTGAACAGAAGAGTTGTACAAGTTTCAGAGAAATATTTATAGTTTTGAGCAAACAGGAGAAATCCTTAGATTACCTTCCCACCGAGTGTAAAGCGACCCTGGCACAGCCCATGGGCCCCTCTCAGGGACACTTTGCCCCACTTTCAGGCCCTGCTGGCTCTGTGAGCTCTTGTGGCTGCACTCTGACCTGCTCTTGGCAAATTCTTTCTGTTATCTGTGGCATTTAACCTCATCTTCCAGTTTTGGTTTGTTTCCCAACAGCTTTAGTCGCCAATCCCTTAACCACATATTTAACAATAATAGGATCTGTTTGAGGGGGGTGGACATGATGTTCTCTGTTCTCCAGCGGGGGTCATACAAAGCCCCCTTGATGATAATGCACTTGGTGTAGTTGGAGCCATAATTTCCACAAGTCACTGATGTTTTATGAAATGCACTTAATCTTATATACCAAGAGTGTTTTCCTTGTATGATCTAAAGGGATATAAAGAATGGAGTGTTTGTTTTAAATGGAGATGTAATGATATTGATGTAATAAATTAAAAAGCAGCTTAGCTATAGACATGTATGTTATTTATAAGCATAGGAAACATGAAGATAAAATGTAAAAGCTGTAGAGTAAACCTCAAAACTCACAAACAGATGTGACATTGTTTAATCTTGAAGTAGACTGGAAGGAGGGGCAGGTGTTTATCATACTGCTGCTGAAGTTTCCAGCCCAAGTTGTGAAAGGCTGTGTAAACTCTCTATTTTTGTTAGCAAAATTAATTTACCCATTGCTAAAATTCAGTCAGTTTGAGGGTAAAATGAAGCAGCTGCTAATACCAATGTAACTTGGCTTACTCTCTGGTTGAGGACGGGACATAGAGTGGGGTCTGCATGATGATATAGAGAAGGCTTGATACTTAAGGCTTAAGTATCACAAGCATTTGTGATGATCAGTGCACACTTAGTCCTTTAACCTCCTAACGTAAAGAATGATTTATATTGAATTACCCACACCAACCATTTTCAACCAATTTTGAGTCCTAGTAAGATTTCAAGGCAGAGTAATAAATGACCCACAATTCGGTTAATAACCCTTACGGAGGAACCAGAGAGAGGAAAACCAAGTCCTGGTAGATGTTTGATAACTTTCAACATACACATTCCTACCGTCTCTCCATTCCTGTCTCTGTACTGTGACCTCTGTCTCCCTTGGTTTTTTCAACTCAGGCCTCCGTTGTGAAGGGTCCCTCCACCTGCCCCTGCGCCCTGCAACCCCCCAGCAGGCAGTGGGCCGGGCCCGCGGGGGCCACCCGCTGCGGTCACCGGCTCCCTGTTCCTCACTGTCCAATATTCAGTGTCTTGGAACCTGTTTTACAGATTTTGTTTGGGTTTCAGTTGATTCCATTAGGAGGATAAATCTTGTCTCTCTTACGTCCTGTTGGTCAGAAGCAGAAGCCTTTTTTTGTTTTAATTAAATAGATTTCCTATTTTGTTCACACTACTTATGAGTCAGCTGCTACTTTGACCCATTTTTTAATTTTGTTTGGAATAAGAGAGGGATTGAGATTTGTTTCCTTTTTCCATAGCTGTCTGGTTGTTCCTACACCATTCGTTCTTAAAGACATTTCTTTTCCGGGTGGCGCCTGTGGCTCAGTGAGTAGGGCGCCGGCCCCATATACCGAGGGTGGTGGGTTCAAACCCAGCCCCGGCCAAACTGCAACAAAAAAATAGCCGGGCGTTGTGGCGGGCGCCTGTAGTCCCAGCTACTCGGGAGGCTGAGGCAGGAGAATCGCCTAAGCCCAGGAGTTGGAGGTTGCTGTGAGCTGTGTGACGCCACGGCACTCTACCGAGGGCCATAAAGTGAAACTCTGTCTCTACAAAAAAAAAAAAAAAAGACATTTCTTTTCCCACTGAATTTAGTTGGTCTGTTGGTTAAAAACCAATTGACCATAAACATGTGGCTTAAATTTTGTTCTGTTGACCTATTGTCCTTTTATTTACCTAGGTATTCTTTAGTTTCTTTTAGTATTCTTTTGTAGTTTTTTAATGTAGAAGTCTTACACACATCTTATTATGTTAATTGATATTTGAGGCCTCCAATACTATAGTACTTTAAAAATTTCGTTTTCTAATTGTTATTAATATTAATAAAAGAAAAAATATGAGTTAGGAAGGAATTAAATCTCATTATTCACTGATGACATGATCATGTCTGTTGAAAACCCCACGTAATTTAGTTAACATATTACCCGAGCTGAGTACCATTCACTTAGCCATAAGAGCGGTCATGGAAGGTCTGACAGTGAAGTTTGTGAACTTGCCGTGTGTGTTTATGTTGGCAGCTCTGCACAAGCAACTTGGTGAGGTTGACCGAGTGACCTTGACGTGTCAGCATCTCCCAGCAGTGTTGCTGTGAACTTGTGGTGCTGCCTTGCCCAGCGGCCTTCATTATCATGGTTGTGTGTTTTTGTGTAACATACAACAGCTCTCATGGTCATTCCAAAGTTGGTTAGAAGGGTGGACTGGGTGCTGGTGTCGGCTCACCGCTTCCCAAGCGGGGCACTTTGAAGGTGACTGTCGTGACGTTCGGCAATGAGGGGTGCAACCCTTTTTCTAGGATGGGTTCATAGACTTCATTGTCAGACTTCGTACATCGGATTGAAGAAGTTCCTTTCTCATTCTAGACTGTGGAACGTTTTTGTCATAGATGAGTGTTAAATTTTGTTATGTACATTACCTGCATCTATTAAAATAATTAGAAGGTTTGTTTTCCCTTTTATTTTGTATAAAGTGACACATTATACTGATTGAGTTTTAAATGTTAGACTAACCTTGCATTCCTGGGCTCTGCTTCCCTTGATCATGAAGTATTATTTATTCTGTTTCTAGTGGATTTAATGTACTAATGCTTCGGTAAGGATTTCAAATCTGTGTGTATGGTGAATTTTAGTCTTTGTTTTTCCCTTTTTGTGGTGATAGCTGCTTTTGGTATCAGAGCAATACTGATGTCTTAAAATAAATTGGGAAATACTCCTTCTTTTGTTATGAGTTTATATAGGATGTACATTATCTCTTTCTTAAACATGATAACATTTGTCAGTGAAGACTTCTGGGCCAAGAATATTTATTGTGGAAAAGTTTTCAACCACGAATCTGATTTATTTTGCAGATGAAGATTTCTTCTATTTTATAAAAAAAGAAATTATTTTTGTGTTAGGTATGCTAGTTGGTGTCTTTAAAGGACTTTGCATGTTTTATCTAAAGTGTCAAATGACATCTAAGGTATCAAATAGATCTACTAGGATTTTTAATGATAATAATTGCTTTCCTGAGATGGATAGTTTGTGTTCTATTTTCTTGAAAAATGTAGAGATTAGTTATTTTTTAAATCTTCTCAATAGAGTGAATTTTAGTTTTGTTAATTTTCTGTTATTTGTTTTTCTTTTCTATATTTGAACATCAAGATGATTTTTAATAGTAAAATGAAGCCATGGTACAAATAATGCACTTAAATTTCTATGACTGGCAGAAATTTAGATGTTAAATAACACTTTCATCAATATCCTGAGAATCTAGTCCCTTACATATAGTGTTAAACTTAATAGTTAAATCATTATTTGCGTCTTTTCATCAATTTTCTTCTATTTATTTGGGGTTTTATTTAATCTTTTTATCTTAGATTCTTAAATGGTAGCTTATTTCACTGTCAACTTTTTTCAACAGTAACTAAAGCTAGCGTTCAGTAAGCACTACTATTTCTGTATTTCACACATTTTCATCTGTTATGTTTTCTCTTTCAGTTCAAAATATTATTCAATCTAATTTTCTTGTGTTCCTCTGATCATGGGCTTTACACTTGTGTGGCTTAATTTTCAAACATTTTGGAAATTTTCCATATTCAGGCAATTTACTATTTCTAATTTAATGATTATGTGACTGAAGAATGTACTCTACACAATTTAAACTTTTTGAATATTTTACAGCTCAGCACAGCAGATGATTTTATATCATCTGTACAAGTACTTGTAAATGACGTGTAGTGAGTGTAACGCTCGGTGTTAATTAGTTCAAGTAGGTGGTTAGAATTGTTCACATTTTCTATTGAGGGCATTGAGGATTGCAGTGTCTTCATGGTGCATTGACTCTTCTGTCATTTAGAAATATTCCTCTTCATCTTTACCTTCCTTTATTGCTCTGGTCTTGAAGTTAGTTCCTTTGCCTGACGGCAGTAAAACTAACCAGGTTCATTATACTCAGGGCTGCCTGTGTCTTCTCCTGCACCCTCACTGCTGGCCCTTGACCTGTGGTCTCTTGATATTTTTCATGTTTTACTTGTGAGGAGTATCTATTGGGCCTTGCTTTTTAAATCCCATCTTACTTGCAATCTCTATTAATCCTCACATTTAGGCCACATACGTTTCATTTAAATATTGATATTGTTGATTTTAAATATAGACTACCACTGTTTGTTTTCCATTTATGCAATTTTTAAAGTTGCTTCTCTTTTTTTAGTTTGGTGAAATTAGTATTTTTTAATTTTTTCAATTTAATATTTCATTTTATCCCCTTTATTACCCTTTCATCGATACCTCTTTGTGAGTGTGTGTTTGTGTGCGTGCCCAAGGGTCACTGTGAAATACGGAGGAATACGTGTATTTATCTCAATCTTCAAATAATTATATTATTCTTTGTGAATCTTACAACACTATAATCCCTCTTTATGTTTTACTTGTGTTATACTTATATATATGTTTATAAACCTCAAATATGTTCATTTTTGTTTTAAACAGTGAAAAGTTTTAAACGATATATATTTAAACCTTTTTTATATTTTACCCAAATATTTTCTATTTCTAATGTTCATTACTATTTTCTATATTCAGAGTTCTTTTATTAACTGTATTTTTGCTAAATATAAAAGACCAGGTTAATATATTTTTTCTTTCAGTCCTTTAAAGGCACAGTCCCCCCTTTGCCTGGTCTTTCCCCCTCTGGTGAGAAGTCAGATGCTGCCCATATTTTCGTTCTTGTCATGAATGTGTCATCCAGACATTTCTCCAATTGCTTTTCAGACTGTTCTTCGGTTTTCAGGATTTCATGTGTTACGTGTCTCAGGCTGGTTTTTCTTTGTATTCTTTGTATTATTTGTATTATTCTTTGTATTATTTGTATTAATTCTTTGTATTATTTGTATTCTTTGTATTGTTCTCCGCTGGTTTTATTGAGCTGCTATGTTTTATGGGATGATGGTTTTCTTAATATTTGGAAAGTTCCCGTCTAATGTTTTTTCAACTATTCTTCCATTTTCTCTCTTCCCCCTCTTATGGTGCACGCCGACTGCTGTTGACCTGGGGACCCTGAGCTTCCCAGTCTTCCATTTCCTTTCACTTTCCAGGCTGGTACTTTCTGCTGTCCTGGCTTCCAGGTAGCTGATCTCTTTTTCTGTGCCCAGTTGTTAAACCCGTTTAATGGATTCTTCATTTCTGGCGACATATTTTACATTTCTGTCGTTCCTTTTTAGTTCTTTTTTTAAAGTTTCTATTTATCCACTAAAACTTAATGTTTTGTCACATGCGTGGTCCATCTTCCGCACTAGAGCCTTTTTTGTTTTTATTATAAGTATTTTATAGTCGCTCTCTAATAAGTCTAACATCTACTTACTGGCAGGATCCCAGAGAGATTTCTGCGTTTTTAGCAAGGTTCCTAGCTTTCTGAACCACAGGAATTGTGTTTCTAGTTCACAGTTCAGCCACTAGCTTAGGGGGATGCTACCCACGGTTTGCAATGTAGGCAATCTCTCTCTGCCCTCCCATCTGCCTTTACCTTACAGGGGTGGAGGGGGGTTGCTATGTGATGCCCTTCGAAGCTTGCAGTGCTTTGGTGGGATTTCTCTCTGGTCCTCTCACCTCCAGCCTTCTGCAGTTGCCTGCCTTGAGTTTTCAGATGCCTCCCACACCTGGGAAGGACTTCTCTCAGCTCTGCTGTCAGCCTGTAGGGTGTCACACGTGAGGCCTGGGGGAGCGTCGCACGGTAGGTACAGAGTTGCTCTTTGGCTGAGTCTTGTTAAAATTTGCAATCTGTCAGCCAGTCTGCCCATGACCATTAGAAGTTCCCTAAAGTTCTGGCTGGTTTATTCTCATCTCCTTTAGAGGTTTCAGAAGGAAAGGACTTGGTCTCCATTCCTTCCACCAGGCATGAAGGCCAGCGAACTTCTCTCGTGACCTGTGAAGGGCTTTCCACTTTCTAGCATTTAGTTCAGTGAGAGTTCTTAACCTTCTCAGCTCTCTGGTGGATCAAAAAAGAACAATAACGCTAATTTAATAGCTTATTCAGCCATCTGGGTTGTCATGCCAAAGGCAAAAATCTTAAAAAGAATTCGTTGCTGGTTTATTAAGCTTTTATTTACAGTGTATGCATTTAATATTTTATTGATACATCATAAATTATACATATTTATGGGGTGTCTATGATGTTTTAATATGTCATACAAAGTGTAAAGATTAAACAGTGATTAATAAACTCATCAGCTCAAATGTTTACCATTTCTTTATGTTGGGAACATTTCAAAACTTCTCTTCTAGCTATTTTGAAATTACAATACATTGTGGCCAACTGTAGTCCCCTCACTACACTATGGGAGGCTGGAGCTATTCCCTCCAGCTGGTTGTATTTTTGTACCATTAGCCAAGCTTGCTTCAGCTCCTCCCCGTCTCAGCCTCTGGGAAGGATCATTCCACTGTCTACCTCCATGAGATTAGCTTTTTGGTTCCAGCAGGACCGAGAGCATCTGTGTTTAGCTCTCTGTTCCTGTGTATGTCACTTAACACAGTGACTGCCAGGTTATCTATATTGTTGCAGAAGGCAGGATGCCATTATTTTTTACAGCTAAATAACAACATTCTATTGCATGCAAGTACCACTTTTATCAATTTAGGTTGCTTCCAGATCTTGGCTGTTGCGAATAGGGCTGCAATAAACATGGGGGTGGAGACACTTCTTCTATATACTTACTTTCTTTTGAATATATATATTCATCAGTACGATTGCTGAATCACATGGTAGATGTAGTTTCTCGAAGAGCTTCCACACTTTTTTTTCAGGAG
Organism: Nycticebus coucang; assembly: GCF_027406575.1. Classification (NCBI taxonomy): domain Eukaryota; kingdom Metazoa; phylum Chordata; class Mammalia; order Primates; family Lorisidae; genus Nycticebus; species Nycticebus coucang. The sequence continues at coordinate 3,845,520 of NC_069788.1, forward strand.
GGCTATGCTAATTTACGTTCCCACCAGCGGTGTGCAAGAATCCCCTTGATGTCACCTCCTCACCAGCACCTGCTATTTTTTATCTTTTTTGGTAAGAGCCATTTTACCTGGGGTGAGATAATATCGCACGGTGGTTTTGATTTGTGTTTACCTTATGGTGACTAATGTTGACTAATTTTTCTTTGGCCTGTTGGCCATTTGTTTGCTTTCTTTTGATAAATGTCTATTCAGATCATTTCAACAGTTTTTATCAGATTACTTGCAAAATACAGTTCGAAAAATATTGCCAGTAAAAATATTTGCTTTCCCTGATGCCATTGGGATGCCTGCTGTCAGAAAATCTATCAGTGCATTAAATGTGTCAGAGAAGAAGGGAGATAGTTTGCTGGAACCTAGAAACAGCAAAGGAAGAGGCTGGTTTCCCAGATCCAGGGAAGAGAGTGATGAAGCAGCCGGACGGGCTGTCCAAGTGAGCGGCTCGGCCAAGGGCGGGCAATGTTCTTCGTTCGTGGATTTTTTTTTCATTACTTGGTCAATTTATTTATTAATTTAATGAATCAACAAATATTGAGGTATTTTTATGTGGAGTTTTGTGGTGAGCGAGGCATATAAAAGGCACATGCAGTACCAGGGGCCCAAGCGCTCAGTGACCGTCAGCTATGTTTACTGCTGGTATTGCTGCCAAGTCCCACTGGGTGCCAAAGAGCTCCAGGGAACCCACTGAGCTGCCTTATTTTTGACTAGAAACCAAAGTCACCTTGGTGCTTGTTGAGCAGATAATGTGTCCCAGGCCCGGGTCCCACAGGAACACTGTGAAAGGAGTGGACCTGAGACGGTGGCAGCCCTGTCCAGTGGCTGGGACGGTCCGTGGAGGGGCAGTGTCAGCACCACGTGCCCACAATGACAAGGCAGGAGCAGGTCAGGAACTGAGGGAGATATTTAAAGGAGCACGAAAATGCAACTTGCACAATTCTGGAGAACGTGGCCTGACCCACCCGGCAGTATGTGAGCGTGTCAGACTCCACTGCTGGCGCGCCTTCTCATCAGGCTCATCTGAAAATAAGGATCGTAATGAGTTACCATCTCCAGGCCTTTTTGCTCTCCCAGGAAATCTTCTTTTTAAAATCCCATGTTCCATGGAGCTAGGCATTTGCCTAAACATCTGAAATGGGAGAGGCTATTTTGTCTAGCTAATATGAATTGTCATTTCAATTTAATCAAAATGAATTATCGAGCATGTCAACTTCCAACATTATGTGCTGTGCATTGGTGACAAAAAAATAAGTCAGGTGAAGTCTCCTCTGTTAGGGATTCCACAAATTAACAAGAGAAGACATCATATAAATAAATAAAAATATACAGTAGCAGATCTAATGCTTTTAAAAGGGACAATCTTATCGTGGGAATGACTATATTAGGGTCTTATAAGTTAATGGAATCATTGATTAATGATTTAATCAATCCATTTTTTCAGCAAATATTTATTCAAGACTCACCATGTCCTTGTAGAATAGTATCAATCCCATCCTATTTCTTATCTAAGTCCATATTCGCATAGTATCCTTTTGAATTGCCATATTCCCTTTTAACCAGTGGAAAGGAATACTGTGATGGACTTGGCAATAATATAGTTTCAAAGTAAATAATTATGTCAGCACACAGGGGTTTTATTCAGAACCCTGTCAGTTTGATCAATGTGAACTAATCATCTTTACTGGATTATTTAGATGAAACAAATGTTTCCAAATAACAGAAAACTGAACACTGCCCGTTAACGTGGCCCCACCTTAGCGTTGATGCGACGTGTGTCTTTGCCCACATCAGTCCAGCTGAGATCTTCCGCGTTCCACACGCAAACACTCTCCGATGTAGTATTGACCATTGCATTTATTTGTAGTTCTATTTATTCAGTGAAATGAATTACTTATGAAATAAAATTATGTTATCTGATATATATTGTCTTTTTTATTAGAAAACTGAAAATGATTAATAATCTATACTTTTTTTTTTACTAGTGATCATAGAGGATTTGATATGTTTTGACAATGGATTTGTATTTAGATAAAACCTAAAGTATATTTTGAGGTATGAAAAGAGAAGTCAATGTGTATTAGAAAAAAATCAGGGGAAATTTTGAATAAAATATGTCTTTACCTTATTCACAAAAGAAAACTGTAATGAAATAGAGTTTGGCTAGGAAAAAGTTTTATTCTTTTGTTCCATAGGAAACAAAGGAAAAACACCCACACTTTATCTTGACTCAGGATAGAAGAACAAAAAGGAAATAGAAAATGTACTTTTATCTTCCAAATTACTAAAAAAATATTGAACCCAAATGACTGACAAGAGAGAGAAGCTGGTGCTGCCGTCTCTTCAAAGTGCGTGTCTTGTGGTTTTGGAGCAATCTGAGAAGGTCAAAGCCTGTCATTCCCTTTGACTGCAGAGTAACCGAAGATGGCTTCTAATTGTGAGATTAAATAAACACATGGTCAGAAACCTTAGAGGAAAAAGAGTTACATAGACTTCTTTTTTAGAAAAATATTTTTTATCAAGGGTAGTAAAAGAATAGAGAGCAAAACTCAGAGTTACTTTTGCTTTGCATTGAGGCAAATTGTTATATAAACACACTATAATCTTATAAATTGTTATGTATTATATGTTACATGTGTGACGATTTCAATTATTTACATTTTACTTGTACATTAGAATGTACTCTTGGAAACTGGCTTGAAGATTAAAGTTAAAGAGACTACTTTGCGTTAAAAAATCAGTATCCAGGGAGATTTTGTCACGTTAATATTACCAGTAAACTCGTGACTCAGGTGTTAGATGTGGCTCTGGCACTGAATTTAACTGACCTCCATGTTTTTGAAGTCTATTTCCGCCCCAAAGATAATGTCTATGAGACCAACTTTTGCAGTGTCCTCACTAAGAGCAGCACCTTTCGAAAGGTTAATAATTACACATAGGAAACACTCCAAAGAATGTTAAATCTGTTAAATAAACATTTAAACATATAGTAAATAACAAAGACTTGCCTTGGGGGTCCATAGTCCACGCAAAGAGCTAAGTCTAAACTCTAACTGCACATCCGAAAGCCCCGAGCCCGTAGCTCACAGTTGATGAGTGGAGCAGGTGGCTTTACCTTTTTTGTGTACCCTTCCTAATTCCACTGAAGTAACAGAAAGTTGTTTCATAGAGAAGAAAATTCACAACTGTATGGCACATAGAAAGTGGTGCTATCAGCATAATTGCAATTGACATTGTGATTGATTCCTGGAAAACAAGATTCTATTGACAGATAAGCCAGATTGGGGGAAACCATTTGGAGTCTAACAGAGTCAAAGAAGATGGCTTAGAAATGTTGGGAAAGGCTTTAAGTTTAGTTAATAATCCTGGGGAAAGGGTGGGTGTAGAACAGTAACAGGAGAGTGATTTAAAGTCTGTCTGCAGACTCACAGCACCAACCAGCCTTCCACAAACTTCCTGCAGAGCAAGCATTGCCAGGGACCTTTCTCCCCTCTGTCAACAGCCAGAGAGCTGCTTCCTACACAAGCTAAGTAGACTGGGTGGGATTGGCCAGCATACCCAGGGAGGCATTTGTCACCCAAGACAAAAGCAGAGCTAAGTTCTGGGTCCATCAAAGGCCTGTACACACACAGAAGGAATTTGTAAGGTAGGGCCTTTCAGACTGGGAGAAAAATATGCTGAAATGTTTTATTCCCAGAGTAATATTATTTTGGCGTTTAGTTACTCTTCTGGCTTACCCCCTAGCCAGACATCCTGATATGATGGGTACCAGTTGTCTCATCCTCACCCATTTACCAGTAATGACCCGTCTGAACCTTCTGAACCTTCTCCTAGTCAGGCTTCTGAAACTTCTTGTAAGCACAACTGTGCACTTCCTTGTAAAATCCAGTTTTAGCAAAAAACCCCACTAAGTATGTTCAGCAAGAAATGCCTTCCTCTACATCTGGTCAACCCCCCCGCCATGATGTCTGATCCCCCTGGCTTGTCTTAAGCAAGAATCCTGTTAGGTTGGTTTGAACAGACCCTCCCTTATCTCAGAGGTTTCTTTTCCCTCTTGGTAATTTTCTAGTCACTGACACACCCGCACAAACCCCCCTGGGCAATTCATTCTCATCGCCACTGCTGTACTCAGGGTTGAGTCCAGTCTCTCTCCGTCACGGCAAGACCTGTTTGTGGGGGTCCCTGTCCCTATCACAGTGTTCCTGAACACAGACTTCCCTACTGTCCTTTACCAAGTGTGATTGAGTAATTTTTACTTTACCATTAGACAAAGAGAAAAGCAGCCTGCTCATGTTTGAGGAAATAGATCAAAACTTATGCAGAAAGACTTTGACAGATACCCTAAGACAGTTAGGGGTCCTCAAACTACGGCCCATGGGCCACATGAGGCGGTGTGGTTGTATTTGTTCCCGTTTTGTTTTTTTTTTTACTTCAAAATAAGATATGTGCAGTGTGCATAGGAATTTGTTCATAGTTTTTTTTTTTTTTTAAACTATAGTCCGGCCCTCCAACGATCTGAGGGACAGTGAACTGGCCCCCTGTTTAAAAAGTTTGAGGACCCCTGCATGGAGCATTAATCAAGCTCATTCTTCATAACTGTGAAACACCCACTGAAGATTAGCAGAGAAAGTAAGAAAATCAGCAACCTAAACACAAAGACACAAGCTAAAGAAATGGAATAAATGACTCTAGAGGAAATGGAAGTGATTCAGTGAACATAGGAAAACATGAAAAATATTCTGATTTTACCCTCAGATTCACTCACATTACATGCATTAAAAAACACGGAAATAAAGGGAAGCTGGACTGCTGTGGAAACCAAGCATTTTCTGAACTGAAACATTTTCTGAAAATATGAAAAAATCATTAGACAGTGTATGTGCCAAGTGAACGATATATTCTGAAAAATAAAGTTGAAAAACTCAAAGTATGTGACAATTTGGGGACTATGATTAGTGATGAGTCATGGATGATCAGTTTGCAGACTCAATATCTTTCCAGAAGTTTTAGAAAAAGTGATAGGGAAAATTGAGATGTAGACATTTAATACTTTACAAGGAAATTTGTTTTAGTCAAAGAGAGGCCATGCAGACCTTCAGACAGAAAGAACAGAGCAATTTGCCATATTTCAGTACTCAAACGATAAGGGAAAGTTGAAAAAGTTTCCAGAAAGGAGCTGGAAGATGCTAAATGCTGATTCAACAGTAGGGGCCCAGGAACGGCCATGGGTCCTGATTTGGGAGTGAGGAGTGGCTGTTGTGAGCCAAGAAGGATTGTGCAGGTGACATAAGCGCTCAGATTAGCGTAGGTATAAAAGGGGCACCAGAACCTCAAGGGGACAGAGCTTGGGACTCGGGAGAGACTTCTGCAGAGCAGGTGCCGTCTGACAGGAGTTTGCCATAATGTCATAAAATCGGAAACAAATACTGTCATCTGCTCATTTTAGGTTACTAGGAATACGGAATGCTTTTTTTTTTTTTTTTGCTGCTTATTTCACATTTTCTATTTTATTCTTTGCCTTATTTATGCTCTGCTTTTTCCTACTGTACGTGACTTCAAGCCTCTTATAGTAAACATATCATATGACTTAAAAACATTTAGTTTCTTAGTTAAATGTAAAAAAGGCAGGTAGGCTCAAGATTTTTTTTTTTCTTCAGGGAATTAAGTAAAAGTAATTGCATGTCATTCTCAATTTCTTGACGGGAGTTACTTAGAGGGGGTGATTCCTGGGGGAACAGGATCAACTAAGGCTCTTTAACAGGGAATGAAGCCTTCTCTAGGCTAAGCATGCAAGTTACAGGCCTTTCTGTTTCTGCCCAAACAGGAGAGAGAAAGATAACATCTTGTGTGAGAAGAATTAAAGGACACCAAGGTGTAGCTGTGACAATTCTGGTTAGCCTAGCCAGCCATGTGAATGTTTATAAGTGAAAAGAAAACTGGATGATCAATCTGAAAACAGTTTGTTGTGCCGCCTCATCTTCAGGGTCTGTGGATCGCCATAATTGATTTCCAGGTGAAGATGCTTTAAACTGATAATACAAAGGAGTGGCACATCTGTTAGGGACCCAGTATGCTGGCGAACTGGCTTTATTGAGAACACCTTGTAAGCAGAACTCTCCGTTTGCTATTTGAAGGAAGGCCTTGGCTGATGACTACCTTTGAGATTAAACTGATGACATTTAGAGTTTCCAAAATAAAGCCAAGCCTGTTTCAACATTTTCCCATTACACATCCTTTTCAAATTCTTATTATCACAGTATTTGGAATTTGGGGCTTATGTTTTAATAATACAATTTACCTTTGTCGGGAAAAATATTCATTTTATAGTATCATTTGTTCCAGCATACGATTTAGAATAAAATAGGATACTTTGGGGGTTCTCTTCAGCCACGTGAACTGAGTTGGACTTTATGAAGTTGGCTTTCAGAGTCTTCTCACTTTGAAGGTGCCGAACTGCTCTCTGACCACTGGAGACAGAAGGAAGCTCTGGTATTCTGAGGGAGAGGTGCTGTGCTGCTTCCCCCATCACCTAGAAGCAAGGGCTGTCATTTTGAAACCCAGCAGCATTGGTCTGACCATAAGACAACTTTGAAATCCATCCCAGAGGCTGTTTTCTGTGTCTCTGGCAGAAAGCAGGGAGGTTCTGTGCGATGCAATGAAAGATTTACACGCAGGCATCTGACCTGAGAAAAGATGCTGCTTGGGGGAACAAAAGGAGCATTTGGAACCAAACAAATTTAGAAGACCTTTCAGTTTTATCAATTAACAGGGAAACATTGTTACCATTTAAATAAACCTTGTTGTTTTCTGAGTTGACAGTTTTTCTAATTATTTGTAGAGAAAGTTCAATCCCTTCTGCTCAGAATATATAGGAAAGACGACCTTCCACCCAAATCTGACTCCATCAGTGAAAAGTGATGTCACGACTTATTTCCCCTCTTACACTCTGTGCTTGTTGTTTTCTTTCTGTACAATGAGACTGCCGACTTTAAAGATCTCAAAGCCTCTTTCAGGCTGTCAAAAGACAAAATTGCAACATATTTAGTTTAAAGATCTGAATTGGATTTTGTTGGTCACTACTTTGTAAAATTTTGTAACAAATATTTTGTAAATAAAAGTATATATAGCTATGATTTCCCATTTCCCTATGTATGAGGAAGAGTGGCCAATCTATTGGCCCAGTATACTGGTGAACCAGCTTATTGCGAACACCTTGTAAGCAGAACTCTCCGTTTGCTATTTGAGGGAAGGCATTGGCAGTATCAACACTGATGTCATCAGTTTGAGATTAAACTGATGACATTTAGAGTTTCCAAAATAAAGCCAAGTCTGTTTCAGCATTTTCCTATTACACATCCTCTTTCAAATTCTTATTATCATGATATATGGGAATTGGGGCTTATATTTTAATAATACAATTTATTAACTTTGGGGGCAACTTTTGGGACACCCTATAGAATCAGGCAATGTCTCATCTTACAAAATGGAATGAACACTCTGACAAGCTGAACAGGGGAGGCTGGTTGCACAGACAGAAAGGGCTAAGGAGAGCAGGCACAGGAAGGAAAAGTGGACGGGTCCTTTCAATGTTACTTTTCTTGTAAAGGTTAAATTAAATGCAACCTCCTCATCATGCTGGCTGAAACTGGTATGACTGGGGATTAGACTCTCCCCCTCGGTCTCCTGCTTTCCCAGAAGGTCAGTTGAACGATTTGGCTTTGACTTGGTGACGTGGAATGTTATGACGCGTGGTCCATTTTCATTTGGTTCATTGGGCCCAGTGCAGCTCAGTCCAGATCAAGGGCCTCCTATAAAGTTTACTTACCAAGTTTCAATGGTCAAAAGTTTTTTAGTTCACTTTTTTATTTTCCCCCGCGTCACCTATATTTACTAACATTTTTGAATACCTATGCTATTCATTTGTCAGTGTTCACACCATTGTCTAAAAGCCTGTATGCTCATTTGTGTCTCTGTTGGCTAATTTATACTAGAACTTCTGAGGAAGCAAGGACTGTGTCTTACTCGGTTCGAGCCCCCAGTCCATTGACACATATGGTAGGAAAAAATGTAAAAGCGTGTGTGTTTCATGTGTGCCCGGGCACAGATTGACGGCACGGCTTTCAGCAGACTCAAGAAGTGCAGAGAGTGTGTGCTCCTGGCTGGAAGGAAACAGGAAGGAGACCAGAAAGAGAGGAGACACATTTTAAACGAACATTTTCACTTTCTTAGACTGTAGGGTGTCTTGATGTTTTGTTTAAATACGCCAAAGAAAAGGCAGCAGAGCATAAATCTCCTACCTGCTGGCATATTCTGGGTTCACATCACTTGCTATTTTTCCAAAAGCTTTGGAAATTTCCAAACTCAGAGCTGTTAATCAGTGGCTGAAGAGGCAGATGGACCAGGAGCTGCCCTGCTCTGCACAACCCCTGCGTCCTGTGCACCAGCCTCCAGAAAAACGGTTAGACAGGCGCAGAGAACGCCTGGAGCACAGCCGTTCACAAGACTGTGAAGCGACCAAGTGTAGAAGTCTAGCCTTAACCTAAGAATTATTTTGAGATGTTTGTGCTAGCAGTACTTGAACTAGATAAAAAGCCCTTGATTAGGCCTGGCCTTAGAGGTGGGTGCCATGTCCTGGGAGCTCAAAATCATGCGCAAGAACATCAGAATTCTGCAGCGCCTTCTCAGCTGCAGAGTTCCTGTTCCCCTCCAACTCCGCTGTCCTGTCTACCAGCAGCGTGTTTGGTAAATGCCGTTATAATGGTGTTAATTGTGTTAAGTACGGGATGATCATCTCATTGCAGGGCTCACATTACTGCCATTCATGGCCATCCTCCGGTGACTGTCGCTGGTCACCTCCAGGCTGAGTGTAGGGGATGTGACATCTATGAAGTGTTCTCCACCATCCTCTTCTGCCTGCTGCCCTCTCCAGTCTGGGACAGCTGCCCAGTCACTTGGCGCTTACACGTCACGTAGCCCCTTCTCTCTCCATCTGCCTCAGCAAGCTTCTCTCTTCACTGGTCTGTCTGTACCGTCTTGAGAGCACAGCGTGGCGTGTCTGCTCAGGACAGAGGATGCTTAGTGCGTGGCACACAAATGGTGATGGAGATGAATGAATGAATCGGACCCACTACTTTGAAAATTATCTAATTTGACGTAACCCTTGTACTGGGATTACCTTAGGAGTTATACTTGGGATGCTTCATGTTTTCCTTTTGCTTTCTATGCTATTTTGTTCATTCAAATCATCATCAAAATAACTGGAAAATTTACTCACAGAAACAAACATATTCCTATTTATAAGAACTCTATCATTATGGAAAAATGTGCTTTTAACTAAAAAAAAAACAACAAAAAACAAAAAGCTAGCAATGATCTGTTTAAGACACTGATATATTCCACCATTCTACCACCTCACAAAGTTTAACTTGGACTCTCAAAATTGTGCTTCCCAAACTCACAAATATTGCCAGAGTTTTCAAAACTAGCCAAATATTGATCGGAAAAGATCTTTTTTGAAAGGCAAAATTAACTCCCAACTATTTTAAGGTATTTATAAGCTAAATTTTAATGCTGAAGATATAGTTGCATTTAATGTTTAGAACAGATATTCTCTGGAATGTAGGTTGGTGTTTTTGAGAAATCATATTAGCTTTAAGAGAAGGGAGTTTTGTATTTTCGAATTCTGTTAGTTTTAAGCACCTTATTCTGCAATTGTGATTCTTATGCTGTGGATGAGAAATGACTTGACTATTGTTCTCTGTCCCTCTGTGGTTCTAGGTGGTTTCAGTGGCTCCATTTTCAACATGCAGCCGCTCCCTGGAATTGGTACAGCCTTGGTCTTGTCCTCTGCTGTTTATTAATACAAAATGTGATTTAGAGATTGGGCTAGAGGGAATTACCTAAATAGTTTTTTTGTAGTGTATACATTTCATCATCTCTTATCACTATTACTCTAATCTGTTGGAGCAAAGAAACTAAGCAAGAGTTAATTGATTATTAAAAACAAGTGATAAATTTAAAAGTTTCCCCATCACCCCTTGAGATGGATTACATGGTTGGACTTGTCTCTGAAGGCTTTTGCATCCTGGGGCCTTTTTATTGATCTGGTCCTGGGAGTCAAGGAGGTGATAAGCAGACACATTTTAACTAGGGGGCCCTCAGTGAGTCATCTCCCTTACTCCTCATGGGTTACTCTTACTTTCTCTTAAGTTGTCTTCTGTGGTTTCTTGGGTTTGACCAAACAATCTTTTCCTGGAAAAATGCTTCAGACAGTCCTCACATCTTGAAAGACTTTTCTCTATGGGTCAACCAGAGGGAAAGAATAAATGGTTTTTAAAATTTCTAAGATCTGAATTCAAACCCTTGGTAGGCCAATGTACTCCATGTACAGTGTGCAAATTATTTCTTTCTGAATACAGAATTCTGAGTTCCGAATCTGCAGAGATGATAGTATTATCAGCTTTATAGGTAAGGTAGCAGAAATTTGACAAAGTGTAATCTTTTCACTTCTCTCGAGGATTATATGAAGTAATAGTGGTTAAGAAAAAAAAAAATAGTGGTTAAGTGCCTCTAAGTGCCCACAGCTTTACATCTAATGTCTTATTTATAATCATCTCAATACTTTGCCTTCCTAATTTTAAAAGTAAGAAAAAGCAGTGGTTTTATAGGAAGCTTATGAAATTATCTAACCCAGAAGATCTCAGACTTACGTTTGAAATGAGATGTAGCTCACTCAGAAGTCTCTCTGCACCAAATGAGAAAGTTATGTTGCCAGCAGTTATAGGTGTTAAGTAAATATTCGTGTCTGAATTTCTAGGGAAATTTTGTACTTTCCTCCTGAGCAAAAAAAGGAAGTGACTGGACTGATTCTTAACATAAAATGTTTGACGACTATTCATATTTATCATTCAAAGTTAACAAATACTTTTTAATTTTGAGCTCACGTTACAGCCTACATCAAGGATGTTCATTAAAACCTAGCTGGATATTGTGGTATAGCCGCTATTTGGTTCTTTGTGATAGAGGCTGCTGATATAAATTATTTAAGAATAATTTAATCATGGCTTTGATTAGTATTTATACTGATGTTTTATTATTGAAATAAGAGTCTAGAAAAGTTATAAAATGTAAATCCCACCTTTCTCATTATTTTCTGTGAGACAGACAAAGCTTATTCCTTTTTTATTCCTTTCTGCGTTGCTATCTTCTGGGCTTCCTACTTTGTGCTAAAAAGCGATAGTGTTGCAAGTCAGACTGAGGCAAGACACCAGGCTTTGGTGAACTGTGTTTGGCCCTTTGTGAGGCTGTAATAAATGATTCATAGTTTTGGCTTAAGAAGCTTCCAGATAGACTACAAAACATAAGAGCAAAAGTATAAATTATGTCACTAGACGTCCTTATCATTTACCCTATTTAATCGTGCTGAGATCTTTAAAGAAACAGTGAATACAGAGATTTCTAGACCATAATCCTATGAAAGCCTTAATCTTCCTAGGAATTCATGGATTTAAAAAACGAAAATATTCCAAATGATTTCTTGAAGATATGAGGAAAGCAAACGCCCCATAAAGCTTTGTATTTACTTCTGAATTTTAATCTAGAGATAAGGAGTTCACATAAATGACACACAAGCTATTTCCTGGCTGAAGTATTGGGAATAACAAACATTTTATGGTTGGCTTCTTTCTCCTTTTAGTTCTCATTGACTTAGATTCTAATTCTCTCCAATCTGTGCTTTTCATAATTTAATATTAAAAAAAATTTACTTTTATCAGAGTTCAGTAGACAGCTGACAGAAAATCAAATTCTTCATTGTAGCATATAATTCATTCATTTCTTTAAACAATATATTCGGAAAATACGAGGTCTGACAATTAAGTTTGCAAATTTGCCACTGTGCTGTGTTCAGACACTTTCATAACCGTTCATACCCTTTGTACACCAGTGTTTCACATTCATGTCCATGTTGATGTGTGGTGGTATCTTGCTGAGTGGCATTCGTCATTCTGTGGTGTTACACGCTGTCACAACAATGTTGGAGCTTAAGTTAGAGCAATGAATAAACATTTATAAATTTCTGGTTCAACTTGGCAAGAGTGGAAGCAAAATCAGGGACATATTAGTCCAAGTTTATGGAGATAATGCCATGAAGAAAATGGTGGTGTAATGTATGGATTAAATGTTTTTCTGGGGAGAGGGAACACATCACTGATGAAGAGAGGTCAGGGCCCCCAGTAACCAGAAGAACTGATGAAAATATTTTGAAAATTTGTCAAATTGTGCATCAAACTTATCAGCTGACCATGAGAAGCATAGCAGAACAAGTAAACATTGATAGAGAAATAGTTAAGAAAATCTTAACTAAAAATTTTGGCATGTAAAAGGTGTAAAAAATTATCCTGAAGGACCTCCCTGATAACTAAAAGCAAAGGAGACTCGAAGTTTGCCAAGACCTTTTGATGAGGTGAGATGATGTTCTGGTCCATGTTATCATCAGTGTTCCAACACGACCCTGAAACAAAGCATCAAAGTGCACAATGGACACCAGCCAGTTCTCCATGACTAATAAAGTTCTATCAGTCCAAATCAAGGGCCAAAACTATATTGCTGGCATTTTTTTGACATCAGAAGGATTGTTCCTTATTAATTTATGCCAACTGAACAGTCAACCAACTTTGCTATTTAGAGTGCTGAAAAGGCTGTGTGAAAAAGTTTCATGTAAACAACCTGAACCTTTCACCAACTCATGGCTCTTGCATCACAACGATGCACCCATTTCCTCAACTCTGTGAGGTTAACAAATAACTGCATTGGAACACCCTCCTTCCTCACCTGATCTGGTCCCCAGTGACTTTTTCTTTACCCAAAGATAAAAGAAATATTGAAAGGAAGAAATTTCAGTAACATTCAGGACATCAAGGGTAATAATATGATCACAGCTTTGATGGCTATTCCAGAAAAAAGAGTTCCAATATATATATATATATATTTTTTTTAAGTGGAGGAGGTGCTGGCATCGGTGTGTATTTTCTTAAGGCGGGGGGATATTTCAAAGGTGACTGTAGTGCTATTGACCAGTATTGACCAGGTATGTAGCACTTTTTCTAGGATGATTTTGCAAACTTAATTGTCTGACCTCATAGTTATTTTGCTAGCTACATGCTAAACATCCTGCTAGGTGATTCAGGCAGAATGAAGCAAAATAGAAACAATATACTTCTACATGGTTTAATACATTAGAGATACAAGAGATAACTAAGTTTATAAATTGAAAATAAAAATGTCAAATTCTGTGAAAACAAAAAGAGCTTCTGATGCTACCAGCGAATACTTTTCTTGCATGACACTTAAACTGCCACCTAAAGGGGGAAAGTGTTCCCCAGGCATTGATGTAGTTAAAATGTATTCTGAGCTGAAAGACGAGCAGAAGCAAACTATTTCAGGCCTGGAAGGTCTGGGTGTATTTCAGACACTGACAGGAGGCTGGGTGATTAGAGTAGAGCGGGTGAGTGTGGACACATGACACAGGACAAGATAAGAAGTTTGAGAGTCAATCATTTTAAATCAGAGAGAAAGGGAGAGATAATATGCATATGCTTTGTCCAGCCAGCTGTTATGTGAGAAATGAATGAAAGAAAGCAAGGACAAGAACCAACAGGGAGAGCCTTACAGAGGAGCAAGGCAAGTCCACTCATTGATGAGGGTTTGGATGGGACAGTCTAGGAAGACCTGTGAGGAGTGTCAGGGAGGCAGGCCTAGAAGGATCTGCTAATTGATTATATGTGAGGCACATGGAGGAAAGTTAGGCGTATACATGTCTATCAGGAATGTGGTTTGAACCACTGGGGAGATGGTGGTGCCATTTGCTAAAGAACTGGGAGGAACGGGTTTGGGGTAAGGATCAAAGTCCTCGATTTTCTGTGTGGAATTTAAGATGCATTCAGGCATCCAGGAAAAATTGGTGGATACTTTTAGAGGTGAGTTTTGAGCGTATTGGAGGGGTCTAGGCTGGGAATATATACATAGTGTGTGAGTAGTTACATCTTTCATGTATAAGCCATCAAATTGAATGATGTCACCTAAGAGGAGGGAAAATTTGAGAAAGGGAGGTGACCAAGCTGAATACGACAGATCTGCTCAATTTTTATCATCGTTATTATTTATTTTTGAGTTGCCTAGATATGAATATATATATGATATTTGCAGTGTATGACAATACTTTTAAACACATATGCAGTGTGGAATGATTACATCATGATAATTAATATGTATTATCTCATACGCTTGCCAAGTTTTTGATGATGACAAGATTTTAAATGTACTCTGATAGCAATTTTCAACTGTACAACATATTATTATTAACTGTGTTTACCGTGATGTATGATAGATCACAACTTATTTCTTCTGTCTAACTGAAGCATGATCCTAGTTACACCTCTGCGGGCCCCTGGAAGGTGTGGAAACTGCAAAGGTAGACTCAGGCGTGGAGCAAGAGATGGGTGTGTTCTCAGAATATTGGCCAGCTCATGACATTGAATGGTGCCTGCTGGACATGGAAACAAGATTTGGTGAGCCCAAGACCAGGGGCTTAGTTTCCATGGGCTGATGGGGGCAGAAACAAGGTGATGGTGGGGGACTATCACCAACCATCATTTTTGTCTTTTTGGAGACAAAAATTACATAAAGAATTCTCCCTGTGAATGGGAACATAATTGGACAGGTTTGCAGAGATAGAAAAAGTGTTTTGTTTTCTTTTAAATATGAGAGTTAGATTGCTTTGTGCTGATAGAATAAAGTAAAGTAGTAAAGAAAAGACCAATGCTGGGTGGTGCCTGTGGCTCAAAGGAGTAGGGAGCCGGCCCCATATACTGGAGGTGGCGGGTTCAAACCTGACCCTGGCCAAAAACTGCAAAAAAAAAAAAAAAAGGGAAAGAAAGAAAGAAAAGACCAATGGTGGCAGAGAGAAGAGCTACTGAAAGAATGATGCTCACAATAAAGTGAGAGATTTCTGGAATTTTTGGCTAAAGAAATAACACTACTCATTATTCTCATTATTAGTTTCAGTTTTATTTTTTCCTGAATGATTTTTTGTCCTGGAGGAAAGGCAGTCCTCCTTGTGTTTCTAAAGTCCCCGACAGCCTGTGCCCCTCACAGAGTGAGCCCTGAATGGATGTCCACTGAGGGAATACATGTGTACCTTAGTACACATACTATTATGTACATTCTGTGTGTTGGGTCCAGTTTAGGAAAAGTCAAACTATTTTGTCTTTTAGTACTCTCTCTAAACACAGAAAATGTCTGTGGCCCGGAAGTCTGGCTTTTTCTTAACAAGGACTCATTCCCCAGTACCAGCTGGGTGTACTATAATTAAATTAATTCTACCTGGAGTAAGAGCCAAATCCCACAGCTTCAGAGCTCAGCTCTACAGGACTGTCCCCCACTTCTGATCCAGCCACGAGTCCAGATCTCAGGTTCTTGAATTTCCCTCCCCAGGTTCTGTCATTTCCTCGGTGACTCACAGGGAATGCTTTGCTCACAGCCTCCACTTTATTTTGCTGGATCTTTTAAAGGATACAAATGAGCAGGCAGAGAAGGTGGTGCACACAGTGGGGTGCAGGGGGTGCTGAGTGCGGGGGCCTCCTTGGAGGTGAGGTGTGCTCAGCCGCGTGGACACTCTCTACATCCTGTCCTTTGGGGTTTTTATGAAGTCTTCATTACATAGGTATGATCAGTTAGATTCTTGGCTATTGGTGAGCAGCTCAACCTTCAGCCCTTCTCTCCTTCCTTGAGGTCGGGGTTTAGGGATTAAAGTTTCAACCCTCGAATGACAAGGTTGATTCATCTGGCAACCAGTTTCCCTGTGCTGGGTTAGCCACCCTCATATCCAAGACCCCCTTGTATCCCTTAACCCTACCTTGGGCTAATCATCTCACTAGCCCACAAAAGGATACTGCAGAGACTGCAAGGAGCTGTGTTTCAGGGAATAGCTGCAAAGCATGAATATGCGCACACAGAGAGACACGTGTGTGTGTGTGTGTGCGCATGTGTGTAGATATATATTTCATATTATGTTTCATCGGGTTATTTTTCAGCCTGTCCATTCTACTGTTTTTCATCTTTTCAAAATCTGTGCTAGGACATTATTTGCTTATAATGTCATTAATATTAATATTCAGAGACAAAGTTGATTTGCTTTAAAAACATGTTTCTGAATAAGAATTTTAACATACATCTCAAAAAAGTAGAAAGAACAATCACAAAAAAATCATTATTAAGTCAATTATTAGCAAACATTAACCCTTCTATGAGGCACTATGATAAAATGTGAGAGAGACATCAAATAACTTATTGGCCAACAATTAGGAAATGTGTGATATTTAATAGCATGTAATTCTTTTTTTACTTTTACATTTTTTTAAATTAAATTTTTTTTTTATTTTTCCGATGGAATTGGAAAAAGAAGAACAATCTAAGCCTAAACCCAGCAGAAGAAAAGAAATATCCAAAATTAAATCAGAGATTAATGAAATTGAAAACAAAAGAATCATTCAGAAAATTAATGAAACAAGGAGTTGGTTTTTTGAAAAAATAAATAAAATAGATAAACTTTTGGCTAGAATAACTAGAAATAAAAAAGTAAAATCTCTAGTAACCTCAAACAGACATGACTGAGGAATTGATCCCTGTGAATTGAATAGTGACTAATCCTCACTATTATTGGATTTAATTTTGACCAAAGTACATTATTTAAACATTAATTTTTAATTCAACTTGTTAATATGTTGTTTAGGATATTGCATTCTCATTTATAAGTGGCATATGTTTGTAATTTCCCCTTTATAATAATATATTTTCTTCAATTTTAATGTCAGGTGTACCCAGATCAAGTAGAATGATTTTGATGTATTTCTTCTTTTTCTATTGTCTATAAGATTTGGCATGATCTGTTTTTTGAAATTATCTGTTACTTTTATTTATAAATATTGGTTGTCTATTTTTTGAGACTTAAAAAAAATAATAAGAAGTTAACTGATGACTCCATACTGAACCTTAGAGTCAAAGCATTCTACAGTAGACATACTCTTATTTGACAATGTGAATGTTACTTTCTTTGCATTATTATTATTATTGATTAATATTTCAATGTAGCAATTGTCTGATTCCTTTTCTGAATGTATTTATGTTCGTTCTTTACAAGTTTTTTGTTTCTAGTCCTTATTTTAAACATTGTTATTGTTATTAAATATTAAGCCTTTTTTAATTTTGCGAAGGCAAAAAAAGGAAACCTAATAAACACATGTATATGTAAAAATAAAAAATAAAAAAACAAAAAAGATAAAAATTAAAAAAATAAAATAAAATTTATTTCACTTTTTAAAAAATTTTTGTTTATTTTCTGTTTTTAAACCCTTGTGTCAAGGGCTGACTTCCAACAGATCACAGCAAGTACTTTTCCACTTTGACCTTTAATTCTCCTACCCATTTTTGGTTTTATATTTTATTATGCATTGTAATATTATTTTACTTATTATAGTTTAAGTAATTCCATAAGTAAGGTAAATTTTCCAAGGTAAATCCTTTGTAGTTAATGGTTCATATTGTATACAAAAGAGAATGAATGAATAAATAAATGGGTGTATAAATTCAAGCGTGCATATGTAAATAAATTAAGACACATACCCTAGCCCAAAGGGTAGTTTTAATTTGAGGGTAGAGAGTTGGGTAGGGGAGTAGATAGTAGTAATAATTATGATGTGGTAAAACAATGCAAGTATTTGTGAAGTGTGTAATTTTACTGAATTTCTAAGGAGGTGGAATAACTGTTATCATGTTAAGAGAGGCATTTGCAGAGTAAGGAAGTGGCATTTTGAGCATTTGAGATAAGCTCAAATTGAGTATAGAATTAACACAAATTAAAGATAAGTTCAACAATAACACACTCCATGGTGGAGAAATGTGACATGGAAACATATTTGCATAGAAGGTAAAGATTCATATCATTTTTAAAAATCATTAAAATTTTACCAAGGGGATGAAAATCTGTCAAGGGAAAGATATTTTCAGGCTGAGAAAGATCACAGCAAAGTCGAGGTGGGAGTGCAGCGTTTGCAGTGAGAAGTTTGACAAAAGAGTGACGTAATGGCTGCTCAAAGCTGAAGACACAGACTTGACTGAAGCTTGGAAGACTTTGAAAGCCCATAGGAGAAACTGTGACATATTTCTGTAGAATCAGGGAAAAGGCATCAGACACTTGGTTGTATGTCATGGAAACCTAATGTGGTGGTGGTGACAAGGACGGGACGGGTGGGTCTGGAACTAAGAAGCTAGTTTGGTTCTTATTGCAAAGAGCCAGGTGTCAGCCCCTAGCTTGATCAGGGCTGATGACATGGAAAGGAGGGGATATGGATTAGTACACTGCAGAGTAAAGAAAAGAAAAATCCAGGACCTGTAGCGAGAGGGAAAAATAAAAGATGACTCCAAGGTCTTGAAACTGACAGACTGGAAGGGTGATGAGCCGCAGAGAGGACAGTCAGAGAACTCCTTGCAGTGACAGCATCGAAGGAAGGTTCATTTCAGAACTGGGGGGTGTCTGGTTTGGCTGAGCACCAGCCCAAGGGGTGGGCAGGCCATTGACCATGACATGATGAGAAGGGTGAGGGCCAGAAGTCATGAACTTGAGAGCCTTTAGTATAGGGTGGCGGATGAAGCTATGGAAGGATTAGCGTTAGGAGGAAATTACGCAGCTGGAAAGAGTAAATATAAAAAGTAATAAAAGAATCAATGTTTTTAATTGTATTTCCCCCTTTTTCTTTCTGGTCCTGGAAACTGACATCATATGAGAGACTGGATGTTTAACAGGGGAACTGATACTATGAAAGGGTGGGGTCTGTGACAGAGACCAGAGACTCTGGCAAGCGGATACTAGTATTAAGAGTATTGATTGCAAATGTGGATCCTGGAAACAGGCTTCGGGTTAGAAAACGGCAGTTATTTTAGAAGAAATTTATTAGAAACAATTATAATATGGGTAATGTTTTAAATATAGCAAGTTAAGAGTTGAGGCTATGAGGTGTATTTAGGTATAAATTACTTATATACTAAGAAATAACATGGGAATTTAGGTTTCTCTTTTAAAAAAAGGATGAAGGGGTTCTAAAAATGGGAATTAGGAGGAACTGAACAGCTGGAAAGCAGATGGGCTTAGGGTGGGGTGAATAGAAAAGTCATTACTAAAGAGAAATGTTTAATCTTACATGTCTTCTGTTTGATTTGGTGGCTTTATAGTGGAATTTGAGGCATCATTTGGCACTGAGTGGACTTGGGTTTTGCAGTAAAATTTATAGGTGGTATAATGTGGTTTTGTGGAGAATGACAGAGTGTGCCTCTATCATAAATTCACTTCATAAGAGCTTGTTACCAAATTTTACAAATAAAATGATTTTAATAGATGATGCCAAAAAATTTAAATTGTGGCAGTCTCTCAGGGTCTTATTTTTTTTTTCCTGAACCTTATGTATATATATGTAGTATTTTTAAGAGATTTTGTGATATTATTTTTACTCTCACAGAAAAATTGAGTGGAAAGTGAGAGACTTCCTTTCCTCGTCCCCACACGTGAAACCTCCCCAGCTGTCAGCACGCCATACATGATGGGAATGGAAGTCTCTGGGTCTTTTACATTTCCTATCACAGAGAGCCCCAGCCTGCACGTCCTGTGTGGTGTGGTGGCCGACTCACTTGCCCTACAGTTTCATTCCTCATTTTGGTCACAGCACTTGTGCACTTACCAAATATTATATTACCCCTTGGTATGTTCATGTGTCCCTGGTCTGTTCACTGCCCTGCACGCATCGCACGATCACTGGGGTTAGCACCTGGTGCTCCGGGATCACTGCTGTGTGGCTCCCGTTCTGTCTGCCATGGAGTAGAGTGGAATCAGTCTTTGCTGACTGGCTGACTGATGGAATAAGAGGCAGTGTGTTCCCTGTTAAACTGTGCGTCCTTGACAAGAGAGGTTTTTTTTTTTTAATTTATTATTAAATCATAGCTGTGTACATTAATGCCATCATGGGGCACCATACACTGGTTTTATAGACCATTTAACGTATTTTTATCACACTGGTTAACATAGCCTTCCTGGCATTTTCTTAGTTATTGTGTTAAGACATTCATACTCTACATTCGTTTCTTTCTTATTCATGGTTATGTGACCCTCCTCTCTTTTTCTCCTTCCTTCTGCATGCATTTATTTGTTTTTTGTGTGTCTGTGAGATAGTATTCCCAACACTTAGAATAGTGTTTGACACATAATTGACATTCAAGAAGTAGTCAGTGAATTTGTGAACATATTAACCCTTGCACCCATCAACCCTTTCACCCATCAAACACTATGCATTTTCCTTATATTAGGCATTCCTTCAGGTTCTAAATATGTAAAGAACATCTACAATCAAACAAGCACAGAATTGCAGACTAAAGGGTTGGGTAATGCTAAGTTGGAGGGGAGCTCCAGCTCCTCAAGAGGAGACTCCGGGGCACCTGGTCAGACAGTGGGGAGGAAGGGTATGCAGAGGCTGATAAGAGCACCTGAGGCTCTTTGTGCTGAAAATTTCAGGAGAAACAGGTCTTATAAATACCCTTAGATATGTACTACATCAAATTAAACATACCTTTTAGCAATTGAGGAAATTTCAAAACCACAATTCTCAATGTGAGTGATGTGGTCTGAAAGAGATATTGCAGAATAAATCTGAGATCTTTCTTAGCTCATAGCTGAGATTCTGTTATGGGGCCATATGTTTCTGAAAAAGCACCTAAGATAATCTGATGTGACCCCCTCTCCCTACCTCTCTTTGGCAAGAAAACTCAACCCTAATAGAATAGATTTTATCAATTAAGATGGTGATTTTATATTCTGGAAGAATCCTAGGGACTGATTTAAGCCATAGGTGCATACAGTTAATTTTTATATTTTGCTTTAAGGAGGTGATTTTTTTCTTTTACATTTATTTAATAGGTTTCATGTATTTGTAGAATTGAAAGGGTTTGTCCTTCAACTTATACGCCATACATTTCCTTTATGATTAATTATTCCTTTATTTAAAATAAAATCAAGATAAGGCATTTTTCAAGGACAAGGTAGTAAACGTTTATTGAGAGATAAATAAATATTGAGATATTTATATGATATGGCAGTACATATAAGTAAGTTAAAAAATTTGCCATTTCCCTTTGAAATGATTCATGAGGACGACGTCAGTGGGTTCTGTGTGTTTTCTTGCACACGTATGTACATGAGTCTCAGGTTCGTCGGTAACCAACAGATGTCTGTATTAAAAGCCCATCTTGATGTTTACTAAACCGATGGGTTTTCTATTTTCATTCAAGGCTCTTGGCAAATGTTTACTGAACCTCACAAAGTGATAATGTACTTGTGTTTATTCTATTCTCCCAAGATTCATTTTTATTGTTATTGTTCAAAGGCCTTTTGATGTTCCAAGAGTCTCTAATTGGTGGCAGTTGAATATATTGTTGATCACTAAAGACAAATTCTGTCCAAATTTTAATACTCAGCTGAAAGTCTCAGAGGAGCATCTTAACTTTGCTTATTGAAAAAAACCAGAACTCTCTCAGTCTTCCTGACGATGAGCAGAGTAGAAAGTCCTATTTGCAAATTTTACCATGAAGCCTCTAGGCACAACATTTTGAAGGTGGCACTTTTAGAGTTTATTCCTGTTGCTCTTAATCTAATTCTTTCTTCTACCTAAATTTTTTCTTTTCCTGAGAAAGTAAAAACACTGGGTTTTCAAATGCTAAGTTGATGTGGACTATTTAAATCCGACAGTGTTTATAACTCATTGTGAAAGACATAAGTAAGGCTTTTTTTTTTTTTTTTTTAATATCTTGTCCCTAACAGATATCTGTATCCTAAACCCTCTTTCTCTGTTTTTGGTAGTGAATGAGATTTTGATTTGATTGTATAATTACACATATTTTAAATAATGAAACAGTCTTATTTCAGTGCTATTCATTTTAAAGTTCCATAGCCCCACAAGCTTGATTTAACAGCATTTTCATCATTTCTCCTGACTCTACCTCACTCCCCCCTTCCCTCTCCACCAGCTCCATGTATTTTATTCCATCCTGCTAGTTTTATGTGTGTGTGTGTGGTTGTAGTGAGGGCTGCAGTGGGGGCAGTGTGGGGATGGACACTCTGGTCTTACCACAGGACCTCTCTGTTATTTCTAGGTTATCTGCTGTGCTGGGGGGGGTCAAGGGATCGCCAAAGTAGCTTTTAATCTTAATCTAGGAACAACTTCTAACCTCAAGGTCTGAAAATAATTCATTTAACTTTTAAAGCTATAAAAATCAAACTTCAAAATATACCTCTTAACCATTTTTCTTTTGACATTTCTTTCTTCTTTTCAAATTCTTTAGTCCAGAGTCTTCACTTCAGTGACTGATCACAATCTTTCTACCATAAGAAGAGTCACTTCATTTTATGAACCATTTTCTTTTTTTTTTTTTTTTTTTTTTTTATTTTGGCCGGGGCTAGGTTTGAACCTGCCACCTCCAGCATATGGGACCGGCGCCCTACTCCTTGAGCCATAGGCGCCGCCCATGAACCATTTTCTTTTCTTTCTTTCTTTCTTTTCTTTGCTTTATTTATTTGTTTATTCATTTATTTATTGTAGAGGCAGAGTCTCACTTTATTGCCCTTGGTAGAGTGCCATGGCATCACACAGCTCACAGCAACCTCCAACTCCTGGGCTATGGCGATTCTCTTGCCTCAGCCTCCCAAGTAGCTGGGACTGCAGGCACCTGCCATAACATCCAGCTATTTTTTTTTTGTTGCAATTTGATAGGGGCCAGGTTTGAACCTGCCACCTTCAGTATATGGGGCTGGCGCCCTACCCACTGAGCCACAGGTGCCACCCTATGAACCATTTTCTTTTGTGTTTTCCTCAATTCTATCTTTAATTGAAAGTAGTCTTTTGGGAATGAAAATTTTGTTTTTCCCTGGCAAATTCTAACTATTGCAGTGTATTATTTTATGTAAGATGCTATAAAAATTATTACCAGTATGTCAGACTTTAGGTATCACAATGAAGATGATATTCTTCTTAGAAAAGCCTTCAAATAATGTGTTTTATCCAGGGTGTCAAAGCATCTGTGTCTGGGGAGACATTAGAAAGTGGCATGCCTGTTTGGAGCATGTATTATTAGAAGCGTCTGCTGGAAGCATGATGCAGACTCACCCTGGCCAGGAAACTGTGTGTTCAGGCTGCCATGCCTCCTCTGACTTACATCACCATTGCATTCCGATCACATTGGCTTGGCACCGGCTAAGTGACCTTCTTTAGAATATTCACGCCATTCTCATTTTCTGGGTCATTATGTTCCTAGTCACGGGCAAATACATTCTTTATTAATTATATAATTTGCTTTAAAAGCAATTTTGATGTACAGATGAATTCATGAATATTATGCAATCTTTTCCAGAACAGTCAGAGAACACAGTCAGCCAGATTCCCTTGGCTAATTAATGCCTGGATGTCGTTCTTATTCCACCAGAAAAGAACTTGTGGGACCTTGGTTGCAGTCAGTCTCTTCTAGCCATGGTAGACCTGATGCTATTGAAGAATCCACCAGAAACACTTCTCTGCACAGTGAGGACTCTGCTCTGAAAGAGGCAACAACGTTGACATGAAGAGAAACTAGAATTCACTAAGTGAATGTTGAGTAATGAATCAATTCCTAAAGATATAGAGGGATGATTACAGCATTTGATGAGAGGTTTATTGGAATAAGGATTTTGCACTGAAGGGAGAGACATGGACGGGTACCCAGGAAGGAGGCTGGAGAGAGCAAGGACCTGGGATGGGGTGGAGATGGGAGGGAAGAACTGGAAAGCCGTCCTGCTGGACACAAAGTGAGCTTTGTGGTGAGGGATGAGGGACCGAGTGGAAACCTGTGAGGATAATGGCAGGAGGGGTGAGGCCAGGACAGTAAAGAGTAGTTGGAAGAACGCCATGGAATACAACCTGTGATATTTCTGCATCCGTGTAACACGCTGAGCCTTCTGTTTGTTCTTGAGTAACAGTCATATGATCAGACTAGCGTTAGGGCAAGATTAGTCTTACCTTGGAGTTTAAAAGAAGGAAGAGAGAGAAGTTAGAGGCAGGCAGACTCTTCACATGAATGAATACATGTACCATTTTATTTTTTTCCTTTCTTTTTAAAATACACAATAAAAAACTTTTGCAGGAACACATGAAAAGTTTACATATGATCACAACTTGGGGTGGGGGGTCAGAAAGCTTAAGCAGCTGGTTCCATTGTCAATTGGTAAAGAAACTGAAACTCACTGGATAGATTTTGCAATTTTAGGCATTTAGTTGTTTTTGAAGGAAAACTTAAAATGATGTAAAATATTTACATAGTTCCTAGTCACAACAGGAAAAAATTCACAACAGTCCTATTTCTGTTCCTGTTCCAATGGTCCTTTCCCCCTGCTCTTTGCATAAGCATAATTCTATTACTATTTTTAATATTTACATAATTTTCTATTTTGAAAATTTAACGAAACCCATACACATCCATAATTTTTTTTTAGACAATCTTGTTATGTCACCTCTGTAGAGTGCTCTAGCATCAGAGCTCACAGCAACCTCAAACCCTGGGGCTTAAGCGATTCTCTTGCCTCAGCCTCCCAAGGAGCTAGGACTATAGGCACCTGCCAAAATGTGAAGCTATTTTTTTTGTTGCAGTTGTCATTGTTTAGCAGATACTGGCTGGGTTTGAACCTGCCAGCCTCAGTGTATGTGGCTGGCACCCTAACCACTGAGCTACGGGTGCCAAGCCTCATCTGTAATTTTTTTCTTATAATATCTGCTGTCACTATGTCTATATTATCTATCTCTCTATCTGGACACAGAAGTGTGTCTCTGTCCTCCTTACAGTTTCAAGGCATTGCTTTGAGTGGAGGTGCAATAGTTTACTCAATTACTTATTGATGGAATCTTTAATTAACATCACAATTATTATCCTTGTTTATAGGATAGTTTCCATATTGGCTAAAATCTAGAAGTAGGATTGATCACCAAGTCAAAGGCTAGATACATAGGTAATTTAGGTAAGTGTTTTCAAACTCTTCCCTATAGGATGGGCCATTTTGCATAATGATGAATGAGAGAGTTTGTTTCCTTAAAACTTAACATTTTTTCAGTCTTTTCAATTTTTAATAATTAGGTTAAAATGTGATTTCATGTAACTCAATTTGATTTTCTGTAATTTTGAGTATTGAGGTGTATTTCATATGTCTATGGGTCATTTTCATATGTTGCATATTAACTGTATTTCATAGACAGGTGGTCCTCAATTTTCCAATGAGATACATTCTTGAGAACATCTTTAGGTCAGATTTGTATTATATGTAACTTGGGTCCCTAATGAACAGTGAATATACAGTAGCAATAATAACACAAAAGTATATTGGCTCATTGTGGTAATCAGACCATTTAATGCAATAATAATAATAATAATAATAGCACCCCTATACTGTAATAGTAAGTTGAAGAAATATTGTGCTCTTTTTTTTAATTCAAACTAACAGAATGTAAAAATGAACATACAAATAGGTTAGATAGGAGAGTGGAGAAATTTAAGAAAAAGAATATGAAAGGCTCCCACTCACACAGTGTTGTGTCAGCATCTTACTGGAAGGGGCATTTTTAAGGCAAGAAGGGAGGGCGACATTAATCATTTTTTATTTACTTAATATCATAAAAAAGACTCCATTAATATGGTTAAATTCAGGATACTCAGTTCTTAAATGATGAACTAAATAGCTCGTATCATTGGTTACAAAAGTTTCTTAAACTTGACGGAGTTTATGTTGAGAAATAAAGTTTATATGTTTTTAGTTTTATCTTTAATTTCATGTTTCCAGAGACTTTTTCAAATCCCCTTATATAAACCAATGAAACCTAATAGAAAGTCCAGAAATAAGCCCACACGTACCTCTAAGATTGCACTTACATCGTTAACTAATCTTCAAGGAACCAAGGACAAAAAATGGGAAAACAACAGTCTCTTCAATAAATGATATTGGACACCTATTTTACCCTATACACAAAAATCAAGTCATAATAGATTAAAGGCTTAAACATATGTTTAGAACCTGGAAAACTCCTAGAAGGAAACAAGGGAAAAAGCTCATGACATTGGTGAGCGGACAATTTTATGGATATGGCACCAAAACACACAGGCAACAAAAGCAAAAATAGACAAATTGGATTACATCAAACTAGAAAACTTCTGTACAGCAAAGGAAACAACACAGTAAAAAGGCATCTATGGAATGGGAGAAAATATTTGCAAACCATACGCCTGAGAAATGAATGAAGACTACTACAACTCAGTAGTGTAAAAAAATAAGTAACCTTATTAATGAGGGACAGAAGTCTTAAACATTTCTCCAAAGAAGAAAAACGAATATCAAATGGTACATGAAAAAATGCTCAATATCACTAATCATCAGAAAAATGAATATTAAAACCATAATGAGCTGTCACCTCAAACTCGTTGAAATGGTTTTTATCAAAAAGAAGAAAGATAACAAATGTTGGTCAAAATGTGGAGAAAAAAGAGACAGACAAGGATATAAATGAAAATGCAATGAAAGAATTATTTAGGGAATCTCAAAATAAGACAATTTCAACAGAAGAAAGAATCTTTGAGCTTGAAGACAAGGTTTTCCAATTAAACCAGTCAGTCAAACATGCAGAAAAACAAGAATAAAGAAGAATGAATAATCATTCAGAGAAATATGGGTCACCATATTTTTAGTGGGAAATGGGTCAACATACAAATTACAGGTATTGCTGAGGGAGAGAAAAAAGGCAAAAATCATCCAGAATCTATTTGAGGGAATTACTGGGAACTTCCCAGGTGTTGCCAGAGAATCGGATTATCGAGATACATGATGGTCTTCAAACTCTGGGAATATTCACAGCAAATAGGACATCTTGAAGACAACTGGTCCTCAACCTGGACAATGTTAAAATTAGGGTGAAAATTCTACAAGTTGCAAGATGTCTTAATTCAAGATGGATTAAAGATGTAAATGTGAGGCATGCAACCATAACAGTTCTAGAAGAAAATGTAAGAAAAACTCTTTTAGACATTGGCCTAGGAAATGAACTTATGACTAAGACCCAAATGGCAAATAAAGCAACAACAAAAATAAATAAATGAGACTTTATTTAAAAGCTTCTGCACAGCAAAAGAAGCAATCAACAGATTAAGCAGACAACCTACAAAATGGGATAAAATATTTGCAATTTATACATCTGATAAGGCCTCATCTGTAAAACCTATACAGACCTCAAACAAATCAGCAAGAAAAAAACAAACAACCTCATCAAGAAGTGGGCAACAGACATGAACAGAAGTTCTTCAAAAGAAGATTTACAAATGGCCAAAACACATATGAAGAAATGCTGCATGTCATTGGGAAATGCAAATTAAAACTACAGTGAGATACCACCTTCCCTCATCAGAATGGCCATTATTAAAAAAAAAAAAGTAGATACAATGTGAATGCAGAGAGAAAGGAACATTTAGACACTGTTGGTGGGACTGCAAACCAGTACAGCCTCAATGGAAAAGCGTGTGGAGATGATTCAAAGAACTATGTGTACACTTGCCATTTGACCCAGCAATCCTACTGCTGGGTATCTGCCCAAGGCAAAGTAGTCATTTATCACAGACACACCTGCATTGGAGTGTTTATCAAAGCACAATTCACAATCGCAAAGATGTGAAATCAACCTAAGTGCCCATCAATTCACAAGGGTATAAAGAAAATGTGGTGTGTACACATACACACACACACACACACACACACACACACACACACACCCCATGGAGTGCTACTCAGTCATGGAAAGGAAGGAAGGAGCATCATTTGCAGCAACTGAGATGGGACTGGAGACCACTATTTTATTTTTTTATTTATTTTTATTAAACCATAGCTGTGCACATTAGTATGATCGTGGGGCACCATACACTTGGTTCATAGATCGTTTGACACATTTTCATCATATTAGTTAACATAGCTTTTGTAGCATTTTCTTAGTTATTTTGCTAAGACCTTTACATTCCACATTTACTAGGATTCACATATACCCTTGTAAGATGCACCGCAGGTGTAATCCCATTAATCCCCCTCCTTCCTCCTCCCTCCCCCCTCCCTCCCCTCCCTTTCCCCTTTCTCCCTATTCTTAGGTTATAACTGGGATATAGCTTTCATGTGAAAACCCTTAATTAGTTTCATAATAAGGCTGAGTACATTGGGTACTTTTTCTTCCATTCTTGAGACACTTTACTAAGAAGAATATGTTCCAGCTCCATCCATGTAAACATGAAAGAGGTAAAGTCTCCATCTTTCTTGAAGGCTGCATAATATTCCATGGTGTACATATACCACAATTTATTGATCCATTCGTCGATCGATGGGCACTTGGGCTTTTTCCATGACTTAGCAATTATGAATAGGGCTGCAATAAATATTCTGATACAAATATCTTTGTTATGCTGTGATTTTTGGTCTTCTGGGTATATGCCCAGTAGGGGGATTACAGGATTGAATGGCAGGTCTATTTTTAGATCTCTAAGTGTTCTCCATATCTCTTTCCAAAAGGAATGTATTAATTTGCATTCCCACCAGCAGTGCAAAAGTGTTCCCTTTTCTCCATATCCACGCCAACATCTCTGGTCTTGGGATTTTGTGATATAGGCTAGTCTCACTGGAGTTAGATGATATCTCAAAGTAGTTTTGATTTGCATTTCTCTGACGATTAAAGATGATGAGCATTTTTTCATATGTCTGAAGGCCATGCGCCTGTCTTCTTCAGAGAAGTTTCTCTTCAAGTCCCTTGCCCAGCCTGCAATGGGATCCCTTGTTCTTTTCTTGCTAATGCGTTTGAGTTCTCTGTGGATTCTGGTTATTAAACCTTTGTCGGAGACATAACCTGCAAATATCTTCTCCCATTCTGAGGGCTGTTTGCTTGCTTTACTTACTGTGTTCTTGGCTGTGCAGAAGCTTTTTAGTTTGATCAAGTCCCAATAGTGTATTTTTGAAGCAGCTTCAATTGCCCGGGGGGTTCTTCTCATAAAAAACTCGCCCAACCCAATTTCTTCAAGGGTTTTCCCTACAGTCCGGAGGAGACCACTATTTTAAATGAAGTATGTTGGGAATTGAAAATCAAATGCCATATGTTCTCACTAATCAGTGGGAGCTCAACCGTGGGCATGAATCTATAAAAAGGACACGAGAAACTGAGAAAGGGATAAAGGAGAGGAATTGTGTGGGATAAAAACTTGCCTATTTGGAACAACGAACACTGTTCTGGAGATGGCCATACCAAAATCCCTGATCTAAGCATTAGATAAGGTGTCTATGTTAAAAAAAGAAAAAAAAAAGTACCCTCTTAATATTTTGAAATTAAAAAAGAAGAAATTTCAAATCAATGTAAGTGTAAAATCAAAAAATAAAAGATTCCAACTGTAAGGCTGGAATATCTACCTACTTATCGATGGATATATCGCATATACACAAACATGTTTTAGATGGTAAATACATAGGTGTGTGAATATATATATATATATATATTTTTAAAGCTATCCCATTTAGTATTTTTTTTAAAAAATCATGAGCTAATGCTGAGTGTTGTCAAACACCTTTTCCTAAAAAGATCATTTCTATTGAGGTGACCATATGATTTTTCTCTTTATACCTATTGATGTGATAGATTATATTAAATGATTTCCTAATATTTAAACCACCTTGCCTACCTGGAATAAACCTTGATTATTAAGAATGTATTTTTTAAATGCAGTCTTGGCACTGGTTCTGCTGGCATCTTCATCTTGAACTTCTCAGCTTCCCCAGAATTGTGAGCAATAAATTTCTGTTGTTTTAGAAATTAAAAATAAATAAATAAATAAATGCAGTCCTGGTTCCCACTTATTAATATTTTATTTAAATTTCACATGGATATTTGTAGGGTATTGGTCTATATTTTTTGTACAATGTTTTTTAATGTGTTTATTTTATAAACGAAATTGAAAATATATTTTCATTTTTATTTTGGAATATATATATTTTTTGTAGAATATGGTCTACTTCAACTAGGTTTTTCATAGTAGGGTGAAAATGGGAGCTCAACCTGTTTTGTCTATTTTATGGGCCCGGCACGTTGTTGCTGCACAACTGTCTTGCCTTGTTTTATTTGAGCCCTTGCCCCATGAGTCATTTGCTATTTTGTCTGTGTGCTCCCCCTTCATCTCTTCAGATGTCCACTGTTTGTTCCTTTGATAGACCTTATTTTTAATTGAGCAGCATTTGGGTGAAATGCATTCTCGTTTTTAGCTCAATAATTTCTTCTTTCACCTCAGTAAGTCTTTCCCTCTATTTTCTTTCATTTGGGTAAACAATTTATATTATTTTATTTTGATTTTACTGAACAATTATTTGCTGCTATAAATTTTTCTATTAACACTAGTTTGTTTTGTAAGTTCTAATTACATTTTTTTATTATTTTGTTTTCTAGAAATTCTGAATTTTGTTGTGTGTTTCTCCTTTGATCCAAGTGTTGGAAACTTTATGAGTTCTTACTTTCCAGGTGAAAGGACTGATTACATTTAGTATTATTTTGCTTTTTGTTAAAAAATTAATTTTAGCTTTGTTTTATCTTATTTTGGTCAGAGAACCAACTTTTATTATTTATATGCTATATTCAGATTTTGTGCGTGTGTATGACCTAATATATGGTAAACTTTCAGGACTGTTAATTGTACATTTATAGATGTGGTGTATTTTGTTTTGCCGAGATTGAGAGTTTGATATATATTTGTAAGATGTACTTTCTGGTCAGATTGGTTAGGGCTCATATAATTTTGTTGCCTTGGTTTGTCTTGGTTTAGAGAAATGAGATAAAAGTTATTTTTCTAGCTTATTTTAGCTATGTATATATTGGAAACCACTCTGAGTCTCTCTGTTTTGAAAGTAACTTTTGTATACATCACAGATTTAGATTTTGCTTTTTGTCCAATCTGATAATTTTTATCCTTGGGTGGATGAATTAAGTTCATTTACATTTTTTGATGTTACTAATCTTTGATGTTTTATCTTCTTGTATTATATACATATTTAGGTTTTTATGTGTGTATTTGTCAACTCGTGTGTGTGTACTTTTATGATGTAGGCTTTTGCTCTTTTTTGTATGTCTTCTAATACAGCCTTATATTTTTGTTAAAATTTTTACTATTAAAATTAATATCTTTGGCTTTTTGAAAAATAGATATCATCTCTTAGTTTCCTTCTACAAGCTGTGAGTTTAGGTGATAACCTTTTCTTAATTATTCTCTTACTTACCCCAAGAACTAATTTAAAGTGACATCCTTTACTTCCAAATAGAACATTTAAGGTAATCAGTGAACTAATTCCCCACTGCTAATTACGATATGTCTATATAATCAGATCATATCACGTTTGTAGATTATTTTATAATCTCAGGGCCCTTATTTGCTTTACAGTTAAATACACTTAATGCTTACCACAGACTTCGTGTCAAAGCTTCTTCTATGACATCTAACTTTTCTCAGCAGTTTTTGTCTTTGGTAAATACGTTTTTAAGTTTTCCTCAAATATAGAATGTTGCAGTGGAGAGGTTCCATGCAGATTTAATCTTTATTCTCTTGTAAAGACTGATACAGAAGGCTGCTCCTCCCCAACCACTACGATGATAACTAGTGTTGATGGCTTTGGGTTAATGGTCTCAAATCTAGTATAGTACAGGCCTTTTTGATATATAGGTTCAGTTCTTCCCCCCTCTCCCTTAAAAAAAAATAAACATTTTTGTTATTAAATATGACATGACTATTTTTAGGAGAAAATTTCTTGAGTCAATAGGTTTTTGCATTTGTTATATTTCATTACTTTGTTTCTTATTTTGAGGGTTCCTGTAATGTCTATGTCTAGAATAGAGATACTGTATATTTAGATATATTTCTACTTTCTAATTCCTTATTTTTCTTCACTTTTCTGGTCAGTTGTGTGTTCTTCCTACTTTTTCTTTTAATTTCTGAACTATTTTCTTCTGTATTTTTTCTCCCAGTTCTCTTTCCAAATCCTTTTTTAAAAAGTCATATTACTTGAGGCAGAGACAAGATGGCTGACTGAAGCCAGCTTTCCACAGAGGCTCCCGACCAGAAGGAGAGTTAAAGGACAGAAATTTAGCACATAACCTGGTGGATTTGAGCTGCACCAAGAGAGAAGGTTGAAGAATGCACATCAACCCTGCTGAGGCAAGCTATGACCCCAAGAATACAAACAAAAGGTAAAAAATCCATCACCAAGTGGACAGGAGTTCCCTCTCCCATGAGAACGGCTTGGAGTGCCCCACAAACAAACAAGTAGAGTTCAAAGGTCCTCCCACTATACTCCACAGGAGAGACCCTCTAAAAACTGGACCTACTTCCCCTACTAGGGTGCCACAGTGTTCTCCTTCCAGGCATAAAACTGTATATATTATTTACCTGCAACTCTGAGCTCCCAGCACTCCCCTCCACTCTCACTCTGAGATCTGGAGGCCTGTCCCCTAGGAGTCCAGATTCTTGGGTGATTTCTCGAGGGGTGTGGACAGTGTGTAAACTACAGCTGGTCAGTGCTGACTCTGGGCACAGGAGTGAGGAGAGGACAGTCAGCTGAGAAGGAACCACACTGGAGCATCAGTACCCTGAAGCGCACAGCAGCAATTGTCTTTTAGCAACAGTAGGGCTCACTCCAGTATATTCTAAAGCCACACCCCCTGTCTCCCTGTGCAACCAGAGGAGCCTGGGCATCTACTCAGGTGGCAACCACCAGGGAACAGACTGGGATAGAAATGCAGGCCCCGTAAGTAAAGGGTTTGCCTGAGGCGGTACCGACCTGGGTGGAGCACAGGGACTAGAAACGCCCTCATGGACCTGTGAAGTTCCCAGGGCGGGGCTGACCCAGAGGACTGCTTTACTGAGCCTAACACCCGGCCCTCAGGGGATCATCAGCCTATAGACAAAGGAAGACAAGAGGCTAGAACTGACAGCTAATGGAATACAAACCTGCAGGAGCAAAGACAGGGCCTGAGGCACAGGCTCTGGGAATTCAAAATAGCTTCTTCTCTGCAGGGGAATTTAGCAGGGACAGAAACAAATTCCCGCAAAGTTGTTCTGTGGGGGGGGCGGGGCTGGAACTGAGTGAACACCCCCCCCATCCTCCATCAAGCACCCAAGATTGTTAGGCCTAACCTCCCCCTGCTAGATAGAGGCAGAGTACAGTGGCCTGGCTGAGCAGAAATATATTTCCTTGTGATTCAGGCAGGTGCAAACCCCTGGAGTATCCGTTCACTACAGGCAACTGGGTCAGCCAACCGCAGGGCTATCAGTGACTGGGTGTGACAGAGGTGCAAGGTGGGGAAGGAGGCATCAACCTTCCCAGACTGATCTATTTGCTGGGTGGCTCCTCCTGACTCCATGCAGCACTAGCTAGCCATATCAGAGTAGTCACCAGACCCCTGTGATCCAGTTGCCAAAGACCTTTTAAACTCTCCCACTTGAGACAGATGCTGACTGAGACAATTGATTTGGACCTTTTGAAATGAGCCAATCGCCTGAGGACTATTCAGGTGGTGACCTGGGTGTGTGTTTGTAAGAAGTTTTGATTTTCCTTTTCTAATTGTTGCCTGTGGGGGGGTGGGGTGACTTAATTGCTGGTATTTCTCCACAGCTGAGACTTCAAACCAGAGTAACTGTTTCACTAGGGTCGAACAGAAATCAGCTGAAAACAAGACACAGAACCACTTAGCCCCACTACATCAAACAGGGCTCCAGTTTCTCAGGCCATAGTACTATGCGGGTCCTCAACAAAGCTCCAGAGGAAAAATCAAATGGTATAAAACAATCATGGGGCAGAATCAGTGGAAAAACTCTGGTAACATGAATTACCAGAATAGATCCACCCCCCACCAAGGAAAGATATGGCAGATGTAACTGAAGATCCCATTCATAAACAACTGGCCAAGATGTAGGAAATAAAATTCAGAATTTGGATTGCAAACAAGATTAATAAAATGGAGGAAAATTTGGAATTAGAAATTTGAGCAGCAATTCAAAAGTCAGAATTAGAAATTCAAGGAGAAATTCAAAAGTTTTCTCAAGAATTTAACAAATTTAAAGACAAAACCACCAAAGATTTTGACACACTGAAGCAAGAATTTGCAGCCCTCAAAGATCTGAAAAATACAGTAGAATCCCTCAGTAACAGAGTGGAGCAAGCAGAAGGAAGGATCTCTGACATTGAAGACAAAGCCTTTGAACACTCCAAAACTCTGCAAGAGGAAGAAAAATGGAGAGCAAAAATGGATCATTTTCTCAGAGAGCTCTGGGATAATTCGAAGAAGGCTCATATTCGCCTCATTGGAATCTCTGAAAGTGATGAAGTGGCCTCGCAAAGCACAGAGGCCCTTCTCCATGAAATTATGAAAGAGAATTTTCCAGACATGCCAAGAGATTCTGCAATTCAGATAACAGACAGTTTCAGAAGCCCAGCACGACTCATTCCCAGTAAGACATCCCCCAGGCATATCATAATTAACTTCATTAAAGTTAATATGAAGGAGAAGATTCTGAAAGCAGCCAGACATAAGAAATTCATTACCTACAAAGGGAAGAATATCAGAATGACTGCAGATCTCTCTGCTGAAACTTTTCAAGCCAGAAGAGGGTGGTCATTGACTTGTAATCTCCTAAAGCAAAATAACTTTCAACCCTGGATCCTGTATCCAGCTAAACTGAGTTTCATTTATGATGGAGAAATTAAATACTTTAATGACATTCATATGTTGAAGAAATTTGCCATAACCAAACCAGCTCTTCAGGATATTCTCAGACCTATCCTCCATAATGACCAGCCCAATCCTCTGCCACAAAAGTAAACTCACAGAACTTTTGATCAAACTCCAACTTCCACACTGGCAAAAGGATTAAAAATGTCCACTGCACTGTCGAAAAACTCAATACCCAAAATTTTACCAGACTTATCAATATTCTCCATTAATGTGAACGGCTTAAACTGTCCTCTAAAGAGGCACAGGTTAGCAGACAGGATACAAAAACTCAGGCCAGATATTTGCTGCCTACAAGAGTCACATCTTACCTTAAAAGACAAATATAGACTCAGGGTTAAAGGATGGTCATCGATATTTCAGGCAAATGATAATCAGAAAAAAGCAGGTGTTGCAATTTTATTTGCAGATACAATAGGCTTGAAACCAACAAAAGTAAGGAAGGATAAGAATGGTCACTTCATATTTGTTAAGGGTAGTACTCAATATGATGAGATTTCAATTATTAGTATCTATGCACCCAACCAGAATGCACCTCAATTTATAAGAGAAACTCTAACAGACATGAGCAACTTGATTTCCTCCAGCTCCATAATAGTTGGAGATTTCAACACTCCTTTGGATCAATCCTCCAATAAGAAGCTGAGCAAAGAAATTTTAGATTGAAACCTAACCATTTAACATTTGGATTTAGCAGACATCTACAGAACATTTCATCACAACAAAACTGAATACACATACATCTCATCAGCCCACAGAACTTACTCCAAAATCGATCACATCTTAGGGCACAAGTCTAACCTCAGTAAATTTAAAGGAATAGAAATTATTCCTTGCATCTTTTCGGACCACCATGGAATAAAAGTTGAACTCAGTAACAACAGGAATCTGCATACTCATACAAAAACATGGAAGTTAAATAACCTTATGCTGAATGATAGCTGGGTCAGAGATGAGATTAAGAAGGAAATTGCCAAATTTTTGGAACAAAACGGCAACGAAGACATGAATTATCAGAACCTCTGGGATACCACAAAGGCAGTCCTAAGAGGGAAATTTATAGCACTGCAAGCCTTCCTCAAGAGAACGGAAAGAGAGGAAGTTAACAACTTAATGGGACATCTCAAGCAACTGGAAAAGGAAGAACATCCCAATCCCAAACCCAGTAGAAGAAAAGAAATAACCAAAATTAGAGCAGAATTAAATGAAATTGAAAACAAAAGAATTATACAACAGATCAATAAATCAAAAAGTTGGTTTCTCGAAAAGGTCAATAAAATATATAAACCTTTGGCTACCTAATCAGGTAAAAAAGAGTAAAATCTCTAATCTCATCAATCAGAAACAACAAAGATGAAATAACAGACTCCTCAGAAATCAAAAAAATCCGTAATGAATATATTACAAGAAACTTTATTCTCAGAAATATGAAAATATGAAGGAAATTGACCAAAACTTGGAAGCACGTCACCTTCCAAGACTTAGCCAAAATCAAGTGGAAATGTTGAACAGGCCCATATCAAGTTCTGAAATAGCATCAACCATACAAAGTCTCCCTAAAGGGCGGTGCCTGTGGCTTAGTCGGTAAGGCGCCGGCCCCATATACCGAGGGTGGCAGGTTCAAACCCGGCCCGGGCCAAACTGCAACCAAAAAATAGCCGGGCGCTGTGGCGGGCGCCTGTAGTCCCAGCTACTCGGGAGGCTGAGGCAAGAGAACCGTTTAAGCCCAGGAGTTGGAGGTTGCTGTGAGCTGTGTGAGGCCACGGCACTCTGCCGAGGGCCATGAAATGGGACTCTGTCTCTACAAAAAAAAAAAATAATAATAAAATAAAAAACAAAGTCTCCCTAAAAAGAAAAGCCCGGGACCAGATGGCTTCACATCAGAATTCTACCAAACCTTTAGGAGGAATTAGTACCTATATTACTCAACCTGTTCCAAAATGTAGAAAAAGAAGGAAGACTACCTAATACATTCTCTGAAGCAAACATCACCCTGATCCCCAAACCAGGAAAAAAAACAACAAGAAAAGAAAATTATAGACCAGTATCACTAATGAATATAGATGCATAACTATTCAACAAGATCCTAACAAACAGAATCCAGCAACACATCAAACAAATTATACATCATGACCAAGTGGGTTTTATCCCAGGGTCTCAGGGCTGGTTCAATATCCATAAATCTATAAGTATAATTCAGCACCTAAATAAATTAAAAGGCAAAGTCCATATGATTCTATCAATTGATGCAGAAAAACATTTTGATAATATCCAGCATCCCTTCATGATCAGAACACTTAAGAAAATTGGTATAGAAGGCACATTTCTTAAACTGATAGAGGCCATCTACAGCAAACCCACAGCCAATATCGTATTGAATGGAGTTAAATTGAAATCATTTCCACTCAGATCAGGAACCAGGCAAGGTTGCCCATTGTCTCCACTGCTCTTTATTATTGTAGTGGAAGTTTTAGCCATCACAATTACGGACGAAAAGGCGATCAAGGGTATGCATATAGGGTCAGAAGAAAGCAAACTTTCACTCTTCACAGATGATATGATTGTATATCTGGAAAACATAAGGGATTCTACTACAAAACTCTTAGAAGTGATCAAGGAATACAGCAGCGTCTCCGGTTACAAAATCAACATTCATAAATCGGTAGCCTTTATATATACCAACTATAGTTAAGCTGAAAAAACAGTTAAGGACTCTATTCCATTCACAGTAGTGCCAAAGAAGATGAAATATTTGGGTGTTTATCTAACAAAGGACGTGAAAGATCTCTATAAAGAGAATTATGAAACTATAAGAAAAGAAATAGCTGAAAATGTTAACAAATGGAAAAACATACCATGCTCATGGCTGGGGAAGAATCAACATTGTTAAAATGTCCATACTACCCAAAGCAATATACAATTTTAATGCAATCCCTATTAAAGCTCCATTGTCATACTTTAAAGATCTTTAAAAAATACTTCATTTTATATGGAATTCTAAAAAACCTCAAATAACCAAGACATTACTCAGAAATAAAAACAAAGCAGGAGGAATCACACTACCAGACTGTACTACAAATCGATAGTGATCAAAACAGCATGGTACTGGCACCAAAACAGAGAAGCAGATGTCTGGAACAGAGTAGAGAACCAAGAGATGAATCCAGCTACTTTCTATTATTTGATCTTTGACAAGCCAATTAAAAATATTCAGTGGGAAAACATTCCCTATTTAACAAATAGTTGCTGGGTGAACTGGCTAGCAACCTGTAGAAGACTGAAACTGGACCCACATCTTTCACCATTAACTAAGATAGACTCTCACTGGATTAAAGATTTAAATTTAAGACATGAAACTATAAAAATACTATAAGAGAGTGCAGGGAAAAACCTTGAAGAAATCGGTCTGGGCGAGTATTTTATGAGGAAGACCCCCCAGGCAATTGAAGCAGCTTCAAAAATACACTACTGGGGCCTGATCAAACTAAAAAGCTTCTGCACAGCCAAGAACACAGTAAGTAAAGCAAGCAAACAGCCCTCAGAATGGGAGAAGATATTTGCAGGTTATGTCTCCAACAAAGGTTTAATAACCAGAATCCAAAGAGAACTCAAACGTATTAGCAAGAAAAGAACAAGTGATCCCATCGCAGGCTGGGCAAGGGACTTGAAGAGAAGCTTCTCTGAAGAAGACAGGCGCATGGCCTTCAGACATATGAAAAAATGCTCATCATCTTTAATCGTCAGAGAAATGCAAATCAAAACTACTTTGAGGTATCATCTAACTCCAGTAAGATTAGCCCACATCACAAAATCCCAAGACTAGAGATGTTGGCGTGGATGTGGAGAAAAGGGAACACTTTTGCACTGCTGGTGGGAATGCAAATTAATACATTCCTTTTGGAAAGAGATATGGAGAACACTTAGAGATATAAAAATAGATCTGCCATTCGATCCTATAATTCCTCTACTAGGTATATACCCAGAAGACCAAAAATCACATTATAACAAAGATATTTGTACCAGAATGTTTATTGCACCCCAATTCATAATTGCTAAGTCCTGGAAAAAGCCCAAGTGCCCATCAATCCACGAATGGATTAATAAATTGTGGTATATGTACACCATGGAATACTATGCAGCCTTAAAGAAAGATGGAGACTTTACCTCTTTCATGTTTACATGGATGGAGCTGGAACATATTCTTCTTAGTAAAGTACCTCAAGAATGGAAGAAAAAGTACCCAATGTACTCAGCCCTACTATGAAACTAATTTATGGCTTTCACATGAAAGCTATAACCTAAAAATAGGGGGAAGGGAGAGGAGGGAGGGGGGCAGTGGGCGAAGGGAGGGTGATTGGTGGGATTACACCTGCGGTGCATCTTACAAGGGTATATGTGAAACTTAGTAAATGTAGAATGTAAATGTCTTAACACAATAACTAAGAAAATGCCAGGAAGGCTATGTTAACCCGTGTGATGAAAATGTGTCAGTCTATAAAACCAGTGTATGGTGCCCCATGATCGCATTAAGGTACACAGCTGTGATTTAATAAAAAAAAAAAAAAAGGGTGGCACCTGTGGCTCAGTCGGTAAGGCGCCAGCCCCATATACCGAGGGTGACAGGTTCAAACCCAGCCCCGGCCAAACTGCAACCGAAAAATAGCCGGGTGTTGTGGCGGGCACCTGTAGTCCCAGCTACTCGGGAGGCTGAGGCAAGAGAATCGCTGAAGCCTGGGAGTTGGAGGTTGCTGTGAGCTGTGTGAGGCCACGGCACTCTACCGAGGGCCATAAAGTGAGACTCTGTCTCTACAAAAAAAAAAAAAAAAAAAAAAAGGCAAAAAAAATGTCATATTATTCTTGGCCTGCCTGTTCTGATATATGGTGTTACCTGGGAGCGTCTATGATTTGTATTTCTGATTAGTTCTGTACCATGAAGTTATGTTTTTTGTTTGATTACAGACATATTTACCCAGTGTGTCTTCATTACCTGATGGACATGACTTTGTACTTTTAAATCTCTTTTTCCCACAAAATCATAGTATAGAATTTATTGATATTTTCCAGTTGCTTACAGCTTATGGAGTTTTTTTTCTCAAACTTTTATAAGACTTTCTTGCATCAGAAGTGAGCTGTGCCTATGAAGGTTTTTGGGATGTATGGCTAAGTCTCCCAGTTCTGTTGTTCCTGTGAAGTCTTCAAATATTCAGGTATTATCTGAAATGCAGGGAGCAATGGCTTAGCTATAATGACCTGACACTGGAGAAAGTACATAACCAGTTGTGAACTAGTTCCATCGACAGCAGACCTGGAGAAATAGAAATGGTTTCTTTGAACTATATACCAAACACCTCAAAGTATTTGCATAAAAGCCCAGCAGGAAAATATATTAAATCAATATTTTCTTTTAGTAATCACCAGAAAAATCGCTTAGTAGCTATGGCATGAAGAAAAGCAACTTTAAAAATACTTGGTTAAATCCAAATCCTAGTGCTTTTTTTGTTCATTTGTTTGTTTTTTGTTAAGCATAAGGTGTTAGTCTTTATCTGATACACATGTGGCTTATTAATGTCCGTATGCTTTCATATAATCTTAGGTTAAGTCAAAGTGATTTCCCTTTTGATACAGAAAAAAATGGATTAGTGATGCTGGGTGAAAAATTTGAGAAATAAAAAAAGTAACATGATAAAAATGTTAATGAAATGAAGACTGAAATCAATGTAACACATCAATGGCTTTTGGTAGCTTGAGTTGTTTGTATGCTGTTGAATTATTTTAATGCACGTTATTTGGGTTAATAATAACTACATTTCTGCAATTCACATTTTGTGAGTAATAAAGTGAGTAACTTTAGCTATTTCTTCACAAATGTGCAATAGTCATTATAGGAAATATTTATTTAAAAAAGAAGCTTTCCACTAAAGTAAAGCAAAGTTCTCTGAAGAACTCAGTTCATTGACATTTACACAAGAAATGATAAAAATCTGGGGTTTTTTGATTGAGAAAGTAGAATATATTTATTGATCTCGTTCTGTCGAAATCATTTTATAATATCAAGAGAGTATGGTCCAAAGTGAGCACACATCTGGTGCAGCAAAGCTCACAGGCTGACAGATGCCACTTCTCAGTATTGTGCTTAGAATAGTGGTTCTCAACCCTCCTAATGCGGTGACCCTTTAATACAGTTCCTCCTGTGGTGGTGACCCCCTACCATAAAACTGTTTTCGTTGCTACTTTGTAACTGTAATTTTGCTACTGTTGTGAATCATAATGTAAATATCTGATGTGCAGGGTGGTCTTAGGTGACCCCTGTGAAAGGGTCATTCGACCACCTAAGGGGTCGCAACCCATAGGTTGAGAACTGCTGACTTAGAAGAAATACCTTGGGATGTTTAATCTTCCTAGTGTGAGTTTTAGGTTTTCTTTTTTGTATTATTCAAATAAATTTATCATCTATAAGTCAGTTTTGTGGCATGTGTAGATTACATAGTGGCCAAGTCAGAGATTTTAATGTATCCATCACATGAATAGTGTAAATTATACCCATTAGGTAATTTCTCAGCACCCCTCCCCACCTGCCCCCTCACCCTTCCAAATCTCCATTGTCCATCACTCCACTCTGTCATCCCTGTGTGCACGTTATTCAGCTCCTTTTTATGAGTGAGAACGTGAGATACTTGTCGTTCTGTGTCTAATTTTGTTTCACTTAATGACTTCCAGTTCCGTCCATGTTGCTGCAAACAATGTGATTTGATTCTTTGTAACAGCTGACTAGTATTCCCTTGTGTACGTATATGCAATATTTTCCTTATCCAGTAGTCAACCGTGGATGAACAATCAGGTTTAATCCATACCTTTGCTACTGTGAATAGTGCTGTGATAAGCAGACAAAGACAGGTATCTTTTTGATTTATTGATTTCTGTCATAGATCTAGTCCTTAATGAGCTCTCAATGCCTTGCAACAATGGGTTCTAAAGGTCATTCGTCTCGTGAGTACCGATGATTTCTACATTAATATTAAAGTAGATATAGAAGTTTTAAAGACCAACCTCACATTTGTATATTAAGTGTTAGTCTATCTATGATTTGCCCTTTCCTTAAAAAATGTGATTTTATGAATAGTTGTTTATGATGTTTAAAAAATATCCATTAATCAGTTTTTTTGTTAGTATTTGGGATATCTTTAATTTGAATGAGAGAATGAATGGAATTGAAAGAAGAATATTGTCCTAGAAACCTAACTGCTTGAAACTTTCATAATTCTGGTACTGACAAGTGAATTTAAAAATGAACATTTAATTTTAGTGTGGTTACATTCCAAATCTAGGGTTGTAATACAGTGAGATCCACAGTAACCAAATACACCATTCCCAAAGGGGCAAGTACTAAAAGATTCCTCCTGGTTTACTGTGATCCAATTACATGCTGTGTTCTGAAGATGTTCTTCAGCAGTGGTTCTGAATAACTAAGTTTGTTCACATTGTTCTGCTAACTTATTTTATATCCAGTTTTTTAAAAATAAGAGGTATGATGTGTAATTTAGAAAAATGTTGCTTAAAGTTTACATCTCCCTCCAAACAATTACATAGCAGATATGAAACCATTCCTTATGGAGGAATCTTGATATTAAGTAATTACTAAAATTTTATTTACTAAAAGCAGAAATTGAACATGAAATAGATTGTTCCAGTTGCTCCATAATGAACCACCACAAAATGTAATAGTTTAAAATGACAACTTGATTTCTTCCATGG
The DNA here is from genome assembly GCF_027406575.1 of Nycticebus coucang. Classification (NCBI taxonomy): domain Eukaryota; kingdom Metazoa; phylum Chordata; class Mammalia; order Primates; family Lorisidae; genus Nycticebus; species Nycticebus coucang. Next base: position 3,888,248 of record NC_069788.1, read on the forward strand.
CTGAGTGGGCTGAGATGGGTGGTCCTCACCTAGAGTCTCACGCAGGTGTCAGTGAGAGCTCAGCTGGAGTTGTGGTCATCTGAGGTCTCACTGGCCAAGACCTGTTAGCTGACGCTGTTCCTTAGGGCATCTATACACAGACGCTTCCTGTGACTTGGGGTTCTCACAGCCTGGCAGCTGAGTTCTGAGCTGGAGTGTCTCAGATGTGATCACTCCAAGAGACCCATCTTCAATAACCTTCATCTGTGTTTCAATCACACATCTGAACTTCATATGAGATTAATGTTACTGAATGAAGATGCAAAAACCAGAAAGAAAAATTGAATACAGAGTAATGGGTGATTGTCCATATGAAAAATAAGCTTACCTCGGGCCCTGATAGGAACTGGGACAGAAAGAAGGTAGGCAGGCAGTTGAATATGCCCGTGCATTCTAAACTTAGACATGTTTCACTATTTTACTTACAAACAAATCCAAAACACCTTTTAACAATAGTTTAAACTTAGCTTCCACTTTCCTTCCTTCCTTAAAACTTGCTCTGTGGCCTCAGCAAGACATCAAGTACCTACATCCATTTTTTAAAATTTTTACTCAATTATTACTTTACATCTTTTGCGAACCAGTTCAGACTCCATGAATTAATACTTCAGTGATTTCTTGACCGAAACCTCAGCTCCTTGACCATTTCTTTTGAAGACAGTTTCATCGACATAAAAATAAACGTTGATAATACAAATTTATTGTCTATGAGAGAAAACATACCTGACTTCAGTAGAAACACTTCCTGTTTTCGTTGTCAAAACCATTAAGCGTGAGTGATTGCACGGACACCGATAACGCACCCGAGATTATGGGGATGGCTTTAATTTCCGGCTACCGGGTATCGATTGTAGTGATGTCATTTGCCTTATTTCGTTTTAGCCATGTGTAAGTCAGATTACCTTTTGCTGACTTTACTTTTCCTTGGATCTCAATAATAAATACACAGGTGAATAAATTAATACCGTCTTACCCACAAATTACACAGATACAACTGGGGGGTTGCCACAATCAGTACCAGAGTTTTAACACTGTAGATTTCTGTCTTTTGTCAAATTCTTAGCTTTTTCACTGGGCATAATTTGTTTCTAATTTGAGGTGCTAACCTCAAGCCATTGAATATTTTTCACAAAATATTTTTTCAGATGTTGTGAAAAGCCAACTAATTTCTCCTTTAAAATAACTATTAGGATTCTTTCAGATATGTAACCTAAATACATAACCTATAAACTGATTATCTATAAATTCAATTATAAAAATAAGGTTTTCTTTTAATACCTGCTTAAACCTCTTCACTGACATGGAGAAAATAGAATATGTCAAAAATGCTTAGGAATAATACAGAGGATTACAATAACCTGCCTAGAACTTTTTGTATAGGGAAGTTGGAAATGTTCCTCTATAGGGGAGGAATCAGGGCAAAGGCAGCTTCACACAGGACAGAGAGGGCAGAAACCACGGGAGTTTGGGCGGGGATGGGGGGACCCATACGCTGGCCACTCAGGCAGATCTCTGAGTTTTCTTTCTAGTTCATTCTTTCTTGCTTTATATTCTGTATCCTATCATTTCTCATAGGCCAGAACTTTTAAATTTATTTTCCCTATGTTTTTCTATTTGCTCAGCAAAAATGCAGTGGATGTGGCCAGATCTAGGGGAACTGGGCAAGTGTGTGTCAAATGCTTTCAGAATGAAGACAGGCTGTAAGGATCCTAAGTTGTAACCTCTACAGAGAAAGAGAAGAAGAGGGGCCAAGTCTCCACATGAGAGAGATGTTGAACTATTTCCCAATATAAACCCCATCTGATTTGCATGAAGTAAATACATTTTCTCTCCAAGAATTAAAAAAAAAAAAAAATTGGTTCTATTCTGATAGTCTCAAAAGCCAAATAGTCAAATAGCAAATAGCAAACCAAATAGCATTAAGGTTTACCCTATATTTTCACCGTCTCAAATTCATATGCAAAGCATACACTTACTAATATAATCATACTGAGTTTTCTAAGGACTTTTGCAAACAAAAATGAAAAGGCACAACCCACTAGTTATGAGCCGTGTAAATCCTCCTTAACTCTTGGAACTCATAAAATAGAAATGACAAACTATCTACTTCATACAATTGTTTTGATTATTGAGATAAAATTTATGAAACTTTTTTGGATCCTCTAAAGTTTTACACAGCTGTCAAATATTATTTTTTGACAACACACCATTTGAAGTTAGTAATGTCCTCTACCTTGGTCTATGCATTTGAATTCTACTTTGTATCTTCAAATTATTTGAACATGTTGTAAGATATCATTTTTTTCCGTTTCTTTTTCTTTTTCTTTTTTTTTTTTTGTAGAGACAGAGTCTCGCTTTACCGCCCTCGGGTAGAGTGCCGTGACGTCACACAGCTCACAGCAACCTCCAACTCCTGGGCTTATGTGATTCTCTTGCCTCAGCCACCCGAGCAGCTGGGACTTCAGGTGCCCACCACAACACCCGGCTATATTTTTGTTGCAGTTTGGCCGGGGCCAGGTTTGAACCCATTACCCTCGGTATATGGGGCCAGTGCCCAATCACTGAGCCACAGGTGCCGCCCTAAGATATCATTTTATAGGGCAAGAATCTCTCCACTTGCTACTTTTATTGAGACATATTTTTAACACTTGGGCTTTGGGGTTAGCTAGATGCTAGTTTTTATCTTGGCTGAGTCCTCGTTGTATGACCTTAGATATGTAACTCCTCCACTCCAAGATCTGCAACTTTGTAATTTGTAAAGTGGAAATAATATTATAGTTTAGAACACAACTTGGTTGCAGTTCATGGGTGAAGTGTATGTTAACACTGGTGCAGTAGCTAGAATGTCATTGTTTTTCAACCTTTTTTATGTCATGGTACTCTTGAACATATAGTTAAACTTGTTATGTTGATCAAAAAAACAGAATAGAAAATGAATATCTTTACTGTGCTTTGAACTTCTTTCAAAAATAATTAATCTTTAAAAATTTTTGCTTCATACGAAGATCCTCTCACAGCACAGTGGTTGAAAATCACTGTAGTACAGAACCTCTCAAAGCCCCATTGGCATCATTTCTTCTTTATCCCCTCAAATAAAAATACTCAGTGCTTTCACTAAAGGCTGAAACTCTCTCCCTACCAACATCATTTCTAAAATTCTTACCCCATTTCTTTTCTATCACATCTTCCTAGAAAAATTACAACCCAGATAAACCTTGTTGAGAATCATCCCCTTCCTCAAATTCAGCCTAAGTACTACGGGAGTTAGACAGCACCCCAGAGTGGCCTTGCAGTCATCCAGGGTCATGAGCAAACTTTCTAAGCTTCCCTCAACAGTTTCCTTTCCCATTCCTGCAATAGCAAATTCAGATTTTTCTTACTTTCTTCAAATTTTCTCCTCTCACCTTGACCTCCATACCCAACACAAGACTTCAAAAGGAATAGAGGAGGCTCTGGCCGAGCTCCTCTGTCTTCCCCAGCTTGCCGTCACTTTCCTCCTGGTACAGTACGATCACTTCCTTCTGGGTAATACACGGCTTTTCTCCTGGATTTCAGAAGACTATCTGTCTTGATTAATCAAAATCAATAGATAAAAATCTTTCTTTTTATAAATTTTATTTGTATTTTCAAGTGGCAAATAATTATATAGACTTATGGGGTATAATGTGATGTTTTAATACACAGGTGCATGGCTGAATGAATCAATCAGGCCAGTTATCGTGTTTACCATCTCACATACTATGGGAGGGCATTTCACGTTCGGCCTTTTGGCGATTTGGAAATCTACAATACATTACTGTTAATGACCGTTTCCTTGCTGTGCAGTATCACCCAAACTTATTCCTCCTGTCTAACGGATACTTTGAGCAGTATTTCTCCTCTCTACTATTCTCCTCTCTATTGAATAGAAGTTTAGTTTGAATTTTTTAGATTCTACATGTAGGTGAAATCGTGTGATATTTGTCTGTGTCTGGCCTACTATGCTTAGCATAATCTGCTCTAGATTCCTCCAGGTTTTTGCAAATGACAGGATTCCGTTTTTTAATGGCTGAGTAGCACTCTGTGATGTATTGGCCAGATTCTTTCTATCCATTCTCCTTGCGGGGTACTTGGCTAGTTTGTCTCTCTACTTGGCTATTGTGCAGACGTCTCTGCAACATACTGGTTTTAATTCCTTGGAGATATAACCAGATGTGTGATTGCCGGGTCAAATG